>NW_027361751.1:4940000-6170833 GCF_039654945.1 Dendrobates tinctorius
TCTAATTATCATAGTTTACTAAAACCATACTACTAAATCAACAACCTTGATCAGATACATAAAGCTTAATAATCCACATATTTAGAAATTATTGTCAGTGACATGAATATAATAAGCATTTATAATATGTAAACTTTCTAATATTATTATCAATTAATTTAATTTCACATAATTTGTGCCTATAATATATAGAGTATGAATATCTATTTGATGCACTACTTCCTTGCACACTAGTTGACAAGATGATACTTGTCAACAATATTTATACATACACTGTAGCAGTTTCGTATGAAGACAAAAAATTTATAGCAAGACCTCCAACATCTAATCTTTTTGAGATATCAAAACAAAAACATTCAAAAAATTTACATTAAGCAAGTAAATTTTTAATTAAAATGTTGAGACTGATCTCATCATTAACTTTTATTCTTAAACATATTAGATATTTTATATACCCAAATATAAATATAGCTTTCAAACAGGACAAACACAACAACACTGAAATTCAGACTTGAGGTTACAGTGTAAGTTAACTCAAGTATGCCAATTCAACACAAATCCTTACCATGGACAGATGACGTTAACAGACAATCCTCCAAGTAGGGCCACTGGATGGAATACTTCAATGGCTTCCAAGTGAGTGTATCACTTCAGACCAGAACTGTGATGACATGGACTCTTTCAATGTCTAGCATGGGTTGAGTTTCTTAAAATTTGGTCACACATGAAGGTATTCTGTTTATTACCATGTGATAAGCCCCTCATTGTTTCTACAAGACTCTAAGGAGTCTAGGTTTACAGTTACTGTTGACTCATGTAATTACCTTTGCCAGGGAAGGTCACAGACTCAGACAAATCAATTATGCTAACCTTTCATTGTATTGCTCCATTCTATGTAAATTAGCTGACTCTTCCTCATCTCTGTTAAGGCCCCGTCTCACCAAGCGTTCTCGGTAGCGAGATCGCTGCTGAGTCTCAACTTTTGTGACGTAACAGCGATCTCACCAGCGAGATCGCTATGTGTGACAGCGATCCGCGAGCGGCCCCCCTGCCGGTATCGCTGATCGCTGGAAGAAACCTCTGGACATTTCTTTGGTCGCTGGTCTCCCGCTGGCCAGCACGCAAGGCTGCGTGTGACAGGCGGGA
The DNA here is from genome assembly GCF_039654945.1 of Dendrobates tinctorius. NCBI lineage: Eukaryota > Metazoa > Chordata > Amphibia > Anura > Dendrobatidae > Dendrobates > Dendrobates tinctorius. Next base: position 4,941,147 of record NW_027361751.1, read on the forward strand.
GAACAGCGATCAGGTGTAAAAAATAATAAAAATTAAAAATATAGTTATTCTCACCTTCCGATGTCCTGTTCAGCCATCATGCCTCTCTCCACGCTCCGGTCCCAGTGATCCTATGCACGAATGACCGCGAGACTGTTATCCCTCGAGACCGTGACATCTCGCGGTCATTCGTGCAAAGGATCACTGGGACCGGAGCGTGGAGAGAGGCAGGATGGCTGAATGGGACGTCGGAAGGTGAGAATAACTATTTTTATTTTAATTCTATTTTTTACAGCGATGGCCAGCGATGCCGGGCGCTCGGCATCGCTGTGCTGATCGCTGGTGAAGCTGTCTGTGTGACAGCTCACCAGCGATCACATAGCGACTTACTAGCAATCCTGACACCTTGATATCGGTGTCGGGATCACTGGTAAGTCGCTTAGTGTGACGGGGCCTTTAGACACCATTACTTCTATGTAGAGTTGAGCGACTTTTGTTTTTTTAGGGTCGAGTTTCGTTTCATGAAACCCGACTTTTCCAAATGTCAGGTCGAGCAAAATCGGCCGACTATAGGGAAAAGTCGGGGTCGTCCCGAAACACGAAACCCAATGTAAGTCAATGGGAAATTAAAGTCGGCAGTGAGAGGAGGACAGGAAACACACCTACAGTGCCCATTTGAATGCCAAAAGCATCAATTCTTATTACTTAAGCTTGTCAACCTTAATTTACTTCATAATACTAGTTACGCACTGAAAAATGGGGGTTATTTGGCTACAGTTGTGGGGGGGTAGGGCTGGCTCCAGGTTTTCGTGGGCCCAGGGTCAAAGAGCGCCCCTTTAACACATACCACAACTCATGATGCTCCGATATGGCAGAGAAATAGCAGTATAGTACAATGAAAAATACTTCACTTCTTACATCTCATGACTGATATCCATTTTAAATTCTCCAATACCTCCAAAAATGGACAGTATATAACTCCATACAGTATTATGGCCAGCGCTTAGTGCGCTATACAGAGTAATGAGGCCCATATATTTCTCCATATGGAATCATTGATCCCATATAATGTTTCAAACCGTATATGATGAGCTCCACATAATGCCATAGTATATGTTGGTCCCAATGGATGAAGCTCCACTGTCTTATGGGCCCAAATAATGCTCCATATATAATGGGCCCCATTTCTACTACTCTAGTGTATAACGGGCCCTGTAAATGCTGCTCCAGTGTCTGATGTCCACCTTTGGAATGCTCCAGTGTATGGTGGGCCCCATATATCATTCACCAGAGTATAGTGCTCCCCAAAAATTGCTGTCCCAACATAGAAAACAATTACATAAGTCTCCTTGCTAGGGAATCCCTGCACTACTCTGAACTCCTTGTCGTCCCCATCTTCCATCTCACTGCACTTGGCTGTTTAGGCCCTCCCACCGGCAGAGACATTTTTGCGTACTATGCGGTGCCCTGTGCCAGTGCCATCGCCCATGAGTATGCCCCCCCCACCTGCTCAAGGAACCTGCACTTTCATCTGCACCTTCCTCTTTGTCACCGTGTAAGCTGGTATAGTATGTGGGAAGGGGAACCTGAGTTTCCTCTGGGTCAGATTCTGGCAGTGTAGAATGCGAGGGGAATTGTTGTGAGCTCATTTTCCCCTTCACTACTGAGGCCCGAGGAACTCCCTCTTCTGGTAAAGAAAGGTAGTGAGCCTGATTATCAAACACCTGAGTCTGATGATGATGATTGGCTGAGTGGAGTCACTGACTGGATATAAGGCTGCCGACGCCCTTCTGCCCTGCGGGTGATTTCTCTGTGGGATCCTTGGAGACCAGTCTGAATTCCTGCTCCTCTAAAGCTAAGTTTTCTGCTCGGCTTTTTGCATTTGTGCTTAGACTTTGTTTTGCTTTGTTTTTCTGGATTTCTGCCATTCCCTGCTGGGGTGTGCTGAATTCCTTTAGCTCTGTCTTCTGAAAATACCTGAGTGCTGATTTAGTTTTTGAAGCCTAGCTGCTTCAGGGTCTTTTTCATATCAGCTTGTTGGCTTATGTCTTTGATAGGGTTTTGGCAGATTGCAGACAGCAACCTTCCTTTCCTGTTCTGTTTAGCTAGCTTGGGCCCCATCGTTTGCTCAGCCTATCTTTCTATCTGTGTGAGTGTTTTTTCATCTTGCTTCACCGTCATATGTTGGGGGCTGCCTTTTACTTTGGGGTCTGCTCTGGGGCAGTTTAGATTTCCTTTTCTCAACTTAAAGGTATTTGCAAGGCGGTTTATTGTAGTACACGAAAAAGACGTTTCGGTCAATGTGACCTTCTTCAGTTACGTGTGGTATATAGATTGTGTAGAGCTTATAGGCATCTATCAGAAAGGACGATGGTGCTTTAAGCATTGAGGAGAATCTCTCTCAGGTAATGAGCTTGTCAGAATATAGGAGGGGGCAACCGTGCCTCCAGATGCGGTGTCCATGGCCGGTGGACACCGCATCTGGAGGCACGGTTGCCCCCTCCTATATTCTGACAAGCTCATTACCTGAGAGAGATTCTCCTCAATGCTTAAAGCACCATTGTCCTTTCTGATAGATGCCTATAAGCTCTACACAATCTATATACCACACGTAACTGAAGAAGGTCACATTGACCGAAACGTCTTTTTCGTGTACTACAATAAACCGCCTTGCAAATACCTTTAAGTTGAGTGCTAGGTTTATATTTGTTGCTTTAACGGTTTGGAAACCTAACCTTAGCACCATCTTGAGTTGTGCTCACGGTGTTCTTTCTATAGATTTCCTTTTCTGTCTTTAGGCTATTTAGCGCTCTGGCTGTGATCGAGGGGTCTAGGGCATCGTAGGAACCCCCCACGGCTACTGCTAGTTGTGTTGATAGGTTCAGGGGTCTGCAGTCTGATAGTTGCCAACTTCTCTGGTTTTCTGGACGTAGCTTCTATTTTTGTGTCTGCCTCCTACGGTGACTCAATCATAACAGGGAATGTAGTGGTCTAGGTCAATGTACCAGCAGCATCATCCAGCAGTGGCTGGGCCTCAGTGCACTTGTGGCTTCCCCAAGAGTACGGTCGCCACTGTGGCATTACCTTCCTCCTAGGGAGTGTGTTGTCAAGCTTGGGAGCAACGAAGGATCTCTCTAGCAGTGAAACCAACACACAACACATTTCCCACTCCAGGCTAGCAGGGAGACCTCTGAACCTGACTGCTGAGGAGCTGCTCTCTGTGGTCAGGAGGAGGTAAGTTAGGGCACTCTGTGCAGGGAAGGGGTAGTGTGTGGACGTGAGAAGGGGAGCTGGAGGATGAGCAGAGTTAAGGCTCACTCCTAGCTGGAGCGCATGGTCCCAATTCCGGTCTCCGTGTTTGTAGGGACACTGACGTTCCTGCAGCAGAAACCGGGGGAAGTAGCAGCTATAAATGCTCTGTACCCAACTAAGGCTCGGAGGCCCCAGCATCGACGTGTGGGAGCCAGAAGGAAAAAGCTACAGCTGTCTGCCATACAAGTAAAGTCTGTGGAACATCTGTTAGACAGGAGGCGCTTCAGTGAACCACGGTCCTGTGAGTGCTTCCCCCACAAGCGCTAGAAAGGAGACGTTCAGGAAGGTACATGTTGGCGGAGTGTTGGAAGGGAGCTTTCCATTTTGGTCCCGGAGGTTGGCTGAGGTCCTGACCCGGAGGACACAGCATGGAGGCAGGCATCTGTGTAACCTGCAGACTGAGTAAAGCTTTGGAACTGCACGCTCTTTTGTCCTACAGTTATTCCAGCACCGCTACATCTGGGTACCAGCACCTACACCGCCTGTGCCTTTCCCCCATCACTACATCTACACTTCTCTGGGACTCCAGCTCCACCTGTGGGGAGCTTCACCATCTTTGCTGCACAACACCATCAGTCCCAGAGGATCTGCATGCAGCGTCGGCCTAACATCTATGTTGCCGAACACCACAGGTGGCGTCAAACTATCTATATAAACTCCTTACCATTATACCATGCCATTTACATGGGCGCCCAGGGCCACCGTCCGGGTCACCGCTGCTGTGACACATCCCACTGACACCGGCCCGGTACCGAGTATCCCACAGCCCTGGGAGGGCGACCCATATGCCGACTGCTGATCGGGCGGCGGTATTCCCACGAACCTCCAAACAGCGTCCATGAAGGCAAAGTTTTTGGTTTCCGGGGGCAGTATGATTGCAAAGCTGAACCTTAAAGGAATGTCCAAAAGGGCACCACCAGGAGTGGAGCCTGTGGCTTAATTGGACTCCACCCGGGAAACCACAACCATGCCACCTAAAGAAAAGATGCACACTTTGAAAGCTTTGTCGATTCTGTGTGTGGTGTGGTATGTGTGTTTGTAGTTGTGCTAGCGATTTCTCAGCTTTATTCCGTTAGCAACAGAGACTCCGGCATGCCCCCGCAGTACGCGTCAAGCTTACTAGAGGGATAAGCGAAGCTCCGGCACGTGAGTTCGAGCAATAACAGGTATAGCATTCCCGTACATGTCCAGGGCTGAATGCACGCTACACTGAAAGGACCAGCTTTTGTCGCTTACAGGTACAGATAACCTGCTGAACTCCGTTAGTGATGGGGATCTGGGATTCAGATTATTCCCCGCGAACGATGATTTCCCAGTAAGTTCATGTCAACCGCAATTCCGGAGTTAGGCCTAACCGTCATTCCTGAAAAAATTACGTGTCCAAACCACAGGTGCTGTAGCTTGCTTAACAGCTGGGCAGCCGTTCTCAGGCCCAGTATGGATTCAACAACATTGTAGAAAGTTGATAAAGGGTACAGTTTCACCGGATAACACGTATATATGTAGCCTAGTTTACACATTAAAAATATATGTCTATAGATCAGGAGGCAGACTCAGATGTTCTCAGGCCCAGTATGGATTTGACCAGATTGTACAAAGTTGAGAAAGGGTACTTTATCACTGGATAGCAGGTATATATAGCATAGTTTAAACATGTAAAATCTCCGTGTTCTCAGTATGGATTACACAGCAATCTAAAAAGTGGAAAAAAGGAAATGCATTTGAGGCGTACACAACTATATACTTTTGGTGTTATTTTTAAATCTTCAGATATATTTCTGTCTCAGTAATAAAGTCCAGCCTCTCCGCAATAGGAAATGAGATGCATACAATTACTGACATAAAGGCTAGTGATTGCAGAAATCTAGGAATTACTATTCACGGGAAAAACTTCCATCACAATTCTCATAGGCGATGCTGACCCTCAATTAATTTGTGTGTTGAGACAGTGAAAACATTTTTTTGTGAATAAAGTCTTGCTGTATCGCACTTCCGTTGATTCCATCACTGTTACTCATCTCAATCCAATTTTTATCACAGGGAGCGATGTAAACATGGTGCTCACTGGCTATCATGATCTGTCACGTAACTTTGGAGTGCAAAAGACAGAAGCCACAGGCCGTAGGCGATTCTATTTGATTGGCATGAGAGGCCACATTTTAAAATGTGCGCCGGAATGTCACACGTTTGTGAGTAGGAAAACTGTGAAAGCTGATGATAAACCACCACTGCATGTCATTGTGAGTCGACGTCCATAAGAAATGGAAGCCATTGATCATCTGGAGCTAGAGCCCGGCCAGCAGGACAGGGCATAGCTACATCTTAACCATCATCTTTCAGTTCAATCAATTTGTAGTGGCACTCCCAGTGAAGGATTTGACAGCCCAGACTACACAGCGGAGGAGCAGGGAGAGGTAAACATTGAAAATGCTGGGGCCCTGCCCAAGCAAGGGGGGCACACTCGTGGGCGTCAGTACTGGCACTGGGCCCCTCATAGTACGGCGGTGTGTCTGACGGTGGGTGTGCACCACCACCGTCAGAGACACTTGATTGCACTATGAGGTACCCTGTGCCAGTGCCCGCGCCCAAGAGTCGGCCTACCCACCTGTCCAGGGCAACAGCACTCGCACGGTTTCGTGCACTAGGTGGTGACCCCGGCCATGGGGGGGGGGCAGCCCAGTTAGGGAGGTTTACAAAGTGGCATATGTTGATGTGGGACATTCAGCTGCTGCAAAAGGCGAAATAGGTCAAGCTCGCGGAATAGGAGGACCAAAGCAAGCCATTTTTCTGGAAACCTATGTGTCATCAAGGGAAGGTGGGACAAAATCCTTGGAAACCCATGCATGGTTCATTTTAATGAAGGTTAGATCATCCACATTTTGGGGTGACAGACGGGTCCTTTTTTCTGTCAGGATTGATCCAGCTGCACTGAAGACTCTTTCCGATAGCAAACTTGCAGCTGGGCAAGCGAGCTCCTGTAAGGCATATTGTGCCAATTCAGGCCAGGTGTCCAGTTTAGCGGCCCAATAGTCAAAGGGGAATGACCTGTGCGGGAGAACATCGATATGGGAGGAAAAGTAGTTTGTAACCATAGTTGACAACTGCTGTCTCCTGTCACTTTCCATCGGTGCTGTATAACCAGTTGTGTGAGCGGTACTTGAAAAATCAGTCCACAACATTGTCATGAAACCCGTCTCCAACGCCACTTCTGCTGTGTGCACCACGAACACCTCTGCCAAGCTGCCCCCGGCCCGTACGGCTCGTGTGAGAACCATCACCGCTGCTGTGTACTGGGAATGCCTCAACCAATCGGTTTACCAGAGTTGCTTGTTTATTAGCCAATATTAGGTCAAGGTTCTCGTGTGGCATGATGTTTTGTAATTTGCCTTTATAGCGTGGATCCAGGATGCTGGCCAACCAGTAGTCGTCATCGTTCATCATTTTGGCAATGCGGGGGTCCCTTTTAGGATCTGCAAGGCATAATCTGACATGTGGGCCAATGTTCCCGGTGTCAATGATGCACTGCGAGTGCTGGTTGGAGGAGCACTTTCTGGCAAATCCACATCCCTCCAGTCACGCACAAACCCTGTACCAGACCTTGCCACGCCAACATTTTCACTTGCCCCACGAGATGCATCCTCCTCCCCTAAGTAATCATCCCCATCATCACCCTCCTGCTCCTCTTCTTCCTCCTCCACCTGGTCCAGGAGAGGTCCCTGAGCAGCCAATGGCTGAATGTCATCAAGGATTCCCTCCTCCTCTTCCTCCTCGTCAACACTGGCTGCAGACGCCTGCTCCTTAAGGTGCGTCAAAGTTTGCATGAGCAGACGCTTAAGTGGGATGCTCATGCTTAGGATGGCGTCGTCTGCGCTTACCAGCCGTGTGCATTCCTCAAAACACTGAAGGACTTTACAGAGGTCTTTCAGCTTCGACCACTGCACACCTGTCAACTCCATGTCTGTTCTCAAAGTGCCTGGCTGTGTATGCTCCCACAAATGCATTATGGCCTGCCTCTGTTCGCACAGCCGCTCAACCATGTGCAGGGTGGAGTTCCACCTTGTTGCAATTTCGATAATGAGGCGGTGGTTGGGAAGGTGGAGCAATCGCTGCAGCTACTGCATACGAATGGAGTGTACAGGCGACCGGCGGATGTGCGCGCACAGTCTTCACACCTTCTGGAGCAGGGTTGTTAACTCCGGATAATTGTTGAGGAAGCACTGCACCACCAGGTTCAAGGTGTGAGCCAAGCAAGGTATGTGGCTGAGTTTTGAAAGGGCTATGGCTGCCACAAAATTACGGCCGTTATCACTAACTACCTTGCCTGCCTCAAGATGTATACTGCCCAGCCATGACTCAGTTTGTCGCTGAAAGTACTCGGCCAGCACCTCCGCGGTGTGTATGTCGCCCAAACACATCATCTGCAACACAGCCTGCTGACGCTTTCCACTAGCTGCTCGATAGGGGGACACCTCGTGTGCAACAGTGGCAGCTGCAGATGGAGTGCTCGTACGACTGCGCTCTGTGGACGAGCTTTCGCTTCTGGAGGAGGAGGAGGAAGAGGGTCGAACGCCGACAGCCAACTGTTTCCTATACCGTGGGCTAGGCAGCACTGTCCCACCACCGCTGTCCCCTGTGGACCCTGCATCCACCACATTAACCCAGTGCGCAGTGATGGACACGTAACGGCCCTGGCCATGCCGACTGGACCATGCATCTGTTGTGAGGTGCACCTTTCCAGTCACTGACTGCTTGAGTGCATGGACAATGCGGTCTTTCACATGATGGTGGAGGGCTGGGATGGCTTTGCGAGAGAAGAAGTGGCGACTGGGTAGGTCATAGCGTGGTACTGCATAGGCCATGAGTTCGCGGAAAGCTGTGCTTTCCACCAACCGATAGGGCATCATCTCTAACGAGATTAGTTTGGCAATGTGGGCGTTCAAACCCAGTGTACGCGGATGAGAGACTGAGTACATTCTTGACCTACTCATAATCTCTGGGAGGGTGAGCTGGACTTGAGAGCTGCATATGGTGGAACTAGCGGTGGACAGGGCGGACTGAGAGAGAGTTGATGATGGTGATGGAGTTGGTGTTGTTTCTGATGGACTAGATTCAGTCTTTCGTTGATATAACAGTGGGATTCCCTGACTGCTTTGGCCTTGCAACGACACCTCAACATTTGCTGCTGTGCTAACCGGTGGGCTTACAGTGGGGGAAACAATGTAGCGTTGCTGACTACCTTCTTTATGATCAGTTGCACATGTGGTACTTGAGGTTTGGTGTTGTGTCCACGCTTGCAAGTGCATGCTGGTTAAATGTCTAAGCATGCAACTGGTATTCAAATTTTTCAGATTTTTCCCTCGGCTAAAGGTTTTTGCGCACTTCTTACAGATAACCTTGGCCTGATCATGAGGATTTTGTTCAAAAAAGTGCCACACTGCACTCTTCCTACTTTGGAAGACATTTTGTGGCCTAGCATGCTGTGCTATTTTGACCGTCTGGACAAGCTGTCCAGCAACTCTTTTGATTTTTGGAACCTGTCTTTGGAGTGCTCCGGACCTGACAGATAACAGCTGTTGCAATGTCAATGTCTGCTGTGGATGCTCCTCCTCCTCATCTGAGCTATTGGAAGCAGCACCCTCTTCCCCCAATGGATGCCAATCTGGGTCAACAACTGGGTCATCCATCACCTCCTCTTCAATGTCATGTGCACCTTCCTGTGTGTCACCGTGTATGGTGGTATAGTATGCGGGAAGGGGCACCTGAGTCTCATCAGGGTCAGAATCTGGCTCATTACACTGCGAGGACAATGTAGTGCTCTGAGTGAATGTACCAGCAGAATCATCTATCAGTGGCTGTGCATCAGTGCGCTCCATGTCAGATTCATCTTGGCCTGGGTAATTCACCATTTCACTTGATAACCCAGGCATGGTATGTGAAAACAGCTCCATGGAGTAATCAGTTGTATGACCTGCGTCATCCTTCAATCTTGGTTGGGGTGAAGGACACAAGGAAAGGTGTGTTTCATGAACATGAGCCTCCAATGACGACTCAGTGCTTTTATTTTTTACAACTTCAGAAGAGGAGGCGATAGAGCTGAAGGATGAGTCAGCAATGTAAGCCAAAACTTTTTCCTGAAGCTCGGGCTTTAAAAGCGGTTTGCCAACTCCTAGAAAACTAAGCCTTCGAGGCCTTGTGGAGCCAGACGATGACGCAGGCTCAACACCTCCTGCATTCGGTCCTATTTTGCTTTTGCCACTACCATCAGATCCACCACCAACACCATCATTACCAGCTGGCAACCCCTGCCCAATTCCACGACCTCTTCCACCAGCCTTCCTCATTTTTGGTAAAAATGTACACAAAATCCCACAAACTATATAGTAATGTAAAACAAGGTACAAGGTGTATATAGGACAGGGGAGATGTAGAATTTCTGAACACACTTGTGGACACTGTTGGATTGTGTGAGGCCCAGTGAATATCACACCGCTATGTCACAGGCTCAATGTCGCAGGTGTGAAAAATGTCACTATAGGACAGGGGAGATGTAGAATTTCTGAACACACTTGTGGACACTGTTGGATTGTGTGAGGCCCAGTGAATATCACACCGCTATGTCACAGGCTCAATGTCGTAGGTGTGAAAAATGTCACTATAGGACAGGGGAGATGTAGAATTTCTGAACACACTTGTGGACACTGTTGGATTGTGTGAGGCCCAGTGAATATCACACCGCTATGTCACAGGCAGAAATTGGCTAGTATATGACAAACTACAAGGTGTATATAGAAGTGGGCAGAATAGGAATCTCCCTAGAGTGTAGGTCTGTAAGAACGGAACATGTCCTCGACTTATTCTTACAGAGTCACACACAGATAGCTCACTGTGGCCGTGATAACAGCCGTTACACGGTACTGTGTGAGGAGCGTACACCGCTGTATGGTGTGAAAAAATGCACGCTCAGTACCTCACCAGGACAAGAAAAAAAATTTGGATTGCTTTTAAAAAAGCAGTTTGCAGAGCAGTGGGAAAACAGCAATGCAGCTATCAGGAAGCCTTATAAGGCAGCCTAACAACCAACACAGCTGATCCAGCAAAATATTGCCTCCACTTGCACTCTGCACACACAGTGACTGGTGTGTTGTACAGGCAAAATCGTTAGCAGCAGAATCAGTTTTTGGTATCTTCTTCCCTGCCTAATGCTCTCCCTACAGAATCATCATCAGCAGCAGCTCTCCCTATTCTGAGATCAGCATGAGTAACATGGCGGTCGGCGTGCACGCCCTTTTATACCCCCTGTGACGCCCCCCAAAGCAAGTCAATCACTTGCATGCCCTTCTCAAAGATGGTGGTGACCCCTGCCTATGTCATCACGTTGCCCACAGTGTCCATGGATCCTGATTGGCTGAAAAAGGGCAGAAAACAAACTTTTGAAACGCGACTTTGGCGCTAAAGTCGCTGAGATCATGGCCGACCTCACCCTAGGGTCGGGTTTCATTTCATGAAACCCGACTTTACCAAAAGTCGGCAACTTTTGAAATTTTTCGACCCGTTTCGCTCAACTCTACTACTATGGATATTATGTATGCGGCTTGGAATCTAGCACACTCTTATTCCACCAATCATGAAGCCCCAAGGGTCTGAATTGAGAACTCAGGGGTATAGAAGGAGGACTGTCCAGTGACCAAGTCTCTCTTGCTGCATGGTACCAATTTTGGATCAGCGGATCCGATTGGCAGGCCATAACCCCACATGGATTATAAGACTACATGGACTTCAGCAACGAATGCAAGGATTCGGCTGAGATATCAAAGACTACATAAGGATGGTATCCAGCTTGGGACAATCCAGTCACCTGACTACAGAATTTGCGGTAGTCAGTCAGCTTCCTAAATCTGGCATTATTCCTTTCTCGGTGGGTGCACACCGAAAGCGGGGTGCTGCTGGCTTGGAGTAAGTAGCCCTGGAAGCTCTGAGGAACGGATATTATAATCCCTGGTGAGCCAGTGGAAGGGTGATAAACTGTTTGCTGTTACATTTTGTGTTTTGTTGGTTGTGTGATATATGCCATTAATTGTTTGGGGATCCAAGAAAGTCCTAATATTGTGATTCACTCACCCTGTGTTGTCTGAGTAGTGTGCCACCCACTGTTAAGGAGGTCGGGCGATCAGTTGAGATGAGCCATGGTCCATGCTGTCTTTGTAAAGACGGCTGGGCAAGCGGACGAGAGCACCCACTGACCCCCGTGTCTACACAAGAACCACTATGTAAAGTTAAAAAAAAGGTTAATAATGACGTTACAATTACATATAAATAATTTGATGACATAAAACTTTATTAAGTGTAATTTCACACACAAACTTAGCATCTGTTCAACAACTCTTGAATTAAACATAGATTAGTGGGTTAAGCCCTTATGGAAACTTCAAGAAAGTTGTGATAGCAAACAGTGAGGTACCTATAAAATGTTTCACATGTGGAGTTAGCATATTTTGTATAATTCTTCAACTATACATAGAGTTGTGAATTTTTTGGGCAAAATTGGTTAGATTGAGTGCGTTTGATTATTCGCGACATTAGCGATTTACGTGAATAACTTCTGAACTACACATAGAGTTGATTATTTTTTTGGCAAACATTATTCAGGATATTGAGCTGGTCATTTTGAGTACTAGTGGTCCAGGGTCTCTTTTCAAATTAATCTTATGTACGATTCAGTGCGTTTGATTATTTGCGACATTAGCGATTTACATGAATAACTTCTGAACTACACATAGAGTTGATCATTTTTTGGCAAATATTATTCAGGTCATTGAGCTGGTCATTTTGAGTACTAGTGGTCCAGGGTACCTATTTTCAAATTGAACTTATGTGCGATTGAGTGCGTTTGTTTATTCGCGACATTAGCGATTTACGTGAATAACTTCAGAACTACACATAGAGTTGATCATTTTTTTGGCAGATATTATTCAGGACATTGAGCTGGTCATTTTGAGTACTAGTGGTCCAGGGTACCTCTTTTCAAATTGAACTTATGTACGATTGAGTGCGTTTGTTTATTCGCGACATTAGCGATTTACGTGAATAACTTCAGAACTACACATAGAGTTGATCATTTTTTTGGCAAATATTATTCAGGACATTGATATCTTCATTTTGAGTACTAGTGGTCCAGGGTACCTCTTTTCAAATTAATCTTATGTACGATTGAGTGCGTTTGTTTATTCGCGACATTAGCGATTTACGTGAATAACTTGTGAACTACAAATAGAGTTGATCATTTTTTGGGCAAACATTATTCAGGACATTGATATGTTCATTTCGAGTACTAGTGGTCCAGGGTACCTCTTTTCAAATTGAACTTATGTCCGATTGAGTGCGTTTGTTTATTCGCGACATTAGCGATTTACGTGAATAACTTCCTAACTACACATAGAGTTGATCATTTTTTTGGCAAATATTATTCAGGACATTGATATGTTCATTTTGAGTACTAGTGGTCCAGGGTACCTCTTTTCAAATTGAACCTATGTGCGATTGAGTGCGTTTTTTTATTCGCGACATTAGCGATTTACGTGAATAACTTCTGAACTACACATAGAGTTGATCATTTTTTTGGCAGATATTATTCAGGTCATTGAGCTGGTCATTTTGAGTACTAGTGGTCCAGGGTACCTCTTTTCAAATTGAACCTATGTGCGATTGAGTGCGTTTGTTTATTCGCGACATTAGCGATTTACGTGAATAACTTCAGAACTACACATATAGTTGATCATTTTTTTGGCAAATATTATTCAGGACATTGATATCTTCATTTTGAGTACTAGTGGTCCAGGGTACCTCTTTTCAAATTAATCTTATGTACGATTGAGTGCATTTGTTTATTCGCGACATTAGCGATTTACGTGAATAACTTCAGAACTACACATAGAGATGATCTTTTTTTGGCAAATATTATTCAGGACATTGATATGTTCATTTTGAGTACTAGTGGTCCAGGGTACCTCTTTTCAAATTGTACTTATGTACGATTGAGTGCGTTTGATTATTTGCGACATTAGCGATTTAGGTGAATAACTTCAGAACTACACATAGAGTTGATCATTTTTTTGGCAAATATTATTCAGGACATTGATATGTTCATTTTGAGTACTAGTGGTCCAGGGTACCTCTTTTCAAATTGAACCTATGTGCGATTGAGTGCGTTTGTTTATTCGCGACATTAGCGATTTACGTGAATAACTTCAGAACTACACATATAGTTGATCATTTTTTTGGCAAATATTATTCAGGACATTGATATCTTCATTTTGAGTACTAGTGGTCCAGGGTACCTCTTTTCAAATTAATCTTATGTACGATTGAGTGCATTTGTTTATTCGCGACATTAGCGATTTACGTGAATAACTTCAGAACTACACATAGAGATGATCTTTTTTTGGCAAATATTATTCAGGACATTGATATGTTCATTTTGAGTACTAGTGGTCCAGGGTACCTCTTTTCAAATTGTACTTATGTACGATTGAGTGCGTTTGATTATTTGCGACATTAGCGATTTAGGTGAATAACTTCAGAACTACACATAGAGTTGATCATTTTTTTGGCAAATATTATTCAGGACATTGATATGTTCATTTTGAGTACTAGTGGTCCAGGGTACCTCTTTTCAAATTGAACCTATGTGCGATTGAGTGCGTTTGTTTATTCGCGACATTAGCGATTTACGGGAATAACTTCAGAACTACACATATAGTTGATCATTTTTTTGGCAAATATTATTCAGGACATTGATATCTTCATTTTGAGTACTAGTGGTCCAGGGTACCTCTTTTCAAATTGAACCTATGTGCGATTGAGTGCGTTTGTTTATTCGCGACATTAGCGATTTACGTGAATAACTTCAGAACTACACATATAGTTGATCATTTTTTTGGCAAATATTATTCAGGACATTGATATCTTCATTTTGAGTACTAGTGGTCCAGGGTACCTCTTTTCAAATTAATCTTATGTACGATTGAGTGCATTTGTTTATTCGCGACATTAGCGATTTACGTGAATAACTTCAGAACTACACATAGAGATGATCTTTTTTTGGCAAATATTATTCAGGACATTGATATGTTCATTTTGAGTACTAGTGGTCCAGGGTACCTCTTTTCAAATTGTACTTATGTACGATTGAGTGCGTTTGATTATTTGCGACATTAGCGATTTAGGTGAATAACTTCAGAACTACACATAGAGTTGATCATTTTTTTGGCAAATATTATTCAGGACATTGATATGTTCATTTTGAGTACTAGTGGTCCAGGGTACCTCTTTTCAAATTGAACCTATGTGCGATTGAGTGCGTTTTTTTATTCGCGACATTAGCGATTTACGTGAATAACTTCTGAACTACACATAGAGTTGATCATTTTTTTGGCAGATATTATTCAGGTCATTGAGCTGGTCATTTTGAGTACTAGTGGTCCAGGGTACCTATTTTCAAATTGAACCTATGTGCGATTGAGTGCGTTTGATTATTCGCGACATTAGTGATTTATGTGAATAACTTCTGAACTACACATAGAGTTGATCATTTTTTTGGCAAACATTATTCAGGTCATTGAGCTGGTCATTTTGAGTACTAGTGGTCCAGGGTACCTCTTTTCAAATTGAACTTATGTGCGATTGAGTGCATTTGTTTATTCGCGACATTAGCGATTTACGTGAATAACTTCCTAACAACACATAGAGTTGATCATTTTTTTGGCAAACATTATTCAGGACATTGAGCTGGTCATTTTGAGTACTAGTGGTCCAGGGTACCTCTTTTCAAATTGAACTTATGTACGATTGAGTAGGTTGCGCAACATAAATAAGTGATTTACGTGAATAACCCAGGACCAACATCTCACTGTCCCGAACAAAATTTTACCCATCCACTCTATGAATAATAATTTAACCCATCCACTCTATGAGTAACTCATCATACATGAAAATCGAATAGCTAACTAATAGCTAACTGCAGACTAACTTGAGTCCGGTATGAACCCCAATAAAGATAAACACAACTCACACCTCTGCTCATTGCTCCCCTGCTGCTCCAAGCAGTGCAGCACCCGCTCATCTCAGTGCAGCACGTGACAAGTAATGATGTCATCTCGCCCGCTGGTGCTCAGGGCTACGCAGGGGCCTCATAGCGGCCAGGTGGCAGGACAGGGAGATCGCGTCCCTCTGCTCTTCACAGAGTGTAACTATATGGGTGAACTGTGCACGACCATACCGTTAACAGTAGCGTAGCTCCGACCGACCCCTCTGCCCCCCTGGTAGCTACACTACTAGTGTATACACAAATGCAGTATATATTATACACACAGTATGTAAGTATATACACACACAATGTATACAGCACTCAGTGTATATGTACTCACAAATGGAATATATAGACACAGAATATATACACATGCAGCACATACACTATATAGACACATATATACTATACAGTATACACAGTGTATAAATAGTCACACCTATAGGCCGCTCAGTACATCCAGCTCCAGGTCCAGAACCCCTCAGGCTCCGCCCCTCAGTGTTACATTATAATCCTCTGTGTTTATGCCCCGCCCCTTAGTAAATAGGCTCCACCCTCGGTCACGCCCTCTATGATTGGACTCTGCCCCTCACGACCCCGGTGGTTCCTCAGCAGTGCAGTTTTCCTGCGGTTTTGGGCAGAAGTGACGCAGGGCAACCACCAGACAGGGATGATCTCGTCCATGGCTCACCAGCCTCCACACCTCTCTGCTGCTCCTTGCCAACAAACTGTTACTAGCACCTGAGGGGCGGAGCGTGGAGCCGGAAGGAGGAGCCTCTTAGTTACCCACAATGCACGCTGCCTATCTGCCAAAGCAAGGCTGCCTGTGTTCATGTTGTGCTTGTGTAACAAAGTTTGCTTGACTAAAAAAATAAAAATCCCCTCCCTGCTGAGTTGGGGCAATATGACATCTGGGGGTGTGCAGACCTCCCAACCTCTGAGGAAAGACGGACAGATCATGATGTGGGGTGTGTAGCGACATATGTTAGGTCTGCTTCATACGTCCGTTTTTGACCATCAGTCAAAATCCGCCGTTTTTGCAAAAAAACGGATCCGCCTTTTTTTTGGCGGATCTGTTTTTTTCTCATTGATTTGCATTACCGGCGGATCTTGAGGGATGGCCATCCGTTGGATCCGTTTTTTTGCATATCCGTCAATTTTTTTGCGTCCGCCGAGATGCCTGGACGGACCATGCAACGTGTTTTGGACTGCAGGATCCGCATTTTTATACAGCGCATGCCCGGAGGAAAGAAGTCAGGAGGAAATTTTACCCTGAAATCATTCCTGGCGGACAGAGAAGAAAAAAAAAATTCTCTCTCTCTCGCGGATCCGTAAAAAAAAAACCGGATCCGGTGCCATCCGTTCACATCAGTTAGGAACGGATCCGCTTTCCGCCTTTTTGGCGGATTTTAACTGACACAAAAAACTGGTGTGAAACAGGCCTTACCCACACCCCAATGCACGCCCATTTACCATTTCTTTCTCCCCTGACAGGAGGAGTTGTCAGAGGGACGCTGGCAGTGAGGGACATTCAGCCCGAGACTGCAGGGCATAGACCCAAATCCAGGGCTGTCCGCTGTGTCCAGGACAGTTGGGACTAGAGAGGAGCGGATGGGTTCCTGGGTCTCTGGTCCAGGTCAGTGGTACCTGGCGGCTGGCTGGGAGGCCGCAATCTCTTACCCTCCTGTATCCCCGATGCGGCTGTTGATTAGTCCGGGCAGCGCGGCGTCATCTGTGCGTCCTGCTCATCTCTGGTTGGGACCTGGGGATTATTGTTCCGTCATTCACAATCGGAGCCGCCAGAACGTTCTCATCGCTATGTAACGTCACTATACGACATGCGGCTCCGGTGTCTGTAAGGCCGTGATCACACGCTGCAGAAATACTGTGTTTTCTCTTGTCTGCAGGATCCGCACCAAACTGCACAATAACAATCTTCTCCCCCTTATTTGATGCGTTTTTGGTGTAGACGTGAAGCCGCGTTTTTAATCTGCTTTCTAAAAGCTTTGATTCTGCTCCTAATAAATATCTGCAGTTTTTTACATGCATTTTGTTTTTTTTAGTTTCCACATAGAAGACAAGAGAGGAAAAAACGCACAGTTCAGCAGTGTCCTTGGGCGCACAGCCGGAGCTTTTTTACATAAAATAACTTTTATTAAGGGTTTTTTACATAAATAGGGTGAAGAAAAAGGGGGGAGACCTATACCGTATATACTCGTGTATAAGCCGACCCCCCCAAATTTTGCCACAAAACACTGGGAAAACTTATTGACTCGCGTATAAGCCTGGGGTGGAAAATGCAGCAACTACTGGTAAATTTAACCCCTTCCCAACCCATGACGCCTACATAGGCATCATGCTATAAATCACGTTTCTGCGGGTTGGGTGACCGAGGTCACTGAAATGTCACCCAACCCGCAGGAATAGGATGACCTGCAGTTAACCCCAGAGAAGAGGGTGGCTTTGCCCCCACATGGTTACGATCGCTCTGATTGGCTGTTAAAAGTGAAACAGCCAATCAGAGCGATTGTAATATTTCATCAATGAAATTTGGTGAAATATTATAATCCAGCAATGGCTGATGCTGCAATATCATCAGCCATTGGCTGGAGCTAGGTGACCTCTGTGTAACCTCCCCCAGATCTGATTGGAGCTAGCGTCCACGTGACGCTAGCCCTCCAATCAGATGTGGAGGGGCAGTGTCAAAGAATGGCTGCCCTCGCTCTTCACCCTCATCCCATCCATGGAAGGTGAAGAATGAGATGCTGCCTGCTGCCGATCGCCGCGCCTGCTGCCGCTCATCTCCCCTCTGGTACTGTGCACCACTCCCCTAATTCCACCCCTCCTGCCCCAGTAATCACCCCCGCCCCTCTGATCGCCCCCCACAACAGGTGATCGTCCCCTCATCCCTGTAATCACTCACCTGCTGCTGCTGATCTCCCCTCTCTGCTGTCCTCTTCTCCCCTCTGGTGCCCTGGCCCTGTGATCATCCCCTGCACCAGAAATCACCCCCTCTGCTGCTGCTGCTGCCAATCTCCCCTCTACTGCCTGATTCTACCCCTGTCCCTGTGATCGCCCCCTCCCGCCCTGGTGATCAACCGCCCCAGTGATCACCCCCCTGCTGCTGCTGCCCCCTCGTGCTCCCCCGCGCCTGACAGCCCCCACGCAGTAGAAAGTTTCACCAAACACTCGCACTACACATGAACACACACACTATAATAAAGTTTATCTTTTTATACACACGCACGCACACAATGTCCCGCTCATCCCAGTCTCAAAAGGTGTACTCAGCTGAGGAGGCATGTGCCTTTATTGCCTCCGAAGTTGATAGGGTGACGACCTCATCTTTCTCTATTCCTCCCACTCTTCATCCTCCAGCGACACAGACTTGCCTCCACCAAGATGTCGCAGGATGAGGAATCGTCCGGAGACCAGGGGAGAAGACCCACAGCCAAATGTGAGTAACCCCTAACCTAGTGCTAGTCACGCCCAACCTAGCACTAGTGCCCCCTCCTGTACCCCCGTCCCTGAAAATTTTGCTCCACGGATTCCTGATTTCGTTCCCAACTTCCCGCTTCCTATCACACCGGGTCAGTGGTTACCCGACGGTGTCCAGCGAGCATCTTGCTACACGCTGTCTGTTGTTGTATAGCAGTAGTATACCATCTCTGCACGGTGGACCCCGGGTTGTGATCGCACCTTTTCATAATTTATATTTGGTGCGATCCAACAACCCTAACAGCGGTGATAAAGGCCCTGATGTTTGGAGAGGAGGACGGAGCGCACCCCAGCACCCCTGGAACTCAAGTTTCCCGTATGGTACCAGGGCAACATGCTCCCACTAAGGCGAGAGCAAAAAAAAGTGCTGAGTGTGCTATAAAAGGGGGATAAGAAGGGAAACTCGTTTCCAATGTGAAACGTGTCCCGACAAACCAGCACTGTGCTTGAATGAATTCTTTAGCATTCGTCACGCGTCCGGGGACTAAACACATCCTGACACTCCACTACAGAACTCACCCACACCAACCTAACGTACACTACACTACACCACACACCAACCTGACATACACTGCTCCACACATACCAACCTGACGTAGTCTGTCAGGGTGTGTGTGGCGTAGTGTACGTCAGGTTGGTGTGTGGGGTGTTTATTATTTATCAGTGTACTCAGGAGAAATTGCCCAACAAATTTTAGGATCCATTTTATTCTGTTACCCATGTGAAAATGAAAAAACTGAGGCTAAAAGAAAATTTTTGTTGGAAAAATTAAAATGTCCATTTTTTCCTTCCACATTGCTTTAGTTCCAGTGAAGCACCTGAAGGGTTAATAATCTTCTTGAATATAGTTTTGAGTAGCTTGAGGGGTGCAGTTTTTAGAATGGTGTCACTTTTGGGTATTTTCAGTCATATTGACCCCTCAAAGTGACTTCAAATGTGAGGTGGTCCCTAAAAAAAATGGTTTTGTAAATTTCGTTGTAAAACTGAGAAATCGCTTGTCAACTTTTAACCCTTATAACTTCCTAACAAAAAAAGTTGTTTCCAAAATTGTGCTGATGTAAAGCAGACAAGTGGGAAATGTTATTTATTAACTATTTTGTGTCACATAACTCTCTGGTTTAACAGAATAACAATTGAAAATTGCAAAATTTTCACCAAATTTCTGTTTTTTTCACAAATAAACGCAAAAATTATCAACCTAAATTTACCACTAACATGAAGCCCAATATGTCACGAAAAAACAATCTCAGAATCACTAGGATTCATTGAAGCGTTCCAGAGTTATTACCTCATAAAGGGACACTGGTCAGAATTGCCAGATATGGCCAGATCATTAAGGTCAAAATAGGCTGGGTCATGAAGGGGTTAAAAAAATAAAAATCGATACCAATAAAAGTAAAATTATTTGAAACATCAGTAGGTTAAATGTTTTTGAATATCCATATTGAATCAGGAGCCCCATATAATGCTCCATACAGTTCATGATGGGCCCCATAAGATGCTTCATACAAAATACATAATGCTGCACAAAGGTTAATAATGGCCCCATAAGTTGCTCCATAGAATAATATGCCCCATATGCTGCTCCATAAAATGTTCCATAGATTATGCCCTCATAAGATCCTCCATGCATTATGCCCCCAGAAGATGCTCCATACATTATGCTCCCAGAAGATGCTCCATACATTATGCCCCCATAACCCATAAAATGCTCCATACATTATGCCCCTATAAGATGCTCCATAGAATTGGCCCCATATGCTGCTGCTGCTGCTACAAATTAAAAAAAAAAAAAAAAAAAAAGACATGCTCACCTCTTGTCCCTGGAGGCCAGGTGCCGGTGTCCTGAGAAGGCGGGGACACCGGCGCGCTATGGGGGACAGGGGCCAGAGTCACCGCTGGCTCAGGACCCCGGCACTGGCGATATTCACCTGTCCCCGGTCCATCGTTGCTCGACGCTCTGTCTTCCGGGTCCCTCTGTCAGTGACTTTTCAGGCAGAGGACGCGCACTGACTACGTCATCGCACCCTCTGACCTGAACATCACAGCCAGAGGACGCGGAAGACAGAGCAGCCGCAACGGTGGACCGGGGACAGGTGAATATCGCAAATACTTACCCCCTCCTGGCACGTCTCTGCAGCCCCTGTGTTCTCCCACGTTCTCCGCCAGCTATTTCTTCAGCGGTCACATGGTACCACTCATTAAAGTCATGAATATGTGCATGAGACCATGGGATAAGCAGGGGGGCTGCAGAGACTGTGCCGGGGGGTCAGTATGATTTGACATCCCCGCTCCCCCTCCCCCGCCGACCCCCGGTATATGTCTCGCGTATAAGCCGAGAGGGGGACTTTCAGCCCAAAAAATGGGCAGAAAATTTCGGCTTACACGCAAGTATATATGGTAATAAATGCACAGTAATGTAGGCACCAATAACAGCCAAATAACAGCAAAAAGGCCAAATTTACAGACATGAAAGATATAGGCAAAATATAGGGTGGAAAATGTTGAGGATGAAGAAGGGGGAAGAAAAAATATGATTTATTAAGGAAAAGGGGAAAAAGAAATTAAAGGGATAGAAGGAAAATGAAAAAGATTGGTCTGTACAGCAGGGGCTGGCTGGCAAATTTTGGCCTGGGGGGCAAGCACACAGCAGTGTCCCATTAGCAGCGGCCCATCCTTGAGACTCTAGTCGGCTCGTGAACATTGCAAGTATCAAGTATGCAAACTCATACTTGCGATTACTACGCTGGCAATTCCAGGGAATCGTGACCATGTGCACAGTGCACTGTCATCATTCAGTAACGTGCCATCACACTGAGTCACCGAAGAAAATCATCTAGAGGCCAGAAAACAGTGTTGGAAAAAAAAGCGTGTGGCTTGGAAATTGCATGTTGTCCTCATAGAACTGATTCATATATACCCACCTACATTATAAAACAGACAAAACAGTCCACCTTAAGAAGCAGTCATTAACTTTTTTCTTTAAACCTGTGTCAGTTAGATTAGTGCAGTGTCAGTGTGCTAAGAGACTCACAGATCGCAGTCTCCTCTGGTATTCTGCGCCACTCCGCTCCTCTTCTAAGTCATCCTACGGCTATTCAGACTACGGGTCACGCTGTGCTCCGTGACCCATAAGTGGCTTTTACAATATAAGTCTATGGAGCATGAGAACAAGGCTCAAAATGAGGAACCATAGACTTACATTGTAAAGAGACTTCCAGGTCACATACAGGTGCTTCTCACAAAACTAGAATATCATTAAACTCGCCTGTCCTTAACCTTGTCAAGAGGAAGATGAGAGACACCAGACCCAACAATGCAGAAACGTTGAAGGCTGCTATCAAAACAACCTGGGCTTCCATAACCCCTCAGCAGTGCCACAGGCTGATCACCGCCACGCCGCATTGATGCAAAAGGAGCCCTGACCAAGTATTGAGTGCATTTACTAAACATATATTTCAGTAGGCCAACATTCTGGATTTTAAAATCAACATTAACAGAAATAAAAACAGATCACTCTGTATGTAATGACTCTATATAATAGATGAGATTCACTTTTTGTATTGAAGAACTGAAATAAGTTAACTTTTTGATGATATTCTAATTTTGTGAGAAGCACCTGTAAAGCATAGTGTGAGCTGGAGTCCGAAGAGTGAAGACGTCACTCAGAGGAGAAGCAGAACGGTGCTGGATAGCTGCTAGGTGAGTATATTAACACAATGACACTACTCTAACCTCAACACAGAATTAGGGGGAAACAATTTATAGGAGGATTCTTTAAAGGGAATCTGTCACCCCATTTTTGGACTATCAGCTGCTGGCACCGCCATCAGGGGCTTATCTACAGCTTTCTGTAATGCTGTAGATAAGCCCCCTAAGTAACCTGAAAAATAAGAAAAAAGAGTTAGATTATACTCACCGTGGCGCTCGTTACGGTCCGATGGGTGTCGCCGTTCAGTCCGGCGCCTCCAATCTTCATACATTGATGTCCTTCTCCTTGCTTCTCCCTCAGCTCGGTAGCCAGATCGCTGCTGAGTCACAACTTTTGTGACCTAACAGCGATCTCACCAGCGAGATCGCTATGTGTGACAGCGATCAGCGAGCGGCCCCCCTGCCACCAGCGATCACATAGCGACTTACTAGCGATCCTGACACCTTGATATCGGTGTCGGGATCGCTGGTAAGTCGCTTAGTGTGACGGGGCCTTAACTTGTTTTTCCTCTCTTTCAGGTTACATCGGGGGCTTATCTACAGCATTACAGAATGCTGTAGATAAGCCACTGATGGCTGTGGCCACAGCTTATAGGCCGAAAATGGGGTGACAGATTCCCTTTAAAGCAGAATATAATTGACATACAGTTGTATCCTTTCTATTTAGTAGACATGGTTACATTTAGAAATATGGATACAAGATAATGTGACTGGTATCTGTGTATACATCAGATGTCTGTGCACAGTATGCCATATCCAGGGTACAGGAGAATATATGATGGGTATATGATATACTGTGACTACAGGCATCAGATGTTATGTACTGGAAAATATGTGACTGTTGTATATTGTACTATGAGTACAGACACCAGAGGTTACACCAGTCACATATTATCCTGTATATAACATCTGATGTCTGTGCACATAGTATAGGCAAATAATTTCTCAGAGGGGCCACGTGACAGGCCATGACTGTTGTGGAGGCCAAAGTAATAGGCTGAGATTAATTCTGCTCAATATTATTATTAACATATTAATTGCAATTCATATTAAAATAACAATATCATATAATATATTAAACTTCATGTGGGGGCTCTGCTTCGTGTGGATGACGTGTCCTATATCATCCACACAGTGCTCCCCATCGCGCTCCTGTGCAGGCGCACTTCTATCTGTCCTGCTGAGGGCAGAGCAAAGTGCTGCGCATGTGCGGGGAAAGGCCAAAGAGCGCCGGCACATGCATATTACAGTACTGTGCTCTGTCCTCAGCAGGGCAGAGAGAAGTGCGCCTGCACAGGAGTGTGATGGGGAACACTGTGTGAATGACATAGGATGCGTCGTCCAAACAAAGCAGGGAACGAGAACGTCATCGCAAGAAGTAGGGTAGCACTGGAACAAGACCAGCGGCGCCAATCAGACCGGACTGCCCAGTAGGTGATTATAATAAAACCTATTTTTTTACCTTACAGGGCGTCATACATACAGCATTCCAGAACACTGTCACATGGAGCTGAAAGGTCGTGGTCATAGGTTATATGGGAATAACCTGGTGACAGGTTACCTTTAAGTATGCTGACATCTCCCCTATATACAGAAAGAGTCCACACACAGCCCCCCATATGAAGTATGAGCCTCCACATAACTTCTCTATCTACAGTATGAGCTGTCATATAGCCCCTTATATTTGTGAGTCCAACATGTCCCCGTATATACAGTATGAGCCCCTATATACAGTATGAGCCCCACATAGTACCTTATATTCAGTGTGAGTCCTCGCATAGCCCCTATATACAGTATGAGTCCCCACATAGCCCCTAGACACAGTACGAGCCTCCACACAACCTCTTTATGTACACTATGAGCCGCCTCATAGCCACTTAAAAACAATGTGAGCCCCCACATGTCCCTCTTTATTCAATATGAGCCCTCACATAGCCACCCTATATACAGTATGAACCCCACATAGTCGCTTATATACAGTATGAGCCCTCACATAGCCCTCTATATAGACATACAATCCTACATATAAATGTTTTTTAGCCAAGGTTTTGTGCAATAGGTACTATATTATACTCATGCTGCTATTATACATATGCTGCTAAAATTCTAAACGATATAAGTTCATTTGCCTCAGTTTTCTTTCAGTACCTTTTGCTTTTAATATTTTTAATACAAGGTTTTGTCACTTCTATTTTATACCAGCTACCAATTGGTGCTGTAGGTATAAAGGTTAAATCAGATGTAGATAGCAATGCCGCTGTGTTGATAAGAATATAGCCACTTGTGTCCACATAGGAGATTAAGTAAAGAGGTTCAGTGCATGACAATACATAGACCATATAGAGAAAAGATGCACATGGAGAGACCAAGAGTTTAATAAAATGTCATTTTTTTATTAGAAAAATTTATGAAAATTGTACAATAATAGTAAAGGGGGATAGGGAGACAGGGAGGACTACCAATATGGTAGTGCTATGTGAGTGCCTGTACTGATCATGTAGTGTGGGGGCCTGTACTGATCATGTAGTGCAGGTGTCGTGTGATGGGTGTAATACGTACCAGATCTGTGCTAAGGTGAGTTCAGAGATAATGGCCACTCTTTACATGCTGCTGATCATCAGCCCCAGGACTGAAAGATGCGATTATTGTTCCTGAACTCACCAGATGGAAACTTGGCACAGGCGGCTCCTTAGGGGTATTAGATTTTCGGGCTGGAGGGATGTTAGAAGCCAGCCCAAGATTGGAGGAGGTAAGGTCAAGAGTCTGGGGCAGCAATGGCAGTGATCCAGCATGAAGATTGTATAGAGAGTTGATGTTGAAGGGTAGCCAAGGTGACATACAGCAGCGAGACATGATACATGGGTCAGGAGGCATGAAGTTCTGGGCAGTTGGCACAGGCTCATCCAGCAAGATATGAGGTAGACATGAAATCTTCTATCTACCGGATCTTCTGTTATATTAGGGGAGTGGTCTTTATAATGAACCATTCTGTTTTTTAAAATC
The DNA here is from genome assembly GCF_039654945.1 of Dendrobates tinctorius. Taxonomy (NCBI): domain Eukaryota; kingdom Metazoa; phylum Chordata; class Amphibia; order Anura; family Dendrobatidae; genus Dendrobates; species Dendrobates tinctorius. Next base: position 4,966,732 of record NW_027361751.1, read on the forward strand.
AGATACAATGTACTGATAGGTGTCCTTTGTGTACAGCAGTCACTCACCAGATGGTCGTGGATTCTTTCACAGTCCAGATATTTTCATCCACCTAAGAAAAGCAGAGACAAAATCATTGTCAGAAAAAGTGAAAAAAGGCAAGATGGAGGATGATGATGATTACCATAATGGGAGAACAGCACCTGATGGGAGTAATCCCCAGAGGAGCAGATACTTACTGGTCCCAGCTTGATGAAACGTGCGTAAATACGGCTGCGGGGTGAAGGACTGTATGTTCCGGCCACTGTAGATGATGGTTCTCCAGAACTGGCCTGAATGGTGTAAATGGAGGCTCTGCTCTCCTCTCCTCCAGATCCTCCCAACCGATGGTGGTAAAGAAGGGATGCTCTCAGATGTTCCTGCTCACACCGAGGTGCGTCTGAGGGTCTTTGCACAGCAGCTTCTTGATGAGATGTTTCACATCAGCATCAAGCCAAGATGGAAATTTTGGCTTTTCGTTGATAGCTTTGAAAGCCATTTGCTTGACGGGGCCGTTGTAAAATGGGGATCGTCCTGCTGTCATCCGAGACACCACAATCCCCAGGTTCCACCAGTCCACTGCTGCGCCATATAGTTTTCTACGATGCACCTCAGGGGCTATGTAATGGAAAGTGCCCGTCACTCCAGAGATGTGTTTGGAGGAGGATACGCCATCTTGGGCAAGCCAAAGGTCAATAATATGGATGTGACCATCTGCATCCAACATGATGTTATCAGGCTTTATGTCTCTGCAATGAAAGAAGAAAAAATAAGAAATCCGTCCAGTGATACAAGAGATGGAAAATGGGTCACTACAAGATCAGGTAGAATAGGCGGCAGGAGACGAGGAAAGCCCGGGGCGATATCTCTAGCATATGAAGGAGACAGAGAAGGATGAAAGTTCTGCTTACCAGTGGACGATGTTGTGCCCTTGGAGGAACTGGAGGCCACGAACCATCTCTGTTGTGTAGAATCTGATGGAGAGAACAGAGTGTAGTATCAGTCATCAAATCCTTCTCTAGTAATCCCCAAATACCATGACACCCCACCTCCTGCTTCCAGCACCCTAAATATGTGCCCTGCCAGCCCTCCCTTAGCTCCACCCTGAACTTTTTTTTTTTTTTGATCAATTTGACAGTCACATTGATGTTATGGCCGGGAACTGATGCCAAGACCACCTAAAAACACAAATGGAGAAAACATAGGTGTCTGCAGGGGGTGAAATGATCTGGATTTTCTACTACACAAGGCACATGAGAACTGAATTCTCTCAGACTACTGGTAACCAGAACCATGTAGAGGAGCAGTGGACATGTCTTAACTAATAATCATCATTTTGATTTGTAATATTTTATTTCCTGAACCAAAAACACACATGACAATAGGCAACTATGTAATACATCTTGTCAGATAATCTGCTCCTTTCTCCACCTGGACTGATTTTTCATTTTCAAAATTCTAAATTGGTGAGATGGGAAATGACAGTTGGTAATGATAATTTGTGTAGAAGGGAGGAGGAAGGAAGAGTTCTGCATTTAGCTCCTCCCTCTCTCCATCCCGCTTAGATGGAACATTAACAACACTGTCACCTCCTCTCAGTAATGTAACAATCTGTCTTTACTAATTACTGAATTTATCTGGAAATTCAGAATTTAAAAAATTAAAACGGTCCTGTTGGAGAAAGAAGCAGATTTCTCTGATAAAATTTATTACAAAGTTGCTTATTTTTATAATAGCTATTGATTTATAAAATTTGAAATGATTGCGACTTTTAAAGGGTTTTCTTCTGTTACCATCTGGGAATAAATAGAACAGTCATTAGTGGAGGCTTTGAGTTGGCATTGGTATGATCCAAATATCATTGATTATCTACAGGAGATTTAATAATAAGAGACCAATGTATGTACAATATGGCAGTCTGATAGGAGCCAATATTGACCATGACATGAAAAAAAAAAAAAAACAATGTGCCCGGCCCCCTAAGGTGTGATCCCTGAGATCAACCATCCAGTATAGAAGAATACCACATTATAGCAGCACTACTAGACCTAACTATGGTGATGTCTTATGTCATCTCAAAGGAGAACACTACAATGAGCAATAACAAGGCATGGCTGATAACAGAGAACAATCCATGGGGATATAATAAAAACTTCAGGTTTCAAATAAAAAAATATATTTAGGACTTACTTTGCCAGATGCGCCCTACCCAAGACCTGGTGGATGTTGAAGCAGCTGATGTTAAGCCTGGCTGTTGTGAATTCCCTTACCCGGGCTTCTGAGCTGGAGCTCCCTCTGGTGGTTACTGGGAGTAGTGGAGCTGGCCAGGTTGATGGAAGTTTGCCACCTGACGATGATAATTGAGAACCTGGGATTACTGGCTGGGAGCATATAATTGAGCAGGCTTCCCTTGGTGGTTGCTGGTGATTTCCTTTGTGCATTTGGAGTTCTTTTGTCTCCTGCCTGATCTGCATGGTTCAGTTAAGTGATTCTTTTGCTAATCCTTTGCATCTAATCTGGTTGTGAATTTTTTTTTTTTTTTTGCCTTCTGCTTTGTTGCTAGGGTTCAGCATACTCCCTGCTGGGGGCAGCGCTGGGCCCCGCTCATTTACAAAGAAAGAAACCATGCATAGAAATAGGATCACCACGCAGGATACAAATAAGTTAAAAAAATTATATAGTTTTATTGTTAACAAAAGCCAGAAAACCCCACACAGTAAAAACATTTAAAAACCATCAAAAGGTGACATGAAAACTCCTACAAAGATCAAAATGTCATATTCAGTGTTTAATAATAGTATAACACTATATCCACTTGTCGCTTATAAATAATATTGCACAAAGAGGTATCATATATCACATAGAAATGCTGCTAGCATAGTACTCTGGCAAAAAATGCAGCCCCTGTTCTCAAGAAAAATAATCTGCATATAAATGTGAGCCCAATAGGCAACATATATAATGCCCACTGCCGCTTGTAATTAATATTACACAAAAGAGATATCACATCAAAATGCTGCTGGCATGGTACCATGAATGGATAACTGAGGGAAAGAACAACCCCTGTTCTCATGAAAGATCATCTGCATATAAATGTGAACCTAGTATGCACCAGATATAATGCTCATTGAGCCTAGAGAACACAGATGACATATATGCATAGTAGGGAAATGGTTAACCTGAGTCAGGGTTAAACAGGCTGCATTCATCACCCTACAAAAGTCCAGACAGAGAAATAAGTCAGTCGCCCCGTCATCTAGATAACCTCCTTGACCGCACTGATGCTATCAAGAAATCATGGAGGAGACCCACGCGTTCCGACACTCATGGTGTCTTTCTCAAGGTGAGCATATGTTACAGCTTGTGTCAGTTTGTTCAGTCCCCTGTTATAAAAGTATCTTTTGCTTTGCTTCCAGCTCATACCAGAGTGCTGATCTAGCGGGGGTGAGGTCGTGTGGCCTCAGGTTTTTTGTATATCAGATGTGTTGGATTTTTTTAGGGTTTTGTGCATGATTGCAGACAGTATCTTTTCTGTCCTGTCCTGTCTAGACAGCTTGGGCCCCACTGTTTGCTCAGTCTGTTCTCTGCCTGTGTTTATGTCTCATCTTGTCTCACCGACAATATGCTTGGGGGCTGTCTATTCCTTTGGAGATCTGCTCCGGGGCACTTTAGATTTCACCTTTCTGGCTTTAGGCTTAGTTAGTTCTCCGGCTGTGCCGAGGCATCTAGGGCATCGTAGGAACGCTCCACGGCTACTGCTAGTTGAGTTGATAGGATCAGGGGTCTGCAATCCGCTTAGTTAACCTCTCTGGTTTTCTGGTGGCTTAGCCTGTTCTTGCCATCCTCCTCAGTGACCCATTCATAACACCTGGCATAGGGACTGGATGATCCAGGGTCTCCGCTGCATCCAGGTGTTGACTCCTTCAATCCGTTGTTGACATGCTATCAGGATCCTGACAGCGCCGGCGTACAGCCTCCGCTGAGCAGGGACTCACCTGCACTGTAGGGACCCCTGGGGACCAGGACAGCCAGAAAGTATAGGTGAACAGGACCTGAGTGATGAAGTTTAGCAAGCCGGCTTGGGACCTACGGTCATGTGACTGCAAGGGGGCGGGGCTTAGTGTCCTGCTTTCAGAGAAGACAGAAAACTCAGAGTCTGGCAAAACGGAGGTCATTCACAGTACGGACAGCGAGGTACAGGAGGGATAAACAGACGGGAGGTCAGACAAAGCCAAAGGTCATACACAAGAGGGCGACGCGGTACCAAGGGGGCGAGCAGAGAGAAGTCGTGTCACAAGCAGAGAGTCATACACGAGAAGTAGCGCAGTACAAGAGGGACAGGCAGAACTCGTAACAGGGACAGAACTGGATCAAAACCAAACAAGCAAGCTAGATATCAGGCACAAGACACACGTACGCACAAGGTCAACTAACTCAGCCGAGGGCAGGAGTATAACTGACACCGGACCTAGGTCCAGTGAGCATTAAATAACCGCCCTCTGCCAGGGAGAGATGGAACAATTAACCCCCAGACAGACCAGGACGGGCCAAAGTGAAACCCTGTCCGGGATCATGACACATGCCTCCTCTTCGTGATCTTCTTGAATCCGGTCACGCTGCCCTTTTCTCTCTTCCTCTTCTATTTATTCTCTGTTCTTTTCTCTCACTTCTCTGTGTTCAGTAGACGCTATTCTCAGAAATATCTTCCTGTGTCTGTAGACCCCCGTCCAATCGCTTCAGCCGATAGTTGAAAGTAAACGGCAGTTGGTTGTGTGCAGTGACGGAACCCTCAGGTGGCACCTGCCAGGCTGCGGCCCATGGCCCTGCTCTACCCTATACACCGTTATACGGGCATCATGGGTGACAGTTTAGGGTCCACAGGAATGGCAGAGGACTTCATGGCGACTTCCAGTGTGTGTTTATTTTTTTTTTTTATTACTGTTAATCACTGTTCCATTTTATAACTTACATTTTTTTTTACCTCCAAAGTTATTATCTTTGCACAGTTTTTCTATCTTTCTTATCACATGTTTCTTCCATGTCCCATTTCCCTTGATCAATTCTCCCAAGCGTCTACTCCACCAAAAGTGGTGCAAACCTTTTACCCCCAGTGCAACCCAGCCAGCACTACTGTATCCCCATGTACAGAATACACTGAGCTGTAAACTCTTCCTGTGCTTCTATATTCTCTGTGTATAACCAACACATTCTACCAATTATTAGCTCTTACCATTATCTGTAAGATTGTCCCCATATCAGTGCCAGTCATGGAGCCCAATAGAGAAAAGGAGAGGTTAAATAATAAATCTTTATTTTTATATAGCGCTAACATATTCTGCAGCACTTTACAGTTTGCACGCATTATTATCACTGCCCCCATTAGGGCTCACAATCTAAATTGCCTATCAGTATGTCTTTCGAATGTGGGAGGAAACCGGAGGAAACCCACACAAATGTAAGGAGATAGACCGGACCTCGGGTACCTGCATGCCGGGTCCGGAAGTGGGAAGGCTGCATCCTCTGTTCCTGGGGGGGGGGGGGAAGCCTAAGCGTTGCAGACCTTCCCCTGCTGCATGAGGGAAGCACATGAGTGAGACTAACGCCGCTGTGTTTGTACTCTGTTTAACCGACCTTACTCTACATATCTCTACTTTAACCCTTCGCTCTTTTCCCCATAATGAGCTGGAATGTTGTTGGTTACCTGTATGGATGCTGCTCGGTTCCCGGCTCCACTGAGTAGCCATACATACGTGAGTGTCTCCACTGCATTGCATGACCACCCGCATGTGCGGCCCCTGGCTGCCACTGTGGAAGCTACCCGCGGGTTGCAAGGTCGTCTGCAGTTGTACATGACTTACCATGTGTGTCCAGGCTTGCAGCCGCTGCCAGGTGTCCTTTGCTATGCTGATTTGTTTCTGGCTGTGCTTAGGGTGTGCGCAGCCACACCTTCCCTGCTTTTATGAGGAATGGGTGTGTGCTTGAATTACTGTCCCCAGCCTATCGCTGAGGGGCAGCACCTATATAAAGTTTCCCTGCACTGTGGGGCGTTGCCAGAGCTTCGCATTAAATTTCAGAGTCTTGCTATGTGTGTTTGGTGTTCAGCTCCTGTCCTGCCTGCGTTCAGTTCAGGAAAGCTGATGCCTGTTTTTCCACCTGCTCTGGGGGCTGAGTACCCAGATCCGTTTCTGTTCTGTCTGTTATCAGCTTTGGGACAGCTGATGTTGGAGTTCCTGGACTTGTCCTGTCTATGTATTGGTACCAAAGCCCTTGTCCTGATTCCTGCTGTGTGTTGTTCCTGAAGTCCTTCTGTGTCTTGAACCCTGTATCCAGTGACTGTGACTTTTTGCTGACTTTCTGTGAACAAACCTGGGTTCATCTTGGAAATTGGAGTCTGGTGTTCCAGCTTAGTTTATACTATGTTGCTTGGTGTAATCCCCGGCCGGCTCCAGTCCAACCTGGCAGTGCTTGCACCAGACTGCTTGAGTTCCTTTTTAGGTCGCTGCCAGATGTCCGGAGCCTGATGACCACGGCCTGATGTCCAGAGCCTGTCGATTGCTGCCAGATGTCCAGAGTACGATGCCAGTGTTTTGATGTCTGCCTTGTGCCCTGATGTCCTGATATCCAGATGACCTGGTGTCCGGCTTGTGTCCTGATGTCTGGCTTGTATCCAGATGTCCAGTCCGTGGTCCAGTCTGAGCTCTTGAGTTGGTCCCACTCGTGTTCCTGGAGGTGTCTGATGGGCTCCTCCTCTGTGGTTCCCGGGAGTCTCCAGCTTTGATTCCCAGTGACTGTTCCGCCAGTGAGTCCTGGACCTGACCAGCCGATGCCCAGTGCTGTAGTGCCAACGTTGCTGGACATGTGCTATCCGTGTCTTGCTTATGTTCTGATGTCCTGCCGTTTCCCTGGGGTCTAACCCATGATGACCCTAGCCATCGTCTGAAGTCTGCCCGAGGTCAGTGTATGATGTTCTCCTGCTGTGCCTGTACCTCTCCTGTGAGCCGAGAGAGAGGTCCTCCTAGGATGAGCGTGGAAGATGTCCCTGGACTGCGTCAACCCGTGATGACCTCTTGCTTCGCCTGTCAACCTGAGGTGTACCCTTCTAGATGTGCGTAATCGGGAACTTGGTGTCTAAAAGTCATTTGCTTAATTTAAGTAAACTTTGTTTCTTCATACCTGAAGCTGTGCGGTGTCTTAGTTCTGCAGAAGCTCAGCTGCCACAGACCCCGGTCGCTACCCTTCCCTAGTCCGGGTAGGCCCAGCTCCCACTCTGTGGTCCAGTGGGTCCACATTCCACTATCACCTGGGATGCATACACCGTCGTCGTTAAGGTTCGACGTGGGAGCGTTGGCTGGTAAGCCACACTGGGTCCGTGATCATAATAGAGACAGAGCTTCCTGCTGACAGGAGGGGGCGGGGAGAGCCAGAAAAGGGTGCGCAGCAGCAGAGAGATAAAAGGCGAAAGTGCACGAAGCAGAGCAGTTTGGCGCCAGAGCAGAGCGGTGAGTGGCGCGCTCTGCTTTCCCTTCCCTCAGAGTACCGGCGCTGTAGCAAGCAGCATAGAGAGGGTCACGTTACCTGCAGAGCCAAGAGTGTACAGTAGCACCACAGAGAGAGACCGCTGCGGAGCCATGCAGAGCAGGGCTGTATACCCCGGGCTGTTATGAATGAGTCACCGTAGGAGGCAAAAACAGAAATGCTAGCTAAGTCCAGAAAACCAGAGAAGTTGGCAGCTATCGGATTGCAGACCCCTGAACCTATCAACACAACTAGCAGTAGCCATGGGAGGTTCCTACGATGCCCTAGACCCCTCGATCACAGCCGGAGGACTATATAGCCTAAAGACAGAAAGGGAAATCTAAACTGCCCCAGAGCAGACCCCAAAGCAAAAGGCAGCCCCCAACACATAATGACGGTGAAGCAAGAAGAAAGAACACTAACACAGACAGAAAGATAGACTGAGCAAAGACGGGGCCCAAGCTAACTAGATAGAAAAGGACAGGAAGGCTGCTGTCTGCAATTCGTGAAAAACCCTATGAAAATAAGAGCCAACAAACTGACAGTGAAAAAGGCCCTGAAGACGCTAGGCTTCAAAAAGGCTATGTCAGTACTCAGGAATATTCTGAAGACAGAGCAACCGGCAAAAGGAGATTCAGCTCACCCCAGCAGGGAATGGCAGAATCCAGAAAGCAAGGAAAACAAAAACAAAACACAAATGATAACAGGCAAAGCAGAAAACTTAGCTTTAGAGGAGCAGGAATCAGACTGGTCTCCTAGAAGTCCACAGAGAAATCACCCGCAGGGCAGAAGGGCGTCGGCAGCCTTATATCCAGTCCATGACTCCACTCAGCCAGTCATCATCATTAGGCTCAGGTGCCTGATAATCAGGCTCATTACCTTCCTTTACCAGAATAGGGAGTTCACCAGACCTCAGTGACGAAGGGGAAAATGAACTCACAACAGTACCTCCCCCTTGAGGAGGGGTCACCGAACCCTCAACCACACCACCAGGGTGATCAGGGTGAGCCCGATGAAAGGCACGCACCAATCTTTTGGCATGAATATCAGAGGCAGAGACCCAGGAATTATCCTCCTGACCATAACCCTTCCACTTAACCAAATACTGGAGTCTCCGTCTAGCCAGACGGGAATCCAGTATTTTCTCTACCTCATATTCCATGTTACCTTCAACCAATACAGGGTCTGGAGGTGCCACCCCAGGAACAACTGGTTCAACAAACCTCTTCAACAAGGACTTATGGAACACATTACGGATCTTAAATGTGACAGGAAGAGCCAACCGAAAAGAGACCGGATTAATAATCTCCAAAATCTTGTAAGGTCCAATAAATCTAGGCTTAAACTTAGGAGAAGCCACCTTCATAGCAATATTTTTTGATGATAACCACACCATATCACCAATCTTAAACTGGGGACCAATGGTCCTATGTCGATTGGAAAACCGCTGGGCCTTTTCCTGGGAGAGAGATAACTTATCCACCACTTGGTCCCAGATCTAGTGCATTCTCTCCACCACAGTGTCAACACCTGGACAGGCAGAAGGCTCCACCTGCACTGAAGAAAATCGAGGATGAAACCCAAAGTTACAAAAAAAAGGTGACATCAAAGTGGCAGAACTAGCTCTATTATTTAAAGCAAATTCAGCCAAGGGCAAAAATGAAACCCGATCATCCTGATCAGCGGAAATAAAACATCTCAAATACGACTCCAAGGTCTGGTTTGTTCTCTCTGTTTGCCCATTGGTCTGAGGGTGAAAAGCAGAGAAGGACAACTGAATTCCCAGCTTGGAACAGAAAGTCCTCCAAAATCTAGACACAAACTGAACTCCTCTGTCAGATACAATGTTCTCAGGAATCCCGTGCAAGCGAACCACCTGTTGCAAAAACAGGGGCACCAACTCAGAGGAAGACGGCAACTTAGGGAGTGGTACAAGATGAACCATCTTAGAGAACCTATCACAAATCACCCAAATAACAGTCATTCTTTGAAAGACCGGCATATCAGAGATGAAATCCATTGAAATATGGGTCCATGGCCTCCTGTGGACCGGCAAAGGCATCAACAACCCACTAGAGCGAGAACAAGATTTAGACCGGGAGCAAGTCCCACAGGACTGCACAAAATTCCTGACATCATGAGACAAGGTGGGCCACCAAAAAGACCGACTCACCAGATCTCTAGTACCAAAAATACCTGAATGACCAGCCAATGCAGAGCAATGAACTTCAGACATCACTCTCTTCCTCCACTGGTCAGGAACATACAACTTTCCACTGGGACAACGCTCAGGTTTGTCCTCCTGGAACTCTTGCAGAGCAAGTCTCAAATCGGGTGAGATGGCAGAAAGAACTACCCCTTCGCCTAAGATGGTAGCAGGCTTGGTCACCACAGGAGAATCAGCAAAGAAGCTCCTAGAGAGGGCGTCTGCCTTGACATTCTTAGTTCCAGGAAGAAAAGAGACCACAAAATCAAAACGTGTAAAAAAACAAGGCCCACCTAGCCTGTCTAGGGTTCAAGCGTTTAGCCGACTCTAGGTAAATCAAATTCTTGTGGTCAGTGAGGACCACAACTTGATGTTTAGCTCCCTCAGCTCCCTCCAACCAATGTCTCCACTCCTCAAATGCCCATTTCATGGCCAACAGTTCCCGATTCCCCACATCATAGTTACGTTCAGATGGAGAGAACTTTCGGGAAAAGAAAGCACAGGGATTCATTTTAGATGTTACAGGATCCTTTTGGGACAAAACAGCTCCTGCACCAATCTCAGAAGCATCCACCTCTACCTGGAACGGGAGTGAGACATCAGGTTGCCGCAAAACCGGGGCGGAGGTAAATCTTCGCTTCAGCTCCTGAAAGGAAGCAACAGCCTCTGGAGACCAATTCAACACATCAGCACCCTTCTTAGTCAGATCAGTCAATGGCTTGGCAATACTAGAAAATTTTGCTATAAATTTCCGATAAAAATTAGCAAAACCCAAAAACTTCTGAAGGGCCTTCAAAGAAGTGGGCTGAACCCAATCATAAATGGCCTGTACCTTGGCTGGGTCCATTTCAATAGTTGACAGAGACAAAATAAATCCCAAAAATGAAATCCTCTGTACTCCAAAAAGGCATTTCGATCCTTTGACATACAGGGAATTCTCCCTCAAGATCCGGAACACAGTCCGAATATGTTCCACATGAGAATTCCAATCCTTGGAGAAGATCAAAATATCATCCAGATAGATAATCAAAGATTTATCGACAAAGTCTCGGAAAATATCGTTCATGAAGCACTGGAAGACAGAAGGGGCATTAGTAAGCCCAAAAGCCATCACCAGGTACTCAAAATGTCCCTCCGGAGTATTAAACGCCGTCTTCCATTCATCCCCCTGCTTAATGCGGATAAGATTATACGCCCACCTGAGGTCAAGCTTGGGAAACCAGAGGAGCAGGAATCAGACTGGTCTCCTAAAAGTCCACAGAGAAATCACCCGCAGGGCAGAAGGGCGTCGGCAGCCTTATATCCAGTCCGTGACTCCACTCAGCCAGTCATCATCATTAGGCTCAGGTGCCTGATAATCAGGCTCATTACCTTCCTTTACCAGAATAGGGAGTTCACCAGACCTCAGTGACGAAGGGGAAAATGAACTCACAACACCGGGCACAACCATGCAGAACCAAGCAGCGTACATAGAGCTGAGACATGCACACCGAGTAGAGCTGAGCCAGCCGTGCAGCAGCCAGAGAGTGAAGTGCCAAGTTCTGAGAATATCAGCAGTGTGCAAACTAGTGCCAGTCGTCGCTCGCAGCCAACAGTGGGGACCAGAGAGAACCGGACGTACAGCGTGGGCCCGGTGACTGTCAGAAAGCAAGGCACAGAACACTCTGTGTCCGTGAGTATAACACACGTGCCCCGTACAAGTGACCGAGGACAGGACAGACCCTTTTACCTTAACCGTGCCGTTAAACAACTTCTGAGCCACGTGGGGCCCATACCAGATCGTGACCCCTTTTACCGTCAGCCACTTTGGGCTCGCTTGACTGAGACTGTGAGGAGAGTTGTGCAGGAATCTTGTCGAGCTTTGACAGTAGTCGTGGCCCCTACCTTTGTAGGAAACTACAGTATATGGACTAGGACAGTGGAAGCTACCGGAGACCGACCTCTGTCACCAGAAGACTGGGATATTGTTGTCTGCTTGACCCCATTAATGAGGACACTGTGTCGGCCATTGCCGACACCATTGAGTTCGCAGCAGGAGCTGCAGGATTAGGACTTCCTTATACGTTTGCTAATATTTGAACCGTTGTATTGTACTGTGCCTTTAATACTGTTTAACTCTTTACCTCCCTGCGTGGAGTATTTGCCCTGTAAATAAACATATTAACCCTTGCTCTGCTGCCTGTGTTCCGTCACTGCATTTCCTGTTCCTGCTCACAACCTTACGCAAACATGAGGAGGATGTTAGGAACGGCGGAACACACTAAATAAATAGTAAAGTGCATTCGCCGCTCGGGCTTCACTGCACCGTGCAGAAGGTGTTAACACTGCTGCTAAATAATGGCGAACACTAAATATGGTGGTATTATTGCATGCGGGTTGGACGTCACCCGGTGTGCCCTGGGCGTACTCAGTTGGCTTCAAAGAGACACCAAAGGCATTAACATAAATACTGAGCCTGTTGGACTCACAGGTCTCAGAAGTGCACGCACGGTATGTGATCACAGGAGCTGGACTCTAGGAGGCAGAGGGTCAGAGTCCGTCTAGACCTACCGTGCGTGCGGCGTCGCAACTGCGGATGCCGAGAGGAGCTGCAGACTGCAGCGCGGCGACTGTCGGACGCTAGCACTGTGGAGGATGCTGTTGTGGCTTGTAGCTTGCCACTGGCTGGCGCAGACTCTAACGCTAAGTCCCTATACACACTCGTAATATCAGAGGAAGGGGATCTTAATGAGTCATTCGCAGGTTTATGCATCCATCATCATTCACACAGTAGCAACTAGAGACTATACTAGCGCACGGCCGAGCGGCCATGCGGGCGTTTTATAGCCGTGCGCTTCCGGGACCTTCCAGATCTCTGAGATGGATGATCAGGAGAAGGACCTGAGCATGTGACTCCCGATCTCCAATGGGAGATCATCTCGTGAGCATGCCCAGAAGCATGATGAGAGGACTTAGCCTACAAACTCCTTGCAGATGTTGTCCTTGGTGGGATTTGAACCCAGGGCTGCAGTGCTAACCACTTTGCCTCCGTGCTGCCCATATACTTTGCCAAAACAGCCATACACCAGACCGGACAGGTGTCATTTGGCAGTTATATGTACAGTGTGAATGGAGTCTTAGGCTACTTTCACACATCAGGTTTTCGGCGTCAGGCGCGATCCGGCGTCGTGCCGGAATGCCGGATCCGGCAAATGTTTTGTAAAACCTGATGTGCCGGATCCGGTTTTCTGCCGGATCCGTCTTGTTCTTGACAGACAAAACCGGATCCGTCTCATCCGGTTCATCCGTTTTTCTATCCGTTTTTCGACGGATTACGCCGGATCTGGTTTTTAAAATTGACCCTTGTGGCCTTCCGAACGGGATTGGCTACTGGAAAACTATATATAGCATGTTCCTACAGCCCTTCTTTAACAGGTTGCAGAGGAGAAAGTGCAGGTTGGAGAGAAGAGCAAGTTACTGGCGAAGATGGATGTTGTCATTGGAAATATTACCACTAGAAGTTCTGTGACGGTTTCAGTAATGAGGGACAATTTTGCACTATACTTTATGTCACCTCAAGGCAGAGTACACTGGCAGGATGACAGTGTGAAAGATTTGTGCCCTAACCAAACTTGTGTACCTTCTGGACCAACAGTATATACCTTTGCCAACCAAAGTTGGCTATCTTGTCATGGTCTTACTATTTTTAGCTTTAGGCCACAGGTGTGTACCTGGTTGTGTTTTATGCAAAGTATTTCACCTTTTAACAAAAGTTGTGTACATTGTTAGGAAATCACCAACAATAAACACAACTTTTCAGGTGAAATACTTTGCTTCAAACACAACCAGGAACACAACTGTGGCAAAAAGCTAAAATTTACCCACAGTTATATACCTGGTTTTGAATACCTTTTTACCTTTTAAATACCCTGTATTTAACCTTTTTTTTAAACATATTTCGCTGCAGAAAGAAATGACAGACAACCAGTGTAAACAATAATTTAACTTTTATTTAAAATATTTTTTTTTGTGTAAACTGTTTTTAAAGTTAAAAAAACTTTTTTAATAAAGGTTTGAAACCAACCAAATGGGCATTTTTATTACAAAAAAAAATTATAACTCGGTGTAGTGTGGGGTGGAAATACTGCTGGAGGGGCTGCGGGACACTTCGACAATGGGAGTGTGGAGAGAGGACTGGGATCGTGGTGGGGAAGGAACAGTTAGAGGTGATGGTGTGGAAAAAGCTACAGAATGGGTGGACATGTGGGAGGCAGAAGAGGTGGTGGGCGGTGGAGTGGAGGGTTGGGCAGGGACTGTAGGAGCAGATGATGTTGATGCAAAGTTGTATGGGGAAGGAGTTTGGTACGGGGAAGGAGTTTGGTACGGGGCAGGTTGCTGGAAGTGGGGAGATGTCTGGTACTGGGGAGGTTGCTGGTACTGGGAAGGTTGCTGGTACTGGTGAGGTTGCTGGTATGTAATAGGAGGGGGAGGATGGAAAGTGGCTGGAGGGGGTGCAGATGTAATAGGAGGGGGAGGATGGAAAGTGGCTGGAGGGGGTGCAGGTGGAGGAACTACAGTGGTGGGAGGTGGAGGTTGGGAGGTAACCTGCTGTAGAGCACCGTGGCACGAATGCATTACATGCATCTGCTGGGTAGGAGATAGTGTTGCCATGCGCTCCACAACAGACCTGAAAAAGGTGTGGTTTGGCGAAGATCTTGCTTCTGAATGCATGGTTTGCAGAAGTGTCTTCACCTCCAGAATGCTGGAGTTGATCTGCTGAAAGCCTGCGGAGATTTGCTCTGACAAGACTTTGAGACAGTTCTGAAAAGATGCATTCAGATGCAAGAACTCTGGCGCATAACTCTTTTCCTGACCCCTCTGCCGCTGCCGCCCAGTACCCGCAGGTGTACTAGAGGTGGCAGGGGCAGAAGGGTGGGGTAAAGGGAAAGCGATCTCCTCACCAGCAGCTTCATGTAATGTAGGCAGCCACGATGCTCCTGTGCTGGTGGATGGGACAGATGGGTCGAATGTGTGGGAAGGCTGGGAAGGTGCAGATGTACCGGGGCGGTCGAAGTGTCCCTCGGTGCCGGTCTCCTCAGGGATCGCCTCAGAAGGGTCCAATCGTGCAGGCTCCCGAGTGCTGCTCACCGTGCTGTGGAATAAAGAGAAAAAAAAACAATTAAAATACTGACATGGTATGGCCCTGGCTGAAAAAAAAAAGTTACATCTAACATTTTTTTTCACATGTGGTGTGTAATATTTACCTTCTAGTGACCATTGTTTCCCGGAGGAACGACAGGGCTTGTGCGTACTTGTACTTGCTCCTGCGTCCTCCAGATCCACTCGGGGCCCGCATCTCTTTATTGAACTCCTTCTTGAAACGATCCCTCACAGACCGCCACCGATTCACAATTCTGTTCCCTGAAACGAGAAAGGAGTGGTTAGTATACAACATCAGTGTTTCACAAACTCCAGTCCTCATGGTCCCCAGGGGTCATGTTTTCAGGATTTCCATAGTAAATAGAAATCCTGAACACATGATCCGTGGGGACCACGAGGACTGGAGTTCGGGAAACACTGGTTTACATCAAGCAACCGGTACTGTATATACTTACGCTCTTTAATCTGGGCCCGAACATCGAGGTCCTCCCAGCGGCCCACAAGGAGCGAACAGATTTCCTCCCAGAGTCGTCGGGTAACGATAAGGTCAGCGTGGCGGCGGTCAGCCATATTCCAGAGCGGCTCCCTTTCTCTGACGAGATCGATGAGGTGGTCCACATCGAGTCCTCCATCCTCACCGTCAGAGTCGGGAGCACGCTGTGAAGGCTGTTAAAGAAAAAGACAAAAATAACATAATTAGCCTCCACAAAAGAAATGAAATAAAAAGTGCAAAAAAACAAAGCAAAAATATTTATACTTACACGCTGGTGACCGCCGCGTTGCTGTCGCCGACGACCCTGGGAGGCACTGCGAGGACATCTTGGCCGAGCACCAGATTGGGAAGACTAGAGAAGAAAACAAAAAATGTTATGTCTTTGGATGTAGGCATTTGTTTGCTGTGTGTGGTCTGCAGAACATTGTTTTCTATGTGTTGTGTGTAGTGTGATGTTGTGTTTCTGCGTTTGATGCAAAAAACTTACCAATTGTGAGCCCACTCCAGGTGTCTGTCCACCCCTTCCTTCTTCTTCTGGGAGCTCCTCTTCATCTTGTGAATCCTGTTTTGAAATAAAAGGCAATGAATAGACATATATTACAGAGATGATGGATTTTGGAAATAAAAACTTACCGTCAAACGCTGACGATGCGAGGGAGGGCTCCCAGAAGATGATGTGCTGTCTTCCTGGTGGCCACACTCCATGCCTGTGGGTGGTGTTCCAGCTGCTGCCATTGCTGCATCTATTGGGCGGCTGTTGAATAAAGAGAAACAAAGGGCCAATGAATATCTTGATATTCAATAGCCCTAGTTTGGAGGAATGGGGGATTTGATAATTACCGTCTCTCATCTGCTGCTGGCCTCCCCTCCTCAGCATGTTCCATTTGCTGCTCCATTTGGGGTGGTGGTGGTGCTGATGGTGCTGCAGTGGTCTCCTGCCTTCTCCTGCTGCGCTTGGTTGCTTTCTTGGGTGGCATGTTGGGTGTGGCTGTGGGTCCCACTGTCTTGCTTTTATATATGTCTTGTGGGCAGAGCTACTGAGCATGCTCAGACCAAAAAAACCGGATCCGGCCACCGGATCCGGCTTTCGCCGGATCAGGCGCATTGCGGCGCTCATAGGCTTTCATTGTGTGAAAAAGACGGACGCGCCGGATCCGGCGTGTCCGGCTTCTTCGCCGGAGACAAAAAACGTTACAGTAGCCGTTTTTTCCAGACGCCGGATCGCGACACATTGCCGGATCCGGCGAAAACCGGATGAAACGCATGGCCATCCGGCGCGATCCGGCGCAAATGCAAGTCAATGGGGGGGAAACCGGATCCAGCATTGCATTTCGCCGGATCCGGTTTCTGTCAAAAGCGCCGGATCGTGCCTGACGGCGAAAACCTGATGTGTGAAAGAGGCCTTATAGCACTATAGTATTGTGTGAGGGATACGTGATGGCACAGTCACTTATACAGAGGTGCTGACTGGCACTGGTATAAAGCACTTTGGTTGGTGCTGTTCTGCCATTTGTACCATGTAATCAGCATGTGGCCGACTGTAGATGTTATGTAGCCACAGTGGCTAGTATTACATTGTATCATACTTCCTGAAATCCTTAGTCTCAAGTTTAAGAGACACATGCCTTAATTGTGCTGAAAAGCAACAACGCTGTTTCACCCCTGAAAGAAGTGTGGTGAAACGGCATTGTCGGGGTGGGAGCAGCTGGAGACGCAGGTCCTCTTTTCTCTAGAGCTGTAATTAAACACATGCTTGAAACCTTTTCAATTGATTATTACAATTATGTAATCTCTAACAACACTTTGTTATTAGGGAACCTGTCGCCCCCCCCCCCCGGGCGTTTTTCAGTTAAAGAGCCACCTTCAGCAGCACTAAGGCTGCATTCTGTGAAGGTGACTCTTCTGTTTCTGACCCCTAGTAACGCCGAAATATTGACTTTTATAACTAGATCCCCATACCTGTATTGCATCCCATAGTTATGGTGTATCCCCCTGTATCAGCTGCCTACCATCCGTCCATCATGTCTGTCCGGTGTCTCGGCGCCGCCCACCATCTGTCCATCATGATGCCCCTGTGCGTCGCTGCCTCCTCCTGTTTTGAATGCAGGCGCCTGCGCTGTGACAAGAGTTCTCGGGCATGCACAGTGCGCGCTGCCTGAGAACCGACATCAGGCTATTGCGCCTGCTTGTTGTGGAGGCCCCAGATCCCGCCCCGCAGTGTGTTATGATGTATTCACACTGCGGGGCTGGGGCCTCCGCAACACGCAGGCGCAATAGCCTGACGTCAGTTCTTGGGCAACGCACACTGCACGTGCCCGAGAACTCTTGTCACAGTGCAGGTGCCTGCATTCCAAAACAGGAGGAGGCAGCGACGCACAGGGGCATCATGATCGACAGATGGTGAGCGACACCGAGACACCGGACAGGCATGATGGACGGATGGTAGGCGGCTGATACAGGGGGACATATCATACCTCTGGGACACATTACAGATATGAGGAGCTTTTTATGAGAGTCGATATTTCAGCGTTACTAGGGGTCAGAAAAAGAAGAGCCACCTTCACAGAATGCAGCCTTAGTGCTGCTAAAGGTGGCTCTTTAACTGAAAAATGCCCTGGGGGGGGTGACAGGTCCCCTTTAAACATAACAATCTTCAACCAGGAGGCGGAGATCCATGTGAAGGAGAAGGTTGAGAAGGAGGCGGATGTGGCAGTGTAGGTGCTATAGGCAGAGGAGAATGTAGCCAACACTTTATTTGGGGAGGCCCTAAAATATTGAGAACGGCAAATGGAAAGAACAAACTACAGTGGAGTATAATAATGGCTGGGTGTGCCTGGAAAACTTCTCTAGTCAGTCAAAGGTATTGAGAAGTCCTGTGCGATCCACACCTGGTTCACTTTAATGAATGTGAGCTTGCCCACATTGGCTGTGGACAGGTGGATGTCTGTGGTCACGCGTTCTGACCGTACATTTGCCACAGAGTAGGCCAGCACCTCCAAGGCGCAAAGGGCAAACTCAGGCCATGTGTCCAATTTGGAGACTCAGAAGTAAAATGGAGAGGTACTATTCCACCATGTTGTTGAAATGCTATTACGGACCATATTAGATGGTGCCGGATGTTGTGACCTGTTGAAGGTTTTCCATGTTTTAATCCCCCTGTGCCTCAGCTGCATTGGCAAATTCCTCCTCTGTCTTGTTCTTCTACTGAGCTCCTGCTGTCAGATGGGAACACTGTCAGTACTGCGTCTACCAGCATGTGCTTGTATTCCAGCATTTTCCGATCCCGCTCCAGTGACGAGTTAGGATGGTACATTGTCCTTGTAGCAGGGATCCAGCAGGGTTGCCACCCAGTAATGAGAAGTGGTAACAGGAAGGGCAACTCGAAGATCACTATGCAGGTACAGCAGCATGTATTGGCTCATGTGTGCCAGACAGCCCAGAGATGCAAGGTGCATGGTCTGGGTTCTCTGTATTCCCCAAGCCACGCTCCAGTGATGCCCGTGAGCTGCTTTGACGTCCTCCCTGCTGTGAACACTGTTCCTCCTCCTCCTCCAAAGCTGTCCCCTGGCTAAACAGTTCTGTACTTGACTGCTGTTGGCACATCCTCCTAGCCATGTGTGGAAGACTGGTTTGATGATTATATTAATGGTCACTGATCCTCCTCTACTTCCAGTGCCGCCACCCTCATCCATCATAATTTGAAGGGTTTTTCAATCAAGCAGACGTAGAAGTGGGATAGTAAGGCCGGCGTCACACTAGACGTATTAAAAAATAAATAAATCAGTCCTAGTCACTCTGTTGTGTGACATGAGTGACATGCGAGTAGAATCCGATTTTCAAACCCAGCATTGAATGCAGTGCGATTGCTATCCGATTGCAAAGCGATTTTAACATTAGCTTCTACATAGAGCAATTCTCTGTCATTTGCACATCGTTTTCAAAGGAAATAAAGTTGTGCTCAAGTTTACATACCCCGGAAGAATCTTTGCTTTCTTGGCCTTTTTTTCAGAGCATATGAATTCTAACACCAAAACTTTTTCTCCATTCATGGTTAGTGGTGATGAGCGAGTATACTCATTGCTCGGGTTTTCCCGAGCATGCTCTGGTGTCCTCTGAGTATTTTGGCTTGCTCGGAGATTTAGATTTCGTCGTCTGATCTGCATGATTTGCGACTGCTAGACAGCTTGAATACATGTGTGGAATGCCTGCTTGTTATGGAATTCCCACATGTATTCAGCCTGTCTACAAGTCGCAAATCATGCAGATTAGACAAACGAAAACTAAATCTCCAAGCACGCCAAAATACTCGGAGGACACCTGAGCATGCTCGCTCATCACTAGTGGTTGGGCAAAGCCATTTATTGTCAAACTACTGTATTTTCTCTTTTAAATCATAATGACAACCCAAAACATCCAAATGACCCTGATCAAAAGTTTGCATATCCTGGTGATTTTGGCCTGATAGCATGCACAGAAGTTGACACAAATGGAATGGAATGCCTACTAAAGGTAACATCCCCACCTGTGACCTGTTTGTTTGTATTCAGAGTGTGTGCATAAAGCTGAGTGAGTTTCTGGGATCCAGCCACTGACGTTTCTGGATTGTGAGTCATGGGGAAAGCAAAATAATTGTCAACGAAGCTATGGGAAAAGGTAGTTGAACTGTAAAATACAGGAAAGGGATGCAAAAAGATATGATAATGCCAGTCAGCAGCATTCAAACTGTGATGTTAAAATGGAAAATCACGGGCTCTGTAAAAACAAAACCACAGTCAGGTAGACCAAGAAAAATTTCATCCACAACTGCCAGGAAAATTGTTCGAGATGCAAAGAAAAACCCACAAATAACATCAGCTGAAATACTGGACTCTCTGAAAACTAGCGGTGTGGCTGTTTCAAGGTGCACAATAAGGAGGCACTTGAAGGAAAATGGGCTGCATGGTCGAGACGCCAGAAAAAGGCCACTACTGCAGAAATGCTACAAAGTATCTCGCCTATAATATGCAAAACAGCACAGACAAGCCTCAGAACTTCTGGAACAAGGTAATTTTGGAGTGATGAGATCAAAATTTAACTTTTTGGCCACAACCATAAATGTTACATATGGAGAGAAGTCAACAAGGACTATGATTAAAGGAACACCATTCCTACTGTAAAGCACGAAGGTGCATTGCTGATGTTTTGGGAATGTATGAGCTACAAAGGCACAGGAAACTTGGTCGAAGTTGAAGGAAAGATGAATGCAGCACATTATCAGAAAATACTGGAGGCAAATTTGCAATCATCAGCCTGGAAGCTGCGCATGGGATGTACTTGGATGTTCCAACGTGACAGCGATCCAAAACACAAGGCCAAGTCGACCTGGCATTGGCTGCAGCAGAACAAAGTGAAGGTTCTGGAGTGGCCTTCTCAGTCTCCTGACCTCAATATCATTGAGCCACTCTCAAGCGCACAGTTCATGCTAGACAGCCCAGGAATTTACAGCAACTGGAGGCTTTGTGCCAGTTTATTCATGAAATTGCCCCAACTTCAACCTCCCTAGATGCCAAAATGTACATTGTGAGAACCTCTGACTTGTAGCTGCATTGGTCCTTCTGGGTGACAGGCTCAGTACTAACTGTGTATTGAACTGAGTTTGGATATGGCTTCCTGAATTGCAGATTACAAGTGTCTTGTGGGTTTAATGTCCTTCTCAGGCTCCATAGATCAGACACATTAGTTCTCTGGATAATAAATCTATGTACATAGACCACATGAACATATAATAGATGACCACAGGGATCTTGCAGCTGGTAGAGTGCACAATTTTGTATGGTGTCATTTGTACAGCTGCTGAAGGTAAAGATTTTGACCGTGTATTTGCACTTGGTGAAATCTGTAGATTCCTCTTTGGCTCCTTGAGAATGAAACATCAATGTGAATTTTCTATAATTGTAGAAAAAAGACCTGACCTTACATCCAAAAATCATACATAGATGTATAGTACCCAAGCAAAAATGTGCAAAACTGAACATGAGGTTCTTAAGGCCCCTTTACATTTAGCGATGCACCAGCGATCCCGACAACGATACAACCCAGTCAGGATCGCTGGTGCATCGCTAAATGGTCGCTAGTGAGCTGCCACACAGGCAGATCTCACAGCGATGTAGCGATGCAGCAGCGGTCGTTACTTACCTTTCAGACGCGGCGATCCTGACGTCCTCCTGCCCGCGTCCACACGTCGCTCGTCGGCGCCAGCAGGAAGTGCCCGACGAGAAATGGACCTGCACGATCTCGCGCGATCAGCGACAGACAGCGGGGGAGCCGGTCGGAGGTAAGTTTCACACATAGCGATATCGCTAGCGATATCGCTGCTGCGTCACAAAATCAGTGACGCTTTAGCGATATTGCTATGTGTAAAGGCCCCTTTAGATATCAGACAGTATGAAGCCTCTGCCACTTCATGGTGAACATCTCAGTGGGGTCCTCAATTTAAATTCACTACAGTTATAGTAAATTAAATATGGCATGCACATGATGACTATGTACTGGCAGATCACACAATATTCTTCTTATGGTCACAATATGAACGTCGGTCAGTAAAATTGCATATCTATCTAAATTTGTGTGACCTTTGTTATGGTTTGGATATGGTTGATAGATTACATATAGGATTGTTCTGGTCTCCATCCTGACCTCAGGGATCTGACCATACAATGTCCCTTCATATATTACACTCTGCTTTAGGTCTGGTGGCCGTATCTGACTTACCTTTGTCTGCACATTGAGTAGCACTTTCAATTCCATCCAAGTGTCCCGTTCATAGTTTTTCATGTTGTCATACAACATCTTTATCATATCTTCAGGAACAATATCAGTGTACCATATCACTGTCCTGATTTGTTTTGTGAGTATTATTTTTTAACAAATACCCACTGAGTCTATCTGGCCTGGTTAATAGATAATGTTGCTGAAAAACGGCATATTACACTCCCTGACAGAAGTTATGTCGCTTATCCATGTTATGTAAATAAAAGCTTATAACCTGACGTTAAATTCATCCATTGGTTGTATAAATTATTCTTTTGAAAGCTGAAACCCTCCGAAATGTAGTTTCGGGTAAGAAAATAAATTGGCATCAATGCAGAAATATTGATCATTTAATGGACACAGAATGGTCAGATTTTGACAAGACAAAAGTTTTGTCGCCTGGTCATATAATGCACCCAATCCTAGTTTACATCCTCACCTGTGCTCAGTAAATGATTGGTTAATTAGTGGGTGTGTATAAAAAGAAACCCAGCACCTCCAGACCTTCACTTGAGCTGCAACTTGAGCTCTGACAACATGCCAAAAATCAACCCTGCGACCAAAGCCTGGATTATCAAGAGGCTGAAGACCAAATCCACTGCAGAGGTGGCTGGCACCTTTAATGTGTCTCAGCATCAAGTACAAAGAATTAAAAAAAGATTTGAAGAGACTGGAGATGTGTTTCACAAGTCCAGGTCTGGCAGATCCCACAAGACAACTGCTCAGGAGGAACGTTTGTTGGTTAGAAAATCCAAAGCAATCCCCTCTTCCACTGCAGCAGAGCTCCAACAGGCTTGGTCACCTCAGGTCCCTGTGTCAACTAGAACAGTTTGTAGGATTCTGTCTCGAAATGGCCTCCATGGTCAAATCAGTGCCCAGAAGCCAGCACTAAACAAAATGCAAATAAAAAACCGTGTGGCATTTGCAAAGTTCCACAGCCTGCTAAACAGATGGACGCTGGAAAAGTGGCAGAAGGTGACAGCTGGCGCAAATACTGCGGGAGACCTACTGGAGCCCATATGGATCCAAAATACACCCAGAAAACAGTTAAATTTGGTGGTGGAAAGATCATGGTCTGGGGTTACATTCAGTATGGGGGTGTGCAAATCATTTTCAAGGTGGAAGGCAATATCAATAGCCTAAAATATCAAGAAGTATTAGCTACCTCTTATATTCCAAATCATAAAAGGGGTCAAATTCTGCAGCAGGATGGTGCTCCATCTCATACATCCATCTCTACAACAAAGTTACTCCAGGCAAAAAAGATCAAGGTGCTTAAGGACTGGCCAGCCCAGTCACCAGACATGAGCATCATTGAGCATGTTTGGGGTAGGATGAAAGAGGACAAAACTAAAAAATCTATATGAACTCTGGGAGGCATGTAAGACTGCATTCTTTGCTATGCCTGATGACTTCATTAATAAATTGTATGAATCATTGTTGAATAGCATGGATGCAGTCCTTCAAGCTCATGGAAGTCACACAAAATATTAAATATGACTCTAATAGCACCATGACTTCATTCACCAATGTTTTGCAACATATATTTGTATTTTAAGTTAATTATTTGTTTGAATATCGCATTACTTTCTGTGGGCGACAAAGCGTTTATCTTGCCAAAATCTGACCGTTCTGTGTCCATTAAATGATCAATATTTCTACATTGATGCCAATTTATTTTCTTAAGCTAAACCACATTTCGGAGGTTTTCAGCTTTCAAAAGAATAATTTATACAACCAATGGATGAATTTAACGTCCGGTTATAAGCTTTTATTTACATAACATGGACAAGCGACATAACTTCTGTCAGGGAGTGTATACTGGAATCTGATGTGAAGAACAGTATTTCTATTTTTTTACAGTTTCTAAATAAGCCACCAGAGAGTCATCTAAAAGTGGAAGACAACGTCAGGTATCATCTTCTCTGGGGTCAACTGGACACTTTTTGGGGAAATACAATTACGTCCTCTATTTCAGCTGGGTCCAGTAATTATGAGGTCTGATGCCATTAACAGGAATAGTCCCTAATAATGGAAAGTCCACAAAAGTGACTTGCATCTTTTCTTCACAGCCACAATCCATCACATTGAAAAAATAGAAAATATCTTGTCATCCACACAAGCCAAATACTCACCATTTCGCTCTGCAGATAATGCATGTGAATTTCAATGGGAAGAAGGTAACAAATCACTACCAGACTCATCTGGGAGCAGTTTATATTTTATAGGAAAAGATGAGACATAAACGCCAATATACAAAACCTATAAATCGGCCCTGATCAATGTTAAACCAATTCAATTTACCATATGAAAAAAGTGTGAAAGAAAACCATGGAGCATGTATAGGCCACCCAAGAATGACACTGGCTTTCTAGATACACATATATCCTCAGTTACCTGCAGACATGGAAGGACGAAGTCCGGGCTAACTGTACAAGCACCTTGATATGCGTTTCGTTTCTTCGTCAAGAGTCGTTAATCCATAGGGACTGGATGTAACAAATATCTATCTCCTTAATTGAATTTGGAGCAGTGCTTGTAAATCTGGTGCCACCCTCCATCCTCATCAAAGCACAGTAACCAGGGATGGATTAAGAATAGCCAGGGCCCTGGGTAGTTTAGAACGTGTTTACCTGGGGGGGCACAATGTATCACGTGACGTCACATGATCCCCTTTGATAAATCATGTGATAGATCACGTGAGTAACACACAGGTCCTCTGGTGCACATCCTTACATGGAAAATGTCAGAGATGGCGTTGCAAACTTTTCCCTTATGTACGGCACTATACATAACATAGCGCTATACATAATAGAGCAGAGGGGGGAGATTAATGTACCCAAGGGGGCGACATGACTATTGTGGAGGTCGAACCAATAGGCTGAAATTAATTCTGCTTAATATTAATATAGAAAAAAAAGTTCAAAACCTTCATAATTATCATGCGTGGCCAGGAACCAGTTGAAACAACAATAGTAGTTCCCCCACCAAAAGTGAGGACTATGCAAATAATAGTGGAGTACTCCCAGTAACATGCAAAAAAAGAAAAAAAACATGGAGTAACCATCAACCACAGAACCAAGGGTATATGAAAAGATAAAAAAAATCCTTTATTATCTCATATTTAAAACAATATCAAACATTTATAAATACATATATGAGGTGAAATAGAAAAAATCATCCGATAACAGAGCAAGAGATCACCCCTACATATACAGTGACAACAGGCAGAAGAGTCGCATATAAAAATCAACACACTCTAATGACCTAAGTTAGCTATATAGTATTCCAGGACTATGTCTCCATTCTACATACAGGTGCTGCATAATACCACTAAGTATAGCAGAAAAAAGCGGCGCAAAGGATTTATCTCAGTAAAAGACCCGGGATCCTACCCTGTGTCCATATCGCCCATGTCACTTACCCATATTGGGATTGTAGAGAAGGGGAGATGCCTCACTCAACCCCGACGCGCGTTTCGCCTCGGCTTTCTCAAGGGGAAGTACCTGTGCAGAGTCATCCACCCATATATAAATGCGGCGTCCCCGGTGTCAGTAATCAAAGCGGCGCATGCCCAGTGGGACCGATCGGTACTATCGTGATGACCCGCCGCCATCAATGAGCTGCACGCATGCGTGGTAAAAAAAACCACTCAGACATCATCAACATGCACGCAACCCATGGTCTGATGGCCGGAGCATCGCGCACCAAAATCGGACACCGCGCATGCGCACAAGATCAGCGCCATTTTCAAGAAGAATTAATGCGGGCAGCCATAATAGGAGAGTCTAACGGGATCACAGTACCACCCGCGCATGTGCACAAAAACGGCGCCATTTTCAAAAGGACTCAATGCAAACAGCCGTAATAAAAAAGTCTAAAGAAAAACATGGTGCTGCCCTCAACCATAATAAAGTACTTTTTACTTTATTATGGTTGAGGGCGGCACCATGTTTTTCTTTAGACTTCGCGATCGCAGTGTACCGGGGGTTTAGGGAAGCATCGAGAGGGAGGGGGCTCCCTCCTTGATTCCCTGAGACCCCCGCAGCAGAGCAATGTGCAGCGCTACTGCGGGGGCCTCCTTCCCTGCAGGTCTCAGGATCCAAAATGGCGGCGGGGGCCTGCAGGGAGCCGGCTTCCTCAGTGCCTGCAAAGCGCAGGCACGAGGAAGCCTGCAGCACTGCCTGTGACAGATCGCTGATCTGTCACAACGATCTGTGATGTGACAGATCAGCGATCTGTCACATGACAGTTATGTCCCCCCTGGGACATTGTAATAAAGTTAAAAAAAAAAGTGTTAAAATAATTTATATAAAAAAAAAAAAAAAAAAAAAAAAAAATCGCTAAATAAATTAAAAGAAAAAAAAAAATTCACTAATTCATTTTTTGAAAAAAAAACAATAAGTACACATATTTGGTATTGCCGCGTCCCGACCCGCCCTGTAAAACTGTCCCATTAGTTAACCCCCTCAGCGAACCCCTTAAAAAATACAAAACAAAGCAAAAAATAATGCTTTATTATCATACCGCCGAGCAAAAAGTGCAATAACGCGCGATCAAAAACACGGATATAAATTACCATGGTACCGCTGAAAACATCATCTTGTCCCGCAAAAAATGAGCCGCCATACAGCGTTATCAGCGAAAAAATAAAGTTATATCTCGCAGAATAAAGCGATGCAAAAATAATTTTTTATATAAAATTGTTTTCATGGCATAAAAGCGCCAAAACAAAAAAAAAAAAAAAAAAAGGACAAATGAGGTATTGCTGTAATCATACTGACCTGAAGACTAAAACCGCTTTATTAATTTTTCCACACGCGGAGCGGTGTAAACGCACCCCCCCAAATGAAATTCTTGAAATGCTGGTTTTTGCTCATTCTGCATCCAAAAAAATCGGAATAAAAAGAGATCAAATATGTCACATGCCCAAAAATGGTACCAATAAAAACGTCAACTCGTCCCGCAAAAAATAAGACCTCACATGAATCGGTGGGTCAAAATACGGAAAAATTATAGCTCTCAAAATGTGGTGATGCAAAAACTATTTTTACAATAAAAAGCGTCTTTTAGCGTGTGACAGCTGCCAAACATAAAAACCGCCATAAATAGTAGATCAAACCTCCCTTTATCACCCCCTTAGTTAGGGAAAAATAATAAAAAAAATTGTATTTATTTCCATTTTCCATTTTCCCATTAGGGCTAGGGTTAGGGCTCAGATTAGGGTTAGGGGTGTGTTGGGGTTAGGGTTGGCATTAGAATTGGGGGTTTCCACTGTTTGGGCACATCAGGGGCTCTCCAAACGCAACATGGCATCTGATCTCAATTCCAGCCAATTCTGCGTTGAAAAAGTCAAATTGTGCTCCTTCCCTTTCAAGCTCTGCCATGTGCACAGTGTTTTACCCCCACATATGGGGTACCAGACTACTCAGGACAAATTGCAAAACAACTTTTGGGGTCCAATTTATCCTGTTACCCTTAGGAAAATAAAAAATTAGGGGCAAAAATATCATTTTTGTGGAAAAAAAATATGATTTTTTTTATTTTCACGCCCAGGCGTTATAAACTTCTGTGAAGCACTTGGGGGTTCAAAGTGCTCACCACACATCTAGATAAGTTCCTTGGGGGGGTCTGGTTTCCAAAATGGGGTCACTTGTGGGGGGTTTCCGCTGTTTAGGTACATCAGGGTCTCTCCAAAGGCAACACGACACCCGAAGACCATTCCATCAAAGTCTGCATTCCAAAACGTCACTACTTCCCTTCCGAGCCCCGACGTGTGCCTATGCAGTAGTTTTCTCCCACATATGGGGTATCAGCATACTCAGGACAAATTGGACAACAACTTTTGGAGTCCAATTTCTCCTGTTACCCTTGGGAAAATAAAAAAAATTGGGGACTAAAAGATCATGTTTGTGGAAAAAATATGATTTTTTTTATTTTCACGCCCGGGCGTTATAAACTTCTGTGAAGCCTTTGGGGGTTCAAAGTTCTCACTACTCATCTAGATAAGTTCCTTGGGGGGTCTAGTTTCCAAACTGGTGTCATTTGTGGGGGGTTTCCACTGTTTTGGTACATCAGGAGCTTTCCAAACGCGACATGGTGTCCGATCTCAATTCCAGCCAAAAAAAAATCAAATGGCGCTGCTTCCCTTCCGAGCTCTGCCATGCGCCCAAATAGTCGTTTACACCCACATATGGGGTATCAGCATACTCAGGACAAATTGCACAATAACTTTTAGGGTCCTGTTACCCTTGGGAACATAAAAATTGGGGGTGAAAAGATCATTTTTGTGGAAAAAATATGATTTTTTAATTGTACGGCTGTACGTTATAAACTTCGGTGAAGCCCTTGTGGGTTCAAAGTTCTCACCACATATCTAGATAAGTTCCTTGGGGGTCTAGTTTCCAAAATGGGGATACTTGTGGGGGGTTTCCACTGTTTAGGCACATCAGGGGCTCTCCAAACGTGACATGGTGTCCGATCTGAATTCCAGCCAATTTTGCATTGAAAAAGTCAAACGGCGCTCCTTCCCTTCAGAGCTCTGCCATGCGCAGAAACAGTGGTTCCCCCCCACATATCAGGTATCAGCATACTCAGCAGAAATTGCACAATAACTTTTGCAGTCCAATTTCTCCTGTTACCCTTGGTAAAATAAAAAAAATTGGACCTGAAGTAATTTTTTTGCGAAAAAAAGTTAAATGTTCATTTTTTTTTTAAACATTCAAAAAATTCCTGTGAAGCACCTGAAGGGTTAATAAACTTCTTGAATAAGGTTTTGAGCACCTTGAGGGTAGCAGTTTTTCGAATGGTGTCACTTTTGGGTATTTTATATCATATAGACCCCTCATAGTGACTTCAAATGTGATGTGGTCCGTAAAAATAAAATGGTGTTGCAAAGAAATCACTGGTCTACTTTTAACCTTTTTAACTTCCTAACAAAAAAAACTTTGGTTTCAAAATTATGCTGATGTAAGGTAAACATGTGGGAAATGCTATTTATTAAGTTTTTTGTGTGCCATATCTCTGTGATTTAAGGGCATAAAAATTCAAAGTTGGAAAATTGCGAAATTACTGACATCAACCCTATATACAGCTTGACCCACCACATAACCCCTACATACAATTTGAGCCCCCAAATAAGTCCACGACATACATTATGAGCCCCTAAACAGCCTCCTCAATCAACAACCAAGGCAATCACCCTATGGTGCCCTTATACATGTAAACCATAACAAAAAAAATTTAAAAAACTATTTAGTTTAAAACCCCAAATGCATAAATGCACACACAATATACAGAGAACCTACTCTGACTGCCCAGGCATCCTCTATAGGTGATCAAGTAATATGTATAGAACAAACCGTATTTTTCGGATTATAAGATGCACTTTTTTGCCAAAATAACTTTGGGGGGGGGGGTAAATGGGGGTGCAACTTAATGTGGATATACCTTACCTGCATCATTGCCGCAGGCTGCAATGAGGGGGTGTCTGGCGGTGTTGCGAGTGTCCGGTGGTGCTGTAGGGGTGTCCTGCGGTGCTGCAGAGTCTCTGGCCTTTCACAAAATGTCAGCAGATCCCTACAGCACCAGAGAGACCCACAGCAGTACCCGACACCCCCACAGCACCCGGACACACGCAGCAGTGCGCCGCACATTGGAGCACCCCCTCATCCCCTGCAGCATCACCCCACTCCTGCCTCCTCCAGCAGCGACCCTGGGACCCCTCTTCACCGCAGCCACCACCCCCGGTAAGCAATAAGACACATGAATTATAAGAAGCAGCACCATTTTATTTTAAAAAAGAAAAAAAGTTTTTCCTATTTTTCTCCTCAAAATTTGGGGTGAGTCTTATAATCCAGAGTGTGCTATAATCCAAAAAATACAGTATATAAATATATACAATAAAGATACTAGTGGGCTGAGAGGTGTGTGTGTGTGTGTGTGTGTGTGTGTGTGTGTGTGTGTATATATATATATTATACACACACACACACACGTGAATCAAACAAAATTGGAATGTCAAAAAGTTAACTTATTTTAGTTCTTCCAAGCATAAAGTGAAACTCATATTATATAGAGTCATCACAAACAGAGTTATCTATTTCAAGTGTTTTTTTCTGTTACTGTTGATCGCTATGGCTTACAGCCAATGAAAACCCAAACATGATTTCAGTAAATTAGAATACTTTATAACACCAGCTTGAAAAATTATTTTAAAATCTGAAATGTTGGCCTACTGAAATGTATGTTCAGTAAATGCACTCCAATACTTGGTCGGGGGTCCTTTTGCATCAATTACTGCATCAATGTGGTGTGGCATGGAGGCGATCAGCCTGTGGCAC
This sequence comes from Dendrobates tinctorius, assembly GCF_039654945.1. Taxonomy (NCBI): domain Eukaryota; kingdom Metazoa; phylum Chordata; class Amphibia; order Anura; family Dendrobatidae; genus Dendrobates; species Dendrobates tinctorius. Next base: position 4,997,234 of record NW_027361751.1, read on the forward strand.
TGCTGAGGTGTTATGGAAGCTCAGGTTGTTTTGATAGCAGTCTTCAGCCTGGATGGTGTCTTTCACCTTCCTCTTGACAATACCCCATAGATTCTCTGAGGGATAAGGTCAGGCAAGTTTGCTGGCCAATCAAGCACAGTGATACTGTTGTTTTTTAAACCAGGTGTTGGTACTTTTGGCAGTGTGGACAGGTGCCAAGTCCTGCTGGAGAATGAAATTTCCATCTCCAAAAAGCTTGCCGGCAGAGGGAAGCATGAGGTGCTCTAAAATTTCCTGGTAAACGGCTGCGCTAACTTTGGTCTTGATAAAACACAGTGGAACCATAGCAGCATAGAACATGGCTCTACAAACCATCACTGATTTGTGGAAACTTCATTGGCTGTAAGCCATAATCATCAACAGAAATAAACATTTAAAATAGATCACTGTGTTTGTAATGACTTTATATATGAATTTTGCTTTTCATATTGAAAAACTGAAATAAGTTAACTTTTTGATGATATTCTAGTTTAATGAGAAGCACTTGTATATGTAGTGCCATGTCACACTTTCATTGGCAGTAAACTGCAGAGATAATATGATTGGGCATTGAATTTAAACACACCTGATCCTTTCACCAACATATCCAGTGCGTATGGGAGGTCTTCAATCCTAATGACTTGTGATGTGGGTTGTTTTTTTTGCACTGGTCAGGTACATTGTGAATGGAGCAGGCTCAGTAGCTGAGCCAGCTCTATACCTTGTAAATGGCGTCAGTGTTAAAGAGCGAGTATCTGCCTTTAACAGAGAAAAAATAAAGATGCAAGAATAAAAAAAAGATTTAAAAACAAAAAATGGTTTGTGGACATTCTGAGATCTGTAACTTTTATTTTTTGCAACTTTCTAAATGTTTTTTTAACCACTAAATTCTGAAAAAAATGTAAGATTGGTTTAGCTGTATTAAAAAAAAAAATAAATAAATAGAAGCTTTCAGCTGGCTAACAGAGGCATAAAGAACATTCTGACTCTTGGGAATTGGAAAGTGAAAACAAAAGTGCAATGTAACAATGCGTGTATGGGAATGGGAGATAAGTACTAGTATTTTTTAGTTCTTCAATCAATACCCTCATGGTGGCAGTATGTAGCAAGCAGAGATTTACTAGTTCTTCTTTCATGCACCTCAGATGAGTTGGAGTGTGAATGTCAAAAGCCACATTTTAAAAAAGGCATCAACAAACTGGAGCAAGTTCAGAAAAGAGCGACCAGAATGGTGACCTGTCTGCAAACCCTGTCTTATGAGGACAGGTTGCAGGATTTGGGAATGTTTAGCTTGCAGAAGAGAAGACTGAGCTGTCTACAAATATCTCAAGGGCTGTCACATTGTAGAAGGATCATCTTTATTCTCATTTGCACAAGGAAAGACTAGAAGCAATGGGATGAAACTGAATGGGAGGAGACAGATTAGATATTAGAAAAAACTTTTTGACAGTTAGAGTGATCAATGAGTGGAACAGGCTGCCACGTGAGGTTGTGAGTTCTCCTTCAATAGAAGTCTTCAAACAGAGGCTAGGCAAACATCTGTCTGGGATGATTTAGCGAATCATGCTTTGAGCAGGGGGTTGGACCAGATGGCCCAGGAGGTCCCTTTCAACTCCACGATTCTATGATTCTATGAAAAGCCCAATAGCTTGTATTACTAAAGGTGAATTCTGGAGGGCTGATCAACTTTACACAAGTCAGGTGCGTGGACTGGCTATGGAGGAGTAAGGACATGTTTCCTCTCTCCTGTCCCTGGACAAGACACCTGGAGTATTAAACTATGCCAAAATTATGTAAATGCCTGCTAAGAAAAAGAACGCACTGCAGACATCCGGGTGCACTCTCACAGACTCTCCAGCAACTATTACCTGCATTCTTAGGAGCGCAGCTCCTTCTGCACACAAGCCAGGAGAATCTAAGATGGAGGCAGATGCTTCTGTGCAGTACGGGCTTTCACAGACAGCTGAGACCAGGAAAAACACTCACTTAATAGTAGCAGGTCAGACCTTACCCCCACTGTTGGAGAGTGAACTCCTGAAAGCCACGGCTGCTGATAATTCAGAAGCTGCAAGAGATGAAAAGGTCAGTTCCCCCTGTAGGGTCCTAGCAGGTTCGCAGGATGCAGTGACGAGACACGAGACTGAGTGTGGTTTGTGGAATAAACCTTTATAAAACTGTAGCCGCGGGGCTATATTGAGCTAACAACAAATGTAAACAACAATCAGTCAATGCAGGGGCTCAACAACCCTAACAACACTTTTCTTATGGTGCATGCGACTAACCCGGTTTGCCCGGTTGCTATAGGCCACGTATGACCAAACTGGGGGGGTCCTTATCTCATATAGTACACTTATCTTTCCAGGGGTCTGTCTGGATCACAGGCGTGGCCGCGTAGAGTTCGCTGATGCGGCTGCCTTGACGCCTCGGTATTCCGGGGTGAAACTGGGCTCGACAGACCCTTGAAAAAGTGATGCCGGTGGGGCGCAACAGGCCCTGAAGAAACGAGGACGGTGGGGCGCAACGGGCCCTGAAGAAAACGATGACGGTGGGGCGCAGCAGGCCCTGAAGAAAATGATGACGGTGGGACACAACAGGCCCTGAAGAAAACGATGACGGTGGGGCGCAGCAGGCCCTGAAGAAAATGATGACGGTGGGACACAACAGGCCCTGAAGAAAACGATGACGGTGGGGCACAACAGGCCCTGAAGAAACGATGACGATGGGGCGCAACAGGCCCTGAAGAAACTGTGCCGATGGGCACAACAGGCGTCCCCTTGTGACTCTCGTCTCACAGCAGAGTCATGACGCAGTCTCTAAATATAACCGTTCACCAACCTCTGCTCAGGGTCCCTTAGCAAACCGGACGGGGCCCCCTACTGCCACCTGCAGTGAGGTGGCGCCCCCTGGGGCCGGTGATGACAGGGCCGCAGCTGTGGGAGAAGGCAGGGGGGCAGTGTCCTGACCGCTGTAAAGGAATGGTTTCTAGTCGCAGCGGTCAGTGGAGGTCGTGGACTTGTCACAGCAGGGAGGGAAACAGCGGGGGCGGCTGTATGCGTCCGTATGAGGGGAGCGGCCGCCGATGCAAGGCTCTCACGTGTCACTAGTCGGTAAGTCCGCAGCGTTCCTTTCACAGGGCCCTGTTGGTCTCTCCACAACACACCGTTCGCTCCCTCGGTCCTCTGTCTCACCAGACTTCTTGTCTGCTGTCTGGCTCTCTCTCAACTGCCACTTCAGCGCGACCCCTGCTCCTGTTAAGCTTGCCCCACCCCCTGTTTCCCTGACAACTTCAGTCAAGTCTTTTTTCTTTTACTGTACTCCCAGCATCGTTCCCTCAGGAACCCTGATGGCTGTCCCCTGGGCACCTGCCCCTTCACTGTCTGGAAGTCCTCAGTCATGTGACTAAGGAAGTCACGGCGGGGATATATAGAGCTGCGCACGGGAAAAGAGGCAGAGCCCGTGCGGGAAAGCTGTGTGAGGAGACAGGCTCTGCGGCCACTGTGAGAGCAGAGCATCTGTTTGGTGTGGAGCATCCCAACAGACTCCCTGCTGACAGGACTATTGCTGGTAGGGGACCAGCAGACAGTTACCCGCTACCCTCCTCGACAGGATGTGACTCAGGGCTGATGCCGTCGACTGTGCCATTAGAGAGACTCCATGAGAGATGCCCAGTTGGGCCAGGACCTGTTAGACAAGAACTTCTATACACCGCGGAGCGGAGTCTCGTTCCGGGGGTTCCTCACGTTGGACTTGATACTGTGCTAGACACCGGAAAGCACGGGAAATCTACTTGCTACACAGAGACTGCATGGAGATGTCAAGTGCCACTGTTGTCAGTGCCACCGCTGGATCTCTATTGGTCACAGCTCCCATCGGCGGCGCCGTTGGAACCCCGTGATTCTGCACACCGGAGGACATCAGACCGATAAGTGTCACCTCTCCCTACACTGAACTCCTACTTATCCTTCACTCATATATCCTACTTCCCAGTTCTACCCCATACCTACTGCACCTCCCTGCCTTTCCTTACTCCCTGCATGGAGAACATTTTCTGTTAATAAAACCCTTTAACTCTTGATCTGTCTCCTGTCCGTGGCGACATCCCGCGTCATCCCAAAGTTGATGCAAATAAGTATATTTAACAAGTGTAACAAAACTAACAGGGAACTTACTGCTATAGTATCGAAAACACAGCACAATATAGAAATGTCCAGAGTAACTGAAGAATGGGGCGCGACTGCTAATATAACCAGTCCAACAGTAATATAACGCAGGTGTGTAAAAAGCAGTAAACGTGGGAGTCCAGCAAAAAGTATGTGAGTAAGCACACCGCATTTAATGAGGCAGTCCAGCGATATTAAGAATGAGCTCGCACACAGCACTAAAGTGGAGAAGTCCGGCAATAATAAAGGTGGGGATGCACTCGGCACTTAAACGTGGAAGTCCAGCTTTATACAGGAGTGACATTAACAGGAGAAGGTCACTATGTGTACCTTTTGGACTGTAAGTCCTGCACAGCATCCCTCAAAAACACAGACCTAGAGGAGAAGATGTCAGGATTCCTTACTGGCCACAGCAGTTCCAGGGGCGAATAGCTCCAACTAGAATTCCAGACAGTAGTTAAGCACAGACAGCATCAGGGAGACACCCAGAGGACTGTAAGCAGCCGAACAAGGAGAGGCAGAGCATCTAGTAACGAGCAGCAGCACAGAGTCCACCAGTAGACAGACAGGAGCTCAGAAGCCAACAGCAACAAAATACTCAGGCAAAGAGGAGCACACGACCTGGACTTAAATAATCAGGACAGACAGGAAGTTCCATGGCAGGGTGAGATACAAGATCAGGGCAAACAGGCACAAAGGAAAGTCCGGAATCCTTACACTCTTCCTGCCCTAACCCACGAGTCAGCTACATCTCTCGTATGTATATAAGGCCAGCTTTCTGCTGGGGGACATGCTCAGCAACCTCCTGAAATTCACAGGGAGCAATATAATACTAAGGGACTGGACTGAGCGGGTTAAAGGTATGTTGAGGATGCGTACTACGACCTCTGCTATGCAAGCGGAGATTGCTTGATGGCCCTGGACGGGGAGGCTAGATGTTCTGTAATGTTTCGGCCCCTGCATGAAAAGGACACTGACTAAGGTGTTGTGAATTTTGGAAAAGATGCATGGGGATCCCACCGATGTCGGGGAATTGTTTTGCCGCGTCCAGGGGGAGAGGGAATCAGTAGCCCAATAAATGAATGCGTTGCAGGAGGTGCACACATCTATCACCAAATGGGATGATGTGGGGGAAATAGGAATGGGGCCTCCTGATGTGATATTAAGGGACCAATTTGTGGCATGCATCAGGGACACATAGCTTAAACCAGCTTTGAGGGAGCGCCTGCGTACCAATCCGCGCATGACTTTCCTAGAGATTGAGGCAGAAGCGCACATGAGGGAGCAGGAGCAGGGGACAGCAACCTTGGCAGGGTTGGTCCAGAGCAATGACGTACCCACCTTGCCTGCCGCTGAGCCAGAGTGGGCCCAGGAGATCCAGAAGGAAATACGAGAAATGGGGGAAGAGTGGTCCGTCCTCAGTAGAGCCCCCACCACAGCCCAAGATGTGCCCAGAGACCGGAGTGATTCTGAGACCCGCTTGTTCATCGAACCTCGCCAGAGAGTGGGACAACCCCGTACAGAATACAGTCCGACTTGTTTTAGATGTGGAAATACTGGACACTATGCCCGAGGATGTGTGCGATGGGGCGGTCTCTACCTCAGCAGCCGTTAAACTAGTGGGCTCCGTGGCTGGGGGATGGCACCCGGTGCCGGAGAGACTGAGGAGGAGAGAAGGTAGTCCCGAAAGTCTAATTTTCACAAGCCCCACCGCCTGGGCTGAAGTGAATGAGCGAGTTGTCCATTGCTTGATTGATACTGGATCGCAAGTGACCACCATGCCGGAAGCGTATTTCAGACGTCATCTTCCAGAAATGTCGCGGCTGGAATGGGGACCAGTGATCAGACTGATGACGGCCAACCAGTTGCCCATCCTGGTTGCAGGGGTGGTATGTATGGAGATTAAAATGTGTGGAAAGAATGTGGGCTGGAAAGGGGTCGTGTTGGTCACCAGAGACGGGCCTGCAGTGACTCTTGGGATGAATGTCCTAAAGGAAATCGGAACCCTTCTGATCAGTGAGCCGCAAGAGGCCTTCTTGGATCGTTGGAGTCCATGCACCCCCCCAGAAGAAGATATTTCAGCAATTGATATGGGCTGCTCATCCCCAAGAAATGTCAAGAATTGGGAAGGTTCTGGGGAAGGTGATGGTTCCTGCAGTTGCTAAACACATTCTACCGCCTGGTCAGATTGTGCTCACATTGCTGGTACGCACCTGTACGCTTCTCGAAGGGGTGGAAGTTCACATAGAGCCAACATCGGTGGAACAGGTACCCTCAGGACTCCTCGTCGCTCAGACATTAACTGTCGTCTATGACGCTAATGTTGTGATGCGGTGCGTCAACCTGGGGGAAGACAATCTTACTCTCCCACCCAAGAGTGAAGTGTCTCAGGTACAGGGAATGCCAGAAGAGTTGATGCTACCAAAGACCATACAGTTGGCCGTTAAGCAAGTGGACCTATGGACCGTAGCTGTTACAATGACACCGGATCATCTGCCTGGAAACTTTAAAGAGGGTCGTAGAATCCTTGAGCAGATGCAGGCTGAGTTGACGGGACTCTGCTTCAGTTCGAGAGAGATATTGACAGATACCGCCTCAGATGTACAAGGAGGTAAAGTAGATGCTGGTTCACATGCTGCAAAGTGGAGTCACACGTGAGAGTCACAGCCCATGGGCATCCCCCATTGTTTTCATTAGTAAAAAGGACAGAACTCTGCTGTTCTGTGTTGATTAGACGACTGAATCCTTGTACAGTGCAGGAATCCTACACATTGCCCAGGATTGAGGAATCGCTGTCTGCCTTTGGAAAGGTAAAGTATTTTTCCTCATCGGATCTGGCCAGCGGGTACTGGCAGGTGGCCATGGCTGAACACGACCGGCCAAAGACTGTGTTCATACTGCCCATGGGATTGTTCCAGTTAATGCCCTAGAAATGTCACCTTTTTCACAAACAAATTGAGTATTTGGGACACATCGTATCCGCTGAAGGAGTGAGACTGGTGTGTGAAAAAAATAGCGGGTGTAAAAGACTGGCCCACCCTGACAACCATGAAAGATGTTCGGGCCTTCTCGGGACTCACCGGGTACTACCGAAGGTTCGTGAATAATTTCACCTGTATAGCTAACCCGCTTCTGGAGCTACTAAAGGGAGTACCTTCTGGTTCGAAGAATCAAACTATTCAGTGGGGAAGCCACCAGGCAGAAGCCTTCAGAGCCTTGAAGATGGCCTTGACAGAGGCTTCAATAATCGCTTATGCAGATTCCTCACAGCCCTTCATCCTCCACACTGATGGGAGTCTACATGGTCTAGGAGCCTTCCTCTCACAAATGCAGGAAGGTAAAGAGTAAGTGATAGGCTATGCGAGCCGATCTCTTCACGACTCAGAATGAAACCTGGACCAGGGCCACCATCAGGGCATTACTGCCCTGACTGGCATATGGGGCCCGGTGGGCAGAGGGGGCCCACATCGGGCCCCGTCTCATCTGCTCACCGGGCCCCTACCGGCAGGCTAAACCGGGCCCTTAGCAGCACTGCGGCAGTTGAACGCTATTGACATGCGGGCCCGCTGGCCCGCAAGTTAGTGGTTAACAGCCACCAGCCAATCGGAACCTAGCAGCTGACGTCAGCCGCATTGTACACGTCGCCGGCGTCTGACATCATTGTCAGCTGCGTGGAGGGAGCTTCGCCGCAGGAGCGCGCCCAGGTAAGAAGATCGATCTTGTTCGGTTTTTTTTAATTTTTTTTTTATTTATTGAAACCACCAATCCGGGGGGGCCTGGGGCAGAAGGCAGACATTGGGGCAGAAGGCAAGACATGATGGGGCGGAATGTGACAGTTAGACACAGGAGGGGGCAGAATGGACACGAGGCAGAATGTGACAGGGAGACACAGGAAGGGGCAGAATGTGAGGCACAGGGGCAGAATGTGACAGTAAGACACAGGAAGGGGCAGAATGTGACAGTGAGACACAGGAGGGGGCAGGATGCGAGACACGGGGCAGGATGGGAGACACATAATACAGGATCATGGGGCAGGATGTAGACAGATGGGGCAGGATCGGGAGATCATATGGGGCAGAACGGATACTCATGAGGGGAGGATGATAGAAAATATGGCTGGAGCCAGGAATGAGACACATGGGGGCCAGGATAGGGGATATTATTACCATAGGGGCTAATTAAAGGATATTATTATTGCAGTGATGTATTTTATTTTTTGAGAGTACTGTTTTAAATGGGGGGAGGTTCTGTTACTGTGCAGAGCGACACTATGTCGCCTTTTTGTCTTCATCTGGTGTATTGTAGAAGTTGGGAAAAAATTAATGTGTTCTGCAAGTAGAACTCTAGATAACGGAGTTATTTCCTGCAGAGACAAGCCCTGGCTGGAAGACGTGATGGCGGTCTGTGCTGGATGAAAGATGAAAATCAAAGCTGAAGGACTTCACCTAGAGACATCACTGGTGAGTCAGTGTATTACCTGTACACTGGCACTATACACTATATACAGAGGGCTTTTGTACAATGTCAGTAGTGATCACTATATTACCTGTACGCTGCAATATATACAGAGCTCCTGTGTATACTGTCACTGGTGATCACTGTATTACCTGTACACAGACACTGCATATGAAGTACAGATTTCCTGTGTATAATGGCACTTATGGTGATAGTATTATGGGTTTTTTCTATTAATGATCAGTATTGTAGTATTCAGTCACTATGTGGTGGTAATATGTGGTCTGGGCATGGTGCGGCTGTATTTGTTCCTTGTATGTGGTATGACAGGTCACTATGTGGTGGTAATATATGGTCTGGTCATGGTGCAGTGGTATTTGTCCCTTTGGATGTGAAATTATTGGTCATTTTAAAAATTGAAAAATAAATTAAAAATATACCTAAATTGTATTGGATATTTTAACAAATGTTTAATAGGTTAGAGTAGGGCCCGGCCAAAAGAGTCTACTTTGTCATGGCAGATTTAAAAATTCCTTTTGGCCAAAACAAGAGCTGCTGGCTATATGTGCGATCTGGAGATGGGAACTGTTAATGTGTGATTGGTGAGAAGTGGAGTTTTTCCAAGAGAGAGCGGTGGGACTGGACAGTTCGAGGGGTAGAGCCTGGGCAGAGTCTCAAGGGGTCCCCGAAAATTTTGCCAGTATGGGGCCCTGAAATTGCTAGTGGCAGCCCTGACCTGGACAACTGCAGCTCTTTCAAGTTGGAACTGCTGACGTTGGTGTGGGCAATGACTGAAAAGTTTGCAGAGTATTTGTCGGGGTCTGAAGTCGGTGCGCACCGATAAAAACTCCTCGCTTATCTGGAGAATGCAAAATTGGAGGCCCTGGAACAATGATGGGTGGCCCGCATGGCGAAGTATAGCTGCAAAATCAAAGTATGAAAAATCTTTTTCTTAAAAAAAAAAAAAAAAACACAACACACACAAAGCCTGGAACAAGGTTATAGTACTGCAGGAAAGTAAGGTACTAACCTTTCATAGCTATGAAGACGATGGGCACAAATCTATGAAAAAACGCTTCTAGGAGGCACCTCCCAAAAGGTGTTGGCTGCTGCTCCCTAATGCTGTGCGATCCAAAAGATATCCAACTATTATAGAAGCCGCTTGTGAAACATTTGGAGAGGCGCTGCCATAGGAGGTATCATCTGAGAATAGCTCCATGTGCAAATGAATAATTTTATAAATAATAAAACAACGCGTTTCTGTGCAGATTTTCACCATCAGTGTGAAAATCTGATTAAGGTGCAAAATGTTCACCAAAACATATTATTTTTTTTATCCTAATATATTTGCGTAGCCAAATGTTTCATAAGTGGCTTCTAGAGAGATCTAGAGCCTAGGCGAACTCTCATTATGGCCATCTGATTCTGGACTTATGTACCATTGATATTGTCCATGTGGTTGGTCACCTGAAGTGTGGCTCACATATACTAGTATTTTCCTTCCCTCTAATATTCAGACTAATGTCCTTGTCCCTGCTGAGCATTACACCGTTGTTTTTCTATGATCGCATGACATCGTGTCACTAGTACGTCTTCCGCAGCACCGTGTTCTTTTTGTCTGTTTGCTCCTTCCTCTGAGTGAGGGACCAGAGATGATCGCAGCAAGAAGTGACACACACTGATTTACCATAATTGAGCCCAGAGAATTTCATTGTTGTGGGGATCACTAGTTCGCGTCACTTCCAAACAAGTATCATAAGATTGCCCATCTGCATTCTTGCACTTAGGCTGAAACAATCAGAGGAAATTCAGCAGAAGTTGACAACATGATGGACAGACATTAAGTAAAAAGCAAGGAAACGCTGTGCACAATTTTAAGCTGCATTCCTGGCTGTCCCGCCATTTCCTCACTTCTCTGTGAAAATAATCTGTAGGAAGATGAACGTTGCTGGCATTGTAGCTAGCAAAGTGAGATGTGTTTTGTCTCCTTCAGAACATGCGTTGTACGATAACATGCATTAAATTATTTTTCAATTGTCACAAGCTTCAGATTATAGAGATTTTTCTAGGGCTCCACTGACAAAGTATAGAAATCAACCATACCTCAATTTTTCGGTTTTCATCCCATATGTGGATAAAAATACCGAAACATTTCACATACCAAATGACACCTCTTATAACAGGTCAATATCTGCAGAAGACAACATGACCGCATATGGCGACTACAGTTTTTTCCCTTTTTTTTTTTTTTTTTTGTTTAATACCTACCCAGCTCCTAGTATCCCCCCACTCCTAAAATAACACACACTACAATTTTAAATTCTTTGGATAATTTTGGCCACAGTGGCCGATTTTATTAACGAACAATAACATTAACAATAAACATCAAAATATTAATCATAATGCAAATAATATGAGGGGAGGGTTCTTGGAGCTAAAAGATCTGGCTATAAAACCTTTTTGGCCCAAAAACCAATGTAAAAACTCGACCACCATGTTACCCTCAGCCGTCCAGCCCAGCTCGAGGGCACCGTAACTTCCGTTCCGGGAGACTAACCACCAGAGCTCCCGAGGTAAAAACCCCGTCCAGAGCCCATAACCAAAATGCCAGATCCCCCATACCATTTTAAAAAACTGTCGGGAATATTACTTCCAACTCCTTCCCCGACCAATCACCGCCAACTCCAAGAACCCCACCCCCCGCCCCGTAGCCACTGTGACGACAGCAACAACAGCGCCTCATATGGATTCTCACCAAAATTTCTCTTACACTTTATATATTTATTTGATTTTTTTTTTTTTATTTTTTTTTTTGTATATATATGTACAGTACATGAATCCCCTAATCCCTCAACTCTGTACTACCGCACAACAGGGAAAGTGGGTGGGTCTTCTCTCCTCTGCTACGGATGATGAAGTGTGGCTTTTCCTGCACTTTTTCCCCACTATCCAGGCTGCCCCCACCTCGAACTCCTCCCCTGGCCCATCCCAGCCAATCATTTCGAACCGGCCATAACAAGTTTAAAACTTGCCCGCCCATTGCAGTCATGGGGGGCTTCCTTTAGGCTGTGCCCTCCCCAGCCCCCTTCTGGAGGGGGTCAAGAACAGAGGAAAACAGCGGCTGGTAAGCATTTTACTATGGACAGGGAACATGCATTAGTGTTACCACTAATCAAATGTAAAAAAAATTCCATTGGAGTGGTGCTTTATATAAAAAAAAGCGGAACTAAAATCTTCCCAAACAGGAGGAGGCCAGAGTAAAGTAGTGCAGTGCGCAGGCGCTGGGAAAGGTCAGAGAGGTCCGACGCCTGCACACTGCAGTACTTTACTCTGGCCTTAACAGGGCAGATAAAGTACGCCTGTGCAGGAGCCACGGCAGAAGTAAGAATGAGGACGTTATCGCTAAAAGATGGGAGGCGGCAGACCGGACTGCGACACCCATCGGACCGGACCCCCCGGTGAGTATAATCTAACTTGTTTTTCTTATCTTTCACGTTACATCGGGGGCTTATCTACAGCATTACAGAATGCTGCAGATAAGCCCATGATGGTGGTGACCGCAGCAGAAATGGGGTGACAGATTCCCTTTAAGGCTACTTTCACACATCAGGTTTTCGGCGTCAGGCGCGATCCGGCGTCGTGCCGGAGCGCCAGATCCGGCAAATATTTCGTAAAACCGGATGTGACGGATCTGTTTTTCTGCCGGATCCGTCTTGTTCTTGACAGACAAAACCGGATCCGTCTCATCCGGTTTTTGTTCCGTTTTTTGACGGATTACGCCGGATCCGGTTTTTAAAATTGACCCTTGTGGCCTTCCGAACGGGATTAGCTACTGAAAAACTATATATAGCGTGTTCCTACAGCCCTTCTTTGACAGGTTGTAGAGGAGAAAGTGCAGGTTGGAGAGAAGAGCAAGTTACTGGTGAAGATGGATGTTGTGATTGGAAATATTTTGAAGAATTTGGCGGATTTTACAGCGGAGGCGAATCGTTTGAGGGTGATTGTTCTGGAGAAGGAGAGAGCGAGACAGCAGCGCATCAGGCATCGTAGACGACGTTTGTGGATCCACCCCATCACAGCCAAGAGAATGACGCGTGGGGTCTATTCTACACTCTGCATGGACCTTAGACGAAACCCAGATACATTTTTTGGATATGTTCGGATGAAAATGGAGAATTTTGATTACTTGGTGGAGCGCATTGCACACCTCATAAGAAAAGCGGACACCTATTGCCGCTTCTCTGTTTCACCCGCAGAGCGTCTGATGGTGACTTTAAGGTAAGCCACATTTATTGGATGTGCTCGCATCAGAGCACACTTTCACTGCAATCTTGTTGGTGGTAGTTTGTATCTCCAAGTGTTATAGCTGAGTTTTGGTATGTAATGCTGTGATTTAAAACTAATTGTTTTTTAATTCCCCACAGATTTCTTGCAACTGGAGAATCCCTTTCGTCACTGCATTTCCAGTACAGACTCGGGATTTCCACCATATCTGGAATAGTGAAGTACACATGCCGTGCACTGTGGGACTCCTTAGCTGAAGAGTTTTTACCAGAGCCCACAACAGAGAGGTGGATTGAAATTTCAGAAAAGTTTCTACAGATATGTCAGTTTCCGAACTGCTTGGGCGCTGTGGACGGGAAACATATCCGCATTGTAAAGCCAGTCGGATCGGGATATTTCAATTACAAGAAATATTTTTCAATTGTCCTCATGGCCATCGCTGACACGGAATACAAATTTATTGCTGTTGATATTGGGGCCTATGGCCGCTCCAATGACTCTCAAGTTTTCAAACTGTCTGCCATGGGGCGTAAACTGTATGGAAACACCTTCCAGTTCCCACCCCCTAGACCGCTGCCGCAAACATCTGGTCCACCTATGCCATTTGTCTGTGTAGGGGATGAAGCCTTCCAGCTGTCAGAACACCTTTTGAAACCGTACTCTAGCAGAGGATTGACAAGAACAAAACGCATTTTTAATTACCGCCTCACAAGAGCAAGAAGAATGGTTGAATGTACCTTTGGTATTCTGACAGCCAAATGGCGGGTCCTATTGACTGCGATCAACCTCAAGACAGAAACTGTGGACGAGGTGATCAAAGCTTGCGTGGTACTCCACAATTTTGTTAGCTGCAAGGAACCCATTTCCATTGAGGACACCTCTGAAGAAACCACCTTGCAAGATTACCATGACATTACCACTAGACGTTCTGTGACGGTTTCAGTAATGAGGGACAATTTTGCACTATACTTTATGTCACCTCAAGGCAGAGTACACTGGCAGGATGACAGAGTGTGAAAGATTTGTGCCCTAACCAAACTTGTGTACCTTCTGTACCAACAGTATATACCTTTGCCAACCAAAGTTGGCTATCTTGTCATGGTCTTACTATTTTTACCTTTAGGCCACAGGTGTGTACCTGGTTGTGTTTTATGCAAAGTATTTCACCTTGTAACAAAAGTTGTGTACATTGTTATGAAATCACCAACAATAAACACAACTTTTTAGGTGAAATACTTTGCTTCAAACACAACCAGGAACACAACTGTGGCAAAAAGGTAAAATTTACCCACAATTATATACCTGGTTTTGAATACCTTTTTACCTTTGAAATACCCTGTATTTAACCTTTTTTTTAAACATAGTTCGCCGCAGAAAGAAATGACAGACAACCATTGTAAAACGATAATTTAACTTTTATTTAAAATATTTTTTTTTTTGTAAAATGTTTTTAAAGTTTAAAAAACTTTAATAAATGTTTGAAACCAACCAAATGGGCATTTCTATTACAACAAAAAACATTATAACTCGGTGTAGTGTGGGGTGGAAATAGTGCTGGAGGGGCTGCGGGACACTTCGACACTGGGAGTGTGGAGAGAGGACTGGGATCGTGGTGGGGAAGGAACAGTTAGAGGTGAAGGTGTGGAAAAAGCTACAGAATGGGTGGACATGTGGGAGGCAGAAGAGGTGGTGGGCGGTGGAGTGGAGGGTTGGGCAGGGACTGTAGGAGCAGATGATGTTGATGGGAAGTTGTATGGGGAAGGAGTTTGGTACGGGGAAGGAGTTTGGTATGGGGCAGGTTGCTGAAAGTGGGGAGATGTCTGGTACTGGGGAGGTTGCTGGAAAGTGGCTGGAGGGGGTGCAGGTGGAGGAACTACTGTGGTGGGAGGAGGAGGTTGGGAGGTAACGTGCTGGAGAGCACCGTGGCATGAATGCATTACATGCATCTGCTGGGTAGGAGAAAGCGTTTCCATGCGCTCCACAACAGACCTGAAAAAGGTGTGGTTTGGCGAAGATCTTGCTTCTGAATGCATGGTTTGCAGAAGTGTCTTCACCTCCAGAATGCTGGAGTTGATCTGCTGAAAGCCTGCGGAGATTTGCTCTGACAAGACTTTTAGACAGTTCTGGAAAGATGCAAGAACTCTGGCGCATAAGTCTTTTCCTGACCCCTCTGCCGCCCAGTACCCGCAGGTGTACTAGAGGTGGCAGGGGCAGAAGGGTGGGGTAAAGGGAAAGCGATCTCCTCACCAGCAGCTTCATGTAATGTAGGCGGCCACGATGCTCCTGTGCTGGTGGATGGGACAGATGGGTCGAATGTGTGGGAAGGCTGGGAAGGTGCAGATGTACCGGGGCGGTCGAAGTGTCCCTCGGTGCCGGTCTCCACAGGGATCGCCTCAGAAGGGTCCAATCGTGCAGGCTCCCGAGTGCTGCTCACCGGGCTGTGGAATAAAGAGAAAAAAAAACAATTAAAATAGTGACATGGTATGGCCCTGGCTGAAAAAAAAAAAGTTACATCTAAACATTTTTTTTCACATGTGGTGTGTAATATTTACCTTCTGGTGACCATTGTTTCCCGGAGGAACGACAGGGCTTGTGCGTACTTGTACTTGCTCCTGCGTCCACCAGATCCACTCGGGGCCCGCATCTCTTTATTTAACTCCTTCTTGAAACGATCCCTCACAGACCGCCACCGCTTCACAATTCTGTCCCCTGAAACGAGAAAGGAGTGGTTAGTATACAACATCAGTGTTTCCCAAACTCCAGTCCTCATGGTCCCCAGGGGTCATGTTTTCAGGATTTCCATAGTAAATAGAAATCCTGAACACATGATCCGTGGGGACCACAAGGACTGGAGTTCGGGAAACACTGGTTTACATCAAGCAACCGGTACTGTATATACTTACGCTCTTTAATCTGGGCCCGAACATCGAGGTCCTCCCAGCGGTCCACAAGGAGCGAACAGATTTCCTCCCAGAGTCGTCGGGTAACGATCAGGTCAGCATGGCGGCGGTCAGCCATATTCCATAGCGGCTCCCTTTCTCTGACGAGATCGATGAGGTGGTCCACATCAATCCCTCCATCCTCACCGTCAGAGTCGGGAGCACACTGTGAAGGCTGTTAAAGAAAAAGACAAAAATAACATAATTAGCCTCCACAAAAGAAAAGAAATAAAAAGTGCAAAAAAACAAAGCAAAAATATTTATACTTACACGCTGGTGACTGCCGCGTTGCTGTCGCCAACGACCCTGGGAGGCACTGCGAGGACCTCTTGGCCGAGCACCAGACTGGGAAGACTAGAGAAGAAAACAAAAAATGTTATGTCTTTGGATGTAGGCATTTGTTTGCTGTGTGTGGTCTGCAGAACATTGTTTTCTATGTGTTGTGTGTAGTGTGATGTTGTGTTTCTGCGTTTGATGAAAAAAATCTTACCAATTGTGAGCCCACTCCCGGTGTCTGTCCACCCCTTCCTTCTTCTGGGAGCTCCTCTTCAGCTTGTGATTCCTGTTTTGAAATAAAAGGCAATGAATAGACATATATTACAGAGATGATGGATTTTGGAAATAAAAACTTACCGTCAAACGCTGACGATGCGAGGGAGGGCTCCCAGAAGAAGATGTGCTGTCTTCCTGCTGGCCAGACTCCATGCCTGTGGGTGGTGGTACTGCTGCTGCCAGTGCTTCCAGTGCTGCCACTGTTGCTGGTGCTGCATCTCTTGGGCGGCTGTTGAATAAAGAGAAACAAAGGGGCAATGAATATCTTGATATTCCATGGCCCTAGTTTGGAGGAATGGGGGATTTGATAATTACCGTCTCTCATCTGCTGCTGGACTCCCCTCCCGTTGTTCAGCATGCTGCTCCATTTGGGGTGGTGGTGGTGCTGATGGTGCTGCTGCAGTGGTCTCCTGCGCCTGGTTGCTGTCTTGGGTGGCATGTTGGGTGTGGCTGAGGGTCCCACTGTCATGCTTTTATATATGTGTCTTGTGGGCAGAGCTACTGAGCATGCTCAGACCAAAAAAACCGGATCCGGCGCATTGCGGCGCTCATAGGCTTTCATTGTTTGAAAAAGCCGGCTTTTTTGCCGGAGACAAAAAACGTTACAGTAGCCGTTTTTTTTCCAGACGCCGGATCGCGACACATTGCCGGATCCGGCGAAAACCGGATGAAACACATGGCCATCCGGCGCGATCCGGCGCAAATGCAAGTCAATGGGGGGGGGGGGGGGGGAGCCGGATCCGGCATTTTGCATTTCGTGGTGATAAGTTGTGAACTTTATGCACATCCATAGAAAAAAAAATCCATTGCATGCAATTCTACGAACGATCCCGTAGAAAACGATGGGATCAGTTCTAGAATCAATTCCTTCGCTGGAGGGATAAAAATCAACAGATGCAACAGATGGCTGGATATATGTGTTCATCACAGAGATTGAAGCTTCAGAGACTGGGAGTTCTGTGGAAACTGTTTGGGTAAGAATACAAGGACAGAACAATGGAAAGGACACCATTGTAGGCATTTACTACAGGCCGCCTGTGCAAGCCGAAGATATGGATGAACTCTTTATGCATCAAATGGCCAAGTTCTCCAAAAAATATGACATAGTTGTCATGGGAGATTTCAACTATCCAGACATTTGTTGGGAATCTCTCTCAGGCAAAACTAACAGGTCAAGGAAATTCTTATCCTCTCTTGCTGACAACTTTATCTTCCAAAAGGTAAGGGAGAAAACAAGGGGAACTGCTACCTTGGATCTAATCCTTATAAACAGGGAGGAAATGGTTGAGGAGGTAAAAGTGGATGGGACCCTAGGAGGTAGCGACCATGCTATTTTAGAATTTTGGATAACTAGAGGCGGAAGACCTGTGAAGACTCAGACGTCAAGGTTAGATTTCAGAAAGGCAGATTTTAAGGGATTCAGAAAGAGAATTGGAGGGATCCAATGGCTGGATATCCTTAAAGACAAAAATGTCCAGGAAGGATGGGAAATCTTGAAAAATGAAATTCTCAAAGCACAGTTGTTAACAATTCCGAAAAGAGGGAAGAATAGGAAGCATTTAAGGAAACCAGGATGGATGAACACAGAACTTAAGCACATGCTAAAAAGGAAGCAAAAAATGTTTATAAAATGGAAAGAAGGAGGCATATCTAAAGAAGAATATAATGCTGTCTGCAGAACCTGCAAGGCACAAATCAGATTATCTAAAGCTGAAAATGAATTGAGGCTTGCAAGAGATGTCAAAAGCAATAATAAAGGATTTTGGGGATATGTCAAAAGTAAAAGAAAAGTCAAAGATGCTATAGGATTTTTACAGGATGAAAATGATGAAATGGTAAGACAGGATGTTGAGAAGGCTGAACTTTTAAATTCCTATTTTGCTTCTGTTTTCTCTCAGAAAGGAAATGTAACATCAACTGTTATTCACTGTCCTATTAAGGGAATAGAAGAATCCAGGATATCTATAAACAGAAAGATAGTGAGGAAACACTTAGCTAACCTAAATGTATTCAAGTCTCCAGGTCCAGATGAATTACACCCCAGAGTACTGAAGGAGATAGCAGAAGAAATTTTTGAACCCCTCTCCATAATCTTTGAAAATTCTTGGAGAACAGGAGAAGTGCCAGAAGACTGGAGAAGAGCAAATGTTGTTCCTATCTTCAAAAAGGGGAAGAAGGTGGACCCAGGCAACTATAGGCCGGTGAGTCTGACTTCTATACCAGGAAAGATCTTTGAACAAATTATTAAACAACATGTATGTCAATACCTGGATAAGAATGAAGTGATTAAACAGAGTCAGCATGGGTTTGTAACTAATAAGTCATGTCAGACTAATTTAATTTCCTTCTATGATGGTATTACTGATTGGGTGGATCAAGGAAATGCTGTAGATATAGTATATCTTGACTTCAGCAAAGCATTTGACAAAGTCTCTCATACAATCCTTATTGAAAAAATGACTAAGTATGGAATGGACAAGGCAACTGTTAGGTGGATTCATAACTGGCTTAGTGATCGGACCCAAAGAGTGGTCGTAAATGGCTGCACATCCAGTTGGAAGAATGTCTCAAGTGGGGTACCACAGGGCTCTGTCCTGGGCCCTGTATTGTTCAACATCTTTATCAACGATTTAGATGAAGGAATTGAGGGTAAACTGATTAAATTTGCTGATGACACAAAGCTAGGAGGGATAGCTAATACTAGAGAAGAGAGAGAGAGGATTCAAAAAGATTTAAATAAACTGGAGAAGTGGGCAGCAACTAACAGAATGGTTTTTAACAGGGAGAAATGCAAAGTACTACATCTGGGCAATAAAAATGAAAAAAGCATATATAGAATGGGAGGAATAGGGCTAAGTGACAGCACATGTGAAAAAGACTTGGGTATACTAATAGATCACAGACTGAATATGAGTCAACAGTGTGATGCAGCAGCAAAAAAGGCAAATGCAATTCTAGGATGTATTAACAGAAGCATACAGTCTAGATCACGTGAAGTAATTATTTCCCTCTACTCCTCTTTGGTCAGACCTCATCTGGAATATTGTGTCCAATTTTGGGCACCACATTTTAAAAAAGACATCAACAAACTGGAGCAAGTTCAGAAAAGAGCGACCAGAATGGTGACCGGTCTGCAAACCCTGTCTTATGAGGAAAGGTTGCAGGATTTGGGAATGTTTAGTTTGCAAAAGAGAAGACTGAGAGGAGACTTAATAGCTGTCTACAAATATCTAAAGGGCTGTCACATTGTAGAAGGATCAACTTTATTCTCATTTGCACAAGGAAAGACTAGAAGCAATGGGATGAAGCTGAATGGGAGGAGACACAGATTAGATATTAGAAAAAACTTTTTGACAGTTAGAGTGATCAATGAGTGGAACAGGCTGCCACGAGAAGTGGTGAGTTCTCCTTCAATGGAAATAATCATAACAAGGGCATGTAAGCACTTGGCCCCTGAAAACAGACTTATGGTTCCACATTATGCCTTTTTGTCAGAGCCATTTCTGGTCTAAAGTGCAGGGAAACAAACTGAAAGCCTACAACTAGTGATGAGCGAACGTGCTCGAATAAGGTGTTATCAGACCATGCTTGTGTGCTAACTAACTGTCTTCGGCGTGCTCGAAAAATATGTTCAAGTCCCCGTGCCTGCATGTCTCGACAGCCACAACACATGCAGGGATTGCCTAACAAGCAGACAATCCCTAAAGGTACTGTCACACTTAGCGATGTACCAGCGATCCGACCAGCGATATGACGCAGTCAAGATCTCTGGTACATCGCTAAGTGGTTGCTAGTGAGCTGCCACACAGGCATATCTCACCAGCGACATAGCAGGGGTCGGGGGTCGCTACTTGTGTGTTATGTGCGATCCTGACGTCCTCCCGCCCGGCTCCACGCGTCGCTCGTCGTCACAGCAGGAAGCCCCAGCAGGAAGCTGACGACGAGAAACAGTCCAGGACGTTCTTGCGCGACCAGCGATAACCAGCGGGGGAGCGGTCAGAGGTAAGTATCAGACATAGCGATATCGCTAGCAATATCGCTATAACGTCACAAAAACCAGTGACATTATAGCGATATCGCTTAGTGTGACAGGCCCTTAAATGAACATATGCTTGAGTGCGCCAAACACACTCAGCACCCGAGCATGCTCAGATAGCACCTTATCCAAGCATGTTCGCTCATCACTATCTACAATAGAGCAATGAAACCATGAAATATTTTCCTAGAAGTATTCAATCTTTTCAGATTTTATGCATATCAAAAACTTTTGGTAGACTTTTTTTTACCTAAATTACCATAATGTTTCTTTGTTCCCGTAAATAATTATGTTGCAGAGTTATAATAAAACCTAAATTCACTATGTATTATGATACACAGTAGACTTATTGGTCAGCTCCGATCTGTAAACCCTTATGTCTCGTCTCCTGAATGGGAAGATCAGTAGCTCTGAACGCTCTTCTTCCAAAATATCTTCTACACTGAGTAGTAACCACATTAAAGTTCAACTTTTATTTTCTCATGAATCAGTTTAGAAGATTATTCAGATGAACAGAGATAAGGGTTACAGTTCCTGCCATTCAGGAGAAGAGCTATAAGGGTTAAGGGCCTGTCACACTAAGCGATATCGCTAGCAATATCGCTATAACGTCACTTGTTTTTGTGACGTTATAGCGATACTTACCTCCGACCACTCCCCCGCTGGTTATCGCTGATCGTGCGAGAACATCCTGGACTGTTTCTCGTCATCAGCTTCCTGCTGGGCCACCTGCTGTGACGACGAGCGACGCGTGGATGCGGGTGGGAGGACATCTTCATCGCCTCGTCTGACAGGTAAGTAGCGACCCCCGTCCCCAGCGATGTCGCCGGTGAGATCTGCCTGTGTGGCAGCTCACTAGCGACCACTTAGCCATGTACCAGAGATCCTGACCGCGTCATATCACTGGTCGGGATCGCTGGTGCATCGCTAAGTGTGACAGTACCTTTATAGATCATGCCATTCAGGATAAGGTAGATAAGGGCTACAGATTTTATCACTCAGGAGAAGCAAGATAAGATTAGAGATTCCATCATTCAGGGTAACTGAGACAAGTGTGGCAGATTCTGCCATTCAGGAGAACAGGGATAGAATCTGTAACCTTTATCATTCAAGAGAAGAGACATAAGGGATACCAAACCAGAGGAGCCAGATGAGTCCACTGATGTATTTTACTTTTAATGTATTCTGCAGCTCGTTATATATTGTGATACATAGAAGTTGTTAAAGCCAAACTGAACGATTTTCCTTTGCCAAAAATACATGTATTTAAAGCTAATCTGTCATCTGTTTTGGCCGCTATAAGATGCGACCACTGCCTTTCAGGGCTTATCTACAGCATTATGTAATGCTGTAGATAAGCCCTCTGCTAGATCTGAAAGGTAAGAAAAATAAGTTTTATTATACTCACCCGGGGTTGGTCCGGTCCTATTGGTGTTGCGGGCCCGGCGCCTCCCATCTTCTTGCGATGCCGCCCTCCTGCTTGCTTCATGGCTACCCGGCATCGCACTTCTGCGCAGGCGTACTTATTGAGAGCAAAGTACTGCAGAGTGCAGGATCTGGCCCTCTCCGACCTTTCTCTGTGCACTGCAGTACTTTGCTCTGCCCTCAACAGGGCAGAGAAGTACGCCAGGGAGCCATGAATCAAGCAGGAGGGCAGCATTGCAAGGAGATGGGAGGCGCCGGACTCGGACCTGCGACACCCATCGAACCAGACCCCCCCCCCCCCGGGTGAGTATAATAAGAAAAATAAGTTTTATTTTTCAGGTCTGACCGGGCGCTTATCTACATCATTACAGAATATTGTAATCGTCAGGGGTAGCTGCAGACGAAGCTTCAGGTTGCAGCGACACGCGTTGGGTGCTGGCGGGCAGTGTGATCTCCCTCGGTAAATATTATGTGATTCTTATTGATTGCTTTTTGTTCTCTTTCCCTTTTTTTTTTTTACATGGATGGAATGATTTTTGTTCATGGCTCTGTCTGAACACATTATTACTATGTAAAATTGACATTGTCTCTTTTCTAATAATAATAATCTTTATATAGCGCTAACATATTCCGCAGCGCTTTACAGTTTGCACACATTTTCATCACTGTCCCCGATGGGGCTCACAATCTAAATTCCCTATCAGTATGTCTTTGAAGTGTGGGAGGAAACCGGAGTGCCCGGAGGAAACCCACGCAAACACGGGGAGAACATACAAACTCCTTGCAGATGTTGTCCTTGGTGGGATTCGAACCCAGGTCTGCAGCGCTAACCACTGAGCCACCGTGCTGCCCGCCCACATATGTGTATCAGGCACATTGCCTCTTGTGTATTAAGATTCAGGTCCACTTGGCATAATTGTTCTCTTTATTGTGAAATCATATATTATATATTGGCTATAGTTTGGAACTTCTTTTGGAGATAAGAGACAAATAAATAAATTAAGTAATCCAATATATCAACTTTCACACTTGCTGGGAGAAAAGAGCATTGTTGAGATTTAATATTTGTTACATCATGTCTTGTATGCTTTATTTACATATGCATGCTCTTATTTCACCTGCCCACCCTCTCCATTTTGGTGGTTTTTAATTGTTTTTATCATGTATTCGGCCTTCCCGGCATTTGTTTGATTAATCAAAGTCCTTTTTGCATATCCACATCTGGCTGTGAGTGCGCTTTTTCTGTGATTTTTCTTTTTTTCCTTTATTTAGGTAAAAGAACTGGAATCTAAGGGGTAAGGTTTCTCTTTGTAAAGCGTGGCAAGCCAGGCCTGGCATGTCAGAGTGAGGAGAGTTATATGCCATGCATGCTCCTCTGGGAAACTAACTATGCAAATTGCCTCTTCATTGGAATAGCAATCCTCAAAGTCAATAACGACCTTTTAATGAGCCTTGGCATATGACTTGGGATAAAAGCCTTGGCAAGTCTCCTTAAAAGATCGATAATGACTTTTAGGATCGCTACTGCCAGTAGGTGGCACTAGAGTTCTAGTCCTCTTCCTCTCTGAAGAGGCAATTTGCATAAGTTAAAGAAAAAACACGAAAGGCGTTGGTACCTTTCAAATAAGTTGTTTCATTGATTAAATATCTCATTTTTCTGTTCGGTAAAGCAAAACATTGCAAACTTTCAGCGTTAATAAAAACAAAATACGTCTGTGTTCAGAGATTGCTGTTACAAACTTGTTCTGGCGCCCCCTCTTCCCGCGACCTGATTGATTTACAGAACATCCACATGATATACACGTTGCCGGTGGCCTCATATGCTCAGTAGCTGCAGTCAGGCTAGGTTCACATTTGCGGATGAGTTCGCAACGTATCGTACGCAACCAGAAACGCATGCAAAAATGCATGGTAACGCAGCATATTTTAGCCGCTTCATCTTACACATGACATTAAAAAACGCAGCGTTTGTATGTGTTTGCGTTTTTAGGCGCATGCGCTCCATAGGGAAAAATTTTTCCAGGAGATTTTCCTTGACACAAGTCACGCCCAATGGGCGTGTCTCATGAGATTTCTGTATATAGACTCTTGTACAGACCAAATCCTCTGATTTTGCTGCTGTATCCTGCGTCAAGATGGATCTTCGCATGGACAGTTTCTATCGTAATCTGGATTTGGATGTCAACTTGTTTCTTGCCTTTGCTTGTGAGCAAGAACGGAAAAGACAAAGACGGAGAAGACGGCGTCAGCGCTTTTGGCAACACCCCATTGTTGAAGTCCGGGATAGCCGTGGAGCCTACCACTCCTTATTCAATGAGCTCTGTGAAAACCCGGATAAATATTTTGACTACACGAGGATGTCTGAAGAGAGCTTCCGGGATTTACTGAGTCGTGTACAAGGAGCCATCAGCAGGCAGGACACCCAGCTCTGTAGAGCAATTCCTGCTGTGGAACGTCTGCTGGTGACACTAAGGTACGTAATATTTAAAAATAAACGCCTGTCATAATTATTGTTGTTAATAATGTACTTAATTTTTTTCCTTTTTGTTTTTCAAAACCCCTGTCGTAAATAATAATATTCTGAATATTTTTTTTCTTTCTCTGTTAGGCTCTCTACGGTAGCTAGGAATCTGCCAATCATAGCTCCATTTCCAGTTCCGGACTGGCGTTTCCACCCTTTCTGGGATTGTTGCAGACACCTGGCGGGCTTTGTGGGACGTTCTGCGTGAGGAATTTATCCCCCTACCCACCATGGAAATCTGGCAGGAAACTGCAGAAAAATTCTGAGAAATTTGTAATTTCCCCAACTGTTTGGGAGCAGTGGATGGAAAACATTAGGATTACCAAACCGGCTCTAAGTAGATCCGAGTACTTTAATTATAAAAAATGCTTCTCTGTAGTGCTCATGGCGATTGCAGCTGCGGACTGTAGATTTCTCGCCATGGACATTGGTTCTTTTGGCCGTGGTAATGACTCCCAGACATTTAAAAACTCGGACATGGGCCAGCGGTTGTACGGGAATAATTTTAATTTTCCCCTGCCACGACCACTTCCCAACACTGAAGGCCCGCCAATGCCATTTGTTGTGTATTTTTCCACGCAGATTTGAAGAAATCCGCTGGTCAAATGACCTACATTTTTCTTGCGGATTTCTTCCTTTTTTATTGCGGTCTTCCAGCGGTTTTTGTGTGGTTTTCCACTCCGGTTTTCCCCTGCGGATTTGGAGAATGGAGCAGGTGGAAAACCGCACAAAAGAAGTGACATGCTGCATTTTTTGTACCGCACAAAAAAAAACGCAGCGTCTGCACAGCGTTTTTTTGCATTGATTTACATTGTACTGTAAATCACTTTGCGGATCTGCAGCGTTTCTGCGCAGTAAAATCCGCTGCGGATCCGCAGGAAAAATGCATCATGTGCACATGGCCTAAACCATATTCCAATCGGGACTTGAACCACACAAAAAGGATTTTTAATTACCGACTGACCAGGGCACAAGGCGTGTGTGGTTGTCCACAACTACATAATGGCTAAAAAGCGACCGAACTTAGAACTTGATGAACCTGCTTGTAACCCGTTGCTAGATTGCCATCATCACCCTCTGAGGACAACAAGGAAAGTTGCCCAAATGAGGGATACATTTGCGGCCTACTTTGTTTCCGAGATTGGACATGTGGCATGGCAAGATTAAATGGTTTAGTAAAATGTTCTTGTAATTTCATGTAATGTTATGGACCTGGAATGTTAAAAGTTTGAGTTTCGATGACAATAAAAAAAAACTCTAGTGAAACAACTGTCCACTCCCTGTCTCATGCAGATTGGGTTATGTCACCCATGCTTTACACTACACCTGGTCTTTCTGTCAGTACTATGGTAGGTGACTTCTCATTAGCTCCATCGTCTCTTCAGTCTGCATTAATCTATAGTCCTAAAAAAGAGGAGACTTAGTTGAGAAAAAGCTGGAATTTTTTTATTTGATTTATTTTTACATACCGTACTTTTTGTATATTTTCAGTGTGTCTTTAAGAACTTATGTAACCTGCAAAAAGATACTTGTGAAATAGCAGTGTGTAGATAGAATAAACATCTAATTAGTGACACTAGATATTGGCTTGTACCTGACTGTGTAAAACAGTGCACTCCGTCTATCTGTGCCCAGGTTCTGTCACTGAATACTTGAAGAATTACTGGTTTAGACCTGAGGTCTTGGCCTTGCTCCATACCTGCTACTAAGTGACTCAGATTAGCGACTTCCAAGAAAAACAGGGAGGCTGCAGAGCCAGAGCAGATAGGCAGCGATAGAGCCGTCCATGTTTATAGTCTCACGGAAACATGAGAATCCGGCTACTTTAGGGGCTGATTTGTAGGTCCCCTGCTAGCAGCAGTAATTGTGAGATACAAAGGGGTTGCATGAATATGTAATACTATACGGCAGAGTTATTTAGGACTTGGGCATTGTGTTTTGGGAAAGTCTCACACTTCTTTGTAACATGAGAACTAACGTTGTGTACGTATAATCGTGGCGGGCGTTTCACCTGGGCTGCGAAGCTCTGTGTAGAACAGGTGGATTTTTTAGCTCTTGCCTCCTGAATAAAGAGGCCCCAGACAAAAAAAACAAAAAAAAAAACAAAAAAATGAAATGTCAGATTAACATCTTTTTCTTGTCAGCAGAAAGTGGATAGATTTTCATCAGTGAGCTAGATTTGATTTTCATCCGTTTTTGCTTTTTTGACTGTACAATCCTTGCGTCATCCGTTTTTCTCATATGAGCGTAGACAGATCTGATGGAAGTTTGTGGAACTTCTGTCAGTGAAAAGGGGTCAGCACATGGATCCAACACGGCTGACATACATGAGTTGTCTGCATTTTGGAGAACCCGTTCATTTTGATTAAGAAAGATGAGATTGATCCGCAAAGCTAACAAAATTAAGGCTATGTGCCCACGTAGCGTTTTATTCCGGACACTAAAAACCGGACTCCTTTCCAGTAATCGCGTGGTTTTTTCCACGCGATTTCACCGCAATTATGATCGCGATTTTGCCGCGATTTTCGCGTGCGATATTCAAGCACTTTCCAAGCGATTTGAAGCATCGCTTGGAAAGTGATTGACAGGTTGGTCACACTCGTCAAACATAGTGTTTGACAAGTGTGACCAGGTTTTTACTATTGAGGCTGCCTATGCGGCTTCAATAGTAAAAGATAGGATGTTAAAATGCTAAAAAAAATTAAAAATAATCGGGGTATATTTACCTTCCGGCGTCCCGCGCTGCCATCCCGGGCCACAGCGTTCCCAGTAATGCCTTGCGAGACTACGTCATTACAGGGCCTTGCCGCAAGGCATTACTGGGAACGCTTAGGCCGGGAATGCAGCGCGGGACGTCGGAAGGTAAATATACCCCGATTTTTTATTCTTTTTTTACAGGGGTATGGTACCCAGGGCCTGGAGGACAGTCTCCTCTCCTCCATACCGTGGGTACCAACCGCACATGAGACGCTTAACTTCCCGCATGGTGGGCCTAGCCACATGCGGGAAGTCAGCGATTCTCATGCATTCCTATGAGTGCGGAATCGCGGCAATTCTTTGCGATTCCGCACAAAAGAATGAGCATGCTGCGATTTTTTCCGCGATGCGATTCCGCCGCGGAAAAAAGCGCAGCATTAGCACAGCATGTGCGGAATGCCATAGGAATGCATGGGGGCATTCTGTACACGATTTTTAAACGTTTTCGCAGCATTTTCGTGCTGAAAATCGCGGCAAAAACGCTTAAAAATCGCTACGTGGGCACATAGCCTCAAACATATTATGCCCCCCACAAAAAAAAAAAAAAAATGAATGGAACACGGGCATGAAAGTGACAGACATGTAAAATGAGAGAGGCTTTACAGTGAGTCATAGACAGGGTGAGCTGAAGCTGTTTTTTTGTTGTTTTAAATGAAATAAGAGATGAAAAAGTTAAAATCTTTTTTTTTTTTTTTCTTTTAGGGCTTTTTATGTCCAACTTCTGTATTCATCAAATTTCATAACTAATAGACAAGGAGGGCTTTTCTAAGAAAAAAATATGTGCTTTATGTAGGACAGCGCCTACTGCTTGTGTTGGGGGGACACTCGCTTGGCACAGGATTAACGAAGAAAGGCACGGTTTTGCTCACATAAACAGTCTATGAGGTTTATTTTACACAGCAGAAACCAGACGGTAGGCCCTGTTGCATGTCACAGGCCTACCACCATCCATAATATTTCAACATATGGCTTGCCAAACAGTTCCTTAACGTTCATAGAACAATACAAGCACCAACAGTCTATGGATGTACCTTACAGGAGCTCCTGCTCCAGACGCTGACTCCTTGTCAGTTCTCTCTCCCCCGAGGAAGCTGCATTGCTGGGATCACTGTCCTTGCGACCAGGGTACTCCCGATAGTCCAGACCCTCAATGTTGGTCGCTCTCCCAATGCAGGGTTGTTACAGACTCAGCTCACACATGGCCTCACTGGGTGCTATTTAGGACATCCGTCCCCACTGGGACCATCCAACACACAGGCCCCACTGGGTGATATTCAGGGATCCGATCCTACGGCCAGGACCTCCCAACACACCGGCCTCCAGGTTCAAGGCCTCACCATGCGCTCTTCAGGAAGTTAGCAAATCCCAACACAGGCCTTTCAGGACCTTGCACTCTGACCACTCAGGTTTAAAACACTCCACCCTGTGACCAGACCTCAGTCACATTATATATCCCAAACCACCCCCATATGTGGGCGGTGCATGTGCGGCTAGCCGATCCCGCCCAGCTCTCCGACTAGCCCTAAAACCCCCCCTTATAGGTAAACAAACTCATGGACTAAAAATCCCAGCACAACAACACCTCTGCGACACATACCGGCCATTTACAATCATGCCGGTCACTGTTTCACCATCACAATCAAGGAAACGCCCAGACACATGCTGAGGAGCACATACATCGCCCTCTAGTTGTAACAGGGGTCACTGCATCACATTTGCTATATAATCGTCTAATTCTGTCTGTCTGTAACAGAAATCCCGCATCGGGAGAACAGAAATCCCCGGCCGGGCGCGACCAATCAGCGACAGGCGCAGTCCGGCCGCGAATTGGCGCAGAATTCGAACGACGCACGCCACCGCTACCATCGGGAGATCTGCGGCGCTAGCCGCAGATCTCCCGACGGTTGCCGTGGGTCATCTCCTGCCGCACGGAGGTCAGCGGCGACGACCGGCAGGAGATGACCGGCGCAGCGCTCAATGTGCGGATGGTACCCAGACTCTCCTCCAGGCCCTGAGTACAATAAACCTGTAAAAAATACAGTTAAAATAAAAAATAGTGATATATTCACCTTCTGACGGCCCCCAGACTCTTTCCCTCCTCTCACCACGCGCCCGGCATCTTCCGGCCCCAGTAATGCTTTGATCGAAAGACCGCTGATGACGTTGTGCTCTCGCGAGAGTGACGTCATCTCCGGTCCTTCGTGCTAAGCATTACTGGGACCGGAAGATACCAGGAGCGTGGAGAGGAGATCGGGGGCTGTCAGAAGGTCAATATAACCCCCGCTGGCCATATTCTAGAATACCCGATGCGTTAGAATCGGGCCACCATCTAGTTTATTGTAAGGGTACTCTTTCCTCTATATAATGGACAACCCTCCTGTACCATTCAGAAAGCTCCTGGAAGAAAAGAGTCCTAAACGATCTGGAAAATTTTCCAGAAGCTGCAAAGAACTCAAGGAGACAATGGGAAATGAGCTTCCTCATAACCTTGACTTGGAGCAAAATTGTCCAGAGGTTAATTCTGGGCATAGGCACAGTGTGGAGGTAACATGGTCGCCCAAAAATGGTTATGATTTACCAATCCTCCATCTTTCAGAAACAAAGTTAGGAAGTAAACCCTTTAAGCAATAATTCAACATAAAATATGGTGTCATCATATAGTATTGCACAGAATACCATTTACCACCCTGTATGTCTGAGGACTTAGACTCCTGCTTTGGTGGACATCCTACTTTATATAGGGGACTGTGGTATACCTCATTACTCTACATTGAGGGCTATGGTGAATACCATACTGTATGGGGGACTCTGTTGACCATCTTACTTTGTGGAGTGCTTGTGGGAGATAATACTTTTGGGTAGGGTTTGTGGGGCAGTCATAATGTGTGGTGTCGCCATAACGTGTGGGGACATAACACTCTACAGGGTTATGAAATTGGACTCATTGTGGGTGAGACCACTTAAGAGCTTTAGTACTGGCAAAATAACTGTAAGTGCTGCAATACGTATCATCTATTTCTTAAAAAGTCGGGAGATATGCCCTACTTTGACTGTGACGTGATAGGACTTTTGCTATGGGGTGCCTTGTATTTCTACAGGAGAAGCAAGGAGTCATTATTATTATAAGAAAGCACAGAAGTGTTTTTTATTATTGTTATAAGGAGGTACAGAGTCATTATTATAAAGGGTCAAGGGGGAGCATTATTAAGGGAGGCCCAGGGGAATTATTATAACTCAGCACAAGTTGTGGTTTGTGTAGAGGTGGTAGAATGTGAGAAGGGTCCTGAAAAATCAGTAACGTAAAGATGTCTGTGTGTCACATTTTACAGAGATGAATTATAGATGGAAGAAGAGGTCATGGCGGTCTTGACTGATTGAAATGGAAAAAAGAAAATGACAACCCCTTTAGCGACCAGTATGGTGATATTATGAATACTGTATATACTGGTAATAGTTGGTTATGGTTTGTTGGTGTTTGTCTGTCATATTGCAACATTGTTATTGTGATATAATTATTATTCAGTCTAGTGGTATTATCGGTATTAGAAATACTGGCCTTGCAGCAAATCTTGATTTCCCCCCCAGGCAGGGTAATAGTAGTACCAGACATCCCCACGAAGCTTGGGGGCAGTGACATCATGGGCCTGTGTGCTTTCACATCCTAGGGGCTGAATTTCAGTCCCAGTCCATCCCTGACTGTGGGGATTTGCAGATAGGATTGATTTAGGAACGTTTCTAAACTGCCCTGAAATATCACAGGCAGGGCTCAGAGACATGAGCAGATGGCGGACATACTCGGAGGGGCCCTGTGTTTCCAGCTATTTATACAGTATATAAAGTGAAGACGTAACATGTTTTCTGAGGTAAATATTGCCCTTTGAGTACCCACAGACTGTTTTCACTGAAAATAATGGCACAAGGGAAGATACCTCAGACAATGTAGCTGTCATCGTTTGGCAAACAAGAGTGGAATCTGGAGATAAGATGTCAGCTCCAGCTAATTCTGGTGTCAGACGTTATGTGTCCGGCTACATCCTGTCCAGTTATGAGACTGCGGAGCATGACTCTTACTCATCATAACAGCTGGATGCTAAATAGTGCACAAATGTTAGTAGTGACACATCCATGACATGTAGGTATATGGAAAACGAAAATAGGGCAACACTGTACAGGATGTGTGTGTGTGTATAATATGTATGTATATATATATATATATATATATATATATATATATCTATCTATCAAGAGAAAATGGAATAGCACAATCCCAAATCTTCAGGTGCACAGGCCTCCCAAGCAATTATCCCAAAAGCCAAAATTCACATATGAAAAAACTGAAGGCAGCACTCCTTTTCAAAGAGTAAAAAATGTAGTTTTATTTCAGATCCACATGGTTGGCGACGTTTCGGCTCATGCGGAGCATATATATATATACTGTATATATACACTCACTGGCCACTTTATTAGGTACACCATGCTAGTAAGGGGTTGGACCCCCTTTTGCCTTCAGAACTGCCTCAATTCTTCGTGGCAGAGATTCAACAAGGTGCTGGAAGCATTCCTCAGAGATTTTGGACCATATTGACATGATGGCATCACACAGTTGGCGCAGATTTGTCGGCTGCACATCCCTGATGCGAATCTCCCGTTCCACCACATCCCAAAGATGCTCTATTGGATTGAGATCTGGTGACTGAGGAGGCCATTTGAGTACAGTAAACTCATTGTCATGTTCAAGAAACCAATCTGAGATGATTCGAGCTTTATGACATGGCGCATTATCCTGCTGAAAGTAGCCATCAGATGTTGGGTACATTGTGGTCATAAAGGGATGGACATGGTCAGCAACAATACTCAGGTAGGCTGTGGCGTTGCAACGATGCTCAATTGGTACCAAGGGGCCCAAAGAGTGCCCAGAAAAAATTCCCCACACCATGACACCACCACCACCAGCCTGAACCGTTGATACAAGGCAGGATGGATCCATGCTTTCATGTTGTTTACGCCAAATTCTGACCCTACCATCCGAATGTCGCAGCAGAAATCGAGACTCATCAGACCAGGCAACGTTTTTCCAATCTTCTACTGTCCAATTTCGATGAGCTTGTGCAAATTGTAGCCTCAGTTTCCTGTTCTTAGCTGAGAGGAGTGGTACCCAGTGTGGTCTTCTGCTGCTGTAGCCCATCTGCCTCAAAGTTCGACGCACTGTGCGTTCAGAGATGCTCTTCTGCCTACCTTGGTTGTAACGGGTGGCAATTTGAGTCACTGTTGCCTTTCTATCAGCTCGAACCAGTCTGCCCATTCTCCTCTGACCTCTGGCATCAACATGGCATTTCCGGCCACAGAACTGCCGCTCACTGGATTTTTTTTCTTTTTCGGACCATTCTCTGTAAACCCTAGAGATGGTTGTGCGTGAAAATCCCAGTAGATCAGCAGTTTCTGAAATTCTCAGACCAGCCCTTCTGGCACCAACAATCATGCCACGTTCAAAGGCACTCAAATCACCTTTCTTCCCCATACTGATGCTCGGTTTGAACTGCAGGAGATTGTCTTGACCATGTCTACATGCCTAAATGCACTGAGTTGCCGCCATGTGATTGGCTGATTAGAAATTAAGTCTTAACACACAGTTGGACAGGTGTACCTAATAAAGTGGCCAGTGAGTGTATATATATATATATTTTGTGATAAAACACTCCAGGATCGCCTTTGCTGGGGTCAAAGGTCACGTGCGTTCAGCATGAAACTCAGGAGCACAGCCGGGGTCCGGGTATAAATGACACTGGGTCAGGTTTATTAACGGTGAAAGCAATGCATAAAGAAAAAAAACAAAACAAATCCTTGCCTGTCCGGCACTAACTAAACAAGGTACAACCTAACTACCAACTGGCAGGCTTCTCCCGTCCAGCCAAACCACAGTTGCAGTGGGCACTGCTTTCACTCATGTGTGTGTCTCTCACACAGACAGGCTCTCTGTGTTCCCAGGCTGAGACACTCACACAACCACCTGGCATCCTTTTATATCCGCCTCCCATTATTCATTAGTCACCAGGTGATATACTGACCAGATTAGGCCACATAGGAAAGGTAT
The DNA here is from genome assembly GCF_039654945.1 of Dendrobates tinctorius. Taxonomy (NCBI): domain Eukaryota; kingdom Metazoa; phylum Chordata; class Amphibia; order Anura; family Dendrobatidae; genus Dendrobates; species Dendrobates tinctorius. The sequence goes on from NW_027361751.1 coordinate 5,030,472, forward strand.
CTAGGTGAGATATACCTGCCCTCATCCACTATTCCCACATGATTCTCACATATCCCCCCCCTCTGCTCAGACCACTCCGGTCGAGCAATGACACCCGCCAAACAGTGCACTCGGGACAGGGCATCTGCATTCCCCATCTGTACCCCTGGGCGGTGCTCCACCATAAAAGTGTAGGCCTGCAGGGCAAGGAACCACCGGGTCACCCGGCTATTCCGTTCCTTGTTCAAGTGCATCCACTTGAGAGGGGCATGGTCAGTGATCAGCCTGAACTTTCGGCCCACCAGGTAATATTTGAGGGCCTCTAGAGCCCACTTAATGGCTAGGCACTCTTTTTCTATGACTGCATACTTTTGCTCATGTTTGTTCAGCTTCCTGCTGAGATAGAGGACTGGGTGTTCCACTCCGTCCCTCACTTGTGACAGTACGGCCCCAATACCGGTATCAGAGGCATCCGTTTGTACCACAAACTCGCTGCAGAAGTCCGGAGTCACCAGTACTGGTTGAGAGCAAAGTGCCCGTTTTAGGCTATGGAAGGCTTCTTCAGCCGCTAAACTCCATTTCATTATGACGGAGTCTTTCCCTTTTGTAAGATCCGTCAGGGGGGTAGCGATGGCTGCAAAATTGGGTGTGAACCGGCGATCCCCAGAAAGGCTTGTACCTGCTTCTTGTTGACAGGTTGCGGCCAGTCCTGAACCGCCTGAATCTTATCGAGCTGGGGTTTAACAATACCCCTCCCAATTACATACCCCAAATACCGGGCTTCTTCTAGCCCGATGTGACATTTCTTGGGGTTCGCGGTTAGACCTGCCTCCCACAGGTGGTCAATCACAGCTTGTACTTTCTGGAGATGAGTCTCCCAGTCCAAGCTGTAAATGACAATGTCATCCAAATAGGCCGAAGCTTACTGCCTATGTGGCCTCAGGACTCGATCCATCAGTCTCTGGAAGGTCGCCGGTGCCCCGTGCAGTCCAAACGGCATATACACATACTGAAATAAACCTTCCGGCGTAGCAAATGCCGTCTTTTCTCTGGCAGCCTCCGCCAGAGGGATCTGCCAATACCCCTTTGTTAGGTCTAGGGTCGTAATATACCGGGCTTTTCCTAACCGATCTATTAACTCGTCGACCCGGGGCATAGGGTAGGCATCAAATTTTGAGACCGCATTCAGTTTCCTGAAGTCATTGCAGAACCGGATGGTGCCGTCCGGTTTAGGAATTAGCACAATCGGGCTGGACCAAGCACTGTGCGACTCCTCAATGACTCCTAACTCTAACATTGCCTTCACTTCTCGGGAAACGGCTTCACGGCGCGCTTCCAGGATTTGGTAGGATTTTACGTGAACTGTGGCACCAGGTTCTGTTACGATGTCATGTTTCATTAGCGTAGTCTGCCCAGGTTTTTCTGAGAAAAACTTTGGTTGTGAAGTAGAAACTGCCTGACCTTAGTCTTTTGCCCCTCCGAGACAGTCTCTGCAACCCGTATCTCTGGTACGGTATGCGAGCAGACGGGACGGGCCAGCTCCGCTGACAAGGCAGACCGATCTTTCCAGGGTTTTATCAGATTTACATGATAAATCTGTTCAGGTTTCCGTTTACCTGCCTGGTATACTTTGTAGTTTACTTCACCAACTCTTTCCTTGATCTCAAAGGGGCCCTGCCACTTTGCCAGGAACTTACTGTCCACCGTGGGGACCAGGATCAACACCCTATCTCCGGGTGCAAAAGTACGGATCTTGGTGCCCCTATCATAGATTCTTTTTTGGGCTCCTTGAGCCTGCATCATGTGTTCTTTGACGATAGGCATAACAGCCGCAATACGGTCCTGCATTTGTGTGACGTGATCTATCACCGCTTTAAACGGAGTGACCCTCCCCTCCCTGGTTTCTTTTGCGACGTCTAACTGTCCGTGAGGACGTCGGGCGTACAATAACTGGAAAGGCAAGAATCCCGTGGAAGACTGGGGTACTTCCCTGATGGCAGAAAGCAAATACGGGAGTAAATAGTCCCAGTTCTTCCAATCCTTGTCTATCACCTTTCTCAGCATCTGCTTCAGAGTTTTATTGAACCGTTCGACCAACCCGTCTGTTTGAGGGTGATACACGGATGTGCGTAACGGTTCGATTTGTAACAATCGGCAGAGCTCCTTCATTACCCTGGACATAAAGGGGGTCCCCTGGTCGGTGAGTATCTGTTTTGGTATACCGACCCGACTAAACCCATGCACCAGTTCCTTGGCAATCGTCTTGGTGGCCGTGTTACGCAAAGGGATGGCCTCCGGGTAACGAGTGGCATAATCCAAGATGACCAGGATATGTTGGTGTCCACGTGCAGACCGTGGAAGGGGCCCAACTAAATCCATCCCAATCCTCTCAAACGGGACTTCAATAATAGGTAGGGGTACCAAAGGGCTACAGAACCGGGGCTTAGGTGCAGAGGCTTGGCAGTCAGGACAAGACTCACAATATACACGAATATCGTGATGCATGCCTGGCCAAACAAGACAGTGTAATATCCTTTCGGTGGTTTTCTGGACTCCCAGGTGACCTCCCATCACATGTCTGTGGGCCAGGTCCAGCACCTGCCGCCGGTAGGGTTTTGGCACGACTAAAAGTTGCACCGTGTCTTCCCCCTTTTTTCTCTATCTAATAGAGTAAATCATTCTCCAGAACCATGTAAGGATATGCCAGCCTAGAGCCAGGTTCTACGGGTACCCCATGTATCACTTTTACATTTGTCCTAGCCTGAGAAAGGGTAGGATCCTTTATTTGCTCGCTTTGGAAGTCATCTTTCTGAACTTCTAAATCCGGCAAACGGGGAGGTGGACGGCTGTCGGCCTCATCCTCTTCCCCGGGCTCCTCCGTATCACCCGCCATGACTGAAAACGGGAACTGCAGGTCATTTCCAGCAGACTCTTCCCCCGAGTCTTCCGGGGAGACCTCTTCCAGGGGTTCGGGACCCACACGCACCCTGGGAGAAGAATCATGTACACTATTACCCTGAGGTATAATAATCTTAATCTAATCTTTATTTTTTATATAGCGCTAACATATTCCGCAGCGCTTTACAGTTTGCACACATTTTCATCACTGTCCCCGATGGGGCTCACAATCTAAATTCCTTTTCAGTTCGAACTCAGGACCCCAGCGCTGCAAGGCTGCAGCGCTAACCACTGAGCCACCATGCTGCCCTAGGTATCAACTGATTCTCTCACAATTGCCAGAAGTGGGGAAAATCCCGGCCCAGGATGACATCATGCAACAACGCCGAGACGAGTCACACTTTATGTTGCACAGACCCATAGGAAGTAGTAATGCATATGACCGTGGTGAGGTACGAACAGGTGTCTTCATGCACACACGTTACAGAAAATTTGTCTCATGGTTCAGTCGGGGCTGACACCAGACTGGCCTTCACCAGAGTCACCACACTTCCCGAGTCTAACAATGCCACCACATTTTTTCCATCAACAGTTAAATCACACAAGTGTTTCTCCACATCCTTTTGACCAGCATTCACACTCACTACCCGTGCAACCATAGACATGCGGTTTTTAGAGTCTGTGATGTCGCACTGCATGGGTTCAGTCGTGAGCGGACAGTTCGCAACAATGTGTCCCATCTCTTGGCAGCGGAAACACCTAACAGGCCCCTTGCTTAGACCATAGTTTGTTACTCTCGGCCTCGCAGTGCGGGCAGTCCCGTTTTCCTCCCCCACTGTCTTAGGGATTTTTCCTTCTCCCCTACTCCCTGGAACAGTCTTACCTGTTCCACGTGGAGATGATGAAGAACGAGGTGGGGTAGCGTCGTCTCGGAGTCCTTCCGCCACGGAGTAACGTTCAACCAGATCCACCAGTTGATCTGCCGTCGTAGGATTTCCATGGCTTACCCACTTCCTCAGGGCTGGCGGTAGGGCTCTCAGGTATTTGTCCATGACGACTCTCTGGATTATCTCTGGCACTGTCAACACCTCGGGTTGTAGCCACTTCTTCGTCACGTGGATCAGGTCGAACATCTGTGACCGCGGTGGTTTATCCGGCTGATAAGTCCATTGATGCACTCTCTGTGCACGGACAGTGGTCGTCACTCCCAGCCGGGCCAAGATCTCGGCTTTCAGTTTGTCAAAGTCCTGCGTGGCTTCAGGTTCTAAGTCATAATAAGCCTTTTGGGCTTCACCGGAAAGAAACGGGGCAATCAGGCCGGCCCATCGTGCCTTCGGCCATTTTTCTCGCACCGCCGTCCGTTCAAACGTGGTCAGGTATGCCTCGACGTCTTCTTCGGTCGTCATCTTCTGCCAGTACCGACTCACGTGAATCACTCTCGACTCGGCTTCCAGGTTAACCTCAGGTAAGCTTGCCAAGCGCTGCGCCACCTGCTGGAGAAGCGAACGATCGGTAACTGTCATGTCCACCAACTCCTTCAGCTGGGCCATCATCACCCGATTAGCTTCTTGCTGGACGGCGGTGGACTGTACCAGCGCTTACACCACGTCCTCCATGCTCATGCTTCCCACGTGATGCCCGCGTTCTCCACCACAATGTGATAAAACACTCCGGGATCGCCTTTGCTGGGGTCAAAGGTCACGTGCGTTCAGCGGAGGTTCTCCTTCCTCCGCTTCATCTCCTCTCACCACGTACAACTCCTCCGATAGTGGCGGTAAGGAGGGGGCTAGGTACGCTGCCAATGCTCCGGCAGAGGCGGTACGCCTTTTTAGGTTGGCCCAGAAAAGGTCCGGTACCACAGCGGCGGGTACCGGTGGAGAGGGTACCGCAGGTGTAGGTCCTGCCGGGGCGCGCTGCCGTCTCAGCTTCCCTAAAGCTTCCTCCCTCAGCTGCAGATGGGTGGTCAGTTCTGTGATCTCATCTTCCAATTGCTGGCAGTCCATTCCGGATCCAGGGTCGGAGCCTTCAGCCATGGCTGTTGTGAGTTCATTTTTCCCTTCACCGTTGAGGTCTGATGAACTCCCTCCTCTGGTGAAGGAAGGTAGTGAGGCTGATTACCAAACACCTGGGCAGCTAGATGATGACTGGGTGGCTGGAATTGAGGACTGGATATAAGGCAGCCGACGCCCTTCTGCCTTGCTGGTGATCCTGCTGGATTCTTGGAGACCAGTCTGATTCCTGCATCTCAAAGCTAAGTTTTTCTGCTCTGCTTTGTACACTTCAGTTTTGTTTTTGTTTTGCCTTGTTTTTTGGGAGTTCTGCCATCTCCGGCCGGGGGTGATCTGAATTCCATTTTTGTCTCTGATCTGTTGATCTTTTGCTCTGTCTTCAGAATATAGTGCTGATATAGTCTTTTGAAGCCTAGCGACTTCAGGGCCTGTTTTTCCTATCAGTCGGTTGGCACATTTTGGATAGGGTTTTTGCAGATGGCAGACAGCGGCTTTCCTATCCTGTTCTATTTAGTTAGCTTGGGCCCCATCATTTGCTCAACCTATCTTTCTATCTGTGTTAGTGTTTTCATCTTGCTTCACCGTCATTATATGTTGGGGGCTGCCTATTGCTTTGGGGTCTGCTCTGGGGCAGTTTAGTTTTCCCCTTTCTGTCTTTAGGCTATGTAGTTCTCCGGCTGTGATCGAGGGGTCTAGGGCACCGTAGGAACCCCCCACGGCTACTGCTAGTTGTTGTGGATAGGTTCAGGGGTCTGCAATCCGATAACTGACAACCTAGTATTTTGTTTTTTCCTCCTTCGGTGACTCATCATAACACATGGCGCCAGGGAGATCCGTTTCACCACGCTCCGCAGGCCTCCTTTCCTTGCTTTCCAAGATGGCGTTCTGGCGTTCTTCCTCTTGCTCCGCCCTCCTTCTCGCCTCTGGCTTCCTCTACCCCTCCTTTCGGGGGCGGCGTCTTCTTCCAGCGCCTCCATACCAAGCCAGTACGCGAACCCCTCGGGGGGTGGGCCATGCATCTGTCACGTAGTAATTTAGGCGGGGAAGGCCCAATACTAGTCGATGTCTTTTCCTAGGACCTCCCATCTCTTCACGCCCTTCTTCTTCACGCCAGTGGCCATTTTTAGGATTCATGTCACAGTCTATTAAATTTGGTCTTCTACACATTTTCAAAAAGTCAAAGTTCAACAAATCGTAGGTGCACAGAACCTGATGGTATTGGGTCTCGTCATCCTGTTCGTGTAACATCGGCGGCCGCGCCTTCTGCAGCGGCGCCCGCCGCTGCCTCCTCTTACCGGCGTCTCCGCCGCAGCACGCACTCCCGTCCTGCCTCCAGCACTGCGGCGCTCCTGCGCCCCTTCCTTAGGCCGCGGGCGCACGCCAGCGCTTCCTCTTCTGCTGGTGGTGGGCGGCGTTGAGGGCGGCGCTTGTCATCTTCCTTCCGGTTCCTAAGGTATTTCAGGCGTCCTCACTGTTGAGAGGACGCCTGAGGATTGTTGTGTTAACCCACGCCTTCCGGGCCTCTCTAGCCTCTATAGTTACTCCAGTGAATTCTCCTGCTTTCTCCTGTCAGCTCCCGGGTTGTCCTGCCCTCCTCCCTCGTTCTCCTTCTCCCCTGTTTTTCCTCTCCTCCAGCCTATCGCCACCCTTACCCTCCCTGGCGTCTCCTTCGTTGCATTCCTCCTGTCCCCGTGGCTATTCCTGCTCTCCCTACTTGCCTCTGCCGCCTGGGTGTTCCCCGCTTCCTATAACCTGCTCGGGCACTCCTGTCTCTGTCCTGTGACCTAGCCTCCTTCTGGTTGCTGTCCTTGAGCCGTCCCTCCTGGTACCGGCTGTCGCGGTTCTGTCCTCTGTGGTTTTGCCCCTAACGATCCCTGTATAGGGGTCGGTCATCACCTGGCGCGCTCGACCCAGGGGCTCCAGATCCGTGACCCAGAGGGTCCACTCTCGGACTTAGTCTATCCCTTGAGCGTTACAGTTCGTGACGCCAAAATTGGGTCGCCCCCGTCCCAGGGCTGTGGGGTACTCGGTACCGGGCCGGTGTCAGGGGGATTTGTCACAGCAGCAATGACCCGGTCCGTGGCCCTGGGTGCCCAATGAATTGGCCGGAGATATAGTTGTATTACAGTTTATATGAAATGTTCGTGACGCCACCTGTGGTGCTTGGCAAGTGTGATGTTAAGCCAACGCTGCGTGCAGATCCACTGGGACTGATGGTGTATGCAGCAAAGGTGTTAAAGCTCCCCACAGGCGGAGCTGTAGTCCTAGGGCAGTGTAGAAGAAGCAATGGCGGGGAGGCGTAGATGGTGTAGGTACAGGTACTCAGATGTAGCGGTGTGGAATAACTGGAGGACACTAGGGCATGCGGTTCCAAAGCTTTACTCACTGTTTGCAGTTCACACACATGCCGGCCTCCGCACTGTGTTCTCCAGGTCAGGGCTCCAGCCAACCTCCAGGCAAGACAGGACTCTCCTTCCCACACTCCGCCAACATGTACCTTCCTGAATGACTCCTCCAAAGCGCCTTTAGGTGCAAAGCACTCCAGTACTTAGTTACCCTGGAATGCCTCTCTCTAGGTGTTCCTAGTCTCTACTTGTAAGACAGACAGCTGTAGCCTGCTTCGGGGAACTCTAGCTCCAGAGTCCCGGCTCACTATTAAGGTGCTGTTGTGTCCCAAGTCTATGATGGGAGCAAGGCGTTAGCGGCTCCCTCCTACTCCACCGGTGTCTGTTGCTGGACTTAAAGATCCGATCAACCTCGGGGACCGGGCCCCGGCCTTTGTGCTCTGGACTGGAAGGGTTATCTATCTTTCTTCAACCAGCTTCCCACCGTCCTTCTATTCTCCTTCGTTACGATCTGTGCTATCTCTCTTATGGAAGGTCGGGTTATCAATCTCTTTCTCTGTCTTTCTCTTGCCAGCATCCCAGATCACTGGGACCTGCTGCAGCACGTCCTTCAGACATCCATCTTCCTTCCTCTCCTACTCTGTTCTCCTACTCCCCTTAACTCTGACTCTTCCCACTCTTTTGTATCATCTTACTCCACCCGCCTCCCAGCACATCTCGTGTTACGAAGCAGGGTTCCACGAGGGGTGCTCTGCTACCCCCAGTCTGAAGCTGTTAGGTGGCCCCACTGAACTATCCTGTGTGTGGAATGCAGGTGTGGAGCGTGGTCAGGATTTCCCACCTTACCTGGATGGTGGGGCACTACACCTTAGGAGAAGGTGCAGTACCTCTGTGGCGACTGAAGCCTCTAGGGCGCCACAGTAGCGCTGTCATTCGGGTAGGGGATACTCACTTGGCAGCCAATAAATCACATCCGGCACAGGTTTCTTAACATAACTCCAACAGTTCATGCGGTTTATTAGGCATCATAAACCAGGAACAGCAACAGAATGTTCATATAAACAGCATAGCGTCCATGACAGAGCTTCACTCTGCTTATCCTGTGGTCACACGGGTTGTGCAATGTCCAGCACAGGCTCTCTAGTCTCAGAGTTATATCCCCTGTCCGGGTTTACCTCATGGCTGTTTCTCAGTGCAGACATTCATTCCCTCCAGGGAACACTCACACATACGTCTCACGTGTACAGGAAGGCAGACCCATCTTCCTTCAGTCAGTCTCACGTCAGCCCAGACGAGACCTTTCATATGGACCAACCGGGTCCCAGCATTCACTCATGTCACCTACCCTGGCCACCTTATATGGTCCGAAGCCACGCCCTCCGGGTCACATGGCTATGACTTCATCACTGGTCCTACAAGCATTCATACATTCTTTAGTATGGCGTTCTAGACACACCCCTGGGTGGATTTGTAGGTAGCTGGTTCCGCCCGTCTCTCCAGCTCCCTGAAGACTTCTTCCTTTCTTCCTGACACTTTGGAGTGAAATATCAGCTCTGCTGATCAGCACATAAGCAAGCCTTCATCTCAAGGCCACCCACCTTGAGATACATTACAATCATTCAGCATCCTACTCCTATCAGGACACTGGAAATGCCTTTACGCCTGTCCTGGGACACCCACACAGCACCCCCTAGCAGACACAGTGGTCACTACACCTATATATATATATATATATATATATATATATATATGTATATATATATATTCTAATATACCAAGATAATGATTTTTGATTTTTCATTGGCTGTAAGCCATAATCAACAACATTAACAGAAAAAAACACTTGAAATAGATCACTCTGTCTGTAATGACTATACAATTTTACTTTTTGTATTGAAGAACTGCGATAAATTAACTTTTTGATGATATTCTAATTTTGTGGAAAGCACTTGTATGGCTTTTTTTTGCATGGTAAAACTTTTGCTTGCATTTGTGGATTGAACAGTGAACTCTGTTCACAGACAATGATTTCTGTAAATATTCCTGAGCCCATGCAGTGATATACAAGATCGAATCATGCCTATTTTTAATGCAGTGCTACCGTTGGAATTTCTCCATACTGCCTGAATCTTTTGATGATAATGCAATTTTATATTGAGAAACATATTTCTTAAATTGTTCCACAATTTTTAGACACAGCTGTTCACAGATTGGTGATCCTCTGACCATCTTTGCTTCTGAGAGACTCTGCCTCTCTCACATGCTCTTTTTAAATCCAGTCATGTGACTTAATTGAAGCTCTTTTTCTTTAAAATCACTTACTTTTCCAGCCTTTTTTTATAACACTATCCGTACTTTTTGTAGTTAATTTCTAAATCCGTTATTTTTTTTCAAATGAAATGGGAAAATATCTGACTTTCACCTTCTGATCAGAGATTTCCAAATCACTGCATTCTCGTTTTCTTTACATATTACACAGCGTTTTAAATTTTTTAGCATTGAGGGTTGTAGGTATACTGTGTGTGCTACTTTCCCCAAAAAGGTGCATTGCTATTGTGTAGTATGGACAAATAACAGAAAGTGTCTTAAAACAAAAAAATCTACTAGGTGTGTGTTGAAAAAATTGGTGGTGAGTGTTGTACAATAGATTTCAGTGTCAATTCCATTTGTTTTAACACAATAACACATTCGTTTCAACACATCAACTACAATACACCCCTCACTCCAGCTATTCCCCTTTTAATAGTAGTAGTTTAGCCAGTAGATTCCTATTAATTTGTGTGTGACTGTTATTATAGTTTCATCATTGTTGATCTGGTTCCAATATTGAATAACTTGGCACATGTTTGATCATGCAGGAGTCAGAATAATGGTATTTTACTGTAACATGATGTGTGTATTCCCCTTTTCCATTTCCTTTTGTTGTGTTGAGTATTCACGAGCAATTATATTTTATACATTTAGGTGCACTGCCAGTTTGGACTGGATAACATGAAAATCTGACCTGCATAATATAAAACAGCTATTGTCTGTAGGATCATGGTAAGATGCCACTATTTCAGTCTAAAACAAAAGAAATATTTTCACAATGCTGGCTTTAGTCTACCTTTTTACAGGGTGCGTCACTTTTGTTACCGGTGGGTTAAATAGTAGCTGGTATTTCAGTGCTTATTGTGAGGCTCGGTGTTTATTCACCCAGATGGCCCCATAACGTGTCTCTGTACAAACTTGTTTTCTTTGCAAAGAACAATTGTTGTTTTGTGATATTTTGAAACCATGGAAGGATATCACCAAAGGAAATCTCATCCTGCCATTGTATGTGAAGCGCCGCTCTTCACAACCTCGCTTGTCACACTGCAAGGCTGGTACTAATTTCTATATGATTTTATGTAAATATAGAAGTCAAAAAAAGGAAAGTATGAATATTTAGTGAAAAAAAAAGCTTAAAGTGTTCCTCTGCTTTCACAGAAAACCTGACCTGTTCTCATCCCCATAATCAGTTACAATGGTCAATGTTGTTTCAGCCAACATTATTGCATGTGATTATAGGAATGATTTGTAATATTCACTGAGGAGCAAAAGGGTAACAATGTTTTGAACTTTTTGCTTTCAGGCTCCATATCTCACCACCCACTACTGATTCGAACATTAGACCATGAGCAGACATACCGCCTGTGCAGCCGGTGCAGTTGCATTGGGGCCCTGAGCAGGAGGGGGCCCAGGAAAAACTAATGGCGATGGTGCATAATCGATCAGAGCCGGCAGCAGCATTATCGCTAACAGGAGAGACCGGTCCGCTCTTCTGCACACTACACATGATTATGCTGAAGGGCCCTGTCCTCACCTGTTAATGCTGATGCTGCTGTCCGGTCTCATCTATGTGGAGATGCTGTGGGAAGGAGGGAGCGTCACACTGAGCCACTGTCCTGGAATCACAGCTTGGAGCAGGAAGCTTCAGCAGAAGACTGTTGTGAATTCGCTTTCTGGCCTCCCTCTGGTTATTGTTGAAGGTGGTGGAGCTGGTCAAATTGACAGAGGAGTTGCGAGTTCTCTTTCTGTGCTCCCTCTGGTGGTTACTGGAGGTAATGGAGCTGATCTGATTAACAGAGGCTTGCCACCTGATAATGAGGATGACGATTGGAGATCTGGGGTTTCAGACTGGGATTTAAGACAGCCGACTCCCTCTATCCCTGCTGGTGATTTTCTTCCTGCCTACTGAGGTCTTAGTTTCCAGCTCAGTTCCTGCATGTTCAGCTAATTGTTCATTTGCTATTCCGTCTTCATTTGATCTGGTTTTGTCTATCTCAGTTTTGTGTGGTCAGCCATCTCCGGCTGGGGCTGTGCTGAATCACCATCCATATGTTACTGCTTGTGCCAGTTTGTTTTTGTCCCTTATTAGATTGGCCTCTTTTTGCTCTGCTTTCAGAATATACCAGAGTGCTGATTTAGTGGGCGAAGTCGTGTGACTTCAGTATTTTTTGCATCAGACATATTGGACTTTTTTGCAGGGTTTTTTGCGTGATTGCAGACAGTGTCTTTCCTTTCCTATCCTGTCTAGTCAGTGTGGGTCCCATCATTTGCTCAGTCTATTTTCCTGTCTGCATTTGTGTTTTCATCTTGTCTCACCGACAATATATGTTTGGGGGCTATCTATTCCATTGGGGTCTGCTCTGGGGCAGTTTAGATTTCCCCTTTCTTGCTTTAGGCTTAGTTAGCTCTCCAGCTGTGCCGAGGCATCTAGGATCATCGTAGGCACGCTCCACGGCTACAGCTAGTTGAGTGGATAGGATTAGGGGTCTGCAATCCGCTTAGTTACCAACCTCTCTGGTTTTCTGTGGCTTAGCTTGGGCTTGCTCTCCTCCTCGGTGACCCAATCATAACAGAATCACCAGCCTAACCGCAGACTCTAGGGTACTCAAAAGAAGGAAAGAATTGTGAAAAAAAAAAAAAAGTGTCAGTTTTTTTATATATTTTTTCCTCTTTTTCTCTGGGGCCGTAGGAGGATTTTTTCTTTAATGGAGATTAAGCAATTGTCCGATCGTGTTGAGCAGCTCACTGCTGAAGTGCGGGGAATTTCTGCCTATCTCACTCAATGATCTGCTGTTGAACCAAAAATTCCTACTCCTGATGTGTTTTCTGGGGATTGGTCTAAATTTTTGAATTTTAAGAATAATTGTAAACTATTTCTTGCCTTGAAACCTAACTCATCGGGGAGCTCTGTGCAGCAGGTTAAGATTGTCATTTCCCTGCTGCACGGCGATCCCCAGGATTGGGCCTTTTCTTTGACACCCGGAGATCCTATTCTGGCCAATGTGGACGCATTTTTTCAAGCCTTGGGGTTGTTGTATGATGAACTTAATGCTATTGATCAAACTGAGAAAACCTTATTGGCATTGAACCAGGGTCAGGATTCTGCAGAGTTATATTGTCAAAAATTCCAAAAGTGGGCGGTCCTTACTAAATGGAATGACGATGCCCTAGCAGCTCTCTTTCGGAAGGGTTTGGCAGAAACCGTAAAAGATGTTATGGTGGGATTTCCTGTTCCCTCTGGTCTTGACGATTCTATGTCATTGACCATTCAAATTGATCGGCGTTTACGTGAATGTAAAACTACACGAGAGGCGTTGTCGCCTTTTGAACGAATGTCTGAACCCATGCAATGTGATAGCGTTTTGTCTAGGGGGCAACGTCAGGAGTTTAGAAGGCGTAATAAGCTTTGTTTTTTCTGTGGGGATGCCTCTCATACTATTTCTGTCTGCCCTAAACAAGAAAAACGTTTTGCTCACACATTTGCTGTGGGCAGTGTACAGCCTAAGTTCCTTTTGGCAATTACCCTGATCTGCTCCTTGTCTACATTTTCAGCTAAGGCTTTTGTAGATTCAGGAGCAGCTTTGAATCTGATGGATTTAGACTTTGCTAAACGTTGTGGTTTTCCCATGATACCCCTGCAGACTCCTATCCCTTTGAGGGGTATTGATGCTACTCCTTTGGCAGAGAATAAACCCCAGTTTTGGACCCAGGTGATAATGCAGGTCGCCCTGGACCACCAAGAAAATTGTAAATTTTTGGTGTTGCACAATTTGCATGATACTATTGTTCTGGGTTTTCCCTGGTTGCAGACTCATAAACCTGTTTTGGATTGGAAATCTGTGTCTGTGGTGAGTTGGGGTTGTCAGTGTGTTCTTAGTGACACTCCTGTTTTCTCCACCTCTCCTCAGTCTCATGATATTCCTGATTATTTGGCTGATTTTTCTGATGTATTTAGTGAGAGTAAGTCTGCATCTTTGCCTCCTCATAGGAGTTATGACTGTGCAATTGAGTTAATGCCTGGGTGTAAATTTCCCAAGGGTCAGCTTTTCAACTTATCGGTACCCGAACATGATGCTATGTGATCTTATATCAAGGAGTCGTTGGAGAAGGGTCATATTAGACCATCCTCTTCACCTTTAGGTGCTGTTTTTTTTGTGGCCAAGAAAGATGGTTCATTAAGGCCATGTATTGACTATCGTTCCCTTAACAAGATCACTGTTAAATATCAGTACCCGTTACCCCTGATTTCTGATTTATTTTCCAGAGTTAAAAGTGCTTGTTGGTTTACCAAGCTTGACCTCAGGGGGGGCGTATAATCTTATTCGCATCAAGCACGGGGATGAATGGAAGACGGCGTTTAATAATACGGAGTGACATTTTGAGTACCTGGTGATGCCTTTTGGGCTCACTAATGCCCCTTCTGTCTTCCAATCTTTTATGAAAGACAGTGTCTTTCCTTTCCTATCCTGTCTAGTCAGTGTGGGCCCCATCATTTGCTCAGTCTATTTTCCTGTCTGCATTTGTGTTTTCATCTTGTCTCACCGACAATATATGTTTGGGGGCTATCTATTCCTTTGGGGTCTGCTCTGGGGCAGATTAGATTTCCCCTTTCTTGCTTTAGGCTTAGTTAGCTCTCTGGCTGTGCAGAGGCATCTAGGATCATCGTAGGCACGCTCCACTGCTACTGCTAGTTGCGTGGATAGGATTATGTGTCTGCAATCCGCTTAGACCTCCCTGGTTTTCTGTGGCTTAGCTTGGGCTTGCTCTCCTCCTCTGTGACCCAATCATAACAGAAGACACTGTGGACCAGACTGACAGTTGGTAAGACACAGGGGCCCCTGATGCAGCTTCCCTTGCAGGCTCCGGGACCGTCGGAGACACCGGCACGCTATGGGGCCCATGAGTCAGGAGGGTCCTGTGCCAGTGTGGGCACTGGCACGGGCCCCCCCCATGCTATAAACTGAAATGCTTGCCTCTCCCTGTTCCTACGCAGCTCCAGTTTCCATTACTCCCTAGAGTATCAGGGCAGAATGCACGATGACTTCACTATGGTGCGCCCTCTGTGCTGTGCACTGCAGAGAGTCATAAGATGCTGAGGAACCCGGAGCAATGGAGCCTGGAGCAGCGGGGGAAGAGAGAGAGGTAAGCATTTCATTATTTTTATGTATGGAGAATTATATGGGATCCATTATTCTGTATGGAACTTATATGGGGACCATTATTCTGTATGGAGCAATATATGGGGCTCATTATACTACATGGAGCATTATATGGGATCCATTATTCTGTATGGAGCAATATATGTGGCCCATAATACTATCTGTAGCATATATGGTGTCCATTATTCTGTATGGAGCATTATATGGGGTCCATTATTCTGAATGGAGCAATATATGAGGCCCATTATACTGTATGGAGCAATATATGGGGGCTCATTATACTGTATGGCGTAATATATGGGGCTCATTATTCTGTATGGAGCAATATATGGGGCTCATTATTCTGTATGGAGCAATATATGAGGATCATTATTCTGTATGGAGCACTATGTGGCGCCCAAAATACTGTATGGAGTAGAGTTGAGCGAAATGGGTCGAAAAAATTCAAAAGTCGCCGACTTTTGGCAAAGTCGGGTTTCATGAAACGAAACCCGACCCTAGGATGAGGTCGGCCACGAGGTCGGCGACTTACGCGCCAAAGTCGCGTTTCAAAAGTTTGTTTTGCGCTCTTTTTCAGCCAATCAGGATCCACGGACACTGTGGGCAACGTGATGACCTAGGCACGGGTCACCACCATCTTTCAGAAGGGCATGCAAGTGATTGGCTTGCTTTGGTGGGCGTCACAGGGGGTATAAAAGGGCGTGCACGCCGACCGCCATCTTACTTCTGCCGATCTTAGTATAGGGAGAGGTTGCTGCTGATTCTGTAGGGAGAGCGTTAGGCAGGGAAGAAGACAAAAAAACTGCTTCTGCTGCTAGCGATTTGGCCTGCACAACACACAAGTCACTGTGTGTGCAGTGCAAGGGGAGGCTATATTGTGGTGTATCAGTGGTGTTGGTTGTTGGGCTGCCTTTTAAGGCTTCCTGACACGCTGGCATTGCTGTTTACCCACTTTTTTAAAAGCAATCCAATCTCCCTTATCCTCTAGTCACTTTTGTCACAGCTGTGCCATCGAGCCTGTCACATAGCGCTCAGATATCAGTGGGCCTCACACAATCCACAAGTGTCCAGTGTCCAAAAGTGTGCGCAGAGATTCAAAATCTCCATTATCCTCTCGTCACTTTGGTCACAGGCAGCTGTGCCATCGAGCGTGTCACATAGCGCTCAGATATCAGTGGGCCTCACACAATCCACAAGTGTCCAGTGTCCAAAAGTGTGCGCAGAGATTCAAAATCTCCATTATCCTCTCGTCACTTTGGTCACAGGCAGCTGTGCCATCGAGCCTGTCACATAGCGCTCAGATATCAGTGGGCCTCACACAATCCACAAATGTCCAGTGTCCAAAAGTGTGCGCAGAGATTCAAAATCTCCATTATCCTCTCGTCACTTTGGTCACAGGCAGCTGTGCCATCGAGCGTGTCACATAGCGCTCAGATATCAGTGGGCCTCACACAATCCACAAGTGTCCAGTGTCCAAAAGTGTGCGCAGAGATTCAAAATCTCCATTATCCTCTCGTCACTTTGGTCACAGGCAGCTGTGCCATCGAGCCTGTCACATAGCGCTCAGATATCAGTGGGCCTCACACAATCCACAAGTGTCCAGTGTCCAAAAGTGTGCGCAGAGATTCAAAATCTCCATTATCCTCTCGTCACTTTGGTCACAGGCAGCTGTGCCATCGAGCGTGTCACATAGCGCTCAGATATCAGTGGGCCTCACACAATCCACAAGTGTCCAGTGTCCAAAAGTGTGCGCAGAGATTCAAAATCTCCATTATCCTCTCGTCACTTTGGTCACAGGCAGCTGTGCCATCGAGCGTGTCACATAGCGCTCAGATATCAGTGGGCCTCACACAATCCACAAGTGTCCAGTGTCCAAAAGTGTGCGCAGAGATTCAAAATCTCCATTATCCTCTCGTCACTTTGGTCACAGGCAGCTGTGCCATCGAGCGTGTCACATAGCGCTCAGATATCAGTGGGCCTCACACAATCCACAAGTGTCCAGTGTCCAAAAGTGTGCGCAGAGATTCAAAATCTCCATTATCCTCTCGTCACTTTGGTCACAGGCAGCTGTGCCATCGAGCGTGTCACATAGCGCTCAGATATCAGTGGGCCTCACACAATCCACAAGTGTCCAGTGTCCAAAAGTGTGCGCAGAGATTCAAAATCTCCATTATCCTCTCGTCACTTTGGTCACAGCTGTGCCATCGAGCCTGTCACATAGCGCTCAGATATCAGTGGGCCTCACACAATCCACAAGTGTCCAGTGTCCAAAAGTGTGCGCAGAGATTCAAAATCTCCATTATCCTCTCGTCACTTTGGTCACAGGCAGCTGTGCCATCGAGCCTGTCACATAGCGCTCAGATATCAGTGGGCCTCACACAATCCAAAAGTGTCCACTGTCCACAAGTGTGTGCAGAAATTCTAAATCTCCCCTGTCCTATAGACACCTTGTACCTTGTTTTACATTACTATATAGTTTGTTGGATTTTGTCTACATTTCTACCAAAAATGAGGAAGGCTGGTGGAAGAGGCCGTGGAATTGGGCGGGGGTTGGCAGCTGGTAATGATGGTGTTGGTGGTGGATCTGATGGTAGTGGCAAGAGCAAAATAGGACCGAATGCAGGAGGTGCTGACCCTGCGTCATCGTCTGGCTACATAAGGCCTCGAACGCTTAGTTTTCTAGGAGTTGGCAAACCGCTTTTAAAGGCAGAGCATCAGGAAAAAGTTTTGTCTTACATTGCTGACTCAGCCTTCAGCTCTATCGCCTCCTCTTCTTCAGTTGTAAAAAGTAAAAGCACTGAGTCGTCATTGGAGGCTCATGTTCATGAACCACACCTTTCCTTGTGTCCTTCACCCCAAGCAAGATTGAAGGATGACGCAGGCCATACTACTGATTACTCCATGGAGCTGTTTTCACATACCATGCCTGGATTATCAAGTGAAATGGTGAATTACCCAGGCCAAGATGAATCTGACATGGAGTGCACTGATGCACAGCCGCTGATGGATGATTCTGCTGGTACATTCACTCAGAGCACTACATTGTCCTCGCAGTGTACAGAGCCAGATTTTGACCCTGATGAGACTCAGGTGCCCCTTCCCGCACACTATACCACCATACACGGTGACACAGAGAAAGGTGCACATGACATAGAAGAGGAGGTGATGGATGACCCAGTTGTTGACCCAGATTGGCATCCATTGGGGGAAGAGGGTGCTGCTTCCAATAGCTCAGATGAGGAGCATCCACAGCAGACATCGACATCGCAACAGCTGTTAACTGGCAGGCCCGGAGCACTCCAAAGACAGGTTCCAAACATCAAAAGAGTTGCTGGACAGCTTGTCCAGAGGGTCAAAAGATCACAGCGTGCTAGGCCGCAAAATGTCTGCCAAAGTAGGAAGAGTGCAGTGTGGCACTTTTTTGAACAAAATCCTCATGATCAGGCCAAGGTTATCTGTAAGAAGTGCGCAAAGACCTTTAGCCGAGGGAAAAATCTGAAAAATTTGAATACCAGTTGCATGCTTAGACATTTAACCAGCATGCACTTGCAAGCGTGGACACAACACCAAACCTCAAGTGCCACATGTGCAACTGATCACAACGAAGGTAGTCAGCAACGCTACATTGTTTCCCCCACTGTAAGCCCACCGGTTAGCACAGCAGCAAATGTTGAGGTGTCGTTGCAAGACCACAGCAGTCAGGGAATCCCACTGTTATATCAACGAAAGACTGATTCTAGGCCATCAGAAAGAACACCAACTCCATCACCATCATCAACCCTCTATCAGTCCGCCCTGTCCACCGCTACTTCCACCATATGCAGCTCTCAAGTCCAGCTCACCCTCCCAGACACTATGAGTAGGTCAAGAAAGTACTCAGTCTCTCATCCGCGTACACTGGGTTTGAACGCCCACATTGCCAAACTAATCTCGTTTGAGATGATGCCCTTTCGGTTGGTGGAAAGCACAGCTTTCCGCGAACTCATGGCCTATGCAGTACCACGCTATGACCTACCCAGTCGCCACTTCTTCTCTCGCAAAGCCATCCCAGCCCTCCACCATCATGTGAAAGACCGCATTGTCCATGCACTCAAGCAGTCAGTGAGCAGAAAGGTGCACCTCACAACTGATGCATGGTCCAGTCGGCATGGCCAGGGCCGTTACGTGTCCATCACTGCGCACTGGGTTAATGTGGTGGATGCAGGGTCCACAGGGGACAGCGGTGGTGGGACAGTGCTGCCTAGCCACGGTATAGGAAACAGTTGGCTGTAGGCGTTCGACCCTCCTCCTCCTCCTCCAGAAGCGAAAGCTCGTCCACAGAGCGCAGTCGTACGAGCACTCCATCTGCAGCTGCCACTGTTGCACACGATGTGTCCCCCTATCGAGCAGCTAGTGGAAAGTGTCAGCAGGCTGTGTTGCAGATGATGTGTTTGGGCGACAGACACACCGCCGAGGTGCTGGCCGAGTACTTGAAGCGACAAACTGAGTCATGGCTGGGCAGTGTACATCTTGAGGCAGGCAAGGTAGTTAGTGATAACGGCCGTAATTTTGTGGCAGCCATAGCCCTTTCAAAACTCAGCCACATACCTTGCTTGGCTCACACCTTGAACCTGGTGGTGCAGTGCTTCCTCAAAAATTATCCGGAGTTAACAGCCCTGCTCCAGAAGGTGCGAAGACTGTGCGCGCACATCCGCCGGTCGCCTGTACACTCCGTTCGTATGCAGAAGCTGCAGCGATTGCTCCACCTTCCCAACCACCGCCTCATTATCGACATTGCAACAAGGTGGAACTCCACCCTGCACATGGTGGAGCGGCTGTGCGAGCAGAGGCAGGCCATAATGCATTTGTGGGAGGATACACGGCCAGGCACTTTGAGAGCAGACATGGAGTTGACAGGCGTGCAGTGGTCGAAGCTGAAAGACCTTTGTAAAGTCCTTCAGTGTTTTGAGGAATGCACACGGCTGGTAAGCGCAGACGACGCCATCCTAAGCATGAGCATCCCACTTATGCGTCTGCTCATGCAAACTTTGACGCACCTTAAGGAGCAGGCGTCTGCAGCCAATGTTGATGAGGAGGAAGAGGAGGAGGGAATCCTTGATGACATTCAGCCATTGTCTGCTCAGGGACCTCTCCTGGACGAGGTGGAGGAAGAAGAGGAGGAGGAGGAGGATGATGGGGATGATTACTTAGGGGAGGAGGATGCATCTCGTGGGGCAAGTGAAAATGTTGGCGTGGCAAGGTCTGGTACAGGGTTTGTGCGTGACTGGAGGGATGTGGATTTGCCAGAAAGTGCTCCTCCACCCAGCACTCGCAGTGCATCATTGACACCGGGAACATTGGCCCACATGTCAGATTATGCCTTGCGGATCCTAAAAAGGGACCCCCGCATTGCCAAAATGATGAACGATGACGACTACTGGTTGGCCAGCATCCTGGATCCACGCTATAAAGGCAAATTACAAAACATCATGCCACAGGAGAACCTTGACCTAATATTGGCTAATAAACAAGCAACTCTGGTAAATCGGTTGCTTGAGGCATTCCCAGCACACAGCAGCGGTGATGGTTCTCACACGAGCCGTACGGGCCAGGGGCAGCTTGGCAGAGGTGTTCGTGGTGCACACAGCAGAAGTGGCGTTGGAGACAGGGGTTTCATGACAATGTTGTGGACTGATTTTTCAAATACCGCTCACACAACTGGTAATACTGCATCGATGGAAAGTGACAGGAGACAGCAGTTGTCAACTATGGTTACAAACTACTTTTCCTCCCATATCGATGTTCTCCCACACAGGTCATTCCCCTTTGACTATTGGGCCGCTAAACTGGACACCTGGCCTGAATTGGCCCAATATGCCTTACAGGAGCTCGCTTGCCCAGCTGCAAGTGTGCTATCGGAAAGAGTCTTCAGTGCAGCTGGATCAATCCTGACAGAAAAAAGGACCCGTCTGTCAACCCAAAATGTGGATGATCTAACCTTCATTAAAATGAACCACGCATGGGTTTCCAAGGATTTTGTCCCACCTTCCCCTGATGACACATAGGGTGACAGAAAAATGGCTTGCTTTGGTCCACCTCTTCCTGGTACTTCACCTATTTCGCCTTTTGCATCAGCTGAATGTCCAACATCAACATATGCCACTTTCTAAAACTCCCTAACTGTGCTGCCACCCCCCCCATGGCCGGGGTCACCACCTACCGCACGACACCGTGCGAGTGCCGTTGCCCTGGACAGGTGGGTAGGCCGACTCTTGGGCGCGGGCACTGGCACAGGGTCCCTCATAGTGCAATCAAGTGTCTCTGACGGTGGTGGTGCACACCCACCGTCAGACACACCGCTGTACTATGAGGGGCCCAGTGCCAGTACCAACGCCCACGAGTGGGCCCCCCTTGCTTGGGCAGGGCCCCAGCATTTGCAATCTTTACCTCTCCCTGCTCCTCCGCTGTGTAATCTGGGCCGTCAAATCCATACTGTGCCTGACACCGTCTGAGCCTGCCTCCTGAGACATATATTTTGAATGTGTACGCTATCCATACATGTTATCCGGGGATACGGTACCCTTTCTAACCTTTGTGCAATCACGTGCAATCCATACTGTGCCTGACACCGTCTGAGCCTGCCTCCTGAGACATATATTTTGAATGTGTACGCTATCCATACATGTTATCCAGGGATACGGTACCCTTTCTAACCTTTGTGCAATCACGTGCAGTCCATACTGGGCCTAACACCGTCTGAGCCTGCCTCCTGAGACATATATTTTGAATGTGTACGCTATCCATACATGTTATCCGGGGATACGGTACCCTTTCTAACCTTTGTGCAATCACGTGCAATCCATACTGGGCCTGACACTGTCTGAGCCTGCCTCCTGAGACATATATTTTGAATGTGTACGCTATCCATACATGTTATCCAGGGATACGGTACCCTTTCTAACCTTTGTGCAATCACGTGCAATCCATACTGGGCCTAACACCGTCTGAGCCTGCCTCCTGAGACATATATTTTGAATGTGTACGCTATCCATACATGTTATCCGGGGATACGGTACCCTTTCTAACCTTTGTGCAATCACGTGCAATCCATACTGGGCCTGACACCGTCTGAGCCTGCCTCCTGAGACATATATTTTGAATGTGTACGCTATCCATACATGTTATCCAGGGATACGGTACCCTTTCTAACCTTTGTGCAATCACGTGCAATCCATACTGGGCCTAACACCGTCTGAGCCTGCCTCCTGAGACATATATTTTGAATGTGTACGCTATCCATACATGTTATCCGGGGATACGGTACCCTTTCTAACCTTTGTGCAATCACGTGCAATCCATACTGTGCCTGACACCGTCTGAGCCTGCCTCCTGAGACATATATTTTGAATGTGTACGCTATCCATACATGTTATCCAGGGATACGGTACCCTTTCTAACCTTTGTGCAATCACGTGCAATCCATACTGGGCCTAACACCGTCTGAGCCTGCCTCCTGAGACATATATTTTGAATGTGTACGCTATCCATATATGTTATCCGGGGATACGGTACCCTTTCTAACCTTTGTGCAATCACGTGCAATCCATACTGGGCCTAACACCGTCTGAGCCTGCCTCCTGATGTATAGACATATATTTTGAATGTGTACGCTATCCATATATGTTATCCGGGGATACGGTACCCTTTCTAACCTTTGTGCAATCACGTGCAATCCATACTGGGCCTAACACCGTCTGAGCCTGCCTCCTGAGACATATATTTTGAATGTGTACGCTATCCATACATGTTATCCAGGGATACGGTACCCTTTCCAACCTTTGTGCAATCACGTGCAATCCATACTGGGCCTAACACCGTCTGAGCCTGCCTCCTGAGACATATATTTTGAATGTGTACGCTATCCATACATGTTATCCGGGGATACGGTACCCTTTCTAACCTTTGTGCAATCACGTGCAATCCATACTGGGCCTGACACCGTCTGAGCCTGCCTTCTGAGACATATATTTTGAATGTGTACGCTATCCATACATGTTATCCAGGGATACGGTACCCTTTCTAACCTTTGTGTAATCACGTGCAATCCATACTGGGCGTGAGAACGGCTGGCGAGCTGTTAAGCAAGCTACAGCACCTGTCCAGACAAGTACAGGGATTCCCTAGTGAGGAGACTTATTTGATTGTTTTCAATGTTGGGACAGCAATTTTTGGGGAGCACTATACTCTGGAGAATGATAGATGGGGCCCACCATACACTGGAACATTCCAAAGGTGGACATCAGACACTGGAGCAGCATTTACAGGGCCCATTATACACTATAGCATTAGAAATGGGACCCATTATGTTTGGAGCATTATTTGGGCCCATAAGACAGTGGAGCTTCATCCATGGGGACCAACATATACTGTAGCATTATGTGGAGCTCATCATATACTGTTTCAAACATTATATGGGACCAATGATTCTGTATGGAGAAATAGATGGGCCTCGTCATGAGATGTAAAAAGTGAGGTATTTTTCATTGTACTATACCGCTATTTATCTGCCGTATCGGAGCATGATGAGTTGTGGTATGTGTTAAAGGGGCGCTCTTTCGCCCAGGGCACATGAAAACCTGCAGCCAGCCCTCCCCCCCCCCACAACTTTAGCCAAATAACCCCCATTTTTCAGTGCGTAACTTGTATTATGAAGTTAATTAAGGTTGACAAGCTTAAGTAAGAAGAATTGATGCTTTTGGCATTCAAATGGGCACTGTAGGTGTGTTTCCTGTCCTCCTCTCACTGCCGACTTTTATTCCCCATTGACTTACATTGGGTTTCGTGTTTCGGGACGACCCCGACTTTTCCCTATAATCGGACGATCTTGCTCGACCCGACTTTTGGAAAAGTCGGGTTTCACGAAACGAAACGCGACCCTAAAAAACCAAAAGTCGCTCAACTCTAGTATGGAGGACTATACTGTCCGATTTCTGAGCTATTGTAAAATTTACAATAGATATCACTCATGTAATGTAAGAAGTAAGTGAAATCTTTGGCATTGTACTATACCTATATTTCTTATCTGTGCATCATGAATCGTGATATGTGTTAAAGGGGCTCTCTGAGACTTTTTCGTCCAGGGCCCATGAAAACCTGGACTGTCTGTACATGTGTATATATGTCTATACATGTGTGTGCATGTGTTTATGCATGTGTGTCAGGGCCATGATAATGAGAGGAACCTGGCCTGTTGCTCAGAGCCCGAAGCTCTGTGGAGTTCCATAGCCAGATTCCTCTCATCATAAGCGACATGCCAGGCGAGGGGGCAGACATATTTCTTGCACAGGGGCCCCAAACTGTCAGTGTCCGCCAGTGCATGAGACTGCCATCATTTTATAGGCAATCATCTTGGATATCTCATACATAAATTTATTTATGCAGATTCCTGTCTTGTCTCTGCATTGTTACTGTTTTGTTCCTGGTGATGGAAAAATCTTTTTCTTCCTGTCTATACATATAATTGCCTTAAATTGTCCGTCATCCACTTCCATCTGGATGTCCCCGAATCCCACAATTCACCGTGCCGCACCGGAAGTACGCCGACCGCCATATTGGAATACCCAAGTGATGCATATTCCAATATGGCACCCGCTGGTGGTACCAGGCCCTTCCATAGTACCACCAGCAGGACTCCGCCGGAACCCCCCGCCGCTGACGGACCCCTCCGCCTCTGTACCAGCCTCCGGACCTGCCGCTGCCTGCCCACCCACCTCCGTGCAATCACAGCCGGCAGGAAATACTGCGGCTTGCGGCCTGTGCTGGAGATGGGGTGCGGGAGCCCCCTGGTGGCGCCGCACCCCATCTCCAGCACAGGCCACAAGCCGCGGTCTTTCCTGCCGGATGCCCGCCGCCGCCAGGACCCCCAGCCGCTGGACCCGCCGCTGCTGGCCACGCCGCCGTACCTCCCGCTGGACCCGCCGCTGCCTGCCCACCCACCTCGGTGCAGTCCAGCCGGCAGGAAACACCGCGGCTTGCAGCCTGTGCTGCAGATGGGGTGCGGGTGGCCCTCTGGTGGCGCCGCACCCTTTCTCTAGCATAGGCCACAAAACAGTCTTTCCTGCCGGCTGTGAGAGGGGTGTAATAAGGGGGGTTTAATGAGAGAGGTGTAACGAGTGGGGTATAACAAGAGGGGTGTAACGAGGGGGTATCACACACACATGTACATACAGACACACACACACACACATGTACACACACGCACACTCACACACACATGTACTCACACGTACACACACACACACGTACTCACATATACACATGCACACATGTACTCACATCTCCAGTACAGGCCGCAAACCACCCTCTTTCCTGCCGACTGTGACTGCACGGAGGTGGGTGGGAAGGCAACTGCGGAACACACACACATACTCACACACACACATGTACTCACACACACATGTACTCACACACACACACACACATGTGCACACACGTACTCACACACACACACACGTACTCACACACACACTTCCCTCCCAATGCGATATCATCGGGCACACCTCTAGTATACTATAAAATACAACCTGTTCTCACATTAGCTCAGTGTGTCACCAGGTCACTGTTTCGAATTGAGGAGAAGCCATGAAGAAGATTTCCCAAGAAAAGAGAAACAGCATCATCCAGCTCATCCTTTAAGATAAATATCCTTCTTTCTCCACTTATGAGCCACTTTTTCCCCTCTGCTTCCTGAACTCATCATTCACTCTGAAAAGCTGTTTATGGAGAGGGATGGGTGGGAAGAAGGAAGAATACAGTGACAGAACTGGCAAAGAGAGACATATACTGATTGTACTACAGATTTCTAGTAAAGGTTCACGTTGTCACCACAGTGCTGGATTCACAGTTACACTGCTAACAATTGCTGCATAGTGTCACCTATGCTGCTACTGCAGTTTCTGTCTGTGTGCAACAAGAAAGCAGGAATTTATCATTATTAGTATATATTTTTAGACCACCATTGTTTCTATGAGAAAGGATTGCATACAAGATACAAATATAAATTACAGTCAAGAAACAATGGCAAAGAAAGGTGAGGGCTCTGCCTTTGTGGGCTTACAGTTTACAAATTAAAGGGAAAGGAGCCATAGAGGAAGGAGTCATATCTTTTTGTGCAATGAATAAGAGGCGTAATAGCAGCTACTCTCCCCCACGAGCTAACATATAGCCTACAGAGGGGAAAACTGCTGAAAAATGAGGATGAATATAAGTAAGATTATAAAATAAGAAACCAAAAACTCACAGATGAACTGGAATATAAGTTGGTATGCATGAAACTTTTAGGCGCATGTTCACACTGGTCACTAAACAGACACTAAGATAAAAACAAAATGAGCAAATACCCTGTAGTAAATATATACATAGCAATAGTGCAAGAAAATAATATATGGTGCTTAGTTAATGTGAGTTTGATAAAAAAAAAAAACATAAAAGCCATCCCTCCATGTCAAGGCGACCCTATTCGGCAAGGTCCTAACTGTCAAGATCTCCACTCTGTTTCTGTCTGATATGTCACTTTGTGTAGGGGCTGTCAGTATGTTTTGGTTGTGCTGGGTCTGTACTGCAATCATCTGTATTCACTTTCCTTGATTAGTCTTCTACTGCATGCTAGCTCTTCCATCCTGTGTCAATAGTACACTTGCTCTTGCCTGTGTTAGGCCTGTTTCACATTTCTGTTTTTTGGCATCAGTCAAAATCCGCCATTTTGACAGAATGATGGATCCGTCAAAATTAGTGGAAAACGGATGCAACTGATCCGTTTTTTCGACTGATCCATCTAGTGGATCCGCTGAAAAAACTGATCCGTTTAATCAGTTCCATCCGTTTTTTTCATCCGTTTCTTGCATCGAAACTGCAGATTTCGGAATATAAAGGAACATGATTCTGGGGAGACTGACTTTTCTGTGCCAGAATGGATTTTGGGGTTAAATTTATGGAAGAGAAATTCTTCCGGGCATGCTCAGTTTGGAAAAACGGAATTCGTCAACGGACTCCGTCCTGGAACAGATCCGCCGCCCATAGGCGTCCATTATATCAGACGATGCACGGCGACGGATCCGTCACCAGCCGTCTTTTCGACGCAGACAAAAAGCTTTCCTAGGGGCGTTTTTTCTGCCATATGGACGCCAATTTTATGACGGATCCGTCGCATAACGGAGCCAACAGATGGCCATCCGTCACAATCCGCTGCCAATACAAGTCTATGGGGAAAAAGACGGATCTGCCAGGCAAATCCATCAGATCCGTTTTTTTCCCCAAATGGCGGATTTTGACTGATGCCAAAAAACGGAAGTGTGAAACAGGCCTTAGACTGATCCCTCTGTGCTCTGTGCCTGACCCAGCCTGACTTGATTCTCTTCCTGGACTTAGACTCTTTGCTTGTGACCTGTCTTCTCTTGTGCCTGCTCCCTTTAAACTGTCTTGTCTTTCTGGCTTTCCTGACCTCGGCTCGTGAATTTGATTTCGTCTCTGACTTCCTCTTGTTGTACTGCGCCATTCCCTGGACCTGACCACGGATTGTTTGGCCTCCCTTTACTTATTCTGTAAGTAGTATATATTTTTGCTATCTGCTATTGTAGTCTTTTTCTCCACTTCTGAGACTAATACAGTGTGTCCGCAAAGTCATGGTGCACTTTTGACCAGTCGCAGGAAAGTATACACGATCCCAGATCTGACACCCTTAGGGCTCATACTCACTAGAGAGAAAATCGGAAGAGTGCAATCCGATAAAAAATCGGATTGCACTCTGACAAATGTTAGTCAATGGGTGACATCTCATTTGCGATTTTTTTTTTTCTCATTCGAAATCAGACAGAGAAAAAAATCGCAGCATTCTGCGATTTGCTGCGATTTTCTGATGAGAAATGCCAATGCAAGTCAATGGATGCCATAAAAAAACGGACGAAAATCGGACAATCCGTTTTCCATCCATTTTTAACGGATACATTATCATTCTGTGTCATAGAAGACTGTAAATGGTCCTGTAAATGACTGTAGAAAAATAGTTGCATAGGAAAAAAAAAAGCATTGCATACGGATGAAAAATGGATGGAAAACAGATTAAAAATGGATACAAATCACACGACAATCGCATAGTTTTGGTCCGTTTTGTCCGTCCACCCCCTGGATCACCCCCTGGATCACCACTGTAAGCTGAGCCTCTTTCTGCATACAGGTAACGCGGCCCTTTTTGTACAACTATTTATTTGGTTGATCAACTAGTATTAATGTGCATGTGTTATGGACACTTGTCTCTTAGAGCCAGGTGTTCCAACCAAAAATATATCATATTATTACTACATTTGAATTATTCACAGTCATTTTGTGGTTTTTCATTGGGGTGTAGCGCCTTTGTTTTACAGCTACATATTGTGCACTATTTTCCATCATTCCCTCATGTCCTTCCCTGTGTTTTTCTGAGTATATTTTGTTAATGAACTTTTAATAATAAAATTTTCTATACTATTTATAAATATCTTGGACTAGTACATCTCTTTTTTTGCCCTCTTCTTATCATGTATTGCACCTACTATTTTCCGTTTTTATGGTAGGGCAGCATAGTTGTAAATTATGTGATTTTCGGACCATTCATTTCCAGTGACCATTTCAAAGGTTTTTTCTTCCACAATAGAGATTTCTGTACATTGACTTGATAGCTACTGGGTTCCAATGGCAGAGAAGTGGCTACATGCGTTACACTGAAGTCAATCAGGCAAGGTCACCATCGGAAACCCTGGGCAATTAGTTATTAATCCCGCAACAAGTGTTGGCCATCCATACTGGTTAGCTACAGCAGCTACTATTACTTAAAAAGCCTCAAATGCCATCCATTGCAAATAAGGGCAGCTCAGATCCACCAGAGTGGTTAGATAAGTCATAATCTAACGCTGTTGACCACGACTGGACAGTGCGAAAGAGTGCAGTGACAAGCCCCTGACTGGTTACACCCAGTTGTCAATTTATTCATTTCCAGTAGGAATATCGAAGGAATCTCAAAATGCTAAATTCTAAATAAAGATGCTGAACTGTTATTTTAGGAAAAATACAAGTAAGAATCTCAGAAATCTCATCTCTCGAGATCTCAGTCTCGAGATCACCATCAGCGCATGCGCTGCCCCCAGTGGCGGCCGCCATATTGCCGGAGTCAATACAGCGGGAACCGAGAGAGAGCCCCGGGGCTCTGGCCTGTCGCAAAATGTCGGCAGAGCCCCGGGATGGGAACTGGAGACACCGCTGGGCACGGGGAGACACGGCTGGGCACCCGGAGACACCCACAGCACCGCCGGACACCCGGAGACACCTGGACACCCCTGCGGCTTACACCCGGTAAATGTCGGCAGAGCCCCGGGCTGCTGCACAGACCCCCCGACAGCAGCACAGACCCCCAGCAGCAGCACAAGCCCCCCTAGCAGCAGCACAGACCCCCAGCAGCAGCACAAGCCCCCCTAGCAGCAGCACAAGCCCCCTGGCAGTAGCACAGACCCCCAGCAGCACAAGCCCCCCTGGCAGCAGCACAAGCCCCCCAGCAGCAGCACAAGACCCCTGGCAGCGCGCTGCACGTCGGAGCACCCTCTCATCCCTTCCTGCGGCATGGAGTATCACCCCACTCCTGCCTCCTCCAGCAGCGACACTGGGACCCCACTTCACCGCAACCACCACCCCTGGTAAGCAATAAGACGCATGGATTAAAAAATATTTTTTTCTTATTTTTCTCCTCAAAATTTGGGGTGCGTCTTATAATCCGGAGTGTCTTATAAAGCGAAAATTACGGTATTTACTATAGTATTTGTCAAACATGTCAGGAGAAATGACAGGTCTTCCTTAACTGTTCATCTCGGATTATTGTAAATGTTGGGGGAGGGCTCCTGGTAGAACAAAATAGGTTAATACGGACTGTATACACAGAAGACATTAACATAAAAGTAATAAAAAGTGTGTTTACTGTTCAAGTGTCACCCATTGAGAGCTCATAATATATTTCCCTAATGAATGCTTTGAATTTTTTTAATACAGCTGCATGCTAAGATCATTTATGAGTAGTTTATACGTATCACCAATTTACTTTTTATATGGATTCTAGCTATGCCTGAATGTACAACATCTGCTTGTTTTACAGATATTAAAATGACTTTCTTGAAGATTAGATGGCTAATATAATGAGGGGTGTAGATACAGTGAATTACTCCTCGGTATTCTCCACACACAAAATATCAAGAATCCTGCTGCAGACTTACAGTAGGAGTCTGAGCACAAGATACAGAAGGACAGGGGGTGAGAGGGGAGCGCTGCGGTGAGCTTACCTACCGGAGCGCAGGATCTGAAACATGTGACCACCGGGGGAGTGGCCGGAGGTGGAGCCAGACGCCGAGTATCGGCAATGAGCGGAGAAACCGGAGAGTAGTATGAACGTGCCGAAGTCAAGCCAGGAGGGCGATGAAGTGCCAAAGAGTGAGACGCTGGGAGTGGTCAGGACGTAGCAGTAGGTCAGGTAGCCGAAGATAGTGGTGCAGTACAAACGGGGCAGACAGGAGATTAGTAAGAGTACCAAGCCGAAGGTCAGAGCCAGAAACAGACAGAAAGCACAGAATCACAAAGAAATGCACAGAACGAGAAAACGGATGGGATCATACACGAGAAGGCAAACGGACAACACAGTATGCAAGGACACCAGGGGGTCAGACACACAGCCAGAACAGATGTATCACTGACAAGGATCCCCAGACGAAGGTGGGTAAATATAGCCCTCCCCAAGCCAAAAGGAGGCCATACAAAATTAACCCTGAGAGGACGGGGAAGGAACCCTGTGAACAACCATGACACAAAGTATGATGATTGTATTGTACCCAAGCCTGCAAAGTATGGTATCACCACAGTGACTCCAACACAGTATGATACCCCTACAGTGACTCCAACACAGTATGATGCCACCACAGTGACCCCAACACAGTATGATGCCCCCACAGTGACTCCAACACATTTTGATGCCCCCACAGTGACCCCAGCAGAGTATGATGCCCCCACAGTGACCCCAACACAGTTATGATGTCCCCACAGTGACCCAACACAGTAAGATGTCCTCACAGTGACCCCAACACAGTATGATGTCCCAAAAGTGACCCCAACACAGTATGATGCCCCCACAGTGACCCAACACAGTATGATGTCCCCACAGTGACCCCAACACAGTTATGATGCCCCCACAGTGACCTTGACATGACCAGGATGGAGGCGGTACCATTCTGTCCAGAGTCCTGACAGTACCCCCCTCTCAATGGGGGCCACCGGACCCCAGGTTTGCCAGGAAACCGGGCACAAAAGGAGAGCACCAGACGATCAGCATGAACCGATCGGGAAGGAACCCAGGATCGGTCGTCAGGCCCATACCCCTTCCAGTGCACAAGATACTGGAGGGAACGGCGGACCAGCTGGGAATCCACAATGTGCTCTACCTCAAATTACTCCTGACTATCCACCGATACAGGCAGCGAGGGAACCAATGATGCTTCTTCCACAGACCCCAATGGTTTCAGCAAGGCCTTATGCAATACATTGGGAATCTTAAAAGACACTGGGAGGCACAAACGAAACGCCACTGGGTTAACCACCTCTGTGATCTCATAAGGGCCAATTATCTTAGGACCCAATTTCGCCGAAGGAACCTTAAGCTTAATCTTCCTACTAGACAGCCATACTTTAGGTCCCACCATCCGTCTCCTGTCCACAAAAACCTTAAACTTCCTCTGAACCTCCCCAATATTCTTTTGGACCTTCCGCCACAAATTCCCCAACTGCTGCACAGCTAAATCAGCCCCCGGGCAACCAGAGTCCAGATGAGAAAACTTCCCAAAGTGTGGATTAAATCCATTATTACAGAAGAAAGGGGAGGTACCTGTAGAGTGGTTAACTGTCACTTGGACCCGTCCTGTGTGGCACGACCCGCAGGCCGGTAACTGTAAACAACAAGACGCGGCACGTGATACTGTCCTGTGTGACACGGCCTGCACGCCGGTAACTAAACAACAAGTCAAGGGGGACGAAAAACAGTTACAACGGTGGGCCCTGCGATAAGGAAAGGGGACGTGGAGACCTCCTGCACTCCCCTGAGTCAGTGTCCCTAACGCTCCTAACGTTCCCTAGGCCGGTTCCGCACCCGGCGCCGCTCAGGATACCTGTCGCCCTAGCACACCCTACACCTATCCCTTGCTAGGGAACTGGGTGGCGCAGGCACTGACCCCACCGCTGTGCTAATACACAGAAAGGAAAAACACAAACGGGGAAACACCACTTAGCTTTACTCTGTTGCAATTGCTCCTGGCAACAGAGTCCACCACCAGAATGTAGCTCTCCACCTGAATCGCTGCCACCAAGCTCTGTCAGAGCTACAAGGAAATCCCCTATGACTCCTTCCACACCAGGGCCAAGACAGTGCTGCAAGGAACGCTCTCCAGCTCCTTCCTCCACCAAGGATGGTTGAAATGAACACTATCACCAACACTGATTGCAACACCTGTAACTCTTTTATAGCAGAGCCAGCAATCACACCTGCATTAATCATGTGCACTTAACTAAAGAAACTAGAGTGCAATGACGCTCACAACCACCGGGGGCAAACTTAGAACAAACGACACCACAGTGCAATAATCCTAATGGCCACTGGGGGCAAAAACCACACTTAAGCACAGAAAAAAAAGGTTACCTGTGCTTTTTATCAGTCATGATCCAGCATGGATCATGACATTAACATGGTTATTGAACGCAAACTCTGCTAAAGGCAAAGCATTGGACCAGTCATCTTGACTGGAGGTGGAAAGACAGCGCAAAATTTGCTCCAATGACTGATTAGTCCGTTTGGTCTGACCTTTGGACGCTGGATGGTATGCAGATGAAAAGGACTACTCAATACCCAGCCTTTTACAAAACCTGGACACAAACTGCACACCACAGTCAGACACCACATTCAAGGGTACCCTGTTATGAATGGGTCACCGAGGAGGAAAAAAACAACAAGCTAAGTCTCAGAAAACCAGAGAGGTTGGTAACTATGCAGATTGCAGATCCCTGATCTTAACCACACAACTAGCAGCAGTCGTGGAGCGTTCCTACGATGGTCCTAGACACCTCGTCACAACCGGAGAGCTACATAAGCCTAAAGCAGGAAAAGAGGAAAACTAACTGCCCCAGAGCAGACCCCAAAGGAAAGACAGCCCCCCACATGTATTGACGGTAAAACAAGATAAAAACACAAAGGCAGGAAAATAGGCTGAGCAAACGATGGGGCCCGACTAACTAGAGAGGGCAGGAAAGGAAAGACACTGTCTGCAATCTGCCAAAAAACCCTACCAAAATAATGTCCAACATTTCTGATAGCAAAATTAACCCTGAAGTCACTAGACTTCTCCCACTATATCAGCACTCTGGCCTCTTTTTGCTCTGTTTCAGAATATTTCAATCTAATAAGGGACAAAAAAGGCAAATTGGCAAATACAGATAAATAGGGGCAGGCTGACCACACAAGAAACTGAATTGACCAACAAGCGCAAGTGTGAACATTAGCAAAAAACAAACTTAACTTGAGAAGACTGGAAGAGAGCTGAAGTCCAAGACCTGAGAAGAAGACTGAATCACCAGCACCAGGATAGGGCGTCGGCTGTCTTATATCCAGTCTGATACTCCAGAGATCCAATCGCTATCCTCCTCATCAGGTGGCAGATCACTACCACTTAAACCAACCTCACTACCTCCTGTCACCACCAGAGGGAGAACGGAAGGAGAACTCTCAACTGGTGGAGCGGAAAATGAGTTCATAACAGTACCCCATGCAAACGAACCACATGTTGAACGAACAACCTAGACAAGGTTCCAGCAGAGGGCAGTGCCACTAAGGGTACAAAGTGTGCTTGCTTAATAAACCTGTCCACCACCACCCAGATGACAGTATTACCCTTGGATGGAGGAAGATTGGTGATAAAATCCATGGACAAATGTGTCCATGGTCTATCAGGAACTGGCAAAGGTATCAATTCCCCGGCCAGCCGGTCATGAGAGCGTTTAGCGCAGGCACAAACTTCACAGGCAAACACAAATTTCTTCACATCAGACGTGAGCGAGGCCCACCAAAAAACCCTCACAATGGCCCCACAAATAGCCGAAATCACAGGATGTCCACTCAGCGCCGAATCATGGAACTCCTGGAGGACTCTGAGTCGAAATTGAACTAGAACAAACAACTTTTCCACCGGCTTGGATGGGGATGCCTGAGACTGGGCTTCCTGAATCTCCCATTCCAAGCCTGCCGACACATCAGCCACCACCACCCCGGGTTGAAGAATGGAGGCGAAATGGAGGACAAACTGGATCCAGACTTCGAGACAAAGCATCAGCCTTCACATTCTTGGATCCCGGATGAAAGGTGATCGAGAACTGGAAACAGAAAAAAAAGTGAGCATCTAACTTGACTAGGGGTCAACCTTTTAGCAGACTCAATATACGACAGGTTCTTGTGATCAGTAACAACAGTAATGGGATGAACCGCCCCCTCAAAAAAATGCCTCCATTCTTCAAAGGCCAACTTAACCGCAAGAAGTTCCCGATTACCCACATCATAATTTCTTTCTGCCAGGGAGAACTTATTGGAGAAGAAGGCGCAGAGTCTTAGATTGGTCAAAGTGGTGGGCCCCTGGGACAACACCGCCCCCTTCCCCACTTCCGAGGTGTCAACCTCCGCCATAAAGGGTTCAGATGGATCTGGCTGAACCAGAACCAGGGCAGTCAGAGCATTTTTTCAGAGTGAGAAACGCTGCTACCGCTGAAGCAGACCAGTTCTTAACATCAGCCTCCTTCTGCGTCAAGTCAGTGAGGGGCTTGACCACCTGAGAGAACCCTTTAATAAACCTCTGGTAATAATTGGTGTATCCCAAGAAGCGCTGAAGGCCCTTCACATCCCGGGGCTGCACCCAATCTACAATGACCTGCACCTTTTTGGGATCCATACGAAACCCCTCACTAGAGACAATGAACCGCAAGAAAGGCAGTTCCTGGACAAAAAAATGAGCATTTCTCTAGCTTAGCGAAAAGATGGCTCTCCCTGAGTCTTTGAGGAACCGTCCTAAGGTGACCCATATATGTTTGTTTATCAAGTGAATAAACCAGAATGTCATTTAAGCATATAACCACAAACCGCCCAATAAAATCAGAGAACACATGATTGATGAAGTTTTGGAAAACTGCAGGGGCATTGGTCAAACCAAACGGCATAACTAAGTTTTCAAACAGCAGATTTCCATTCATCCCCCTTCCGCACCCGGATAAGGTTATATGCCCCCCGCAAGTCAAGTTTTGAAAACCATTTGTCCCCGGATAATTGATTACACAAATAGGGAATGAGTGGGAGGGGATATGTGTTTCTTACAGTAATCTTGTTCAGTTCCCGAAAGTCAAGCCACGGGCGGAGACCACCGTCTTTTTTTTTTTACAAAAAAGAAACCTGCAGCAACAAGAGACACGGAAGGGCGGATATGCCACTTGCGGAGACTCTCAGATATGTACTCCTTCATGGCAACCTGCTTGGGACCAGAAATGTTAAACAACTGGACCTTAGGCAATTTAGCCCCAGGAATCAGGTCAATGGCACAATCAAAAGGGCGGTGCGGTGGTAACCAATCAGCCTGACTTTCAGAGAACACGTCCTCGAAGTCCTTCAGGTACTCCGGAATACCCTCCAGACCGACGGACGGCACACACAGAATTCAGACATTTGTTTTCACAGTTGGATTTCCATTTAATAATCTCCTGGGCCTCCCAGTCAATGACTAGATTATGACATTGTAGCCAAGGAAACCCTAAAACCAAACCTGCAGGGAGGTTGTTCAGAACGAAACAGGCTATATGCCCCAGATGAACAGACCCCACCTTAAGGATGAATTCTTTAGTAACGGAATGGATCCCATCCTTGGTGAACGGAGTTGAGTCAATAACCACCACTCTCATGGGTTTGTCCAACCTGACTGTCCCTATTTCACAATGGGCCACCAATCTTGAGTCAATCAAGTTTACTCAAGACCTGCAATCCACAAAAGCAGGGGAAATTGTTCACACCAACTTCCACTTTTAGCAATAGTTTGAAGACTGAGGAAAAAAGTACTTGTGGGTCTGGGTAACCTCCTCGGCAGTTACCCATACCTGGTCATTTCCTGAGACCTTGGAATCCGGGGGGCAGGAGGGACAGTCATTTATCCAACGACTCTCCACAATAGAAGCAGAGCTTTTTCTCTCTGCGACATCTCCTCTCCTTTTCCTTCATGGAGACAGCCCCCACCTCCATGGGCTCAACAGACAACGAAGGCTCCGGTTTCACTGGCAAAAGAGGAGCTTCTTCTTGCACGACACCTCTCTCTCAGCCTGCAGTCCATACGTGGGTCATGGCCTCAGTGAGAGATGTCACAGGGGAAGGAGGGGTTGACTTTGCTCACCTCGGGGGGAGGGGAGAAAAGGACCTAGCAGGGGTTGGCTCTCTGGCACCACCACTTCAGGGAACTGCGCCAAGGGCAAAAAGTCACCGGAAAGACTTCCCTTATAGGTACGAGTTAGTGAAGTGCTCCCAGTGAGGGAGGATATATATCACCAGTCCAGGCTGGGGATATATATACAGTCATATGTAAAAGTTTGGGCACCCCTATTAATGTTAACCTTTTTTCTTTATAACAATTTTGGTTTTTGCAACAGCTATTTCAGTTTCATATATCTAATAACTGATGGACTCAGTTATATTTCTAGATTCAAATGAGGTTTATTGTGCTAACAGAAAATGTGCAATCTGCATTTAAACAAAATTTGACCGGTGCAAAAGTATGGGCACCCTTATCATTTTCTTGATTTGAACACTCCTAACTACTTTTTACTGACTTCCTGAAGAACTAAATTGTGCATCGGTCAACAATACAGCGCATGTATAACGCCTTTTTGTATGACCAAACAACTCAATCTTTGTTTCATCAGTCCACAGGACCTTCTTCCAAAATGTAACTGGCTTGTCCCAATGTGCTTTTGCAGACCTCAGGCGACTCTGTTTGTGGCGTGCTTGCAGAAACGGCTTCTCTCGCATCACTCTCCCATACAGCTTCTCCTTGTGCAAAGTGCGCTGTATTGTTGACCGATGCACAGTGACACCATCTGCAGCAAGATGATGCTGCAGGTCTTTGGAGGTGGTCTGTGGATTGTCCTTGACTGTTCTCACCATTCTTCTTCTCTGCCTTTCTGATATTTTCCTTGGCCTGCCACTTCTGGGCTTAACAAGAACTGTACCTGTGTTCTTCCATTTCCTTACTATATTCCTCACAGTGGAAACTGACAGGTTAAATCTCTGAGACAACTTTTTGTATCCTTCCCCTGAAAAGCTATGTTGAATAATCTTTGTTTTCAGATCATTTGAGAGTTGTTTTGAGGAGCCCATGATGCCACTCTTCATAGGAGAATCAAATAGGAGAACTACTTGCAAGTGGCCACCTTAAATACCTTTTCTCATGATTTGATACACCTGGCTATGAAGTTCAAAGCTCAATGAGGTTACAAAACCAATTTAGTGCTTCAGGAAGTCAGTAAAAAGTAGTTAGGAGTGTTCAAATCAAGAAAATGATAAGGGTGCCCATACTTTTGCACCGGTCAAATTTTGTTTAAATGCAGATTGCACATTTTCTGTTAGTACAATAAACCTCATTTGAATACAGAAATATAACTGAGTCCATCAGTTATTAGATATATGAAACTGAAATAGCTGTTGCAAAAACCAAAATTGTTATAAAGAAAAAAGGTTAACATTAATAGGGGTGCCCAAACTTTTACATATGACTGTATATAAACCTCCCAGCTGTCACTGCCAGAGTTCCTCACTAAAACAACCAGTTCCTCATTTGAAATAAGCCCCATATGACAACAGGCTTATATCGGGTCAGGAACCAACCCGGCAGCATATCATATAACCAGTCGAGTGTGCGGATGTGGGGATTCGTGGATCGAGATAAAAGAGCAGCCCAAGATTAATTTAAGATTTAATCGCCTAAAAGGCGCACTAGAGATATACAAGCATATATTTACAGAACAATATACAAGTATGCAGTCAGGGGTGTAGTACAAGGATAGGGTATAGATAGGTTGCAATTACCATGTTATGTAGCATGTGACCACAGGGAGGCACTGATGGATCACAGGTCCAAATCTTAGTTACAGGTAGAGTTGAGCGATACCATCCGATACTTCAAAGTATCGTATCGGATGGTATCGGCCGATCTTTAAAAAAAGTATCGGTATCGCCGATTCCGATACCGGAAGTCCCATTCAAGTCTATGGGACTTCCGGTATCGGAATAAGAAAAACCCTTTCCTGCCCTTGTACAGCCTCTCTGGGGTCTGTACGGGCCTTTCGGGGGGCTGTGCCGGCCTGCCAGGGGGTCTGTGCAGGCTCCGGTGGTCTGTGCCGGCCTGCCGGTGGTCTGTGCAGGCTCCGGGGGGCTGTGCCGGCCTGCCGGGGGGCTGTGCCGGCCTGCCGGGGGGCTGTGCCGGCCTGCCAGGGGGTCTGTGCAGGCTCCGGTGGTCTGTGCCGGCCTGCCGGTGGTCTGTGCAGGCTCCGGGGGGCTGTGCCGGCCTGCCGGGGGGCTGTGCCGGCCTGCCGGGGGGCTGTGCCGGCCTGCCGGTGGTCTGTGCAGGCTCCGGGGGTCTGTGCAGGCATCGTCCGATGGGACTACAAGTCCCATCTGGCGATGCCTGCTACCATGACAGTGATTGACACATTAGCCAATGATGGGACAGTAGTAGTCCCATCATCCGGCTAATGTGTTAAATGTAAAAAAAAAAAAAAAAATTACATGCTACATTCATACTACATACTACATACATGCTACATTCATACTACATACTACATACATGCTACATTCATACTACATGCAACATACATACTACATATATACTACATGCATGCTACATATATACTACATGCATGCTACATACATACTACATGATACATACTACATATATACTACATACATGCTACATACATACTACATATATACTACATGCATGCTACATACATACTACATGCTACATGCATGCTACATACATACTACATACATGCTACATATATACTACATACATACTACATATATACTACATGCATGCTACATATATACTACATGCATGCTACATACATACTACATATATACTACATACATGCTACATATATACTACATACATACTACATATATACTACATGCATGCTACATACATACTACATATATACTACATGCATGCTACATACATACTACATGCTACATGCATGCTACATACATACTACATACATGCTACATATATACTACATACATACTACATATATACTACATACATACCACATACATACTACATGCATGCTACATATATACTACATGCATGCTACATACATACTACATATATACTACATGCATGCTACATACATACTACATGCTACATACATACTACATGCTACATACATACCACATATATACTACATACATACAATACATTCATACAATACATACATAGACATACAGTACATATAACATAGAGTAACATACTTACCAATACTTGTCACATTGTTCCCCGAAGCCATTGTCGTCTACGGAATAAATATTAACATAACAAACCACAAAAATACTCACCCACGATCCGAAGCAGTCCACGAGTGTGTCCCACGACGATCTTGGGTAGAGAACTGCAGCATCAGCTGATGCTGCCGTTCTCTACGGGCTGCAGGAATCCAATGACGGAAGGTAGGTATCCTTCCGCACTGTATTCCTCCGCCACTTAAAAAAAAAAAAAGTCCCTAGTCTCACTTTATGCCATTGCTGTGTGGGAATTTCCCACACAGCAATGGCATAAAGTGAGACTAGGGACTTTTTTTTTTTTAAGTGGCGGAGGAATACAGTGCGGAAGGATACCTACCTTCCGTCATTGGATTCCTGCAGCCCGTAGAGAACGGCAGCATCATCTGATGCTGCAGTTCTCTACCCAAGATCGTCGTGGGACACACTCGTGGACTGCTTCGGATCGTGGGTGAGTATTTTTGTGGTTTGTTATGTTAATATTTATTCCGGAAAGACAATGGCTTCGGGGAACAATGTGACAAGTATTGGTAAGTATGTTACTCTATGTTATATGTACTGTATGTCTATGTATGTATTGTATGAATGTATTGTATGTATGTAGTATATATGTAGTATGTATGTAGTATATATGTAGCATGTATGTAGTATGTATGTAGCATGCATGTAGCATGTAGTATGTATGTAGCATGCATGTAGTATATATGTAGTATGTATGTAGCATGCATGTAGTATATATGTAGCATGTATGTAGTATGTATGTGGTATGTATGTAGCATGTAGTATATATGTAGCATGCATGTAGTATATATGTAGTATGTATGTAGTATGTATGTAGCATGTATGTAGTATATATGTAGTATGTATGTAGTATATATGTAGCATGTATGTAGTATATATGTAGTATGTATGTAGTATATATGTAGCATGCATGTAGTATATATGTAGTATGTATGTAGTATATATGTAGCATGCATGTAGTATATATGTAGTATGTATGTAGTATATATGTAGCATGTATGTAGTATGTATGTAGCATGCATGTAGCATGTAGTATGTATGTAGCATGCATGTAGTATATATGTAGTATGTATGTAGCATGCATGTAGTATATATGTAGCATGCATGTAGTATGTATGTGGTATGTATGTAGCATGTAGTATATATGTAGCATGCATGTAGTATGTATGTAGTATGTATGTAGCATGCAGTATGTATGTAGTATGTATGTAGTATATATGTAGTATGTATGTAGCATGCATGTAGTATGTATGTAGTATGTATGTAGTATGTATGTAGTATATATGTAGTATGTATGTAGCATGTAGTATGTATGTAGTATTTTTTTTTTTTTTTTTTTTTTTTAACATTTAACACATTAGCCGGATGATGGGACTACTACTGTCCCATCATTGGCTAATGTGTCAATCACTGTCATGGTAGCAGGCATCGCCCGATGGGACTTGTAGTCCCATCGGACGATGCTTGCACAGACCCCCGGACATCAGCACAGCCCCCCGGCAGGCCGGCACAGCCCCCCGGCAGGCCGGTACAGACCCCCACAGGGTGCACAGCCCCCCGGCAGGCCGGCACAGCCCCCCGGCAGGCCGGCAGAGACCCCGGGCAGTCCACACAGCCCCCCGGCAGGCCGGCACAGCCCCCCGGCAGGCCGGCAGAGACCCCCGGAAGGCCCGAAATGACGGCGCATCATGATGCGCACACACCGCGCATCATGATGACGTCAGGCCGTCAATCAACTGAACTTCCGATTCCGATGCCGAATTCCGATATTGAAAAAATATCGGAAGTCGGTATCGGAATTCCGATACAGCAAGTATCGGCCGATACCCGATACTTGCGGTATCGGAATGCTCAACACTAGTTACAGGCTTTCCTGGCTCTGTCTGATAACGGGTCCTCCAGCCAGAAGAAAACTGAGCTCCTAGTGAGGAGCTGACATTTATCTCCTTGGCTGCTCCTCCCATACTCTGAACCCACCACTAACTTGTGCAGCCTCTCTCCTCCCATCTCTGAGAGTATTATTTCCAGTCCAGAACCGTGAATGGCCTACAACTTTCCATCCGAAGCTCTGAATGGAATGGCAGCAGTGCCATTGGATTTGGCTGGATTTTATCTGCGCATAAAGTCCAAATATGCCTCCCGTATGTAATTCCAGGTGGCTAAGCTTTATAACTCTGTAGTCTAGAGTGCTACAGGTGGCTAAATAATATGGACGCATGGGGAAAGGAACATCTATTCGGATAATGTGCTCGGCTAGTCTCAGAGATATTGATTTCTGTTATTATAGGTCATTTTCCAGATTCAATACCTCATAGCCTTGCTGTGATTTGTTGTACGACGAGGCATATCCATGCGTTTCAAGTCGAACAAAAGACTTCAGGTTGTCTGTAGCTTGCAGGGGATTTCACACGTTTGTGTCAAAAGCTTCAAAGGGCTTGTTCCTAGCTTTTTAATTAAAGATAAACACTGCATGGCTTTTTATGGCCTTGGGGGATGCCAGGGTGAGGGCACATTTCAGGAGTAGAGAGAATTGTACTTCCTTCACAAGGGCCAAGGAATCCTTTAAATGTTTGGAGAGACCCCTTCGGAATAGCTCCCTGAGTGCCGAGTCGTTCCAGAAAACCTCTGCCGCCCATCACCTGTACTCGAAACAGTACCACTCAGCAGAGAGCTTTCCCTGGGTAAGACTCATAATCAAGTCCTCTGACAATCTCACTCAATAAGGTTCATCGTAAGTTAGACCCAAGGCCTCGAAGAACCGATCAACAGACATTCTCTCAGGGGAGGTAGGAGATAGGGAGAAAGCCCAGGATTGCGGCCCCTCACGTAACAGGGAAATAACTATCCCCACCCTTTGACTCTCATCACCCGAGGTCCGAGGAGGACACAAGGAAAAAAGTAATTTACAGCTCTCCTTAAATACCCGGAATTTTCTCTTAACCTCAGAAAAGGTATCCGGAAGTTTGACGAGAGTTCAGGAGAGGATAGGGAGACATCAGACACAGTACCCTCCACATTGTCAGACGAAGAAGAGGCACCCCGAACAGTATTAACTGTATCTGCCAACTCCTTCTTTACCTTTTGGTGAGAAGCAACCAATGCTCTTTGCTTTACTGATAGATTCTGCATCATTTTAGTCAGATTGGATATCTGATCTGACAGAGCATCCATAACGAACACACGAAACCCCCTGAAAAATTGTAAGGGTCAGTGATAATGTAATGACACCGATGGTGTCACTCTGGCAGCCTAGGGGGCATGTGAACGAGCACAGGGAGTGGAGAAACAAGGCACACAGTGCGCAAGGACCTGAGACTAAGCAGTGAGCACAGGACCTGTCACTAAGCAGTCACGTGACCAGGGGGCGGAGTCACCACATGTTAGGACAGGGAAGGCAGCTGAACGAACGTAGTACAGGTGTAGGAGGAAAGACCTCCGCCGAGTACCCGGGCCGGAACCGAGGGGACCGTCTTCTAGGTTCTTGGAGTATCTGTTTCCAGGGAGCAGAGCTAGGGGATGGACCGCTGAGAC
The DNA here is from genome assembly GCF_039654945.1 of Dendrobates tinctorius. NCBI lineage: Eukaryota > Metazoa > Chordata > Amphibia > Anura > Dendrobatidae > Dendrobates > Dendrobates tinctorius. The sequence goes on from NW_027361751.1 coordinate 5,073,382, forward strand.
TGACAGGGCAGTTGGGGGAGGAGTCCAGAGAAGAGGGTCGGAGAGGGCCAGACTGGGTGAGTCAGCAGAACGAGGGAGAAGGAGGTGGAGACTTGGTGAGGGCCAGAGAGCGAGAGCCACGAGCAGCTACCAGAGAGGAGGACAGCGACAGAAGGGAGACTCTCAGTGGACCGCAGGGAGACGGTGCCGAGCTTACCGACAAAAGGAGACTGCTGCCTCACTCCAGCTCACGGCTGCTGCCTACTCGCAGCCGTCCGCAGCCGACGCCACCTTACTCCAGCTCGTGGCTGCGGCCTCCTCGCTGCTGCCCGCAGCAACCGCCGATTCACTCCCAACCACGGCGGTGACTCCTCCTTTGCCGCCCGCAGCTGCCACCGCCCCGCTCCAGTCCGCGGTAGAGACTGGGCCTGTGCCCACTGTGGATCCTCCAGTGCGGCCGCAGACTGCACCTGTGGCCTATCAACTGCCACTTATCACCGCAGCTGCCAGTCCCTGTCAGGGAGTTGCGACTTCCACTCTCTCACTCCCAGGCGGTATCCCACTGCCTCCGCTGGGGGATATTCTGCCAAAGAACTCTCTGTGGGCCTGTTGTGCCCCTGCTCCTCCTGGGCGTTGGAACGACCGAAGACTTCGCCAGATCTTCATTGGCTGGGCCCAGTGGCTGCGACGCAGACACACCGTGGAACAGAACGCCGAGGGACGTCAGGACAGATAAGTGATACATAGTGACTAAGGACCCGTAGTCGGCCATTCCGCGGCCCTATAGTGACCGGTCTTTGCTGGATTAGTTGTGTTCTCCCAATCCTTGTTTATGTGTATTGGCTCCCTGCGAGGACAACTACTGTTATTCTGTTGGTTGCGTAACAATAGCCCTAACGGCATTTATCTATAAAAGTTAATGTTTAAAGTCATATCTGCCTCGCGTCTCGTCACTGCATCCTGTGTACCTGCTATTACCACATTTAGCGTAGTCGGCAGGATGCAGTCTCCGAGCGTGGACAGTGGCACCCCAGGCCAGAGTGGGGCCATAGACACAGCAAGCAGCCAGGGACCCCGGTCCAGCATTTCTCTCGGGGCTATGTTAAACATCTTGCCCAGGTTCTCAGGCTCCAACACCATGCTGTGGAGCTGGGCAGAGTGAATGCAAGGTCTCTTCTGAATGCATCCAATGACCCCTGACCTGGAAGCCGAGGTAGCTCTCATGGCATTAGAAGGGGAGGCCTGGGATTCAGTAATGTTGAGGCCCCCGGGACACCGCAACACCTTTGCTAGGGTCTTGCGGATACTGGAAGAGACCCATGGGGATCCGACAGATGTGGGAGAGTTGAGGACCTGGTTGTTCAGTCGAATGCAGGGGGAGGGGGAGACTATCACCCAGTATATGAATGTCTTCCAAGAGTTATACACGGCCATCGAGCGGAAGGACGGCGTAGGGGTAGGACCCATCGACATTAACCTACGCAACTTGTTAGTGACTGGACTCCGTGACCCGTTGATAAAGCAGGCACTACGGGAGCAGGTCCGAGTGAACCCACATTTAGCTTTCTCTGAGGTGGGGAGTCAGGCGCGTGCACGAGAGCAGGAGCAGGGAATGACAGTCCCCGTGGGGAAGGTCCGGAGTGTGGAGGCCACTGTGTCTGCTGTTGGAGAGCCCCAATGGATAGAAGAGATGAAACAAGAGCTGAAGAACATTAGGGGCGAGTTGGCTGAAGTGAAGAACCGAGGTCACGTCTGGGCATCCTAGTTTAAATCCCGGGCCCTGGGGGCCTCGCAATGCTCGGAGCGGCCGGCCCTCACAGCCCCAGTGCTCTGAGTGCGGGGAGCTGGGCCACTTCGCACGAGATTGTCTGCGACGTCGGAGGCGCCCACCCCGGCCGCCATTAAACTAGAGTGCTCCGGGCTGGGGGGATGCCGCTTGGAGCCAGAAGCCACGACATGAGGTGGTGGAAGTCCCGAAGATCTGGTCGCAAAGTGTCCAGTGGTATGGGCAGAAGTCGAGGGCCGTGCCGTACGGTGCCTATTGGACACGGGGTCGCAAGTAACGACCATGCCTACAACTTTACTTTCGGTGGCATTTCCCTGAGGCAGTGAGACCCCAGTGGGGATCCATGATAAGACTGTTAGCCGCCAATCAATTACCGGTCCCTGTCGCCGGGGTGGTTTGGGTGCAGATGACGCTGTGTGGCAAATCCCTCGGACGCCGGGGAGTGGTCCTGACTCATGGAGAAACCAATGACAAACATCCAGTTATCCAGGGTATGAACATCCTGCGGGAGTGCAGATGACGCTGTGTGGCAAATCCCTCGGACGCCGGGGAGTGGTCCTGACTCATGGAGAAACCAATGACAAACATCCAGTTATCCAGGGTATGAACATCCTGCGGGAGTTTGGCAATTTACTCTTCAATAACCCACGCAAGAGACTCTGAACCAGTGGGGTTCCCGCACGCCCCAAGGGCAGGTCTTTCAGCAGTTGATGTGGGAGACGCGAGTTCTCCAGGACTGCCAGGAGGGCGAGGCACTGGGCAAAGTCATTGCGACAGCAGCTCCCCAACTCTTACTGCCCCCCGGGTAGACAGTGGTGGCCCTGCCCATCTGGGCCCCCGTGCCTTTGGAGGGCATGGAGATGCAGGTGGAGCCATGCTACACGGAACGCCTGCCTCCTGGCAAACTGGTGGCCCGCTCCATGGCCACTGTGCGGAGAGGGACCGTCCTGGTGTGCTGTGTCAACCTAGAAGACCAAGACATCGTCTTAAGGCCCCGGGTCAAGATGGCCAAGCTGGTGAGGCCGTTGGAAGAGGTGCTGCCAGCCCCTACAGTCCAATTGAAGGTGCAACCCGAGGACCCTTGGGTTGTGACTATTCGAACTCTGCAGGCTGCCGAGTCCTTGACTCAGGAAAAGGGCCAAAACATCCTGGAAAGAATGTAAGCTGAACTCTCTGGCCTGGCTCCCGCCCAACTTCTCCAGGTAGAAGCACTACTAGGACAGTATCACGGGGTATTCGCTAGCCATGAGGATGATTTTGGATACACCACAGCCATCACGCACGGAATTCCCACGGCAGGAATGGCCCCCATACGGGAACGATATAAATCCCCCCACAACTATACCAGGAGGTAAAAACTTTACTGGCCCAAATGCTGCGGAAGGGGGTCATACGAGAGAGCCAGAGCCCCTGGGTAGCTCCCATCGTGTTGGTCCGCAAAAACGATGGCACCCTGCGGTTCTGCGTGGACTATAGAAAGCTGAATGCCTGTACCATCAAAGACTCGTACCCGTTGCCTCGAATAGAAGAATCCCTGTCCATCTTGGGGAAGGCGAAGTACTTTTCAACGTTAGATCTGGCCAGTGGGTATTGGCAGGTGCCGATGTCGGAAGAAGACAGGGCTAAGACGGGGTTCATTCTTTCTATGGGACTGTTCGAGTTCAATCGAATGCCGTTCGGGCTGGCCAATGCCCCATGGACCTTTCAGCGGTTGATGGAGCGATGTCTGGGGGATCTCAACATCGAGGCCACGCTGATATACCTGGACGACATAATCATCTATGCCGCCACGTTTGAGGACTACCTGCGGCGGTTGGGGCAGGTGCTCGGCCGACTGTAGAAGTACGGGTTGAAGGTGAAACCCCAGAAATGCCACCTGTTTCGTACCCAGATTGAATATCTGAGGCATGTCGTCTCTGCCAAGGGTGTTAGACCGTCCCTGGGAAAGGTTGCTGCCATTCAGGGATGGCCTACCCCCGAGACGATAAAAGATATGCGGGCCTTCCTGGGGCTGGCTGGAAACTACCGTCATTTCGTAAAGAATTTTGCACGCTGGGCCCGAGCCCTGCAGGACCTGCTAAAGGGGGCTCCTGCCGGGGCGAATGGATGGAAAATCCAATGGCAACAACCGCAAGAAGAGGCCTTCTAAGACCTTAAGGCTGCGCTCTCGGGTGCTCCAGTGTTAGCTTATGCGGATTTCTTGCAACCGTTCATACTACACACCGACGGGAGCCTCCACGGGCTAGGGGCTGTATTGTCACAAGTTCAGGACGGCCGAGAGAGAGTGATCGCGTATGGTAGCCGATCACTTCATAACTCCAAGTAAAACCCTGACAATTACAGCTCCTTTAAACTCGAGCTCCTCGCAGTAGTGTGGGCCGTGACAGAGTGGTTCGCAGAGTACCTGGTGGGCTCCGAAGTGGTGGTGCAGAACGACAACAACCCGCTGGCCCACTTGGAAAATGCTAAATTGGGGGCTCTAGAGCAGCAATGGGTGGCCCGGATGGCCAAATTCAACTACAAGATCATCTACAAAAGAGGAGCAGAAAATGTGCACGCGGATGCCCTCTCCAGAATCTGGCACACAACGCCAGGGAAAAGTCGAGACAATGAATTGGAAGAAGAGACACCGTATGCCCTCACTGCCGCCGTGCTCACGGCTGCCATGCAAGAAGGACCCCCAAGGGGTGTGCTGGAGCAATCACATGACAGATGGATCCAACAGCAGGAAGAAGATGAAGAAATTGGGCTCCTACGCCGCTGGGTGACCACCGGCAGACTACCCACCGACGCCCAGAGACAGACTTCGTCTCAGGATATGTTGCTGATGCTACGCAAATGGGAGAAACTAGTCATCAAGAAAGGACTGTTGTATCGTAAGACTCACAGGCGACGTCTGCAACAACTTGGCAGGTAGTCGTGCCCAGAGCCCAACTCAGTGAACTGGCACAGGAAGTCCACAAAAAGGGGGCTCACTTTGGAGTCCAGAAGACCTTGCAATGGTTGCAGCAGATAGTTTACCATCCGCGCTTGCACGCTGCTGTGGAAGAAACTTGCCGGGCCTGCCGCCTATGCGAACTAGCTAAACCACCCGCACAACGGGCCCCGATGCAAACGATAGTGACATCAGCACCCCTCGAGCTCTTGACGGTGGACTATCTGACCATTGGCCCTGCATACCAGGGGTATGAACATTGTCTCGTCATGGTGGATCACTTCACCAAATTTGCCGTGGTAACCCCCACCCGAGATCAAACTGCGGAGTCAGCCGCCTATGCAATCTGCAAGAACTTTATCCAAGTGTACGGCTGCCCTCAACGGATACATTCAGATCAGGGAGCATGCTTCCTGGGGAAGGTTATGGAGGAGCTACATTGTCTCTATGGAATCAATAAATCTCGGACCACACCATACCACCCACAGGGAAACGGGGCCTGCGAATGCTTTAATCTGACACTAATTCAAATGTTGCGTACCCTGGAGAGTGACCTGAAGGCCCCATGGCCTGAGTATGTCCCTGAACTAGTGTGGGTCTATAACAACCGGGTGCACCGAGTTACCGGCTATACCCCCTACTCACTGCTATTCGGGCAAGAAGGCAAAGGGATCACGGAGGTAAACTAAATCCGGAGGAACCCCAACCCTGGTCTGGAGTGTCATCATGGGTCCGAAACCACCGACATCGACTACAGACCCTTCACCGCATCGTCCAGACAAAACTCCAGGACCTAGAGCACCCAGGGGCGACTCTACCTCCACCCACCGACTTTCAGACTGGGGATCGAGTACTCGTACTAGACCAGCACCCCCAGAACAAGCTAGAACCACGGTGGGAAGAGAGTCCTTACTGAGTATTGCGCCGAATAAGCCCCGATGGGCCTATGTATGAAATACGACCTGAAAGGGACGGGGCACTTCCCACTCGTACTGTGCACCGTAATATGTTTCAGCCCTGTACATCCAATGATCCCGTGCGACCCAAACCCACTCCTCAGGCCCCCTAACCAATGCCCACGGTCTGGGACCTAGATGACGAAGAAGATAGCCCAGCGGTACAAGCAGGCCATCCAAGGAACAATATCTCAGCAAGTCACGCCAGCCCACCAGAATTGGCCAGTCCACCACCGGCCACCACCCCAGAAAGTGACGCTGCCTCACTCCAGCTCGTGGCTGCTGCCCGCAACCACCGCCGCTTCACTTCCGACCACGGCGGTGACTCCTCCTTTGCTGCCCGCAGCTGCCACCGCCCCGCTCCAGTCCGTGGTAGAGACTGGGCCTGTGCCCGCTGCGGATCCTCCAGTGCGGCCGCAGACTGCGCCTGTGGCCTATCAACCGCCACTTATCACCGCCGCTGCCAGTCCCTGTCAGGGAGTTGCGACCTCCACTCTCCCACTCCCAGGCGGTATCCCGCTGCCTCCGCTGCGGGACATCCCGCCAAAGAACTCTCCACGGGGCTGTTGTTCCCCTGCTCCTCCTGGGCGTCGGAACGCCCGAAGACTACGCCAGGTCTTCAGTGGCTGGGCACAGTGGCTGCGACGCAGACACACCGTGGAACAGAACGCCGAGGGACGTCAGGACAGATAAGTGATGCATAGTGACTAAGGACCCGTAGTCGGCCATTCCGCGGCCCTATAGTGACCGGTCTTTGCCGGATTAGTTGTGTTCTCCCAATCCTTGTTTATTTGTATTGACTCCCTGCGAGGACAACTACTGTTATTCTGTTGGTTGCGTAACAATAGCCCTAACGGCATTTATCTATAAAAGTTAACGTTTAAAGTCATATCTGTCTCGCGTCTCATCACTGCATCCTGCGTACCTGCTATTGCCACACAGGGCACAGAAAGTTAACGTAGTCAAAGGAAAGCCGTGGGTCAAAAGCCAAATGAGAGCGTGGTACCTAGGAATAAGACAGAGAGTAAACAGAGACGAGCCAAGGGGCCAGATAACCAGGAAGGACAGGGCAGTACAATGCAGAATACAGTGGCAAAAGTCAGGGGACAAAATTGGGTCATACACAGCAAAGCACACACGCACAGAGGCACAACGTTTACAGACGAGTAACCTGGATCAGCAACCACAAACCGAGTATACGGAAGCAGGGGCGGAACTACTGCGGTCGCAGGGGTCACAGCTACCTCATTGGCTGTGCAGCTCTGTTCTTTGGCTGCCAGGCTGCAATTGGAGCGGAGCCGCATGTGTACAAGGTGTACGGAGCAGAGCCGTGTGTGTATGAGGTGTACGGAGCGGAGCCATGTGTGTACAAGGTGTGTACAAGGTGTGCGGAGCAGAGCCATGTGTGTACAAGGTATACGGAGCAGAGCCATGTGTGTTCGAGGTGTACAGAGCGGAGCCGTGTGTGTACGAGGTGTATGGAGCAGAGCCATGTGTGTACGAGGTGTATGGAGCAGAGCCGTGTGTGTACGAGGTGTATGGAGCAGAGCCGTGTGTGTACGAGGTGTACGGAGCGGAGCTGCGTGTGTACGAGGTGTACGGAGCAGAGCCATGTGTACGAAGAGTATGGAGCGCAGCTGTATGTGTACAAGGTGAGCGGAGCAGAGGCGTGTGCATACGAAGTGGAGCCACGTGCATAGGAAGTGTACGGAGAGAAGACGCGTGCATACGAAGTGTACGGAGCGGAGCCGCATGTGTATGAGGTGGATGGAGAGGAGCCGCGTGTGTACGAGGTGTACGGAGCCGCACATGTACGAGGTGTGCGGAGTGAAGCCATATGTGTACGAGGTGTAAGGAGCGGAGCCGTGTGTGTACGAAGTGTATGGAGCAGAGCCGTGTGTGTACGAAGTGTATGGAGCGAAGCAGTGTGTGTACGAGGTGTATGGAGAGAAGCTGCATGCGTACAAAGTGTACAGAGCGGGGCCGCATGCGTTCGAAGTGTACGGAGCGGAGCCGCATGTGTACGAGGTGGACGGAGAGGAGCGGAGCGTGTACGAGGTGTATGGAGTGGAGCGTGTACGAGGTGTATGGAGCGGAGCGTGTACGAGGTATATGGAGCAGAGCGTGTAGGAGGTGTATGGAGCGAAGCTTATACGAGGTGTATGGAGCGGAGCATGTATGAGGTGTAAGGAGCGGAGCGTGTAAGAAGTGTATGGAGCGGAGCGTGTACGAGGTGTATGTAGCGGAGCGTGTACGAGGTGTATGGAGCCGCATGTGTATGAGGTGTACGGAGCGGAGATGTATGTGTATTTTGGCATGGGGGGGCCATTTGAAAGTTCGCACCGGGGCCCATAACATTGTAGTTACACCACTGTACGGAAGTATCACTGACACCAAATCCAGGGACTGACAACATTAAATAGCCACCCCAGAGCCAAAGAGAGGTGAACTAAAATTAACCCTGACCAGGATGGAAGGGGAACCATCCTGTCCAGAGTCATGACAGTATGGCTCAATTTGTCGATGTCGGCAATGAAATCTGGAACTTGTGTAGATCACTTTTGTTGCTTCTGGTCACTAAAGAGTCCTGCTATTGGCTGAAGACTTTACTGCATATGCGCAACCAGGCCATAACCCAAAAAATAGCAAGGAGGATCGAGGACACTTGATACTCCGGAGTGTATGTTGTAGCACAGTAGAAAGTGTAAGCCAGTGCCCTTAGTAGGGAATCTTAGTGCACAGATGCAAGGAAAGCTGTGATAAAAACAGGCAGTAGATCATCTGATGTTACAGACACATTGAGCTTTTACTCATAAAGAGGTAGGCGCTAAGGGATGAAATATCCTCAGCAGGCAACTTTGTGTTACATGCTCTAGGTGTGACAAAGCACTTAACATCCCATTTGCATATTGCAAAAATTGTGGATTACTTCGGATTTAGGCAACGGTTAGGAAACATAAAGGCAAAAATGCATTTATGTTTTATTGACCTACATGCCCCTATAAATAGTTTATGTTGGATGATTGTGCTGACAGTTTGACTTTTAAGGGGCATCTGCTCTTCTATGATTTCTTTATTACATGTCAAAATTTTAGTGAAAGTGCAGCTACCTTTAAGGGTAGTGTGTGTTCACTGGCTTATTCTCACACCTAGAGTAAAGGTCCCAGTTACATTTCGCTGGTGCATCGCTAAATGGTCGCTAGTGAGCTGCCAAACAGGTAGATCTCACCAGCGACCCAGCGATGCTCGGCGGTCGTTACTTACCTGTCAGACGGCAGCGATGATGACGTCTTCCGCTGCGTCCATGCATCGTTCGTCGGCGCCAGCGGGACTCCAGCGAGAAGAAAACGGCCCAGGACATTCTCGCGCGATCAGCAACATCCAGCGTGGGGGCTGGTCGGAGGTAAGTGTCACATGTAGCGATATTGCTTTTGCGTCACAAAATCGGTGATACTTTAACGATATCGCTAGTGATATCGCTATGTGTAAAAGGCCCTTAATACTAATCTTTCCTACACAGATAGTCGTCAAATGTACAGTGTCTTTCGAAAGTATTTTGCTCCCTGGAACTTTTCAACCTTTTCCCACATATCATGCTTCAAACATAAAGATACCAAATGTAAATTTTTGGTGAAGAATCAACAAGTGGAACACAACTGTGAAGTTGAACGAAATTTATTGGTTATTCTAAATTTTTGTGGAAATTCAAAAACTGAAAAGTGGGGTGTGCAATATTATTCTGCCCCTTTACTTTAAGTGCAGCAAACTCACTCCAGAAGTTCATAGTGGATCTCTGAATGATCCAATGTTGTCCTAAATGACTAATGATGATAAATATAATCCACCTGTGTGTAATCAAGTCCTCTGTATAAATGCAACTGCTCTGTGATAGTCTCAGGGTTCTGTCTGAAGCACAGAGAGCATCATGAAGGCCAAGGAACACAACAGGCAGGTCCGTGATACTGTTGTGGAGAAGTTTAAAGCCATATTTGGATACAAAATGATTTCCAAAACTTTAAACATCCCAAGGAGCACTGTGCAAGCGATCATATTGAAATGGAAGGCGTATCATACCACTGCAAATCTACCAAGACTCGGCCGTCCCTCTAAACTTTCATCTCAAACAAGGAGAAGACTGATCAGAGATGCAGCCAAGAGGCCCATTATCACTCTGGATGAACTGCAGAGATCTACAGCTGAGGTGGGACAGTCTGTCAATAGGACAACAATTAGTCGTACACTGCACAAATCTGGCCTTTATGGAAGAGTGGCAAGAAGAAAGCCGTTTCTCAAAGATATCCATAAAAAGTGTTGTTTAAAGTTTGCAACAAGTTACCTGCGAGACACATCAAACATGTGGAAGAAGGTGCTCTGGTCAGATGAAACCAAAATCGAATTTTTTGGCAACAATGCCAAACGATATGTTTGGCATAAAGGAAACAGCTCATCAACCTGAACAGACCATCCCCACTGTCAAACATGGTGGTGGCAGCATCATGGTTTGGGCCTGCTTTTCTTCAGCAGGGACAGGGAAGATGGTTAAAATTGATGGGAAGATGGATGAAGCCAAATACAGGACCATTCTTGAAGAAAACCTGTTGGAGTATGCAAAAGACCTGAGACTGGGATGGAGATTTGTCTTCCAATAAGACAATGATCCCAAACATAAAGCAAAATCTACAATGGAATGGTTCACAAATAAACGTATCCAGGTGTCAGAATGGCCAAGTCAAAGTCCAGACCTGGAATCCAATCGAGAATCTGTGGAAAGAGCTGAAAACTGCTGTTCACAAACGATCTCCATCAAACCTCACTGAGCTCGAGCTGTTTGCCAAGGAAGAATGGGCAAGAATTTCAGTCTCTCAATGTACAAAACTGATAGAGACAAGTGACTTGAAGCTGTAATCGCAGAAAAAGGTGGCGCAACAAAGTATTACGTTAAAGGGGCCGAATAATATTGCACGTCCCACTTTTCAGTTTTTGAATTTCCACAAAAATTTAAAATAACCAATAAATTTCGTTCAACTTCACAATTGTGTCCCACTTGTTGTTGATTCTTCACCAAAAATTTACATTTGGTAAGTTTATGTTTGACGCATGATATGTGGGAAAAAGTTGAAAAGTTCCAAGGAGCTGAATACTTTCACAAGGCACTGTATATGGCAACATCCATGTCATGATCCATGCTGGATCAGGACTGATAAAAAGCACAGGTAACCTTTTTTTTTTTTCCTTAAGCTGTGCTTAAGTTTCAAGTTTGCCCCCGGTGGTGGTGAGCGTCATTGCACTCTAGTTTCTTTAGTTAAGTGCACATGATTATAATGCAGGAGTGATTGCTGGCTCTGCTGTAAAAGAGTTACAGGTGTTGCAATCAGTGTTGGTGATAGTGTTCATTTCAACCATCCTTGGTGGAGGAAGGAGCTGGAGAGCGTTCCTTGCAGCACTGTCTTAGCCCTGATGTGGAAGGAGTCATAGGGGATTTCCTTGTAGCTCTGACAGACCTTGGTGGCAGCGATTCAGGAGGAGAGCTGCATTCTGGTGGTGGACTCTGTTGCCAGGAGCAAGTGCAACAGAGTAAAGCTAAGTGGTGTTTCCCTGTTTGTGTTTTTCCTTAGTGTGTATTAGTACAGCGGTGGGGCCCGTGCCTGCGCAACCCAGCTCCCTAGCAATGGATAGATGTAGGGTGTGCTAGGGCGACAGGTTCCTGATCGGCGCCCAGTGCGGAACCAGCATAGGGAATGATAGGAGCGTTAGGGACACTGACTCAGGGCAGTGCAGGAGGTCTCCACGTCCCCTTTCCCTATCGCAGGGCCCACCATTGTTACTGTTTCCCTTTTCCCCGTGTCTTGTTGTTTTAGTTACCAGCCTGCAGGCCATGTCACACAGGACAGTATCACGTGCCGCGTCTTGTTGTTTTAGTTACCGGCCTACGGGTCGCGTCACACAGGACGGGTCCTCGTGACATTATCACCAACCAATAACTTTTTTTTCTGCTGAACCATGGACCCAGTTCTGACCTTTGCCCAAATGCTGCAGAAACTTACTGATGAGATTAGGGGGCTGCGCGGTGAGTTAGTGCAGCAACTGCAGCTTTTGGTGGGCTTTGGGGGCTTGGTTCAGAGACAGGCTCAGCCAGAACCCAAGATATCCCTCTCTGACAGATTTTCTGGAGGGAGAGATCAATTCTTGGTGTTTCAACAAGCCTGTAAATTGTATTTCAGGCTGCACCCTCGTTTATCAGGGAGTGAAGAGCAACGGGTGGGAATCATTATGTCCCTTCTTAAAGGGGATCCCCAATCCTGGGCCTTCTCCCTACCGGACGATTCTCCATCTTTAGAGTCCGTGGACGAGTTCTTTGCAGCTTTGGCGCTTGTGTCTGGGGATCCTGATGGCGTCGCCCTGGCGGAATCCCGAATCCGTAGGTGTAAACAGGGAGCCTGGGTCACTGAGGAGTACTGCTCAGAGTTTAGGAGATGGGCCACTAACACTCAGTGGAATGACCCTGCACTTAGGAGTTAATTTGTGCAGGGTTTGTCTCCAAAGTTGCAGGATACTCTGGTGCAGTACGCCACCCCCAGGTCGCTGGAGGCCGCCATGTCCCTTGCCATCCGGGTGGATGATCGCCTTAGGGAAAGACATATACAAAAAGTGCCCCCTGATGTCCTCGCTAGGGAGGAGGACCCACCAGTGCGGACGGAGGAACCCAGACAGCCCGGTGTTGATACAAAAAAGGGGGTGTCTGCGGCTCGTCATGGTGGGGGGTATGCTTTTCCTGTGGGAAGCCTGGCCATGTTATGAGAGCCTGCCCAGTTCATGCCAAGTCTCCAGACGAACCTATGCAAGTAGGAGGAGCTAGTTTGTATTCGGAGCTGCCTACGGTTTGGGGAGTGGTGTCGGCATGTTTGTACTGTTGGCATACTGGTCATGTCCTGAAGGCTTGCCCATTGCGCGCCAAATTATCTGTGCCATCTGAAAAGCTGCATTCCCCTGGTCGCTTGGAGGGAGGCGACCAGGGTATATACATTTCCTCCATTTTGCCCTCCCAAGATACCATGTCAGCAGAGATCTTGGCTGGCGGGGTACCGGAGGTGATACCGATGCTTGTGGACAGCGGAGCAGGAGTCAGTCTGGTGGATGCTCGCTTTGTCCAGACTCATGGTCTGAGGTGTAGGACGCTCGCCCAGCCTATAAGCATCCAGGCCATAAACTCTGTTCCACTGAGCCAGGGGAGCTTGACCAAGGTCGTAGAGAATATCCATCTGCGTATAGGACATCATGAAGAGTCCTTGTCATGCTACGTCTTGGAGGGAATGCCAGTACCTATTGTTTTAGGCCTCCCTTAGTTGAAAAAACACAACCCGGTAATAGATTGGCAGGCAAGGGAAGGGGTCAGCTGGGGGCACTCGTGTGAGGGCTGCTGCCTAGGAACTACTGTCTCTGCCGTCTCTCTTCAAAGGACCCCTTCCTCTCCGGTGTGGGCAGCAGATGTGCTGCAGGAGAGTAGGGGCAAGTCTCAACCCTCGCCCTTGGCCAACCCTGGGAGGCGCAGACCTTGTGGTGGAAGGGGTTGGAGGGTGGTGTACCCCTTGGTGAGGTGCGGGGGTGTGAGTGTGGTGACACAGGGGGACGCCTCTGTTGTCAATCCCAGAAAGAGTTCTCCAAGTGGTGACAAACTAACGAGTGGCAATAAACGTTCAGGTCCGGACCTGTGTGTGAACAAGCGTGTATGGGTGGCCACCAAAAAACATCCAGTGGAAGTGTGTCGTGGAGTGTTACCAGCTCATACCAAACATACACATACACAACCCGTTCCCCAGGTCAGCGCTTCGGAGATGTGTGTTGCCTCCAGAACATACTGTTAGGAGTAGTGGAACACACTAAATAAAATTATAAATAAAGTGCGTTCACCGCTCGGGGTCCACCGTGCGGTAGATGGTAAGACCGCTGCTAGGTGGTGGCAGAAGGTATCTGGCGGTAGAGTGCACAGGGTTCAGACTTCACCCAGATGCACTGAACAAGCTCTGTTGCACTCACAGAGCTGCAAGCATGCACAAGCTCTGTTGCACACACAGAGCTGCAAGCATGCACAAGCTCTGTTGAACACACAGAGCTGCAAGCATACACAAGCTCTGTTGCACACACAGAGCTGCAAGCATACACAAGCTCTCTTGCACACACAGAGCTGCAAGCATACACAAGCTCTGTTGCACACACAGAGCTGCAAGCATATACACGCTCTGTTACACTCACAGAGCTGCAAGCATATACACATGTGCAATAACGCTGAGTCTGTTTAAATGTCACAGGAGCTCAGCGACACAGACGCGGTATCTGGTCACAGGAGTGGCCCTAGCTGACGGCACCAACTCCGTCTAGACCTACCGTGGACGTCTGGAAAATAGGGCGTTGCACGTGTGAACACACCTAGTGCTGCATCTGCAGCGCGGCGATAACTAAGCCGCTGAAGAAACGCCGCTGTCAAGCAGGCGCAAGCTGACGCTAGCTGCTGAGCGCTGGAGCAAAGGCGCGCTGGCACTAGTACTGGCTCTAACTCAAACGCTCACACATTCATAATAACCAAGGAATGGGGGTTTCAAATGAGTCATTCACCAGTCTTATGCATTCATCAGCAAACATACAGCAGCAAGTATGACTATACTAGCGCATGGCGGAACAGCCATGCGCGCTTTTTATAGCGTACGGGACCTGCCGGAAATCTCCAGAACTCCAATAGGAGCCAATAGGATTCAGAGCAGGACCTGAGCACCTGACTCCCGAACTCCAATAGGAGCTCGTCCTGTGAGCATGCTCAGAAGCTGGCACAAAGGACTTCGCCTCTGGAGATAAATGTGAGGACCTGGGTTTCTGCATAGGTATGGCAGAACTCAGATTCCTAACACATACGTTGCCAATACCAGCAGGCTCGTTTTCTCATCGACCTGACATGCAGGTAGTTGCTGGGGTGAACTCTGGGTCTGGGCGTCCCCGCTGTAGGTGGTTCCCTGATGGGGAGTGGTCTTGAGGGTCCAGAGGCCCCTCATTAAGGGGAGGGTACTGTCATGATCCATGCTGGATCAGGACTGATAGAAAGCACAGGTAACCTTTTTTTTTTTCCTTCACCTGTGCTTAAGTTTCAAGTTTGCCTCCGGTGGTGGTGAGCGTCATTGCACTCTAGTTTCTTTAGTTAAGTGCACATGATTATAATGCAGGTGTGATTGCTTGCTCTGCTATAAAAGAGTCACAGGTGTTGCAATCAGTGTTGGTGATAGTGTTCATTTCAACCATCCTTGGTGGAGGAAGGATCTGGAGAGCGTTCCTTGCAGCACTGTCTTAGCCCTGATGTGAAAGGAGTCATAGGGGATTTCCTTGTAGTTCTGACAGACCTTGGTGGCAGCGATTCAGGAGGAGAGCTGCATTCTGTTGGTGGACTCTGTTGCCAGGAGCAAGTGCAGCAGAGTAAAGCTAAGTGGTGTTTCCCCATTTGTGTTTTTCCTTAGAGTGTATTAGTACAGCGGTGAGGCCAGTGACTGCGCCACCCAGCTCCCTAGCAAGGGATAGGTGTAGGGTGTGCTAGGGCATAGGGAACTTAGGAGCGTTAGGGACACTGACTCAGGGGACTGCAGGAGGTCTCCACGTCCCCTTTCCCTATCGCAGGGCCCACCGGTGTTACTGTTTCCCCTTTCCCCGCGTCTTGTTGTTTTAGTTACCGGCCTGCGGGCTGTGTCACACGGGACAGTATCACATGCCGCGTCTTGTTGTTTTAGTTACCGGCCTGCGGGTCGCGTCACGCAGGACGGGTCCACGTGACAGTCCATAGTTATGGATCTCTAACTGAAAGGACTTTCCATACACATGAATGTTCCTATCAGCCAGGTATGGAAGTCTCCTCATATTATCAATTCTTTTTGTAATTAATGCAATTGTCTATGCTATCTGTATGTACAAAGTAGCAGAAATCAGGACATGTAGCTTAAAAGTGTAAAGGTGAATTTATACGGAAAGATTGCCCATGTAGGAGCTTTGTTATGAGTGCTTGTGTACGATAATTTTTCAGTGTAAACAGCTGCCAATCACCCAATGAACAAGCAAAACTCTTGTTCATTGGGTGAACTGATCTTTTGTGCGGCACAAAAGATCAGTTTCGGCAGCGCATTGCCCAGTGTAAACAGAACTTGTGCTGCCAAGAACAATGGCCGCCTATTTACACTATTACAGATTCTTCAGTGCGCATCGCCAACATTTAAATAGACTATTAACCCCTTAACGACCGCCGATATGCCTTTTAACGGCCGCCGCTAAGGGTACTTAAACCACAGCGCCGTTAACGGCGCTGGGGAAAAAGTGTATAGCACCCCCCAAAGTCGGATTTTCTCCGGGGTCTCAGCTGTCGGGGGATAGCCGAGACCCCAGAGAACATGAATTGGGTCGGTTTTTACCGACTCCGCTTTTGAGATCGCCATTATTAACCGTATAACGGCGACCACAAAAAAAAGCCGCAATTTTGCATGTAATTTCTCTCTCCTCTGATGTGATCGCACATCAGAGGAGAGAAACATAGGTTCCCCGATCCCCCCGGTACCTCCCGTTGTTCCCTGGGCCCCCCTGCCTACTCCGGTGGGCGCCGCCATCTTGGTCCAGGAAGAAAATGGCGGGCGCATGCGCAGTGCACCTGCCAAATTTGCCGGACGGCAGATTCCATTAATTCATTACAGGTACATTTTGATCACTGTGATAAACCCTATCACTGTGATCAAAATATAAAAAATAGTAAATAACCCCCCCCCGTTTAACACCCCCTTCGTTAGGTAAATATAATGAAATAAAGAAAATATATTTATTTAAATTTTTCCATTAGGGTTAGGGTTAGAATTAGCGTTAGGGTTGGAATTAGGGTTAGGGTTGGAATTGGGGTTAGGATTAGGGTTAGGGTTGGGATTAGGGTTAGGGATTAGCATTAGGGTTAGGGTTGGGATTAGGGTTAGAAGTGTGTTGGGGTTAGGGTTGGAGCTAGAATTGAGGGGTTTCCACTATTTACCAACTTTGGGGGTCTAATTTCTCCTGTTACCATTGGGAAAATAGAAAATTGGGGGCTAAAAAATCACTTTTGTGGAAAAAAAAAGGATTTTTTATTTTCACGGCTCTGCAAACTTCAGTGAAGAATGTGGGGGTTCAAAGTGCTCACCACACATCTAGATAAGCTCCTTGGGGCATCTAGTTTCCAAAATGGGGTCACTTGTGGGGGGTTTCTACTGTTTAGATACATCAGGGACTCTGCAAATGCAACATGACGCCCGCAGAACCTTCCATCAAAGTCTACATTCCAAAAAGGCGCGCCTTCCCTTCCGCACTTTCCCATGTTCCTAAACAGTGGTTCCCCCCCACATATGGGGTATCAGCGTACTCAGGACAATTTGCACAACAACTTTTGTGGTCCAATTTCTCCTGTTAGCCTTGGGAAAATAAAAAATAGCGGGCTGAGGAAAAAAATGATTTTTTATTTTCACTGCTCTGCGTTATAAACTTCTGTGAAGCACTTGGGGGTTCAAAGTGCTCACTACACATCTAGATAAGTTCCTTAAGGGGTCTAGTTTCCAAAATGGAAACCCTAATCCCACTTGTGTTTTTTTTTCACTGTTTAGGCACATCAGGGGCTTTCCCAACGCGACATGGCGTCCAATCTCAATTCCAGCCAATTCTGTACTGAAAAAGTCAATCAGTGCTCCTTCTCTTCTGAGCTCTGCCATGCACCCAAACAGTGGTTTACCCCCACTTATGGGATATGGGCGTACTCAGGACAAATTGCACAATAATCTTGGGGGTCTAATTTCTCCTGTTACCCTTGTAAAAATAAAAAATTTGGGGGCGAAAAATAATTTTTGTGGGAAAAAATGATTTTTTATTTTCACGGCTCTACGTTATAAACTTCTGTGAAGCACTTGGAGGTTCAAAGTGCTCACCACACATCTAGTTGTTCCTTAAGGGGTCTAGTTTCCAAAATGGGGTCACTTGTTGGGGGTGTTAGGGATCGGATTTCTGCGTTTGCTCTGAAGGGATCTAGACCCTCACATTCTGCAGTCTCCTGCTGTTTATCTACTGCAGAGGAGATTGCAGAGGAGATTGCCTTGCAACAAATCTCTCCTGAGGCTAAGTCCTTCTGTCCTCCTACTGAGCATGCTCATGGGACGATCTCCCATTGGAGATCGGGAGTCATGTGCTCAGGTCCCGCTCCAGATCTCATTGGTCCATCTCAGACATCTGGAAGCTTGCGGAAGGTCCCGGCTGCTATAAAAAGCGTGCATGACTGTTCCACCATGCGCTAGTATAGACTTACTTGCTGCTGTGTGTATGAAGACGGATGTATGATTCTGGTGAATGACTCATTATAAAACCTCTTTCCTCTGATATTACGAATGTGGTTAGGGACTGAGTTTAGAATCAGCACCAGCGCTCCTCTGCTGCAACATCCACAGCTGCTAGCATCCGACATTGCACTTGCGCCTTAGCCTTGTCATTTAGCGGCAGTGTACACGCCGCGCTGCAGTAGCAGTCCCCCTTTGTGTCCACAGCTGCGACGCCGCACACACGGTAGGTCTAGATGGACATAGTGCTGCCGTCTTGGGCTACTCCTGTGACCTGATACTGTGTGTATTTATACTGAGTGCTGTGACCTCAACAGGCTGTCTTTTGTATTTGTATTTATTTGGCATTCCTGTGACTTAACAGAGATTGCTCTGCGCACCTGGGTGACGTTTAACCCTGTGCGCATTACCGCCATATTGCTCCTGCCACCACTTAGCAGCGGTTATATCACCTACTGCACGGTGGACCCCGAGCAGCGAACACACTTTATTATTATTTTTATTTAGTGCGTTCTGCCGTTCCTAACAGGGGGTTTGCACTGTTTAGGCACATCAGGGGCTCTCCAAACTCAACATGGCATCCGATCTCAATTCCAGCCAATTCTGTGTTGAAAAAGTCAAACGGCGCTCCTTCCCTTGCGAGCTCTGCCGTGCACCCAAAAAGTAGTTTACCCCCATATATGGTGTATCGGCGCATTCCAGAGAAATTGTACAACAAATTTTGAGGTTTATTTTCTCATTTAACACTTGTGAAAATAAAAATAATGGTTCTGAAGTAAATTTTTTGTAAAAAAAGTTAATGCTAATTTTCTCCTTCCACATTGCTTTAGTTCCTGTGAAGCACGTAAAGCGTTAATGAACTTCTTGAATGTGGTTTTGAGCACCCTGAGGGGTCTGGTTTTTAGAATGTTGTCACTTTTGGGTATTTTCTGTCATGTACACCCCTCAAAATGACTTTAAATGTGGTGTGGTCCCTAAAAAAATGGTTTTGCAAATTTTGTTGTAAAAATGAGAGATCGCTGGTCAACTTTTAACCCTTATAACTTCCTAACAAAAAAAGTGTGTTTCCAAAATTGTGCTGATGTAAAGTAGACATGTGGGAAATGTTATTTAATAAGAAATTTGTGTGACATATCTCTCTGATTTAAGGGCATAAAAATTTAAAATTTGAAAATTGCAAAATTTTGAAAATTTTTGCCATATTTCCGTTTTTTTCATATCTAAACACAAGACTTATCGAAGAAATTTTACCACTAACATGAAGTCACGAAAAAAAAAACAATCTCAGAATCAGTGGGATCCGTTAGGCTATGTGCACACGCTGCGGATTTTTTATCTGCGGAACCGCAGGTAAAATAACCTGCGGTTTTACCTGTGGATTGGCCTGCGGTTTTCCCTGCGGTATATCATCTCTGCAATGGAGATGGTAAACCGCAGCAGAATCCGCAGAAAATAAGTGACATGTCATTTCTTTCTGTGGATTCAAAACCGCAGCTTTTCCGCAGTTAAAAATCCGCAGCATGTGCACAGCAGAATGTAAATCCCATAGGATATCATGCTACTGTACATTGTCTGCAGAACTGCTGCAGTTCTGCTGCGGCCAAAATCGCAGCGGAACCGCAGCAAAAACCGCAGCGTGTGCACATAGCCTTAAAGTGTTCCAGAGTTATAACCTCATAAAGTGCAAAGTGGTCAGAATTATAAAAATTGGCCTGGTCATTAAGCTGCAAAATGGCTCTGTCACTAAGGGGTTAAATGACCACTGATCAATAAATATATACAGATCAGCAGTCGATTAGCACCTCCAGTCAGCTTTTGTAAACAGCCCATACAGATCAGAAGTCCCTTCTATGCACTGAATGCAACATGCTTAAAAAGGCAAAAATAAAAAAGTCTTAAATCACGAGATGCTCCAGAAAACATTCAAGCGGTATAAACACCGGATGATGGAACCCAAATTATTGCATTGTTTTCTGTTTCTATATCTGGTAGCACAAATGCTCCTCAATCATCGCAGCACTGCACGTTATACATAAACATTTGTTGGCTAATTGCACGTTAATAGCATGTCTGGCTTTATTGCCTTAACAACGCTTGTCAACAGAAGGGTCCGCACATGAATGTAATGGTGATTATGTATACAGTGAACAATTTCATTTGTTACACAAATGAATTATGCAGTTTGCAGTAATTAACTATACTTGTATGATTTATGTGCCCATATTACATGGGTTGCATGGGATTAGGCACTATTCATGCTAAAGCAGTAAATGTATCCGTAGGCCCATAGGTTTCCATTATATGGCAAAAAAGTGTCCTTCTGTAACTGAAAATGCAGGATATATCAGCGGTTTCAATCTGAGATATATGTCTGCGAATACTTCCAATGCATATATAGTGGATGTAAAAAGTATACAAACAAATGTTAAAAGTTTTAGCTAGGAGAGATAGCGGACACTAGAGGAGACAGAGAAAGGATTCAGCAAGATCAAGATAAGCTTGCAACTAATAGAATGGTATTTACAGCAGTCTCAGCTTATCACATGTGATATATATAGCAATCTTAGCTTATCCTATGTGATATATACAGCAGTCTCAGTTTATCATATTTGATATATATATAGCAATTTTACCTTATCCTATGTGATGAATATGCAAGTATATTTTATTTATTTTACATAGCGCCATTGATTCCACAGCACTTTACAGACATTATTATTGTCACTGTCCCCGATGGGGCTCACAATCCAAATTCCCTATCAGTATATCTTTGTAATGTGGGAGGAAACCATAGTACCCAGAGGAAACCCACATAAACACGGGGAGAACATACAAACTCCTGGCAGATGTTGTCCTTGGTGGGATTTGAACCAAGGACCCCAGTGCTGCAAGGCTGCAGTGCTAACCACTGAGCCATCGTGCCGCTGGTGCATCAGTCAGAGCTTATCCTATGCGAAGCAGTTGCCGTGAAGCTTTTTATTACTTTACAGGAGTAAAGCTAAGAAGCATCAAGGAATCAGCCCCTAGGCCATTGATGCTTTCAGAGCAGGCTGTAAACTGAAATATTGTGTGAGTTTATACAACCAACAGCAAAGTGTTTTCCCTGGGAAGACTGCCGCAAACTAGGATCAGTGAAGGATTGTGCAAGAAGGAACTCGAGCTTCACACAGGATCCAAGCTGCAAGTTGCCAGCGGAGGAAAACACAGTGAGTAGTGGCTATACTGGAAAGTTCTATACTCCGGGAAGCCTTGGTCCCAGAAGGAATTAGATTAGCAGGAAGCTTACACCGAGTCACAGCAGAGTGAAGGATAACTCCCATTCTGCAGAGCAGACTGTAACCTGGTGAGAGTTGTAATGTCTCCTCTGAACTGCACCTGAACTACAGTAAATGATAAAGTGACTTTCCTTGTCTCCTGCCTTATTACTCCGAGCCTTCTACTTCCATCACAATATCTGGGGGCCATCCCTGGTTGGAGAGGTTTAAACATCTGCACTGCCATCACCATCTACTCCCCCAGAGATCATCTGCAGTGCCAGCTATACTACAATCCAAATGGCGTCACAAATCACTACATAAACTTTATCCCTAATCAATAGTCCCCTTTTTACATGACCGCCTGGGGCCACGGACCCGGTCACTGCCACTGTGACACATCCCTTTAAGATGACCGGCCCGGTACCGAGTATCCCACGGCCTCTGGGGCACGTCACATGCAAACATCCCAACTGGAGATGATGAATATGTCTTCCTCCAGGCTATCACTCACTATAATCCTGCTGCATATACAAGAATTATTACCTGCACAGATGAATGATTTTTCTGATCTTAGGAAAGATTTACAGAAATAACAATATATTTGTTTGGCTGCTGTCTCAGAAAACAGAATCGTGTACAACTAATTCCTCCCCAGCTGTTGAAAAAAAAGCAAAAACAAATCCACGACACAGTTTTAAAGTAAAAAGTCGAATATGGATGAAGAATTGGTGACAGTTATTATTATAGTCAACATGAGTTAAATGACTTTAATATAATAACACACTATCACACAGTAATATAATAAATTCTTAAAGCATTACAAACATACTGAAAAACTGATAAATGGTGGATTTAAATAGTACTACAAATTTTATGCTGCATTTAGACATCCATGTGACGAATCCTTCTGCAGTCTTTTTTTGGGACCATAAAGTGACCCATAGACAAGGGAGCATCTTGGGGGGTGGGTCAGGTGGGTAATTTGCCAAACCCCTGCACCCTTGAACCAAATAACTATCTCCCCCTCTCCCTTACCCCACACCTCACTTTATCTGCAGACATACTCGTTAACCTCAGACCTCTCCTACTAAAATACAATACAAGATGATCACTCTCCTTCACCCACCTGCTTTCCCTTTCCCTGCTTCTCACTGCTGGTGACATATCCCCCAATCCTGCCCCCCCGCCTCATACATCCCACTAATCCTCACCCCTATGTTTCTCACACTAAGAGAAACTACCGCAATACCTCACACTTAAAACCTGTGCCATCGACCCCCCTCACTCCCGCACCATCTTTCTGGAGCACTTTGGAATGCTCTCTCCATCTGCAACAAGCTCCACGTGATCCATGACCTCTTTACCTCCCGCAACCTTTTCTTCTTGGCCCTCACTGAGACCTGGCTGACACCGCCTGACATGGCCTCCCCGGCCGCGCTGAGTTATGGCGGCCTCCACTTTACCCACACTCCTCGCCCTGACAACAGACATGGTGGAGGGGTGGGTTTTCTCCTTTCTAAAAACTGCTCCTTCAACTCTATCCAACCCTCACCCTCCCTTATCCACCCTTCTTTCGAGGTTCACTCTGTCCGTATTTACTCTCCCTCTAATCTCCAAATGGCTGTCATATACCGACCACTGGGCTCAGCCACTGCCTTCATCGACCAATTCTACATCTGGCTCCTCCACTTTCTCTCTTCTGACATCCCCACTATCATCATGGGGGACTTTAACATCCCCATTGACACCCACCAGCCAGCAGCCTCCAAACTCCTGTCACTTACCTCATCCTTTGGACTTACTCAGTGGTCATCCACAGCCACCCACACAGATGGACATACATTAGACCTCATCTTCACCCGCCTCTGTTCCCTATCTAACCTCACAACCTCTCCCTTCCCCCTATCTGACAACCATCTACTCACCTTCTCACCCTTGTCCTTCTCATCTGCCCCCCATGTCCAGCCACTAGCACATCCTCGCAGAAACCTCGCACACCTAGACATTCACAGACTCTCAGATTCTCTTCTACCTCTGTCCTCCATATCTTCACTCCACAACAAGGACAGTGCCACTGCTTTCTACAACGCCACCCTCACATCAGCCATAGACTCAGTCACTCCTCTCATGCATGGCAAAGTGCGACAAACCAATAGGCAACCCTGACACAACAACCTCACGAAAAAACCTCCACAAGCATCCAGGGTGGCGTTGGAAGAAAACATGCCTGCCAGACGACTTCACTGCTTTCAAACAAGCTACACTTACCTTTAAATCAGCCCTCACCTCTCCTAAACAGACCTATTTCACAAACCTTGTATCTTCATTATCCCACAACCCAAAACAACTGTTCAGCACATTTAACTCTCTCCTCCGCCCACCACTGCCACCTCCAACTCCCCTCATCTCTGCTGAGGACTTTGCCACCTACTTCAAAAAACAAGATCGACCAAACAAGGCAAACCTTTACAGTTCCACCATTAACCACTCCACATACCAGACCTCTGCCCTTCCCTAATAACCTCCCTCTCCAACATCACTGAAGGAGAGCTTATTCATCTCCTTTCCAAATCACACCTCACCACCTGTGCACTTGACCCCATCCCTTCCCACCTGCTCCCCAACCTCACTAACATGATCATTCCAGTCCTAACCCATCTCTTCAACCTATCCCTAACTTCTGGTACCTTCCTCTCTGCCTTCAAACATGCCACCATAACAACCATCCTCAAAAAATCAAACCTTGACCCAACTGCTATGCCCAGCTATCGCCCCATATCACTGCTCCCGTTTGCTTCCAAACTCCTTGAACATCATTTCCATGCTCAACTTTCCTCCCACCTCTCATCTAACTCCCTCCTTGACATCCTGCAATCTGGCTTCCGCCCCCACCACTCCACTGAAACTGCCCTGACCAAAATTACTAATGACTTACTCACAACCAAAGCTACCAGACAGTGCTCCGTCCTCCTTCTCGATCTGTCGTCTGCCTTTGACACAGTTGACCACTGCCTACTGTTACATATTCTTTCTTCCCTTGGCATCAGAGACCTTACCCTGTCCTGGATTTCCTCATACCTTTCTGACCGCACATTCAGCGTTTCCCACTCCCACACTACCTCCTCATCCTGCCCCCTCTATGTTGGAGTCCTCCAAGGCTCTGTCCTGGGACTCCTACTTTTTTCCATCTATA
This sequence comes from Dendrobates tinctorius, assembly GCF_039654945.1. Classification (NCBI taxonomy): domain Eukaryota; kingdom Metazoa; phylum Chordata; class Amphibia; order Anura; family Dendrobatidae; genus Dendrobates; species Dendrobates tinctorius. The sequence goes on from NW_027361751.1 coordinate 5,097,847, forward strand.
TTCTTGGCCTAGGACAACTGATATAGTCCCATGGCTTCCAGTAGCACCTGTATGCAGATGACACTCAGATCTACCTCTCTGGCCCAGATGTCACCTCTCTGCTGTCCAGAATCCCGGAGTGTCTATCAGTCATATCCTCCATTTTCACCTCTTGCTTCCTAAAACTCAATGTAGACAAAACTGAACTCATTATCTTTCCTCCATCTCACGTATCTTCCCTACCCAATCTATCTATTATGGTAAATGGCATCACACTCTCTCCTGCACCTGAAATCCGCTGCCTCGGAGTAACTCTCGACTCTGCCCTGTCCTTCAAACCACATGTCCAAACTCTTGCCACCTCCTGTCGCCTCCAACTCAAAAATATTTCCAGAATCCGTCCCTTCCTCAGCCCTCAATCTACTAAAATTCTTGTACATGCCCCCATAATCTCCCGCCTTGACTATTGCAACACTCTCCTCTGTGGCCTCCCTGCTAACTCTCTTGCACCACTCCAGTCTGTCCTCAATTCTGCTGCCCGACTAATCCACCTCTCTCCTCGCTATTCCCCTGTCTCTCCCCTCTGCAAATCCCTCCATTGGCTCCCAATTCCCCAACGAAACCAGTTCAAACTACTAACACTGACCTACAAAGCCATCCACAACCTTTCCCCTCCCTATATCTGTGAACTAATCTCCCAAAATCTTCCCTAATGTAATCTTCGATCCTCCCAACACCTCCTACTCTCCTCCACACTTATTCATTCCTCACACAACCGCCTCCAAGATTTCTCCCGAATATCCCCTATCCTCTGGAATTCCATGCCTCAACACGTCCGATTATCCACCATCCTCGGATCCTTCAACCGGAATCTTGAAAACCCATCTTTTCAGGAAAGCTTACAGCCTGCAATACCCATTCTGCCGCCTCACCACCGCCTGAGCTGCCGCCTCATCACCACCGGAGCTGCTGCACCCCGACCTTCTGTCTCTTCCCCACTATCCCGTAGAATGTAAGTCTGCAAGGACAGGGTCCTCTCCCTCTGCACCAGTCTGTCTGTTGTGAGTTCATTTTCCCCTTCACCATTGAGGTCTGATGAACTCCCTCTTCTGGTGAAGGAAGGTAGTGAGGCTGATTCAAAGCACCTGAGCAGAATGATGATGACTTGGTGACTGGGATTGCTGACTGGATATAAGGCAGCCGACGCCCTTCTGCCTTGCGGGTGATTACTCTGAGGGATTCTTGGAGACCAGTCTGATTCCTGCTCCTCAGAAGCTAAGTTTTCTGCTCTTCTTTTTGCATTTGTGTTTTGGTTTTGTTTTGCCTTGTTTTTCTGGATTTCTGCCTTTCCCTGCTGGGTGAGCTGAATTCCTTTTTGCTCTGTCTTCAGATAATACCTGAGTACTGATATAGTCTTTTGAAGCCTAGTGTCTTCAGGGCTTTTTTCCCTATCAGTATGTTGGCTCTTGTTTTTGAGAGGGTTTTGGCGGATTGCAGACAGCAGCTTTCCTATTCTGTCCTATTTAGTTAGCTTGGGCCCCATCATTTGCTCAGCCTATCTTTCTATCTGTGTGAGTGTTTTTTCATCTTGCTTCACCGTCATTATATGTTGGGGGCTGCCTATTGCTTTGGGGTCTGCTCTGGGGCAGTTTAGATTTCCCTTTCTGTCTTTAGGCTATGTAGTCCTCCGGCTGTGATCGAGGGGTCTGGGCACCGTAGGAACCCCCCACAGCTACTGATAGTTGTTGTTGTTAGGTTCAGGGGTCTGCAATCCGATAGCTGCCAACTTCTCTGGTTTTCTGGACTTAGCTAGTATTTCTGTTTTTGCCTCCTACGGTGACTCATTCATAACATCTGTCATTGTAAATTTGTTTACTGTTAACGATATCTATAACTTTGTATGTAACCCCCCTTCTCATGTACAGCACCATGGAATTAATGGCGCTATATAAATAATAATAATAATTTGCCCGGGGCTTAATGTGGCAGTCCGACACGTCTCCCCGATGGCTGCATTTTGCCGCCCCCTGTAATGGAAGTCAGCCCCTCTCAGTGCCGGCTGTCAAACTGACAGCCTGCTCAGAGAATGTACTGCGCACCGGCTCCCAGCAATCAATTGAACTTGCGTACCTCAGATGCGAGTGCAATTAAGCCTTGAACACCATCACTTTCGGGCACCACAGAAGTGTGGTGAACATTGATCTGGTAAGCGCTTCACTGGAGCTGAAGAGACAGATGATTTATTGTAATTTGGGGGGGGTGGAAGAAAAATTTATGGAGACATGAGTAGCAAGATGGACACAATATTGGTGCGGACACAGTATATGAAGTGGGGATTGGGCGGTGACAGTGTATGGAATGGGGTGTGGGGATTGGTGCAGATACATTATATGGAACGGGAGGGGTAGATTGGTGTGTACACATTATGATGAGTGGGGGTATGAGGAATGGCACTGACTCAGTATGTGGGAATTTGTAGGGGACACACTATAAGGAGCAGGGTGTGGATTGGTGCGGTCACACTGAAAAGGGGGAATTGGTGTGGACACAGTCTGAGGAGTAAGGGGGAATTGTGCAGACACAGTATAAAGAGTAGAGTGTGAATTTGTGAGGACACAATGAGGAGGTGGGTGCGGGGGATTTGTGCAGACACAATTTGGTGCATGGAGAACTAGTGCAGACATACTATGTGGAGTAGGGGTGTTTAGAGCAGAAACACTCTGTGTAGAGTGGGGGGAGTTTAATGCAGACACAGTATGAGGTGTGGGCAGGGTAAATGCAGATACAGTAGTGGAGGGGATTAGTGTGAACACAGTATGATGAGTGGGGGATTGATGTAGACACATTATGAGGAGAGGGGGGATTAGTGTGGACACAGTATGAGGAGTAGGGGGGATTAATGCGGACACAGTGTGAGAAGTGGGGGGATTAGTGTGAGCACAGTAGGGGGAATTATGTGGACACTAGCAGTCCATGATAGCATCCAAGTGATATCCGATTTTTTCACTGATCCAAACACTTATATTGGCAATTTTGATCCATCACGTGGATCAAAATCAGGCATGTTTTCGTACTTTTGTGTGGAACATTTATTCTGCGAAAAATCACGGACATTTGAATGGTCCCTTCACTATTATAGGTATTAATTCTATCCGTGAAAAAACAGGTAGCACTTTTACACAAAAAACGGATGACTGAAGAAGTCGTTCAGCAGAATTCACACATCCATGATACACAGACTGTGTTCAGATTGCAAAACCAGGCCTGATGACAAGTCTCCTCACCTGAGCTAATTACCTTATAGACAAGTAATGTCCTGGATAGGTATTATGATAAAATCATGGCCTGTGTTTCATTTTGCATAATAGAAAAAACCCCACCATTTTTCACCCATTTTTAGTCCATGTGTCAATTGTTACGATCAGTGTGGATTCAGTTTATAAAAGTTTCTAAGGTACTCCAACCAATTAAACAGTAAACAACAGGCAGCACTGGAATGATATATTATTCTCACTGATCAAATGATTTGAATGGGCAAATTTGTGTCATTACTTGGATGAAAAACGGGCATATCTCTTTTTTTTTCTTTGTTGTACACACGGCGTACACAAAACACGGGCATATGAACAGTTCTTTAGATTTTAATGGGTACAAGGTTCTACTCTTAAAAAGCATATATAAAATAGATGAGTGAAAAACGTGTCTGAATAAGTCCTACGGACTCATTTTTTGAATATGAGAAAGTCAGATGCCACACACAGACCAAAAACGGATGAAAATCGAATCGAGAAAACCAATAAAAAAAATTCATATACAAAAATTTTTTGCTTATCTAGTCGGTCCCTTGAACGAGCTGCTGAGAGGTACATCTTGAGAGCCCAACAGAAGGCCTTTGAGGATGTGAAAGCCGCCCTAAGCTGCGCAGCGATTCTGGCTCGGTTTGATACTCTGTTCATGCTCTACATCGACGGAAGCCTGCATGGTCTGGAAGCAGTGTTACCACAGGTACAAGATGGCTGGGAGAGATTGGTTGCCTATGGAAGCTGTTCTATAAGAGAGACAGAGCGTAACCCCGCAAACTCTAGTTCATTCACGCTAGAGCTACATAACGGGACTGAAGTGGTAGTAATGACTGACAACAATCCTTTCGCCAACCTGGAAAATGCTAAACTGGAGTCATTTGAACAGAGGTGGATGGAACAGCTGACTAAGTTTAACTAATGTAAGGATTTGCTCAGGTAGGCAGTGGCAGGGCCGCAGTAATGGTTTAGAGTCCAAACTTCAGTGGTTTAATAACACTTTAAACAGTAGGTAGCAGAAAGCAAGGGAAAAAAACACAAACGTACTCCAACTTGGAGAACCACTGGTCTCAGACTCACCCTTGCACTGGACGGGCTTAACTAAGCGGCTGCCTGGTCAACAGCCGTCAGGTGCCATTCCCAGGGTTGCTATGAGTCTTGTCGCAAAACCTTTGCAGCACGTGTAGTCCAACAGAACAAGTTCAGGCTAACTCCAGCCTAGCTCCTCACACCTTGCACACAGACCATGTGCCAAACAACATTCTCCATTACATAGCCCATAACCACACCCACAGGTGAAGTACACGTCAGATGGGCTGATCACGTGATTGTGACATCACTGCAGGTCCTCAACCTTAGGGAAAATCCCAGCCAAATTTTATCCTGCTGGGAGAAATATATCTTCCATCCAGCATTACACCCTTTGCTGCACCACACTACCATATGAAGTTCCAGTCAGGAAGAGAAAATGGAAACGGAGACACATTATCCCAGGTTCTGAGGGAACTGCCGGAAAGATGTATGGATGATGAACTTGAGGACGCTGAGACCCTGACTTTAGCCAACTACCTGTCACCCAGGGCATGGTAGATGCAAGTGGGGTGGCCTCTAGAATGCCCACAGTGCTCAGAAAAGCCCACGCAGATTGGGAACAGACACAAAACGACAACAGAGATGTGCAGTGGGTGAAACACTGGGTCCAGGCCAAGAATTGGCCCCAACCAAAGTATCAGGCATTACTATCCTTGGAGGAGAAAATGTTGCTCCGTCAATGAGATAAACTCAGTGTGATTCAGGGCCTCTTGAGTTATGGTCAGAGTTGTAGCACCACCAACAGATTGTAATCCCCATCACATTAGATCCAGTTGCCGCCTAAGAGGTCCATTAGAGAGAGGCTCATTTTGGGAGTGACAAGACTTATAAATGATTACAGAGAATAATATTCTGCCCAGATCTTGGAAAGATGGTAAATGAAGCTGCCAGAAATGTCAAGCATGTGGGTTGAGCAAGAGTTTGGAACAGCGAGCTCCCGTTTAGAACATCAGTACATCCGCTGGAGATACTCATGATAGACTATGTGCAAATAGGGTACTCCAGTTTGGGACACTCGCATTGTCTGGTAATGACTGATCATTTCACTAAATATGCAATGGTGATGCCTACCAGAAACCAGGCCCAGAATCAGCCACTGAGACGGTTTGTCATCACTTCAATCAAATGTTTGTGGGTTCTATGTCAGATTCATTCTGATCAGGGAGATTGTTTCCATGGCTCCGTAATGAAAGAACTCTATCGCCTGTATGGCATTAAGAAATCTAGGACAACACCCTATCACCCGCAAGGCAAAGGTGCATGTGAATGTTTCATCCGCAGCCTACCTCAAATGCTGCGGACCCTGGAGAATGATCAGAAAGCATGCTCACCTGAGTATCTGCATGAACTCAATTTGGTCTATAACAATCGGGTGCACAGCATGACGGGGTACTTTACCCACATGCTGATGTTCGGGAGGGCAGGTAGGGAGACTGATGACATACACATGCCTGATCCACTTGCTGACCCTCCTCGGACCACTACCGCGTGGGCCCAGGAGCACTAGCGGTGCTTGAAAACGATGCTCAGCATGGTCGGTGACTGATGAAGACAGCTAACATCATGACCTGAGACTGTTGCAGAATGAAGTGTTTGCCCAGGGGGAAAGGGTGCTGGCTAGGGTCAAAATACGGTCTGGTAAGTTAGATGAAGCAATTGGAGGTGGTACCGTATATGGTAAAAAGGAGAGTAGCACCCAATATCCCCATGTGTGAGGTAGAACTGGTGGGGACTAGGGGGTGGGCGCAACTAGAAATCTCCATTGCGACAGTGCAAGTTTAAAGAACCAGTGGTCATTGATGCAACACCTGAACCTAACCGGAGGAGAGCGGACCCACCTGTTGTGAGTTCATTTTCCCCTTCATTACTGAGGCCAGAGGAACTCCCTCTTCTGGTAAAGAAAGGTAGTGAGCCTGATTATCAAACACCTGAGGCTGATGATGATGACTGACTGAGTGGAGTTACTGACTGGATATAAGGCTGCCGACGCCCCTCTGCCCTGCGGGTGATTTCTGTTATGATTGAGTCAATGTAGGAGGCAAAAATAGAAATGCTAGCTAAGTCCAGAAAACCAGAGAAGTTGGCAGCTATCGGATTGCAGACCCCTGAACCTATCAACACAACTAGCAGTAGCCGTGGGGGGCTCATACGATGCCCTAGGCCCCTCGATCACAGCCGGAGGACTACATAGCCTAAAGACAGAAAGGGAAATCTAAACTGCCCCAGAGCAGACCCAAAAGCAAAAGGCAGCCCCCCACATATAATGACGGTGAAGCAAGAAGAAAGAACAAAACACAGACAGAAAGATAGACTGAGCAAAGATGGGGCCCACGCTAGCTTAGATAGGAAAGGACAGGAAGGCTGCTGTCTGCAATCCGTGAAAAACCCTATGAAAATAAGAGCCAACAAACTGACAGTAAAAAAGGCCCTGAAGACGCTAGGCTTCAAAAAAGCTATGTCAGTACTCAGGAATATTCTGAAGACAGAGCAACAGGCAAAAGGAGATTCAGCTCACCCCAGCAGGGAATGGCAGAATCCAGAAAAGCAAGGAAAACAAAACACTAATGCAAAAAGGCAAAGCAGAAATCTTAGCTTTAGATGAGCAGGAATCAGACTGGTTTCCTAGAAGTCCACAGAGAAATCACCCGCAGGCCAGAAGGGCGTCGGCAGCCTTATATCCAGTCATTAACTCCACTCAGCCAGTCATCATCATCAGCCCCAGGTGTTTGACAATCAGGCTCACTACCTTTCTTCACCAGAAGAGGGAGTTCCTCGGGCCTCAGTAGTGAAGGGGAAAATGAACTCACAACAGATTTCTCTGTGGGATCCTTGGAGACCAGTCTGAATTCCTGCTCCTCTAAAGCTAAGTTTGCTGCTCGGCCTTTTGCATTGGTGCTTGACTTTGCTTTGCTTTGTTTTTCTGGATTTCTGCCATTCCCTGCTGGGGTGTGCTGAATTCCTTTAGCTCTGTCTTCTGAAAATACCTGAGTGCTGATTTAGTTTTTGAAGCCTAGCTGCTTCAGGGCCTTTTTCATATCAGCTTGTTGGCTTATGTCTTTGATAGGGTTTTGGCAGATTGCAGACAGCAGCCTTCCTGTCCTTTCCTATCCAGGTAGTTTTGGGCCCCGTCTTTGCTCAGTCTATCTTTCTGTCTGTGTTAGTGTTTTCATCTTGCTTCACCGTCATTATATGTTGGGGGCTGCCTATTGCTTTGGGGTCTGCTCTGGGGCAGTTTAGACTTCCCCTTTCTTTCTTTAGGCCTATTTAATTCTCCGGCCGTGATCGAGGGGTCTAGGGCATCGTAGGAACCCCCCCACGGCTACTGCTAGTTGTGTTGATAGGTTCAGGGGTCTGCAATCTGATAGTTGCCAACTTCTCTGGTTTTCTGGACTTAGCTTGTATTTCTGCTTTTGCCTCCTACGGTGACTCATTCATAACAGAATCACCAGCCATACCGCAGATCCTAGGGTACTCAATAGCAGGAAAGAATTGTAAAAAAAAAAAAAAAAAAAAGTGTGTATGTTTTTTCCTCTATATCTCTGAGGCCGTAGGGGGAATTTTTTTTTCTTTCAATGGAGATAAAGCAATTGTCTGGTCGTGTGGAGCAGCTCGCTGTGGAAGTGCGGGGAATTTCCGCCTACCTTGCTCATTCACATGCTGCTGAACCAAAGATTCCTACACCTGATGTATTTTTTGGGGATCGGTCTAAATTTTTGAATTTCAAAAATAATTGTAAATTATTTTTTGCCTTGAAGCCTAACTCATCAGGGAGCTCCGCGCAGCAGGTTAAAATTGTCATCTCCTTGCTGCGTGGCGATCCCCAGGATTGGGCGTTTTCTTTGAAACCAGATGATCCTATTCTGACTAATGTGAACGCATTTTTTCAGGCCTTGGGGTTGTTGTATGACGAACCTAATGCCATTGATCAGGCTGAAAAGACCCTGCTGGCATTGAACCAGGGTCGTGATTCTGCAGAATTGTACTGTCAAAAATTCCGAAAGTGGGCAGTACTTACTACCTGGAATGATAATGCCTTGGCTGCTCTCTTTCGGAAGGGGTTGTCAGAAGCCGTAAAAGATACTATGGTGGGATTTCCTGTTCCCTCTGGTCTTGACGATTCTATGTCATTAGCCATTCAGGCTGATCGGCATTTGCGCGAACGCAAAGCTGCACGAGAGGTGTTGCCACCTGTTGAACAAATGTCTGAACCTATGCAATGTGATAGAGTTTTTTCCAGAGAGCAGCGTCAGGAGTTCAGAAGGCGTAATAAGTTGTGTTTTTTCTGTGGAGATGCCTCGCATATTATTTCTGTCTGTCCTAAACTAGAGAAACGCTTTGCACACACGTTTTCTGTTGGGGGTGTTCAACCTAAGTTTCTTCTGGCTATTACTCTGATCTGCTCCCTGTCCACATTTTCCGCCAAGGCTTTTGTGGATTCGGGAGCAGCCCTAAACCTAATGGACTTGGATTTTGCTAAACGTTGTGGATTTCCGATGACACCTCTGCAGACGCCTATCCCTTTGAGGGGGATTGATGCTACTCCTTTGGCTAAAAATAAACCTCAGTTTTGGACCCAGGTGGTAATGCGGGTCGCCCCAGACCATCAAGAAAATTGCAGATTTTTGGTGTTGCATAATCTGCATGATACTATTGTTCTGGGGTTTCCCTGGTTGCAAATTCATAATCCAGTTTTGGATTGGAAATCTGTGTCTGTGGTGAGTTGGGGTTGTCGGTGTGCCTTTAGTGAGGCTCCGGTGTTTTCCACCTCTCCTCAGTCGCATGATGTTCCTGATTATTTGGCGGACTTTTATGATGTATTTAGTGAGAATGAGTCTGCGTCTCTGCCTCCTCATAGGAGTTATGACTGTGCAATTGAACTAAGCCCGGGGTGTAAATTTCCCAAGGGTCGGCTCTTCAATTTATCTGTACCCGAGCACGAGGCTATGCGATCCTATATTAAGGAGGCATTGGAGAAGGGTCATATTAGACCATCCTCGTCACCCTTAGGTGCCGTTTTTTTTTTTGTAGCCAAAAAGGATGGATCATTAAGACCTTGTATTGATTATCGTGCCCTCAACAAAATTACTGTTAAATATCAGTATCCGTTACCCCTGATTTCTGATCTATTCTCCAGAGTTAAAGGTGCTTGCTGGTTTACCAAGCTTGACCTCAGGGGGGCGTATAATCTTATCCGCATTAAGCATGGGGATGAATGGAAGACGGCGTTTAATACTCCGGTGGGACATTTTGAGTACCTGGTGATGCCTTTTGGGCTCACTAATGCCCCTTCTGTCTTCCAGTGCTTCATGAACGATATTTTCCGAGATTTTGTCGATAAATTTTTGATTATCTATCTGGATGATATTTTGATCTTCTCCAAGGATTGGGATTCTCATGTGGAACATATTCGGACTGTGTTCCGGATCTTGAGGGAGAATTCCCTGTATGTCAAAGGATCTAAATGCCTTTTTGGAGTACAGAGGATTTCTTTTTTGGGATTTATTTTGTCCCCGTCAACTATTGAAATGGACCCGGCCAAGGTACAGGCCATTTACGATTGGGTTCAGCCCACTTCTTTGAAGGCCCTCCAGAAGTTTTTGGGTTTTGCTAATTTTTATCGGAAATTTATAGCAAAATTTTCTAGTATTGCCAAGCCATTGACTGATTTGACTAAGAAGGGTGCTGAATTGATGTGTTAAATTGGTCTCCGGAGGCTGTTTCTTCCTTTCAGGAGCTGAAGCGAAGATTCACCTCCGCCCCGGTTTTGCGGCAACCTGATGTCTCACTTCCATTCCAGGTAGAGGTGGATGCTTCTGAGATTGGTGCAGGAGCTGTTTTGTCCCAAAAGGATCCTGTAACATCTAAAATGAATCCCTGTGCTTTCTTTTCCCGAAAGTTCTCTCCATCTGAACGTAACTATGATGTGGGTAATAGGAAACTGTTGGCCATGAAATGGGCATTTGAGGAGTGGAGACATTGGTTGGAGGGAGCTAAACATCAAGTCGTGGTCCTCACTGACCACAAGAATTTGATTTACCTAGAGTCGGCTAAGCGCTTGAACCCTAGACAGGCTAGGTGGGCCTTGTTTTTTACACGTTTTGATTTTGTGGTTTCTTTTCTTCCTGGAACGAAGAATGTCAAGGCAGACGCCCTCTCTAGGAGCTTCTTTGCTGATTCTCCTGTGGTGACCAAGCCTGCTACCATCTTAGGCGAAGGGGTAGTTCTTTCTGCCATCTCGCCCGATTTGAGACGTGCTCTGGAAGAGTTCCAGGAGGACAAACCTGAGCGTTGTCCCAGTGGAAAGTTGTATGTTCCTGACCAGTGGAAGAAGAGAGTGATGTCTGAAGTTCATTGCTCTACTTTGGCTGGTCATCCAGGTATTTTTGGTACTAGAGATCTGGTGAGTCGGTTTTTTTGGTGGCCCTCCTTGTCTCGTGATGTCAGGAATTTTGTGCAGTCCTGTGGGACGTGCTCCCGGTCTAAATCGTGTTCTCGCTCTAGTGGGTTGTTGATGCCTTTGCCTGTCCCCAAGAGGCCATGGACCCATATTTCAATGGATTTCATCTGTGATATGCCTGTCTCTCAAAGGATGACTGTTATTTGGGTGATTTGTGTTAGATTCTTTAAGATGGTTCATCTTGTACCACTCCCTAAGTTGCCGTCTTCCTCTGAGTTGGTGCCCCTGTTTTTACAACAGGTGGTTCGCTTGCACAGGATTCCTGAGAACATTGTATCTGACAGAGGAGTCCAGTTTGTGTCTAGATTTTGGAGAACTTTCTGTTCCAGGCTGGGAATTCAGTTGTCCTTCTCCTCTGCTTTTCACCCTCAGACCAATGGGCAGACAGAGAGAACAAACCAGACCTTGGAGTCATATTTGAGATGTTTTGTTTCTGCTGATCAGGATGATTGGGTTTCATTTTTGCCCTTGGCCGAATTTGCTTTAAATAATAGAGCTAGTTCAGCCACTTTGATGTCACCTTTTTTTTGTAACTTTGGGTTTCATCCTCGATTTTCTTCAGGGCAGGTGGAGCCCTCTGCCTGCCCAGGTGTTGACACTGTGGTGGAGAGAATGCACCAGGTCTGGGACCAAGTGGTGGATAAGTTATCTCTCTCCCAGGAAAAGGCCCAGCGGTTTTCCAACCGACATAGGACCATTGGTCCCCAGTTTAAGGTTGGTGATATGGTGTGGTTATCATCAAAAAATATTGCTATGAAGGTGGCTTCTCCCAAGTTTAAGCCTAGATTTATTGGACCTTACAAGATTGTGGAGATTATTAATCTGGTCTCGTTTCGTTTGGCTCTTCCTACACATTTAAACTCCATAATGTGTTCCATAAATCTTTGTTGAAGAGGTTTGTTGAACCTGTTGTTCCGAGGGTGGCACCTCCAGACCCTGTATTGGTTGAAGGTAACATGGAATATGAGGTAGAGAAAGTACTGGATTCCCGTCTGGCTAGACTGAGACTCCAGTATTTGGTTAAGTGGAAGGGTTATGGTCAGGAGGATAATTCCTGGGTCTCTGCCTCTGATATTCATGCCAAAAGATTGGTGCGTGCCTTTCATCGGGCTCACCCTGATCGCCCTGGTGGCGTAGTTGAGGGTTCGGTGACCCCTCCTCAAGGGGGAGGTACTGTTGTGAGTTCATTTTCCCCTTCATTACTGAGGCCCGAGGAACTCCCTCTTCTGGTAAAGAAAGGTAGTGAGCCTGATTATCAAACACCTGAGGCTGATGATGATGACTGGCTGAGTGGAGTTACTGACTGGATATAAGGCTGCCGACGCCCTTCTGCCCTGCAGGTGATTTCTCTGTGGGATCCTTGGAGACCAGTCTGAATTCCTGCTCCTCTAAAGCTAAGTTTGCTGCTCGGCCTTTTGCATTGGTGCTTGACTTTGTTTTGCTTTGTTTTTCTGGATTTCTGCCATTCCCTGCTGGGGTGTGCTGAATTCCTTTAGCTCTGTCTTCTGAAAATACCTGAGTGCTGATTTAGTTTTTGAAGCCTAGCTGCTTCAGGGCCTTTTTCATATCAGCTTGTTGGCTTATGTCTTTGATAGGGTTTTGGCAGATTGCAGACAACAGCCTTCCTGTCCTTTCCTATCTAGGTAGTTTTGGGCCCCGTCTTTGCTCAGTGTATCTTTCTGTCTGTGTTAGTGTTTTCATCTTGCTTCACCGTCATTATATGTTGGGGGCTGCCTATTGCTTTGGGGTCTGCTCTGGGGCAGTTTAGATTTCCCCTTTCTTTCTTTAGGCCTATTTAATTCTCCGGCCGTGATCGAGGGGTCTAGGGCATCGTAGGAACCCCCCACGGCTACTGCTAGTTGTGTTGATAGGTTCAGGGGTCTGCAATCTGATAGTTGCCAACTTCTCTGGTTTTCTGGACTTAGCTTGTATTTCTGCTTTTGCCTCCTACGGTGACTCATTCATAACACCCACCCATAGATGTTGATTTGTGGGCTATACCCACTTACTTGCAGACTATAGTCCCATCTGTTGTAATACTGCCCCCAAAGAGACTATATTTCAACCTGTGGTTCTCTCTAGAGATAAAGTGCAGGAAGAGATGGCTGTCCCTGTCAAACCTGTGGCTGCTTCCAATAATGATTCACATGGGTAGTTGACAGCTCCAGTCCTGTGAAGGACCACTCAGGGCACTGTGGGTGTACCGCACAATGCTATGCGCACGACAATTTCATCTGGGAAGGTGTGTCAGGGACGCCAGCCTCTAGTGGGGTGGCATGTGAGATGGTGGTGAATAGACTTGTAGTATCAGACTCTGGTTACAAGAAGTCACTGTGGCCTCTGGAATAGACTCTATTGTAGGCCTCATGGTGTTTTTCAGAACTAGTAGAGAGCTGAGAGGAAGAAGATGGGTGAGAGGGAGATCTACTGCCATCCTTGGAGCTCGGAATTTGTAGTGTTTCAGAAACGGGCCAAGTACTGGACAAACATGTACCTGTTCCCTTGACGCCTGTTAGAGGGAGAGAATTACTTTGGGGGATAACAACGGTTGGATGCAGCTTTGGATTCCTATTCAAGCCATCTGCTGTGATGTTGAGGTCCTTGTGCTTGTTTATCGGGCTAAAGCTACGCTCCAAGCGACAAGTCCACCAGCCACTCCTTGGCATCCCAATTAATGGTCGAATGGATGATCAGCTGCCCTCCTCCATGACCAGGTTACAGTCGTTAAGTCCTCAGCACAAGCCCAGCAAATTATAGTGTATATTGCAGAACATTCTGGGCCTATAGATGGTGCAGCACAGGTGTCCTAGTCGACTTTGACTAGGTGTGTGTGAAACTTTACTGTGTTTGCCTTTGTGTTGTTAGAGGAACTATTCTCCATTTGCAGTAAAGAATAATTTCTTCACGAGTTGTCTGGTCGTGTTCTTTGTCCATGGCCAACTATATCCTAGTGAGACCACCCCCGTACACAGTTTAGAGAAATCCACATACACTGCCTAAAAAACCCATCCTTTTAGAACATGCCATAGTGTCAGTAATGTAGCTATCGGGGAGCAGAGGGTGCGGTGACCCCACCCTGAGCTACTGCTACCCTGAACTGTATCGACATGCGCTGCACACCAATATAGTTAAGCTGTGTGGCAGAGCAGGGGGACTGCCGCCCTCATTTCTGTAGATCGCAGTTCTCTTTATGCCTGTGGTGTACAGAACGGAAGGATGATGGAGTGTTGGAGGAGCTGGCACATGCACAGGGCGTCAGTGTCCCTGCGCAGCGCGAAGACGTTACTATGCTGGGACTCTTAACGTCCTGTGCATGCGACGACACCTTTGCCAATCCATCACCTGCAAGGCTCTTCTCAGGATCCTGGATTAGTTGAGTATATACAGTGGGGGAAATAAGTATTTGATCCCTTGCTGATTTTGTAAGTTTGCCCACTGACAAAGACATGAACAGTCTACTGTACAATTTTAAGGGTAGGTTAATTTTAACATTGAGAGATAGAATATCACAAATAAAATCCAAAATATCACATTGTATAAATTACATAAATTTATTTGCATTTTGCAGTGAGAAATAAGTATTTGATCCCCTACCAACCATTAAGAGTTCTGGCTCCTACAGACCAGTTAGACGCTCCTAATCAACTCTTTACCTGCATTAAAGACAGCTGTCTTATATCGTCACCTTTATAAAAGACTCTGTCCACAGACTCAATTAATCAGTCAGACTCTAATCTCTACAACATGGGCAAGACCAAAGAGCTTTCTAAGGATGACAGGGACAAGATCATAGACCTGCACAAAGCTGGAATCGTCTACAAAACCATAAGTTAGGCCTCTTTCACACTTCAGTTTTTTGCAACAGTTCAAATCCGCCAAAAAGTCAGAGAAGCGGATCCGTTCTCAACTGATGTGAACGGATGGCACAGGATCCGTTTTCAGACGGATCCTGAAAATGAGGAAATAAAGGAACTGCTGGCCGGGAAGGAGAGAGAGAGAGAGAGAGAGAGACAATCCGCCATTAATGCAAGTCAATGGGGAAAAAAAACGGATCCTCAAAAGAAAATTGAGGATCCGTTTTTTTCAAAACCTGTCGGATTGTGACTGATTGTAAAAAACTGAAGTGTGAAAGAGGCCTAAGATGCTGGGTGAGAAGGAGACAACTGTTGGTGCAATAGTAAGAAAATGGAAGAAATACAAAATGACTGTCAATCAACATCAATCTGGGGCACCATGCAAAATCTCACCTCGTGGGGTGATCATGAGGAAGGTGAGAGATCAGTCTAGAACTACATGGGGGGGATTTGTTTATGATCTCAAGAACCAAGAAAACCATTGGTAACACACTACGCCGTAAAGGTTTAAAATCCTGCAGTGCCCACAAGGTCCCCTTGCTCATGAAGGCACATGTGCAGGCCTATCTGAAGTTTGCCAATGAACACCTGGGATGATTCTGTGAATGATTGGGAGAAGGTCCTGTGGTCAGATGAGACAAATTGAGCTCTTCGGCAATAACTCAACTCGCCGTATTTGGAAGAAGAGAAGTGCTGCCTATGATCCAAAGAACACCATCTCCACTGTCAAGCATGGAGGCGGAAATATTATGTTTTGGGGGTGTTTCTCTGCTAAGGGCACAGGACTACTTCACCACATCAATGGGAGAATGAATGGAGCCATGTACCATAAAAGCCTGAGGGATAACCTCATTCCCTCCGCCAGGACATTAAAAATGGGTCGTGGCTGGGTCTTCCAGGAAGACAATGACCCAAAACATACTGCAACACTCGCGCCTAACTGGATGGTGCGAGCGAGGATTGTGGCCCCGCTGTGCCACAAACCAGACTACCCTGGAGTGGCGTGACTAAGCAGCTACCTTGGTCTTCACTGGAGCCTCTAGTGTTGAGGTCAGTCTTGTGCAGCAGGTAGCTGCCAGGTACCACTCCAGGGCAGTGTCTGGCTGTAGCAGCTGATCCCACTGGGGGACGTAACACTAATGACAGGTGCGGGCAAGTACAGATGGGCACGACTGGAACTCTGGCGGGCATGGCTGTTACTCTTGCAGGTTTGCAGGCACGGCTGGCACTCGGGCAGGTAGGCAGGCGTGGCTGGCACTCTGGCAGGCACGACTGGCACTCTGGCAGGCAGGCGGGGACAGCTGGCACTCTGGCAGGCAGGCATTTCAGTCTGACACTGGATATGAGAGTAGGTAGGAACCAGTTCAGACTGGAGGGACAGGAAACATAGGACGGGGGCAGAGCAGAACCGCAAGGTGCAGAGGAACAGAGCAGAACTGCAAGGTGCGGAATGGGAGCAGAGCAGAACCGCAAGGTGTGGAACGGGAGCGGAGCAGAACTGTAAGGTGCGGAATGGGAGTGGAGCACAGCTGCAGGTTGCGGAATGGAGTGCGGAGCAGAACCGCAGGGTGCAGAGCGAAAAGCAGAGTTGAGCTGCAGGGTGCAAAGTGAAAAGAAGAGCAGAGCCACAGGTTGTGGAGCGAAGAGCAGAGCCGTAGAGTGCGGAGCAAAGAGCAGAGTCGCAGGGTAAGGAGCAAAGAGCAGAGCAGAGGGAGTAGACACAAGGCTACACACAGCTGAGTAGGGAAGGAAACAGACAAGGACACGAACAGGTACATGAAACGGACTTAGTATAGACAAGGACGGACACAGGAACAAGTACAGGACAATGGATTCAGGCCTGGGCATTCAGCCCCCAGGGAGGTGGAGCACAAAACACACAGAGCACAGAAATGGGTCTGGGTATGCAGCCGCCAGAGAGGTGGAAAACAGGACAGGACCTGGCAACTCAGCAGCAAGATACTGTCATGATCCAGGTTGGATATAACAGAGAAAATGCACAAGTAACTTTTTTTTTCCTTTGACTGTGTGTTCAGTTCTAGTTTCTCCAGGTCGGCGCTTTGGAGATGTGTGGTGCCTCCAGAACATACATTGCCTATACCAGCGGTGCGTTTGTCATTAACCTGAAGTGTCAGGTAGTGGTTGGTGATAATGTCACGGTCACGCGTGGCTGGACACAGCGCCTCCAGCAGGGCGGATTTAGATGACACGCGTGACCCTGGATACACCGCCTCCAGTTGGGCGAATTTAAGTAATAATAAAACGTGCAGCTGGATACGCCGCCTCCAACAGGCGAATTTTGGAAATACACGTATGTCTGGAAACCCCGCCTCCAGTAAGGCGAATTTAAACAATAAAAGGGAAAGCCTGGGTAACAATAACAATGGTGGCCCTGCGATAGGGAACGGGGAAGTGGAGACCTCCTGCACTCCCCTGAGTCAGTGTCTCTACACTCCTAACGTTCCCTTGGCCGGTTCCGCTCCGAGCGATGATCAGGAACCTAAAAACCCTGACTTGCCCTGCACCTAAACCCTCACTACTGAAGTGGACGGTGCAGAAACTAATCCCACCACTGCACTAAAACACACACAAGGAAAAGATGCACGCAGGTGGTGGGCTGCAGGTGGTGGGCTCTGTTGCTGGGGGCGTAAGCAACAGAGCAAAGCTAAGTGGTGTTTCCTTGTTTTGTCTCTTTTCCTTGTGTGTGTTTTAGTGCAGTGGTGGGATTACCCTTTGATATTACGCTTGTGTGAGGGATTGCGTTCAGTACCAGCACCAGCGCCAGCACCAGCGCCAGCGCGCCTCTGCTTCATAGTCCACAGCTGCTAGCGTCCGACATTGCGCTTAGCATTGTCGTACAGCGGCAGTGTCCTACGCAGCGCTGCAGTAGCAGCCCACTTAATCGTTCGCGGCTGCGACGCTACACACACGGTAGGTCTAGAAGGACTTAATACCGCCATCTTTGGCTATTCCTGTGACCTTATACCGTGTGTGTAACTATTTTGAGCACTGTGACTTTAACAGGCTCAGCCCTATTGTATTTGTTTATGTTCATAGGCATCTCTGTGATTTAACAGAGATTGCTCTGTGCACTTGGGTGACGGTTACCCCTGTGCACAATACCGCCATATTGCTCTGCCACCATCTAGCAGCGGTTATACCACCTACTGCACGGTGGACCCCGAGCGGCGAACGCACTTTATTTATATTTTTATTTAGTGCATTCCGCCATTACTAACATTTATAACCCCTTCCCCCTTTTATGACCTTTGCTTAACTCTGTGCATTTGGCCTGGGCAGTCACACCCCACTTTCACTCACAGCTGATTCTGTTTAACTGCACATATATTCAGCACCATGGGTCTGCTCCAGACGTAGTCGGCTCCATCTACTTCAAAATCCATATTTCAAAGTACATATTTCTAAGTACTCTGAATTAGACTAGAATTGGACTGGAATTGACTGTAAGGTAACAGACTATAACACCACAACAATGTTTCACCTTCTTTTTACTATCACCCCCATACTACTCTATTTCTCCCTAACTCCTGCAATCCCTCCACCCAGTAAGGAACTAGTCATTTCCCCCTCCATCCTTCCCAGCCATCTCACCTCTTCGTCACAACTGTTCCTCCACATACAATCCTTTTTCTCCAGACTCACACGGCCACATCATGTCCTATCCTGCTCCCACCTTCTAATGCTCTGTCTACTACTCCTCATTGCTGGCGATGTATCCCCAAATCCTGGCCCTCCTCAACACATCCCCACACTCATTTCTAACATCCTGCAACGATCCTCTACACTTTTTTGCAACCATGACAACCTCATACCTATTCATCCAGCCCCCACTCCCCCGGTCCCCCTACCTGGAGCACTATGGAACACACGCTCTGTCTGCAACAAGCTATCATTTATCCATGACCTCTTTATCACCAACAAACTCTCCTTCCTTGCCATCACTGAAACCTGGCTCACTCCATCTGACACAGCCTCTCCAGCTGCGCTTTCCTATGGCGGATTCCATCTCTCTCACACCCCTCGCCCCAGCAACAGACGTGGTGGAGGAGTTAGCTTGCTCCTTTCTGATACCTGCTCCTTTACCCCAATTCCTTTGCCACCCTCCGCTACTCTTCCCTCGTTCGAGGTGCACTCCGTCCGCATCTATTCCCCCTCCAACCTCCAACTGGCTGTCATCTACCGCCCCCCAGAACTAGCCATCTCCACCTTTCTCGACCACTTCACCACCTGGCTACTCCATTTCCTTTCTGCTGACATCCCCACCATCATCATGGGCGACTTCAACATCCCCATTGACACTTCCACCCCAGCTGCCTCTAAACTTCTATCGCTCACGGCTTCCCTTGGCCTCACACAATGGTCCTCTACGGCCACTCACAAAGATGGTCACATGCTGGACCTTATCTTCACCCGTCTCTGTTCCCTCACTAATCTGAATAACTCACCCCTCCCCCTGTCTGACCATGACCTACTGACATTCTCTTCCCTCTCCTCTCCTACTGCGCAACCCCGCTCCATAAACTCGCTCACCCTTGCAGGAATCTCAAACACCTCAATTTACAATCGCTCTCTGAGTCCCTTCTCCCTCTTAAAGACATAGCTTCTATTCATGACACAGATGCTGCTGCCACTTTTTATAGCACCACAATAACAGCAACACTTGATTCGGCTGCCCCCCTCACACAGAGCAAAACTTGCACAATCAACTGGCAGCCCTGGCTGACCAGCCTGAACAAAGAACTGAGATGGTTTTCCAGGGCCGCTGAGCGGAGATGGAAGAGAACCCATTCTACTGAGCATTTCAGCGCATACAAGCAGTCCCTTGCCAGCTTTAAGTCCACGCTCTCTGCCGCTAAACAAACTTACTTCGCATCTCTGATATTCTCCGTCTCACAACCCTAAACAACTCTTCAACACTTTCAATTCTCTACTCCGTCCCACAGCACCTCCTCCCCCTCCCCTCATTTCTGCTGAAGACTTTGTCTCCTTCTTTCAGCAGATCGACAAGATCAGACAAAACTTTGGCCCGCAGCCCCCAATGCCCCTCTTAGCCGCTCAGCCCTGTTCTGCCAAAGCCAGCTTCTCCACCATGACAGAAGATCAGCTCTCCACCCTTCTGTCAAGATCACACCTCACCACTTGTGCCCTCGACCCACTCCCGTCTCACCTTATCCCTAACTTGACCACAGTCTTCATCCCATCTCTAACACACCTCTTCAACCTTTCACTTACAAATGGTGTCTTTCCCTCATCCTTCAAACATGCCTCAATCACACCCATCCTCAAAAAGCCCTCCCTTGATCCATCCTCTGTGTCTATCGCCCAATTCTCCCTTACGCCTCAAAACTACTGGAACAGCATGTATATCTTGAACTGTCCTCCCACCTCTCCTCCTGTTCCCTCTTTGACCGGTTACAATCTGGCTTCCGACTGCATCACTCAACTGAAACTGCCCTAACTAATGTCACTAACGACTTACTAACCGCCAAGAGCAAGCAACACTACTCTGTCCTCCTTCTCCTGGACCTGTCCTCTGCCTTCGACACCGTAGACCATTCCCTCCTGCTACAGACTCTCTCACCTCTTGGCATCACAGACTTGGCCCTATCCTGGATCTCATCATACCTAACAGACCAAACATTTAGTGTCTCCCTCTCACACACCACCTCCTCACCTTGCCCCCTGTCTGTTGGTGTTCCTCAAGGCTCTGTCCTATAACCCCTACTATTCTCCATCTACACCTTTGGCTTGGGACAGCTCATAGAATCCTATGGTTTGCAGTACCACCTCTATGCCGATGACACCCAGATCTACCTATCTGGATCCAACCTCGCCTCCTTACTGACTGAGATCCCACAATGTCTGTCTGCTATCTCAGCCTTCTTCTCTGCTTGCTTTCTCAAACTGAACATGGACAAAACAGAATTCATCATCTTTCCCCCATCTCACTCTACCCCTCCACCAGACCTATCCATCAATGTCAATGGTTGCTTTCTTTCCCCAGTCCTGCACGCTCGGTGCCTTGGGGTGATCCTCGACTCTCTTTCAAACCACATATCCAAGCCCTCGCCTCCTCCTGCCGCCTCAAACTCAAAAATATTTCCCGGATCCGCTCATTCCTCAACCACGAAACCACAAAAACACTAGTGCATGCTCTTATCATCTCCCGCCTCGGCTACTGCAACCTCCTACTCTCTGGCCTCCCCTCTAGCACTCTGGCTCCGCTCCAGTCCACCCTACACTCTGCTGCCCGACTAATCCACCTGTCTCCCCGCTATTACCCAGCCTCCCCCCTATGCCAGGCCCTTCACTGGCTTCCTATTGCCCAGAGGCTACAATTCAAAACCCTAACCATGACATACAAAGCCATCCACAACCTGTCTCCTCCATACATCTGTGACATGGTCTCTAGGTACCTACCCGCATGCAACCTTCGATCATCTCAAGATCTCCTTCTCTACTCCTCCTTATCTTTTCTTCCCACAACCGCATACAAGACTTCTCCCGTGCTTCCCCCATACTCTGGAACTCTCTGCTGCAACACATCAGACTCACACCATCAGCGGAAACCTTCAAGAAGAACCTGAAGACCCACCTGTTCCGACAAGCCTACAGCCTGCAATGATCCTCGGTCTACTGAACCACCGCACGACCTGCTCTACCCTCTCCTACTGTATCCTCACCCATCCCTGTAGACTGTGAGCCCTCGTGGGCAGGATCCCCTCTCCTTATGTACTTGTGTGTCCCTTGTCTTACACATGTTTATTATACTTGTCTATATTTCCCCTTTTCACATGTAAAGCGCCATGGAATAAATGGCGCTATATAAATGCATAATAATAATAATAATAATAAAGTATCCGATACCTCTTAGCAATAGGCTGGGGCCAAATTAGTGGCATGCACACTGACTCTATAAGACTCAGGAAGTGCCGGCGCCATTGCCCTAAGCATACAGCAAGGAAGTATGCAACAAGCAAGGTCATGAGGCCCACAGCATGGAGCAGGCAGAAGACAGAACTCATAGCATTGCCTGGAGTGATAAGTAAGATGGTGTATCTGCCTGATGGGAGATGGAAAGCCATGCAGTGATGCTGTCAGGGACGTTACACATACAGCCAAGGCAACAAACGAGTGGCTCAAAAAGAAGCACATTAAGGTCATGGAGTGGCCTAGCCAGTCTCCAGACCTTTATCCCATAGAAAACTTATGGAAGGAGTTGAAGCTCCGAGTTGCCAAGCGACAGCCTAGATATCTTAATGATTTAGAGATGATCTGCAAAGAAGAGTGGACTACAATTCCTCCTGACAGGTGCGCAAACCTCATCATCAACTGCAAAAAATGTCTGACTGCTGTGCTTGCCAACAAGGGTTTTGCCACCAAATATTAAGTCTTGTTTGCCAGAAGGATCAAATACTTATTTCTCACTGCAAAATGCAAACAAATTTATATAATTTATACAATGTGATTTTTTAAATTTTATTTTTGATATTCTATCTCTAAATGTTAAAATTAACCTACCCTTAAAATTATTGACTGTTCATGTCTTTTCAGTGGGAAAGTTTACAAAATCAGCAAGGGATCAAATACTTATTTCACCCACTGTATGATGATTTTTATTTTAAATAAAACTTGTGGTGTGACTGTAGGGGCATCATAAATAAAGGGGAACCCTCCTACAGTGTCAGGGTTACTATTGGGGACCCTAAAACCATGTGGGGGGCCCTCATACAGTACATTGTAGGGACTACTAAAGGAGGCCCTCATAAAGTGTGGGTGTCACACCGGTGACTTGCACTGGTGGTAAGCACTGCCTTCTCACTGCAGATACAGCTCTGCTATCCCCAGTGATGGGCTGTCTCGCTGATCTGCCTCATGTAGCATCTCTAACACTGCTGCATTTTTCTGCTGCTGGTAAGACTCTACTTGGCTATAGGATGGTGTACACAGAGCACAGTGATCAGACTTACACAGGCAACAGCAAGTGTACGATTGACACTGAATGAAGGAGCTAGCATGCTTAAGTAGAAGACTATTCAAGGAAAGTGAACACAGATGATGCAGCTCAAACCCAGCACAACCCCTACACAAAGTAACATATCAGACAGGAACAGAGTGGAGATTGTGACAGCACCACTTTCTACAGTCATTTAACCCAATCGTATCCTGCAGAGGTGAGATTCTTTTGCCCATCCACAAGCAACAGGGTTTTTTTTAGTACCTCCTCCCAACACTCCTTGCCTGATCTAAGGTTCTAGTCCAGTCTCTGTTTAAATCCTTGTAAGGTGCTTTCTGGTATTGTCTGTTCTGTTTTCTGACCCAGCTTGCTTACTCTTTTATCCTAATCTCTCCACTCCTGACATCAGCTACGTATATTGATCCTGTGCTGTCTGTCCTAACCTTACATTGTCTGACCTCATCTCTGCCTTTGTCCTCCTATACCTCATACCTATGTCTCTTACCCTTCGATCAGCTGCAGCAGACCCAAGAACTTCCCTGGTGTAGTATCTGGTGACTACCGGTGTAGGGATATGTAAGAAAACCTACGTTCCTTTAAGTTTCACATGCTTCCAATGCGTATGTATATATATAATATATATATATATATATATGTTGTTGTTGCATGTTGTCGTGATTCATACCGTATTGTGATATAACGTGTATATTGCATGTGGGTTGCCCTCCCAGGGCTGTGGGGTACTCGGTACCGGGCCGGCGTCGGCGGGATGTGTCACAGCAGCGGTGACCCGGTCCGTGGCTCTGGGCGCCCAAATAACAGGGGAAGTTTGAATGGTGGAATGTAATTAATGGAATAGTTCATGACGCCACCTGTGGTGTTCGGCAAGTGAGATGTTGAGCCGACGCTGCGTGCAGATCCTCTGGGGCTGGTGGTGTGTTGCAGCCAAGATGGTGAAGCTCCAAACTGGTGAAGCTGTATCCCCAGGGCAGTGTAGATGTAGGGGTAGAGGAGAGGCACAAGCGGTGTAGAAGCTGGTACCCAGATGTAGCGGCGCTGGGTGTGTTGGCGCAAGAATCAATGGAGGACACCAGGGCTTGTAGTTCCAAAGCTTTACTCACAGTCTGTAATACACACAGGTGCCTGCCTCCGTGCCGTGTCCTCCAGGTCATAGACTCAATCAATCTCCAGGCCAGATGGAATGCTCCCTTACAACGCTCCGCCAGCATGTGCCTTTCTGAACGTCTCCTCTTATAGCGCCTTTAAGTGTGAATTACTCCTAGTACTGAGTTACACTGAAGTGCCTCCTGACAGAAGTTCCCAAGAACTCTACTTGTACGGCAGACAGCTGTAGCATGCTTCGGGGACTCCTTACTCCTGAGTCCCGGCTCACTATCCAAGTTGCTATTGTGCCCCCAAGTCTTAGATGGGAGTAGTGCATTTACAGCCCACTACTCCACCGGTGTCTGCTGCAGGACCATTAGCATCCATACAACCTCGGGGACCGGGCCCCGGCCTTGCGCTTAGAACTTCTAGGCAGGGTTCTCTTCTAACCCACATCCTCCGTTCCCTTTTACTCATTCGTTCCGTACTAATCTTTCCTTCTTATGGAAGATCAGGTTTCAGTTCAATGTCTTTCTCCTTCTTTCCTTTCCCGTGCCAGCAGACCCAGGTCACTGAGATCTGCTGCAGCACCTCCTTCCTCCATCCCTCTCCCAGGGATCTTCTCTCCTCACTCTCCTCTCTCTGACTGACCCCAAAATCATAACCCTTCCCGCTCTTTTATGTATTCTAACTCCACCCACCTCCCAGCACGTTTCGTGTTCCAAGCAGGGAGCCACCAAAGGTGCTCTGCTACACTCCAAGCAGGGAGCCGCAATGTGGCTTTGCTGAACTACCGTGTTGTGTGGAATGCAGGTGTTGGAGCGTGGTCAGGAGCCTCCAGCTTACCTGGATGGTGAGGCACCACACCTCAGGAGGAGGTGCAGTACCTCTGTGGCGACTGAGCCTCAGGGGCGCCACACATGTTGCGGTTTAATCAATGTACATACTAGGGATAGTGTAATTAGTGTTATGGCCAATAGATGGGGGCACAGAGTTTGTTATATTTAGATGGAAATATAGGGGTTAACAATAGGAGGGGTTAGCTGTATAGGAGTAGAGGGGGACTTCCTAGTTAGAGTTAGTTAGGAAGGGGTGTTTGAACCCTGTAGATGGGCTTAATTGCCCAGACATGTAAAAACCCTCTTTTTGACTTGAGCTTTAGTATTCAAGACTTAGGACTCGACATATACTGCCAGCAACATTAAAGCATAGTGTCCAGCTTCAGTCAAGAAGAACAAGTGTAGCAACAAAGTCAGGAGGATAGAGTTCCCCATTGAAGAATTGAAAGAAGCAAAGGGCAGCCAGACGGGCGAGTGTTCATCATGTGGCGACTTGTAGCCTGGGCGCATTCTCTAGGAGCCGGGGTGAAATGGCAAAGGGAGGCACCAGTGATAGTAAGGACAGGAGGGATACCGGTAATTCATATAAGTGGGTACAACCCGACCTCGAGTTGCATAGGGAAGAGAGTGAAGAAGGGAAAGCTGTTTTGAAATGTAACAAAGATTTTAATGTCCATCACATTTGTAATCTGGATGAGCTGCAAAGAGACGTCAGTAAAGTTCTGCATTGTGAGTTAAACTTGGACTCTGTCTTTATTTGTATGCAAGTGAATGTGAATGAAGACAGTCTTGGAAAGCAGAGGGAGGACTCTGCCAGCATCGTGAGTACAAGTCATGCTATGCGGAAAGTGTTGTATCTTTATCCTGTGAGGGGAGGCTCTCACAACCGTACTGGAGTGTTTCGGCTATGACTACGGTCCGGTGCCTACCTTACACTGGCAGCCAAGCCTATCCTCACCATCAGAGGCTCCAGTGAATACCTGGTAGTCACTTAGTCACGCCCCTCCAGGAAAGCCCGGCCCATAGCACGGTGGGTCCACACCCATCAACGTTATAGTGGGGGACATTATACAGTTTGGGGGCCAATGTGGGACCATTATTCAGTGTGGGAGCTAATTTGGGGGCCATTACTCAGTTTGGGGGTAATACAGAGCCAATTGTACATCGTGTGAGCTAATATGGGGGCCATTATACAATTTGGGTAGCTAATGTGAGGGCCATTAAAGTTTTGGACTACCATGGGAGACATCATACAGTATGGGGACTACTGTGGAGTGCCCTCATACAGTGTGGGGGACCCTCATATAGTATAAGGGGCTCTCATAATGTAGGTGAGCCCCTCATACAATGTAGAGAGATCTGTGGGAGTCCTCAAGGTGAGGTGGCATTATACAGCTTGAGGACTGCCTTGGGGGCCATTATACAGTGTATAAGCTAATGCTGGGTAGTTATACCGTTTTAGGACTACTGTGGGGGCCATTATACAGTGTGGAGACCATTATACAGTGTGGGTTATACTGTGGAGATCATTATAGTGTTTTAGTTGAGAAATGGGGATACCATACTGTGGATAGCGGAATTGTAGGCCCATCAGATTGTGTATAGGGGAGCTGTGGGGCTGTGAGGGAGGGCCAGGGCCGTAGTCGTGGCTGAGAGTATGTGATTTATCGCACCCTGGTCTCCCCTCACATGAATATAATGTCCCCTCTGTAGCATACCTTCTGCACCGTCAGGGTCCCGTCAGGCTGGCTGAAGTTCCACTGCTAGCGTTGTTGCATAATAAGAGACAAAGTCCATTTCAAACTGAAAATGTAGAACTTTACTTTCCTCTTTGCACAGCACATCCTTATGAGACAGCATTTGCACAGGGTTCCAGCTTTCATTCTCCACTTTCCCTGCATTCCTTCCTTGGTCCCACAGTACGAGCCCAGGTCATACCGCCTCTTGCGGTAACGCAGCGTACTCCCTGTTCAACTCTCTGCGCTGCCTTGGGGGTTCCTGCATCCATTTCGCCCCGGATCTGAGGGCATCAGCCCATGCGATGATCTGCCATATGATGAGTAACCTGAGTCCCTGTACTGTTCAGGACCTCTTCTCCACTTCTGCTCCCCACTGCTGTCACACTACTGTTTCAGCTACACTTCTCTTCACAGGGTCCTGGATGGCTGGGTCCTCAGCTTTAAATGTTAAGAAGCTAATGGGTAGCTCGAGCTCTAAGCCCACATGAGCTGTATGAGCTCCTTAGCTCCTTCGGAACTCACCAGGAAACTTTTCCTGCTTTACCTCCAGTAAACTCTTCCTATAGTTAACTATATACACTCTCTATTACACTAAGGTGTCATGTACCCCATCTAGTGACCAACTCCAGTACTACGCTTTCCCTATGTTACATTAATATATTAGCAGAACATATATACATATATATATAAATTACATCTGATCTTGCACCCCTCCCATTGGCCTTGCAGGTGGCCGCAATCAGCTCTACCTGCCCATAAATTGTAGGTTTAGCCTGGTAGTGACATGTCTGTCCAAAATTGTAGGCTGGTGGCCCAGAAGTGACTTATGTACGGTAGAGCAGGGACCCATCAGGGGGTGGTCACCTTGCCGTGGTTGATGGGCTTACATGAATTGGCCAGTTTGTGCACTAAGGCCGGGGTCACACTAGAGAGGAAAATGGACGAGTGTGAGGCGTTAAAAGCACGCATTACACACGGACAAATGTTACAAATGTAACAATAATGCACTTAAGATGCATTATTGTTACAGAGGCACTCAGAGTACAGTGACTGTCCAAGGTACACAGGGGCATTATTACTTTCTAGGGGTAAAATATGTGCACTATTTTCTATTGGACTTTCACAGGGCACTAATATTTTCTAGCATGCAAAAGAAAAAAAAAGAAAAAACCAGCTCAACTGCTGCAGGATGTGGTGTGAGGAAGCAAGGGATCCATGTAGTTTCATGTGCAACAAATCAAAAATAAAAAAAAAGTAAACCAGCTTCGAAAAAATTCCAAAATTTATTAGTTCACAGATAAAAACAGTATGAGACAGGACATAGTTCACATGGTCAAGTGAAGCAACTTACGCGTTTCAAACACACTAGGTGTTCTTTCTCAAAGCGTTCTGTATTGGGGAAACAATAGGATGAGGAGTTTGTGCAGGTTGGGAATAGATGGGGATGATGCTGGTCACGGCCGGACTGGCCATCTGGCAAATGCCAGAAGGGCCTGTCTGGTCATGGGCTGCCTTGTCTGCTATGTTGTTAACAGAATTGGTGCTCTCATGACACCCATACTACTAAGAGATGTGATGGAGCACAAAGTCGCTGACTCCGTCACTTACCCCAGCAGGCCCAGTATCATTAGAAATATTGGTCTTGTAGTAAATCTTGCTTCCTCCATCCAGGCTAATATTAGCAATATATCCCATCTGGATCATGTGTGATTTCAAATGCCAGGACTGAATTTCAGCCCCAGTCCGTACCTGATGCTGGTAATGTGAGAAGTCAGATGTGTCTTTGTTGTAATCTCTTCAGAGGAGGCCTGGCTGGAGAAGTTGTCATGTCGATCTGGACCAGATGGAAAAGACGAGAAAAGTGAACGACTCCAATAGAAAGTCATCTGTAAATCACTGTACTGTAATCATTGGTATGTTCCACAGCAGGGGTTCCCAATCACCGGTCCGCGGACCAGAACTAAACACTGACAGTGCGCTCTGCGGTGGCTCAGAGCACACTGCAGGCCCGGACAGCTAATCTGCCCTCCCGGGCACTTGCCCGGTGGGCTGTGGTGTGGACAGCCGGGAACGCGCTGACACTGTTATGTGTCAGCGCTCTCTCTGGGCAAAGAACGTGCACTCTGCTCTCCCGCCTGTGGCCCTAGTAGTGCTGCAGCAACAGCCTGACTGAAGCAGCAGTGAATGAAGAGAGGCGAGTAATATTTTTTTGTTTGATTACGGTATATATATACGGTACATGTGCAATTTCAATTCCATTTACCATCATCTGTTCTTTCCTGTTGTGTCTCCTTGTTCTGCTGACTGGACACTGTTTTCATTTTTTGTAACCCTTTGTTTATGCACTATTTTTAAATATCTCTAATGAATTTCATGTTTTACATTTAATGTTTTCCCGTGCATTCCTCTCGTATGTTCTAGTAGACTCTATAGTAGGCAGACTCCTTAATATAATACAGCCCCCTTCCTATAGGTAGACTCAATAGTATAATGCAGCTGCATCAAAAAAAAATCCAATACTCACCTATCTTCCTCCTGGTTCCTACGCCATCGAGACCGCTGTCAGTGTCGGTGACGTCAGACGCTGACAGGGGGATGATGGGAGGAGTGTAACGCTCCTTCTCTCATCAATGCGGTCAGCTGTATCGGCATGTAGCCAATACAGTTGAACCTGCGATGACGGACTGGGGCCCACTGCCAGAGGCGTATCTAGGCTTTCTGGCACCCGGGGCAAGAATTCGGTTCGGCGCCCCCCCCCTCCGCCCAAGTACATATGCGACTTGCACACTTATCCATGTACCTGCGAGCTGCTCTCCCTAATGCTCTCAATGTTCAGTAAAAAACTGAGAGAAGCAGGAAGAGAAGCTCGTTGTCACAGGACCATAACTATGAAAATCACATATGAGTGAAGTGTCCGTGTGATGACTACTGGAACCTGCAGAGCTGAATCCTGACATTGCAGCTTCTGAATTCTCACAACGAATGCACTGCACACTTTTAGGATTCTCCCTTGCCGATGTACAGTCATGTCAGCACAAGTATGTGATTTATATACTTCTGGCCACATTCCGACTAGACGTGTCCGGCCTCGCGTCGTTCATTTTCATTGAGTGAGGCCACACATGTCTAGTCAGCATGTGACAGCATGTATGTAAATTACCGGCATGAGAGAATCCTGACAGCGTTCAGTGAGCACTGTGAGAATTCAGAAGTCTGCAGTCACATAGAATGACTGCAGACTCATCACAAACCTGGAGAACCCCTACAATGTTCCTAACAAATAAAAACATGAGAATAAGTCAGTATCACAGATAACACTTACAGCCAGGTACCTTATAGATGACGTCGTCTCTGCAGTCAGTAACCTTTTCTTCTAGACCCCATGATGAGTTTTCTCATCCACATCTCGTCTCTGCAGACTTCCATCTTCTCCGGTCTTCTGCAGCAAATCCCCACACGATGCCCTTAAAGATAGAAGTGTCATTATAATGCTCCTAAATAAAAATATCTGCAATATACTGTGGCCTCACACTATTCCCCTCCCTCCTCATACTGTCTCCTCATATATTTACCCCCTCACTCTCTATACTGTCTGCTCACACATATCCCTGACTCCCCATACTGTGTCCACTTACATTAACCCATTCGCTCCCCATACTGTCTGCACCAATCCCCCATAATGTTTCCTCATACATACTCATTATTTTGTGGCCTCAAATCTCCCCACACATTAAATCCCCCCATCCCCAATCCTCCACACACATTAAGTACCCCCATCACCACTCCAAATCCCCCCACACATTAACCCAATCCCCACTCATTAACCCCCATCAGCACTCCAAATCCCCCCACCCCCACTCCAAATACCCCCACACACTAACCCCAACCCCACTCATTAACGCCCCCACACATTAACCCCCATCCCCATTCATTAACCCCCGCACACATTAACCCAATCCCCACTCATTAACCCCATCACCACTCCAAATCCCCCCACACATTAAATAACCATCTCCACTCCAAATACTCCCCACACATTAACCCCCATCCCCACTCATTAACCCCCATCCCCACATTAAACCCCATCCCCACTCATTAACGCCCATCCCCATTCATTAACCCCCGCACACATTAACCCAATCCCCACTCATTAACCCCCATCTCCACTCCAAATCCCCCCACACATTAACCCCATGGCATCCCCACTCATTAACCCCCATCCCCACTCTAAATACCCCCACACTTTAACCGCCATCCCCTCTACAAATCCCCCCCATCTCCACTTATTAACTCCCCCTCATCTCCCATCTTCGGTGGTTCTTCAGCTCCACAGAGGAGCACACTTACCACCAGCGTTTGCTTTGGGCGCCGGGGAGTGACGTCAGCAGCATGATCACATGACCTGATCACGATGCTGACGTCGCTCTGGCCCGGCGGTCAGAGCTTCATTTGTACTGGCGTCTGTATAGACGCCAGTACAATTGTTCCCTGGGAGCCGGCACGCGCTCCTTCTCTGTGCCGGCTGTCAGCTTGACAGCTGACACAGAGAACCGCCGACTCTCAGGCCGGGGGGGCGGCAGAACGCAGCCACCAAGGAGGACACTGCGGACCGCTGCATTAGGCGGTCCGACCGCCCCCCTGCTGGCTGCGCCCGGGGCAACTGCCCCGGCTGCCCCCCCCTAGATACGCCCCTGCCCACTGCTAGCACCGGGCCCACCCCCGCCTGCTCAGGGGCCCCACAGTCGCCGGGTGGCAGAGCAGGGAGATCGATTCTCCCGCCGCAGTGTAACTGTAGCGTAGCTCCGGGTGGGCTCCCTCAGAGTGCGAGGCCCGGGGCCACCGCCCCCTGTGCATCCCCATCCCCCCTGGTAGCTACGTTACTGAGTCTTATTAAAGACCATTTTGTAACAGTGAAAGTAACAGAAAAATATGTTATATGTTTACTTCCTTCAGTCTTGTTCACAGAAGAAGAGAAATCTTCATATGCTGCATTGCAGAATTGTCATCCGTGCCCTGAGGATTATATAAATGAGCGAGCTCTGAACGGCTGATGTAATGGATAACTCTGCTGTGCTGGGGCAGGAAATGTAGAACGCGCAAAAGAAAAAATGACGCAGGTAACACATTCCTTGCGGGGAAAAATGTATCTTTGGTTCTTTGGTTTCTTGGTCATTTTTTTTTAGCTTTGAATCAGTTATAATCCAGGTATTCATGGAATGAAGGATGTGTCAGTTCTGGTATTAATACTGTATCGTACAATCAAAGCCTGACCTCACACTGCGAATAGATGTTTGATTCTATTCTGCACTTAAAGGGAATCTGTCAGTAGGATCATCTCTCCGAAGCCGTCCTTATTGACATGTAGGTCATAGGGAGTGGAATAAAATGATGACTTGATATCTGTGCTCCGATGGCTTATTTCACAGATATCCATGTTTTTTTATATGTACAGGTGCATCTCACAAAATTAGAATATCATCAAAAAGTTAATTTAATTAAGTTCTTCAATGCAAAAAGTGAAACTCATATTATATAGAGTCATTACAAACAGAGTGATCTATTTCCTTTTTAAACACTTAGGAAACCTTTACAAGTGTTTTTTTGTTAAGTATTCTAATTTACTGAGATATTGACTTTTGGGTTTCATTGACTGTAAGCCATAATCATCAACATTAACAGAAATAAGCACTTGAAATACATCACTCTGTTTGTAATGACTCTATATAATATACTAGCTGAAGAGCCCGGCGCTGCCCGGGCATAGTAACTAACTGTGGTTAGTTATAGTAAATTATAATTATTCTCCATCCCATAGTCCCATGCCCATATACCCATCATACATATCCACGATCTCATAGGCCCGTGCACATATACCCATCATACATATCCTCCATCCCATAGTCGAGTGCCCATATACCCATCACACATCCTCCATCCCATAGTCCCATGCCCATATACCCATCATACATATCCTCCATCCCATAGTCCCATGCCCACATACCTGTCATACATATCCTCCATCCCATAGGCCCGTGCCCATGTACCCATCACACATCCTCCATCCCATAGTCCCATGCCCATATACCCATTATGACATCATCATCACCATGGCAACTGTTATGACATAACCGTCACCATTGCAAAATATGATGAATCAGCGTCGCCATGGCAACAATTGTGACATCATAATGAGGGGCGGGGCTTGACGCGCACACACTTTTTCCCCATTATGTAGATAGGAGCAAAATTGTTTGGTGAATTGGAACGCGCGGGGTAAAAATTTCACCTCACAACATAGCCTAGGACGCTCTCGGGGTCCAGACGTGTGACTGTGCCAAATTTTGTGGCTGTAGCTGCGACGGTGCGGATGCCAATCCCGGACATACATACATACATACTGTTAGGAATCTGGGTTCTATAATGCCTATGCGGGAATCCAGATTCACACATTTGTCTCCAGAGGCTAAGTCCTTTGTCCCAGCTTCTGAGCATGCTCACGGGACTAGCTCTCATTGGAGTTCAGGTGCTCAGGTCCTGCTCTTGATTTGATTGGTTATGCTCAGGGCTCTGGAGATTTCCGGCAGGTCCCGTACGCTATAAAAAGTGCGCATGGCCTCTATGCCATGCGCTAGTATTTTCATATTGCTGCTGTATGTATGGTGATGGATGCTTGGACTGGTGACTGATTTATTATGAAACCCCTTTCCTCTGATATTACGATTGTGTGAGTGATTGGGCAGCCACCAGTAGCAGCGCTAGCGTCAGCGTGCTCCAGCTATACTTTCCCAGCAGCTAGCGTCCTGCATCGCGCCAGCGAGTTTTGTGGTGTCTCCTCTGTGGCTCCGTGCACACCGCGCTGCGGTTGCAGTCTGTCGGACGTTCGCAGTTGCGACGTTCCGCATCTTTTGTTACGGTAGGTCTTGACGGAGTAGTCCTGCGGTTTAAGGCTACTCCTGTGACCTTAAATACCGTATCTGTGTTGCTGTCAGTCTGTGATATAGAACAGACTCAGCGTTTTTGTATACTCTGTGCGTGCAGCTCTGTGTGTGAACAGAGCTTGCCTCAGTGCATATTGGGTGCAGTTATACCCAGTGCACACTACAGCTGTAGTGCTCTGCCTCTGTTAGCAGCGGTCTTTCCATCTGCCGCACGGTGGACCCCGGGCGGCGAACACGCTTATTTATATTTTTTTAAGCGTGTTCCGCCGCCATAACACATACACACACTTGAGCTTTATATATTAGATGAGTTTCACTTTTTGTATTGAAGAACTGAAATAAATTAACTTTTTGATGATATTCTAATTTTGTGAGAAGCACAAGTGAAAGGGGAAGTGAGATCAGAGCTAACACAGTCAGAGGTCTATCCAGGTTTTTTGGCTCCCAGGGCAAGATTTCAGTTTACCACCCACCCCACCAAAGCACATATGTGATTTGCACGCTTAGGGCTCATACTCACTTGCGAGAGACTCGCATGAAAACCTGGCACTGCCGCCGGCACTCGGACCGGAGCATGCGGCTACATGTATTTCTATGACCAAATACAGTTTCCAATGTTTAAACCTGCAACGTATCCCTAACATTCAGATGCCATATGGATGATCTGTGTGGGATCCAATTATTTTTTTTCGCACTTATAGACTTGAATAGGCGAATGTAATCTCAAATACAGAAGAGAATACTGTATGTCAGTACGCTATATTCTGAAAGGAAGTTGTGGGAAGCAGGGTGTGTTGAAGTCCGCGCTGCCGAGATTCACAAATCACCTGGGATGCAAGATGTTGTTGCAGTGTACTCCTTTATTTCTTCCTACGCATTTCGGCGCCCTTCCTGGCACCTTCCTCAGGGATCCTGAGGAACAGGACACTAAAACAGGACACTGAAGTTTATAATGCCCAGGCATGAAAATAAAAAAAATCATTTTTTTCCACAAAAATGATATTTTTACCCCCAATTTTTTATTTTCCTAAGGGTAACAGGAGAAATTGTACCCCAAAAGTTATTTTGCAATTTGTCCTGAGTAGGCTGATCCCCCATATGTGAGGGTAAAACACTGTTTGGGCGCATGGCAGAGCTTGGAAGGGAAGGAGCACCATTTGACTTTTTCAATGCAGAATTGGCTGGAATTGAGATCAGACGCCATGTTGCATTTGGAGAGCCCCTGATGTGCCCAAACAGTGGAAACCCCCCAATTATAACTCCAACCCTAACTCCAACACACCCCTAACCCTAATCTCACCCCTAACCCTAGTCCTAACCCTAGCCCTGGACCTAACGGGAAAATGGAAATAAATACATTTTCTTTTAGTTTTATTTTTCCCTAACTAAGGGGGTGATAACGGGGGGTTTGATTTACTATTTATGGCGGTTTTTATGTTTGGCGGCTGTCGCACGCTAAAAGACGCTTTTTATTGTAAAAATAGTTTTTGCATCACCACATATTGAGAGCTATAATTTTTCCGTATTTTGACCCACCGAGTCATGTGAGGTCTTATTTTATGCGGGACGAGTTGACGTTTTTATCGGTACCATTTTCGGGCACGTGACATTTTTTGATCGCTTTTTATTCCGATTTTTGGGACGCAGAATGAACAAAAACCAGCGTTTCATGAATTTCTTTTGGGGGGGTGCGTTTACAACGTTCCGCGTGCGGTAAAATTGATAAAGCGTTTTTATTCTTCGGGTCGGTACGGTTACAGCGATACCTCATTTAGGTCTTTTTTTATGTTTTGTCGGTTTTTTGCAATGAAAACAATTTTATATAAAAAATAATTATTTTTGCATCGCTTTATTCTGCGAGCTATAACTTTTTAAATTTTTTTTGCGGATGACGCTGTATGGTGGCTCGTTCTTTGCGGGACAAGATGACGTTTTCAGCGGTACCATGGATATTTATATGCGTCTTTTTGATCGTGCGTTATTGCACTTTTTGTTCGGTGGTAAGATAATAAATCATTATTTTTTGCTTCGTTTTTTATTTTTATTTTTTAAGGGGTTCGCTAAAGGGGTTAACTAATGGGACAGTTTTATAGGGCGGGTCGCTACGGATGCAGCGATATCAAATATGTGTACTTTTATTGTTTTTTTTTTATTTTCAAAAAATGAATTTATTGGGGAATATTTTTTTTTTTTTTTACTAATTTATTTAGCGATTTTTTTAAAATTATTTTTACACTTTTTTTTTTTTTTTACTTTATTACATAGTCCCAGGTGGGACATCACTGTCCTGTGACAGATCGCTGATCTGTCACATCACAGATCACTGTGACAAATCAGCAATCTGTCACAGGCAGATTTTGCAGATTTCCTCATGCCTGCGCTTTGCAGGCAGTGAGGAAGTCAGCTCCCTACAGGCCCCCGTCACCATCTTGGATCCGGGGGCCTGTAGGGAAGGAGTCCCCCACAGCAGCGCTGCACATTGCGCTGCCGTGGGGGGCTCAGGGAAGCATGGAGGGAGCCCCCTCCCTGCCGATGCTTCCGTTTAACCCCCGGTACACCGCGATCGTGTTTGATCGCGGTGTACAAGGGGTTAACGTGTCGGGGGCGGTCCGTGACCTCCCCTGACACATTGTGCCAGGTGTCAGCTATGTTAATCAGCTGACTCCCGGCCGCGATCAGCGGCGCTCACCACGTGGGCGCCGCTGATCGCATTAGACGTACTATCCCGTCCTTGGGAATTAAGTCCCAGGGCACATGGACGGGATAGTACGTCTAATGGCAGAAAGGGGTTAAATGAGGCTCCACGGACTTTATTTGCATATTCGTATTTCCCAGGGAATAATGCACCTAGGATTTCACTGTGATTGAGCGCCTTTGCCGGCTGCCGCAGTGTTTTCTTTGACTGGTCTCCCTGAGGTCAGTGATTGTTTCGTGATGTTGGAGTACGCTATATGTGTGATGACGCCCAGTTTTAACATGGACACCTGTGGCGCCCCCAGGAGTATGGTCACCACAATGGCATTGCCTTCCTCCAGGGAGGATGATGTCATGCTTGGAACCAAGGAAGGGTCTCTCTGACAGTTAATCATTTTCATGCAACACAGTTCCCACTCCAGGCCAGCAGAGGGAGCTCTGAACCAGGATTGGGGGAGTAGTGCTCTCTGAGGGCCAGGAGGGGAAATAGTTAGTTAGTGTGAGGAGGGCGACGATTGTAGACGTGTGGAGAGTGTGCTGTTCCATGCATGTTTCTAGTTAAAGAAATGTATTTATGTTTTTTCGCTTGTCTCTGCTGCCATCTACTGGCCAGACCATTTAGTTCCTCGGTCTTTCCTTGTTCAGCCTGTGGGGAGGGGCTTCTCTTCAGCCTCTTCTCTTCCTGTTTGCTCAGTCATCGGCAGACATCTTACCTGAGAGAACTGTTCTCCCTCATGGGCTGAGGAAGCAAAGTCTTTTGACCCGCAAGTAGCGACTCCAGAGACAAGCTCCATGCAAGAGACTCAATGTAATGTTTGGATCGTTATCTACGGAATAAACCAACATTGTTCTTCATCACAACGCGTGTATGCTTATCTGAGAAGCTGCTAAGGGTCATGTCTGCCTCGCTTATTGGATACACAAAGGTAGGAACTTCTCTCGCTTACATGTCTGCATACCTTTAATCGCCATTAAGTGGGGACAGAACAGTCAAAAGACTAGCTTGCCGGCCCATACAAGTCAAAAGACTAGCTTGCCGGCCCATACAAGTCAGAAGACTACTTTTAAAGCTCATAAGCAGCTAGAAAACCTCCTTATAGCCCAGCACCCCAGCTACAGATCTCCATCTGCCCCGTCTCCCTATGTGTAATCTGCCCAGCAACAAGCCTCGCACACCAGTCTGCCTGCTGCAGTGCACGTCTGGACAAGCCTAGAAGTAGCTCCACCACCTGCCACATCTTGCAATGACTCTGCTCGTACTGTTAATGAGGACTGTCTATGCACCTGCTGTTTCCTTCTGGCCACATCGCTCCTAAAGGCCTGCAGTACTCCATACCTCATTACCGCGCATCAGCGATCCGCGAACCCCCAAGTTTCGCCAAAGCCACTCTGGGAATCTCATCCGGGACCTCCCGCAGAGCCGCACAGCGATTTTCGGACCCCGATTCAAAAGTTGAATTTTTTAAAGAGACAGTACACTTTTATTCAAAATGGCCGAAAAAGACCTCGGACAGGTCCCTACTGCTGAAACAGTGCAAATACAACCTGATACCGTCCACGATGAAGCCCAGGAGGCAGACCCTACATCTCAAGCAGACCAAGTCACCCGACCAAAACGTTCTGCCAAACCAACTATAAAGGTGCTTGAAAACTATCACAATATGAAAGATGAGCTATGTGATCACCTGGAAGAACAGTGGGAATGCGTCACCTCTTATATGTCAAGACTCGAATCCTCATCAGGCAACGCCGCAAGCTTGCAATCCGTCATGGAGCGGCTGAACACCGCCCGCGAAAGGTACAAGAGACTATCAGCAAAGTACATCGCTCTTCTAAAAGATTTTAATTCTGATGAAGCTCTTCCAGACCTCAGTGAGGCGCTAGAGACGGACAAGGAGAGAGACGCCAAGGTCCAACAGGCCATAAACAAGGCTGAACACCGTATCTCTCACCTGCAAGAAACCAGGTCACACCGATCGACCTCATCTAAACATTCCTCTCGGTCATCCAGGGCATCGTCCTCAAGAAGTTCAACCATGAGCGACAGGATACTAGAGGCCCGCATAAAGGCAGAGGAATCCAGAGTGAGACGTTCTTTCACTGAGAGAGAAGCTAAGGCAGAGGCAAAAAGGGCAGAAGCAGACATGGAAGCCATGAGAGCAGAAGCAGAAGCGGAGGCTCAGCTGAAGATTCTTCGGTCACAGATGGAAGAGGAGGTCGCATTAGCTAAAGTGAGACTACTTGAGCAGGCGTTGATCCAAGGTCCTGATGCAGCTAACTTGCCACCACTGGAATCAGACGATCCAGTCAATCGCACGAAAGACTATGTACTAAACCAGCTACCTGTAGCAACCCCGGTCTACAGTACCGTCCAAGTCGACGACACCAAAACCTCCAACGTACTTCCAGAGGCGCCAGTACCCTCGAAGGCACCCGAGCTAATTAATGACAGTCACCCAGAGATACCTTCTCAAACACAGTCACCACCACAAGATGGCAACCAAGTGTTTCCTGGCCCACCTTCACAGCTCAAGCGGTATTCGTCAGATTCTTCAAGGGCTAAACCACAGCTCAACCCTGCAGCAACATTATTCTATCCGGGAACAGCTCATCCATTCACACCAGGCGGCCCATACGCCCCAGGGGCATCACGAGTCGTCATGGCAACGAGTGGTGAGAAGTTGGATATGTCCGAGTTCGCCAGGTTCATGGTGAGCAGAGAGCTAATCAACACCAGTCTTACGAAGTTTGATGATCGTGCAGAGAGCTACAGGGCCTGGAAAGCAACCTTTAAGGCAGCCATCGCCAATCTCAACCTAACTGAAGAACAGGAACTTGACCTCCTGATAAAGTGGTTAGGTCCAAGCTCTTC
The DNA here is from genome assembly GCF_039654945.1 of Dendrobates tinctorius. Classification (NCBI taxonomy): domain Eukaryota; kingdom Metazoa; phylum Chordata; class Amphibia; order Anura; family Dendrobatidae; genus Dendrobates; species Dendrobates tinctorius. The sequence continues at coordinate 5,136,692 of NW_027361751.1, forward strand.
AACCCGCGTCAGGAGCCTCAGAGCGGTCCACGTGGGACAAGCAGAAGCAGGTCTCGCTGCCGCATGGCAAAGGCTGGAACGCACCTTTGGCAGCGCAGAGGCAATAGAGAAAGCCTTATTCAAGAGACTGCAGGATTTCCAAAAGATCAACCTTAAAGACGTCCACAAGCTGCAAGACCTAAGTGACCTGCTAATGGAGCTGGAGCTCGCCAAAAGAGACCCTCGTCTGTCTGGGCTGTGCTATCTGGATTCAGCCCATGGAGTAAACCCGATCGTGGTGAAGCTGCCATACAGCCTGCAGGAAAAGTGGGCAATGTCAGTATCAAGATACAAAAGAGTGAACGACGTTACCTTCCCTCCATTCATCCACTTCTGCAGGTTCATCGATGAACAGGCCCAGATGAGGAATGACCCCAGCCTCGACTTCCTAGAGTCCAACGCTTCGACAGCCGCACCAACTCCTGCGCCAAGGTATGAAAACACCACATACAAACGCAGAGACACTAAGAGAGCTGTGAGCGTTAGGAAGACCGAGCTACCGTCATCTGCAACGCCCACAGACGAACAGAACATCGTCTCATCACGAGATAAATCCTTTAATCGTGAATGTCCCATCCACAAGAAGCCACACTCGTTGACCAAGTGCAAAGGGTTTAGATCCAAAACCCTACAGGAGCGCAAGAAGATCCTCACAGAGTTCGGGGTTTGCTTCAAATGCTGCGCATCACTTGAGCACATGGCCAAGGACTGCAAATCCACAGTCAAGTGTGGGGAGTGCCACAGCGAAAAGCATGTTTCAGCCATGCACTCAACCCGAATAGCTAGAGACACACCGGCTGCAGTCACCACCGCTCCCGCTCCAAGTCATGGCGGGGAGCCACAGAATCAGACCGACACCGCCACAACTGTCTCCTGCTCATGCTCAGAAGTATGTGGAGAGGGCCGCATGGAGAAATGTTGCGCCCGAATATGCCTCATCAAGGTTTACCCCGAAGGACATCCAGAAAAGGCAATGAAGGTGTATGCCATCATAGACGACCAAAGCAACCGGTCCCTGGCAGGAGCCAAATTCTTTGAAGCCTTCGGAATTAGTGGACCATCAGAGCCCTACACCTTGAACACCTGCTCAGGCCGCATAGAGACTAGCGGCAGAAGAGCCCAGGGATTCATCGTTTCTCCTATCAACGGGAAGACTGAAATACCTCTGCCAACGCTAGTTGAATGTGACCAAATACCCAGCCATAGGAGTGAAATTCCTACCCCAGAAGCTGTACTTCATCAGCCGCACCTGAAGCACCTCGCAAGCGTCATCCCACCTATGGACAACAACGCGGAGATTCTACTCCTGCTCGGCAGAGACAACCTGAGGGTACACAAGGTGCGACAACAGTGCAACGGACCTGACTACGCACCATACGCCCAGAGACTGGACCTCGGATGGGTAGTCATAGGAAACGTGTGCGTTGATCGATCAGAAATCGACTCCTTCAGGACCTACGTCCATGGAGACGGACGCACAACCTGCCTAAGGCCATGTCCTCATCACTACGAAGTGAAAGAGAAGCCCCCAGACTCAATACAGCTGCCTGACATCGCTTCTTCTCTGCGTACCGACAACTTGGGAAGATCAGTCTTTCACATCACCAAGGACGACGATAAAGTAGCCTTGTCAGTGGAGGACAGAGAATTCATCGACATAATGGACCGTGAGTTCTCTAAGGACAAAACCGACCACTGGGTCTCTCCATTACCCTTCCGATCCACCAGGGTAAGACTGCCAAACAACCGAGACCAAGCTCAGAACAGATTCAACTCTCTTCAACGTTCAACGAACCACAAACCTGAAATGAGGGAGCATATTGTCGCCTTTATGGACAGAATATTTCGCAACAACCACGCGGAACCCGCTCCTCCCGTGAAGAAGAACGAAGAGTGCTGGTATCTGCCTTCATTTGGTGTCTACCACCCACGGAAACCGAACCAAATCAGAGTTGTCTTTGACTCCAGCGCCAAACATGGAGGCGTATCACTCAACGATGTCCTCCTCACAGGTCCCAACCTGACGAACAACTTAGTAGGAGTGTTGCTGAGGTTCAGGAAAGAACTCGTCGCCATCACTGCCGATATCGAACAGATGTTCCACTGTTTCCTAGTCAGGGAGGACCACCGGAACTTCCTCAGATTCCTGTGGTTCAAGGACAACGACACCAACAAAGAGATGGTGGAATACCGAATGAGAGTCCATGTCTTCGGGAACAGCCCTTCACCCGCAGTAGCAACCTACGGTCTCCGAAGGACCGCATCAGAGGGAGAGTCTGAGTATGGCACAGACGCAAGAGACTTCGTTGAAAGAGACTTCTATGTAGACGACGGGCTCAAATCACTGCCCACTGAAGAAGCAGCCATTGATTTGCTCAAGAGGACCCAAGGTATGCTGGCCCAGGCAAGGCTCAGGCTTCATAAAATCGCTTCAAACAGCCCGACCGTAATGAGAGCCTTTGATTCGGGTGATCACGCCCCTGGATTCAAGGACATTGACTTGGGGCTAGACAGCCCACCCGTGCAGAGGAGCCTAGGCATCAGATGGGATCTCGCAGCCGACTCCTTCGGGTTTCAAGTGAATTGCTCGGACAAACCGTTCACAAAACGTGGTGTCCTCTCCATAGTGAACAGCTTATTTGACCCGCTGGGGTTCGTGGCGCCCATCACCATACAAGGCAAATCCTTGTTGAGACAACTATCTGAAACTGTCAAGGATTGGGATACCCCGCTCCCCTCCGACAAAGAGAAAAAATGGGAAACTTGGAAACAGTCGTTGTGCGGATTGAACAATATTCACATCCCGAGATGCTACACCAAAATCTCCCTTGCCTCTAGCGGAAGGAAAGAACTCCACGTCTTTTCAGACGCCTCCACAGAAGCCATAGCGGCGGTTGCATACCTGAAGGTGATGGACGCCAGCGGGCAAAGCTACGTCGGATTGGTGTTCGGCAAGGCGAAGCTAGCCCCGAAGCCCGACCACACCATCCCCAGACTCGAACTCTGTGGAGCCGTCTTGGCAGTGGAAATTGCTGACTTCATACTACAAGAACTGTGTATCGAAATAGATGAGGTCCAATTCTACACCGACAGCAAGGTCGTTTTGGGTTACATCTACAATACATCGAGACGATTCTACGTGTATGTCAGTAACCGCATCGAAAGGATCAGGAGATCCTCCAAACCGGAACAATGGCGTTACGTACCATCGGAGCTGAATCCAGCAGATCTTGCAACCAGACCCATGTCTATATCTTCTTTCGTTAACTCTTCTTGGCTTACAGGTCCAGAGTTCCTGCTGAGACAGTCAGAAGAAGGTGTCCAGGAAGACTTCAGCATCCTAGATCCAGACAACGATCCAGATGTCCGAACTGAGGTCCATACCCTGACCACCAGTGCTGAGAAAACATCCTACCTCGGCTGCCAACGTTTTGAACGTTTCTCCAGCTGGTTAAGACTCGTCAGGACTGTTGCCAGGTTAGTGCACATCGCCAGATGTTATCGTGCAGACTTTAAAGACAAGGACTGTCATCGCTGGCATGTATGCCACAGACCTCTTTCTGCTGAGGACATCTCCCGTAGTGAGTCCCTCATTATACGCCACCTCCAACAGAGCGAATTCGCCACCGAATGGAAGTGCTTAAATAACAAACAGCAGATTCCATTAAGAAGCCCCCTCGCCAATTTAAACCCAGTAATGGACAGCTTCGGCTTACTGAGGGTTGGCGGTCGTTTAAGCCAGGCTCGTTTCGGTGTCGCAGAGCAAAATCCTCTCATCATTCCCAACAAACACCACGTTACAGTCTTACTGATCCGTCATCATCATGAAAGGGCTGAACACCAAGGCAGGCAAATTACAGAGGGCACTCTACGGTCTGCAGGCCTCTGGATTGTCGGGATGAAGAGACGTGTAGCACAAATACTTCACGATTGTGTGCACTGTCGCAAAGTGAGAGGAAAGCAACTGTGCCAACAAATGGCCGACCTACCTACAGATAGACTTTCCATGGAACCACCTTTCACCTATGTGGGCCTAGACGTTTTCGGACCATGGATGGTATCCACACGCAGAACTCGTAGCAGCCGTGCGGACAGTAAGCGGTGGGCTGTGCTATTCACCTGCTTGAGCATCCGAGCCGTTCACATCGAGGTGTTAGAGTCCATGGATACTTCCTGCCTGATTAACGCCTTGAGAAGATTCCTCGCCATCAGAGGACCAGTAAAGCAGCTGAGGTCCGACCGCGGCAGCAACTTCGTCGGTGCATGTAGAGAGCTGAACATCGACACCAAGCCAATCCAAGACCAGCTGGCAGACAAGGGTTGCACCTGGATCTTCAATTCTCCTCACAGTTCTCACATGGGAGGCTCCTGGGAGAGGATGATCGGAATCTCACGCAACATCCTGAACTCCATGCTAAAGGACGTCAACTCCTCGAGACTCACGCACGAGACTCTAGTGACTCTTTTAGCCGAAGTCTCAGCCATCATCAACTCGAGACCCCTTGTGCCGGTGTCAATGGATCCAGAGGTACCAACCATGTTGACTCCCAACATCCTTCTTACCCAGAAGATCGACAACGCGGTAATTCCCAGCGGAGACTTCACTCATGCCAACACCTACCAAAGACACTGGAAACGAGTCCAATATTTGGCCGACTACTTCTGGAACCGATGGAGGAAGGAATACCTTACCATTCTTCAAGGGAGAAGGAAGTGGCGACATCCCAAGCCGAATATCAAGGAAGGAGATCTGGTCCTCATGAAAGACCAGACCACTGAAAGGACTGACTGGCCTCTGGGACTTGTTACCAGGACACTGCCTAGCCAGGACGGCAACGTGCGGAAGGTGGAGCTGAGGGTCTTTAGGAAGGGTGAGACGAAGATCTTTGCGAGGCCAATCCATGAACTCGTCCTCTTACTGCCTATCGAGAGCGCCACTACGGGATGAGCGTTCTGCACCTGAAGTTTGGCCGTTTTTCTGATTTTTTGAACTTTAATTGTTGCATTTAACATGCCCTTTCTTTTAGGTTTATTATTATTATGGACAATAGTGGAATCCCCATAGTGAATTCCAGACGGGGAGTGTGCTGTTCCATGCATGTTTCTAGTTAAAGAAATGTATTTATGTTTTTTCGCTTGTCTCTGCTGCCATCTACTGGCCAGACCATTTAGTTCCTTGGTCTTTCCTTGTTCAGCCTGTGGGGAGGGGCTTCTCTTCAGCCTCTTCTCTTCCTGTTTGCTCAGTCATCGGCAGACATCTTACCTGAGAGAACTGTTCTCCCTCATGGGCTGAGGAAGCAAAGTCTTTTGACCCGCAAGTAGCGACTCCAGAGACAAGCTCCATGCAAGAGACTCAATGTAATGTTTGGATCGTTATCTACGGAATAAACCAACATTGTTCTTCATCACAACGCGTGTATGCTTATCTGAGAAGCTGCTAAGGGTCATGTCTGCCTCGCTTATTGGATACACAAAGGTAGGAACTTCTCTCGCTTACATGTCTGCATACCTTTAATCGCCATTAAGTGGGGACAGAACAGAGAGAAGCTGGAGGTTGAGCTGAGGAGAGCTCCCTCTCAGTGATAGCGCATGATCTAGAGCCTGGTCTCCACGGTTCTATGGATACTGAAGGTCCTGCAACAGAAACCAGAGGAATAGGAAGCTGTAAATGCTCTATTCCCACCTAAGACTCGAAGGCACAACAGCGACCGGTGAGCCAAGAGAGATAGAGGGCTACAGCTGTCTGCCATACGAGGTAGTTCTAAGAGAAGATAAGAAGGAGGAACTTCAGTGTAACACGGTACTGCATGTACCTCAAGCCAGTGCTAGAAAGGAGACTACACAACCCATCTGATAGAGAGATCCCTGAGTTGCTTCCAGGCTAGCCTGCTCCTGTGCCATCTGTAGTCAGGACCCTGGACTGCATTTGCCAAGTAAAGGTAAAGAAACTGCACCCTGTTGTGTCCTTGCCTCCTTCCTGTAACATCCTCAGCACTGCTACATCTCTGTGCCAAACACTGCACCCTCTTCCTAAACATTCCGCTACACTGCCCTGGGACCAACAGCCCTACCTGTGGAGGGCTACATCATCATTGCTGCACCCCACCATCTGTCCCAGAGGATCTGTCTGCAGCGTCAGCTTAACACCTCCCTTGCCGAACACCACAGGTGGTGTCACGAATCGCTTATAAACTTTATTCCCAACTCAACCCCTTTTACATGGGCGCCCAGGGCCACGGACCGGGTCACCGCTGCTGTGGCAATCCCCTCTGAGAGACCGGCCCGGTACCGAGTACCCCACAGCCCTGGGAGGGCGACCCACACCATAATACGCTTCTCTGAATGAGCCCGAAAACCCACACAGCTGCTCCAGATACATTCAGATACAAATTTTCATTTACTGACCGCTGGCTCCTGCAGCTCTATGTGCATGACCTTGTTTTTATAAAAGATGGCTGGAGTACTGTACGACATACGCTTTAAGCTCTCGCATCACTCCAATTTCCTTTTTGGCAGTGTGCTGGCACAGTTCTTAGCACTCTTGCCTTGTTGGCCCGGTCTCCTGGACCTGCTTCCAACCAGGGACAACACCTGTATGGCCTTTGTAAGTTCTTCCTGTGTTTCTTTAGTTAAATTAAAATTTAGATTGTCAGTCCAAGTGATGACAATCGCTGTACAGCGCTACAGAATATGTTGGTGCTATTACAAACAAAAATATAGAGCCCTTATGAGCAGAACGGTCACAGATTTCACAAATCAGTGCACTCTATGAAATAGATCTCTTAAACCTTATGAGTCTGCCTGGTGTAATTTCTTTGAAAAGCCATAAGCGAATGACTGTAAAGCCCTGATATGAAAATGAAAGCAACCAAATACTTCAATGTTTTTAAAAGGGATTATAAAAACAGTCTGAAATGGGTTTGTTTTTAAAGTAAAGTAAATACATCAACCTCATCAGGTCTGAGAAATCCATGTAATAATGTATACAGTTTGTAATGTGAAATAGGGTGGCAGATCGGGCCTTAGGGTGTGTGCACACGCTGCGGATTCTGCTGCGGATTTTGCCGCTGCGGGTCCGCAGCAGTTTTTGCTGCGGTGTACAGTACCATAATATCCTATGGATATTAAAAACCGCTGTGCAGACGGTGCGGATTTTTCCACGCGGTTTTCCTGCGGTTTCTAAACCGCAGAAAGAATTGACATGTCAATTCTTTCTGCGGATTCCGCTGCGGTTTGCCATCTCCTCCATTGTGGAGATGAAAAACCGCAGGGCAAAACCGCAGAGCAATCCGCAGGTCTTTTGACCTGCAGATTTACCTGCAGATTTTACAAAATCCGCGCGGCCAAATCCGCACCCCAATCCGCAGCGTGTGCACACACCCTTAAAGTACAAGCCACTATGTATTCTCCTGTGCCGGGCACCGTCGGGCGTGATTTGCTTACATGAGGTTACCTGCCAACTAGACGGCACTTCTAGTCGGAATGTGGCAGAAAGTATCACATACAGGACATATACATACAGTACTTACACTCATGCGCCTGCTGCTCCCAGCGCCGGAGAATGCTCACAACACTATGCGAGGATTCACATAGAGTCACTGCAGATTTGTACCCCAAGGGCAGACAAGTCTTTTAGTTACATGTTAGCGCTCTATAAATTGAGATTATATATAGATATATTTGGCAGCTGAATTCTTTACCTTAAAGGAGTTGTCCACTACTATCTTCTGAATGGCACTGAGGTCATGTAAAAGTATAGGAAAAAAAATATTTTTGCCTCATAGGGGAGGCACTGATCTGTACTGTACTGTTCCCCCATCAGGCATTAACAACAGGCCGGGGCCTCATGTGACTCCCCTGATCGATATGTGACAGCTGCAGCCAATCCATGGTTGCAGATTGGCTGCAGCCATCTTATGACACCCCTTGACAGATGTTGATGCCAGGAGACAGTCAGGGGTCACAGTGCTGAGTAAGGAGAACCATGCAAAGATCTGGGAGGTGAATATACATTTTTAATTTTTATATCACCTTGGGGCCATTGAAATGGGGATTGTTAAGTAGTGTCCACCCCTTTCAATGCTTGAAAAAAGCAAAATGCTAATCTCAGCCTCTGCTCTGCACACCACATATGGCCCATACAGCTCGCAGTGAAGACGCTTCATTTTTCTTTCTCTCTTTATAAAGATGCTGAACAGGAATGTGTAAATGTTTGGATCCGACTGCTCACTGGCTTCCAAAAATATAAGTATAATATCAAGAGGGAGATCAATGTCTGCAACTGTTTTCCTTCATCTATTGACTTTCACTGTAAGAAATAGTTTATTTGTGATTCTAAAAAGCACAGGAGCCCATACGAAAGATCACTGCGATTTGAGACCAGAGAAGCCTATGGGTACTGTATATATGTAGATAATGGTTTTGGTATACATACAGTGGATACAAAAAGTCTACACACCCTTTTTAAAATGCCAGGTTTTTATCATGTAATTTTTTTTTTTTACAAAGAAGAATCATTTCAGAACATTTTCCACCTTTAATGTCACCCATAATCTGTACAAATACATCCAGAAACAAACTGAAATTATTTTAAATTGAAAAATATTAATATCGAAACTAAAATGATGTGGTTGCAGAAGTGTGAACACCCTCCTATAATTGGGGATGTGGTTGTGTTCAGTATTAGCCAATGACATTTAACCTCGTGTTACACAGTAGTGATTGCACATCTACCATCATCTACAGTGATTCTGATTAAGCCCATGTAAACTTTAGCTATTCTAGTAGGGTTTTCCTGACATTTTCTTAGTTGCATTTAAGGGCAAAAGCCATGGTCCGGTAAAACACAGCAAAGGGATCTCATTGTTTTTATAGAGATCAGTCAGAAGAAGGGTTCAAACATTTTTCCAAGGCATTAGATGTATCATGGAAAACTGAGAAGGCGGTCATCAAAAAATAGCTTAAATTTGTCACAACAGTGACATTACGTAGAAATGAAAGTCCCTCAAAAATTGATGAAAAGCCAAGAAGATAATTTGTCCAGGAGGATGCCAAGAGTTCTGCAGCAACATTACAGGAGCAGCAGGAATTGCTGGAAAGTGCTGGTTATGCACTGTATGCAACAACAATTTCCAATATTCTTCGCATGTGTGGCCTGTTGAATTATGGTGGCAAGACAGCTATGTTTTGCTAAAACCTACATCAAGTCTGCCAAAAGCATGTAGGAAACAGCGTTATTGTCTGATGAGCCCAAGGATGAACTTTTTGGTCATAATTCCTAATTGCATGTTTGGCACAAAGCAAACACTGTGCATCACTAGAACACCATACCCACAGTGAAGTATGGTAGAGGCAGCATTATGATTTGCAGCTGTTTTTCGGTAGCTGGAACTAGGGTTTTATGATAGCAGAGTCTCCCACTCTGGGAATATTTACTCTAACATTTTAGAGTGTTTGAGGGATTTTTTGCGCATTCATACATAAGAGTGTTAGCACTACTCTCACCGCCTCTGGTCCCGGGTCCGCCGTTGCCAGCACCATACTCATCGCTCCCGGGCCTGTGTCCGCCGCTGCTCTCGCTCTGCCTTGTGATCCTCTTCTTCCGGCTCCTCGGCGTGCAGCTGCGCTCTGGTGACTAGTGGAAGACTGCTTTTAATACCCGGGACGGCATGACGAACATCTCGTCATGCCCTTCGGCCTCGGCAAGGACCCCACGGTGTTTCAAGAATTTGTCAATGACATCTTCCGGGACCTGCTATACTCCTGCATGGTGGTGTACCTAGACGACATCCTCGTTTTTTCTCCGGACCTATCTTCCCATAGGAGGAGTGTTCGACTGGTGCTGCAGCGTCTACGGGAGAACCGCCTCTATGCCAAAATTGAGAAGTGTGTCTTTGAGCAGTCTTCCTTACCCTTCTTGGGTTATATCGTCTCCGATTCCTGAGAAACTGTCCGCGATCCTCCAATGGCGGCGTCAGGTAGGGGTTAAGGCCATCGGCTTCCTCGGTTTTGCCAACTATTACCAACAGTTTATTCCGCATTTTTCATCAGTAACTAAGCCAATCTCGTATCTTACTCGGAAGGGAGTCAACTCCACTCTTTGGCCCCTGGAGGCTGAAGATGCCTTTTTTAAGCCTGAAACAAGCTTTTGCGTCTGTGCTTGTTTTACATCGTCCCAAGCCTAACAAGCCATTTGTCCTTGAGGTGGATGCGTCTTCAACGGGTGCCGGCGCTGTACTTTCCCAGAGGTCCTCTTCTGGCCGGTTGGTCACCTGTGGATTCTTCTCCAAGGCCTTTTCTCCTGCGGAGTGTAACTATTCTATCGGCGATCGTGAGTTGTTGGCCATAAAATTCGCTTTGGAGGAGTGGCGCTATCTACTAGAAGGGGCTATCCAACCTTTTACCATTTTCACTGACCATAAGAATCTGGCCTACATCCAGTCAGCCCAGAGACTCAACCCTCGGCAACCAGATGGACCCTGTTCTTTGGGCGCTTCAACTTTGAGCTGCATTTTCGTCCCGGGCATAAGAATGTCAAGGCGGATGAGTTATCCCAGTCCCTTCAGCTCCCAGACTTGGTGGAGGAGCCCTTGCATATCATTGATCCAACCAAGATCATCACGGTGACTCCCGTGAAGCTGATTACTCCACCCCTGGGAAAGACCTTCGCTCCTGAGGCTGATAGGAAGGAGGTTTTAAGTTGGGGACACTCCTCCAAGATCTTAGGACATGTCGGGGTCAAAAAGACTCTAGACCTCATTTCTCGATTCTACTGGTGGCCCTCTCTTCACCAAGATGTGGCTGACTTCACTGCTTCTTGTCCCTCTTGTGCCAAAGTAAAGGTCCCCAGACAGCTACCTTCGGGGCTTCTGCTTCCTTTACTAGTTCCGTCGACTCCGTGGCAACACATAGCTTTGGATGTTATTACAGACCTGCCTCGCTCTTTCGGTTGCACAACTATTCTGGTGGTAGTGGACCGGTTCTCCAAAATGGCTCACTTTGTTCCGCTATAAGGGCTACCCTCCACTACTGAATTGGCAAAAATCTTCATTCGGCACATCTTCCGACTTCATGGATTTCCACAACGTATTGTCTCGGATTGTGGAGTTCAGTTTACTTCTCGGTTTTGAAGGGTGTTATGTAAACTTTTGGAGGTAAAGTTAGATTTCTCCTCTGCATACCACCCTCAAACCAATGGCCATGTGGAGCAGGTTAATCAAGTGTTAATCAAGTGTTGACGTCCTATCTACGTCTTTTTTCCAACTCACATCAAGATGATTGGGTCAGCCTTCTTCACTGGGCAGAATATGCCTATAATAACCATCCCAACGAGTCCTCGGCCAAGTCTCCGTTTTGTATTGTATTTGGGATGCATCCTGGTATTCCTAAGGAGAGGTCTGGTGAACTCCCTATTCTGGTAAAGGAAGGTAATGAGCCTGATTATCAGGCACCTGAGCCTAATGAGGATGACTGGCTGAGTGGAGTCACGGACTGGATATAAGGCTGCCGACGCCCTTCTGCCCTGCGGGTGATTTCTCTGTGGACCTCTAGGACACCAGTCTGATTCCTGCTCCTCTAAAGCTAAGTTTTCTGCTTTGCCTGTTAGCATTTGTGTTTGGTTGTTGTTTTCCTTGCTTTTCTGTATTCTGCCATTCCCTGCTGGGGTGAGCTGAATCTCCTTTTGCCTGTAGCTCTGTCTTCAGTATATTCCTGAGTACTGACATAGCTTTTTTGAAGCCTAGCGTCTTCAGGGCCTTTTTCACTGTCAGTTTGTTGGCTCTTATTTTCATAGGGTTTTTCACGGATTGCAGACAGCAGCCTTCCTGTCCTTTTCTATCTAGTTAGCTTGGGCCCCGTCTTTGCTCAGTCTATCTTTCTGTCTGTGCTAGTGTTTTCATCTTGCTTCACCGTCATTATATGTTGGGGGCTGCCTATTGCTTTGGGGTCTGCTCTGGGGCAGTTTAGATTTCCCCTTTCTTTCTTTAGGCCTATTTAATTCTCCGGCTGTGATCGAGGGGTCTAGGACATCGTAGGAACCCCCCACGGCTACTGCTAGTTGTGTTGATAGGTTCAGGGGTCTGCAATTCGATAGCTGCCAACTTCTCTGGTTTTCTGGACTTAGCTAGCATTTCTGTTTTTGCCTCCTATGGTGACTCAATCATAACAGGAGGCACTCGAAAGGGCTGGAGAACATATGAAGAGACATGCTGACAAGAAGCATTTGGATTCCTTGACTTATCTTCCGGGTGAGAGGGTTTGGCTTTCCTCTTAGTACATTAGATTAAAAATTCCCTCTTACAAGATAGGGCCTCGCTACATCGGTCCTTTTGAAGTCCTCAAGCACATCAACAACGTGGCCTACAAGCTGAAGTTACCTGCCTCGCTCCGCATCCCCAATGTCTTCCACGTCTCTCTCCTAAAGCCTTTTGTACTGCCCCTGGCTCCTCCCCTCAACTGGTTAGTACTGACAATGTTTTTGAGTTGAAGGATATTCCGGCCACTAAAAGGGTCAGGGGTAAGACATTCTTTTTAATTGATTGGAAGGGATTTGGTCCCGAGGAGAGGTCCTGGGAACCTCGCGAGAACATTAATGCCCCCCGTGTTCTTAGATCTTTGTCCAAATGTAAAAAAGGGGGATGTAAGAGAGGGGGTACTGTTAGCACTACACTCACCTCCTCCGGTCCTGGGTCCGCCGCTGCCAGCACCTTTTTCACCACCACCGGTCCGCCACTGCCAGCATCATACTCAACGCTCCCGGGCCCGCCGCTGCTCCCTCTCTGCCTTGTGCTCCTCTTCTTCTGGCTCCTCGGCGTGCAGCTGCGCGAGCGTCCCAGTGTGTCCCTCCACTTCCGTCGGCTACGCGCAGTTGTTTTGCGCATGCGCCTTAGGGTCAGGCCGCGGGCTCCCTCACAGCCTTTATCTCCCTGTGTGACCTGACCCGGCAGCACCCTCAATCAAATGGGAGACAGCCACTAGGAATTTCAGGCCGCCTTACCTTAGTGGAGGCGCCTGACTATTGTGTTCTATACCTGTACTTAGGCCCTGTCTTGCTACTGTTAGCTACCTGTTACCTAACCCAGTATCTCCCTCTGTGTCTTCCAGAGCCTGTTCCAGTCCTTCGTCCATCTGGTATTCCGCTCCGTCTCTACCTCCACATTCCCTCTGCCTCCATACCCTCTCCACCTCGTGGTCTCCATCTTCCTTGCCTCTTCTTTACCTGCTCTAGCCTCACCTATAGTTCTTACCTGCTTCCCCAGTCTCATCTCCGTTCTTGTGTGTCTCCCTGAGCCGACCCCTGGTCCTGGCAGCCTTGGTACTTGAGGTCCCTGAGCCTGCTCCCTAGCAATCCCTGTATAGGGGTTGGTCCCATCTGGTGTGCTCGCTCGGGGGAGTTTCGGTACCATGGTCCAGTGGGTCCACTGTTGGAACTCGCTGCCTTCGGCGTAACAAAGAACATTTGTGAGATCATACACTGATGGATGAGATGGCCTGGTTCACAATCTTTCTTCTAGTTCATCTAGAGTTGAGCGACTTTTGGTTTTTTAGGGTCGCGTTTCGTTTCGTGAAACCCGACTTTTCCAAAAGTAGGGTCGAGCAAGATCGTCCGATTATAGGGAAAAGTTGGGGTCGTACCGAAACACGAAACCCAATGTAAGTCAATGGGGAATAAAAGTCAGCAGTGAGAGGAGGAGAGGAAACACACCAACAGTGCCCATTTGAATGCCAAAAGCATCAATTCTTCTTACTTAAGCTTGTCAACCTTAATTAACTTCATAATACAAGTTACGCACTGAAAAATGGGGGTTATTTGGCTACAGTTGTGGGGGGGAGGGCTGGCTCCAGGTTTTCATGTGCCCTGGGCGAAAGAGCGCCCCTTTAACACATACCACAACTCATCATGCTCCGATACGGCAGAGAAATAGCGGTATAGTACAATGAAAAATACTTCACTTTTTACATCTCATGACGAGGCCCATCTATTTCTCCATACAGAATCATTGGTCCCATATAATGTTTGAAACAGTATATGATGAGCTCCACATAATGCTACAGTATATGTTGGTCCCCATGGATGAAGCTCCACTGTCTTATGGGCCCAAATAATGCTCCAAACATAATGGGCCCCATTTCTAATGCTCTAGTGTATAATGGGCCCTGTAAATGCTGCTCCAGTGTCTGATGTCCACCTTTGGAATGTTCCAGTGTATGGTGGGCCCCATCTATCATTCTCCAGAGTATAGTGCTCCCCAAAAATTGCTGTCCCAACATTGAAAACAATCAAATAAGTCTCCTCGCTAGGGAATCCCTGTACTTGTCTGGACTCCTCGTCGTCACCATCTTCCATCTCACTGCACAGTATTTCAACTTTGCAAGTGCTGTGATCCTGAGCAAGCAGGGGGGGCCCACTCGTTGGCGACGGCACTGGCACAGGGCCCCTGATAGTACGGTGGTGTGTCTGATGGCGGGTGGGCCGAACCTGCACTTTCATCTGCAGCTTCCTCTTTGTCACCGTGTAAGATGGAACTGTATATGGGAAGGGTAACCTGAGTTTCATCAGGGTCAGATTCAGGCCGTGTAGCGTGCGAGGGGAATGTAGTGGTCTGGGTCAATGTACCAGCAGATTCATCGAGCAGTGGCTGGGCATCAGTGCACTTGTGTCGCCCCCAGGAGTACGGTCGCCACAGTGGCATTACCTTCTTCCTAGGGAGTGTGATGTCATGCTTGGGAGCAACGAACGATCTCTCTAGCAGGTTAACTGATTGGGCGGCGTTATTCCCACGAGTCATGACCCTCCAAACAGCGTTCATGAAGGCAAAGTGTTTGTTTTACGTGGGCAGTATGGTTGCAAAGCTGAACCTTAAAGGAATGTCCAGAAGGGCACCACCAGGAGTGGAGCCTACGGTTAAATTCGACTCCACCTGGGAAACCTCAACCATGCCAGCTACAGAACAGATGCACACATTGCAAGCTTAATTCCGTTAACGAATGAGACTCCGTCATGCCCCGCGGTCCGAGTTCGGCTTACTAGAGGGACACGTGAGGCTCTGGCACATGAGATTGGCCAATAACTGGTGTGTCATGCCCTTACATGTCCGTGGCTGCATGTGCGCTACACTGAAAAGGCCAGCGTTTGTCGCTTGCAGGTGCAGATAACCTGCTGAACAACGTTAGTGATGGGGATCACTGATTACAATTATTACCCATGAACAATGATTTCCCAGTAAGTGCAGGTCAACCGCAGTTTCGGAATTAGGCCTAACCGTCATTCCTGAAAAAATGAAAAACTTACGTATGCAAACCACAGGTGCTGTAGCTTGCTTAACAGCTCGCCAGCTGTTCTCACGCCCAGTATGGATTACACGTGATTGCACAAAGGTGAGAAAGGGTACCGTATCCCCAGATAACATGTATGGATAGCGTACACATTCAAAATATATGTCTATACATCAGGAGGCAGGCTCAGACGGTGTTAGGCCCAGTATGGATTGCACGTGATTGCACAAAGGTTAGAAAGGGTACCGTATCCCCAGATAACATGTATGGATAGCGTACACATTCAAAATATATGTCTATACATCAGGAGGCAGGCTCAGACGGTGTTAGGCCCAGTATGGATTGCACGTGATTGCACAAAGGTTAGAAAGGGTACCGTATCCCCAGATAACATGTATGGATAGCGTACACATTCAAAATATATGTCTACACATCAGGAGGCAGGCTCAGACGGTGTTAGGCCCAGTATGGATTGCACGTGATTGCACAAAGGTTAGAAAGGGTACCGTATCCCCAGATAACATGTATGGATAGCGTACACATTCAAAATATATGTCTATACATCAGGAGGCAGGCTCAGACGGTGTCAGGCACAGTATGGATTGCACATGATTGCACAAAGGTGAGAAAGGGTACCGTATCCCCAGATAACATGTATGGATAGCGTACACATTCAAAATATATGTCTATACATCAGGAGGCAGGCTCAGACGGTGTTAGGCCCAGTATGGATTGCACGTGATTGCACAAAGGTTAGAAAGGGTGCCGTATCCCCAGATAACATGTATGGATAGCGTACACATTCAAAATATATGTCTATACATCAGGAGGCAGGCTCAGACGGTGTTAGGCCCAGTATGGATTGCACGTGATTGCACAAAGGTTAGAAAGGGTACCGTATCCCCAGATAACATGTATGGATAGCGTACACATTCAAAATATATGTCTATACATCAGGAGGCAGGCTCAGACGGTGTCAGGCACAGTATGGATTGCACGTGATTGCACAAAGGTGAGAAAGGGTACCGTATCCCCAGATAACATGTATGGATAGCGTACACATTCAAAATATATGTCTATACATCAGGAGGCAGGCTCAGACGGTGTTAGGCCCAGTATGGATTGCACGTGATTGCACAAAGGTTAGAAAGGGTACCGTATCCCCAGATAACATGTATGGATAGCGTACACATTCAAAATATATGTCTATACATCAGGAGGCAGGCTCAGACGGTGTTAGGCCCAGTATGGATTGCACGTGATTGCACAAAGGTGAGAAAGGGTACCGTATCCCCAGATAACATGTATGGATAGCGTACACATTCAAAATATATGTCTATACATCAGGAGGCAGGCTCAAACGGTGTCAGGCACAGTATGGATTTGACGGCCCAGACTACACAGCGGAGGAGCAGGGAGAGGTAAAGGTTGCAAATGCTGGGGCCCTGCCCAAGCAAGGGGGGCCCACTCGTGGGCGTCGGTACTGGCACTGGGCCCCTCATAGTACGGCGGTGTGTCTGACGGCGGTGTGCACCACCACCGTCAGAGACACTTGATTGCACTATGAGGGACCCTGTGCCAGTGCCCGCGCCCAAGAGTCGGCCTACCCACCTGTCTAGGGCAACGGCACGGTGTCGTGCGCTAGGTGGTGACCCCGGCCATGGGGGGGAGGCAGCACAGTTAGGGAGTTTTAGAAAGTGGCATATGTTGATGTTGGACATTCAGCTGATGCAAAAGGCGAAATAGGTGAAGTCCCAGGAAGAGGTGAACCAAAGCAAGCCATTTTTCTGTCACCCTATGTGTCATCAGGGGAAGGTGGGACAAAATCCTTGGAAACCCATGCGTGGTTCATTTTAATGAAGGTTAGATCATCCACATTTTGGGTTGACAGACGGGTCCTTTTTTCTGTCAGGATTGATCCAGCTGCACTGAAGACTCTTTCCGATAGCACACTTGCAGCTGGGCAAGCGAGCTCCTGTAAGGCATATTGGGCCAATTCAGGCCAGGTGTCCAGTTTAGCGGCCCAATAGTCAAAGGGGAATGACCTGTGTGGGAGAACATCGATATGGGAGGAAAAGTAGTTTGTAACCATAGTTGACAACTGCTGTCTCCTGTCACTTTCCATCGATGCAGTATTACCAGTTGTGTGAGCGGTACTTGAAAAATCAGTCCACAACATTGTCATGAAACCCCTGTCTCCAACGCCACTTCTGCTGTGTGCACCACGAACACCTCTGCCAAGCTGACCCCGGCCCGTACGGCTCATGTGAGAACCATCACCGCTGCTGTGTGCTGGGAATGCCTCAAGCAACCGATTTACCAGAGTTGCTTGTTTATTAGCCAATATTAGGTCAAGGTTCTCCTGTGGCATGATGTTTTGTAATTTGCCTTTATAGCGTGGATCCAGGATGCTGGCCAACCAGTAGTCGTCATCGTTCATCATTTTGGCAATGCGGGGGTCCCTTTTTAGGATCTGCAAGGCATAATCTGACATGTGGGCCAATGTTCCCGGTGTCAATGATGCACTGCGAGTGCTGGTTGGAGGAGCACTTTCTGGCAAATCCACATCCCTCCAGTCACGCACAAACCCTGTACCAGACCTTGCCACGCCAACATTTTCACTTGCCCCACGAGATGCATCCTCCTCCCCTAAGTAATCATCCCCATCATCCTCCTCCTCCTCTTCTTCCTCCACCTCGTCCAGGAGAGGTCCCTGAGCAGACAATGGCTGAATGTCATCAAGGATTCCCTCCTCCTCTTCCTCCTCATCAACATTGGCTGCAGAAGCCTGCTCCTTAAGGTGCGTCAAAGTTTGCATGAGCAGACGCATAAGTGGGATGCTCATGCTTAGGATGGCGTCATCTGCGCTTACCAGCCGTGTGCATTCCTCAAAACACTGAAGGACTTTACAGAGGTCTTTCAGCTTCGACCACTGCACACCTGTCAACTCCATGTCTGCTCTCTAAGTGCCTGGCCGTGTATCCTCCCACAAATGCATTATGGCCTGCCTCTGCTCGCACAGCCGCTCCACCATGTGCAGGGTGGAGTTCCACCTTGTTGCAATGTCGATAATGAGGCAGTGGTTGGGAAGGTGGAGCAATCGCTGCAGCTTCTGCATACGAACGGAGTGTACAGGCGACCGGCGGATGTGCGCGCACAGTCTTCGCACCTTCTGGAGCAGGGCTGTTAACTCCGGATAATTTTTGAGGAAGCACTGCACCACCAGGTTCAAGGTGTGAGCCAAGCAAGGTATGTGGCTGAGTTTTGAAAGGGCTATGGCTGCCACAAAATTACGGCCGTTATCACTAACTACCTTGCCTGCCTCAAGATGTACACTGCCCAGCCATGACTCAGTTTGTCGCTTCAAGTACTCGGCCATCACCTCGGCGGTGTGTCTGTCGCCCAAACACATCATCTGCAACACAGCCTGCTGACGCTTTCCACTAGTTGCTCGATAGGGGGACACCTCGTGTGCAACAGTGGCAGCTGCAGATGGAGTGCTCGTACGACTGCGCTCTGTGGACGAGCTTTCCCTTCTGGAGGAGGAGGAGGGTCGAACGCCTACAGCCAACTGTTTCCTATACCGTGGGCTAGGCAGCACTGTCCCACCACCGCTGTCCCCTGTGGACGCTGCATCCACCACATTAACCCAGTGCACAGTGATGGACACGTAACGGCCCTGGCCATGCCGACTGGACCATGCATCAGTTGTGAGGTGCACCTTTCCGCTCACTGACTGCTTGAGTGCATGGACAATGCGGTCTTTCACATGATGGTGGAGGGCTGGGATGGCTTTGCGAGAGAAGTGGCGACTGGGTAGTGTAATGTATAATAATTAGATCTGTCTCTTTAAGCAAGCCAGACTTATGGGACTTGGGGGGTGGAGACAAGAGGGATGAGAAGGGAAGTTTCACTTTCACTTCTAGGTAGCATGGGAATGCAACTGTTATGCTGTGTGCTGGAGGACGAAGAATAAAACATATCTAAAGTTTAATACCTTGAATTCGTCATAACATGTGGACATTACAACTGGCGACGAGGATGGGATATAATCACCTACTGCTGTGAGTACGGACTATATTTTACCGCTTCACACGCCAGCACCACTGAGAGACTCTATCATGGCTGACTACTTGCACACATTCCCACAATTTGATATGACTGATGTCATTAATCTCTCCCATAACTGGAGAAAATGGCTAAACAGATTTGAGAATTTCCTAGAAGCCATGGACATAAAGGAGGAGAAAAGAAAGAGAGCTTTGCTCCTGCATTGTGCAGGCACAGGAGTCTATGACATATACAGTACGTTACCTGCAGCAGAAACAGACACATACAACAACTGCACTAAAGCTCTCACTGGCTACTTCAACCCCAAACAGAACATCAGATATGAAAGATATAAATTCAGGATTGCCAAGCAGCTTCCAGAAGAGTCCATAGACACTTATGTCACACGGCTGAAAGAGTTAGCACATGGATGTGCCTTTACAGATGTAGATGATGAAATCCTAACTCAAATAATTGTCACCTGCTCGTCTAATAACCTAAGGCGTAAGGCTCTGCAGCAGGATATCTCTCTACATGATTTGCTCAAAATGGCCCGTGCTATAGAAATAGCAGATCATCAGGCTACCGTAATGGAGAATGGGGATAAATTACATGTGCATAATCTCAAACAGAAAAATTTACCAGACAAACAAGCCCAGAAACAGAAGAAATGTTATAGATGTGGACAGGATTTCCCTCACCACCAGAACAAATGTCCAGCTATGGGACAAACCTGCAGTAAATGTGGAAAAGGGAATCATTTTGCAGCTGTTTGCAAATCAGCGCACTACAAGCCTCCGCTGCCTATGACAAAATCTGCAGAGGTAAAAGTGATAAATCAGGACACAGAAGAAATGTCTGCGACTGAGAACTATGTGTTCACTACCTCTGTCACTGGTTCAGTACAGTCTCCCTGTGTTACACTCTCAATCTGCAACACTGACATTACCTTTATAATAGATACAGGATCTTCAGTGGATATCATAGATGGCACTACATATGAACAATTGAAAACAAGGCCAGTCTTACAACAAGTGCAGAATAAAATCTTTCCTTATGGATCTAAAACACCTCTAGCTAAAATGGGACAATTTGATGCTGAAATTAGATATAAAGAAAACAGGCAGAAAACCACTTTCCACACATTACAAGGATCGTGAGGCTGTCTTCTCAGCTATCACACTGCCTTGGAGCTAGGGCTCATCCAGGTTATTCATACCATAACTGACCCTGCGGATATGGATGTACAAACTATGGTGAACAGCTTTCCCTCCCTATTTAGTGGTTTGGGAAAACTAAAGGACTCTCAAGTACACCTTCATGTGGATGACAATGTTCGTCCAGTAGCCCAGCCTCACAGGCGTATTCCATTTCACCTGAGACAGAAGGTAGAAAAAGAACTCCAATTGCTCATGGATGAGGACGTTATTGAAACTGTTACTGGTCCCACTCCGTGGGTCTCTCCACTTGTGGTAGTTCCAAAACCAAAGACTCCTGATCAAGTGAAACTGTGTGTTGACATGCGCCTGCCCAACACCGCTATACAGAGGGAAAGACATATCTCACCTACGATTGATGACATTATTCATTTATTAAATGGAGCCACCGTCTTCTCAAAGCTCGACCTCAATAAGGGATATCATCAATTAGAACGGAGTCCAGAGTCCCGATACTTGACCACATTTTCCACCTATGTGGGCCTCAGAAGATACAAAAGATTGACTTTTGGAGTCTGCTCAGCAGCAGAAATTTTTCAGGATGCAATAAGGAGTGTCATTCAACACATCCCAAATGCCTTTAATTACAGTGATGACATATTGGTTTTTGGTAAAACTCAAGCTGAGCATAATCGTGCTCTATATGCTATCTTCGAATGTCTGCTTTCTGCTGGACTCACTTTAAACAAAGAGAAGTGCGAGTTTGACAAGGGTTCATTAGAATTCTATGGTCACATCTTCTCGGCAAAAGGAGTACAACCAGACCCCAAGAAAGTGGAAGCTATCAGAACAGCCTCAATTCCACAGGATGCCAGTGAAGTGCGTTCTTTCCTTGGAATGGCAAGTTACTGTGCTAGATATATTCCGAATTTTTCAACAATCAGCAATCCACTACGGGAACTTACAAAACAAAGTTGTATTTTTCAATGGTCTCAAGACTGTCAGGCCTCTTTTGAAACAATTAAAAATGAACTGTGCTCGACAACCACTATGGCTTATTTTGATCCAGCTCTTCGAACTGAACTGATTGTGGACGCCAGTCCCGTGGAACTGGGTGCTATTCTAGCGCAGTACAAGGATAACAATCAAAATCCTCACATCATTTCTTATGCAAGTAAGAGCTTAACAAACACTGAAAGAAAATATTCTCAACCTGAAAAAGAAAGCTTGGCAGTTGTCTGGGGATGTGAACACTTTCACTTATTTCTCTATGGAGCTCCCTTCACCATTGTCACAGATCATCAAGCACTTCTTACAATTTTTGGAAATCCCAGAGCTAAAATGCCTGCACGAATTGAACGATGGGGCCTACGTCTACAGGACTACAACTATAAAATTGTTCACAAACCTGGAAAATACAGCAATCCGGCTGATTATCTTTCAAGACATCCTACTAATGATGATATACCTGTGCATTCCTCCATTGAAGAATACCTACGTTTTGTTACAGATCATGCTGTGCCAAAAGCACTTTCTCTTGATCAATTTATAAATGAAACAACAAAAGACAAGACACTCTGTGCCCTAATACAAATCATCCAAAATCGAAGGTGGCATGAAATTCAAAAGGAAAAATTTCCTGATTCTGAGATTGATCTGAAAGAGTTAAAACTATTCTCAAACGTACGTGAGGAATTATCAGTCACTGAAGAACACCTCATTCTTCGAGGTACCAAACTAGTTGTACCTAAGACTTTGCGTAACTTAGTCATACAGATAGCACATGAAGGTCATTTAGGAATTGTTGGCACAAAGAAGTTACTCAGAGAAAAAGTGTGGTTCCCAAATATGGATCACTTGGTGGAAGAAAAGATTAGACGCTGTTCTACTTGTCAATTAATCACTCCATCATCAAACTTAGAGCCATTACAAATGTCTCCGTTACCCACTGCTGTCTGGGAGGAAGTGGCAGTCGATATATATGGACCATTGCCAAATGGCCAATACATTCTCGTAACAATTGATGAATATTCTCGATACCCTGTCATTTCATTTATCTATTCAACATCTGCTAATAATGTCATACCAGAGCTGGACGACATTTTCTCGGCATATGGTATTCCAAGAGTGGTCAAAACAGACAATGGACCTCCATTCAATGGACATGTGTTTACACAATTTTCTGAATACTTGGGATTCAATCACAGGAAAATCACACCTTGCTGGCCGCAAGCCAATGGAATTGTGGAACGTTTTATGCGTACTCTGGGGAAACGTATCAAGGCAGCGAGTCTGGAGCACATCCCACTGAAACAGTCATTATACAAATTCATGCGTAATTACCGCAATACGCCACACTCCACTACTAATGCTGCTCCAGCTCATTTAATGTTCAGCAGAACCCTGCGTATACGTCTCCCTGATGTGACCAGCCATCCCCGACCGAGTGACTCCTCAGTGAGATCCACAGATTTCTCCAACAAACAAGCCATGAAACGTTATGCAGACAGAAGGCGAAGGACACAGTCAAGTGCCATCGAAAGAGGGGATGTCGTGGTGGTACGTCAAACACCAACCAACAAGACCTCACCTGTATATGGTCCTGCAAAATATGTTACTAAAAGGAAAGGCAGCATGATCACAGCTGAATGAGATGGACACTCCATAACGCGAAATTCTTCATATTTTAAAGTCATACCGCAGAATGATGACAATGAACTCTCTTTGGTGGAAGATTTGGTATCCGATGGTGGAGAGGACCAACAAGAGGTAGCTGGTCCATCAATAATGAACCCTCTCAATGAGTCCAGACGTTATCCTACACGAGAGAGAAGAGCTCCATCGAGGCTTATTGAAGAAGTGTAACTACAGTTTTGTTGTTTTGTTTTTTTTTGTTTGTTTCTCTGGTTTTTGAATTGAACAAATAAGACAAAACGGACATATGATTTCTTTGGACGTTTTCATGTTGTTGCATTTATCAGTAATATGGGTTATTTATAGTAAAAAAAAAAAAAAAGGGGATGATGTAATGTATAATAATTAGATCTGTCTCTTTAAGCAAGCCAGACTTATGGGACTTGGGGGGTGGAGACAAGAGGGATGAGAAGGGAAGTTTCACTTTCACTTCTAGGTAGCATGGGAATGCAACTGTTATGCTGTGTGTTGGAGGACGAAGAATAAAACATATCTAAAGTTTAATACCTTGAATTCGTCATAACGTGTGGACATTACAGGTAGGTCATAGCGTGGTACTGCATAGGCCATGAGTTCACGGAAAGCTGCGCTTTCCACCAACCGAAAGGGCATCATCTCAAACGAGATTAGTTTGGCAATGTGGGCGTTCAAACCCAGTGTACGCGGATGAGAGACTGAGTACTTTCTTGACCTACTCATAGTGTCTGGGAAGGTGAGCTGGACTTGAGAGCTGCATATGGTGGAAGTAGCGGTGGACAGGGCGGACTGAGAGAGGGTTGATGATGGTGATGGAGTTGGTGTTATTTCTGATGGCCTAGAATCAGTCTTTCGTTGATATAACAGTGGGATTCCCTGACTGCTGTGGCCTTGCAATGACACCTCAACATTTGCTGCTGTGCTAACCGGTGGGCTTACAGTGGGGGAAACAATGTAGCGTTGCTGACTACCTTCGTTGTGATCAGTTGCACATGTGGCACTTGAGGTTTGGTGTTGTGTCCACGCTTGCAAGTGCATGGTGTTTAAATGTCTAAGCATGCAACTGGTATTCAAATTTTTCCGATTTTTCCCTCGGCTAAAGGTCTTTGCGCACTTCTTACAGATAACCTTGGCCTGATCATGAGGATTTTGTTCAAAAAAGTGCCACACTGCACTCTTCCTACTTTGGCAGACATTTTGCGGCCTAGCACGCTGTGATCTTTTGACCCTCTGGACAAGCTGTCCAGCAACTCTTTTGATTTTTGGAACCTGTCTTTGGAGTGCTCCGGGCCTGCCAGATAACAGCTGTTGCGATGTCGATGTCTGCTGTGGATGTTCCTCATCTGAGCTATTGGAAGCAGCACCCTCTTCCCCCAATGGATGCCAATCTGGGTCAACAACTGGGTCATCCATCACCTCCTCTTCAATGTCATGTGCACCTTCCTCTGTGTCACCGTGTATGTTGGTATAGTGTGCGGGAAGGGGCACCTGAGTCTCATCAGGGTCAGAATCTGGCTCTGTACACTGCGAGGACAATGTAGTGCTCTGAGTGAATGTACCAGCAGAATCATCCATCAGCGGCTGTGCATCAGTGCACTCCATGTCAGATTCATCTTGGCCTGGGTAATTCACCATTTGACTTGATAATCCAGGCATGGTATGTGAAAACAGCTCCATGGAGTAATCAGTAGTATGGCCTGCGTCATCCTTCAATCTTGGTTGGGGTGAAGGACACAAGGAAAGGTGTGGTTCATGAACATGAGCCTCCAATGACGACTCAGTGCTTTTACTTTTTACAACTGAAGAAGAGGAGGCGATAGAGCTGAGGCTGAGTCAGCAATGTAAGACAAAACTTTTTCCTGATGCTCTGGCTTTAAAAGCGGTTTGCCAACTCCTAGAAAACTAAGCCTTATGGAGCCAGACGATGATGCAGGCTCAACACCTCCTGCATTCGGTCCTATTTTGCTCTTGCCACTACCATCAGATCCACCACCAACACCATCATTACCAGCTGCCAACCCCCGCCCAATTCCACGGCCTCTTCCACCAGCCTTCCTCATTTTTGGTAGAAATGTAGACAAAATCCAACAAACTATATAGTAATGTAAAACAAGGTACAAGGTGTCTATAGGACAGGGGAGATTTTGAATTTCTGCTCACACTAGTGGACACTGGACACTTTTGGATTGTGTGAGGCCCACTGAATATCTGAGCGCTATGTCACAGGCACGATGGCACAGCTGTGACCAAAGTGACTAGAGGATAAGTGAGATTTTGAATTTCTGCTCACACTAGTGGACACTGGACACTTTTGGATTGTGTGAGGCCCACTGAATATCTGAGCGCTATGTCACAGGCTCGATGGCACAGCTGTGACCAAAGTGACTAGAGGATAAGTGAGATTTTGAATTTCTGCAGACACTTGTGGACACTGGACACTTTTGGATTGTGTGAGGCCCACTGAATATCTGAGCGCTATGTCACAGGCTCGATGGCACAGCTGTGACCAAAGTGACTAGAGGATAAGTGAGATTTTGAATTTCTGCAGACACTTGTGGACACTGGACACTTTTGGATTGTGTGAGGCCCACTGAATATCTGAGCGCTATGTCACAGGCTCGATGGCACAGCTGTGACCAAAGTGACTAGAGGATAAGTGAGATTTTGAATTTCTGCAGACACTTATGGACACTGGACACTTTTGGATTGTGTGAGGCCCACTGAATATCTGAGCGCTATGTCACAGGCTCGATGGCACAGCTGTGACCAAAGTGACTAGAGGATAAGTGAGATTTTGAATTTCTGCAGACACTTGTGGACACTGGACACTTTTGGATTGTGTGAGGCCCACTGAATATCTGAGCGCTATGTCACAGGCTCGATGGCACAGCTGTGACCAAAGTGACTAGAGGATAAGTGAGATTTTGAATTTCTGCTCACACTAGTGGACACTGGACACTTTTGGATTGTGTGAGGCCCACTGAATATCTGAGCGCTGTGTCACAGGCTCGATGGCACAGCTGTGACCAAAGTGACTAGAGGATAAGTGAGATTTTGAATTTCTGCAGACACTTGTGGACACTGGACACTTTTGGATTGTGTGAGGCCCACTGAATATCTGAGCGCTATGTCACAGGCTCGATGGCACAGCTGTGGCCAAAGTGACTAGAGGATAAGTGAGATTTTGAATTTCTGCACACTGGACACTTTTGGATTGTGTGAGGCCCACTGAATATCTCAGCGCTATGTCACAGGCTCGATGGCACAGCTGTGACCAAAGTGACTAGAGGATAAGGGAGATTTTGAATTTCTGCAGACACTTGTGGACTGTGGGGATGTGACTCGCTCAGGTGCAGCGGAAGACAATCAGGAGACCGGTTCTGCCAAAGTTCGTGAGGTTTATTTCTGTCATAAACCATAAAACAGCGTATCACCAAAAATAGCCTCTAGCTTAGGCAAACAAAACATAAACCTTCGTGGTTGCAGACTCAGACCGCGAGTCTCAGCACATGCTGGGAGGTGTAGTCCTCCCCACATACAGCTCCCTGGTTCAGGAGCAGGTCACATTATAAGGCTGTAGCCACATCCACGTTCCCAGCAGCTGACTGGTCACATGACTGTGACCTCACCACAGGTCCTTCAAACAAAAACAATAACAATATCTGGTATGCTTTACTTCTGCCTTACATTATGGAGATAAGCCATTTATGAGACACATATCTCCCATCAATTACACGACCCTTAGCCCTGCCACATACCTCCCCCCTCTGCCTAAAGCCGTGGGGCTTGGCACTTTCACCTACCAGGCAAGGGATTCTGGAGAGGGCATCGGCATTCCCATGTAGCTTCCCGGCCCTATGCTCTACATGGAAACTGAAGTCTTGTAGGGCTAAGAACCAGCGGGTGACCCTAGCATTCTTGCCCTTGGTTTCCCTCATTCACCTGAGTGGGGCATGGTCGGATATTAACCTAAACTTCCGTCCCACCAGGTAGTACCGTAATGTGTCCACTGCCCATTTTATGGCCAAACACTCCTTCTCTACAACTGAGTAATTTCTCTCACAAGAAGTCAACTTCCTACTCAAGTAGAGAACAGGATGCTCCTCCCCACGTATCTCTTGGGAAAGGACAGCTCCTACCCCGACATCTGAGGCATCTGTCTGGAGGACAAATTCACGTTTAAAGTCTGGGGCCACCAAAACGGGCTGCTTACAAAGAGCTCCCTTCATTTCTTGGAAGGCTGACTCTGCTTCTTCGGACCAGCTGACCATCACTGACTTTGTCCCTTTAAGCAGATCAGTTAGAGGTGCAGCCATTGTGGCGAAGTTTGGGATAAACCTCCTGTAATATCCCACAATCCCCAGGAAGGCTTTAACTTGCTTCTTTGACAGAGGTCTCGGCCATGTTTGAATTGCCTCCACTTTATTGATTTGGGGTTTGATCTCGCCACGCCCCACTACATATCCGAGGTACTTGGCTTCTTCTCTCCCCAAGGCACACTTCTTCGGGTTTATTGTAAACCCCGCCTCTCTTAGAGCGTCAAACACTGCTTGGACCTTTTCCAGGTGAGTCTCCCAGTCCGGGGTAAAGATGACGATATCATCCAGGTATGCGGCAGCGTATAGCTTATGAGGTGCAAGGATTCTATCCATCGCCCTCTGGAAGGTTGCTGGAGCTCCCTGTAGGCCAAACGGCATCCGGACATACTGGAAGCACCCGTCTGGTGTGGAGAATGCCGTCTTCTCCTTGGCTTCCTGTGCCATGGGGATCTGCCAATATCCCTTGGTCAGATCCAAAGTGGTTATGTACCTGGCAGGTCCAAGTCTCTCGATGAGCTCATCAACGCGTGGCATGGGATAAGCGTCGAACTTGGAGACCTCATTCAGCTTCCGGTAATCGTTGCAGAACCTCCATTCACCATCAGGTTTTGGGACCAGGACAATCGGGCTCGACCAGCCGCTCTTGGATTCCTCAATGACCCCGAGCTTCAACATACGCTGCACCTCCTTGGAGATTACCTCTCGCCGGGCCTCAGGAATACGATATGGTTTCACGTTCACCCGCACATGTGGCTCGGTCAGAATTTCGTGCTCCACCACCTTCGTGCACCCCGGCAACTCTGAGAACAGGTTGCGGTTTTTCTGGAGTAACTCCCGGCACTGCTGCTTCTGGGCCTTCGATAGAGTCTCCGCTATGGTAACGGCTCCAACCTCCCCTTCTAGGTCGCCCAGCAAGCACGGAGTTACCGCTGGCTCTCTATCTTGCCACGGCTTGATAAGGTTAACATGGTAAACCTGGTATGGCTTCCGTCTTCCGGGTTGGTGGATCTTGTAGTTTACGTCTCCCAGTTTCTCCACCACCTCATATGGCCCTTGCCACTTGGCCAAGAACTTACTTTCCACCGTCGGGATTAGCACGAGAACTCGGTCTCCCGGATTGAACTGCCTCACTCTGGCTGACCGGTTGTAGACCCTGGCCTGAGCCTCTTGTGCCTGGCGGAGATGTTCTTTAACAATGGGCATCACCTTCGCAACCCTCTGCTGCATCAGTGCCACATGCTCAATGACGCTTCTGTGGGGCGTGACTTCGGCTTCCCAGGTTTCCTTGGCTATATCTAGGAGACCTCGCGGATGCCGGCCGTACAGAAGCTCGAAGGGGGAGAACCCCGTGGAGGCCTGGGGAACTTCACGGATAGAAAACAGTAAATACGGTAAGAGACAATCCCAGTCTCTACCATCTTCCTCTATGACTTTTCTCAGCATGCTCTTCAGCGTCTTGTTAAACCTCTCAACAAGGCCATCTGACTGTGGATGGTACACTGAAGTCCTCAGCTGGGAAATTTGCAAGACTCTGCACAATTCTCTCATCACCTTGCTCATAAAAGGTGTCCCCTGGTCGGTCAGGATCTCCTTCGGCAAACCCGTCCGGGAAAACACATGGACCAGCTCACGGGCTATACTCTTCGCAGAGGAGTTTCTCAGGGGAATGGCCTCAGGATAGCGTGTGGCATAGTCCAGGATGACTAATATATACTGATGGCCCCAAGCTGATTTAACTAAGGGACCGACCAAGTCCATGGCAATTCTCTCAAATGGCACCTCAATAATGGGCAGTGGCACAAGAGGGTTCCGAAAATGAGATGTGGGGGCAGTTAACTGACATGTTGGGCAGGACCTGCAATAGTTTACTATTTCCCGGTGACACCCAGGCCAATAGAACCTCTGTACAATCCGTTCCTGGGTTTTTTCCACCCCCAGGTGTTCCCCCAAGATGTGTGAATGGGCCATGTCCAACACTTTTTGTCTATAGGGGCCTGGTACTATTAACTGCTCTGCCACCTCCTCCCTTATTTTCGTGACCCGGTACAACAATTCCCCACTCAACATAAAATGGGGAAACCTTGTGTCTGCTCCCGGCTCTTGTGCAACCCCATTAATGACGGTGACATTGTTAAAGGCTTCCCTTAGTGTGGGGTCCCTATGTTGGGCAGTCCCAAAATTCTCCCCGGCCACCCCTAACTCCGGGATGTCAGGTACAGGGGACCCTTCCTCTTCCTCCCCAACAAGGACACATAAAGGGAACTCGTCTGCCTCTGGTGGTGGCGATACCTCAGTGGGGTGGATTGGTTCCCTGCTCTTGCTAGCACACTCAGAACCCATCCCCCACAGATCCCAAAACAGACAGAAATCCCGGCCAATAATTATGGGATGCAACAAGTCTCGAACAACGCCAACTTCATGCGACTCGGTGCCATGCGCCGTTTCAATCTTCACCCTAGCCATAGGGTAGTCCTTTGCATCGCCATGTATGCACCGAACACCAATCTTTTTACCCGGGAGTATGTTTAGAGGAAAACTGGCCCTCACAAGGGTCACCAAGCTCCCGGAGTCCAGAAGCGCCATTACTGCTCGACCGTTCACCTTCACAGGACACGCTTGTGGCCCCTTGTTAGGTAGCGAGTTAACACTGCAAGCTGGATATGCGTAGTATGAACTACGGCGTCCCATGCTGCAGTCCATCTGCTCGGTGGTCTGGGGACAACGGGCCGCTATATGTCCTGGCCCAGGACACTTCCAGCAAATAACACCCGAGGGGACCTTGGGCACCGCCTCCCCCGCCCCTTTTGACCTTGGACGCACCACCCCTTTTTGTGACTCCGCCCCCTGCTGGGACCCCCAATATGGAATGGGCTGCTTCCCCAAGGAACCTTCCATCCCCTGGTATCTCTCGACCAGCCCAACCAGTTCATCAGCATTTTGGGGATCACCCTGGGCAACCCAAGTCTGTAGAGGTCTCGGCAGAGAATGCACAAACCGATCCATCACAACTCGCTCTACCATCTGTGCAGGGGAAGCCGACTCTGGCTGCAGCCATTTCTGGACCAGGTGCAACAGGTCAAACATTTGGGAGCGCGGGGGTTTGTCCCGGTGATAGGCCCAGCGATGAACTCGCTGTGCCCTGGTAGTCATTGTTACCCCCAAGCGTGCGAGAATTTCCGCTTTTAATTTGGGATCTTGTACCATCAGGTCAAAGTACGCCTTCTGGGGCTCCCCTGTTAGGTAAGGGGCCAGTACCTCCGCCCACCGCTCTGGCTGAAGTTTTTCCCTCTCAGCCACCCTCTCAAACACCGTCAGGAAGGCCTCCACATCATCCTCAGGGGTAATTTTTTGTAATGCGCGTCTTACCGCCTTCTCGACGTCGGTGGCATCAGCCCGACCTGGGGTTGGGGCGCTCGTCCTGCCCTCCTGGATGGCGGTTGCCAGAAGCTGCATCTGCTGCCGTTGTTCCTGCTGGCTCTGCTGCCGCTGCTCCTGCTGGTTTTGCTGGATCTGCTGTAACAACAGCTTGTTGGTTTCCTGCTGCAGTGCCTGGGACTGGACCAGGTGTTTCATGAGGTCCTCCATGATTCCAGGCAATGCTTGTTGCCCCGCTGCAAACTTCACCCAGGACATGCAGCAACTGTCTCAAGTCTCTGCTGGGACCGCTGCCCGCACGTGTACCACCAATTGTGGGGATGTGACTCGCTCAGGTGCAGCGGGAGACAATCAGGAGACCGGTTCTTCCAAAGTTCGTGAGGTTTATTTCTGTCATAAACCATAAAACAGCGTATCACCAAAAATAGCCTCTAGCTTAGGCAAACAAAACATAAACCTTCGTGGTTGCAGACTCAGACCGCGAGTCTCAGCACATGCTGGGAGGTGTAGTCCTCCCCACATACAGCTCCCTGGTTCAGGAGCAGGTCACATTATAAGGCTGTAGCCACACCCACGTTCCCAGCAGCTGACTGGTCACCTGACTGTGACCTCACCACAGGTCCTTCAAACAAAAACAATAACAATATCTGGTATGCTTTACTTCTGTCTTACATTATGGAGATAAGCCATTTATGAGACACATATCTCCCATCAATTACACGACCCTTAGCCCTGCCACAGGACACTGGACACTTTTGGATTGTGTGAGGCCCACTGAATATCACAGCGCTATGTCACAGGCAGAAATTGGCTAGTGTATCACAAACTACAAGGTGTATGTACAATTGGGCAGAGTAGGAATCTCCCTAGAGTGCAGGTCTGTAAGAACGGAACATGTCCTCGACTTATTCTCACAGAGTGACACAGATAGCTTCACTGTGGCTGTGATAACAGCCGTTACACGGTACTGTGTGAGGAGCGTACACCGCTGTATGGTGTGAAAAAATGCACGCTCAGTACTTCAGCAGGACAAAAAAAAAAAATTGGGATTGCTTTTAAAAAAGCAGTTTGCAGCTCAGTACCTCAGCAGGACAAAAAAAAAATTGGGATTGCTTTTAAAAAAGCAGTTTGCAGAGCAGTGGGTAAACAGCAATGCAGCTGTCAGGAAGCCTTAGAAGGCAGCCCAACAACCAACACCACAATATAGCCTCCCCTTGCACTGCACACACAGTGACTGGTGTGTTGTACAGGCACAATCGCTAGCAGCAGAAGCAGTTTTTTTTTCTTCCCTGCCTAACACTCTCCCTACAGAATCAGCAGCAACCTCTCCCTATGCAAAGATCGGCAGAAGTAAGATGGCGGTCGGCGTGCACGCCCTTTTATACCCCCCTGTGACGCCCACCAAAGCAAGCCAATCACTTGCATGCCCTTCTGAAAGATGGTGGTGACCCGTGCCTGTGTCATCACGTTGCCCACAGTGTCCGTGGATCCTGATTGGCTGAAAAAGAGCGCAAAACAAACTTTTGAAACGCGACTTTGGCGCGTAAGTCGCCGACCTCGTGGCCGACCTCATCCTAGGGTCGGGTTTCGTTTCATGAAACCCGACTTTGCCAAAAGTCAGCGACTTTTGAAACTTTTCGACCCGTTTTGCTCAACTCTAAGTTCATCCCAAAAGTATTTGATGGTGGTGTCAGGTTTCTGTGTACAGATAAGGTATTCTACACCAAGCTCATCCAACCATTAATTTATAGACACTGTTTTGTGTGCTGGGGCAGTCATGCTGGAACAAAAAAGAGCCTTCCCCAAAATGTTCCAAGAATGTTGGAAACTACAATTGTCCAAAATATCTTAATATGCTGAAGAATTAAAATTTCCCTTCATTTGAACTAAGGGGCTCAGTAGAACCCATGAAAAATGACCTAAATAATAATCCTCTATCATACAAAAGCATCAACCAACAATAGGAAGGAGGATAGGGACAGGGAGGAATAAATGGGAATAGGGACCAGGAGATAAACATACCCATACTACAGAACAGATCTACAACAACTACTCTCCAATAGCAACAACAAACTCCTATTCAGCACCGTGTCTCCTAAGCGCAAGGAAAAGCAGAACTTTCACTGGCAGGGCAGAGAGGATCTGGCCAGGTTTTTTAGGAAGAGGTAATGACCAGATCAGAAGCAGCTGAAATGGGGCTGCATGTTTCTGACCTGCATAGAAAGGGTTGTTATGGAAACCAAATTAATTTAATGTGGGATCGAAACACACAGGCTAAATGGGAGATCTGCGATTCACTATACGCAGTGATCTACCCCCAAATCTCCCGGGTTGGCGTGACACACTCGTGACAGAAATTGAATGAAGAAAGAAATTTACACGAAGAAGGAAGGGAATTCCACGAACTGACTTGTTACACCAGAGGCATCTTATTCCAGGACCGCGCTGCTATAGTGAGTGCTATAGATGAGCCATTCTTTCATAAATGGTAGTAATAGCAGACGTCATGGCGAGGGGACGGATACTACTCGCCTGTGGCAATGGGGCAGAATGAATAACCTGAAGTCAATGACTGAAATATGTGCCCTGATAATTTTCTCCATATAGTGTATAACAGGATCTGGCAGGTTATTAATAGCAAGATCACAAGTAACGAAAACTGTTGACACCAATAAAGTTAATGGCAACAACAGGCTTAGTCCCCATTTAGATGTCCGTTTCTCTCCATGGTTATCAAGGACAGAACGCGTACCCATTATAGTCTATGGCGCTGTTCACAGAGACGTGTCCGGTTTTCATCTGCATTACGAATGAAAATTACCAATACAAGTGTATGGGTACGGGAAATCATGGATGAAACACTGCTGTCTGTGATTATCATTGTGGGGTCTCGCTCACACCACTGTAATATTGGCCTCACTACAATATGTCAAATCATTGGACCAATGTTAGTCCAGGGGGCTGTGAACATGTCCAATTTTTTTCCTTGGACCGAGCCAGTCTGCGGAAATAAATCACAGCTTGTCCAAGTTTGATCTGATATTCAATAAGCGTATGGAAACCATCGGACTGCACTTGGGTGACATCTGAGTGCAATCGTCTGGTTCTGCACACTTCTGGAACGGAGACATTTTTTTTCTCCATCTTCTCCTCACTGAAAGAATTGGATCGTACTCTCTGACGCTCTGATCAGAGTTTGATTTGCATAATTGACCCGATTCTCTGAGAAAATACCATCGTGTGACCCTCGGCCTGATGGATAGAAGTTTTACAATGCTTTCTATCATAAGAAAAAAATCACTGAATAAACACGGATGGTAACAGCTGACCCTGACCACACACGGATGGTAAATGGTAATAGTTGACCCTGACCAAACACGGATGGTAACAGCTGACCCTGACCAAACACGGATGGTAACAGCTGACCCCGACCAAACACGGATGGTAACAGCTGACCCCGACCAAACACGGGTGGTAACAGCTGACCCCGACCAAACACGGGTGGTAACAGCTGACCCCGACCAAACACGGATGGTAACAGCTGACCCCGACCAAACGCGGAAGGTAACAGCTGACCCCGACCAAACACGGATGGTAACAGCTGACCCCGACCAAACACGGATGGTAACGACTGATCTTGACCACACACGGATGGTAAATGGTAATAGTTGACCCTGATCAAACACGGATGGTAACAGTTGACCCCGACCAAACACGGATGGTAACAGCTGACCCCGACCAAACACGGATGGTAAAAGCTGACCCCGACCAAACACGGATGGTAACAGCTGACCCCGACCAAACACAGATGGTAACAGCTGACCCTGACCAAACACGGATGGTAACGACTGACCTTGACCACACACGGATGATAAATGGTAATAGTTGACCCCGACCAAACACGCATGGTAACAGCTGACCCCGACCAATCACAGATGGTAATGACTGACCTTGACCACACACGGATGGTAAATGGTAATAGTTGACCCTGACCAAACACGGATGGTAACAGCTGACCCCGACCGAACACGGATGGTAACAGCTGACCCCGACCGAACACGGATGGTAACGACTGACCTTGACCACAAATGGATGGTAAATGGTAATAGCTGACCCTGACCAAACACGGATGGTAACAGCTGACCCCGACCAAACACGGATGGTAACAGCTGACCCCGACCAAACACGGATGGTAACAGCTGACCCCGACCAAACACGGATGGTAACAGCTGACCCCGACCAAACACGGATGGTAAAAGCTGACCCCGACCAAACACGCATGGTAACAGCTGACCCCGACCAAACACGGATGATAAATGGTAATAGTTGACCCTGACCAAACACGGATGATAACAGCTGACCCCGACCACACACGGATGATACATGGTAATAGTTGACCCTGACCACACACGGATGGTAAAAGCTGACCCCGACCAAACACGCATGGTAACAGCTGACTCTAACCACACACGGATGGTTAAAGCTGACCAGGGCTGTGGAGTCGGTAAGCCAAACCTGCGACTCTGACTCCTCAATTTCCCTTACACCGACTCCGATTCCACGACTCCGACTCCCACATATATTGCTTAAATTTAAATAAAAAATTATTCTAGTACAATGTGAACATCAGACATTAAATCATTTTTATGATACAATAATCAAGATATTTAGATAGAACATAATTATTTATTGGAATACAACTTTAGAACACAAAAAACTGTAATAAATTGTAAACATGTAATACACTATGTAATATCGATTACATATATATATATATATATATATATAGAGTGTGTGTGTGTATATATATATATAACACTATGTAATAAACTATAAGTGGCAAAAAACAGTTTTCAACAAAAACATACTAAATAACATTTGTGCAGTCTATGAATTTGTTCTAAGAAATAAAATTGCCTCCATCAGATCCTCCTTCATAGATGACCTAAAATCTGACCTAATAATTTTAAGGCTAGAGAACAACCTCTCTACAGTAACTTGGGTTGGAGGCAAAGCCATAACCACATGGGCAACATCTCTAACAATTTCCGGGTATAAAGGAATTGCCTCATGCACAGTCAGTTTTGATGAACGGTTGAATTTTTGTATTTCTTTGAGAACAAGTGAAACATTTTGCTGAAATATGGTCAATCTGCTTGCTATAGGAGACAGAGTGAAATCTTTTTCCTTGCGGCAACGCTTTGCCTGCTCCATGTCATCCAAATACTTGTCAAAGTCAAACTCCTCATCTGATGAGGATGAAGATATGGCAGCAGTAGCACTGTCAGGACCCGAGTCCTCTTGCACCTGGCAGTCCTCCTGTAGGCCACTCATCCTAACTGCTACCTCAGTCAGAGCTTCTTTTCCTTTAGTAAGCTGTTGATCATCAAGCAATATACGATGACTTGGGTCCACATAAACAGCTGCCAGAAAAATTTTGTTTTCCAATAGCTGTGTCTCTCTCCGTTTCATTGAAGCAGAAATGCCATCTGCGATTAAACAGCAAAATAGCAAGTTCTTCCGCTCCCTGGTGAAAATGCCAGGAGTTAAATCCTCAGCTTGTAATTTTTTAGTCACAGTAAATGGGTGATTAAGCAATTCCTTCAATTCAGCCACCTGTGTCCATTGACCTTCATTTAGGGTTACCTGAGGGTTCGCCATATCTATAAGAAACGGTTTTAGTTGATCAACAATTGCCCTTTCCCAGCACGTCTCTTCAAGATGGAATCAATTTTAGGGGTTCTGGCGGCAATAACCAATTTCCTCACTTTTCCAATCAGATTTCCAGCATGTCCCTCTTGCAGACTATCTCTTATTGCCAGCTGCAGCGTGTGCACAACACAGAGCATGTGATGAATAGGAAAGAGGTGTGAAGCGCCTTCAACAAGATCATCTCTTTCTACAGTATAATTTTGCTGTTCTTCTGTAGTAATATCTGTTTGTTCCTCAGTTACATGAACAGCACTGTTGCCTTCCATCTCAAACATACTGAATCCTAAATGTTCCTCTAGCTGTTGTTCATTATTCTCATTCATCAGTGTAATTGTACTTATGTTTGAAGCATTGTCCGTTACAACAGCAAGAACCTGTTCTTTTTGAGTTCGTAATCTTGCAGAACTTTTTCCACTAAGGCCTGGAGAAACTGGCTGCTGTGATGAGCTTTAGTATCTTTTACTGCCAGCGTGTTGCTAACAATTTTTGTTGTCACAAACCTATCGAACATTGATGGCAAAATAGTTCACTCTGTGACGTGTACAGGCATCCATTTTAAGAAACATGAAGCGTCTTTTGAGAGTCTTTTTAAGATCTTCCTTTTGTTTAAGGGCTTTTTTAATCACTAATTTTCTAATACTTTCTCTTTCCAGAAAAACACCAAGTTTGGGGGCCATTTCTCCATTAAGAGCTGTAAAAGCTGGTCGTGGAAATAATGTTAATGGTACACCGTCCTTCACAACAAGCTGTATGAGTTGTCTTTTAGACATATCTGCTGTCATTGTTACAGTAACTTTGTCACTAACAAAATATATTGTTAATGATGTTTGAGACGCTCTTTCCTCCTCCTTTGCCTGGCAGGAAGTGTTAGTCTGTGTGCTACCCAGCTTTCATTCTTTTTGGTACAGATAAGATATGGAGACAGATATGGATAAATGGATAGATAGAGCAGATTTCTAATCTGCTTTTGATATTGAAAACATTATCTATGAGCTCAAGAACCTTTCAGGTGATGCGGTTTTTTAAAAATCTGATCGGCTTTTGCAGCTGAAAAACGTATCCACAAAAAACGCAGGAAAAACGCTGTGTGTGAATGTAGCCTTAGATCAGGAATAGAACAGCAATTTATAGGACATTTCATAACTTTCCCAAATTCCTATGAAAAAATATTCAGCACATTCTGCATTGAACTACTGTACTCAATTTATTATATTTTAGGAATCGGAGTCGGTCCATTTTATACCGACTACAACAAAATGAGCACCGACTCCGACTCTACAGCCCTGCCGACCACACACGGATGGTAACAGCTGACCCCGACCACACACGGATGGTAACAGCTGACCCCGACCAAACACGGATGGTAACACCTGACCCCGACCAAACACGGATGGTAAAAGCTGACCCCGACCAAACACGGATGGTAACGACTGACCTTGACCACACACGGATGGTAAATGGTAATAGTTGACCCTGACCAAACACGGATGGTAACAGCTGACCCCGAGCAAACACGGATGGTAACAGCTGACCCCGAGCAAACACGGATGGTAACAGCTGACCCTGACCAAACACGGATGGTAACAGCTGACCCCGAGCAAACACGGATGGTAATGACTGACCTTGACCACACACGGATGGTAAATGGTACTAGTTGACCCTGACCAAACACGGATGGTAACAGCTGACCCCGAGCAAACACGGATGGTAACAGCTGACCCCGAGCAAACACGGATGGTAACAGCTGACCCTGACCAAACACGGATGGTAACAGCTGACCCCGACCAAACACGGATGGTAACGACTGACCTTGACCACACACGGATGGTAAATGGTAATAGTTGACCCTGACCAAACACGGATGGTAACAGCTGACCCCGAGCAAACACGGATGGTAACAGCTGACCCCGAGCAAACACGGATGGTAACAGCTGACCCTGACCAAACACGGATGGTAACAGCTGACCCCGACCAAACACGGATGGTAATGACTGACCTTGACCACACACGGATGGTAAATGGTACTAGTTGACCCTGACCAAACACGGATGGTAACAGCTGACCCCGACCAAACACGGATGGTAACAGCTGACCCCGAGCAAACACGGATGGTAACAGCTGACCCCGACCAAACACGGATGGTAACAGCTGACCCCGACCAAACACGGATGGTAACAGATGACCTTGACCACACACAGATGGTAAATGGTAATAGTTGACCCTGACCAAACACGGATGGTAACAGCTGACCCCGACCAAACACGGATGGTAACAGCTGACCCTGACCAAACACGGATGGTAACAGATGACCTTGACCACACACAGATGGTAAATGGTAATAGTTGATCCTGACCAAACACGGATGGTAACAGCTGACCCCGACCGAACACGGATGGTAACAGCTGCTCCCGACCGAACACGGATGGTAACAGCTGCTCCCGACCAAACACGGATGGTAACGGCTGCTCCCGACCAAACATTGATGACACTGTGGCCATTTTTTGGGTACTTGAAGATCCCCCTGAGGTCTGAATGAGGGCTAAGTTCAGGGTCGGTAGCACCTGATGATGTCAGTCAGTCTATGGCGCAGGACCAAATATCACGAGCGAGCAGCATTGGGACTCTAGGAGGTTACTACAAAAGTAAAAAAAAAAATAAAATAAGACTTTAAAATAGAAAAAAACGAACTCATCCGCCGGACACTACAGACAGACAGCAGTGCCAGGTATCCTGCCGCAGTGTGGTAGTCGCTGCCGGGGAGATGGCGCCCTCTCCCTGCCCTCTAGGTGGGGCACTGCGAGGCCAGACACCGGGGAGGGACAGGCGGTCAGAATGGGAGGGGACGGGACACAGCGGCTGCTCGTCCTCCACCTCCCTCGGATCCTCAGTCACAGTAGAGCCGCCGGCTGCCGCTGCACGGAGACCGGAGATTGGAGGCAGCGGGGGGTCCGCGGCATGTGGACGGGACGGCGGCACCTGTTACAGGACTGAGGAGCATTACCGGAGCTTGCAGCTGCACAGGTACGTGCCCGGTATAGGGTGCTCATGCCGGCTATGGGGGTGCACACTCCTTCTGCCCCCTGTAGGGTGCTCATGCCTGCTATAGTGTGCACACATCTGCCCTCTATAAGGTACACATACCCGCTGTGGGGTGCACACACCTGCTGCCATCAGTAAGCTACACATGCCTACTGTCAGGTACACTTGCCCGCTGTGGGTGCACACATGCTTCTGGGGTACACTTGCCACTATGGGGTGCACACATCGGCTTCTGGCGTGCACACGCCCTCTGTAAGGTACACTTGCCTGCTGTGGGGTGCACACGTCCTCTGTAAGGTACACTTGCCTGCTGTGGGGTGCACACGTCCTCTGTAAGGTACATTGCCCGCTGTGGGGTGAACACGTCCTCTGTAAGGTACACTTGCCCGCTGTGGGGTGAACACGCCCTCTGTAAGGTACACTTGCCCGCTGTGGGGTGCACACGTCCTCTGTAAGGTACACTTGCCCGCTGTGGGGTGCACACGTCCTCTGTAAGGTACACTTGCCTGCTGTGGGGTGCACACGTCCTCTGTAAGGTACACTTGCCTGCTGTGGGGTGCACACGTCCTCTGTAAGGTACACTTGCCTGCTGTGGGGTGCACACGTCCTCTGTAAGGTACACTTGCCTGCTGTGGGGTGAACACGCCCTCTGTAAGGTACACTTGCCTGCTGTGGGGTGAACACGCCCTCTGTAAGGTACACTTGCCCGCTGTGGGGTGCACACGTCCTCTGTAAGGTACACTTGCCCGCTGTGGGGTGCACACGTCCTCTGTAAGGTACACTTGCCCGCTGTGGGGTGCACACGTCCTCTGTAAGGTACACTTGCCTGCTGTGGGGTGCACACGTCCTCTGTAAGGTACACTTGCCTGCTGTGGGGTGCACACGTCCTCTGTAAGGTACATTGCCCGCTGTGGGGTGAACACGTCCTCTGTAAGGTACACTTGCCTGCTGTGGGGTGAACACGTCCTCTGTAAGGTACACTTGCCTGCTGTGGGGTGAACACGTCCTCTGTAAGGTACATTGTCCGCTGTGGGGTGCACACGTCCTCTGTAAGGTACATTGTCCGCTGTGGGGTGCACACGTCCTCTGTAAGGTACACTTGCCCGCTGTGGGGTGCACACGCCCTCTGTAAGGTACACTGTCCGCTGTGGGGTGCACACGCCCTCTGTAAGGTACACTTGCCTGCTGTGGGGTGCACACGTCCTCTGTAAGGTACACTTGCCCGCTGTGGGGTGCACACGTCCTCTGTAAGGTACACTTGCCTGCTGTGGGGTGCACACGTCCTCTGTAAGGTACACTTGCCTGCTGTGGGGTGCACACGCCCTCTGTAAGGTACACTTGCCTGCTGTGGGGTGCACACGTCCTCTGTAAGGTACACTTGCCTGCTGTGGGGTGCACACGCCCTCTGTAAGGTACATTGCCCGCTGTGGGGTGCACACATGTGCTTCTGGGGCACACTTGTGCCCTCTTGTCCGGCCATGGAGTGTCAGATTGTTACGTCCTCTCCGGTACTGTGTGACAGGTGAGCGCCGTCCTCACCTCATCCTGGAAATCTCCAGAATCTTTCACACAAGGCTGAAGTATTTCAGGGGATGGGGTCTGTATTGTTTTACATATAGTAACTTATGCCATATCTATAAAATTGTCCTACAATGGGGGGGCGACTGAGGGTCCACGGTGGGGGCTAGTGAGGGACTACTGGGAAGATGGAGCAATAATCACTTTCTCATGTCGGTGGTCTTTGAGGCTCCATTGACCATGTGCACAAGGAAACTTATGGAGAAGATGGAATTATAGATTGCCCTCCTCTGTGAGTGAGGCTGAGCTGCAATACCTGGCTCTGGCTACAAACAAGGGGGGGGCGCAGTTTCTGGAATAAAACTGATGTGAAGAGAATATCTAGCAAAGTCAGGAGGATGGCTTCTCGGTGCCCACTGCTTAGTCCACTGCGCCCACATGGGATGTGCACCCATTGGCACCCTGTTATTAGAGTATTGGCGGCAGCCCTACTGACAGATGCCCTAGAATGGAGCCCGACAAACTCTTCTACTTTTTTTTCTCAGATGCTAAAACTTCTAGGGGGAGATGTGTCAGATCTGGTGCAAGGGAGAAATGACGCAGTCGCCCATAGCACCCACTCAGGGGCTGCTCCACTTTCCTTTCTCCAGTGTTACATCTCCACGGCCAGGACTTTGAGGAGACGTGTGACGCTTCATTAGATGTTTTCTCTCAGTGAGCTCTCATGTAACTAGTTGTATACCGATGGCTTCTTTGCAGATTTAGTAAATGTTGCACCCGTTGCTAATTCGATCTGGTAGACATTCCTGGTAAATGCTGCCTTTTTACCAATGTATTTTCCGGCCTTCGCTTTGTTCATGAGGGCATTGTCCTGCAGAAACAGGAAAGAAACTTCCCGGAATTGTTACCGCGGGGCTGGAAGAACTGAATTCACTTAGGGGGTTGTTTCACAACAGACATTTCTGACATCCTCAGGATATGCCCAAAACCCTCGTCTAGCTCCAGAATGGGGCCACTGTTCCCTCCTGACTGGTGTCCGGGCTGCATAGACAGGAGAGGTGGCCACAGAATGAATGCATTTGGAATGCCCACAAATAGTGAATGGAGAAAGCTGCACATGCCAGGCCACCTCTCCTCCGTGGCTGCCCCTCTTCCCGTGGCTGTGGCTGCCCCTCTTCCCGTGGCTGTGGCCGCCCCTCTTCCCGTGGCTGTGGCCGCCCCTCTTCCCGTGGCTGTGGCCGCCCCTCTTCCCGTGGCTGTGGCCGCCCCTCTTCCCGTGGCTGTGGCCGCCCCTCCTCCCGTGGCTGTGGCCGCCTCTCTGGTCTGGAGGCAGATGCTCTACCCACAGCACATAACTATCATAGTCTCTGGGTATGTAAAAAAAAAAAAATGGAGTAATGTCCGAATGCTGATCAAACTCGCCCACACCAGCGGGCACCTGGCATTGAGCTCAATGATCTCACGCTGGGAAAAATTAGTTGTTTATTTAGTTTCCCAATAGAAGTGTATATGAGAAAAAATGAACCCAAACTATCACTGTTGTGCAGTCAATAAACAAAGAGCAGGCATGAATTTTCTTGGAATCGTATCCTCTTAACCTGAACAGTTAAATGCTATATTCACACAAACTGCAGCAAAAAAACCTCAAAACAAAGTTTGCACTGTGTGGGAATATGGCTAGTATATGATTTTTATATATTGGTGCAATGTTCAGTATCATGGTTTGCATTTAGGCCATCCACATCTTGCAA
Organism: Dendrobates tinctorius; assembly: GCF_039654945.1. Classification (NCBI taxonomy): domain Eukaryota; kingdom Metazoa; phylum Chordata; class Amphibia; order Anura; family Dendrobatidae; genus Dendrobates; species Dendrobates tinctorius. The sequence continues at coordinate 5,179,595 of NW_027361751.1, forward strand.
GAGCCGTGCACTTGCCTAGATCACAGGAAGGCTTTTGGTGTATACATCAAAGTTACCCTATCTATGGGGGCCACAAATATCCGACGCACGCCTGTAGTATCATTGTAGCATCCGCCAGGTGGGTATACAGCACTGTGCAGAGTTTTAGGCAGGTGTCTAGAAAAAAAAAACCTGCTGTAAAGTAAGAATGCTTTTTAAAAGTAGATTATAGTTTTTTAAGGAACTCTGCAAGGAGGTTTCCCCAAACATCTTGGAGAACTAACCACAGATCTTCTGAGGATGCAGGCTTGTGTAAATCCTTCTGTCACGTCTTCATGTAAATCTCAGAAAGACTTGATGTTAGGCCTCATTCACATGTTCAGTATTTGGTCAGTATTTTACATCAGTATTTGTAAGCCAAAACCAGGAGTGGAACAATCAGAGGAAAAGTATAATAGAGACACGTCACCTCTTCTGGATTTATCACCCACTCCTGGTTTTGGCTTACAAAAACGGATATAAAATACTGACCAAATGCTCAACGTGTGAATGTGGCCTTAATGTCAAGGTTCTGCGGAGCCATGTCTTCACTTCCAGGATTTTTTTTTTTTTTTTTTTTGAATGCTGAGGATATTTGTTAATGACATTGGATGTATGTTTGGTGTCAGAATAAATTTGGAGCCAATCAGATATTTTTCTGTTGTATTTTCTGGTGTTTAAGTGTCTGCCTGTATTTCTCAGCATTGAACACACCATTAATCTTTACCAAACCGCCAACTCCATTTGTTGAAACTGCAGTGAACTTCCACTATGCTTCACTGACGTCGGCAGACACTCATTCTTGTACCACAATCCAGACCTTTGACAAACTACCTTCTGGTACAGCTTTTATTTCACATTTTGACTCGATGTAGAGCACCTGCTGCCATTTTTCTGAACCGAAGTTCCTATGTTAGATGATTTGTGATGTAATATATGATCTGGCCAGTAGAGGGCAGCAGCAAAAGGCCAGAGTTGGAGTGATGATTTTGACGGTGGGCGATTGGGAGAAGTCGGAGAGTTTGGGTGGAAGTGAAACTGCGGATCTTTAGAGAAAGTCTGGATAGGGTGGTGTGACTCTGGATCTGTTAGGCCATGTGCACACGATGCAGATTTGCAGCGTTTCCGCAGCGGATTTTACCGCGCAGAAACGTTGCATATCCGCATTGTGATGTACAGTACCTTTAAAATGAATGAAAAAAAAAAAACGCTGTGCAGACGCTGCGGATTTTTCCGCGCGGTACAAAATCCGCAGCATGTTACTTCTTTTGTGCGGTTTTCTATCTCCCCTGTTACCAAATCCGCAGGGGGAAGACCGCAATGGAAAAGTGAATAGTGTTTGACGAGTGTGACCAACTTTTTACTATTGAGGCTGCCTATACAGCATCAGTAGTAAAAAGATCTAATGTTAAAAATAAATAAAAAATCGGGTTATATTCACCTTCCGATGTCCCGCGCAGCGTCCCCAGGCCTCCGCGATGCTCCGGCAGGTCCCGTTCCCAGTGATGTATTGCCGCAGTGATGTATTGCCGCAATAACCTTTGATGACGTTGCTACAGTATCGCGAGACGCGATGTCAGCAAAGGTAATCGCAATGCATTACTGGGAACGGGACCTGCCGTGTGTATCACTGAAGCCTGGGGACGCTGCTTATATTTTTTACAGGGATATGGTAACCAGAGCCCGGAGGACAGTCTCCTCTCTTCCGGACCGTGGGTACCATCTGCATATGTTCTGCTTACTTTTCGCTTGGTGGGCACAGCCACATGCAGAAAGTAAGCAGAACAATGCAATCCTATGTGGGCGGAATCGCCGCGATTTCGCAAAATAATGAGCATGCTGCGTATTTTTCCGCGATGCGATTCCGCCGCGGGAAAATCTGCAGCATTAGCACAGCATTGCTGAATCCCATAGGATTGCATGGGATGCTGTTTTTTCGCGTTTTCGTGGCAAAATCGCACGCTAAAAATCCCTGCGAAAAAGAGAAACTCTGGTGACGCTGGGACGTTTTGTTCGGCTTGACATGAGCCGACTGGTGAGGGCAAACAAGTACACAGCATCTTGGGCTAGGCCACATGAGCCCTTATCTCTGAGGAGTTAAGGAAGCCCTTCTTTGGAGAGATCGGCATTCTCTAAGGCTAGTTTCACATTTGTGGACGGAGGGCTACGGACTTCCTCCGTGAAGCCCCGCCCAATGCCACGCTTCCTCCGGTCAGCTCCGCCTATTTCTGCATGCGGCCTGTATACCCTATCTTTAACATTGGGTACGCAGGCCGTGCCGCAGTATGCGGATGCCGCCGCATGCGAGGTTTTGACGATGCCGTGCCCGCATAAAATTCCAACATGTGTTCTACGCGGGTCGCCGCACCGTCAAAACGCCTCAATACCCGGCACTGCCACTGGCTGTTTGGACTGGAGCGTTCAGCTGCATAGAAAGACATGCAGCCGCACACTCCAGTTCCGAGTGCCAGTGGCAGTGCTCGGGTATTGATGCGAGTTTCTCGCATTGCACTCGCAAGTGTGACCCCGGCCTTATTGAGAGTAACTTTTGTCATTGTATTTGTTACTCATACATTACTGTCTAAATACCATCCTTTCCTTTGTTTTATAAACTAGTTAGTAAATATTCATATTTTCTAATCTTTTTTTCATGTCTGCTGATTGCTGCTGTACCCCTCGTCCTGTGGCCGTCCCTCATCTACGTTTCACATGCATTTAAGTTGTTTTGACTTTTTTCTATGTGGAAAGTATGGTATTTTGGCAACATTTCTTTCAACAAGACCACTTCTGCACAGACATCTTCAGAGTGTAGCTGGATCCCAATGGTTGGTGCCACTTGTGAGCTGGTGGCACTGCCAGACATTTTCTGATTTTTAAAGGGAAGTGTGCATGATGTGTCATTCATCTGATGCACTAAGTTTTCATGGACGACCACTGCATCTACAGTCATAAACAATGCCTACTTCTTGTGGATTCCTAAAATGATCTTTAACAGCAGATCATAAAACTCTAGTCTGCTATGAAATACTTGCCTTGCTGATGCTGATTGCTTATTGCCATGGTGCATCTGGGGTTAGTTCTCCAAGATGCTCGGAACATCGTCCCTGCTGAGTTCCTTCAAAAACTGTTGGCAAGTGTAGCTAGAAGTGATGATCTTCTGAAGGTTAACGGTGCAAGGGTGAGCACATGCAATATGGATTTTTCTTTTGTTCAGTCACTTTGCATTCTGTTTATAAAAATGATCTCTTATATTTCTGAAAGCATTCTTAGTTTGCAGCAATATTTTCACACCTGCCTAAAACTTTTGCACAGTACTGTGTGTCACTATTCTTTGAGCATGAAATATTTTGAAGTATGACTGGTAAAATTCCCAGATTTCATTATTTATTTATTTTTTTAATATCTAGGGTGTATGCACATGTAGTTTTGACACAAAAGCAGCAAGACATTTTTTGTGTCTTGTATTATCAGTTTGTAAAATTATGCCCATAGTACTAGGTTCGGTTCACATCCTGTTCTAGGCTGCGTTAACGTCTGCATTGGAAATCCTCTGCTGTAGATGCTATTTAGGAATCATTCAGACATTGATTTTTCACGTGTTCAATCTGTGTTATTCACGGATAAAACACGTATCTATTATAATTTATGTGCCCGTTCTCATCTGAGTTTTTTGCAAACCCAATGTCTGTGCAAGACTCTGGATCAGTGAAAAACACACAAGAATAATTACTGAAAAAATTATGGTAAAAACAGACAGCTTACCAAAGACTGATGGAAATCTCATCTAAAACCCTAAGGGTAAGTTTCCACGGTCAGGAAACGCTGCGGGTTGGACGCTGTGTACACCCGCAGCGTCCAGATGTTGCAGCATAGTGAAGGGGATTTCATGAAATCCCATGTCCACTATGCGTGCAGGCACGTTTCCAGCTTCCCTGCGTAACCGGACAAGCGGCGCGTCTTTCCAGACTGCAGCATGTTTATTTATCTTGCGGAGACACTCCGTCTCCGCGAGATTAATTTCACCTGTACAATGTACAGGATGCGGTGATTCCGCACGGTTCAGTGAACAAATGCGGAATCACCGACGTTCAATAGCCGGCAGTGCTTTGGATGGAGCGGACATGTGCTGCGTCCAAAGCGCTGCCGGATACTGACCGTCGAAACATACCCTAAGGCTGGGTTCACATTGCGTTAGGGGGCAATGCGCTGACAGATCCGTTGCATAGTTGCACTAACGCTATGTAACGGACCCGTTAACGCCGCCATTGCCCACAATGAATCTAGCGCATACTAACGCATGCCAAAATCGGCATGCGTTAGCAAGTATGCGTTAATTCATGACGCACCCTTAAACGCTGCATGCAGCGTTTTTGGGTGCGTTGGCAGTAACGCACAGCGAACGGACCCGTTCGCTGTGCATAGAACTGTATGGGCTAATGCATGGTAGCGCATGGTACCTTAGCGCTACCATGCGTTAACGCATACCGTTAGTGCTAGGTCCTAAAAGATGTCAAAAATGACATCAGCCTTAGCGCATCCGTATAACGGTTCCGTTAAACGGATGCCCTAACGCAATGTGAACCTAGCCTAAGGCAAATCTGTCCATTTTTTTTTCACATACAAAAAATGAATGTCTGAGGCTATGTGCCCACGTTAGCGTTTTTAAACGCTCAGGAAACGGGGTCTCCTTCCCAGAAAACACGTTTTTTGCACAAAAAGCGCACTTTTTTGATGCTTCTTTTTCCGCGTGTCTTTTGGACTATAGGAAATAGCCAAAAACGCAGATCTAAGCGGAAATTATTGAACATGCTGCGTTTTTTACCGCTAAGGCTGGTTTCACATTTGCGTTTTTTAGCGCTGGAAAAAAACTCACATGTGCGCATGCGTTTTTTCCCCTATATTTAACATGGGTGCGCATACCTGCGCGCTTGTAAGCGCATGTATGCGATTTTCATGCGCTGCGTTTTTTTGGGGTGTGCGTTTGTATTTTCCAGACGCAGCATGTTGCATTTTTTGGCCCTGCAAAAAAGCGCATGCGCACATATGCGCACGTTTTGCGCTAAAAATGGCCATTATAGCCTATGGATGCGCATATGTGCGCACTGGCATGCTCATGTATGCGTTTTTTTGCATATGCGTTTTTTTTTTTAAACAAGGAATTTAGGGGTTTGGGTTAGAGTTAGGGTTAGTTAAGGGGGTTTAGGGTTAGGGTCAGGGTTAGGGTTAGGGTCAGGGTTAGGGTTAAGTATGGTTTTGTTAAGGATTAGGGTCAGGGTTAGGGTCAGGATTAGGGTTAAGTATGGTTTGGTTAAGGGTTAGGGTCAGGGTTAGGGTTAGGGTCAGGGTTAGGGTTAGTAAAGTCATGGTTTGGGTAGTGTGAGGGGCCACCTAAAAATGTTGGAAAAAAATGCAAACGCGGTAAAAACGCACTAAAAACGCATACAAACGCATAAAAACGCTGCGTTTTTTTCATGCATGCTCATAAAAATGCTTGAAAAAAACGCAGCAGTTGTATGCTTTTGTATGCGTTTTTAGTGCGTTTTTACCGCGTTTGCGTTTTTTTCCAACATTTTTAGGTGGCCCCTCACACTACCCAAACCATGACTTTACTAACCCTAACCCTGACCCTAACCCTAACCCTGACCCTGCAAAAAAGCGCATGCGCACATATGCGCACGTTTTGCGCTAAAAATGGCCATTATAGCCTATGGATGCGCATATGTGCGCACTGGCATGCTCATGTATGCGTTTTTTTGCATATGCGTTTTTTTTTTTTAAACAAGGAATTTAGGGGTTTGGGTTAGAGTTAGGGTTAGTTAAGGGGGTTTAGGGTTAGGGTTAGGGTCAGGGTTAGGGTTGGGGTTTGGGTCAGGGTTAGGGTTAAGTATGGTTTGGTTAAGGGTTAGGGTCAGGGTTAGGGTCAGGATTAGGGTTAAGTATGGTTTTGTTAAGGGTTAGGGTCAGGGTTAGGGTCAGGGTTAGGGTCAGGATTAGGGTTAAGTATGGTTTTGTTAAGGGTTAGGGTCAGGGTTAGGGTTAGGGTCAGGGTTAGGGTTAAGTATGGTTTTGTTAAGGATTAGGGTCAGGGTTAGGGTCAGGATTAGGGTTAAGTATGGTTTGGTTAAGGGTTAGGGTCAGGGTTAGGGTTAGGGTCAGGGTTAGGGTTAGTAAAGTCATGGTTTGGGTAGTGTGAGGGGCCACCTAAAAATGTTGGAAAAAAACGCAAACGCGGTAAAAACGCATACAAACGCATAAAAACGCTGCGTTTTTTTCATGCATGCTCATAAAAATGCTTGAAAAAAACGCAGCAGTTGTATGCTTTTGTATGCGTTTTTTCAATGCGTTTTTTTGCGGGAAAAACGCGCTGCAAAAAAAAGCAAGTGTGAAACTAGCCTAAGCGTTTCCTTAGCAGTAAAATACGCATCCATTGGCACAAAAAGGCCAAAATGCATTAAGATGAATGGGATGCTTCTTTCAAGCGTTTTTGATGCGGTTTGACCCCGAAAAACGCATCAAAAAACGCTTAAAAAAACACAATGAGGGCACACAGCCTGAATGTGCTGATCTTGCTATATTTCTCCTAGTAAAATGAAGGACAACATGATGAAAATCTGATAGGCCATATTATAGTCAATGAAATGTCCTGGTTTTTAATCATATAATAAAAAAAATAAAAATAGTCTGGCGAAATGATGTACAGTGCAAGTGTAGGGCAACTGTGACATGAGAGAACCATCTCACTACTGTTCTTCAACAGAATTGAAAGACGAGGCTGTTTCTCCTGTTGTAAAAAATGAACCCCGATCTTAATCGAAGCTCCTTTTGAAAATCTATGGATATGTGACCGGATCGCTTTGAAAAGGAAAACCAAGCAGACGTTTCAATAGAGTGTTGGATGGCGATGGTAGTTTTTCTTTGTTCATATCTGTGCTATTGTTTCCACATTTCTGTATTCCTATAGAAACAAAGAACTTTCAAATTCTGGCCATGACTGAACATGCACAATATGTACAACGGTGCCTGATCCCTCAAGGTCTATTGGGTTTCATTTACATAGAACAAATTATAGCGGGTAAAATAATGTGCTGTAGCAGGCGGCATTATTAAATGGAAAAATCTATACCTGAGCCACCAATGCGATGCGCACAGGCATCATTTCACTTCCCAGGATCTAGGATCTTGTCTTTCGAGGGTTTGATCTGGACCAATGTGTTATTGCTTACAAAGGTTTTCTTAGGTTCTCTGTCCTCTGGGAAGAGATTTAGTAAAATAGTTTTGTCATCGTGTTATCTCACGGAAACATAATGATGGATGAAAAATTTGAAATGTGCATTAATGTTTGTGGTTATCATGATCGTATGAGTCTGAGATTCTTCTGTTAGATTTCTTTCTTACTTGACAGCTTTATCTGTTTGTTGGCATGTTTACGCAGTTCCACAGTCGGAGTCCACTACGCCAGGGGCTCTTAGATTATTCTTGTTAATTTCCAGCGAAACCAGTCATTTTTCATTGCCCGACAAAGACCAGTGCCAGTTCCGTATTATACGCTTTTATCTTCTTCTGTATGTGTACTGTTAGCTAGTTGCCTTACATGCTGCACGTGCTTTACATTGACTGATTATCAGAAATGATAAGGAACGCTCATTTCCTTATAATCGACCTGTTCAAACAGGCTGTCAATTGACAAATGAGCAAAAAGCGTGCTTAAAAATCACTGTTCTCGACAGCACATGTCCTGTGTTAACGATAGTCATATTACTGACACATAGTTAAGTGCTTGGACGGTGTGTGAACAGATGCTATATGAGGGTCATGATTTTGAAAAAAAAAAATTATCAGTAAAATTGGGATAGTTAGATAAGTGAGGTGAGACAATAGGCCATTCTAAACAAATGCGTTTTTTTGGCCATGCTTAAAACTTGGGAATTAATCAAATTGTCCTGGATAGTGCATTCCAAAGAATTGGTGCAGCACAGTAAGTCTTGGACACTGGAGTTGGAGGTATGGATTATCAAGGATTTTAGTTTTAAGTCATTAGCAGAATGGAGGGTAAGTTGGTAGACTGAGATGAGGGAGGAGATGAAGAGTGGTGCTGAACCATGGAGAGATTTGTGGGTGAGAGTTATAAGTTTATACTGTGGTGGATGGGCAACCAGTGCAACGACTGGTAGAGGCATCAGTGTAGCGGTTGGAAAAGAATATGATCCTCACCTCTCTTGCAAGCGCCATTCCAGTGGTGTCGGCACTCATGTTCCCAGGTCTCACATGTATTTGTTATGACTTGTTGGCCCTGTTCCCAATAGATGCTTGTGTCACTGTCCCCACCTTCGAGCGTATTGAACATCAACAGAAAGCCAGGTCTAGGGCTGCTCTCTGTTTTCCTCTCAATGTTCGATTTGTCCGAAGATGGGGACGGTGACGCCAGTGCTGATTTTGGTGCAGGGCTCATATGTCAGAACAACCACATCCGAGTTCCTGGAACGCGAGTGCAGATGTCGCTGGAATGGCGCTGGCACGGGAGGGGAGTAAAGGTATTTTAATTGGGTAGTGAAGAATAAGAAGGGGTTGGCTTTGTTGTGGACAACTACTTTAAGGCTACTTTTACACTTACCGCTTTTTTTGCGGTCCGTTATTGCGGCCCATTTTTGCGGGCCGCATTTTTTACGAGCTGCCACAATAACGGACCGCTTAAAAGCTTGCGGATTGCCATTTTCCATTTTATCAATACTATGTAAATAGTATTGGGGAAAAAAAACAGCGTTCCGCAAAACCGGAACTCACTGTGCACTGCAAAAACAAGTTTTGTTTTTGCGGCCCCATTGATTTACAATGGGAGCCTTATCCATACGCAGTGAAAAAGATTGAGCAAGCTCGATCTTTTATCACGGCTGCAAATCCGGCCCTCATGGCTATGCGGCACACGACGCACCGTGGAATTTTTGCGGGCCGATTTTGCGGCCCCATAGAAATCTATTGGCGTGCAAAATTGGCCCGCAAAAACACAGTAAGTATAAAAGCAGCCTAAGGTCTTATGAACCTATTGAATCCAAACCCTAACTTTTTTCCCATGAAAAAGTTACTGCCAGTTACTCCTTTCTCCCTATTTGAAAAACAACCATTACTGACCCTACATTTTGAGCATTACAGGAGAAAATTAGTTATTAGCGCTGTGGAGTCAGTAAGTCAAATTGCTATTTTTCCACATTCAACTATGACTTCAGCTCTGACTCCTTAAAGGAAATCCGTCATCAGGTGTTTGCTATTTAACCTGACAGCAGCATGATGTAGTAACAGAAACCCTGATTCCAGTGATGTACCACTTAGTTTACTGGGTACAGCAGTTGTGATTAAATCAGTTTTCTCTACTGCAGACCTAGCAGGACTGTATAGCTCGTCCACGCCAATGATTTGGAGTACAAGTTATATTCACCGAAAGATACTAATCAGTGATGGGTGCGTGGTTCACCCAGGAGATACCAGACACCTAGTCCTCTAGTGATTTTCCTTCACCCATGACATCTGAGGAAGGGATCAACAATGACAGGAAACTTACTGAAATAACAGTGCGGTATCTCTCCCCGCCCCCACCCGCATCAATTGGTCTCCTGTCCTTGATGGGGAACCTGATGCTGAAGTATGGCTGTTGAAAAAGAACTTACCCAGACCTGTTCCAGCACCTGGAAGAATGGCTGCGAGCCTGTTGGCGGTGGTGACTGATCCCTGCATGTCTCCAACCACCATGCCTCCGCAGACTGAATGGGGCATGCTTGGAAATGGCGTTGCCAGTGATGTTAGGGAGAGGGATGCGCTGGGAAGATGGAGGCGATGTTCTCCAGGGACGTGACTGAAGCAGGGCGTGCTTGGAAAATGGCGCTCCCTGAGGAATCACATAGAGGAGCGTGTGACTGAAAGTAACTCTTCTGGTGGGGCAGGTGGCGGTTTGTATAGGAAGGAGACGCCATAGTGGTCCCTCATTCAAAATTAGGTCTGACCGCAGGTAGAGCACTTGTGCTCCGGCTCTTTTTTTCTCGTAACTACGGAAGGTCAGCAACAGCCTCAACAGTGTGGACACAGGAGGAGCAGTCGCTCAAGTGGCAGGAGCTGCAGCAGACCCAGCAAGACGAGCAGAGTTGCTCTGAACTCCTCAGCCTACATCCCTGACCAGCCTTCAAAGTCAAAACCCTTAAAATGACAGCTGGTTGTGAGTGATTTACGTCCATGTTCAAAATGTTAATAAGGCCTCCTTTTTATTTTGTCACTGGGAAAAGCCTAAAAAAGCCAGCATTAAAAGAAATAGAGAATGTGTTCTGTGTAGAACCCTGCCATCAGGTGAATGGCAGAAAAAACTCTGTTCATCCTGTAAAATGAAAAACATTTGTGTTAAAACCCCTTCGCCCTGAGTCTTAAGTCTGCCATCGGGGAAGTTGAAGGTTCCCTTAAGACTAATGAGGAAAGGGAAGAAGAGACCTAGAGAAGTTTCTTCCGTGTCAGATAATTCCCCGGTGTCTGAAGGAGAATATGAGTATGGATCCTCCTCGTCTTCTTCTGATAGTGGTGATATAGGGGGAAGGTCATGCTTTCCCATGGAGAAGACAAAAAATGTTAAGGCTGTTAGAGCAATTATGGGCCTTCTAAGTTTTAGAGGAGGAAATTAGAAAAAAAATTGAAGCAAAAAATGTCAATTCTGTACTTAATATCCCTTATCCTGGTATATATGGTCCCCACATCCCCATCCAGATATGCATAGCCCCCTCATCCCCCATCCTGATATGCATAGCCCCCTCATCCCCCATCCTGGTAGGCGGCGGCCCCCTCATCCCGCATCCTGGTATGCAGGGACCCCATCTCCGTCCTGGTATGATTGGCCCCATCAGAAAAACATTAAAAAAAACAAAAAACCATAAACCATTATACTTGCCTTCCTGCGTTCCCTCGCAGTACCATGTTCCAATGCCAGTAGCTAATTTATGCTTGTAAGCACCAGCGCATGGTAGGGATATCATGGGCTGCTTATAAGCCAAGCATAGCTGCCAAAATACTACTCTCCACGCCAGGACAATGTGCTTGGAGAGCAGTGCATATTCATTGCTCTTTAATAGCGAGCACTGTGTTAGCCGCAGCCGCCGGCTTCCTGCAGCTGCTGGCTTTCACATGTGCCGCTAGGAATTACACGTCTATGGAAGTGGAGAGCAGTGAATATTCATTGCTTTAAGTAGTGGGCACACGCGAACGCTGGCTCCTTCAGGAAGCCGGCTGCTGCGGCTAACAGCATGTGTGCTATTAAAGAGAAATTAATTCTCCCTGCTTTCCACTCCCATGGGCGTAGAATGCAGTGAATATTCATTTCCCCTTAAGGCCTGGATCACACTTCTGTTTTTTAAAATCCGTCTAAATCCGTCGTTTTCCGTTAAAAAACCGATCCGCCATTTTTTTTGAGGATCCGTTTTTTTGTCCCATAGACTTCCATTAGCGGCTACTGCGGATGCCAAAAAACGGATGTGTGAAACAGGCCTAACAGCGGGCACAGGAGTTCGCCAAAGCCACTGGCTCCTGCCTCCTGTGACCTGCTGTTCCGCCTCTGCCGCTCCCTCACCTCCCCACCACAGCCAGAGCAGGTACATCTGGACTATAAGACTATTTTTTCCTCCACAGTTCTGAAGGAAAAAAGTGCGTCTTATAGTCCGGAAAATTCTGTAGATGTTTTGTCCAGAGAATAAGATTTGGGCTCTTTTGGTCCTGCGTCCAGTTAAAACATCCATGAAAATTGTTAAGTGCAGGGCTGTGGAGTCGGTAAGCCAAACCTGCGACTCCGACTCCTCAATTTCCCTTACACCGACTCCATGACTCCCACTCCCACATATATTGCTTATATTTAAGTGTAAAATTTATTGTAGTACAATGTGTACATCAGACATTTAATCATTTTTATGATACAATAATCAAGATATTTAGATAGAACATAATATTTATTGGAATACAATTTTATAACTCAAACTGTGATAAATTGTAAATATGTAATGCACTATGTAATATCTAATCGATTACATATATTTTGTGTGTATATATTGTGTGTGTGTGTGTGTGTATATATATGTGTATATATATATATATATATATATATATATACACTAGCTGAAGAGCCCGGCGCTGCCCGGGCATAGTAACTAACTGTGGTTAGTTATAGCAAATTATAATTATCCTCCATCCCATAGTTCCGTGCCCATATACCCATCATACATATCCACGATCCCATAGGCCCGTGCCCATATACCCATCACACATCCTCCATCCCATGGTCCCATGCCCATATACCCATCATACATATCCTCCATCCCACAGTCGAGTGCCCATATACCCATCACACATCCTTCATCTCATAGTCCCATGCCCATATACCCATCATACATATCCACGATCCCATAGGCCCGTGCCCATATACCCATCACACATATCCTCCATCCCATAGTCGAGTGTCCATATACCCATCACACATCCTTCATCTCATAGTCCCATGCCCATATACCCATCATACATATCCTCCATCCCATAGTCCCATGCCCATATACCCATCATACATATCCTCCATCCCATAGTCCCGTGCCCATATACCCGTCATGCATATCCTCCATCCCATAGTCCAATGCCCATATACCCATCACACATCCTCCATCCCATAGTCCCGTGCCCATGTACCCGTCGAACATATCCTCCATCCCATAGTCCCATGCCCATATACCCATCACAGAACCTCCATCCCATAGTCCCGTGCCCATATACACATCATACATATCCTCCATCCCATAGTCCAGTGCCCATATACCCATCATACATATCTGCCATCCCATAGTCCAGTGCCCATATACCCATCACACATCCTCCATCCCATAGTCCCGTGCCCATATACTCATCATACATATCCTCCATCCCATAGCCCCATGCCCGTATACCCATCATACATATCTGCCATCCCATAGTCCAGTAATTCAGGTATGAGGAGCCCTTTGGAGGAATGGATGTCCTAACACTCCTTTATGATGATGATAAGATAATTACACACCGGATTAAACAATAGAATTAGCAGATTAGATGAGAACATAAGCCAGTTATTGCACAGACGCTCCTGTAAATGTGCTGATGTTGCAGCTGATTTTGGGAAAGTCTTTCTGCTTATTGCTTTTGGTTCCTAAAAATGAGTTTTTTGTTATTTTTGTTCTATTTTGGGCTTAATAGGAAGCTGAAGTTAATATAAATATCCTTTCTTCTTGCCTGGTTGTGTATTTGTGCTGTGTGTTCTGCCCCAAGTGTACATGACATACCTGATGTGCACATTTATATACACACTAGCTGAAGAGCCTGGCGTTGCCCGGGCATGGTAACTAACTGTGGTTACTTATAACAAATTACAATGATTATCCTCCATCCCATAGTCCCGTGCCCATATACCCATCACACATCCTCCATCCTATAGTCCCGTGCCCATATACCCATCATGTATATCCTCCATCCCATAGCCCCATGCCCATATACCCATCATACATATCTGCCATCCCATAGTCCAGTGCCCATATACCCATCACACATCCTCCATCCCATAGTCCCCTGCTCATACATATCCTCCATCCCATAGTCCCGTGCCCATATTCCCATCATACATCCTCCATCCCATAGTCCTGTGCCCATATACCCATCATACATATCCTCCATCCCATAGTCCCATGCAGGGCTGTGGAGTCGGTAAGCCAAACCTGTGACTCCGACTCCTCAATTTCCCTTACACCGACTCCGACTCCGACTCCACGACTCCGACTCCGACTCCCACACATATTGCTTATATTTAAGTGAAAAATTTATTGTAGTACAATGTGAACCTCAGACATTTAATCATTTTTATGATCCAATAATCAAGATATTTAGAACAGAATATATATTGGTGTACTACCCGGTTTTCATTCTTTTTGGTACAGATACGATATGGATAGACAGATATGGATAAATGGATAGATAGAGCAGATTTCTAATCTGCTTTTGCTATTGAAAACATCTATGAGCTCAAAAACCTTTCAGGTGATGCAGTTTTTTAAAAAGATGATCTGCTTTTGCAGCTGAAAAATGTATCCTCAAAAAACACAGGAAAAACGCTGTGTGTTAGATCAGGAATAGAACAGCCATTTATAGGACATTTCATAACTTTCCCAAACTCCTATGAAAAAATATTCAGCACATCCTGCATTGAATTACTGTACCCAATTTATTATATATTTTAGGAGTCGGAGTCGGTCCATTTTATACCGACTCCAACTCCGACTCCGACTCCACCAAAATGAGCACCGACTCCGACTCCGACTCCACGACTCCGACTCCACAGCCCTGGTCCCATGCCCATATACCCATCACACATCCTCCATCCCATAGTCCCATGCCCATATACCCATTATACATATCTGCCATCCCATAGTCCAGTGCCCATATACCCATCACACATATCCTCCATCCCATAGCCCCATGCCCATATACCCATCATGCATATCTGCCATCCCCATGCCCATATACCCATCATGCATATCTGCCATCCCATAGTCCAGTGCTCATATACCCATCACACATCCTCCATCCCATAGTTCCATGCCCATATACCCATTATGACATAATGTTCGCCATGGCAACCATTCTGACATGATTGTCGCCATGGCAACCTATTATGACATCTTCGTCACCATGGCAACCATTGACATAACCGTCACCATTGCAACCTATTATGACATCATGGTCGCCATAGCAACCATTATGACATCATCTTCGCCATGGCAACCTTTGACATCATTGTCACCATGGCAACCACTGACATCATTGCCGACGTGTGTGTTTGTGCATATATAAGACAACAGTGGTGGATGATTGCAGAATAATCTCCATGGTGAAGAGAAACCCCTTCACAACAGCCAACCAAGTGAACAACACTCTCCAGGAGGTAGGCATATCAATATCCAAATCTACCATAAAGAGAAGACTGCATGAAAGTAAATACAGAGGGTTCACTGCACGGTGCAAGCCACTCATAAGCATCAAGAATCAAAAGGCTAGACTGGACTTTGCTAAAAAACATCTAAAAAAAGCCAGCACAGTTCTGGAAGAACATTCTTTGGACAGGTGAAACCAAGATCAACCTCTACCAGAATGATGGAAAGAGAAAAGTATGGCGAAGGCGTGGTACAGCTCATGATCCAAAGCATACCACATCATCTGTAAAACACTGCGGAGGCAGAGTGATAGCTTGGGCATGCATGGCTGCCAGTGGCACTGGGTCACTAGTGTTTATTGATGATGTGACACAGGACAGAAGCAGCCGAATGAATTCTGAGGTATTCAGAGCCATACTGTGTGCTCAGATCCGGCCAAATACAGCCAAACTGATTGGTCATCGTTTCATACTACCCAAAACATAAAGCCAAAGCAAGCCAGGAGTTTATTAAAGCAAAGAAGTGGAATATTCTTGAATGGCCAAATCAGTCACCTGATCTCCACCCAATTGAGCATGCATTTCACTTGTTAAAGACTAAACTTCAGACAGGCCCACAAACAAACAGCAACTGAAAACCACCGCAGTGAAGGCCTGGCAGAGCATCAAAAAGGAGGAAACACAGCGTCTGGTGATGTCCATGAGTTCAAGACTTCAGGCAGTCATTGCCAACAAAGGGTTTTCAACCAAGTACTAGAAATAGACATTTTATTTACAATTAATCTGTCCAATTACTTTTGGTCCCTTTAAAAACAGAGTGGCACACGTTAAGGAGCTGAAACTCCTAAACCCTTCATCCAATTTTAATGTGGATACCCTCAAATGAAAGCTGAAAGTCTGAACTTCAACTGCATCTGAAATGTTTTGTTTAAAATTCATTGTGGTAAGGTCTAGAACCAAAACTAGAAAAATGTTGTCTGTCCAAATATATATGGACCTAACTGTATGTGTGTATGTATGTATATATATATATACACAGATCCTGAAACTGTACAGTCCTCATAGTGCAGAGCATTCTGACACTTCACTTTGAATAAAAATAAAGTATATGTGTACATTCTCAAAATCGGAAGGCAATTTAGCAATCTAAAGCGCTAAATAGAGTGAACATCCCCACTTTTTTTTTTTAAGAGGCATCTCTAAAATCTGCAAATATAGCAGCTTAGACCCCTCATGCAGTCTCCCTCTTTGAGTGCATTTCATTGAATTTTGACATGACAAAGTGAGTGGACTGCTTTTATTAACTTTGCCTTTTAAAATCTGTCTGTATGCATCTGATCTGAGAGAGAGTGCTCTCTAACTTCATCTTAAAAAGGAGAGACCTGTCAGGCCCTGTGCACACGGTGCAGATTCTGTGCAGTTCTGCAGCATATTTGGCCCTGCAGAACTGCACGTGATGTACAGTACCATTTAGGCTAAGTGCACATGTACTTTTTTGCCCTGCGGATTTTTCCACGCAGAATTGAAGAAATCCGCAGGTCAAATGACCTGCATTTTTCCTGCGGATTTCTTCCTGTTTTTTTGCGGTTTTCTTGCGGTTTTTGTGCGGTTTTCCCCTGCGGATTTCCCCCTGCGGATTTGGAGAATGGAGCAGGTGGAAAACCGCACAAAAGAAGTGACATGCTGCATATTTTGAACTACAAGAAAACCGCGCGGAAAAATCTGCATCGTCTGCACAGCGTTTTTTTTTCCTATTGACTAACATGCTACTGTACATCACAATGCGGATATGCAGCGTTTCTGCACGGTAAAATCCGCTGCGGATCCGCTGGAAATCTGCATCGTATGCACATAGCCTTAAGGCTGAGTGCAGACGTACTTTTTGGCCCTGCGGATTTTTCCGCGCAGAATGGAAGAAATCCGCAGGTCAAATGACCTGCATTTTTCCTGCGGATTTCTTCCATTTTTCCTGCGGTTTTCCACTGCGGTTTTCCCCCTGCGGATTTGAAGACTGGGGAGGTGGAAAACCGCACAAAAGAAGTGACATGCTGTGGATTTTGTACCGCAGGAAAACTGCACGGAAAAATCCGCAGCGTCTGCACAGCGTTTTTTTTTTTTTCATTGATTTTAAGGCTACTGTACATCACAATGCGGATATGCAACGTTTCTGCAAAATCCGCTGCGGATCCGCTGGAAATCTGCATCGTGTGCACACAGCCTTAGGCTGTGTGCACACGCTGCGGATTTTGCTGCGGTTCCGCAGCGGTTTTGGCTGCTGCGGACCCGCAGCAGTTTCTGCTGCGGTGTACAGTACAATGATTCCCTATGGGAATCAAAAACCGCAATGCAGATGGTGCGGAATTTTCCGCGCGGATTATCTGCGGTTTTCAATCCGCAGAAAGAATTGACATGTCAATTCTTTCTGCGGATTCTCCTGCGGTTTGCCATCTCCTCCATTGAGGAGATGAAAAACCGCAGGGCAAAACCGCAGAGCAATCCGCAGGTAAAACCGCAGGTATTTTGACCTGCGGTTTCACCTGCGGATTTTACAAAATCCGCGCGGATGAATCCGCACCTTTTCCGCAGCGTGTGCACACAGCCTTAGGCTATGTAAAACAAAAACCGCTGTGCACATGCTGCAGATTTTTCCACGCAGATTTGGTGCGGAATAAGGCCCTGTGCACACGGTGCAGATTCTGTGCAGTTCTGCAGCAGATTTGGCCCTGCAGAACTGCACGTGATGTACAGTACCATTTAAGGCTATGTAAAACAAAAAAGGCTGTGCACATGCTGCAGATTTTTCTGCGCAGATTTGGTGCAGAATAAAAGAAGCAGCATGTCGCTTCTTTTGTGCGGTTTTGCTGCAGTTTTCCACCTGCTCCATTATAAAAATCTGCAGGTGGAAACTGCAGGGGAAATCCGCACAAAAACTGCACTAAATCTGCACTAAAACTGCAGGTAAAACGCAGGTCATTTTACCTGCAGATTTAGCAAAATCTGCGTGGAAAATTCCACAGCAGAATCCGCACCGTGTGCACATAGCCTTAGTCAAGCAGAGCTGGGCAGATAAAAGGAAGAAGCCGGTGGGGATAATGACATTGCTTAAATAAAAAGGAGAAAAATTACTTCCCCTATCATCACCTATCCTCTGTACTGCTGCCAGTGTCCCTTTTGATTTCCAGGTTGCCTCTTCCATTGGGGGGCATCAGGTGACCACTGCAGCCAACAGCAACCGATGGCTTTCGTGGTCTGTCAAGTTCCATCTGAGCTGGAAGAAACTGTCTCCAGGTTGCTTTTTTTTTTTTTTTTCGCTCAGATGGAACATGACTGTCATATGTACTAATGTATATGGTGGCTTCCATACTCTGTCCCAATGGCAAATGTCTGGGGAGGTAAAGGTCGGGAAGTTGGGTTTCTTTTCCCTTTCATTCTCAAGTCGGATATTTAGCAGAAACTTATTTCCCTTCTCCTACTGAGAATACATGTATAGAC
The DNA here is from genome assembly GCF_039654945.1 of Dendrobates tinctorius. Classification (NCBI taxonomy): domain Eukaryota; kingdom Metazoa; phylum Chordata; class Amphibia; order Anura; family Dendrobatidae; genus Dendrobates; species Dendrobates tinctorius. The sequence continues at coordinate 5,198,061 of NW_027361751.1, forward strand.
GGTTGACCCAAGTGTGCATGTGTTTGAGGGAGTGATTAGAGACATCTGTCTGCAGCTGTCTGATGTGTAAGGCCAGCCTTAAGGGTGTGTGCACACGCTGCGGATCCGCAGCGGTTTTGGCACTGCGGATCCGCAGCAGTTTCTGCTGCGGTGTACAGTACCATAATATCCTATGGGAAATGGAAACCACAGTGCAGATTTTTCCGCACGGATTTGCTGTGGTTTCTAATCCGCAGAAAGAATTGACATGTCAATTCTGCAGATTCCGCTGCGGTTTATCATCTCCTCCATTGTAGAGATGATAAACCGCAGGGCAAAACCGCAGGCTAATCCGCAGATAAACCCCTCAATGTCTGTCCACTATTTCATCCTTCTTCTCCACTAGATATCTGAAACTCAACATGGAAAAAACAGAATTCATCATCTTTCCCCCATCTCACGTGACCCCCCCTACGAACCTATCAATTACAGTAAATGACTGCCCACTCTCCCCAGTCCCACAAGCTCGCTGCCTCGGAGTAATCCTTGACGCTGATCTCTCCTTCAAACCACATATCCAAACCCTTTCCACTTCCTGCCGACTTCAACTCAAAAACATTTCACGCATCCGTTCATTCCTCACCCAAGAATCTGCAAAAACCCTAGTCCATGCCCTCATCATCTCTCGCCTTGACTACTGCAACCTCATGCTCTGTGGCCTCCCCTCAAACACTCTCGCACCCCTCCAATCTATTCTAAACTCTGCTGCCCGACTAATCCACCTGTCCCCCCGCTATTCCCCAGCTTCTCCCCTCTGTCAATCCCTTCACTGGCTCCCAATTGCCCAGAGACTCCATTACAAAACCCTAACCATGACATACAAAGCAATCCACAACCTGTCTCCTCCATACATCTGTGACCTCGTCTCCCGGTACTTTCCTGCACGCAACCTCCGATCCTCACAAGATCTCCTTCTCTACTCCCCTCTTATCTCCTCTTCCCACAATCGCATACAAGATTTCTCTCGCGCATCACCCCTACTCTGGAACTCTCTACCACAACATATCAGACTCTCACCTACCATCGAAACCTTCAAAAAGAGCCTGAAGACCCACCTCTTCCGACAAGCCTATAACCTGCAGTAACCACCGATCGACCAAACCGCTGCACGACCAGCTCTACCCTCGCCTACTGTATTATCACCCATCCCTTGAAGATTGTGAGCCCTCGCGGGCAGGGTCCTCTCTCCTCCTGTACCAGTTATGACTTGTATTGTTTAAGATTATTGTACTTGTTTTTATGTATACCCCTCCTCACATGTAAAGCGCCATGGAATAAATGGCGCTATAACAATAAATAATAATAATTATAAACCGCAGGTCTTTCAACCTGCGGATTTACCTGCGGATTTTGCAAAATCTGCGCGGATCAATCCGCAGCAGAATCCGCAGCGTGTTCACACACCCTAACATGCCCATATACCTTAAATGGCTGACTGCAATCTCTCCTGAGTCCTGACTCCTCGTACTCGAGACCACTCATCCGAGTGCTCTTGGGTTGTTTGATAAGAGAACAAGGGGCTGCCCGACACCTGTCTCCTAAGGCCTCTTTCACACTTCAGTTTTTTGCATCAGTTCAGATCTGCCAAAAAGGCAGACAAGCGGATCCGTTCTGAACTGATGTGAACGGATGGCACAGGATCCGTTTTCAGACGGATCCTGAAAATGAGGAAATTTAAAGGAAACGCTGGCTGAGAGAGAGAGAGAGAGAGAGAGAGAGAGAGAATGAATTTTTTTTTTTTTTGGTCCGGCACCCAGAAAGAATTTCGGGTTAAATGAGTGTCTGGAGGATCCGCCAGAAAAAAAAAACGTTGCAAGCTCCGTTTTGAAATCTTTGAGGATGGTGACGGACAGCAACTTTTGGCGGATCTGCAAAAAAAACGGATGCAACGGACGGCAATCCGTCATAATCCGCCAGTAATGGAAGTCAATGGGGTAAAAAACGGATCCTCAAAAGAAAATTGAGGATCCGTTTTTTTCAAAACCTGGCGGATTGTGACTGATTGTAAAAAACTGAAGTGTGAAAGAGGCCTAAGACACACCTGGCAGCATCTTTTCTAGCAAGAGAGCAAAATGATTAAATGTTTGACTTTAAATTCCGCAGTCCACCCTATACAGTGCCTATACAGCCCTGCTCTATGTAGCAGAAATGCTCACTTGCTATGAGCGCCTACTGCTGGGCGGCGCTCATAGCTTTCACTTTATGACAACCACAGGGGTCTCCTGCAAACCCCGGGTTGTCATGCTAACCCATCAGTGATCAGCAGTCATCTGACATGGGCGGCGTTAATGACGTGCTTCCTGTGCGTGCATGTTAAATGCCGCTGTCAGAGTTTGACAGCGGCATTTAACATTTTAACAGCTGTGGGTGGATCGCGATTCCACCCGCGGCTGTAAGGGGTGCATAACAACTAATCAGATCAGCTGTCATGTGCCGGAAAAGGTGTGGGCTCATCGCCGGAGCACGCACCAAACGGGGAGGCGTCCAATGTCGGATATATCTGTCATTGGACGTTAAGGGGTTAATGGTGTTGCAGCCTCTGTGGCCTTTCAGAAAAGGTGTCTCTATATCCTAACAGCCAATGTAACAATTAAATTGCACAGAGGTGGGCTTCCTTTCACTGGGCATGTGACTGATAAAGGTAATTGCTTGCAGCGGACATTTTTAGGGATTTCATAGCAAAAGGAGTGACTACATATGCATTTGCCAATTTTTAGTTATTTGAGCCATACGTTTTATTTATGCCTTTTATTTTTCTCACTTCACCAACTAAGGCCTGTTTCACACTTCAGTTTTTTGTGTCAGTTAAAATCCGCCAAAAAGGCGGAAAAGCGGCATCCGTTCGTAACTGATGTGAACGGATGCCACCGGATCCGTTTCTTGACGGATCCGCCGAATGAAGAATTTTAAAGGAACCACTGCCCGGTAAGGGGGGAGAGAGAGAGAGAATTTTTTTTTTTCTTCTCTGACCGCCAGAAATGATTTCAGGGTTAAATTTCCTCCTGACTTCATTTCTCCGGGCATGCGCTGTATAAAAATGCGGATCCTTCACTCCAAAAAACGTTACATGGTCCGTCCAGGCATCTCGTCGAACGCAAAAAAATTGACGGATCCGCAAAAAAACGGATCCAACGGATGGCCATCCGTCAAGATCCGCCAGTAATTCAAGTCAATGGGGAAAAAAACGGATCCTTGACTGATGGTCAAAAACGGAAGTGTGAAACAGGCCTTAGACTATCCCATGTAAACCGGATTACAAAACTATTTAAACACAGGTTGTAATGTAACACTAGATAGGTAAAAAAAACAACCAAGAGGGCTGAATACTTTTGCAAGCTACTGTACATATCAGATGATTTGTTGATGCCCTTGAAATTGGTAGATTCCCCAGACTTTAAAGTGTGTATAATGCTTGAGTCAGGAGGAATCATAAAAAAAGTGCTCATGGACACAACCAGTAATAAAAGGCATAGCCCTGACATTGTGCTATATGCCAAGGTGCCTCCACAGTACTGTTGTGCAGGACATCAAATATAGATCTATCGCAATAAAGCAACAACAAGGGGGTAGTGGAAAACCACTGATAAACGACTACAGATCCAATAGTAAAAAATTATACAGCTTTATTAAATATTTATGCAGGAAAAGACAAAAACAGCACGGTCCTGGCTGGTAGTTAATGGTTAACATGATATCCATAAGCAGTTACATTTAACCCCTTGAGTTGATGTAATAGTGACTTAGTCACTGTTTTGAGATATAATTACTACCATGAGTTTATTTTTATATTTACCTGACTGATATATGCTTGGGTTTCAGGGGTCTAAGCGTTTTCTCCCATTATTGGCGCAGTTTGTCCGTGTCTGCACCTACTTGTTTTGTTTTTGTCTTTTCCTGCATAAATATTTAATAAAGTTGTATCATTTTTTACTATTGGATCTGTAGTCATTTATCAGTGGTTTTCCACTACCCCCTTGTTGAGTCAGGAGGAGTGGAGAAGGCAGAGATGAGGACAGGATGTCTGAAGCCTGCACAAAAGGAGTAAGAAACTGTGTTTAGAATTCGAGACACTGCACAAACTGGAGTGAAACGCCTGAACCCCGGTCACCTAAGCCACATCTGCGTTTGAAAACGATAATCCAGTTGAATGTAGATGGAAATCCACGAGTAATGATAGCCCACCATTTCTTATTTTCAGATTTTTTTTTAACTTGGCTGAGTTTTTTTTTCTTTTTCTAGTTTTGCTACATTTGCACAGAGTTATAATCTGTGAGAAAAGTTTAGCTACAGTGTGTACAGAGTCTGAGAAACGCCTCCTCATTGGTTACAGCCCCTGAGCTCCTCCCTCTGCAGCTTTCTTCTGATTGGCTCCTGCATAATAACACAAAGATCTAGCACAGGCTCTTTAAAAGTCTTTGCATGGAGAGCTGATTATATTTTACAGAAAGGGCAGAAACACTAGAGTTCTAAACCACTAGTAAGAAAAAGATAAAAAGTGATTTCTGAAGAAAATAGAGAGGGGATTAAGATGTAAAGGGGTTTTCTCAAAATCAACGATTGGTTAAAATTGTAAAGTGCTTGTAAACACATATAATAGCTCATACAGGGAGAACTACTCTCCCCCAGGGAAAACTATCCAATAATACCCACTTGAATTTAAAGGGGATCTGTCATTAAATATATAGGCAAAGAGAAGCCTTCTCACTTAGATTACTGGCTGCAGCCATTGTCACACAATCAGAGCTTTTATTTAAGAATGAAGCAGAGCTGAGAAATCTAATCCCGCCCACACTACAGCTCTATGTAGAAAGTCTATAGACAGTGAAGTTCTTATCACAGGGGAAGGGGAAGGGAGTGTTGCTGGACTAATGTAGTCCATCAATATTAATCTGTTAGTGAATAATCCTTCACAGTTAGTAAACAACAAACACTGTGACAAGTGACACATCCCTGAATTCTGTGTTTTTAAGGGAATCTGTCACCCCTTTTAGCCCTATCAGCTGCCGGCACTGCCATCAGGGGCTTATCTACCGCATTCTGTAATGCCGTAGATAAGCCCCCTATGAAACCTGAAAGATAAGAAAAACGTTGGATTATACTTACCGGGGGTTGCGGTCGGGTGCGGTGGGTGTCGCGGTCCTGTCCTGCGCCTCCCATCTTCATACGATGACGTCCTCCTCCTTGCTTCTCCCTCATCTCCTGCGCAGGCGTACTTTCTCTGCCCTGTTGAGGGCAGAGTAAAGTACTGCAGTGCAGTGCGCAGGCGCCAGGAAAGGTCAGAGAGGTCCCTCGCCTGCGCACTGCAGGACTCTGCTCCAGGGCTGTGGAGTCGGTTAGCCAAACCTGCGACTCCGACTCCTCAATTTCCCTTACACCGACTCCGACTCCATGACTCCGACTCCCACACATATTGCTTATATTTAAGTGAAAAATTTATTGTAGTACAATGTGAACATCAGACATTTAATCATTTTTATGATCCAATAATCAAGATATTTAGATAGAACAGAATATATATTTATTGGAATACAACTTTAGAACAGAAAAAACTGTAATAAATTGTAAATATGTAATACACTATGTAATATCCATTACATATATACAGTACAGACCAAAAGTTTGGACACACCTTCTCATTCAAAGAGTTTTCTTTTATTTCATGACTATGAAAATTGTAGATTCATTCTGAAGGCATCAAAACTATGAATTAACACATGTGGAATTATGTAATTAACAAAAAAGTGTGAAACAACTGAAAATATGTCTTATATTCTAGGTTCTTCAAAGTAGCCACCTTTTGCTTTGACTACTGCTTTGCACACTCTTGGCATTCTCTTGATAAGCTTCAAGAGGTAGTCACCGGAAATGGTCTTCCAACAGTCTTGAAGGAGTTCCCAGAGATGCTTAGCACTTGTTGGCCCTTTTGCCTTCTCTCTGCGGTCCAGCTCACCTCAAACCATCTCGATAGGGTTCAGGTCTGGTGACTGTGGAGGCCAGGTCATCTGGCGTAGCACCCCATCACTCTCCCTCTTGGTCAAATAGCCCTTACACAGCCTGGAGGTGTGTTTGGGGTCATTTGAAAAATAAATGATCGTCCAACTAAACGCAAACCGGATGGAATAGCATGCCGCTGCAAGATGCTGTGGTAGCCATGCTGGTTCAGTATGCCTTCAATTTTGAATAAATCCCCAACAGTGTCACCAGCAAAGCACCCCCACACCATCACACCACCTCCTCCATGCTTCACGGTGGGAACCAGGCATGTAGAGTCCATCCGTTCACCTTTTCTGCGTCGAACAAAGACACGGTGGTTGGAACCAAAGATCTCAAATTTGGACTCATCAGACCAAAGCACAGATTTCCACAGGTCTAATGTCCATTCCTTGTGTTCTTTAGCCCAAACAAGACTCTTCTGTTTGTTGCCTGTCCTTAGCAGTGGTTTCCTAGCAGCTATTATACCATGTAGGCCTGCTGCACAAAGTCTCCTCTTAACAGTTGTTGTAGAGATGTGTCTGCTGCTAGAACTCTGTGTGGCATTGACCTGGTCTCTAATCTGAGCTGCTGTTAACCTGCAATTTCTGAGGCTGGTGACTCGGATGAACTTATCCTCCGCAGCAGAGGTGACTCTTGGTCCTTTACTGGGGCGGTCCTGATGTGAGCCTATTTCTTTGTAGCGCTTGATGGTTTTTGCCACTGCACTTGGGGACACTTTCAAAGTTTTCCCAATTTTTCGGACTGACTGACCTTCATTTCTTAAAGTAATGATGGCCACTCGTTTTTCTTTACTTAGCTGCTTTTTTCTTGCCATAATAAAAATTCTAACAATCTATTCAATAGGACTATCGGTTGTGTATCCACCAGACTTCTGCACAACACAACTGATTGTCCCAACCCCATTTATAAGGCAAGAAATCCCACTTATTAAACCTGAAAGGACACACCTGTGAAGTCAAAACCATTTCCGGTGACTACCTCTTGAAGCTCATCAAGAGAATGCCAAGAGTGTGCAAAGCAGTAATCAAGCAAAAGGTGGCTACTTTGAAGAACCTAGATTATAAGACATACAGTATTTTCAGTTGTTTCACACTTTTTTGTTAATTATATAATTCCACATGTGTTAATTCATAGTTTTGATGACTTCAGAGTGAATATACAATTTTCATAGTAATGAAAATAAAGAAAACTCTTTGAATGAGGTGTGTCCAAACTTTTGGTCTGTACTGTGTGTGTGTGTGTGTGTGTGTGTGTATATATATATATATATATATAATACTAGCTGAAGAGCCCGGCGCTGCCCGGGCATAGTAACTGTGGATAGTTATAGCAAATTATAATTATCCTCCATCCCATAGGCCCGTGCCCATATACCCATCATACATATCCACGATCCCATAGGCCCGTGCCCATATACCCATCACACATCCTTCATCTCAGTCCCATGCCCATATACCCATCATACATATCCACGATCCCATAGGCCCGTGCCCATATACCATCACACATCCTTCATCTTAGTCCCATGCCCATATACCCATCATACATATCCGCCATCCCATAGTCCCGTGCCCATATACCCGTCATACATATCCTCCATCCCATAGTCCAGTGCCCATATACCCATCACACATCCTCCCTCCCATAGTCCCGTGCCCATATACATATCCGCCATCCCATAGGCGGATATGTATATGGGCACGGGACTATGGGAGGGAGGATGGGATGGGATCCGCCATCCCATAGTCCCGTGCCCATATACCCGTCATACATATCCTCCATCCCATAGTCCAGTGCCCATATACCCATCATACATATCCTCCATCGCATAGTCGAGTGCCCATATACCCATCATACATATCCTCCATCCCATAGTCCCGTGCCCATATACCCATCATACATATCCTCCATCCCATAGTCCCGTGCCCATATACCCATCATACATATCCGCCATCCCATAGTCCCTTGCCCATATACCCATCACACATCCTCCATCCCATAGTCCCGTGCCCATATACCCATCATACATATCCTCCATCCCATAGTCCCATGCCCATATACCCATCATACATATCCTCCATCCCATAGTCCAGTGCCCATATACCCATCATACATCCTCCATCCCATAGTCAACCATTATGACATCATAATGAGCGGCGGGGCTTGCAACCTATGATGACATCAGCGTCGCCATGGCATCCATTATGACATTATAATGAGGGGCGGGGCTTGATACGCACACACTTTTTCCCCAGTATGTAGATAGTTGCAAAATTGTTTGGTGAATTGGAACGCGCGGGGTTAAAATTTCGCCTCACAACATAGCTTAGGACGCTCTCGGAGTTCAGACGTGTGACTGTGCCAAATTTTGTGGCTGTAGCTGCGACGGTGCGGATGCCTATCCCGGACATACACACATACATACATACACACTTTGAGCTTTATATATTAGATATATAAAATATAACACTATGACTTATCTCAGCTAAGACAAAGCCTAGATCCTCAGGCTACATTCACACTATGGGCATAGCCAGGATCAAACCTGGGGGGGCAGAACCTCATACTGCACACCTCAGCTGCTGCAGAACCTCATACTGCACACCCCTACACTTGAAAATAAAGCCTGCACCTTAAGAAGATGTGGTGATGAATGCAGTCTATTTATTCCAACTATCAATTGATGTTGATGTGTTACTGAAGCCGAGTAATGCCTGTCCTGGGCGTCCTTTTGGGCAGCTATGAGGTGTACCTGACTGGTGCTAAAAAAAAGGAGTGTTAGTCTGTGTGCTACCCAGCTTTCATTCTTTTTGGTACAGATACGATATGGATAGACAGATAAGGATAAATGGATAGATACAGAAGATTTCTAATCTGCTTTTGCTATTGAAAACATTATCTATGAGCTCAAAAACCTTTCAGGTGATGCGGTTTTTTAAAAAGCTGATCGGCTTTTGCAGCTGAAAAACGTATCCTCAAAAAACGCAGGAAAAACGCTGTGTGTGAATGTAGCCTTAGATCAGGAATAGAACAGTCAATTATAGGACATTTCATAACTTTCCCAAATTCCTATGAAAAAATATTCAGCACATCCTGCATTGAACTACTGTACTCAATTTATTATATATTTTAGGAGTCGGAGTCGGTCCATTTTATACCAACTCCGACTCCACCAAAATGAGCTCCGACTCCAACTCCACAGCTCTGCTCTGCCCTCAACAGGACAGATTAAGTACGCCTGCACAGGAGCCAAGGGAGAAGTAAAGAGGTGGACATCATCTTATGAAGATGGGAGGCGCCGGACCGGATGGCGACACCCATCGGACCGGACCAAACGCCTGGGTGAGTATAATCTAACTATTTTTTTCTTATCTTTCAGGTTACATCAGGGGCTTATCTACAGCATTACAGAATGATGTAGATAAGCCCCTGATGTCGGTGCCGGCAGCTGATAGGCCAAAAATGGGGTGACAGACTCCCTTTAAGCCTCTATCTCCTACTGCCTTCGGATTACATTGCAAAAACCTGCTGACATATTCCCTTTAACAAAAGTTAACTTATTAGGTGCCTAATACATTGATTTCCTAATCTTGCCGCAACAGAGAAGTTAAAAAAAAAAAAACAAAAAAAACTAAACAAATGTTTTAGTCTGCTCTGCAGGCACCATTCCATAATGTGTCCAATTCCGCATGATAAATTTAGTGACAGGTCATCTCCAATTCTCCTTGTCTAGATTGCCGGTCACCGATGCAGCAGTGGCCGACAGTGTGCAGTGCTCATAAGCACTTTTCAATAGAGCACTGTGTGGACGTATCTAAAGCTGGCTGGATCTCTGGAGCACACGGCGTCGGAGAGTGCACAGTTAAGATCAGCGGCATGTCTGTCAATCTTACGGAACTCACGGTGCCCAGCAAACAGGGAGCCGGGAGCCAGGAGGTGGTGTCAGAGCAGGATGGTCACTAAGATGTTAAACCTTAGAACAATCCTTTAAAGGGAACCTGTCATGTTAAAAAAAAAAAAAAAAACACTATTAACCTGCAGATATGGGGTTAATCTGCCGGTTCTGACATTGTGTGGCCGCTGCACTGAGAGCCCCACTGCCAGGAGGAAAAGAACGTTCTTCCTCCCAGCAGCATTCGGCGTTCAGTCATAGGGGTGACTCCGGAACGATTCATTCGCTGCTCTGTGCATAAGGGTATGTGCACACGCTGCGGATTCTGCTGCGTTGTACAGTACCTTTATTTCCTATGAAAAAAAAAAAACGCTGTGCACATGCTGCGTATTTTTCCGCGCGGTTTACAATCCGCAGCATGCCAATTCTTTGTGCGGATTCCGCTGCGGTTTCACACCTTATCATTATGAGGTGTGAAACCGCAGGGCAAAACCGCAGGCTAATCCGCAGATAAACCGCAGGACTTTTGTCCTGTGGATTTACCTGCGGATTTTCCAAGAAAATCCGCACAACCAAAAAACTACGTGTGCACTTACCCTAAACCCCGCCCTGACATTGACTGATAGCCGGCCCTAATAATGAGCGAGCTGTCAGTCAGTGCCACGGGCGCGGTGACTGCCTGCACGCTATGCATTGAGCGATTACTGAAACCGTGTTGGCACCATCTCTGTGACTGAAAGAGCAATCCAGCCAGGAGGAATAATATTTATTTCCTTCCAATAGTGGGGCTGTCAGTGCATGATTAACCTGCAGATTAACCCCACATTTGCAGGTTAATAGCGTTATTTTACATGACATGTATGTATTGCGCTGCGGAATCAACTGGCGCTATATAAGGAATGCATAATAAAAATAAGGGGGGACAGTTAGGGTAACTGGAGCACATCCTTTATCCTGCATTGTGCAGCCTGTATATTGTTTGGTTAGTTGTCTAGCTCTGAGCTGAGGCGCTGACCCAGGGTGTGGAAGGGGAGCGTCTGCTTCCCTGCCGCCAACATTTGCCTGTATGTTCCTAACATGCCGTCTATGTAGCCATACACGATGTTCATCACCAGTACTGACAAGCTCATACTCTGCCTTGTGCTATGCAAATGTGTTAAATGTCAAATAAAAAGCCAATAATTAGTGCACTAATAAAAAAAAATGCCTTAGCTATTGCTCAGTGGCTTAACAGGTTTACAGTAACAGTCGGAGGGAACACCCAGCTCCCCTGGGGCGATGGTAATACATTATACTATTGAATTACCATTCAGAATATTCTGCGGCTGAGCACACATTGCCGGATATTTCAGGCCACTGTAATTCCTGATGTAAATCGTGGAAAACGATGACAGTCAGCAGGAAATACGACATGTTACACTAGTGTTGTACTGCACAAATTATTGCCCCAATGTGTCAGATCTGCAAAGCCAGAGTGCAGCACAGCTCATATGGCAATTATATTAATAAAGGGGCTGGCCGCTACACTAATAAAGGGGCTGGCCGCTACACTAATAAAGGGGCTGGCCGCTACACTAATAAAGGGGCTGGCTGCTACACTAATAAAGGGGCTGGCCGCTACACTAATAAAGGGGCTGGCCGCTACACTAATAAAGGGGCTTGTCGCTGCACTAATAAAGGGGCTTGTCGCTGCACTAATAAAGGGGCTTGTCGCTGCACTAATAAAGGGGCTTGTCGCTGCACTAATAAAGGGGCTTGTCGCTGCACTAATAAAGGGGCTTGTCGCTGCACTAATAAAGGGGCTGGCCGCTACATAAATAAGGGGCTGGCCGCTACATTATTAAAGGGGCTGGCCATATGATATAGAAAGACCATATTACATACTAGCAAAATCTGTGTTCTATATTGTGTAGATGCAGATACTATTACCTTGGACAAATCTAAGCCCTATCCCCATTGTCACTACCAGCACTTCCCCAGTGGTTATAGTAGGCCCCCATTAAAGGGAATCTGTTGCACTTTTTGCATATATAGTAACAGAGACCCTGAGAGCTGAGGAGCCCCCTTAATAATGTCCACTCCCTGAGGAGTCCTCGATATTCATGAGTGATGGCTTTCTCTGTCCATTAGGAGGAAGCTGGTTTCCGCATAACAATAGATAAGTCATTAGCAATTAATTTAATTAGATGCAGCGGAAAGTCGCTGCTGTATATAGGAAGTGGCTTGTTGGCATACATAACTCGGATGCCATCTACATGGGAGACACGCTTTATGTACGACCCCAGCCTATGTTGGAAAAGAAAAAGTAATGGACACAAGTGGAATGGGTTGTCTACTTTAGGACAAAGTACAGCCGGGACAGATATCCTTTCTAGATGGCAGTGTATGTAGACTGTAAGTTCTGTGCTGCGTGCACTTAGTGCTGCGGGCGCGGCAGTTTACCCCTCGCTACGTCGCCCAGAGCAGCACTGCACCATCTCACTGTAATGTTTCCATGTATTCCAGACATGGAATGTGACTTTATTTACAAAAGTAATGTATAGGATGTTAAAAGCGTCTGGAAATGGAGCTACTAAATGTGCTGAGCATAACATGGTAGAGCGTAGCGTGCCTTCACGTGCAAGGAGTATGTAAAGTCAGAGTATGCCCAGAATTGACAGCTATCCCCCTATCTGTGGGACCCTCTAATCCAGTTACAAAAATAATAAATGGCAAAATGCCCATAAAAAACGATAGGATCATGGAAACAATAGTTGGCCATAAGGGTATGTGCACACATAGTTTTTGTCTCTGCGGATTTTGTAGAGAAAACCGCAGGAAATCCGCAGGACAAAGTGCTGCGGTTTTTCTGCGGTTTTGCCCTGCGGTTTACACCTCATAATGGATGAGGTGTAAAACTGCAGCGTTTCTGCACCAAACAATTGACATGCTGCGTTTTGAAAACCGCGCGGAAAAAAACGCAGCATGTGCACAGCTTTTTTTTATTTCCATAGGAAATAAAGGTACTGTACAACGCAGCAAAATCTGCTGCGTTTCTGCAGAGCCAAAAACGCTGCGGAAACGCAGCAGAAACCGCAAAGTGTGCACATACCCTAAGTCGGTGCCTGTCTCCATACCACCATAGTTTTCTCAGTAAGTTACTCGTAGAAGAAAAGAAATATGGTAATTATAGAAAAAAAAATAAAATTGAAATTTTGCAAATGTGCAAAGTTACATCACTCTTGTGTTTATGTTCAGACATGTCAGATTTTTTCTGTCTGAAAATATATTTTATGCATTTGAAATGATATTGTTAATTTTGCTAACCTGCTAAAGGGTAGAAGTAGGTGCACGAAGACCCTCAGACTGGTAACCTGGAGGAGCGGAATGAGCGCCGCTCCCCTCTGACACTGAGCACGAGCTGATAGGATTTCTATTCTGGCTGTTTTTATCCTCAGAGCAGTGTTCAGTAATGGGGTCTCTGCACCCGGATCTCCATGGATTGTGTTTTTAGGACACTGTCGATTCTCCAGCATGCCCGATTTGCCTCTCTTATTCTAGCTCTACCCTCCTTACAGCCGCTCCATAGACTTTTATGAGCAGCAGCTGTCATTTCATCCTTCAGTGAGCTGAATGTTTGGAGACAGATTTTACCAGTGAGCGTGATGGATCAGTCTAGGAGAAGAAAGAAGCCTGTTTCTCTGATAAAATACAGTATGTTAGAAAGTCATAAACTTATAATAGTTTAAATTCTTTTTTTAATAAATCAGTAGTACAAGTGAAGATGACAAACTGTGTAAGTTGTGTTGTAAGTTTAGCTGCAGTTCACGCCTTCTATGAGTGTGCCTTCACTAGAGTCTCAGGACTGCCGGGAAGCGTCAGGTTTTGTGAATCCGGCAGAAAGCCGCGGTGATGGTGACGTCCGGCTGGCACTATGTCAAAGGGTTTTTAGTTTGCTTACCAATTCTCAATGACCTTTTTAAATGCACTTTTACTGATAGCATCAAAAGGAAGCGGGGAACAATCCTCGTATTCTTGTTGCGTTTGGACACCGTGCATTTGGCTGAATTATCAGTGTATAACAGCTGTTTAGTGACTGCGCTGATAAACCATCATGGACACTATTAAGATGCACAAAACACTCAAGAAGAGATTTTCAGACTACTTTTCAAAGTGGTTTGTGCTACAAACTTGACAATGACGATTTCCTCCAACTCCTCTGTAAGCAGTAATGTTTAATGATGTTTCCTTATATTTTATATGGCCGTCTAGTGATTATTGCGGGACTACTTGGGCTGGCCATACATACTAGAGACCTGCTAGCCTCTCTCCGGAGTGCTGAACTATTCTGCTGAATGCTGAAATCTGCAGTCTCCTTAGAGAGCTACCTGTTCCTCCTGTTCCCTAATCTGCCGTAGGGAGAGAGGCGCGAGGCTACCACACACATTAGATGTTGAGCTTGTTAGACCAGTGCATTAAGCTTGTGTGATGCCCACATGGAAACTTTGAGGCTATAGAGGAGCAGTGGAGGTTGGCATGGAAGTCGTGTTGAGTTCTGCTTCTGTCTTGGACGCAGTCATAGCCGAAGATTAATTTGGAAGCCAGATAGGTAACGTCATGAAGAAACCTTCACAAGGGAATGTCACATCGGTCCTACTCCCGGGATTATGGTGTGTGGTAGCTGGACCCGTCTGCTCTTCATTTCAGGTACACTAGCAGTTTGACATTGCTTTGATTTGGTCGTGGAGTCGGTGGTATGACCATTTCTCCAGAATGTCCCACGAGCCATTTTTCAGCATGCCAATGCAACGGTGCATGATATACAGTTTGCAGCCTGATCCAAGTTGCAAAACTTTTTTTTTTCTCTGACGCGAGATTCCCTCTCAGTAATATAGGCTGGATTGTGAGGTCTGTGAGAATCCAGAATGCTGCTTTCTTTATCAGCTCATAAACAAATCGGAATGAAAGCAGTTTGTATTGCTAAAATTAATACTTTGTTGAAATTACACATTTAACAAACTAATTCAATAAGAATAGGACGACTACAAAAAGTATTTCACCAACTACACAGTACCTATATTTAATATCCAGAATAGGTACATGGCATATGCCCAAGACAAATGGGAATATACACTGCTCAAAAAAAATAAAGGGAACACTTAAACAACAGAATATAACCCCAAGTAAATCAAACTTGTGTGAAATCAAGCTGTCCACTTAGGAAGCAACGCTGACTGACAATCAATTTCACATGCTGTTGTGAAAATGGAATAGACAACAGATGGAAATTATTGGCAATTATCAAGACACCCTCAATAAAGGAGTGGTTCTGCAGGTGGGGACCACAGACCACATCTCAGTACTAATGCTTTCTGGCTGATGTTTTGGTCACTTTTGAATGTTGGTTGTGCTTTCACACCCGTTGTAGAATGAGACTGACTCTACAACCCACACAAGTGGCTCAGGTAGTGCAGCTCATCCAGGATGGCACATCAATGCGAGCTGTGACAAGAAGGTTTGCTGTGTCTGTCAGCATAATGTCCACAGGCTGGAGGCGCTACCAGGAGGCAGGCCAGTACACCAGGAGACATGGAGGGGGCCGTAGAGGGCAACAACCCAGCAGCAGGATCGCTACCTCAGCCTTTGTGTAAGGAGGAACAGGAGGAGCACTGCCAAAGCCCTGCAAAATGACCTCCAGCAGGCCACAAATATGCATGTGTCTGCACAAATGGTTAGAAACCGACTCCATGAGGATGGTCTGAGTGCCTGACGTCCACAGATGAGGGTTGTGCTCACAGCCCAACACCGGGCAGGACGCCTGGCATTTGCCACAGAACACCAGGATTGTCAAATTCGCCACTGGCACCCTGTGCTCTTCACAGATGAAAGCAGGTTCACATTGAGCACATGTGACAGACATGACAGAGTCTGGAGATGCCGTGGAGAACAATCTGCTACCTGCAACATCCTTCAGCATGACCGGTTTGGTAGTGGGTCAATAATGGTGTGGAGTGGCATTTCTTTGGAGAACCACACAGCCCTCCATGTGCTCACCAGAGGTAGCCTGATTGCCATTAGGCATCGAGTTGAGATCCTCAGACACCTTGTGAGATCATATGCTGGTGCGGTTAGCCCTGGGTTCCTCCTAATGCAGGACAATGCCAGACCTCATGTGGCTGGAGTGTGTCAGCAGTTCCTGCAAGATGAAGGCATTGAAGCTATGGACTGGCCTGCCCGTTCCCCAGACCTGAATCCGATTGAGCACATCTGGGATATCATGTCTCGCTCCATTCACCAACGTCACGTTGCATCACAGACTGTCCAGGAGTTGGGGTATGCTTTAGTCTAGGTCTGGGAGGAGATCCCTCAGGAGATCATCCGCCACCTCATCAGGAGCATGCCCACACACACTACTGAGCATCTTTTCCTTGTCTTGAGGTATTTCCACTGAAGTTGGATCAGCCTGTAATTTGATTTTCCACTTTGATTTTGAGTATCATTCCAAATCCAGACCTCCATGGAATATTAATTAATTGTTATGTTTTATTGTTCTGAACACATTTCACTATGCAATGACTAAAAATTGCAACTGGAATATTTCATTCAGTGATATCTAGGATGTGGTATTTTAGTTTTCCCTTAATTTTTTTGAGCAGTGTATGTATAGGTGTTGATATGTTCTGTACTTTGGACCATTTCGTATTTTGACCATTGGGTCTATTATCTTGATTTATGCATTCGTATCAATATATCTATTCGTATCAATATATCTATTCTTGATATTACATATGAAAAATAAAAGGCTCTGCATGAGCCAAAGCGTTGCCAACCATGTGGGTCTGAAATAAAACCACATTTTTTACTCTTTGAAAAGGAGTGCTGCCTTCAGTTTTTCATATGTGAATTTTGGCTTATGGGATAATTGCTTGGGAGGCCTGTGCACCTGAAGATTTTGGATTGTGCTGTTCCATTTTCTCTTGTTATATTCTTGATATTAAATATATGTACTGTGTAGTTGCAAAAATAATAGTCCTATTCATATTGAATCCCTTCTTTGTTACAATAAAGAATTAATTTTACCTATACAAACTCCTTTCACCCACCTTTTTTTTGTTTAGTCCTTTCACTACCTATGAGGTGTCCCTGCCTTTGATGTGGGCTCACGTGACGAGCTTCCATCTTTCCCCTCACTTGAAGTGTTGATTTAATCAACCATTAAGTGTTAATCAGTTAAATGCCACTGTTAATCACTGACAGCGGGATTTAACACAAGTCAGCCATAAGCGTGTCATTTATTCTACCCATTGGCGCCACTGTCATGTGATTGCGGGGTGCCAATGGATTGTCATGCCAGGTGGGGGTCTGCTAATGACCCCCATGCGTGTCATTATCATCCTTATGTGAACGCCAGCGCGTGGCCTTTATTCATAGAGTGTAATATCTGCTGTACATAGCAGTGCTGAAGTGGCAGCTTCACGTCTCCTAAGGGGACTATTGAAAGCAGTAAAAAAAACTAAAAAGTTTGAAGATCTGAAAATAAAAAAAAAGTTAACCCCCCCCCCTTTGTTCCATTAAAAATAAACAATAAAAAATACACATAATTGGTATTGCTGTGTTCAGAAATGTCCGATCTCCCAAAATATAAAATACATTAATCCAGTTGGTAAACAGCGTAGCGATAAAAAAAATTCTAAACACCCGAAATATTTCTTTGGCTGTCGCAACATTACAATAAGAGGCGACCAAAAAATCGTATCTACCCCAAAATGGTATCAATAAAAACCTCAGCTTAGTGTACAAAAAATAAGCCCTCACTCAGCCCCAGGTCCTGAAAAGTGAACACGTTACTGGTCTTGGACAATGGCGACAAAAACTTTTTTTTTTTTTCTCTACAATTTTTTTTCCACCACCTAACAAAATAAATAAATACGGTACATGTTTGGTATCTGCATACTCGTACTGACCAGGGGAATCATATTGCCAGGTTAGTTTTACCATATTGGGTTCATAGTGAATAAAAAAAATCATTTTGGAATAGCAATTTTTTTTTTTGCAATTTCAACACACTTCGATTTTTTTTTTTTTCGATTTTCCAGTACACTATACTCCGACGAGATAAGGGGTAATAATGCTTTGAAGTTTTGACTTTCAGGCTCCATATCTCACCATCCACTACTGGTTTGATAGTGAGATTACCATAGTTTTATAGACCATCATCTTGACTATCTCATACATAAATTTTGCTTGCAATTGTTTTACTTATGATTAGTTATGCAGAGTCTTGTCCTGTCACTGCAAAAATGTAATTGTTTATTATTTTGTTAGTATTTTGTAAATCCACCTTTGGTTTTCAACACTTGCTGAATCCTTCTGGGTATGCTGTCGATCAAATTCAAGCATGTCTTTCAGCTTTTTCTTCAACCCAATCGATCTCATGTGTAGAGTTGAAGTCTGGGGATTGTGGGGGCCAAACCAGCACCTCTACTTCATTGTCATTGAACCACTTATTGGCCATTCTCTACGTATGCTTCGGGTCATCGTCCTGCTGGAACACAATGTCGTCCTTTCCACACCCATAGTATTTGAGCACAAAGTAATTAGCCTTGGGTGATATTCACATAAAGCTCAGCATTCAGACCTCCATCGATCCTGGTCAAGTATTCAACGCCTTTTGCTGTGAAACGATTCCATATCATCAGGCTTCCTCCATCGAACTTGACAGATCTTTCAACCTCTTGATACATTAGCTCCTTTTTTGTCTTGTTTCTTCCAGACCCATTTGCACCCATTTCGACTCATCGTTTCAAATCACCTGTTTCCAATCTTCTACTGTCCCCTTTTGGTACTCTTTTGGAAACTCTAGCAAATGATTCTTATAATGATTTTGAAATTGAGGCGGCTTCACCTTTTTTCGGGCCACCATTCCAGACTTGTGTAACGTGTGTCACATGGTGCTTGCCAAGATATCTATTACAAAGCATACGCGCCACCTCCACTGCCGTGTTTGTTGCGCCAGAATTGATAGAACCTGTGATGAACCAATTTGTTGACTTTGATATTTTGCCTGAATGTCCACCTTTTGGCTTTTGAATGGATGGACGGACCTCAGGAGCAAAGTATATGAAACAGGGCTAGAGTCAAGGGGTGTTTTTAAAATATTTTTTTTCCTCTTTTAACTTGCTGGATTAGTAATGGGGGGTGTCTGATAAGATGACTCTCCATTACTAACCCCTGGTCTTGATGCCAGCTGTCATTACAAAGTTGACATCACCCCCAACACTCCGAAGCAGTCAGGAAGACTGGGGCGGCTGCGGGCTTGTATTTTTAGGCTGGAAAGGGCCCAATAACCAGCTGTCTGCTTTACCTTGGCTGGTTATTAAAAAATAGGGTGGACCCCACGTTATTTTTTTCTTTAAATGATTTATTTAATAGGTTTAATGAGGCTAAATGCCACATGAAAGGCATTAAATGGTGCTTGTTTATTATATGTAGGGGGCTTATGAAATTATGTCTACAGGACATCTATCTATTCAATTCTGACGGTTCGGGCTGTGAATTTGCTGAACTTAGCTGATGAAATGTCTGCTTTCCTTTTGAGATGTGTGCATAAAATCAGACGACACACGCATAGTTCATGTGCCATCCTTTTTTTTTTCTGTGCCATTTTCTCTGTCTTCACACTAGAGATCTGTGTACAATGCTTTCCCTGATGCTATGTTTAGGGCCGGATTACAATGCGTGGAATTACCGCTGAGCTAATGACTTGACATTGATAGGCTCTGTTATCCCTATGTGTCTTTTGACTTTGGGTTGGGAGTCCTGCTCCCGGTCTGTGCATCCTGGACCATGACACACGGATGTGTGAATGAAGCTTAATAAAAAGGGAGAGCCAGGCTGTCTGCCAGATTTGTAGCATTTTTGCAGATTACTCAGATTTACAGAAACTGCAGCCTCAAAGTGGTCGGACATTTTTAATGAAGACTATTTAGGAAGTCGCTTGACTTGGGTTTCAGGAAGCAAATGTAAGATAAAAAATTACTGGTCTACATAGCCTTTAACATATTAATGTATTCCTGGCTGTTAAAATAATCCTTATCTCGCACAGCTTTTACTGACCTTGTTATTAAATGGGAAATGGAAGTTTGCTTAACAGAAAAAAAAAGTATGTAGCGTAGATTGGAACATATTATGGAGTATAAATAAAAGCCAAGTGTTAGGCAAGCTGGATAAGATTATTGTTTAACTTCCCATTGCACATCCCTTGAGATAGAATACTGAAAACACCCATAGTGCCGGGGCTGTGGAGTCTGTAAGCCAAACCACCTACTCCGACTCCACAGCCCTGGTCACTATTGAGCATGTGCATAAAGTGCAGCACAGATTCATCTCCGCTAAAAGCCGTGATCCTTAGATCAGGAACAGAACAGACATTTATAGGACATTTCATAACTTTTCCAAATTCTTATGAAAACATTTACAGCACATCCTACATTGTACTACTGTACCCAAATTATTATATATTTTAGTAGTCTGAGTCGGTCGATTTTATACCGATTCCAATTTCGACACCACCAAAATGGACTCCCGACTCCCCAGCCCTGGCACTGCTTAGTGAGCCTTGTTATTCATATATGTTGAAGGTTAAGATTTGCTTATGTGATTGGTCACTTAAAGGGAATCTGTCAGCAGGTTTTTGCCTTGTAAGTTGAAGACAGCATGCTGTAGGGGTTAAAACACAGATTTCAGCAATGCCTCTTATCAAGCTCAGTGGTTTTCTTTGCTTGCAATGATTGTTTTAACACTAGGAGCTTATTGCTGTGACAGCAGCAGGTGCCTCCTGGTCCTCCCAGTCCGGCAACGCCCTCTTCTGTGACGGTCAATTCACTGTTTATGGATATTGTATTGTCACAATGTAACTGTCTGAAGTAAGGGATACTGTGGCGTAAAACTGTCCCTGGACCTGGGACCCTAACTGTTCCTGTCCCAGGGGTACTCTTGATGATAGAGAGGCCTTACTATGCTCCTGTTAAACCCTAATCTGTTCGATCCCCACCCCATGAGGCATGGGATAGAAATGTAAGGGAAACAAGACACAAAGACAGATGGGGTAACAGAAAACCACTATCATAAAACATACTCCCCAAAAGTAGAGAGGAGGATGGCGAAAGGGAGGAACAAACAAATTAAATAGGAATAAGGAAGAAGAAATAAACACTTAAGAAACTACTGCACACAAAACACTCCAGCAACTATTCCCAACTCCAACACTTTCAGGAAGTAGATTCTTTCACCAAAGGCCCAGAGCTAGTATATGTAGGGAGAGGAAATTATATCAGCAGTAGGGATGAGCGATATTGCCCAATATCGTATCGGAATTCCGATTTCTGATATTGGAAAATATCGGATATCGGAATTTCCGATTTCCAATATCAATGCAAGTCAATGGGAGAAAAAAAACGGAATTACAAAATGACCACTACAGTGCTAAATAATGGATAAAATGGAGGGAAAACACCTCAGGATAATGGGGATGGAGTTTGCAGAGGAGCAAAAACAAATCGCTAGAAAAATGCACAGAGCGAAAGCTGTAGCAGGAAAACTGGTCACCATCTTCTTAACAGCGGTGATTTTTCTTTGGGTTAGGATTAGTTGGAGTAGGGTTAGAGTTTATGGTTAGTAGGGTTAGGGTTAGTTAGGGTTATGGTTAGGGTTATGCTTATGGTTAGTAGGGTTAGGTGTTGTGAGTTCATTTTTCCCTTCACCATTGAGGTCTGATGAACTCCCTCCTCCGGTGAAGGAAGGTAGTGAGGCTGATTACCAAACACCTGGGCAGCTAGATGACGACTGGGTGGCTGGAATTGAGGACTGGATATAAGGCTGCCGACGCCCTTCTTCCTGGCTGGTGATTTTCCTGCTGGATACTTGGAGACCAGTCTGATTCCTGCATCTCAAAGCTAAGTTTTTCTGCTCTTCTTTGTACTCTTCAGTTTTGTTTTTGTTTTGCCTTGTTTTTTGGGAGTTCTGCCATCCCCGGCCGGGGGTGAGCTGAACTCCATTTTTGTCTCTGATCTGTTGATATTTTGCTCTGTCTTCAGAATATACCTGAGTGCTGATATAGTCTTTTGAAGCCTAGCGACTTCAGGGCCTGTTTTTCCTATCAGTCGGTTGGCTCATTTTGATAGGGTTTTTGCGGATGGCAGACAGCAGCTTTCCTATCCTGTCCTATGTAGTTAGCTTGGGCCCC
This sequence comes from Dendrobates tinctorius, assembly GCF_039654945.1. Classification (NCBI taxonomy): domain Eukaryota; kingdom Metazoa; phylum Chordata; class Amphibia; order Anura; family Dendrobatidae; genus Dendrobates; species Dendrobates tinctorius. Next base: position 5,220,209 of record NW_027361751.1, read on the forward strand.
ATCATTTGCTCAGCCTATCTTTCTATCTGTGTTAGTGTTTTCATCTTGCTTCACCGTCATTATATGTTGGGGGCTGCCTATTGCTTTGGGGTCTGCTCTGGGGCAGTTTAGTTTTTCCCCTTTCTGTCTTTAGGCTATATAGTTCTCCGGCTGTGATCGAGGGGTCTAGGGCACCGTAGGAACCCCCCCATGGCTGCTGCTAGTTGTTGTGGATAGGTTCAGGGGTCTGCAATCCGATAGCTGCCAACCGCTCTGCTTTTTCTGGACTTAGCTGGTATTTTGTTTTTTCCTCCTTCGGTGACTCATCATAACACAATCACCAGCCATACCGCAGATCCTAGGGTACTCAATAGCAGGAGAGAATTGTAAAAAAAAAAAAAAAGTGTCAGAAATTTTTTTTTTTTTTTTTTGTGTGCATATTTTTTCCTCTATATCTCTGAGACCGTAGGGGGAATTTTTCTCTCAATGGAGATGAAGCAATTGTCTGATCGTGTGGAGCAGCTCGCTGCTGAAGTGCGGGGAATTTCCGCCTATCTTGCTCATTCAATTGCTGAACCAAAGATTCCTACTCCTGATGTATTTTTGGGGGATCGGTCTAAATTCTTGAATTTCAAGAATAATTGTAAATTATTTTTTCCCTTGAAGCCTAACTCATCGGGGAACTCCGCGCAGCAGGTTAAAATTGTCATCTCTTTGCTGCGCGGCGATCCCCAGGATTGGGCGTTTTCTTTGAAACCTGATGATCCTATTCTGAATAATGTGAACGCATTTTTTCAAGCCTTGGGGTTGTTGTATGATGAACCTAATGCTATTGATCAGGCTGAAAAGACCCTGTTTGCATTAAACCAGGGTCGGGATTCGGCAGAGTTGTACTGTCAAAAATTCCGAAAGTGGGCGGTCCTTACTACCTGGAATGATGGTTCCTTGGCAGCCCTCTTTCGGAAGGGTTTGTCAGAAACTGTAAAAGATACTATGGTGGGATTTCCTGTTCCCTCTGGTCTTGATGATTCTATGTCATTAGCCATTCAGGTGGATCCGCGTTTACGTGAACGCAAAACTACACGAGAGATGTTGCCACCTGTTGAATCTATGCAATGTGATAGAGTTTTGTCTAGGGCGCAACATCAGGAGTTCAGAAGGTGTAATAAGCTGTGTTTTTTTTTGTGGAGATGCCTCGCATATTATTTCTGTCTGCCCTAAACGAGAGAAACGTTGTGCACACACGTTTTCTGTGGGTGGTGTTCAACCTAAGTTTCTTCTGGCAATTACTCTGATCTGCTCCCTGTCCACATTTTCCGCCAAGGCTTTTGTGGATTCAGGAGCAGCTCTGAACCTGATGGACTTGGATTTTGCTAAACGTTGTGGACTTCCTATGACACCTCTGTGGACGCCTATCCCTTTGAGGGGTATTGATGCTACTCCTTTGGCGAAGAATAAACCTCAGTTTTGGACCCAGGTGGTAATGCGGGTCGCCCCAGACCATCAAGAAAATTGCAGATTTTTGGTGTTGCATAATTTGCATGATACCATTGTTCTGGGGTTTCCCTGGTTGCAAATCCATAATCCAGTTCTGGATTGGAAATCTTTGTCTGTGGTGAGTTGGGGTTGTCGGTGTGTCCTTAGCGATGCTCCTGTTTTCTCCACCTCTCCCCAGTCGCATGATGTTCCTGACTATTTGGCTGACTTTTATGATGTATTTAGTGAGAATGAGTCTGCGTCTTTGCCTCCTCATAGGAGTTATGACTGTGCAATTGAGCTGAACCCGGGGTGTAAATTCCCCAAGGGTCGGCTTTTCAATTTATCTGTACCCGAGCACGAGGCTATGCGATCCTATTAATTAAGGAGGCATTGGAGAAGGGTCATATTAGACCATCCTCTTCACCCTTAGGTGCTGGTTTTTTTTTCGTGGCTAAAAAGGTTGGTTCATTAAGGCCTTGTATTGACTATCGTGCCCTCAACAAAATTACTGTTAAATATCAGTATCCGTTACCCCTGATTTCTGATCTATTCTCCAGAGTTAAAGGTGCTTGCTGGTTTACCAAGCTTGACCTCAGGGGGGCGTATAATCTTATTCGCATTAAGCATGGGGATGAATGGAAGACGGCGTTTAATCCTCCGGAGGGACATTTTGAGTACCTGGTGATGCCTTTTGGGCTCACTAATGCCCCTTTTGTCATCCAGTGCTTCATGAACGATATATTCGGAGACTTTGTGGATAAATTTTTGATTATCTATCTGGATGATATTTTGATCTTCTCCAAGAATAGGGACTCTCATGTGGAACATGTTCGGACTGTGTTCCGGATTTTGAGGGAGAATTCCCTGTATGTCAAGGGATCGAAATGCCTTTTTGGGGTACAGAGGATTTCATTTTTGGGACTTATTTTGTCTCCGTCAACTATTGAAATGGACCCGGCCATGGTACAGGCCATTTATGATTGGGTTCAGCCCACTTCTTTGAAGGCCCTCCAGAAGTTTTTGGGTTTTGCTAATTTTTATCGGAAATTTATAGCTAATTTTTCTGGTATTGCCAAGCCATTGACGGATTTGACTAGGAAGGGTGCTGATGTGCTGAATTGGTCTCCGGAGGCTGTTTCTTCCTTTCAGGAGCTGAAGCGAAGATTCACTTCTGCTCCGGTTTTGCGGCAACCTGATGTCTCACTCCCGTTTCAGGTGGAGGTGGATGCTTCTGAGATTGGTGCAGGAGCGGTGTTGTCCCAAAAAGATCCTGTGACATCTAAAATGAATCCTTGTGCTTTCTCTTCCCGAAAGTTCTCCCCATCCGACCGTAACTATGATGTGGGGAATCTGGAACTGTTGGCCATGAAATGGGCATTTGAGGAGTGGAGACATTGGTTGGAGGGAGCCAAACACCAAGTCGTGGTCCTTACTGACCACAAGAATTTCATTTACCTGGAGTCGGCCAAGCGTTTGAATCCTAGACAGGCTAGGTGGGCCTTGTTTTTCACACGTTTTGATTTTGTGGTCTCTTTTCTTCCTGGCACTAAGAATGTCAAGGCAGACGCCCTCTCTAGGAGTTTCCTTGCTGATTCTCCTGTTGTGACTAAGCCTGCTACCATCTTAGGCGAGGGGGTAGTTCTTTCTGCCATCTCGCCCGATTTGAGACGTGCTCTGGAAGAGTTTCAGGAGGACAAACCTGAGCGTTGTCCCATTGGAAAGTTGTATGTTCCTGACCAGTGGAGGAAGAGAGTGATGTCTGAAGTTCATTGCTCTGCATTAGCTGGTCATCCAGGTATTTTTGGTACTAGAGATCTGGTGAGTCGGTCTTTTTGGTGGCCCGCCTTGTCTCATGATGTCAGGAAATTTGTGCAGTCCTGTGGGACTTGCTCCCGGTCTAAACCTTGTTCTCGCTCTAGTGGCTTGTTGATGCCTTTGCCGGTGCCCAGGAGGCCATGGACTCATATTTCAATGGATTTTATCTCTGATATGCCTGTCTCTCAGAGAATGACTGTTATTTGGGTGATTTGTGATAGATTCTCTAAGATGGTCCATCTTGTACCACTCCCTAAGTTGCCATCTTCCTCTGAGTTGGTGCCCTTGTTTTTGCAACAGGTGGTTCGCTTGCACGGGATTCCTGAGAACATTGTATCTGACAGAGGAGTTCAGTTTGTGTCTAGATTTTGGAGGACTTTCTGTTCCAAGCTGGGAATTCAGTTGTCCTTCTCCTCTGCGTTTCACCCTCAGACCAATGGGCAGACGGAGAGAACAAACCAGATTTTTGAGTCGTATTTGAGATGTTTTATTTCTGCCGATCAGGATGATTGGGTTTCATTTTTGCCCTTGGCCGAATTTGCTTTAAATAATAGAGCTAGTTCTGCCACTTTGATGTCACCTTTTTTTTTTTTTTTTTTTGTAACTTTGGTTTTCACCCTCGATTTTCTTCAGGGCAGGTGGAGCCTTCTGCCTGCCCAGGTGTTGACACTGTGGTGGAGAGAATGCACCAGATCTGGGACCAAGTAGTGGATAAGTTGTCTCTCTCCCAGGAAAAGGCCCAGCGGTTTTCCAACTGGCGTAGGACCGTTGGTCCCCAGTTTAAGGTGGGTGATATGGTTTGGTTGTCATAAAAAAATATCGCTATGAAGGTGGCTTCTCCTAAGTTTAAGCCTAGATTTATTGGACCTTACAAGATTTTGGAGATTATTAATCCGGTCTCTTTTCGGTTGGCTCTTCCTGTCACATTTAAAATTCATAATGTGTTTCATAAGTCCTTGTTGAAGAGGTTTGTTGAACCAGTAGTTCCTGTGGTGGCACCTCCTGACCCTATATTGGTTGAAGGTAACATGGAATATGAGGTAGAGAAGATACTGGATTCCCATCTGGCTAGACGGAGACTCCAGTATTTGGTTAAATGGAAGGGTTATGGTCAGGAGGATAATTCCTGGGTCTCTGCCTCTGATATTCATGCCGAAAGATTGGTGCGTGCCTTTCATCGGGCTCACCCAGATCGCCCTGGTGGCATGGATGAGGGTTCGGTGACCCCTCCTCAAGGGGGAGGTACTGTTGTGAGTTCATTTTTCCCTTCACCATTGAGGTCTGATGAACTCCCTCCTCCGGTGAAGGAAGGTAGTGAGGCTGATTACCAAACACCTGGGCAGCTAGATGATGACTGGGTGGCTGGAATTGAGGACTGGATATAAGGCTGCCGACGCCCTTCTTCCTGGCTGGTGATTTTCCTGCTGGATTCTTGGAGACCAGTCTGATTCCTGCATCTCAAAGCTAAGTTTTTCTGCTCTTCTTTGTACTCTTCAGTTTTGTTTTTGTTTTGCCTTGTTTTTTGGGAGTTCTGCCATCCCCGGCCGGGGGTGAGCTGAACTCCATTTTTGTCTCTGATCTGTTGATATTTTGCTCTGTCTTCAGAATATAACTGAGTGCTGATATAGTCTTTTGAAGCCTAGCGACTTCAGGGCCTGTTTTTCCTATCAGTCGGTTGGCTCATTTTGATAGGGTTTTTGCGGATGGCAGACAGCAGCTTTCCTATCCTGTCCTATGTAGTTAGCTTGGGCCCCATCATTTGCTCAACCTATCTTTCTATCTGTGTTAGTGTTTTCATCTTGCTTCACCGTCATTATATGTTGGGGGCTGCCTATTGCTTTGGTGTTTGCTCTGGGGCAGTTTAGTTTTTCCCCTTTCTGTCTTTAGGCTATATAGTTCTCCGGCTGTGATTGAGGGGTCTAGGGCACCGTACGAACCCCCCCCCACGGCTACTGCTAGTTGTTGTGGATAGGTTCAGGGTTCTGCAATCCGATAGCTGCCAACCTCTCTGTTTTTTCTGAACTTAGATGGTATTTTGTTTTTTCCTCCTTCGGTGACTCATCATAACAGTTAGGGTTATTAGGGTTAAGGGTTAGGGGTTATGGTTAGTAGGGTTAGGGGTTAGGATTAGTAGGGGTAGGGTTAGAGTTTATGGTTGGTTAGGGGTTAGGGTTAAGGGTTAGGGGTTATGGTTAGTAGGGTTAGGGGTTAGGATTAGTAGGGTTATGTTTAGGGTTAGTAGGGTTAGGGTAAGGGTTAGGGTTAGTGGTATGGGTTAGGGATAGTTAGGGTTAGTGATTTTACATTATTATATTAAAACTGCCGGTGGTAGTGTCAATATGTCCTTTGACTGACGTGTCCACGTTCAGCTCACCTTGCTTTGTAGGTAGTTTCCAGGAGCACCACGTGGAGGAACGGATACACTCCCTTTAAACCATGCTTAGTCGTCTTCTGCTGATTATATTACTGTTATTCAGTAATTCTGCATATTGATATTCTGCTTTTGGTTCATGTACATCTGCTCCTACTGCTTCCTAAACCTCCATCTATGGTTATTCTGCTATTGGCTGGTCGCAGAATGTCCAAACCCAGAGGAAATACGCAGAAGTAACAGTAGGCACAGGAACTTGAGAGAACCAGCTCGTGAGTCTGGAACCCGTATAGGCAGCAGAAATCAGCATAAGAGCCAATGGAACTAACGGGCACCAGCTGACGTTAACAGAGCCTGTTAACTAAGCAGGAGGTACCTGTGCCAGAATGCACTACCAAGGACCAGCAGACGTTACTGGAACTCGGATACCACAAAGGAGGGACCTAAGCCGCTGACGTTACTGGAACCCAGATAAGCAGCAGAAGAAGTGCCAGTGGCTGTACTGGGCAACAGCTGACATTAGCCCGGATACCACAATGTAGTTGTGACATAAGCCAAAAGCACTGCCGAGAAGCCCAAAAAAACCCGACAAAGACGCAAGTTCAAGAGCAAAAAGACAGGAGTCCGGGAACATCTCCATCTGTCTCTCTTGTCTTGGGTCTTCTGCATCTGTCTTCCTGTCTTGGGTCTTCTGCATCTGTCTTCCTGTCTTGGGTCTTCTACCGGAGTAATGTCTTCTCGGCAGAAGGTACATTTCTCCCGCAACCCGGACACAGTCTTCTTTACTCCGCAGTCGCAGCAGGGGAGGAGCAAAGCCTACTGGCACTGTCGAGACCAGCCTTGAGCAACAGGTCCCGCAGTCCACGTAGGGGGCTCCTACACTGCCGACACAAACTGAGCCGGAATGATGTACGGCGGGGGTGTGGAACAGTGCGGCGGACACAACCGTGTAACGGTGAGTATTGTCGAAACTCGATTTGGAGCAGGAGGTACCCGTGCCCTTGGGCACTCCCGAGAACCAGCTGGTGATGCTGGAACTCGGTTTACCCCTCAGGGGAGGCATCGGTGTCCGCACTTCACTGCCAGGAAACAGCCGGCGTGGCTGGATCCCGCCTCTTGTGCTTCTGCCTATAGGTGTTTGGCATCTGTCGTCCTTTTTTTCCACTTTGGTCTAACGAGGTACAGCTGGTGGTACTGTTGCCCAGAAACAGTTCCTCTCCTCCATGCCATCAAGTCGATAGGTACATTTATTTCTATCTCTAAGCCTATGGCCGGGTTGAACACCTGGTGTTTTTACTACATGTACTTCATCTATGCCTGATCAGCAGTTTAGTTCAACATGTGCTATATATAAGAAAAACCTTAGTACTTTCTCAGTAGTAGACCGTGGCTAGTATATGATATGGTATTCACACTATAGGTATTTTATCCCCTTATATATACCCTGCTAGCAATTTGGCTTTATATGTGTAATGTGTGGGATAAATTTTGCACTTTTGTATTTACATGTCACTATGCACTTTTTTATGGACCATGGGTTGTAAGCTACTGAGCATGATGCATTTTATTTGATATACCACGATTCATGTATTTAGTCTATGAATTTTTCTCATACACATATTTAATAAATAGTGTGCAATTTATTTACACCTTGGTGTATGTATATACTGTTTTACGGATTCCTCTCGAATGCATGGAGTACTCTTTGCCGTGTTCTGTATAAATTTGTATCTATTTTAGATTGTATCAATAAAATATATTTTGCTATTTACTTTTGTTGTGGTTAGCTTCCCTGTTTTGGGTTTCTATTGTATTTTTTGGAGGTTGACAGTGTATTGGTCGTTTTTCTTTTGGGTTTCTGCCCAGAAACACAGCATGCTGTGAAAGTGGCAGTCACGGAAATGGGCACTAGCTGGCGGTACTAGAGCCCAGAAACACAGCATGCTGTGAAATCAGCAGTCACGGAAATGGGCACTTGCTGGCGGTACTAGAGCCCAGAAACACGGCATGCTGTGAAAGTGGCAGTCACAGAAATGGGCACTAGCTGGCGGTACTAGAGCCCAGAAACACAGCATGCTGTGAAATCAGCAGTCACGGAAATGGGCACTTGCTGGCGGTACTAGAGCCCAGAAACACGGCATGCTGTGAAAGTGGCAGTCACAGAAATGGGCACTAGCTGGCAGTACTAGAGCCCAGAAACACGGCATGCTGTGAAATCAGCAGTCACGGAAATGGGCACTTTCTGGCGGTACTAGAGCCCAGAAACACAGCATGCTGTGAAAGTGGCAGTCACGGAAATGGGCACTTGCTGGCGGTACTAGAGCCCAGAAACACGGCATGCTGTGAAAGTGGCAGTCACAGAAATGGGCACTAGCTGGCGGTACTAGACCCCATGGAAAACAGTATGAGGTGAAAGAGTCAGTCACAGAACCAGGTGCTAGATGTTGGTAGTAGAGGCCAGAGCACGGGCATAACAGATGACGCTGTGTGCAACATAGGCACATGACAGAGCATGCATACTGCTATCAACCATGCATGTAACCTGTCTACTCTGGCCCAGGGCAACAAAAGTCACCAGAAATCCAGGCCTGGTTCATTTTTATGAATGTAAGCCAGTCCACATTTGCAGCGGATAGTTTGGTACGTTGGTCTGTTAGTACATTGCCAGCTGCACTAAAGATGCGTTCAGAAATCACAAAGGCTTACTGGCTAAGCTCGTGCCATGTATCCAACTTGGAGACCCAAAACTTGAAGGGGGCAGATCCATCCTGAAGCGCACTGACAGGGGTGGAGAGGTATTGTGCCACCATGTCACGGTAACATTGCCTCCTAGTGCGTTGCACTGTCTGTGCTGATGGTGCCCGAACTGTTTGCGGATTCAGAAACCGTTGGAACAGGTTGGGTATACTGAACCTGTCAGTAGCAGATGTACTGCTTCTGTTACCGGCTTCTGAACGGATTCCACTGGGCCCAGGACTCACTGAGGTGCCTGCTAGTGCACGCGCATCCCTGCTGTGCAGTGGAAAAGAGTACATGAGTGAATTAACCAGTGCGTCTTGGTGCTCCTGCATTTTACGCGCCCGGTTAAACGGTGCAATTAAGCTTTGAAGGCTGTCCCGGTAACGTGGATCTAAGAGGGTGGCCACCCAGTAGTCATTTGTGTGGAGAATACGAGCCACTCGTGGGTCGTTTCTCAGACACTGCAGCATGAAGTCACTCATGTGCTGAAGGCTGCCAACTGGCCATGCATCGCTGTCACCAGCTGGAGGAATGTGCTCTGGCTGCTCTGCATCACCCCATCCACGCTCTGGTGACTACTAGTAGAGCGCTGTGTACTTTCCTCCTCTGGCTCATTCTCATAGTCCTCCTCATCCTCCTCGCTTGCTGTGTCCTGCCTGGACCTTTGTGAGGCACCCACAGAGCTTTGTACCACCCGGGCCGATGAAGATTGCCTGGTTGGTGCAAGTGTCTCATCATACTCCTCCTCTTCCTGAGAAACCTCATCCCTTAATCCTTTAAGTTTTGATTCTATAAGGCATATAAGGGGAATAGTCAGGCTGAGTAGGGCAGCATCCGCACTCACCATCAGAGTGGAGTCCTCTAAGCACTTCAAAATGGTGCATATGTCCTTCATGGATGCCCACTCTGTGGTTGTAAAGTGGGAGGGCTGAGATGTGTGTCGCCTACTTTGCGCCTGATGCAGCTGCAACTCCATAATTGTAGGTTGATGCTCACATAACCTCCGCAGCATATGCAAAGTCGAATCCCACCTGGTGGGGAGGTCAACAATGATGCGGTGCTCGAGCAGGCCCAATCTGCGCTGCATGGCTGAAAGGCGCGATGCAGCCATGCTTGAACGCCGCATATGAGAGCACTCATATCTGACTTTGTGCAGCAGCTCCTCAAGGTCAGGATAGTTCCTAAGGAAACTCTGCGCCACCAAGTTTAGGACATGGGCAAGGCATGGAATGTGAGTCAGACCACCTAGGCCCAGAGCCGCGACCAGGTTTCACACACCACCATACCTGGCTGGAGGTTGAGCGGCGCAAGCCACATGTCGCTCTGCTCCTTGAGCGTGTTACACAGCTCGGTTGCGGTGTGGCTTACTTCAGTTCCAGGCTCAACTACATTTACCCAATGGGCGGTGATGGAAATGTAGCGTCCCTGGCCATGCTGACTGGTCCACGCGTCGGTGGTCTGGTGGACCTTGCTACTAACTGCATTTTGTAGCGCATGCTTAATTTTACACTCCACATGCTGTTGCAGGGCGGGGACGGCTTGCCTGCTGAAGTAGAAGCGGCTGGGAACGCTGTATTGTGGGATTGCAAACCCCAACATATAGATAAAGGCTGGCTTGCTCACCTGCCAGAATGGTAGCATTTCCACTGCAAGCAGTTTGGCAATGCGGGAATTCATGCGGGAATTCATGCCCTGTGCTCGTGGGTGGTTTGCAGAGTACGGGCGCCTTTTCTCCCACACCTGTGTGACAGATGGCTGCACACTGGATTGGGATTGTGAGGATGCCAGCGATTGGGATGCTGATGCTGATGCTGACGAAGTACAGACAGTGTGCCGCCGTACAACACTGCCTGCAGATGCACTCTGGCATTCTGGCGAGGAAGCGAGAGCAGCTGTTTGCGAGCTGGAGGACAGGTGGCCGCTGTGGCTGAAGAGGTGGAAGGTGGGGGACTAGCTGCAGTTGGCGAATCATATTTTTTTCCCCTATTGGCGGATCTTCACTGACGATCGTCCGTCCCACCCGGTTTTTTACGGATCCGCCAAGATTTTAGCGGCTCCGGGGCGGATGAAACGGACCCTGCAACGTTTTTTTGCTTTGACGGTCTGCTAATTTCAGCATTAACCCATAAATGCCGCTCCGGGAGCCGATAAAATCTCTCTCTCTTTCATCGCGCTCCAACTCACCCGTCCCTCCCGCGATATCCCTCTCCCGATCGCGCTCCACCTCTTGTGATATCCCTCTCCCGATCGCGCTACTCCAGCTCCCGCGATGTCCCTCTCCCGGTCGGGCTCCACCTCACGCGATCTACATGCAATTCGCGACCGTCGCGGTCGCTTTAAATTTGGCCGCATTGCTTTTCCCATGGATCCTTCATCCTACGTGCTCCGCTGACATCCATCCGTCACGGATCAGCTGGTTTCAACCTTTGGCGGATTTCAACTGACCGCCGATGACGGAAGTATGAAACAGGCCTTACCGATTCGGTGTTGCCGCGGGGTCTTGCGTCTGGCGGTGATGACAGGAGAGGGCGGGTTGTTGGGCTGGAATCGGCGCATGTGTAGTCCGCGCTTTCCGGCGCCATTTTGTGGAAGACACACTGCAGTGTGTCTTCAAGAAAATGGCGCCAGAAAGAGAAGAATGTGCAGGTGCCAATTCCGGCCCAACAACCCGCCCTCTCCTCACATCACGGCACAAAAGATTACCGATCGGGTTTTCACCGTGAAGTCAGAGGGCGGGTTGTGGCACCATGCATACCTGGATAGGGGGGTTAGAGGACCATGCATACCAGGATTGGGGGGTGAGGGGTAGCATGCATACCAGGATAGGGGGCTGAGAGGACCATGCATACCAGGAAACGGGGGTGAGGGGACCTTGCATACCACAAAAGGGAGGTGAGGGGACCAGGCATACCAGGATAGGGGGGTGAGAGGACCAGGCATACCAGGATAGGGGGTGAGGAGACCATTCATACCAGGATTGGGGGGGGGGTGAGAGGACCATTCATACCAGGAAAGGGGGGTGAGGGGACCTTGCATACCACAAAAGGGAGGTGAGGGGACCATGCATACCAGGATAGGGGGGTGAGATGACCATGCATACCAGGATTAGGGGTGAGAGGACCATGCATACCAGGAAAGGGGGGTGAGGGGACCTTGCATACCACAAAAGGGAGGTGAGGGGACCAGGCATACCAGGATAGGGGGGTGAGAGGACCAGGCATACCAGGATAGGGGGTGAGGAGACCATGCATACCAGGATAGGGGGGTGAGAGGACCATGCATACCAGGATTGGGGGGAGAGGGGGCCATGCATTCCAGGATGAGGAATGGGGTGCCATGCATACCAGGATTGGGGGGGGGGGTGAGGGGACCATATATACCAGAATAGGGATGAGAGGGCCATGCATACCATTAGGCTGAGTTCACACGTGGCGTTTTTTTCGCGTTTCCGCGGCGGTTTTAACCGCGCGATTTTGCCGCGAAAACGCAAAAAATAAGCATCCCATGCATTCCTATGGGATTCCGCAATGCTGTGCTAATGCTGCGGTTTTTACCGCGGCGGAATCGCTTCGCGGTAAAAAACGCAGCATGCTCATTATTTTGCGGAATCGCGGCGATCCCGCACCCATAGGAATGCATTGTTCCGCTTACTTCCCGCATGTGGCTGTGCACACCATGCGGAAAGTAAGCAGAACAATTGCGGATGGTACCCACGGTCCGGAGGAGAGGAGACTGTCCTCCGGGCTTTGGGTACCATATCCCTGTAAAAAATAGAATTTAAAATAAGAAATATTGTTATTCTCACCCTCCGACGTCCCGCGCAGTCTTCCCGCCTCTCTCCACGCTCCCGGTCCCAGTAATCCTTTGCGAAAATGCCCGCTATGGCGTCCGATCTCGCGGGATCGCGAAGTCTCGCGGTCATTCGCGCGACGTCATCGCGAATCACCGCGAGACGTCGCGATCCCGCGAGAACGGACGTCATCGCGGGCATTTTCGCAAAGCATTACTGGGAACGGATGCGCGGGACGTCGGAGGGTAAGAATAACACCATTTTTTATTTTTTTTTTACATTTTATCTTTAACTACTGATGCCGCATAGACGGCCTCAGTAGTAAAAAGTTGGTCACACTTGTCAAACACTATGATTGACGAGTGTGACCAACCTGTCAGTCAGTTCTCCAAGCGATGCTACAGATCGCTTGGAAAACGCTAGCATTTTGCAAGCTAAATACGCTTGCAAAATGCTAGTTTTTCCGCGGGAAAATCGCGGGAATTTAAAATGCGATTTTCCCGCGGAATGGAATTCCGGAATTCTCGCGGTAATTTCCGCGAGAGTTCCGGTACGTGTGCACTTAGCCTTATAGGGATGATGGGGCCATGCATACCAGGACTGGTAGATGAGGGGTACCATGCATACCATTATAGGGGGGTGAGGGGTACCATGCATACCAGAATTGGTAGGTAAGGGGTGCCATGTATACAAGGATTGGGGATGAGGGGACTATACATCCTACGATAGGGATGAGGGGGGACCATGCATTCCAGGATTGAGGGGATGAGGGGTACCATGCATACCAGGATTGGGGATGAGGGGGCCATGCATACCAGAATTGGTAGGTAAGTGGTGCCATGTATGGTGCAGATATCAGAGTTACTCTGTAAGAACCTGGAACATGTCTCCAAGGATTTACTTATAAGGGTATGTGCACATGTTGCGGATTGCTGTGTGGAATTTTCTGTGCGGAATCTGCATCTCTTGGCAGAATCTGCAGGTCTAAATCCGTGAGGTTTTTATGCAGATTTATTGTGGATTTTGTGCGGATTTAGCCTGTGTTTTTACACCTGTGGATTCCTATAATGGAATGGATGTAAAATCGCTTCGGAATCCACACAAAGTATTAACATGCTGCAGAAAATAAACTGCTGCGTTTCCGCTTGGATTCTTCCGCAGCATGTACACAGCGTTTTTTTTCCCGATAGAATAGCATTGTACTGTAAATCACTTGTGGATCCGCAGCAAATCCGCAACGTTTGCACATAGCCTTAGAATAATCAGTGTCGGCAGATGTCACAGCACTGACTAATGTAGAACACATGAACAAATATCAGATATTAGACCAGTGGTCCCCAACCTTTTTTGCACCAGGGACCGGTTTCAAGCAAGACCATTCTTCCATGGCCCGGCAGGGCGGGGATGGAGGTGTGGCAGGGGCGGGGCTTTGGTCATAAGGGGGCGGGGCTATGGACACGGTTGTAGTGTAGCAGTGCATACTTATAATTAAATAACATTTATAATGTGACTCAACTCACCATAGGTTTTGAATGAGTGCTCCATCACCCCTTCTCCCCATCATTGCCTTCACCCCATCACTGCCGTCTCTCCATCATTGCCTTCACCCCATCACTGCTGTCTCTCCATCATTGCCTTCACCCCATCACTGCCGTCTCTCCATCACTCCCCTCATGGCCTTCTCCCATTACCCCCTCATGGCCTTCTCCCATTACCCCCTCATGGCCTTCTCTCCCCATCACGGTCTTCTCCTCATGTCCCCATCTCCTCCAGGGCCAGGCTCCACCTACACAAACACAGACAAACACACACACACAGACATACATGTACACACACATTATACATACACACAGACACCACCTCTCTCCTCTCACCTGTCCGCAGCATCGCCCGCGCTTCCTCGCTCTGACACAGCAGCGGTCGCGCTCCTCTCTGTGTCAGTCAGAGACAGGAAGCGCGGGCGGCGGGCAGGAAGCTGGACGGGTCCTTGCAGCTCCGCTCCTGCTATTCCCTCTTGCAGGCAGCGTAGCTGCTTGGATCGCTCCCTGGCCGCCGCTACACATGAGGGCAGTCTAAGAATTGCTGCGTGCCGCCCCAGCCCCCGCTACGCCACTGACCGCCCCTGGCTCCCCTTGTGTCCGCGGACCGGCAAGGGCACTGCAGCGGCCCAGTGCTGGGCCGCGGACCGACGGTTGGGGACCCCTGTATTAGAGGATAACACAAAACAGCAATATGGACAGGAGTGAGGACCTGATCCCAGGAGCTTACACTCTGAGAAAATGGCTAAAAAGCCTTCACTAGACCCCTGTACAGCTGTATAATGAGGCCCAGGCTTTATAGTGAAGGGATAGGAGTGAGGGCCTGTGCCCAGGAGCTACAGTCTGAGGAAAGGGCTAAAAAGCCTTCACTAGACCCCTGTACAGCTCTATAATGAGGCCCAGGCTTTATAGTTGAGACTGGAGTGATAAAAGTGGGGAAAGTAGCACTTTTTGCAAGAAGAGCCGCTTTTTGTGGCTCTTCTTGCAAAAAGTGCTACTTTCCCCACTTTTATCACTCCAGTCTCAACTATAAAGCCTGGGCCTCATTATAGAGCTGTACTTTTTGGTGAGCTGGCTCTTTTTGGTGAGCGGAGCCGAGTGAGACAGATCACCAAAAAGAGCTGGACTGCCCATCACTAGTGCAGCGGAGGTGACTAAACTGTGCAAAGCGCACCCGAGCACCAGGAAAATTGAGGGATAAATGGGGTAAGGGATTGGGGGGGTGGAACCCCTCACTTAAAAATCCCTATATAGCGTTCACCAAAATGTACTGGGTGGTGAAGCTACACTTTTAGGAAAAAATAGGGGAAGGGGATTTAAGGGAGAAAAGAAAAGGCTGTGAAAAGGCAGTGAGACACACACCACACAGTGCTGCAGCAAGAGGAGCTGCAGCAGCTGCAGTGAATGTATGCTGCACTGTCTCACTAAGGCCTGTTTCACACATCCGTTTGTGACCATCAGTCAAAATCCGCCGTTTTTGAAAAAAAACGGATCCGCCATTTTTCTTTGCGGATCTGTTTTTTCCCCCATTGACTTTCATTATCGGCAGATTTTGACTGATGGCCGTCCGTAGCATCCGCATTTTTGCGGATCCGCCAATATTTTGTGTCCGCTGACCTGACCGAACAGACCCTGTAATGTTTTTTCTCCCTCCGGATCCGCTATTCTGTGTTTTAACCCGCAATTCTGTCTGGCTGCTGGATGGATCTCTCTCTCTCTCACCTGCCTCCTCCATTTGTCGCCCGATCTCCTCCCTCATGCAATCGCGCGATACTGCGCGATCTCCTCCCTCATGTCCTCGCGCGATCGCTACTACGCGATCTCCTCCCTGATGCCAACGCTACTCACCCGCATCCCGCGAGATCGCTCACCGCCGATGTCCGCGGATACCACTACATCACCCGGTATTAATTTTTGATTTTTTTTTCTTTATTCCCAGCCGCGGTTCCTTTAAATTTTTACCATCGGCGGATCCATACATCCGCCGATCCGCTGTCCCCCGTTTCTGTCAGTCTGCCTGCGGATCCGTTTTCCGCTATTTTGGCGGATTTAGACTGACAGAAAAAACTGATGTCTGAAACAGGCCTAAGCACCTCACTGAGAGCCTGCACAGCACAAAAAATGAAACTGAGCGGGGTAAGTGAGGAAAAAGACTGCTTCTTTAACACACACGGGCTGCTACAGTCGCTGAAAAACAATTTCTATCGCTATTAGATCCGAGATTCTCTCCCTATCTGCTTTCACAGTAGAGCGAGGCTAAAATGGCAGGCGCAGCCTTTTATACTGCCTGATCACACCATCCAGCCAGCCAATCGCAGTGCAGCCCCTAGCTAGCAAGTTTGGACGCCTCCTACCAAGCTTAGGGGAGTTACACAATGTTGTCAGCAATTCTTCAGCTCCTGATTGACTCCACAGAGCGCTCAGAGGCTGAAGGATTATGGGATTTCTGATGTGAAAAAATTATCAGAATCGGGAATCGGAATTCCGATATGCAAAATTTGGGCCGATTTCCGATATTTCAATATCGGAAAGCTCATCCCTAATCAGCAGCTGTGTGTTCCCAGCTAGCATGAAAAGAGTCCTTAACCCTTTCAGTACTATTGGAGAGGACAGCCATTTAAAATAGGACACATCACAACTTCTTGAAAGAAGAGTTGTCATTCATTACCCGTAGTGGCCTTCTAACTCCAGGTCTCCCAAGGGGACGTCACACCCTCGTGACATGTACCGTATTTTTCGGACTATAAGACTCACCGGACCATAAGACGCACCCCAATTTTCAGAAGAAAATAGGGAAAAAAATGTGTTAAATGGGGAGCCGCCTTACAGTCCGAATTCAGCTTACCTGGGAAGGGATCCGGCACAGGTGGAGGAGTGGTCACAGGGGTCATTCAGTGGTCCAGGCTGGTGCGGTGGCGGCGGCTCTGTGCTGGGGCAGGTGGGCTGTGCTGGGGCAGCTGGGCAGTGGGCTGTGCTGGGGCAGCTGTGCTGGGCTGGGGCAGGTGGGCTGGGCTGGGCTTGGGCTGGGGCAGCTGGGCTGGGGCTGGGGCAGCTGTGCTGGGCTGGGGCAGGTGGGCTCTGTGAGGTGAGGGTGGCGGCGGGCTGTGCTCTGATGCAGGGGCGGCGGCTCTGCCGGCATTTCCTCGAAGCGCGGAGGCCCCAGCACATCTATTGCTGGCTGCTGCCATGTTGCAGTGGCCTCCGGGAACATGGACGCCGGGAAGATGGATGCCGGGAAGATGGCCGCCGGTCCGGGGACGGCGCATGCGCAGGTTCAGATCTCGTCCCGAGATCTCAGGAGACGAGATTCAAATCTCGGCAACGAGATCTCATCCCCCGAGATCTCGGGACGAGATCTGAACCTGCGCTTTCGCCGTCCCCGGACCGGCGTCCATGTTCCCGGAGGCCACCGCAACATGGCAGCAGCCAGCAGCGGATGTGTGGGGGCCTCCGGGCTTCGAGGAAATGCCGGCGGAGCCCCCCACGGAGCACAGGGAGCCGCTACCCCTGCACCGGAGCACAGCCCTCTGCCACCACCGCACCACAGAGCCCCGTGGCACCCGCACCAGCCACCCGCCATGGACGGCTGTAAGTATATTGCGACCATAAGACGCATCCCCCCACTTTCGCCCAAAATTTTTTGGGGAAAAAGTGCGTCTTATGGTCCGAAAAATACGGTATATTCATCGCCTGCTGTTGGTGGAGTTAGCTTTCTCAGCTTTGCTTAATTGATAAATCTAAAAACTCTTGGATTGAGCATCCTTTTTGCCTACTTCAGGCTGCTCTTAGATGAGGTAGCAAAAAACTGGTGACAGATTTCCTTTAAAAGAGCCAATCCTTATTCCCATCCTTAAAAGTTATCACCTATCCACAGGGTAGGTAATAGCTTGCTGATGACTGGGAGTCTTGCCTTTTGGCCTCTTCCTGATTCAGAGAATGGGTTCTGAAATTCCCTGTCAGAATGGAGTTATGGAGTTGATCTTTTCATTACAGACGTTGTGATAATGTTGACTGTCTTAGGCCTGGATCACACTTCGGTTTTTTAAAATCTGTCTAAATCCTTCGTTTTCCGTTAAACGGATCCGCCATTTTTTTGGAGGATCCGTTTTTTTGTCCCATAGACTTCCATTAGCGGCTACCGCGGATCCGTAAAAAAAAAACGGATCCGTTTGCGGCAAAACGGAAACAGATCGTTTTTTCACACTTTGACGGATGCATGCGGATGCTAAAAAACGGATGTGTGAAACAGACCTTAAAGGGAACATGTCAGACCTAATAACCAGGGCTGTGAAGTCGGAGTCCTTTATGGTGGAGTTGGAGTCAGTATAAAATGAACCGACTCCTAAAATATATGTTAGGTACAGAAGTGCAATGCAGGATGTGCTGTAAATGTTTTCATAATAATTTGGGAAAGATATAAAACGTCCTATGAATGTCTGTTCTGTTCCTGATATAAGGATCTTAGCTTTTGAGATGAATCTGTGCTGCACTTTATGCACATGCTCAGTAGTGACCAGGGCTATGGAGTCCTAGCTGAGATGAATCTGTGCTGCACTTTATGCACATGCTCAGTAGTGACCAGGGCTGTGGAGTCGGGAGTCAGGGAAATTGAGGGGTTGGTGGTTTGGCTTACCGACTCCACAGCCCTGCCGGTAATGCTGTTAATCTGCAGGGTAACAGCATCATGAAGATGCTTGGCCTCAGTGCTGGAAGTGCGGCACACAGGAGAAAATTAACTTTATTTCTTGATGGAGCTGTTGGTTTTCTGCACTGATGCACTGTAGCGCCGTGTCTGTCAGCGCCGGAGCGTGGTTACAGCATCCGCCTTCAGAGCAATGTCTGTAATTGCTCCGGATACTACAACTCCCAGGAGAAATAAAGTAAATTTTCTCTCGGGTACGGTACTTTCTGCATTGCGGCCAGGCACCACCACAATGCTATTTGTCTACACGTTAACCCAATAACTGCAAATTAATGCCATTGTTGGACCTTACAGGTTCCCTTTTAAACATGAAATTACTTTTCCTTCAATGAGCTATTATAGTCAATTTATTTGATATTACAACAGTGCTACTCAGTAATCTCTGAAGTGTATAGGAGATATTGAAATGGCTCCATGGTGCTGTATAATGTCCTCCAGTCCATGCTGCTGCTACGGAGTATATGCTCTGTAGAGGCCGGAGAGCAAGTATCACTCGTGTGTGTTATGGCTCGGATTGTCATGGATAGTAATGGCATATCTTAGCTTTAATGGAATGTCCCTTTAATATCAATTATGGGAAAACCTTTTAAGTGCAACTATTTTGAATTGATGAGTTTTGTGTCAAAATGTGAATCAACATTTGCCTCCTGTATTGAAAGTATCTTTCAATGTGCCCGACATTGGCAAAAAAAAATACTAAAAAAAACCAAACAAATAAAGCTTTCTGTATCCCAAATTGTGATCTGTGGGTAAGTGGACCCGTCACATTTCTAGATTTCTAGGTTTCAAACCTGAGTCACATTTTCCCCTTCCAGAAGTGAATTCAGCTCTTCTCTATATGTGGGTGTTAGGCCTCTTCACACGTCTCTGTGTCTGCAGTTCGTGTGGTGACAGCTATCACACGTACTAGAGACACTTGAACACGTAAACCCATTCAAGTGAATGAGTCTGTGCACGTCAATGTGTTACCATGGACGGTGTATCTGCTGGTTAAATACTTTGACACGTCCTTATTTTTTCTTTTAACAGAGGCACAGGTGTCGTGAATTCGCTTCCTGGCCTAACTCTGGTTACTAGTGAAGGTAGTGGAGCTGGTTATATTAACAGAGGGGTCGCGAGTTCTCTTTCTGGGCTCCCTCTGGTGGTTACTGGAGGTAATGGAGCTGATCTGATTAGCAGAGGCTTGACACCTGATAATCAGGAGGACGATTGGAGATCTGGAGTTTATGACTGGATTTAAGACAGCCAACTCCCTCTATCCCTGCTGGTGATTTTTTTCCTGCCTCCTGAGGTCTTAGTTTCCAGCTCAGTCCCTGCATGCTCAAGCTAAGTGTTCTTTTGCTATTGTTCACATTTAATCTGGTTTTGTCTATTTCAATTTTGAGTGGTGATCCAGCTTCGGCTGGGGCTGTGCTGAATCACCATCCATATGTTACTGCTTGTGCCAGTTTGTTTTTGTCCCTTATTAGATTGGCCTCTTTTTGCTTTGCTTTCAGAATATACTAGAGTGCTAATATAGAGGGCGAAGTCGTGCGACTTCAGTATTTTTCTGTCAGACGTGTTGGGCATTTTTTGCAGGCTTTTTTGCGTGATTGCAGTCAGTGTCTTTCCTTTCCTGTCCTGTCTAGTTAGTGTTAGAAAAATCGAAAGCGAAGAGGGACCCAATGGGACTCTGTCACCCAATATTCTACAGAAACCTATCACGCTGCCTGGCTCGTAGTCCTTTATAAATGATGCCATGTAGATGCTTTGCCCCGTTGACCTTTCATTATGTTTCTCAGCCATTTAATGCGTAAGATTTACGCCTTCCTTCTGGGTTTTTGGGCTGTAGATCTGCATGGTAGAGGCTAAATGCAAAGGAAAAAATGGATCGCCCTCCCAGGGCAGTGGGGTACTCTGTACTGGGCCCGGTGGATTTCAATGGGAGATGTCACGGTAGCTGCGACCCGGTCCGTGGCCCTGGGCGGCCATTTTAAAAGGGGAATCGAGTGGATGATGATGTTTAAAGTTTATAAGTGAATGATTCATGACGCCACCTGTGGTGTTCAGAAATGGAGATGTTAAGCCAACACTGCAGACAGATCCTCTGGGACAGATGGTGTGGGTGCAGCAATGATGGTGTAGCCCTCCACAGGTAGGGCTGTAGTCCCAGGGCAGAGTAGATGAAGAAGATAGGTGTTAAGGGAGAGAGTGTAGTGTCCGGCACCGAGATGTAGCACTGCTGAGTCGGTTGGCGCAGTAATAATCGGAGGACATCAGGGCATGTAGTTCCAAAGCTTTACTCACAGTCTGCTGAGCATACAGGTGCCCGCCTCGGTGCCGTGTCCTCCAGGTCAGGGGCTCAGCCAACTTCCAGGCAAGATGAAGTACTCCCTTCCAACACTCCGCCAACATATGTGCCTTTTCTGAACGTCTCCCTTTTGCGCCTATAGTGAAGTACTCTCAGTACTGAGTTACACTAGAGTTCCTCCTGTCAGATGTTCCTATGAACTCTACTTGTACGGCAGACAGCTGTAGCCTGCTTCGGGGATTCCTTGCTACCAAGTCCCGGCTCACTATCGTTGCTGTTGTGCCCCCAAGTCTTGTGTGGGAATAAAGTGGTGACAACTTCTATTCCTTCGGTGTCTGCTGCAGGACCATTAGTATCCATACAACCTTGGGGACCGGACCCCGGCCTTGCGCTGTGAACTTGGGAAGGGTTCTGCTCTAACCCTAATCCTTAGTCCTCCTCTCCTTTCGTTCTGTACTAATCCTTCCTTCTTATGGAGAGAGTCAGGCTTTCCATCAATGTCTCTTTCCTGTGCCAGCCGACTCAGGTCACTGAGGTCGGCTGCAGCACTTCCTTCATCCATCCCACTGCGGGGATCTTCACTCTTCCACTGACTCTGTCAGACTGACTAAATCCTAAACTCTTCCCGCTCTTTTGGTGCCAACTAACTCCACCCGCCTCCCAGCACGCTTCGTGTTCCAAGCAGGGAGCCACCAAAGGGTGCTTTGCTACACTACTATGTTGTGTGGGATGCAGGTGTTGGAATGTGGTCGGGTGTCTCCACCTTACCTGAATGGTGGGGTACCACACCTCAGCAGGAGGTGCAGTACCTCTGTGGCGACTGAACCCTCAGGGGCACCACAAGAGCAATAAAGGAGCAATTGGCAGCTCTGCTGAATGGGAAATCCTAGTGACAGTGTTATGATGCCGAAGTGCTGCCATTATATAATAAACTGATTTTCTTTTTTTTGTACTGAGCACAGTTTTGTCCAGATATATTTTTCACGGATGTTAAGCACTCCCAGTTAAGAAGTTTTTGTCTCCTAAATCGCAGTCCAGGACGAGTGCCATTGGTTATGCAATAAACATGGAGAGGTTATATTATTCATTAGTTTTTCATGGCTAGAAAATGATGCCAAAATATCAGCAACGTGCAGTGAAATAATGTGCAAGTTATATGCCGATAAGCGTTTGCAAACAAGCTTTTTGGGGTCAAGTCTAGTCAGTGTGGGCCCCATCGCTTGCTCAGTCTATTTTCCTACCTGCGTTTGTGTTTTCATCTTGTCTTACCGACAATATATGTTTGGGGGCTATCTATTCCTTTGGGATCTGCTCTGGGGCAGTTTAAAATTCCCCTTTCTTGCTTTAGGCTTTTTTAGCTCTCTGGCTGTGTCGAGGTGTCTAGGATCACCGTAGGTACGCTCCACGGCTACTGCTAGTTGTGTGGATAGGATCAGGGGTCAGCAATCCGCTTAGTTACCAACCTCTCTGGTTTTCTGTGGCTTGGTTTGGTCTTGCTCTCCTCCTCGGGGACCCAATCATAACACACAGGCCTCAAAATGTCCCACAAACGGATGACATTCAGATGACAGCCATGTGTCATCATCAGTGTAACACATACCACGCCTGGGAAGCAGGGGTACAGTTAACGCTGTTCCTCTGCGCCGGGTGCTGAAGACTACTCTCATCTCATCTTTGAGAGTTGTATTCAATGATGGGAGTATTCACAGTTTAACAGCATCTTTAAAGGGAACGTGTTATGTGTAAAAATGCTATTAACCTGCAGATATTGTGTTAATCTGCAGGGTAATAGATTTCCAATTTCCAAAGCTGTCTGGACACTAGGAGGAAATGAATGTTATTCCTCCCGGCCGCCTCTGATTTTCGGTCATAGCGGCATGGCTTCAATCACCACTCCGTATCGGTACATAGTGAGTGGTGGCTGCAACCAGGCCCCAACACTGACTGACAGTGGCTCAGCAGTGCATCAGTACACAGTCAGCTGTCAGTCAGTGCCGGGGTGGGGTTACAGGCGCCACACGCAATGTAATGAGCTGTGGTGACCGGAGCTCCACCAGCATTTTTCACCATTTTCTGAGACCTGTAACTTTTCTGTTTTTGTCGGGGAATTTTGGGATAATTAATATAATGAATGTTATATTGGAATTTTACAGATCCAGAAGAACCAAATACATTGAATCATAGAATCATAGAATCATAGAATCGTAGAGTTGGAAGGGACCTCCTGGGCCATCTGGTCCAACCCCCTGCTCAAAGCAGGATTCGCTAAATCATCCCAGTCAGATGTCTGTCCAGCCTCTGTTTGAAGACTTCCATTGAAGGAGAACTCACCACTTCTCGTGGCAGCCTGTTCCACTCATTGATCACTCTAACTGTCAAAAAGTTTTTTCTAATATCTAATCTGTGTCTCCTCCCATTCAGTTTCATCCCATTGCTTCTAGTCTTTCCTTGTGCAAATGAGAATAAAGTTGATCCTTCTACAATGTGACAGCCCTTTAGATATTTGTAGACAGCTATTAAGTCTCCTCTCAGTCTTCTCTTTTGCAAACTAAACATTCCCAAATCCTGCAACCTTTCCTCATAAGACAGGGTTTGCAGACCGGTCACCATTCTGGTCGCTCTTTTCTGAACTTGCTCCAGTTTGTTGATGTCTTTTTTAAAATGTGGTGCCCAAAACTGGACACAATATTCCAGATGAGGTCTGACCAAAGAGGAGTAGAGGGAAATAATGACTTCACGTGATCTAGACTGTATGCTTCTGTTAATACATCCTAGAATTGCATTTGCCTTTTTTGCTGCTGCATCACACTGTTGACTCATATTCAGTCTGTGATCTATTAGTATACCCAAGTCTTTTTCACATGTGCTGTCACTTAGCCCTATTCCTCCCATTCTATATATGCTTTTTCCATTTTTATTGCCCAGATGTAGTACTTTGCATTTCTCCCTGTTAAAAACCATTCTGTTTGTTGCTGCCCACTTCTCCAGTTTATTTAAATCTTTTTGAATCCTCTCTCTCTCTTCTCTAGTATTAGCTATCCCTCCTAGCTTTGTGTCATCAGCAAATTTAATCAGTTTACCCTCAATTCCTTCATCTAAATCGTTGATATTGATGTTGAACAATACAGGGCCCAGGACAGAGCCCTGTGGTACCCCACTTGAGACATTCTTCCAACTGGATGTGCAGCCATTTACGACCACTCTTTGGGTCCGATCACTAAGCCAGTTATGAATCCACCTAACAGTTGCCTTGTCCATTCCATACTTAATCATTTTTTCAATAAGGATTGTATGAGAGACTTTGTCAAATGCTTTGCTGAAGTCAAGATATACTATATCTACAGCATTTCCTTGATCCACCCAATCAGTGATACCGTCATAGAAGGAAATTAAGTTAGTCTGACATGACTTATTAGTTACAAACCCATGCTGACTCTGTTTAATCACTTCATTCTTATCCAGGTATTGACATACATGTTGTTTAATAATTTGTTCAAAGATCTTTCCTGGTATAGAAGTCAGACTCACCGGCCTATAGTTACCTGGGTCCACCTTCTTCCCCTTTTTGAAGATAGGAACAACATTTGCTCTTCTCCAGTCTTCTGGCACTTCTCCTGTTCTCCAAGAATTTTCAAAGATTATAGAGAGGGGTTCAAAAATTTCTTCTGCTATCTCCTTCAGTACTCTGGGGTGTAATTCATCTGGACCTGGAGACTTGAATTCATTTAGGCTAGCTAAGTGTTTCCTCACTATCTTTCTGTTTATAGATATCCTGGATTCTTCTATTCCCTTAATAGGACAGTGAATAACAGTTGATGTTACATTTCCTTTCTGAGAGAAAACAGATGCAAAATAGGAATTTAAAAGTTCAGCCTTCTCAACATCCTGTCTTACCATTTCATCATTTTCATCCTGTAAAAATCCTATAGCATCTTTGACTTTTCTTTTACTTTTGACATATCCCCAAAATCCTTTATTATTGCTTTTGACATCTCTTGCAAGCCTCAATTCATTTTCAGCTTTAGCTAATCTGATTTGTGCCCTGCAGGTTCTGCAGACAGCATTATATTCTTCTTTAGATATGCCTCCCTCTTTCCATTTTATAAACATTTTTTTCTTCCTTTTTAGCATGTGCTTAAGTTCTGTGTTCATCCATCCTGGTTTCCTTAACTGCTTCCTATTCTTCCCTCTTTTCGGAATTGTTAACAACTGTGCTTTGAGAATTTCATTTTTCAAGATTTCCCATCCTTCCTGGACATTTTTGTCTTTAAGGATATCCAGCCATTGGATTCCTCCAATTCTCTTTCTGAATCCCTTAAAATCTGCCTTTCTGAAATCTAACCTTGACGTCTGAGTCTTCACAGGTCTTCCGCCTCTAGTTATCCAAAATTCTAAAATAGCATGGTCGCTACCTCCTAGGGTCCCAGCCACTTTTACCTCCTCAACCATTTCCTCCCTGTTTATAAGGATTAGATCCAAGGTAGCAGTTCCCCTTGTTTTCTCCCTTACCTTTTGGAAGATAAGTTGTCAGCAAGAGAGGATAAGAATTTCCTTGACCTGTTAGTTTTGCCTGAGAGAGATTCCCAACAAATGTCTGGATAGTTGAAATCTCCCATGACAACTATGTCATATTTTTTGGAGAACTTGGCCATTTGATGCATAAAGAGTTCATCCATAGCTTCAGCTTGCACAGGCGGCCTGTAGTAAATGCCTACAATGGTGTCCTTTCCATTGTTCTGTCCTTGTATTCTTACCCAAACAGTTTCCACAGAACTCCCAGTCTCTGAAGCTTCAATCTCTGTGCAGATATACGCGTTTCTAACATACAATGCGACACCCCCTCCTCGTTTATCAAGTCTGTTTCTTGCAAATAAGTTGTATCCTTCTAGTCTTGTATTCCAATCATGTGTATTGTCCCACCAAGTTTCAGTGATTCCAATGACATCATATTTCTTTTCCTGTGTTAGTAGTTCCAATTCTCCTTGTTTGTTGCCCATGCTTTGTGCATTAGTATAGAAACATTTTAGTTTGTGATTGGTTTCTCTTTCTCCAATATTTTTATTAATTAGATTCTTTCGTCTTTGTTCTTCCTTTCCACTTCTAATAGCAGAGTTCTCAATAGCATTTGTCAGGTGTATGGCTTTTTCTGGTGTTTTGCTTCCCTTCCCATGTTGTTCTAGTTTAAAGCTCTCCTTACAAGTGTAGCAAGGCGACTTCCAAATACATGCTTACCAGTCTTCGTAAGGTGCACCCCATCTCTAGCAAGTAGTCCATCGTATAAGTAGTTCACTCCGTGATCCAGAAATCCAAATCGTTGCTGACGGCACCATCGACGTAGCCAGTTGTTCACCTGCAGAATCTTATTCCACCTCCTTGTTCCATGGCCATCCACTGGGAGGATGGAAGAGAAGACCACCTGCGCTCCCAGTTCTTTCACTTTCTTGCCTAAGTCTTCAAAGTCTCTGCAGATGGTTTCCAGGTCGTTTCTTGCAGTGTCATTTGTCCCCACATGTAGTAGCAGGAATGGGTAGTCATCTGTAGGTCTGAAGAGTCCTGATATCCTGTCAGACACATCTTTAATTTTGTTTTATTTGTGGACTAAATGGAGGCCCGATGCTATCGCATCGGGAGGGCGGTAATATCACAATGGGGGCAGGCTTTGCAGTGTTGAGACTCTCTCCCCTGATGTGCTCACCCACCTATCCACTCTCTCTTTCCCCATGTGTTGACTTCTCCCGTCTGTGCTCTCTTCTTTGACCTGTCTACCCCATGTGCTATCCCCCTTGTCTGCTGTCTCTCTGCTTCCTGTGCTGTGTTATCCCCTCATGTGCTGTCCCATTTGAGCTGTCTCCCCCCTGTGCTCTGTCTCTCTCACCCCTGTGTCTGACCGTGTACAGAACGTACCACAGCTCCTGGGCAGGGGAGGAATCAAAAGACAATACTGACATTACAGCAGAAGCTCAGAGAGGATACATTTTGTGAGGTAAAATATTGTTTAAAGTTAGTGAAATATTTTACCTCATAAAATGAATCCTCTGTGATCCCCTGCTGTAATGTCAGTATTGTGTTTTGTTTCCTCCCCTGCCCAGGAGATGTGGTATGCTCTGTACATGATCAGACACAGACAATTTTTAAAATGAACTTTCGTTAGTGGGAAAAACCCCTTTAATGTGACCGGCTTCCTCTGTCTGTCAACACGTTGCGCATCTGCCGCCGGGATCAGCGGATTGATTCACTGTGCCTGCGCGGAACTTGACGATGTTCTGCTGGTGGTACTGCGCAAGAGGCTGTGTGAGTGTGTTGCGTGCGGCGTATAGTGTGTGTGTGGACTTATGATAGTTTGATCGCTTGTACTATGTATGCAGCTGTAATTCATAATGTCTCTGACTGCCAGGGTAACACATTCGTTTTCCATGTTTCCGTAGTGGGGCGGCTAATGTTAATAATTAACTGTGACATCTAAATAGTTTAAATGTCAGCGGACTGAGCAAGCTTCAGTCATTGCTAGCAGACAGTCGCCGGCTGTACAGCTATGTAACATTAAGAAAAATATATATTTTTTAATTTCTAATCTAGATGTAATTTGATTTAGGAGATTGATTTAAATGAGAAATGCAAACTGGATGAGTCTTTCTAAACAAAAACATTGTTTTTGTTGCTCATAGCAACCAATCATAACACAGCTTTTATTTTTCAAATAAAAATACAATGTGAAAGCTCTGCTGTAATTGGCTGCTGAATTTTTCTTATTGACAATTTCCTAAATTTCTCTTATTGAATATAAGAATTGTGATTGGCATTTTTTCTACCCACATGTATGGCCTGTGTAGACATTAGTTATATGTCAGACAACATGTATACACCTGTGAGTGTGTATATATGTGTGTGTGTGTGTGTATATATATATATATATATATATATATATATATATATATATATATATATATATATATATATATATATATATATATATATATATATGTGTGTGTGTGTGTACATGTATAGTTGTCCATCACACTGCCCACATGTAGTTGCTGGCAGTATAGGTTCTGTGGCAGCTGCCATGATACTAATTAGATTAGTGGCCTTGGAGGTGATTACCAGTCACGTGTCGGTGGAGTGACGTGTCTTCATTCCTGCTGGCCACTCATTGACGTCAGGTCTGAGAGGATCATTTCTGTTTTCTAACACTTGATTTTAGTTCTGTTTTTTTTTTTGTTCTACAAGTTTACTTAAGGCAAAATAATGCCCGTGACAATCTGAGGCTGGCTCTCAGGATTAACCTCGAGCTTCTGCGTTATTGTGAGAAAAGTTCCATTTGACAGCTGTTTGTGCTTTACACTGGCGGAGGCTTGTCTTCAAGGCACTTCCGGCTCATGTTGAGGCCTATCATCAGGGTGCCCCTGGATCTAGTGGATAAATGTCTTTAGGGTGCAGTTATGGCCGCAGCCTCTCTTCAGTGCAATGATGGCTGACATGGAGGTATTTCTTTGGAACCTCCTGACTGTTGCAGGGGCCTGTTTATGGGGTGCTAATGGGTGTCACTGGTTCCTGCCTTTGGGGTGTTCCAAGCTGTTGTGGGGTATTGTCTTTGGGCCACTCCTGCACGGTGCACCCCCAGTGATAATTATTCTGAATATATTAAAAATTAGTCTATTTCTCCTAGGCTAAAATCTCTTGGAGTGGCTTATTGGTTCAGTGCACCATCCCACTCACTGGCTTTTGCGTATCTCGCCTCCCTAGCTGGTGATTGTCAGCACTGAGCCTTCACTGCAGACAGTGCTCAATCCAGGCAAGTCAGTGCTATCAGTCACCAGGGAATGAAGCGGTGCAGGCAAAACCAGTGTCTGCAGGGTGCACTGAGCCATCTAGCCACATAAAGGGTGCACGGCGATTAGTATGTTTGAATAATCGTCAGTTTCTGTAGGAGACCATAGTGCAATTAGTTTATACTAATTTGAGTAAATGTTCTGACTCTCCTAAACATACTTTTATTATGTTAGTGCCGCTGTTAGGGCTCACTCACACGACCGTATAACATGGCTGAGTGCTGTCCGATGTTTTATCGATAGCACCTAGACCAATGTTCTGCTATGAGGCAGTGCAGAACTGCAATTGTTTTCTCATGCCCATCCAGTATACTGCGACTGGATCTGCAGATCATCCATGCAAGTCTAAGGGCGTGTGTGAAATGTCGAAATTTCACCGTGGACTCGAACAATGGAATAGATCGAAAAATTACCGTACATTCTCCATCTTCTCCGCACCTGTTATTGATTCTCTCATGCAAGAGAATCGAATCACAACAATCTTAACACTCGGATCACTCTGTCAGAGTTGACCCTAGTGACATTAGCATAATCGACCCCATGAGAGAGTCGCCGGCCTTGTGACCCCAGCATTAGTCTGATTTTGGTTCACCTTTTGCTGATCTACTGAGGCTACCCCATACACATTAGAGGAGTGTTACTGAAAAAAACGAAAATCCAATTGACTGAGGTCATCCAAACCCACAGATATTGGCAGGATCGTTCCACATTCTAAGGTATTAATACATCCGGACTCTTTGCCCCCCCTTCCCACAACAGATGATTTTGGGGGAGATAAGGGTCAGGAATTCTAAATTTTAAGGCTGATCTTTTTATTTAGTACATAAGCTGCTTCCAGTACTTGGAGGTGTTTTTCCCCGCTCTCCATTTTAGAAGCTCATGAACAGTTTGGTTGAGTCGGGCACTTGTGTGTGGGGCAGTCGTGAGAGATATTTTATGGCGTACAGCTATCCCTCCGAGACCGCTTGATTAAAAGGCTGACTGCCATGTTTCTCCATACCTTCCCTGTTCTTTGGAAACATGGCTTGGTGGTCTCATGCCCTCTACCTTGGCATGACCATCGAGCCCAGTGACTAGCTTTCATGGTCACAAGCTGTAGAGCAGCAGTCGGTAGATAAATCTGATTTTGTTATTTTTAAAGGTTAAGCCAGTGGACTAATAAAATATAAAATTGGAGTAACTATTCTCTTGCTAAACTGTTATCTCTCCATACAGCTCCTAAAGTATATGGCTAAAACTAGAATGAAGCAAAAAGCCAACACATATTCCGAATGCTGTTCAAAGCATAATGAACAAAGCCTAATGTGTCCTGGAGCAAAGAACTCCATCTCAGGGCAAACAAGCAATCGTTTGTTATTACAGATGTAATGGGTGTTGTGGGTATAATAAAAAACAACTGATCCCAAACATATATACTCAGCCAACTTATTTCAAGCTGTAGTAATGCTGTTGATTCTTATTAAAATGAGGATGAGTGACCTCATGGAGATCAACACCGAACACTGCGGAGACACCATCACATGTTTCTCAACGCAGTGATTCAAGAAGTAGAAAAAGAAACAACAACAATGTGTGATAAAATGTGTAATAAAAGAATATTATACAACAAAGTATACATTAATAAATAACCGATGTGTTTCTTTCAAAGATGGATGGCAGACCATCCGGTATACATAAGAATAAAACAAACTAGTGATGTAGATGGGAGAATCAGAATAATGAGAATGTATAAAAAAACAAAAATAAAACGTATATAATAAAATAAGCCTTTATTGTAAATTTGGCCAGACAACAACAACGGCAATTAAAATATATATATGTAAAAAGAGGCAAGAAAAAAACGCTCATTAAATTAGTCAGCAAGTATCAATACTTATAATGGTATCACCACTGTACAGCAAAAATAATTCAGATAAGACATATATAATGTTCCCCATGTAGAACAGCAAAAACACATATATAATAAGTGTGATGGATGGTGAAGTGATAATAATAAACAATAAAAAATCATAAAAATAGAAAATGTGTGTACATATAGACCAATATTAATAAATAATGCAAAAATTGCTGTAAAAAAATTGTGTCTAAATGTATATACCACAAGTGAAAACAGTGATGGTGAAATCAAAAAAGTTTAAATGTAACAACAAGGTCTTTGCTGAACTGACACAAAAGATGCTAGAAAATATCGCTGTAAACAATAGGCTGAATACAGAGATAAATCCAATGTTTTTGAAGTGATAGTGCAATAAAATGGATAATAAATGTGCATTATAAAATAACTATACAAACGGTCACTAAAAAAGATCATACAAAGCGCTATGTAGTAGAAGTGGGCCAAAGCCAGGAATCAGGCAGCAAAAACGCTGAACAACGCTGCACAATTAAAATGGGCCGAATCAAAAACAAGCCAGCACAAAAAAAGCGCAAGGAGTAATGAAGCGCCTGTTGGAAACCGGAGGAAAGAGGAACCGGCCCAGATAATCCAGCACAATATAGTGTAGTGCGCTGCCCACAAGGCAAATGACCATAAAGTAATAGGACCGATATATTAATGGGACATACTCCAATACGATACCTATACAATTTAGTATACAGCGCAATGCAACATAGTGTATTACCTGAAAGGCAATGGAGCAGACAGTGGTGAGAGCGGTGTGCCTGAGGAACGCGCCCCGACGCGCGTTTCGGAAAATCTCCTTCGTCAGGGGGGTGTTAATGAATCATTCAGAAGGTCCATTTAAAGTCCACAGGTTCTAATGTATAAAGCAAAACGGCGCATGCGCTGTCACCGTCAACCCGAGACATGAAAGACAATTGACGTCATGCATCTTTTCTAGCATCTTTTGTGTCAGTTCAGCAAAGACCTTGTTGTTACATTTAAACTTTTTTGATTTCACCATCACTGTTTTCACTTGTGGTATATACATTTAGACACAATTTTTTTACAGCAATTTTTGCATTATTTATTAATATTGGTCTATATGTACACACATCTTCTATTTTTATGATTTTTTATTGTTTATTATTATCACTTCACCATCCATCACACTTATTATATATGTGTTTTTGCTGTTCTACATGGGGAACATTATATATGTCTTATCTGAATTATTTTTGCTGTACAGTGGTGATACCATTATAAGTATTGATACTTGCTGACTAATTTAATGAGCGGTTTTTTCTTGCCTCTTTTTACATATATATATTTTAATTGCCGTTGTTGTTGTCTGGCCAAATTTACAATAAAGGCTTATTTTATTATATACGTTTTATTTTTGTTTTTTTATACATTCTCATTATTCTGATTCTCCCATCTACATCACTAGTTTGTTTTATTCTTATGTATACCGGATGGTCTGCCATCCATCTTTGAAAGAAACACATCGGTTATTTATTAATGTATACTTTGTTGTATAATATTATTTTATTACACATTTTATCACACATTGTTGTTGTTTCTTTTTCTACTTCTTTCTAATTTTTCTGTGTTTTGCACAGGTTTTTTCAACTTACTGTGATGGATTATAAGACCAGAGAATTATCCTGGCAGGGCCAGATGAATAATGTGTTTGGTAAATTGGGCACAACTACTGCAACTGTTGATGGTCTAAATTTCGACTCTTTTTTTTTTTTTAATCAGATAGTTTTTATTAAAGGTTTTGGAAATGACAGGCATGTACAACTTACAACATGTTATCAAACATTCCCTTCCCCCATAACACCCCCCTCCCCTTGTCCGATGGCATGGACTGGTACATAGCGAATAAACCCAATTGTATCACACAGCCAAATCACTTGAGAAAAGGCAAGAAACAACCGACAGGAGACCACCTCCAAAGCCCACCCTCTAATCCAGAAGATTCGAGGCTGCCAGGCTGGGAATCTTCAACCATCCCTCCCATATTTTCCCAAAAATATGCGGCACACCTCTCCTAAGATACACAGACTTTTCCCTATATAATATTTGGTTCAACCTATTAATATATACTTTTCTTGAGGGGATTTTGTCAGAAATCCAGTGATAAGCTATCAGCTTTCGGGCCACAAATAGCATTCTGGCCACAGCAATTTTAAGATATTGATCCCCTACCACCTCATCAACATAACCCAGAACACAAATCATGGGGTCCCTGGGAATATCCTGTCCCGTGACCAAGTGTATAAGGCCAAGGACCACGATCCAAAATATCTGCAGGCAAGAACATGTCCACATCATGTGTAAAATGTCCGCATTATCTGCTGTGCACTTGGGGCACCTTGAATCCGACCGCAACCCTCTATTAAACAACCATTCGGGAGACCTGTATGTCCTATAGAGGACATATAGCTGAGACAGGCGGCCAGGCTCACTAAGAGATAATCTGGGAATCATCTGTAGAATCGAGTCCCACTGCTCCACTGATATCGTACCCAGCTGTTGTTCCCACTTTATCAGTGCGCCAATAGGATGCCTTGACAGGACCTGTCCAAGTAAGTCACCATACACCATTGAAATCAGTCCTCTGGTGGACCCTTGCATACCGAGCCTATGAATAAGGACGTCATGGTGTATGGTTAGGTCAACTTTTTTGCTCTGCACCATATACGCGTGACGCAGCTGCAAATATTGATAAAACATACAGCGTTGGAGGGGAAATTCCCGTCCCAGTTGCTCGAAAGTTTTAAAAACCCCTCCCTCCACCAGCTGCGACACCCACCATATGCCAATCCGCCTCCGGTGAGCAAAGCCTCTGAGCGTTTTCATACATGGCAAATGCTGATTGTCCCATATGGGGGAGTACTTTGTAAGACCGCGTATTCCTCTCAGCTGCCTCAGCTTATCCCATACTCTCACCATTAGAAGCACCGTAGGAAACCTGGATGCAAGAGATCGAAATCTACCCGACTCCAGACTCGACACCAGTGATCCCCGTCCCACTAAAAATTGAAGGATCTTCTGACCTCCCACCAAATCCGCCAACTCGCCCTCCATCCCTCCTGCTACACGCTGGCACTGGGAAGACAAAAAATAAAGCCATGGGTTGGGCAACGCAAGTCCCCCCTCATCCTTAGGTTTTTGCAAGTACAAGTTTAATTCTCGCGCCTTGTTTCAGCCAAACGAGCTCTCTAAAAATCATATTAATTTTATGAAACCTGTTCTGAGGAAGCCAGACAGGGGAATTATGAAGGACATATAAGAGTTGCGGCATAACTACCATCTTCAACAGATTCACTCTTCCCACTACAGAGAGGTGTAACTTTGCCCAGGCCTTAACCTTCTGTTTGATCCTGTCCAACAACGGGACAAGATTTAGTCTCTCATAATCTGTCAGCTTATTGAATATTTTTATGCCCAAATATTGAAGGGACGTTGCAACCGGCACACCTACCACATCGCAGGAGCTTGAGTCCAGTGGGAGGAGCGCAGACTTCTCCCAGTTAATAACCAGACCCGAGACCTCCCCAAACGCCCCAAGAAGTGTCATCGTGTTTTGTAATGATCTGTCCGCGTCCGCTAAAAATAATAACAGGTCGTCCGCATATAATGCTACCTTCTCCTCATGCTCCCCATACCGGAATCCCTCTATGCCAGCATCCGATCTTATCCTCGAGGCCAACGGCTCCACCGCGAGAGCAAACAGCAGCGGGGATAAAGGGCATCCCTGCCTTGTTCCTCTATGAAGTGAAAAAGGGTCAGACAACTGACCATTAGCCCTCAGCCGAGCACTCGGCTCTGAGTACAAGAGCTTGATCCAGCCAATAAAGCCCGGGCCAAAGCCCATACAGTGAAGCGTCGCCCATAAATAGTCCCACTCCACACTATCAAATGCCTTAGCGGCGTCTAGGGACAGAACCACCCTCTTCCCGGCATTATTAGGCCTCACCTGCATATTCAGATATAATCTCCTAATATTCATAGCCGTCGATTTGTTGGGCATAAACCCCGTCTGGTCAGGGTGTATTAACACAGCTACTACCTTTGAGAGTCGAATGGCCAGGACCTTCGCTAAAAGTTTAATGTCTAGCGTCAACAGGGAGATGGGCCTATACGACGCAGGCAGAGTTGGGTCTTTATCCTTTTTCAACAGCACGGCAATGACAGCTTCTCGCATAGACGGTGGGAGAACACCCCGTTCCAGACTATCATTAAACACTGTCAATAGAGCAGGGAGCAATACCGTTCTATACCGCTTGTATACCTCAGCTGGCAACCCATCTACCCCAGGAGCCTTACCATTGGACATGGTTCCCAGAGCCTCCTCCAACTCGTCCAGACCTAGAGGTCTATCTAGAGAGCGTCTGTCCTCAGGAGTCAACCTTGGGAGATTGGCAGCCTCCAAAAAGGAAACAACATCCTCTGTCGGGGCCCTAGCATGTGAGGAATACAAGTCAGCATAAAATATCTCTAGAATTTTTAAAATCCCCGGTGCGTCAGTGAGCAGTCGCCCATTCACATCTTGAAGACCCGCTATAACCGCCGACCCTCTCTGTGCCGATGTCACGACAGAAAGCAAATGCCCCACACTTTCCGCACTCTCAAAATACTGAGTAGATTGAAACAGCCGTTTTTGCGCTGCCGCCTCTAATGTCTGTTTGGTCACCTTTGACTGCGCCTCCCCCAATCGCTTCCGAGAGGCAGGTGTGCTCTGCGTTGCAAGGGCCCTTTCCGCATCCTCCAGTTCCCTAAATGTAAGTTGTGATTTTGCCCTGGAGGCGGTCTTTATTTTAGAAATCTCTCGTATGAACATTCCCCTTA
The DNA here is from genome assembly GCF_039654945.1 of Dendrobates tinctorius. NCBI lineage: Eukaryota > Metazoa > Chordata > Amphibia > Anura > Dendrobatidae > Dendrobates > Dendrobates tinctorius. The sequence goes on from NW_027361751.1 coordinate 5,255,480, forward strand.
AGTATGCCTTTAAGGCCTCCCAGACGATCCCAACAGAAGCCGAGCCTCTATTAAGATTAAGATATTCCTGCAACTCAGGGATAAAGCCGCCATTCTTATCGATTAGCTGCAGCCAAAACGGGTTAAGACGCCAGAGAGGTCTATCATTCCTCCCGTTCCCACCCCCCTAAGCATGACTGAAACAGGCGAGTGATCAGATACCGTTCGCGCCAAATATTTAACCTCTAAAGTTTTACCCAGCATAAGATCATCACCCAGGGCCAGATCAATGCGAGACAGGGAAGAGTGAGTAGAGGAGAAGCACGAGAATTGACGGACGCCAGGGTTACGGCATCTCCACAAGTCGGTCAAAGCTATCTCCCGCACGAGAACCCCAAATGGCGTAAGATTACCTCCCAGCCTCAGAGGTTCATGGCTACCCCTGTCCCAGTGTGAATCCAGAATATTATTAAAATCTCCCACCACCAAATGCGGAACCCCCGGAAAATCTCTCAGAATGGCCAGAACTTTATAGATAACTCTACTGCTATAAGGCGGAGGTACATATATAGACGTCAAAACCAGTGGGATGGAAAAGATTGTACAAGATAAAAGGACGAATTGCCCCTCTGTGTCCACCACCACTCGGTGGCACTTAAATTGAGTCCTGGAGTGAATCAATATACTAACCCCCCTAGAGTATTGGGAATGAGTAGAGTGAAAGCCCGCCTGTACCCATCTCTTATCCAGGATTCCCAGCGTCTCCTGTGTGAGATGCGTCTCCTGCAAAAAAACAACCGCCGGCTTCTGGTCCGCTATGAAGGAGAATATGGCCTGTCGTTTTACTGGCGACTTCAACCCCCTGATATTCCAACTAAGTATCTTAAGATCAGCCATTATCGTACCATAGCATATTGCCTACCATCTCCCCCCCGGCCGTACCATAGCCAATATTGAAATGTACAAGCATGCCAAAGGACATTTTGAACCCAATCCCTCCCCCCTCCCCCCAAAAAACACCCTCCAACAATTCCTTGGGCTGAACCAAGGGTGCAACAAGTAAGGGTACTGTCGAACCCTTCCACCCCATTCAGCAGGCGCTTCAATTCCTGTTCACTACCCGCATTTGACAGGATACAACCCCACAGCACTTTGCATTGTCCCTTATCCATATTCAGATTAAGGCCCCACAAGGACCACAAATTCTTAAAAAAAGAACAGCATATAACAGAATAGTAAAAGAATAGATAGAAATATAACTTCTTAGGCAGTCCATTGCATCAGGACCGCAGACTCCAACCGCATGACTCCATAACAGCTAAGCAAGTCGAGAAACCATCAGCCACATTCCTGCTCCTCCCTCTCCTTCCTCAATTGTCGCTCGTTAAGGTCCAACCAGTCCACGGCTTCCCTGGGGTCCAGAAAAAAGTGGCTTTTATTCCAGGCCTCAACACGCAATTTAGCCGGGAAAAACATGGAGTACTTGACGCCGCAGGCTCTCAGACGCTTCTTGATGTCTATGAACTTCGCTCTCATCTTCTGAACTTCCGGCGAAAAGTCCGGGTAAATGGAGACTCTGGATCCCTCCATTGTAAGGTCAGGGTGTTCTCTCGAGTATCTAAGGATAGCGTCTCTGTCCCTGTAATGAAGGATTTTAGCCAGCACAGGTCTTGGTGGATGACCAGGGAGGGGGGGCCGAGTCGGGACTCTGTGTGCTCTTTCCACTGCATACAGGTGTGTTAGATTGTCCTCACCTACTGTTTCTTTAAGCCATGTTTCAATGAAGGCAGTAGGATTCTTTCCCTCACAACGCTCTGGCATGCCCACAATACGAACATTATTCCATCTGGATCTATTTTCAAGGTCATCAGTTTTAGCCCAGACAGCTGCCATATCCTTCTTGAGCTCTGTACAATGCTGTCCTGAGTCAGAGGCAGAATTCTCCACAGCACCCATACGCTTTTCCAACTGGCTTGTTCTGTCTCTAACACTGTGCAGGTCATGTCGCACAGTCTGCATGGACTCCTGCAGAAAGCCCAGTTGCGTCAGGACATGTGAGATCGCAGTCCCACAGTGCACCACTGCCAGCATTACATCTTTGTTGGTGGGCTCGTCTGGAACTTGTAATTGCAAGGCTGTGAGGTGTTGTTTATTTCTTTCCACCAGATCACTCCAGCTAGGCTCAGCTCCCTTCCCCCCCTGCTCTCTGGCATGGGCAGCCTCCTCCTCCTCCCCCATTCCCGGGCTCATGTCCTCTGCCACAGTCTCCTGGTCCAAATCAGAGTCCTGGAGAGACTCCTGTTCTGCCTCAGCCGTGTGGGCAAAGCGCTGCAGCCTGGCCGCCACTGCCCTGTTCCTAGCCGCGCTGTCTTCTGCGGCCTCCTCCAAAGCGCGCGCTGAGGCGGCGGCGCCATCTTGGCTCCCCGCTCCAGCCTCTCCTGCCACCCTTCTCTGACCTCTTTTCCCCATATCCTGGGGTGAAGCGGCAATCTCCGGAGCCCCGCGGTGTCCACCGACTCCGGTGCAGCCTCCAGGGGTTATACTAGCCGTGCTGTGGGGACGAAACGGCTGAATAAAGCAGGAATATGCGGGAGCTCAGCGGGCACACGTCCTCCTCACATGCTGCTCAGGCCACGCCCCCTTCAACTCTTTTTTTAATTCTATTAAAAAATTATTGTTTAAACGCACTAGAATTTGGTGGACTAAGGCTTTTTTAGAGAATTATATTCAGAAGTGTTTGATGCCAAGAGGGCTTAGGATTAGAGTGACACCCTCCTTTGTAATCGAGGATGCTGAGTTTGTGACTTCATGGGAAAAAGTCTGCAATGAGACATCATGGAAACTCATGGAGCTTCTTATTGGCTTGAACACGAAATCTATTATCAAGATTGATTCAGAACTTGATGATTTGTTTGGCAAAGCGAAGATTGCTCTGTTACCAGACCAATTTAGCAATCTTGGTGATACCTTGGACAAGGATTTAGAAAGATTGGTTAAGGATATTCAAATTAAACATACCAATAAATTATCAAGAGATCAGAATGATCTATCCTCTGGAAAGATCTATAGGTGGAGGAGACACAATAACAATGAGCATGACAAAGAACGTTCTATTTCGGTTACCTCCAACATTTCTGCCAGTGATGTTTCTCTTGCCTCGTCTTCCGTCTCTGTACCCTCCATGTTTACTCCAAAAAGAAAAAGGAATTTACGTTTTCTTCCAAACAAAAGAAATTATTCTCCAGAATCAAGTTCCAATCAACTTAAGGTAATCAATTTAAGTAATCATACTTTTTCTGGTCTTGAGATTGATCTTTTAAGTAGAGGTTTTACATTTTGCCCTACTGCAAATTTTGACCTATTTACAGTGGTCAAAGATCTACATCTTTTTGCTCGTAAACTTTTATTTAAACGTATTTTCCATGATGATAAAACATCTAAACTTTTTCCGACAGAGGCGGAACAAGAGGCGTTAGTGGCTCTTGAACAATTGGCCAAAGAACACACTGGCATAGATGAAGGTGAGGTTCCTGAGATAATTAAAAAACCCTCAATCAAATTTCCTGCTTTGTCATCATGTTCAAGCATTGATATGTATGTGAGGACAGTTTCTAAAGAACTTGAAAAAATCAACAAATTTTCTCAGTTTGACAATCTTACTTTTGAGGAAAAGATTGGTCTAAGAAGATTGTCCGGGCTACAGGATATAGTGTTCAAGCCGGCAGATAAGGGTGGGAATGTGGTGGTGTGGCCTAAATCTATGTATGAATCTGAGGCGTTTAGACAATTAAATAATCCACATTGTTATAAAAAACTTACATTTAATCCTTTATCTAAATTCAATTTGGAACTCAGGAATCTATTATGTGAAGCTAAGGATGAAGGGATTATATCTAGTGATCTTTGTTTTAGTCTCCAGATTCAGGAACCCACCATTCCCACCCTTTATCTTCTACCAAAGATACACAAAAACCTTGAAGCTCCGCCTGGAAGACCTATTATTTCCGGGTGAGGTAATTTTTTGGAAAACGTGAACAAATACATTGACTACATTTTGCAGCCATTTGTCACGTCTCTCCCTTCGTACACCAGGGATACTGGAGATTTCCTCAAAAAGGTGGATGGCATGTATGTAGGTGGGGACTCCATGTTAGTCACTTGCGACGTGGAGTCCTTATATACAAATATTAGACATTCTGATGGCATCATGGCTGTTAATTATTTTTTACAGCATTCTTCATTTTCCAGGGCATTTATTGTATTTTTTACCAATTTATTAGAATTTTCTTTATCACACAATTTTTTTACATTTAAGGGGTCCTTTTTCCTACAGACCCAGGGAACAGCCATGGGTGCTTCTTTTGCACCGGCTTACGCCAACCTGTTCCTGGGTCTGTGGGAAAGGGACCTCTTCTTATCTGGTAACTACGGCCAAGTAGAACATGTCCCATTTTGGACACGCTATATAGATGATGTGTTCTTCATTTGGCAGGATAATCATTCTGCATTATCAGAATTTATTTCAAAACTTAATTCAAATGCCATCAATATGCATTTCACCTATCAATGTCATGCTGAGGTCATCGAGTTCCTTGATGTGCGGATCTTAAGGGATTCCAAAGATTGCCTACAAACGGATCTATATAGAAAACAGACGTCTGTTAACTCATTTCTTCACGCTGCATCTTCGCACCCTCAAGCGTTGATTCGCTCGATACCGATAGGGCAATTTTTACGTCTTAGACGTATATGCTCTGTCGAAGATGATTTCAATAGACAGGCAGCCATTTTGAAGGACAGATTTTTGGAGAGAGGATATAGCAAGCGCTCAATTAAGAGAGCTTATAATAGAGGTAGATCTCTGTCACGACATGAAACTCTCTACAATCCAAAAATCTCTAACCCTGACAATGTTGTCCGCTTTATTACACAGTTTAATGGACAGCATGAGTCTATTAGATTATGTCTAAACAAATTTTGGTCTATTTTGAAATTGGACCCTATAGTTTCTAAATATGTAGGGGACCATCCTAATATTACATTTAGGAGATCACCTAATTTGGGTGATGTTTTAGTAAAAAGTCACTATGTCTCTGATATTAGTGACAATACCTCTACTTCTAAACAAATTACTACTAAGGGATGTAGACCCTGTGGGTCTTGTGTGGCTTGTCCGAACATAATCAAAGCTTCTGTTTTTAGTAATTCCGATAATTCTTGTACCTTCAGCATCACTAAGAATATTACATGTTCCTCTACGGCGGTAGTATATTATGCCACGTGCCCATGTTCCCTCATCTATGTTGGGCTAACCACCCGACAACTCAAGGTGAGGGTTCGTGAGCACGTGTTGGGCATTAAAGCAGCAAAGGATATTGAAGATATTTCATCACTGAAAACACTGCCTAAACATTTTAAAATATATCACAATAGTGACTCTTCTTTACTTAGGGTCGTTGGAATAGATGATTGCTGGTGGGATCAGAGGTGGTAACACCAGTAAAAAGCTTGCCCAACTTGAGACCCAGTGGATTTGGACACTACGTACTGTGTCCCCACTGGGTCTCAATGAGAGTCTGTCTTTTATACCATTTTTATAATAATTTGTTTTGTTTTCTTTCAGTTCTCTGTCTAGTGAATGTTCCTATGGACTACTTTGAATGTATACATATATATCGAAGCTGCAGGGGATTCTTCGCTTGTGTATACATGTGGACACCTTGATAATCACAAGAGAAGAAATATATTTATATTTATTGGTCAAAAGTATAATATAATATATGCAATTACATGTAACATTTTGGGATCATGTATCACATCCTATATAAATAGCTTTTCTTTGTATAGATATCTTTAATGTTTGTATCTGTGTACATGTTTTTGTCTTTTTTTCTGTGAAGTTTCTATATATTTTTTCATATTTATATTTATTATTTTCATGTATCATTGGTCATACATAGTCTATTATTATGTGTTTGACCTTGTCATATATTTTATATGTTGATTATATGTTTATATTATCTTATTATTATGCCATGTATCATTTATACATTTATATAGAGATGTGTCCCCGTGTTGCATTGGCGATTGGTTATCACTGTTGCTTCGGTCTTAATATTATATATATATGTTTTAGACGAGATATATGTGTGCATTTACAGACTCAGGCTTTGTATATTGCTGTGCGCATCGCTGTCTGACGTCCTGGTAGACTGTAAGGCATTGGCGTCTTTATGCTCTTGATTATATGCACGGCTGTGTACTAACTAATTGCATGACGTCAATTGTCTTTCATGTCTCGGGTTGACGGTGACAGCGCATGCGCCGTTTTGCTTTATGCATTAGAACCTGTGGATTATAAATGGACCTTCTGAATGATTCATTAACACCCCCCTGACGAAGGAGATTTTTCGAAACGCGCGTCGGGGCGCGTTCCTCAGGCACACCGCTCTCACCACTGTCTGCTCCATTGCCTTTCAGGTAATACACTATGTTGCATTGCGCTGTATACTAAATTGTATAGGTATCGTATTGGAGTATGTCCCATTAATATATCGGTCCTATTACTTTATGGTCATTTGCCTTGTGGGCAGCGCACTACACTATATTGTGCTGGATTATCTGGGCCGGTTCCTCTTTCCTCCGGTTTCCAACAGGCGCTTCATTACTCCTTGCGCTTTTTTTGTGCTGGCTTGTTTTTGATTCGGCCCATTTTAATTGTGCAGCGTTGTTCAGCGTTTTTGCTGCCTGATTCCTGGCTTTGGCCCACTTCTACTACATAGCGCTTTGTATGATCTTTTTTAGTGACCGTTTGTATAGTTATTTTATAATGCACATTTATTATCCATTTTATTAGTGCACTATCACTTCAAAAACATTGGATTTATCTCTGTATTCAGCCTATTGTTTACAGCGCTATTTTCTAGCATCTTTTGTGTCAGTTCAGCAAAGACCTTGTTGTTACATTTAAACTTTTTTGATTTCACATCACTGTTTTCACTTGTGGTATATACATTTAGACACAATTTTTTTACAGCAATTTTTGCATTATTTATTAATATTGGTCTATATGTACACACATTTTCTATTTTTATGATTTTTTATTGTTTATTATCACTTCACCATCCATCACACTTATTATATATGTGTTTTTGCTGTTCTACATGGGGAACATTATATATGTCTTATCTGAATTATTTTTGCTGTACAGTGGTGATACCATTATAAGTATTGATACTTGCTGACTAATTTAATGAGCGGTTTTTTCTTGCCTCTTTTTACATATATATATTTTAATTGCCGTTGTTGTTGTCTGGCCAAATTTACAATAAAGGCTTATTTTTGTTTTTTTATACATTCTCATTATTCTGATTCTCCCATCTACATCACTAGTTTGTTTTATTCTGCAGTGATTCTAGAGAAATGCTCCCATCCCTTATGGGAAATATGCAAAAACATGTAAATCATCAGCCGCGGAGACACCATCACATGTTTCTCAACGCAAGCAATGACTAGCCAGGTCTTTCACTGGGAAGGAACAGCCATGGGAAGGGCAGTCTCCAATGAAGGGAACCACCTATGCCAAAACATGGTATCCATCCACAGACAGCTGTTTCGGGGTATTGCCCCTCATCAGTGTGAAGTAGGAAACTGGCTAGTAGGAGCAATGCCTAGTAAAAGACTATGAAAATGAGGATGAGTGACCTCATGGAGATCAACATCGAACACTGCGGAGACACCATCACATGTTTCTCAACGCAGTGATTCTAGAGCAATGCCCCCATCCCTTATGGGAAATATGCAAAAACATGTAAATCATCAGCCGCGGAGACACCATCACATGTTTTTCAACGCAAGCAATGACTAGCCAGGTCTTTCACCGGGAAGGAACAACCACGGGAAGGGCAGTCTCCAATGAAGGGAACCACCTATGCCAAAACATGGTATCCATCCACAGACAGCTGTTGATTCTTAGAGTGCTGACAGTCCCATTGGAAGCCATTGTGTACAAACCATGTATAACACTATGTACAAGTGTTGTAAATGTACGGACAATGTGCAAGCTGCAGGTATGAAGCGGCAAGCCACCGGAGCTGGCTCTGATAGCGATAGTTTACCTTCTCAGACACCGCTGTCAGTTGTGATAGCACCATTTAAAGGGATTGTCCTGTACTTTTACATCGATGGCTCGTCTTTAGGATAGGTCGTCAATACCATATTGTTGGGGGTGCGACACTTGACATCCCGCTGATTAAGTTGTTTCTGGTGCTGGTGGCAGTAGATGAAAGTGCTCGGAGCAGAACAGCACAGCGATAACTGGGTCCTGCAGAACCATCCGGTTATGCATTTGACATTGTGTAGCTCCGTAAATGATCACATCTGGCCACCTCCGGCACCGGGAACAGCTGGTCACTGCGGGTGCCAGTTGTTTCACCCCCACTGATCTGGTATTGATGACATAACATAATGATAGGCCATCAATATAAAAGTACTGGACAAACTCCTTTAAGACGTTGGAAATAATCCCTTCTGACGACCATCAGCCAACAAGATTGGGCGGTGCCGATGGCATAGTCGTGTCCGCTGCGGTGCCTACTGAAGGCCCTTTTGTCTTCCATCTTTGTGCACCTCTGTAGCCCAGCAGTATATTGTACAAATGATAGTCATCACAAGTTCAGGTCCCTTAGATAGATCAAATAAGAAAGGAATGTGAAAGTATGTAAATATATACGTAGGTAAATAAAATCTAAAATAGTGAAAAAACATATTTTTCGCCACGTGAGAAGGTCTTATGGACCTCAAAATGGCAACAATAAAAATTACAGCATGAACTATAAAACGACAAGTCCTGTATTGGTCAAAAATATGAAAAAGTTATAACTCTTGAAATTCAAGGAAGAAAAATCGAAAGCGAAGAGGGACCCAATGGGACTCCCAATATTCTACAGAAACCTATCGCGTTGACCTTTCATTATGTTTCTCAGCCATTTAATGCGTAAGATTTACACCTTCCTTCTTGGTTTTTGGGCTGTAGATCCGCATGGTAGAGGCTAAATGCAACATCAAAGGAAAGGGCAATAGAGGAGCAATTGGCAGCTCTGCTGAATGGGAAATCCTAGTGACAGCGTTATGATGCCGAAGTGCTGCCATTATATAATAAGCTGATTTCTTTTTTTTGTACTGAGCACAGTTTTGTCCAGATATATTTTTCACGGATGTTAAGCACTCCCAATTAAGAAGTTTTTGTCTCCTAAGTCGCAGTCCAGGACGAGTGCCATTGGTTATGCAATAAACATGGAGAGGTTATATATTCATTAGTTTTTCATGGCTAGAAAATGATGCCAAAATATCAGCAACGTGCAGTGAAATAATGTGCAAGTTATGCTGATGAGCGTTTGAAAACAAGCTTTTTGGGGTCAAATCATTCATTTATTTATTTTTTTTGTTCTTATCAGGGATATTTCATTCAGATAGCCTCAAAGGTTTCACTAAAAGACCAACATAGGACAAGTGTCTCCAAAGTATGAGCACTTGTGAGGTTTCGTTTAGGGGAGTGTTTCTGAGCCTCGTACACCCTAGTCACAGAAATGTGAACCCAATGGCCCCCAAGGCTCCAGCCTGTCACAGCTATGAGCAGTCGCTGGCTCAGCACACTGAAATGTGACCACTGCTGCTAATCCTTTCTACATAAGAATCGATCGCCAATAGTGAAATAACATGAAAGTAATAATGGATAAGTTGTTCATTAAATTCACTGATGTCCCTGGAAAAAAACGCCTGTCCATTTAAAGGGATATTTTCATGTAATGGGAACTTTGCTATGTTATAACTTAATAATAATAATAATAATAACAATAATAAATTTTATTTTTATAGCGCCGACATATTCCGCAGCACTTTACATTTCAGAGGGGATTTGTACAGACAATAGACATTACAGCATAACAATAATCACATACAGTAGATTATAACAAATACCAAGAGGAGTGAGGGCCCTGCTCGCAAGCTTACAGTCTATGAGGAAAGAGGTAGACACGAAAGGTGGGTGGTAACAGTTGCCCTGATTGTATGGACCAGCCATAATGTTAAGTGTGTAACAGTACAGACACAGAGGGCTAATGGATGCAGAAAGCATGTGGGAACATGATGCTGGGAACCTGGTTATGGTAAAACTTTTGGCTCTGCCACACAGGGATAGGTTAGGTTAATGTGTTGAGGCGATAGGCCAGTCTGAATAAATGCGTTTTCAGGACACGCTTAAAATTGTGGGGATTGGGGACTAATCGTATTGACCTGGGAAGTGCATTCCAAAGAATTGGCACGGCACGTGTAAAGTCTTGGAGACGGGAGTGGGAGGTTCTGACTATTGAGGATACTAACCTCAGGTCATCAGCAGAACGGAGGGCGCGGGTAGGGTGGTATACTGAAACAAGGGAGGAGATGTAGGGTGGTGCTGAGCCATGGAGGGCTTTGTGGGTGAGGGTAATAAGTTTATACTGAATTCTGGAGTGGATGGGTAGCCAGTGTAATGACTGGCACAAGGTAGAGGCATCGGTGTAACGATTGGTGAGGAATATGATCCTGGCTGCAGCATTCAAGAACAGATTGGAGAGGGGAGAGTTTGGTAAGAGGGAGACCGATTAGAAGAGAGTTACAATAGTCGAGACGAGAATGAATAAGAGAAACAGTAAGAGTTTTTGCAGAGTCAAAAGTAAGAAAAGGTTGAATTCTAGAAATGTTTTTGAGGTGCAGATGACAAGAGCGAGCCATTGATCGAATGTGGGGGGCAAAGGAAAGCTCGGAATCAAGTATGACCCCAAGACAGCAGGCATGTTGCTGGGGAGTAATAGTGGAACCACACACGGAAATGGCAATGTCGTAATGGCAATAACTTCATAATCACTAGGTGCAGGACCTTTGGGATAGGCGGCACACCTGATCGCCGGCTGTAAATTGGGTCGTGATACAGTTCCCTGCAGATTGCTTGAAAGGGAGCAACGTCCTGCAGGGAAAAGTGTGATGGAACCACCGTGCTTTATTATAACTGCTGCCTTTCATGCTGAGGACTTGGGGGGAGTCCATTACTTAGGTATAGGGGCGCAGGAACGGCTAATGGAAACAGGTGACTGCTGTCTTCTAAGCACCATAGACTTTGAATGGAGGACAGAGGGGAAAAGCGACTGTCATTCCATTTCTACTCCTCTTTATTACAGCTGTGCAATGCGCAGGGACGCCGCGGAGCTTGGGTTCTTCTAGCTATTTGAGGGTTTGGAAGGGGGAGGCCGAACGATCGGACGGTCAGTGATTATATATGTCATCTTTCCTGTGGATAGTTCATAAATGTTTTTCATAGGTTATCTACTTGTAAAGAGGACCTGTCACTTTCCATAAATATGTAATATTTTTACCTAGTTTAAATGCTGCCATTCTTCTCAACCGGCTATTCTTTATTATATTTATTATTTATTATTATTATTGTATATGTATATAATTATTTTTGTTATATATATTGTTTCTGTGTCTTTCCATTTTAACATATGGCTTCTTTTCTCCTGTATATAAATCTAGACTTTTACCAAGTGGGCGTGGTCGTCTTCTCTTGTCCCATACCTAGTTGGCTAAAAGGGCTAGATACAATTACAGGGAAGAAAGGGACTATTATTCAGGAATGGAGAGGCGCAAAACTAAAACCAAAATAATCAATTCCTGATTAAGGAGAACAGTGACATTTACGACAGTTTAAAAAAAAAAAAATCTGTATCGTTGGCAAGTGAACAGAGTAGTAGCATAACCTAATCTGCTACCCGACTACTATAGGGGCTTTTCTATGTTCTTCTGAATTGTTGTTGTCTCCCCATAACAGTATTAACCTCAGATCCCAAGAAGGACTTGGCCGAATGCAGTTGGGGTCTCATTACAATGCTACGGGGTGGTGCGCTCACGTTTGCTCTCTTTTTGCTCTCTGTAAAGCTGATACGATAACATGTATGGATGTATCAATAGTTAGTCATTCAGGGCTTCGTACAGCTCTTTTTAATGGCAGTGATGTGACTGATGTCCAATGTTTAATGAGCTGACTCTGGTCTGACTGTTGTATCACGGTGTAATGAAAGTTGTGCCTTTTATTAGCTTTGTTGTGTCATTACCTTTTATGTGTAGTGATACATGTACAGGCTGCACTGTATATTACGTAACCTGTTGATTTTCTCCTGTGTGTAGGATCTGAATGTATTCTGCTTATCCTACCAGCACCTGTGTAATCACTAAACCGAAGGGCGACGTGAGGCTAGGAGCTCACCTTTGCTGCCGTTAGTTGTCGGCTTAGCAGGTCTGTGAGCAGAACACAAGGGGATCACATAATCACACTTTGTGTTCCAGGAAGCGTTATCGTGACTTGGCTCCGTACAGACTCTTTTGTTTATAGAAAAATAGACGTTCATGCGAAAACAGCCGTGCCACGACTTCCATTTGCCGGGCAGTCGCACAAGGTTATGCACTGCGGTGAACTCTGCCGAGGAATTGTTTTAGGTTTGTCTGTCCAAAGTAAACTACTACATTGCTAGTTTTTTAGTTAAAGGGGTTACATTGAATTTTTATCCTGTCCTTGGAGTAGTTCCTTAATCCTCCAGGTCTGACTCTCCACTGTTTGCAGGGGCCACTGTGCTCCGATGAGCATCGCATCCACTTGTTTACCATGAGCAGCGCCATGCTTTTCATTACAACGCCGTCTCATTTTCATGAAAATGAAAAAGCCATAGAAAATGGTGATACGAGGCACAGTGCTGAAAGTAAAGACCTGTGTCTGGTAAACAATGAAGGGGACAGTCCCTCAAAAACGATGATCGACGGGGGGTTGGCATGAGGCGGACCACCACTGATGTAATATTAGCCTTTCCTGGTTGTGGTGGGGAATATTTACCTCTGGTTTTGATTCTTGTACTTCTGTTAGGTCCTCGGGGTTTATGATATTGGGGATCTTGGTGTAAATATGTTTTGTAGTTATTACTTTGTGGTGTTTTGCACCTCTGCTAATATCTGCTGCGTAATGACTTTAGGAAGTCTAGGTCTGGGAGAGCCCACCGTATTGCGCTTGACGCTGTTTACTATGTTTTTTTTTTAATGTTTTTACATTTTCTTTGGTCTGTGCTTTTATGATATTGTAATCATTTTATAATTATTGTTACGACGCTAAAGGCAAATTTAGATGAGCCAATAATGGAGGCACAGGCTTTTGTAGGAGCGCCGCCTGTTCCTGATTATCCGACCATCTAAACAGGACTGAAAATGATTTTGGCGCAGGCTTAAAAATCAGTGTTATCTGCAGCACATTGTGCTCGGTTCCCAGTAACCTGATATTCTATAGGCACGCAATGCTCATATTAATGACCGTTCTGTGCACATTGCAGTTCTGGGTGACCTGCTTAGACAAGCCATTGAACGACACTCGATTGCCTTGTATGCTGCCGTTTAATAGCGACATCAGATCTAACGCTGATAAAGATGGACGTTGTAAAAGAGGAGCCATAAAAAGGCTGACTTGTAAATCCGGCGTTAGGATGGGATATGGCCTTTTTTCCTGCGTTAGTTGTATTGCAGTTGTGTTATAATGCGTGCGCGAAACGGCTATTTCGCAAGCAAAATTTGCTTGTTATCTCAAAATCATAAAAATATAAAATTTAGGTCAAAAAATAAAATTAAACTTGACCCATAGGAAGAAATTATTTTGCAGCTTTATGGATTAAATTGTCTCTCGCATGCTTCTTTTAGGATGGTGATGTGCTGGAAAACTCAATCGCCGTCCATCATGTGGAATATAAAAGTCACAGTCTTACTTTTCGTTCTGTAAGCACGAGGCTGGAGCTTGGATATACTGTTACCGAGTTCTGCTGAGTTGTGTGTCTATGTAGCAGCCCCATGCGTGACACCGAGAACTAGATGAGATTAGCAGTGGCCTGGAGAAATACACACCTTACTGTTGAATAGGCCTGTTTGGGTGCAGTGTTTGAGGAAGAGGAAAAATGTAACAGATCTACCTGGCCTATTGTTGTCGGAGCACACAGTTATTTGAACATGTCAGTTTTTTCTCTTCTGGTCAGATAATGGTTTTGTGACTCTTCCCATTTTCATATCTTTTCAGTTGCAGAGATGGAGCTGAGCCAAACAGAAGTGCCGCTCTATGTAAGTACCCACGTATTCAGCGCTGCCGAGACCTCTGTAAGAATGGATTATGACACTTTACTGCCCAGGGATGTGAGAGAAAGAAAACTAAGTGGGGACACCAAAGTTTAGTTTTATTTGGCTGTATCAACAAAGTGTATATATATATATATATATATATATATATATATATATATATATATATATATATATATATATATATATATATATACAGTACAGACCAAAAGTTTGGACACACCTCATTCAAAGGGTTTTCTTGACTGTGGAACTTGTAGATTCACTCTGAAGGCATCAAAACTATGAATTAACACATGTGGAATTATATACTTAACCAAAAAGTGTGAAACAACTGAAAATATGTCTTATATTCTAGGTTCGTCAAAGTAGCCACCTTTTGCTTTGATTACTGCTTTGCACACTCTTGGCATTCTCTTGATGAGCTTCAAGAGGTAGTCACCGGAAATGGTCTTCCAACAGTCTTGAAGGAGTTCCCAGAGATGCTTAGCACTTGTTGGCCCTTTTGCCTTCACTCTGTGGTCCAGCTCACCCCAAACCATCTCGATAGGGTTCAGGTCTGGTGACTGTGGAGGCCAGGTCATCTGGCGTAGCACCCCATCACTCTCCTTCTTGGTCAAATAGCCCTTACACAGCCTGGAGGTGTGTTTGGGGTCATTGTCCTGTTGAAAAATAAATGATAGTCCAACTAAACGCAAACCGGATGGAATAGCATGCCGCTGCAAGATGCTGTGGTAGCCATGCTGGTTCAGTATGCCTTCAATTTTGAATAAATCCCCAACAGTGTCACCAGCAAAGCACCCCCACACCATCATACCTCCTCCTCCATGCTTCATGGTGGGAACCAGGCATGTGGAGTCCATCCATTCACCTTTTCTGCGTCGCACAAAGACACGGTGGTTGGAACCAAAGATCTCATATTTGGACTCATCAGACCAAAGCACAGATTTCCACTGGTCTAATGTCCATTCCTTGTGTTCTTTAGCCCAAACAAGTCTCTTCTGCTTGTTGCCTGTCCTTAGCAGTGGTTTCCTAGCAGCTATTTTACCATAAAGGTCTGCTGCACAAAGTCTCCTCTTAACAGTTGTTGTAGAGATGTGTCTGCTGCTAGAACTCTGTGTGGCATTGACCTGGTCTCTAATCTGAGCTGCTGTTAACCTGCGATTTCTGAGGCTGGTGTCTCGGATGAACTTATCCTCTGCAGCAGAGGTGACTCTTGGTCTTCCTTTCCTGGGGCGGTCCTCATGGGAGCCAGTTTCTTTGTAGCGCTTAATGGTGTTTGCCACTGCACTTGGGGACACTTTCAAAAGTTTTTCCAATTTTTCGGACTGACTGACCTTCATTTCTTAAAGTAATGATGGCCACTCGTTTTTCTTTACTTAGCTGCTTTTTTCTTGCCATAATACAAATTCTAACAGTCTATACAGTAGGACTATCAGCTGTGTATCCACCAGACTTCTGCACAACACAACTGATGGTGCCAACCCCATTTATAAGGCAAGAAATCCCACTTATTAAACCTGACAGGGCACACCTGTGAAGTGAAAACCATTTCCGGTGACTACCTCTTGAAGCTCATCAAGAGAATGCCAAGAGTGTGCAAAGCAGTAATCAAAGCAAAAGGTGGCTACTTTGAAGTACCTAGAATATAAGACATATTTTCAGTTGTTTCACACTTTTTGGTTAATTATATAATTCCACATGTGTAAATTCATAGTTTTGATGCCTTCAGAGTGAATCTACTATTTTCATAGTCATGAAAATAAAGAAAACTCTGAATGAGAAGGTGTGTCCAAACTTTTGGTCTGTACTGTATATATATTATTTGGGCTTTATTCACACTTACCGCATTTTTCGGACTATAAAACGCACCGGACCATAAGGGTGTGTGCACACGGTGCGGATTCTGCTGTGGATCCGCAGCGTTTTTGGCCCTGCGGATCCGCATCTGTGTCTGCTTGCGTTGTACAGTACCTTTATTTTCTATGGAAAATGAAAAACGTTGTGCACATTCTGGGGATTTTTCCGTATGGATTTGCTACGGTTTTCAATCCGCAACATGTCAATACTTTGTGCGGAATCCACAGCGGTTTCACACCTGCTCCATTGTACAGGTGTCAAACCGCAGGGGAAACCCACAGGCTAATCCGCAGATAAAATGCAGGTCTTTTGACCTGCGGATTTACCTTCGGATTTAGCTAAATTTGCGCGGAAAAATCCGCAGCACAATCCGCAACGTGTGCACTTACCCTAAGACTCACCTAGGTTTTAGAGGAGAAAATTGGGAAAAAAGACTGAAGCAAAAAATGTGGTCACTTTTGTACTTAATATCCCCTATCCTCTTAAGTGGCACGCAGTGTCAGCCACCGGCTTCCTGCAGCTGCTGGTGGCAACGTCTTCCAATACTTAAGAGAAATGAATTTTCAGAATATTCATTTGCCTTAAGTATCGGCACACGTGATCGCCAGCAGCTGCAGGAAGCCGGTGGCAGACATTGCGTGCTACTGAAGAGGAATGAATACTTACTGCTCTCTGCGATGAACAGTCCCGGTGAGTATTCCGGCAGCTGCCCTTCGGTTTGCAAGCAGCGCATGACGTCCCTGTCATGAGCTGCTTACAAGCATTAAGCAGCTGTTGGCACCGGAGCAGGACACTGCAAGGGAGCGGAGGAAGGTAAGTGTAATGGTTTGCTTTTTTTATATCTTTTCTGATGGGTCCATGCATACCAGGAAGGGGATGGAGTCAATCATACCAGAATAAGGATACGACCAATCACACTAGCAACGGGATGGGGCCAGTCATACAGAATAAGGGTAGTACCAATCATACCAGCAACGGGATGGGGCCAATCATACCAGGATCGGGATGGGACCAATCATACCAGGATCGGGATGGGACCAATCATACCAGAATTAGGGTGGGGCCAATCATACAGAATAAGGGTAGGGCCAATCATACCAGCAACGGGATGGGGAAAATCATACCAGAATAAGGATGGGACCAATCATACCAGCAACGGAATGGAGCCAATCATACCAGGATGCCAGAAATAAATGAGTATTCATTGCCCTCCATGCCCATGGGCGTGGAATGCAGTGAATATTCATTTTTCTAGCAGCGGCCACTGGTTTTAGCCAGAGCCACCGGCTCCTGCATCCTGTGACCCGCTGCTCTGCCACTCCCTCACCTCCCCACCACAGCCAGAGCCGGTACATCTGGACTATAAGACGCACCCCCTATTTTCCTCCACATTTTGGGAGGAAAAAAACTGCGTCTTATAGTCTGAAAAATATGGTAGCTTTTTTTTCTGCAGTCATAAACTGCTCTCCTGAAAATTTAAAACATTGTGCTCAAAACTCACATGTTGCTTATTTGGTGCGGTTTACACGTGATTTATCCACAGGACATGTATAATAAGGTTCGTTTTATTCAGCAAAAGCTTTCTATGTATGAAAAAATGCTGCAAAAAAGTTACAAAACACTGAAAGATTTGACATGCTGCAAATTTAAAAAAAAGAAAGAAAAAAGCATGTGCCTTAGATTTCTGAAATCTCAGCTTTTGCTGGTGCTGTAAAATGCAGTTTCTTTTCTGCACAGAAACGCAGCAGAAACGCTGTGTGTGAACTAAGCCTGCTGGTACTTAGACAGTCTGAATAGCAGCATAAAAATGGATGATACCCGACCAGAAAGACCTGTTTTATGTAAGGTCATGTGTACGGTACTTTACTAGCACTTGAAAATGCCACAGAGCCCCTCACCCACAAGTACCCAAACATTCTCTTATCAGGGGATGCAGTGTTTAGTGAAAACATGCCCTGTATGTAACATGTTCCATCCCCGAGACTGTCTCTGCTCCCGTTCCTCCCATACACAGGAATATTCACCTCGGCTGAGAACTTCAATGGTCTCCATGAGAGAGCCACTGACAGGATCAGCCATTTGAAATCCAACAGGCTACTGTACATTATTATTTTTTTTTTTACCTTTTTCTTTCCCCCGACATTTGTCGGGGAAGAGCCTCAGGCGCTCCCATGCATATTAGACTGTCAGCAGAACCCACCGATATCGGCAGGTTTGGCCAACTTTAGGCTAATGTTTATGGGGTGTTTTTAAAGACAGGGTAGAGCTAATGGTTTCTATGGGGTTAAAGAGGCAGCACCCCCCCCCACACACACTTTAACCATTTACTGTGGCATATAAAAGTTTGGGCACCTCTGATCAAAATTACTGTTATTGTGAACCTTTAAGCAAGTTGAAGATGAAATGATCTCTAAAAGGCCTAAAGTATTTGTATTTTAGGCAAAAAAAGTAAATTTTCAACTTTTACATTTTAAAAATGGAAATTGGGCCAATGCCAAAGTTTGGGCACTCTGCATGGTTATTACCTAGTAGCATCCCCTTTTGAAAATATCACAGCTTGTAAATGCTTTTTGTAGCCAGCCAAGAGTCTGTCACTTCTTGTCTGAGGGATTTTCAATTGTTCTTCCTTGGAAATTCTTCCAGTTCTGTGAGATTCCTGGGCCGTCTTGCATGCACTGCTATTTTGAGGTCTAGCCTCAGATTATCAATGATGATCAGATCAGGGGACTGTGAGGTCCATTATTAGACTTTCAGTTTGTGCCTTTTGAGGTAGTCTATTGTGGATTTTGACGTTTGTTTAGGATTATTAGCCATTTGTTGATGCCATCCTCTTTTCAACTTCAGCTTTTATACAGATGGTGTTATGTTTGCAATAAGAAATTGTTGAAATTTCATTGAATCCATTCTTCCCTCTAACTGTGTTGTTCCCCAAGCCATTGGCTGCATCACAACCCCAAAGCATCATTGATTCATCCTCATGATTAATGGTTGTCGAGATGTTCTTTTCCTGAAAATGTGTGCCCTTTTTTCTCTACACATACAGTACAGCCCAAAAGTTTGGACACACCTTCTCATTCAAAGAGTTTTCTTTATTTTCATGACTATGAAAATTGTAGATTCACTCTGAAAGCATCAAAACTATGAATTTACACATGTGGAATTATATAATTAACAAAAAAGTGTGAAACAACTGAAAATATGTCTTATATTCTAGGTTCTTCAAAGTAGCCACCTTTTGCTTTGATTACTGCTTTGCACACTCTTGGCATTCTCTTGATGAGCTTCAAGAGGTAGTCACCGGAAATGATTTTCACTTCACAGGTGTGCCCTGTCAGGTTTAATAAGTGGGATTTCTTGCCTTATAAATGGGGTTGGCACCATCAGTTGTGTTGTGCAGAAGTCTGGTGGATACACAGCTGATAGTCCTACTGAATAGACTGTTAGAATTTGTATTATGGCAAGAAAAAAGCAGCTAAGTAAAGAAAAACGAGTGGCCATCATTATTTTAAGAAATGAAGGTCAGTCAGTCTGAAAAATTGGGGAAACTTTGAAAGTGTCCCCAAGTGCAGTGGCAAAAAGCGCTACAAAGAAACTGGCTCCCATGAGGACCGCCCCAGGAAAGGAAGACCAAGAGTCACCTCTGCTGCGGAGGATAAGTTCATCCGAGTCACCAGCCTCAGAAATTGCAGGTTAACAGCAGCTCAGATTAGAGACCAGGTCAATGCCACACAGAGTTCTAGCAGCAGGCACATCTCTAAAACAACTGTTAAGAGGAGACTTTGTGCAGCAGGCCTTCATGGTAAAATAGCTGCTAGGAAACCACTGCTAAGGACAGGCAACAAGCAGAAGAGACTTGTTTGGGCTAAAGAACACAAGGAATGGAAATCAGACCAGTGGAAATCTGTGCTTTGGTCTGATGAGTCCAAATTTGAGATCTTTGGTTTCAACCACCGTGTCTTTGTGCGACACAATAAAGGTGAACGGATGGACTCTACATGCCTGGTTCCCACTGTGAAGCATGGAAGAGGAGGTGTGATGGTGTGGGGGTGCTTTGCTGGTGACACTGTTGGGGATTTATTCAAAATTGAAGGCATACTGAACCAGCATGGCTACCACAGCATCTTGCAGCGGCATGCTATTCCATCCGGTTTGCGTTTAGTTGGACTATCATTTATTTTTCAACAGGACAATGACCCCAAACACACCTCCAGGCTGTGTAAGGGCTATTTGACCAAGAAGGAGAGTGATGGGGTGCTACGCCAGATGACCTGGCCTCCACAGTCACCAGACCTGAACCCAATCGAGATGGTTTGGGGTGAGCTGGACCGCAGAGTGAAGGCAAAAGGGTCAACAAGTGCTAAGCATCTCTGGGAACTCCTTCAAGACTGTTGGAAGACCGTTTCCGGTGACTACCTCTTGAAGCTCATCAAGAGAATGCCAAGAGTGTGCAAAGCAGTAATCAAAGCGAAAGGTGGCTACTTTGAAGACCCTAGAATATAAGACATATTTTCAGTTGTTTCACACTTTTTTGTTAATTATATAATTCCACATGTGGTAATTCATAGTTTTGATGCCTTCAGAGTCAATCTACAATTTTCATAGTCATGAAAATAAAGAAAACTCTTTGAATGAGGTGTGTCCAAACTTTTGGTCTGTACTGTACATTTGATCATTGTAGCCAAAGAGTTCTATTTTAACCTCATCAGTCCACAGGACTTATTTCCAAAAAGCATTAGGTTTGTTTAGATGTTCTTTTGCATGCTTCTGATGCAGAATTTTATGGGGAGGGCGGAGGAGTGGTTTTCTTCTGATGACTTCCATGAAGGCCATATTTTTCGACCCATTTTACTTCTTGTAATATTTCAAATAAAAACTATATATTTTTTCCCCTAAAATAAAACGGAAATGTGACATCTTTTAACTAGATCATTTCATCTTCAACTTGCATAACTGTTCACAATAACAGTAATTTTGACCAGGGGTGCCAAAACTTTTACATGCCACGGTAGATGCCATAGTCACTTTTGACGGCAGCATCGAAAGGGTTGCTTAACAACATGGTCGATGCCAACAGCAATTGTGATTAATGCGGCAAGTTGTCAGCTATAGTGTACAGCCGACAGCTGCATCCTGACCGTCGGGGATGCTATTCACTTTACCTTTTGTATTGGTGGTCACTATGAGACTGCATTTCTATTTGGTGGTATTTGCTAATATTATTATTATTATTCCTACTACTTATTGGTATAGGATCTTGGAAATGGGAATATCCCCTTTAATTCTGATAATATCTCTTGCTAGCTGATCTGTAAATGAGGGTCATCGTTATAAAAGTGGTATTGAAAGTGATAAGATGCCATGAGGAATAGTTAGAGAAGAGGAAGGCTCTCAGTTCCTTGATGGACACCAACTGAGACATAGTGAGTGAGAAAGAGGTCTGTCTGGAAGATACTAAAGTCCCCTAAACAGTCATTTGTATTGCACTTTTCTCACAGTGGACCTCAAGCACAATAGAGAACTGTCATTCAAACAAGTGCTCATCCCACCGTATGGCCGACACCTATCTCTCTCATTTCCCATACACTAGAAGTCTGATAATGGAGATGTTGTGTCCTTCTCTCCCCCGACATCATCTGTGACATTAATTCTAACAATATCGGTGTGTTTGGCAAATGTGACCCTAATGTGTATAAGGGGCCTTACATGTTTCCTTTGGTGAGGTATGAAGAGTTCCAGGAGAGGGACAAGTCTACAGTGCCAAAGGATGGGGACTGGGATGACTGTTAAAAGCTGCAGACAGATCTAGAAGGGTCATCACAGAGTAGTGTTGCTCCATTTGAGCAGATGGCTGATTTATGTGCCGTCATCAGAAAATACTGTGAACCTAGGTCTAAGGTTGCATCTAGTCTGGCCGACCCAAGGCCTTTGACTGCCAATCTGCAACATAGAAGTCAGAGTGGTGGTTGTTTATTTGTTTAGACAGGCCGGCCATACTTGTATACCCCATTATTCTGCGCTCATAGAGTATCATTGTTCTCAGCAGCAGATGTTGGGCTGTTGAGAGACATGATTTTTAAACAAGCTTAAAATTAATTTCACCCAACGAACGAGTGTTTTGTTTGTTCGTCATGTAATTTGCTGCCTAGTTCTAGATGACCGGCATTGTATGGGACCGGATTGTCCTACAGCGATCACTTCACTCGCTTACACCTATATTGTGAAGGCGTTGGTTCGCAGGTCAGATGAGAGCTCGCTAGCATGGTCTATAAACGTGATGAGGCCTGGTAACCCTTTCCTTGGGTCCTAGGTGTTGTAAGCAGACTTATGGCATCCTATAGATATCCTGCGATTAAAGTCACCAAACAGAGTAACTGGGACAGACCTGAGCGCTCTTATTGTTAGAAAACTCTAAACCTGAGATCATCTGCTGAGAAAACTACAGGTTTACAATGAAGAAAATAAAGTTTACAAGAAACTTGAGACAACATGAAATCATTCAGCGTCGTTGTCGTATTCTTTTCATCCTTCACGTCCCCGGTATCTAACGTTTCATATAATTAGTGGAAGAATGACTACAGAGACCGCCTGCTAAATGGCTTCTCATAGAAAACAAATTGCTGAAAAGAACTTTTGAAGTTTTCAGAGCAGCTCATAGCAGCATGCGACTCTTATGTGCCCCTTTTATTAGCGAGACTAAACCTCTCCATTCAGACCATTTATTAACCCACAGGCTGCTTATTTGGGACTGTTTGGTATCATTAAAGGGAATCTGTCACCCTTTTTTTGGACTATGAGCTGCCGGCACAGCCATCAGGGGCTTATCTACAGCATTCTGTAATGCTGCAGATAAGCCCCTGATGTAACCTGAAAGATAAGAAAAAAGAGTTACATTATACTCACCCCGGTGCCCGGTCCAATGGGTGTCGTGGTCCGATCCGGCGCCTCCCATCTTCATACGATGCCGCCCTCTTCTTCCCTTCCTGAAGAAGAGGACGGCATTGTATGAAGATGGGAGGCGCCGGACCCCAACACCCATCGGACCAAGACCGGACCACCCCTGTGTGAGAATAATATAACTCGTTTTGTTATTATGGATGGATTCTTAATTGTATAGCTTTTTTTAATAACACTTTAATACGTAATAGCAACATTTTGTTTTCGCACACAAGTTCATGGCTGAACAGTTATCAGTGCTAAATTCATGTGCCATTCCCTATTCAGTACTCCAACATCTACATATAATCTGAATTTAGTCACAATAATTGACACAACCCATATCTCATAAGTATTCATGTACCACAGATAACAAGATATAACACTAATAGAAACCGATATGTAATAAATGGTCCCAAAAATTGGCACTTGCTGAATAAAAATATCTTTCTTGTAAAGACAATTAAAAACATAATTACAAGAAAGGGGCTAGATCAAAATAGAGAGGGACTGCAAAGCCCTGGGGTATCTAACAAAAAAACCCACTGATGTACTCAAGCCCCAAATAGTAGAATCCAATTTAATCACAAAGATGCACAAATAATATTAATACTAGCAATGCACAATATGAAAACCAACATGTGAAAAACGCCAGTAATAGCAGCAAAATAACAGCATGTTGTCATAGTGCCATCTAACCCACTGTGATCAAAATACTGCCATAAATGCATATATATGAAATATATAGGGGCAAAAATGTCCCAACTATACTGTAGATAGCCGCTATTAGACGCAAAATGCACAACACCTAAAAACCAGGGCTGTGGAGTCGGAGTCGTGGAGTCGGTGCTCATTTTGGTGGAGTCGGAGTTGGAGTCGGTATAAAATGGACCGACTCCGACTCCTAAAATATATAATAAATTGGGTACAGTAATTCAATGCAGGATGTGCTGAATATTTTTTCATAGGAGTTTGGGAAAGTTATGAATTGTCCTATAAATGGCTGTTATATTCCTGATCTAAGGCTACATTCACACACAGCGTTTTTCCTGTGTTTTTTGAGGATATGTTTTTCAGCTGCAAAAGCTGATCATCTTTTTCAAAAACTGCATCACCTGAAAGGTTTTTGAGCTCATAGATAATGTTTTCAATAGCAAAAGCAGATTAGAAATCTGCTCTATCTATCCATTTATCCATATCTGTCTATCCATATCGTATCTGTACCAAAAAGAATGAAAACCGGGTAGTACACCAATATATATTCTGTTCTATCTAAATATCTTGATTATTGGATCATAAAAATGATTAAATGTCTGAGGTTCACTTTGTACTACAATACATTTTTCACTTAAATATGAGCAATATATGTGGGAGTCGGAGTCGTGGAGTCGGAGTCGGAGTTGGAGTCTGAGTCGGTGTAAGGGAAATTGAGGAGTCGGAGTCGGAGTCGCAGGTTTGGCTTACCGACTCCACAGCCCTGCTAAAAACTTGTGAACAAATTAAAGGACTAAAAGGGCATTACATACCTAGTATAGGGCTGGTAGAGGTCACCCTGGTGTCCCTCTGCCCCGACGCACGTTTCGCTCTGCTTCTACGGGAGACTCCATGGCGCAGTTCCAGTACTGGTATAGGAAGGATCCTAATGGTGCTTTGTAGACCCCACGCATTTAAATTGGGGTTATTTAGAGTTCCTACCTTGGTGATTGTCATTCTGCTGTCAACTTTGGTGCAACTGAAAGCCAGGGGAACAGAGCTTAGTTATTTAAGAGTTATGGCACAATGACAACATTTATCCACAGAATAGGGGTTCACTTGCCCCACTGGTCACAAGACTGGGGCTGCCGAGTCCCCAGTGGGAATGGAGTGGTGGTCGAGTTTGCACCCTATGTAAAGTCTATAAGACTGACTGAGCCTATCACGATATTGGCTCCATCAATCTCATAGACTGAGGGAAGGGAGCAGCATTAGCGACTGCATACTTCTGCTCCATTTATTGAGAACACAGGGCCCAAGTTTTGTAATCAGGGAGCCCCGAGTGTCATTTGGCTATTTGCGCTGCTGTGTGATTCAGGCAGAGCAGTTTTTCAGTCCATGTAGAGTTGAAGACTATAATTAACTCCTTAGTGGGCACTTGGTGATTACTTTATGGACACTGCTATGTAGATGCATAATTGTATTCATACCTCTGTACTTCCCACAATAGAAAAGACATTTTGGAGCAGTGAGGTTGCGGAATAAATATAAAAAATTGGGTGCAGTAATTCTTCTATAAATGGCGTTTTTCAGACTCCCATGGAAGTTTGCTGACCTATATTCATATACTTTACTGTGTAAGGAATACATATATCTCTGATCTAATGGAGCCTATAGACCATTTACATTGACAGAGCAGGACACCTCGCAGGCTCAGACCTGTCTGCTGGGAACTCCATGAACCCAGCTAAGGCTTCACTGTGCAAGAAAACTAGAGGAAATGTGTGAAAGCATAGGGGAATGTAGAACTTCTGGGCAGATTGACCCCTATGCCCCCAGGTGTCATGGTGTCCCTGGCACAAATCTAGGGTTAACATATAAAAATCTGTGTTTCCCGTCACAAACATGTTTCTAACTAGTAGAAAATCTGGGGCTGTAGCTGTGTATAAAGATTCACTGTGTGCTTATTTTCCAGGGCCAGATGACCGTATTTGCACAGTTTGGGGAAGATTTCCATCTCCCGGAAGACGCCGAGTTTTACTTTGTTTACAATGGCTCCAGTCACAGACACATTTCGTTTGCTGAGCGCCTGAGCTCTAACTCTCTGCGCTCCGTTTTCCCAGGTTAGAAGACATTCTCGCCAGTAAGGAAAATGATCAATTCTGTGCTAGTGCCACAGTCATCAGCCAAGCAGCTTTATCTGGATGCTAGGGCCAGTCTACTTTTTGCACTTTTGACAATTTTTTTTTTTTTTTTAAATTAAAATGTCTCTGGAGATGCGCTTGTTACAGAAAGTCTTAGATCTATGACTCCCCATATGGATTAGATGTAAAATCTGCGGAGAAAAAGTCAATGAATGAGGCCTTTCATAGTTCTGAATGACTTTTAGAAGCAGGAGTTGGTTCTATACTCGCCAGTGAGGCCGCCCTGCTGATCAGCTGCTTGGCGCCTCTTTACCCTGGCACTATGCTTTGCCCCCCTATAGTGGCCTTGCACGGCTGATATAGTATTACATGGTATCCGTTCAGATTAATGGCTAAGCATGTAATACATGACTGTTTTTATTCTCTCATTGTAATAATTCTCTGATCTGACCCAAAGCAGGGGTCCCTAAAATATGACCTTTCTTTCTGTTATGGGCAAACATGCAGATAAAATTCACATGTAATACATGCAGGTTTTGCAGCTGATCGACAGCACATTATTTTTGTTGCATTCCTATGTGCCTTCATGTAGACTTGACCTTATGATTCCCAAGAAAGTATGGGGAAACTCATCATGATTGATCATATACCAAGATAGACAATAGACTTATTAATTATCTCAGCATAAAGCTTTTTTCTCTCTTTTGTTTGTTTCCAGGCCACAATTGCGCCGAGTCCCTCAGTGTGACGGTCTGTATGCACACCCATGGGTATTCTCCAGTGATTGTGGCTTCCTCATCCATCTCCTATGTGAGGGATAAAGCCTGCAGCATATTGTACTCTCTAAAAAGCCATTGTGACCGTCCTACGTCCTCCAGCCATCAGACCATACTGGACAAGTTTGACGTCACTCCCCGAGACTTAACCTTTCTAGACAGGAGTATGATGCTGTGCTTAGCGCATGAGGACTTTACGCCTTCTTGGAATATTTTGGGATCATACGCGGAGTCTGGTAAGGTTGTCTCATTTATCATTGTTATTACAGAGGTGGTTTTTTTTTTAAAATAAAGGGAACCTGTCCGCTGTCCTATCCCCCCTAAACTGCCGCCATGTCTCTATTTCACCCTGTTCCTGCGTTCTACCAAGCGTCTTTGTATACCTCCGTGATTGCACTATAATTGTAAAATCAGTCTTTATTCTGCGCTCGCCCTGTACAAATCTGTGAGGACTAGACTTCTATGACATTGATTTCCCCCCGACTAATCCTCACCTTCTTGTAAGCACGTCCCCTGAGGAATGAGTCCTTGGCATGATTGACATGAGTTTTGTAATTGTGAAAATTCTTAGTTAAAGGGAGTCTGCCACCTATTTTTCGCCTATCAGCTGCCGGCACCGACATCAGAGGCTGATCTACAGCATTCTGTAATGCTGTAGATAAGCCCCCGATGTAACCTGAAAGAGATTAAAAACGAGTTAGATTATACTCACCGGGGGGGCGGTCCGGTCTTGGTCCGATGGGTGTTGCGGTCTGGCGCCTCCCATCTTCTAACGGTGACGTCTTCCTCTTTGCTACCTGTCGTGGCTCCTGCGCAGGCGCACTGCTCTGTCCTGTTGAGGGCAGAGCAGAATACTGCAATGCGCAAGTGCTGGACCTCTCCCGGCGCCTGCGCACTGCAAGACTCTGCTCTGCCCTCAACAGAATGCTGTAGATAAGCCCCTAATGTCGGTGACGGTAGCTGATAGGCGAAAAATAGGGCGACAGATTCCCTTTAATAAAGGGCTCACTGGAGTCTGATGCACCGAATCCACTGATGAGGAGTGCCATGCCAGTTGAAAAAAAAAAAAATTGGAGCAGCATTTCTGGTGTAAAAAAATGCTGGCACTTTTGCGTAATTTGATGGGCGGGTGTAGCCATGCCCCGTAACACCCCAGCGCCATCCATTTTGGCAGAGCTGCTTCAAAGTGAAGACGCCAAAACTTGTGAAACTTTTGTGCAACGTCACGTTGGGGTAACGTGTTTTGCTCCCGTTTTCTGGCTTAACTTTTTTGATGAATCGACCCCCATCCTCCATCTTGCTTTCCTGTCCCCTTATGCCTCCTGCTTTGCTGATGTTGCCCACTGTTTCCATGTGCGGCTAGGCTTCCTTGATTGCCTGGGGCGATGTCATATTTTGAGCACACCTGATGAAGACGGATTGTTCAGTTGAAACGCGTTGTGGATAATAAAGAAGCTTTTCAACTCCCCATTTCCATTTTTGCGCTCCTCCTTGACCGGGTTTGTTGTTGTACTGTTTTTAATTTTCTTCCTCTCCTGAGGTGCCCGGCTGGAGCTGCATTCTCCCCTCACTCACACACGGCTGGCGCTCCTTTTTTGACCGTCCATACAATACCCTGGATATTTTGAGCACAGGCTCTTACAATGCACACCAGGTCATCGGTGGTCACTGTGAATTGTACATGTGAGCGGTGGGCTCACGGCTTCCATTTGCCTTTTATGTTTTGCGTGCCGGTACTAGCGTCTTTCCAGGACTGCTAGGTGGGGATATCATATAGAGGCCATTATTCATCCAGTGGGAGGCTGTGTGTGTATCTTTATAGGCTGTGTTCTGATGTGCAATCCTCATAAATGCATAAAACAACTCTGTGTTTTTATAGGCTGCGCTTTATTGACCGGTCAGTCATCGCTCATCATAAATGCATAAAACAGAGAAGATAAATGCCTAAAGCAGAGTTGTATACATTCATAAATTGTGCTTTATTTCTCTACCCAAGTGGATGCAGCATATGTATGGTGCACAGTTACATACAGCAGGTGACATAAGTATTGAAAACGTCACCAATTTTCTTGGTAAATATATTTCTAAAGGTGCTATTGACATGAAATTCTCACCAGATATGCGTAACAACCCATCCAATCCACACAGGCAAAGAAATCAATGTGTCTTTATTCACTGTATAATGGCGCATACAGTGAGGACTGTCAATCAGTAGTAGGACCGCCTACTGGACTCCTATACACAGAAGCACTAGGCATTTTAATGAATTAAAATAAACTTTAGGCCTCATTCAGACATAAGTGTGCTTGATCATACTCAAAAAAACAAAAACAAAACACAGGCCAAATTTCATCAGTATTTTTTTATTAGTGTTTGGTTAGTGTGTAAGCTTTTACCTTCAGCGTTTGGTCAGCGTTTCATCATTTTTTTCTCAGATGAAAGAAAAAAACCTGAAGGTTTCTTAGTCTTTTTGCTGTCCTTTTTCACTAACCCGTAGACTTATAATGGTGATTTTTGAGCTGACCGCTCAGTCCACATAAATACACCATGTGAACAGCTCTATACACTCTAATTGGTTACGAGTTCTATCTGTGAAAAAACGACGTCTGAATGAGGCCTTATATTGAATATTTTCCAACAAATCTATATATCATTCTTCTCAGCTTCTCCATCTCTATACTGTGCTGTCCACGGAGCTCTGTGTAATCTGAGTGCAGTATGATGTAGGGACAGAGACCATGATTCCAGCGATGTGTCACTTACCAGGCTGCTTATGGTATTTTTTTATTTTATTTATAAAATCACTGCTTTATCAGCAGGAGATTATCACTTGAGGACGAGTAAACCTGCTGAGATGAAGTCCTCTTTGTCTGAGCACTGTATAAACACCTCAGTTTGGCAGTTTTCTGCCTATGCATAGTGTACACAGAAAACTGCCAATCAGTGCTGTGGGCAGGGTTCTACAGAGCGCAGCATTCAGGTAACTGCTGCATCTGCAACAGATTAAAACTTTTTTTTAATTAAAACTGCAGCAAGCAGTCCAGTAAAGTAAGTGACACATCACTGGAATCAGGGTCTGTGCCCCTACATCATGCTGCTCTCAGATGGGGCAGCAAGAAACCTGGTGATAAATTCCCTTTAAATCTGTTATCTAGACTAGAGACTTTTGTTGAAAAAAATGTATCTGTAAAAAGTACAAATGTTGTAATTCACGGACAGCATATTGAGATCTTAAATATTGGCACGCAGTGAAGCCATAAGACGTATTAGAGAGATGCAGAACGTGTTTTCTGTTCTTCCCGTCATATGTGTGGTTATTCGTCACTGTTTAGTCCTTTGTGCCTGGCCGCTCAGCGGCTCGTTCCCATTTCCCATGGTCATTATGGCCATTTGCAGACACATTTATCTTCTGTCTGCTTTGTACAGGTCAGTTTTCACAGGGCTCCCATGTATCCATGTACAGTTATTTCCTCCTCATCTGCAGCCTTTGCTTTGTGGTGGCGCTGGCCTTTCACCTTTACTCGGCTGGATATGTATAAGGCCTGCTGTGTGCGGGACCGCTCCATGTAGGATTCCCACTTCATGTGTTTTCCTGGCCATGGTGTGTCTCCAAGTTACACAGCTGTACCACCGCAGGGTATGAGCATACAGGAAAGGTGGGTGCAGGAAAGGCCATGGGAATAGCCAATTGTATGCCTGTGGGATTAATTGGGAATCTGCCCCAGAGGCCTTTATATAGGAGCTAGCTTTTATTTTCTTTAACTCCATGTGGCTGATGATTGCAGCTGTAATTCACATATGCAGGCTGCCATCAGGCGTGGTGTATACTACTAAACTGCGTTCTCTAGGAAGGCAGAAGTCAGGCCTCATGGTGTAAAGTCTGTGCTACTTCCTACACACTCATATGCTACCCTGTGCTGCTCCACAAAGTGGCCAAGAAGGTCCTATATTTTGGATACAATCCATACAAATTTGTGACTACCCGGAGGCAAAAAGGGGTCTGGTTAGTGACAAATCCTAAAGGGAATCGCTCACCTGGTTTTTGCTGCCGTATCTGAGAGCAGCATGATTTAGGGGCAGTGACCCTGAGTGCAGTGATTTGTCACTTACTGGGCTGCTTGCTGCAGTTTTGATAGTTTTATCTGCTACACATCTATAATTTTATCAGTTCTTTGATTGCGGGGCTCTGTATATCCCCATCAAACCACTGATTGGAAGCTTTCTGTGTACACCGTGCATAGACAGAAAGCTGCCAATCAGGGATGGGGGTGGGGTTACACAGAGCAGGAGGACTACATGGCACGAGACAACTAGTCCTCTGGTGATAACCATCTGCTGATGAAACAGTCACTACATTGAAACAACACCATGCAGACTATCAAGATATAAATCACCAGAATCAGGGTCTGAGCCCCTACATCATGCTGCTCTCAGATTACGTAGAAAATACGCTTAAAAGGGAATTTGTCAGTAGTAGGTCTTTATGTTGGAAACCATAATTTCTGCTAGTGTGCATATGGCACTTTATTACTGCATTTTTCTCCCATAAAATCAATTATGGTGTGGGAGGGAGAAGAAGGATGGATCACGATGAATTTCAGCTCTTCCTTTTTCTTCTCACTGCAGATGAGCAGATGCCAGACTGTGGATTGCAGCCCAATTGAAAACACCTGCATGCTCGGCAGACCTGAGTGTGCATGGGAGGGCGGTGAAACAGGAAAACTGTTGGCAGCATGGGGTGTGGCTGATGGCTATCAAAGGTGTATGGGCTTCTTTAGGCTTTATGCATATGGCACGTTATGGTTCTTTAAAAGTTCTCCCATTCACATGCATGAGGCCTAAAATGGTGACATGCCTTACTGGCATACTATAGATGGGTTTTATGGTTCACGCTTATTGACCGCAGACTGCTGAATCATGGCTGGGCTACTCTTCCCATGAACCTCCTGAGTGGGCAGGTGGTCACGTCACCGTGGGTCTGTGAATTGCATACTTGAAGATGTTAGGCCGACGAGTCACATCTGGTTCCTATGAATGCTTCATGTCTAAAAGTATGGCGGCCTACTCACACAAGGAGTAGCGGAAGCATGACCGTGCCCGTCGCACCCTGTAATAGCTCCACACAGAGTGACTTTTCTTCATAGCCCGGACCACCCTCTTTACACGATGTGTGCACTGCATCTTTTCTCTGCCGCTGTACCCGCATAGGTTTTGAAGCAGACGACGAGGAAAATATTGGTGGGGCTTTTCCTAAAGCGTTCTCTTTACTGTTTCTGCATCGTTTTTGCCGTTGAAGAATTTTTTTTCAATTCATGTATAAAATAGTGGTGGCCTCCATGCGAGAGCTGCCTGAGGGGTGGTCGGGGGCACCTCTCTTTTTGCCGCTTCATGGCTTTTAAAATGGATAAAAAAGACGGAACATAAACACAGCAGTCGTCTATAGATCATTGTGAATCTGTTCATCATCTTTAGGCCGCGCTCATGTGAACAGGTAGCTTGGAGCGCACAGGTAAGCCCTATATTATGGGGAACAGGCGCAAAGTTGCACTCGCACACCACCTCCTCACCTCGCCCCCTATCTGTCGGGAGTCCCGTAAGGTTCAGTCCTAGGGCCCCTGCTCTTCTCCGTTTACACCCGCGGCCTCGGACAGCTCATAGAATCTCGCGGCTTTCAGTATCACCTATATGCTGATGACACACAGATCTACATCTCTGGACCAGATATCACCTCCCTACTAACCAGAATCCCTCAATGTCTGTCTGCTATTCCTTCCTTCTTCTAGATTTCTAAAACTTAATATGGACAAAACAGAATTCATCATCTTTCTCCCATCTCACGAGACCCCCCCCCACCCCAACGGACCTATCCATTAAAGTAAACAGCTGCCCACACTCTCCAGTCCCACAAGCTCGCTGCCTCTGGGTTATCCTTGACACTGATCTCTCTTTCAAACCACATATCCAAGCCCTTTCCACTCCCTGCCGACTTCAGCTCAAAAATATTTCACGGATCCGTACATTCCTCAACCAAGAATCTGCAAAAACCCTAGTCCATGCTCTCATCATCTCCCGCCTTAACTACTGCAACCTTCTGCTCTGTGGCCTCCCCTCTAACACTCTTGGAATCTTTTCTAAACTTTACTGCCCGACTAATCCACCTGTCCCCCGCTATTCCCCGGCCTCTTCCCTCTGTCAATCCCTGCTCTCGCTCCCCATTACCCAAAGACTCCAGTTCAAAACCCTAACCATGACATACAAAGCCATCCACAACCTGAGTCCTCCATACATCTGTGACCTCGTCTCCCGGTACTTACCTGCACAAAACCGCCGATCCTCACAAGATCTCCTTCTTTACTCCCCTCTTATCTCCTCTTCCCACAATCGCATACAAGATTTCTCCCGCACATCCTCCCTACTCTGGAACTCTCTACCACAACATATCAGACTCTCGCCTACCATGGAAACCTTCAAAAAGAACTTGAAGACCTACCTCTTCTGACAAGCCTACAACTTGCAGTAACCACCAATCCACCAAACCGCTGCACGACCAGCTCTACCCTCGCCTACTGTATCCTCACCCATCCCTTGCAGATTGTGAGCCTTCGCGGGCAGGGTCCTCTCTCATCCTGTACCAGTCGTGACTTGTATTGTTTAAGATTACTGTACTTGTATGTAGTATGTATACCCCTCCTCACATGTAAAGCGCCATGGAATAAATGGCGCTATAATAATAAATAATAAAGTAAAAACAGTGTGTTATGGCACCATCAGAACACAGCGACGCCACTAAATACGATATCTGTGCAACGTTCTATTATATACTCTGCTCTTAATGTTCTGATTATCTAGCAGTTAAGCTGAGACACAAAGGCATTAATAGTCGTTTAATGGCCGTCACTCGCTATACTGGTCCTATTCATTTTAAGTGCCTCTGATCGTTACAGTGGCCTTAATGGGGTCACCGATATTTCCCACTAGCTCGCAAGTTTTAGGTATGTGAGACACTTGGTACACAGTGTGATCGTCATACTGGCCGTCTTCGGTCCCTGAAGCACGGCTCCAGCCCACACCTTGTGCCGTACATCTACGCTGGAAGTGACAGCCCACAGGAACGATCCTCCGCTCCAGCTGGATCGTCTCTCAAGCCTGGCTCTGCTCTGGGCACAGACTTTCACTTTCTCTATAGTCTTTGCCCAGCAGATGGCGCTGTTCTCTTGCAGTTACTCAGGTATCACCTGTACTGGGCTAATCCCTCGTCCACCTCCTTACATTTACACCTTCAGCATGTGGTCAGTATTTTACATCAGTATTTACACTCATTATTCTCATTTGCACATGCAAACACGAGAAGCAACGAAATGAAACTGCAAGGGAGAAGATACAAATTAGATATTAGAAAACACTTTTTGACAGTGAGGGTGAACAATGAGTGGAACAGGCTGCCATGAGAAGTGGTGAGTTCTCCTTCAATAGAAGTCTTCAAACAGAGGCTGGACAGACATCTGTCTGAGATGGTTTAGTGAATCCTGCTTTGAGCAGATTGTTGGACACGATGACCCAGGAGGTCCCCTCCAACTCTACGATTCTATGTTCTATATATGGGATCTGAGTGGTTGGCATGCAGCCATCTTGTACATTGCTATACGTATCTTCCTTCCCCCTGCTATTTCTTATTTGTCATGGTAACTAAACCTGAGAGTCCCATTGAACTGGGTTTATACCATTACTGAATTCCACTCTAACACTCACCGATCATTACGTGACAGCATATCCCAGCAAAACGACATGGAAATAATCCTTTTATCATATGTGTCTGTGACGAGTCTTAATGTGAATAATTAGCTTGGCTTCTTGTATTTACACACATTTTTGAGGCTGAAAAATTAACAGAAAAAGAAGTGTGTGGTTTCCTGCAGTTTTTTTGCTTTTTGTTTAGTAGTCAGATTTGACCTTTCCTTTCAATCATAAAAGCCTCAAAAATTGATTTGTTATGGCTTTTAGGGCATGTTTCCACGTAGCGTTTGTTTTCAGGATTTGCTGCTGATTGAACGCTGCATACAGCCGCAGCGTCCAGTTGTTACAGCATAGTGGAGGGGATTGTATGAAATCCCATCTCTACTATACGTGCAGGGACGCAGGTGACACACCCGAAATTACGGACATGTGGCGTGTCTTTATAGACCGCAGTATGTCTATTTATCTTGTGGTGACGCTCCGTTTCCGCAAGATAAATAACCCAGTCTATGGATGCGATGCGGTGATTCCGCATGATTCAATGAGCACATGTGGTATCACCGCGCGCACAACAGGGGGTGGCGCTTTGGGCGGAGCGGTGTTTCCACTGCATCCAAAGCGCTGCAGGTACGCCGTGTGGAAACATACCCTTACATTTCCTTGAATAGACAGGCGGGCTTAGCCACGCTCCATCCCATCCATGCTTCGCCCCATTTCAGAGTAGATGGCCGGGCCCCATTTCAGAGTAGATGGCCGGGACTGGGGAAAAAGCACCCAAAATTGCATCAAAATTTTGCAATATTTCCAGCAGAGAACTTGTGAAAACACCTTCATGCCTCGGCCCCTGAGCACTATAGGTGCGTTTCCCTTTGTGATCGATAGGAATCCTATTAATATTACCTGATGTGGATTTTGGAGCAGAATCTGTTCCCATATTCTAAGTGCCATGTGAACAGCCCGTCGCCATTTACTCATGTTTGCTTTGTGAAGGTCTAGTTTACGGTTTTCTGTATTGTTCTTGTGGCAGGTGCAGAGCGTGGTAAGAACAGGTGTGTGATTGTTAGCTGTATGGGAACCTGAAGCCATAGCAATGTGCAGAAGATAAGGATGCCGCAGCTCACCTGCTGCAGGTCGTTCCGTATAACGTGCGGATATAATGCCCAAGTTTTCCTGATGTCACAGGAGAAACAAGCTGATTTTGGGAAGGTTAGGACTTGCTGCAGTGTATAAAGGGATTCCATCACCAAGTTTTGCTACCTAATCAGAGAACAGCATAATGTAGGGGAATTAACCCTGATTCCAGCGATTTGTCACTTACGGAGCTGCTGCTGTAGTTTTGATATAATCATTGTTTTATGTTCAAGAAATTATCATTAGAGGACTAGTAAACCTGCTGCCATATAGCCCTCCATATCCAGGAGCTGCCAATCACTGCTCAGTATAGAGATAATTGGTAGATCTGCAACAGAGAAAACAGGGATTTTATCCAAACTGCAGCAAGCAGCCCAGTCAGCAACACATCACTGGAATCTAGGATTCTGCCCCTACATCATGCTGCTCTCAGATGGAGCAGCAAACACCTGGTGACAAATTTCCTCTAAGGCTAAATATCCAAGTATCATCTCAGCAGAGCTGCCGCAGTGATGTCTGCAGCATTTTTTTCTTCACAGATATTATTGTGAAAGTGTGGGTGAGCCAGGCATTGCAACAAGTGAAATAAGTAATGACAGAGGATGAAATAATGGGCATCGATGCCCAGATGTAGTCTAATCCCAGACATAATGACATCCGCAGCATAAATTGACATTTTGCTGCTGTTATTAAATATGCGGCATTGGTCAGTTCGTGCTGCTGGTATTTTTCACATGTGAATGCGATTTCTTAAGATCCCATGCATAAAGCTGTAATCGTAAAACAGCAGAATATAATATACCGGTATATATTATGCAATGTCTGTAAAGCACTGTAGAAATATATATATATACAGTTAGGTCCATATATATTTGGACAGAGACAACATTTTTCTAATTTTGGTTCTTGACATTACCACAATGAATTTTAAACAAAACAATTCAGATGCAGTTGAAGTTCAGACTTTCAGCTTTCATTTGAGGGTATCCACATTCAAATTGGATGAAGGGTTTAGGAGTTTCAGCTCCTTAACATGTGCCACCCTGTTTTTAAAGGGACCAAAAGTAATTGGACAGATTAAATAATTGTAAATACAATGTTCATTTCTAGTACTTGGTTGAAAACCCTTTGTTGGCAATGACTGCCTGAAGTCTTGAACTCATGGACATCACCAGACACTGTTTCCTCCTTTTTGATGCTCTGCCAGGCCTTCACTGCGGTGGTTTTCAGTTGCTGTTTGCTTGTGGGCCTTTCTGTCTGAAGTTTAGTCTTTAACAAGTCAAATGCATACTCAATTGGGTTGAGATCAGGTGACTGACTTGGCCATTCAAGAATATTCCACTTCTTTTCTTTAATAAACTGGATTGCTTTGGCTTTATGTTTTGGGTCATTATCCATCTGTAGTATGAAACGACGACCAATCAGTTTGGCTGCATTTGGCTGGATCTGAGCACACAGTATGGCTCTGAATACCTCAGAATTCGGCTGCTTCTGTCCTGTGTCACATCATCAATAAACACTAGTGACCCAGTGCCACTGGCAGCCATGCATGCCCAAGCCATCACACTGCCTCCGCTGTGTTTTACAGATGATGTGGTATGCTTTGGATCATGAGCTGTACCACACCTTCACCAACTTTTCTCTTTCCATCATTCTGGTAGAGGTTGATCTTGGTTTCATCTGTCCAAAGAATGTTCTTCCAGAACTGTGCTGGCTTTTTTTAGATTTTTTTTTAGCAAAGTCCAGTCTAGCCTTTTGATTGTTGATGCTTATGAGTGGCTTGCACCGTGCAGTGAACCCTCTGTATTTACTTTCATGCAGTCTTCTCTTTATGGTAGATTTGGATATTGATACGCCTACCTCCTGGAGAGTGTTGTTCACTTGGTTGGCTGTTGTGAAGGGGTTTCTCTTCACCATGGAGATTATTCTGCGATCATCCACCACTGTTGTCTTCCGTGGGCGCCCAGGTCTTTTTGCATTGATGAGTTCACCAGTGCTTGCTTTCTTTCTCAGGATGTACCAAACTGTAGATTTTGCCACTCCTAATGTTGTAGCAATTTCTCGGATGGGTTTTTTCTGTTTTTGCGGCTTAAGGATGGCTTGTTCTACCTGCATGGAGAGCTCCTTTGACCGCATGTTTCTTTCACAGCAAAACCTTCCAAATGCAAGCACCACACCTCAAATCAACTCCAGGCCTTTTATCTGCTTGAGAATGACATAACGAAGGGATTGCCCACACCTGTCCATGAAATAGCCTTGGAGTAAATTGTCCAATTACTTTTGGTCCCTTTAAAAACAGGGTGGCACATGTTAAGGAGCTGAAACTCCTAAACCCTTCATCCAATTTTAATGTGGATACCCTCAAATGAAAGCTGAAAGTCTGAACTTCAACTGCATCTGAATTGTTTTGTTTAAAATTCATTGTGGTAAGGTCTAGAACCAAAATTAGAAAAATGTTGTCTCTGTCCAAATATATATATATGGACCTAGAGAGATATATATATATATATATATATATATATATATATATATATATATATATATATATATATATATATATATTTTTATATATATATATATATATTTTTATATATATATATATATATATATATATATATATATATATATTATAGTATATATATCAGATTTTTTTTTTCCTTTCAGGATTTTCTGTGTTTACATCCGCAGCATCTTTGTGCTTTTTTCCCTGCGTTTCTGACCCATTGAATGCACAGGAAAAAAAATGCTTGCTGCCAAGAGATGCAGAAATTTCTGCAAGCAAATACTCGACATTGTCACACAGCATGTGGATTGTTCATAGTAAAAAGACATTCCCGGATACTAAGCCCTACCCCTAAAGCTTTAAGGGTTTGTGTCTTTCATTCTGGATAAATTTGGGATTTTAGAACATTTTTTCTGTATGTAGTCAGATGTTGCCAATGTGTAAATGGTGCCGCTTACCAACAGGGGGTGCTGTGCTCACGGCAATGTTACAGATTGGAGGAGACAGATTAATAATGAGCGTCATTTCTACTCTTGAATAAACCCCACTTGACATTGTATACACAGCCGCTAATAATATTCCGAGCGCTGACAACAGCTTCAGCGTGTTTCATGTTTGCTGAAAGGCGAGAGATGGCGCAGCGCCGTGCAGAGGACGCGCGTGCTGTCACTATGTCCGGCAGTGTTTATTCCATAGATGTACATGCGCTGACGTAGATAAAGAACCACGTGAAATTGCCAGACAGTATTGTCCTCCATTCTCTGGATTTACCGTTGTGGACAGGTCACAGCTCACGGCAGTGGTCTGATTGCTCCTGGGAATGACCCGCACTTTAAGGCTAAGTTCAGGATTTGCTGAGGATTTGCGGTGTGGATTCGTAAATCTGCAGCAGTTTACAGCACATGCCAAGGACATAGATCTCGCACAAACCCATTCACACGTTACGGAAAAAAATGTGGGTTACAAATCTGCCGCATGCTCATTCATGTGTGGCGTTTTATGGCAGATTTCCCCCCATTCAGTGCTTTGTAATGGAGAAGGGTCAGATCAGAAGCCACAAATGTGATACCGCAGTGTCCATGTCGGCATGCAGAATAATGGTAATCTCTCCTTTTTATCACACGGTGAACACTGTAAAAATTAAACCTGAGCTACAATGGCAGAATTGGCAAAGTTGCTCCCCCCCCCCTAAATTGCCCCAATGGGGGAAACTACATCTTTAATATGTCCGATAGACATAAAAAAACTATAAAAACTGCCGAACCGTTTCTGTAAGTAAACTAGATTTAAAAAAAAAAAACTACTCCGAGCATAGATGTGACGGGGGTTGCTGAGACTGTAAAAATATTTGCTTTTTTACAGCTAAGCACTCGAGAGTCGCATGTTTTTTTTTTTTTCTTTGACAGCCAGTTTAAAAGAACATTTAACCTGAAAATGAATATTGAAACTGATCTGTTGGCCTACAGCACATTTTCCAGAAGGGTCAGTCTCTAGTTCCCTCATCCGCTGCTAGTCAGCTGCAGCCCACCCAGCGGCACTTGCAGGCTGTATGCTTTAGAGCTGTGGTCCCCAGGTCTCATCACGAGAGCCACATTCAGGTCTGATAGCTGGTCGTGACTCACATCCGAAACCCCCGCAACATGAATAGTGCTCTCACATGTCCCTCACGGTAGTGGCACCCAAAGCCCCCATTACCGGTATAATCACACTGAGGTGGTATGCCTAGGTTCAGGGGCTCCCACCTTACCTACTTTTGGTGTTCTCACATGAAGCACTCCTGACACTATCGCATCCAGTTCCGGGGCTAACGTTCTAAGCTGACAGACCGACACGAGCCACATATCGTGGGTTTGTGAGTGACATGTGGCTCTTGAGCCACAAGTTTGAGGACCCCTGCTTTACAAGTGCTGCTCTGACATTGATGACACCTCTGGAGCCCCTGACTTTCTCTGATGCGGCAGATATAGAGCACGCTCTTTCTTTTTCCACTTCTCAACATGTCTTTCCACTTAATGGAACGTTTTCAGGAAGTGAAATTGCAAATGGAAGTGTTATCCTGAGGCTGCCCCTTACATTCTTGGCTCACTTTCCACTGCAAGCAGGGACACAAGGACAGCAAGGACTGAGCACTGTGGGTGATCCGGATCGGCTTGGCGAAATTCTTCTGTACTGCGCTTGGACAGCTAAGTTTGACAGGTGTAGGCACCGTCTGTCTGGCTATTGACACCCCACAATTTAATTGTGAGGGCTTTACTATGGCTAAAGGGATTCTATTTTATATATAGGTTCAATTAGAAGTTGTATTAAACCGTTCTCCACATCACGCTGTTCACATGTTGACATCATGAAATGAAGACGACATCTAACAATTGATCGACAGTACCGCGACATTGTGAGGCTTCAAGCAATGGGATCAGCTGGGTCACCTTGTATAGTCTTGTAGTGCTGTACCCCACAACCTTAGTAACCTGAGGACCATCCTTCAGTAAGAGTGCCATGCCTCAGCAGAAATATAGTTACATAGGTTGTAAAAAGAAGTTCAACCTTTCTCCACCAATTGTTCATTTCATCACAAATTTAACTATAACCAGCAATGTTGTGTATCAAGGAAATCGTCCAGCCCTTTTATAACAGGTGCTATAATGTCTGCCATTACTATCTCTTGTGGTAGGACATTCTACAGTCCGACTGCTCTAACTAAAGAGTCCTTTCCTGTTTAGCTGCCGAAATCTCCTTTCTTCTACCCGTAATGAGTGCCCCCTAGGCCTCAGTATGGTCTTTAGAATAAGTCATATTTTGTACTGGCCACACATACAGGTGCTTCTTACAAAATTATAAAATCATCAAAAAGCTAATTTATTTTAGTTATTCAATACAAAAAGTGAATCTCATTATATAGAGTCATTACAGACAGAGTGATCTATTTCAAGTGTTTATTTCTGTTAATGTTGATGATTATGGCCTACAGCCAATGAAAACCCGAAAGTCATTATCTCAGTAAATGTCATTATCTGCTTAGTTTGTGGGATTAGGTAGTTCAGAGGTTAATCTGGACGGCCTCACTCTTGAGATTCTGGGTGTGACGTCCGTCTGCGAGTCTGGGCTGCAGTAAGACAGCACCCCGAGCAACCCCAATACCCTTTACCCCCTATACAGGGATCTAGATTTACAGCAGAGCCCAGGAGGTAGCAGTCTGAATACGAGCAGCGGACCAGAGCAGGACGGTCACCAGAAAGGGGTTAAAAAACGGGACCAAAAGCGTAGTCAAAAAATCCAAGTCTAAACCAGCAGAGGTACAAAAACGGCAGACAGTAGCAGAGTCAAATCCAGGCCAAGTTCAGACTCATAAATCGGGAGGGAGGCAGAGGTACAAAATCGTTAGGCAGTCACAGCGTCAAAAACCAGGCCAAGGTCAGAGTCGTAAACCAGGAGGACGGCAAAGGTACAAAATCGTCAGGCAGGAGCAGAGTCAGAAATCCAGGCCAAGTTCAGAGTCATAAATCGGGAGGGAGGCAGAGGTACAAAATCGTTAGGCAGTCACAGTGTCAAAAACCAGGCCAAGGTCAGAGTCGTAAACCAGGAGGACGGCAAAGGTACAAAATTGTCAGGCAGGAGCAGAGTCAGAAATCCAGGCAAAGTTCAGAATCAAAGATAGCAAATAGCAAAACTAGCACACTGTGGAAACCAAGACTATATCTGGCGGCCAACAAGAACAGCCCCAAGGTATTTGAGCGATCAGATCATCCCTCACAGGTTCACGGTCTGATGACGTCATTAGGACTGCCCCCGGGACCAGGCCAGATGGTGATGCACCAACCCCTTCATGACCGACAGAGGAGCTCAACCTGCGACCGCCAGATGCCTGCGGAGGAGCCTCCTCCCTGTTAGCAGTACCCATGGGCGGACCACAGCGCCTCCCAGTGGTCGAGGCAGGAACAGTCGTCCCCGAGTTTGACCGTGACATGACAGCCCCGCGCCTCCCAGAGGCCGAGACCGAAATATCAGAGCTTGGGTCTGACAGTGACGTGCCAGTCTGGTGCCTCCTAGTGGCCGAAGCAGGCACAGCAGTCCCTGTTTTCGATGGCGACGTGACACTGGGAGGCTTTTTATAGCCTCATTGTGGGCTCATTCCTCGTCCCTTATACTCAGACCCTTGGCCGAGTGTGTGTGACCCTGGTGTGCTTTGTGACTGTGATACTTTGCTTGTTTGGTTCTGATCTGGTTCTGTCCTTGTTATGAGTTCTGCCTGTCCCTCCTGTACTACACTGCCCTCTCCGTGTATGACTCATTGCCTATGACCTGACTATTCTCTGATTGCCCCTCTTGTACTGTGCTGCTATCTCTGCTATCTGCTTTCTATCTGCTGCTTGTGTTCTGACTATTCTCTTCTCGCCCCTCTGGTACCGCGCCGGCCTCTCCGTGTATGGCCCCCTGTTTGTCTGACCTGAGTTCCCCTCTCCTCTACTCCAGGATTCCTGAAGTAGAACCCTACAATCCTCTCCAGCAGTGGGACACTAAGCCCCGCCCCCTGTGGTCACATGATCGTAGGTCCTCGTACTTCTTACTAACTTCAGAGTCGCAGGTCCCGTCTGTCTGAACTTTCCCTGCAGTATCTGACCCCGGGCCCTCCCACAGTGTGGGTGAGTCACCCTGTTCAGCCGTGGCAGTTCGCCGGCGCTGACAGGATCCTGATAGTAAATTAGAATACCTTATAACACAAGCTTGAAAAATGATTTTAAAATCCGAAATGTTGGCCTAACGAAATGTATGTTCAGTAAATGCACTCAATACTTGGTCGGGGCTCCTTTTGCATCAATTACTGCATCAGTGCGGCGTGGCATGGAGGAGATTAGTCTGAGGCACTGCTGAGGTGTTATGGAAGCCCAGGTTGCTTTGATAGCAGCCTTCAGCTCGTCTGCATTGTTGGGTCTGGTATCTCATCTTCCTCTTGACAATACCAATCTATGGGGTTAAGGTCAGGCGAGTTTGCTGGCCAATCGAGCACAGTGATACTGTTGTTTGTAAACCAGGTATTGGTACTTTTGGCAGTGTGGAGAGGTGCCAAGTCCTGCTGGAGAATGAAATTTCCATCTACTAAAAGTTTGTCTGCAGAGGGAAGCATGAAGTGCTCTAAAATGTCCTGGTAGACGGCTGTGCTGACTTTGGACTTGATAATACACAGTGGACCTACACCAGCAGATGACATGGCTCCACAAACCATCACTGATTGTGGAAACTTCACATTAGACCTCAAAGCAGCTTGGATTGTGTCCTCTCCACTCTTCCTCCAGACTCTGAGACCTTGATTTCCAAATGAAATGCAAAATTTTCTTTAATCTGAAAACAACACCTTGGGCCACTGAGCAACAGTCCAGTTCTTTTTCTCCTTGGCCCAGGTAAGACGCTTCTGGCATTGTCTATTGGTCATGAGTGGCTTGACACAAGGAATGCAACACTTGTAGCCCATGTCCTGGATACGTCTGTGTGTGGTGGCTCTTGAAGCAATGACTCCAGCAACAGTCCACTCCTTGTGAATCTCCCCCAAATTTTTGAATGGCCTTTTCTTAACAATCCTTTTCAAGGCTGCGGTTATCCCGGTTGCTTGTGAACCTTTTCTACCACACTTTTTCCTTCCACTCAACTTTCCA
Organism: Dendrobates tinctorius; assembly: GCF_039654945.1. Lineage (NCBI taxonomy): Eukaryota > Metazoa > Chordata > Amphibia > Anura > Dendrobatidae > Dendrobates > Dendrobates tinctorius. The sequence continues at coordinate 5,299,074 of NW_027361751.1, forward strand.
TTTACCCCTTCCTGACATGTGACGTACTATACCGTCCTTGTGCACTGGGCCTTAATGCCCATGGACGGTATAGTACGTCATAGCGATCAGCAGCGCTCACAGGGGGAGCGCAGCTGATCGCGGCCGGGTGTCAGCTGATTATCACAGCTGACACCTGACGCTATATGCCAGGAGTGGTCACGGATATTAAGGAGGGGGGGCCCTGAGACCCTCAGAACAACGTGATGTGATCGCGTTGTTCCGAGGGCCTCCTCCCTGCAGGCCCCCCGGATCCAAGATGGCCGCGGGGTCCTGCAGGGAGGGGGCTTCTCAGTGCCTGCTGAGGAGCCTCCTTCACTGCCTGTCAGATTGCTGATCTGACACAGTACAGTGCAAAGTGTCAGATCAGCGATCTGACACTATATAGTGATGTCCCTCCCCCGGGACAATATAATAAAGTAAAAAAAAAAATAAAGTGTGAAAATAATTTTTAAAAAATTCCTAAATAAAGAAAAAAAAAAAATTCCCTAATAAACTTGTCAGAGACACCGCACTACACTTGCTCATAGAGCCAGTGCGCGTGTCCTGAGTACAGAAGCAGTGCTAAACGAGGTACAGGAGGAATAAACAGATGGGAGGTCAGACAAAGCCAAAGGTCATACACAGGATCACAGTACAGTACCAGGGATGAGACAGAGCGGATAATCAGGGCCAAGCAGAGATCAAAACCAAACAGACATAGGAGGTACCAGGCAGAATCCAAAGCGATATCCAGAGAACAGACCGAGTCATACACAGAGAATCAAGTAACCAGAACACAGCACAAACACACTCAGGGGTCACCACACAAATGCCAAGGGCAAGAGTATAACTGACAGGGATGGGAGCGTCCTGAGGCTATAAGAAGCCTCCCCCAGAACCAGGGAGAGGCCACAATCATAGCCCCAGGTGTGCAGGTAAGCCTGCATCGGGATCACAACCTTTAACCCCAGAAATGCCAATCATCAGCACTGGTTCCAAACATTAACCCCACGTCTGCGAGTCAAACCCGCACTGCGATCATGACAGTACCCCCCTCTCAACGGGGGGCCTCTGGACCCCCAGGCTTGCCCGGGTACTTAGCATGGAAAGCCCGTACCAGGCGATCAGCATGCATCAACCGGGCCGGCACCCAGGACCTGTCCTCCGGTCCATACCCCTTCCAATGAACCAGGTACTGTACCGACCGCCGTACCAACCTGGAATCTACGATATGACCAACCTCGTACTCCACCTGCCCCTCGACCAAAACAGGAGAAGCAGCAGACTCGGAGTCACCCCGGACTGCTTCAAAAGGTTTCAGTAGAGATTTGTGGAAGACGTTAGGGATCTTGAAAGAGGGTGGAAGGCACAGCCTATACGCCACTGGATTGATTTTTTTCCACAATCTTGTACGGGCCAATGAATTTGGGTCCTAACTTGGCTGACGGAATCTTTAACTTAATGTTTCGCGTGGAGAGCCAAACTTTCTCTCCCACCCGAAACATGGGACCAGGTGTTCCTGTCCCCGAAATACTTATACCTGCCTTGAGACCTGGATATACGCCGCTGGACTTCTGCCCATGTATTTTTTAACCGCTGAACAGCGTCCTCAGCCCCGGGGCACCCCGAATCCAGACGAGAAAACTCACCGAAATGAGGACTGAACCCATAGTTAATCAAGAAAGGGGACCTACCAGTGGATTGACTCACCCGACTATTGAAGGCAAATTCAGCTAACGGCAGTGCATCGCACCAGTCACTCTGTCTAGCAGAGGTTAGACACCTGAGGATCTGTTCCAGGGACTGGTTAGTGCGCTTCGTCTGCCCATTGCTCTCAGGATGGTATGCAGACGAAAAGGACAGAGACATACCTAATTTTTTGCAGAAAGCACGCCAAAACTTAGCCACAAACTGCACACCACGATCAGACACCACATTCAGGGGTACCCCATGCAACCGGATCACATGCTGCACAAACAACCTGGACAACGTCTCAGCTGACGGTAGTGCGGACAGGGGTACGAAATGAGCCTGCTTAGAAAACCTGTCCACCACTACCCATACCATTGTATTACCCTTAGATGGAGGGAGATTGGTAACAAAATCCATGGATAAGTGAGTCCATGGCCTTTCGGGCACTGCCAAGGGTATCAGCTCCCCTGCCGGCCGGCTATGAGAGCTTTTAGAACGAGCGCAGACCCCACAACCAGCAATGAATTTTTTTATGTCCGAACCAAGGGTAGGCCACCAAAAGATCCTAGCCACCGCCAGACGTGTGGCTGAAATACCAGGGTGAGCACTCAGCTTGGATTCATGGAACTCCTGCAAGAGTTTCAGGCGAAGTTGCTCTGGGACAAACAACTTCCCCTCCGGCTTGGCCGCCGAGGCCTGCGACTGGGCCCCCTGAATCTCCCGTTCCAATTCAGATGAGACCTCTGCTATCACAACCCCAGGGTGAAGAATGGAGGACGGTGGCTCAGGGGGCGACACCGGCTGAAAACTGCGTGATAAGGCGTCAGCCTTGACATTCTTAGACCCTGGACGAAATGTAACTGTAAACTGAAAACGGGAAAAAAAAAGTGACCAACGGGCTTATCTGGGCGTTAGTCTTTTAGCAGACTCAATGTACGACAAATTTTTGTGATCTGTGATCACCGTAACCGGGTGACTGGCCCCCTCCAAAAAGTGCCTCCATTCTTCAAACGCCAATTTGACCGCAAGAAGCTCTCTATTGCCTACGTCGTAATTTCTTTCCGCAGCAGAGAACTTCTTGGAAAAGAAAGCACATGGCCTGAGGTTGGTTAGAGTGGCAGGCCCTTGGGACAACACCGCCCCCACCCCCACCTCAGAGGCATCCACTTCCACGACAAATGGTTTGGACGGATCTGGCTGCACTAACACAGGAGCAGACATAAAACATTTTTTCAGCGTCGCAAAGGCCGCTTTTGCGAGCGAGGACCAATTTCTCACATCCGCACCTTTGCATGTTAGATCCGTGAGAGGTTTGACCACTTGCGAAAACCCCCGGATAAATTTGCGGTAATAATTGGCGAACCCCAAGAAGCGCTGAAGACCCTTAAGATCTCGGGGTTGCACCCAATCCGCAATGGCCTGCACCTTCTTGGGGTCCATGCGAAAACCCTCACCGGATACAATTAACCCCAAAAAGGACAACTCTTATACACAGAATACACATTTTTCCAATTTGGCATACAAATGATTTTCTCTCAGCCTTTAGAGCACAGTTCGTACATGTTTCAAATGAGAATACTTGTCGGGGGAATATATCAAAATATCATCTAAGTAGATAACGACAAAACGACCAATGAGATCCGAGAATACCACCTTGATGAAATTCTGAAATATGGCAGGGGCGTTGGTAAGACCAAACGGCATGACTAAATTTTCAAATAGTCCCTCGGTCGTGAGGAACGCGGTTTTCCATTCATCCCCCTCTCGGACCCTTATCAAATTATATGCCCCCCGAAGGTCCAGTTTAGAAAACCACTTTGCCCCTGATGGTTGGTTCCATAAATCGGGAATCAACGGAAGGGGGTACGTATTCCGTACAGTAATTTGATTAAGCTCCCGGAAGTCGAGACAGGGACGTAACCCGCCATCTTTTTTCTTTACAAAAAAGAAACCTGCCACCACAGGTGAGACTGAAGGACGTATGTGTCCTTTGCGCAGACTTTCAGTAATGTACTCCTTCATAGCCAAGCGCTCAGGACCGGACAAATTTAACAGACGGGCTTTGGGTAATTTAGCCCCCGGGACCAGCTCAATAGCGCAGTCAAAGGGTCTATGTGGCGGTATCGTCTCTGCCTCGCTTTCGGAGAATACATCTTCGAAGTCCTTCAGGCATTCCGGAATACCTTCCAGCTCGACAGATGATACAGACACAGATTTAACAGGTTCAACCAGCAGTGCGGCTTTATCATATAACTCAAAATCATTAAACCCCCATTGTACAATCTCCCCCGTTTTCCAGTTAATAACTGGGTTATGGTGTTGTAACCAGGGCATGCCCAACACCAACCCTGCAGGTAGATTGTCCAGCACAAAACAACTTATGTTTTCCACATGAGTAGCGCCCACTCTGAGCGAAAACACATCAGACATAAAGCGAATTCCCTCCTTAGTGAGGGGAGAGGAGTCAATGGCCATCACCTTGATCGGAACCTTGAGCCTAACTGTCCCTATCTTGCAGTGTGTGACCAATTGGGAGTCAATAAGATTAATAGATGATCTGCAGTCCACAAAGGCTGTAGAGGAAAAAGAACTACCATCCACAAACAGTTCCACAGGCAGTACTACTTTAGAAAATGAGGAAAATGGTACCTGAGGGTCTGAGCAGCCTCCCCGTTGACTACCCAGACCTAGTCGTTTCCCGCCGACCGGGTTTGAAGACGGGCAATTCGGGCACTCCCTTTTCCAATGTCCCGTTTTACCGCAGTAAAAGCATAACTGCTTGTCCTTCCGGCGTTTCCTCTCCGTATCCTTCAGGGAGAGGGCGCCTACATCCATGGGCTCAGGGGCAGTCTCTTTTCCACTGGGGAATAATGGAGTATCCACCTGCATCACCCCTCTGGCCCGCAGCCTGCGGGCCATCCGGACGGCCTGGGTCATGGCGTCCTCGAGAGAGTTAGGTGGGGGATGTAACGCCAAGGCATCCTGCAGCCGCTCGGACAAGCCTCTGCGAAAGAGTCCTCGGAGTGCGGCGTCGCTCCAAGAGACCTCTGCCGCCCTGCGGCGGAACTCAGAACAAAACCACTCAGCTGTGTGTTTCCCCTGACAGACACTCATCACCATGTCCTCTGCCAATCGCACTCGGTCAGGTTCATCATAAATGTGCCCGAGGGCCTCAAAGAATGCGTTCACTGACATACGTTCAGGAGCAGAGGAAGACAGAGAGAAAGCCCATGCTTGCGGAGCCCCCCCGAAGTAGGGAAATAATGACCCCCCCACCCTCTGGAACTCATCCCCGGAGGAGCGGGGCCTTAGAGAAAAAAAAAGCTTGCATCCTTCTCTGAAAGACCTGAACTCCTTTTTATCCCCTGAGAAAAGGTCTGGTAATTTGACCGGAGATTCTGGGGACACTAATGACACATCCCTACCCCCAGAACCAGAAGCCCCTGCATCGACAGCCCCCTGCACAGTAACCACTAACTGTTGCTGGGTATGGGCCATCGTGCGTTGTTCCACATTGAGCTTATGGAACATTTGGGTCAGGTGCTTGACCTGATCAGCCAAGGCTTGTATGGGATCCATGAGGATAACACACACTTTTTTTTTTTTTTTTCTTCAGAAAAAAACAAAAAACAAACAAACAAAAAAAACTGAAATGGTCAGTTATAATGTCAGAGACACCGCACTACACTTGCTCATAGAGCCAGTGCGCGTGTCCTGAGTACAGAAGCAGTGCTAAACGAGGTACAGGAGGAATAAACAGATGGGAGGTCAGACAAAGCCAAAGGTCATACACAGGATCACAGTACAGTACCAGGGATGAGACAGAGCCGATAATCAGGGCCAAGCAGAGATCAAAACCAAACAGACATAGGAGGTACCAGGCAGAATCCAAAGCGATATCCAGGAAACAGACCGAGTCATACACAGAGAATCAAGTAACCAGAACACAGCACAAACACACTCAGGGGTCACCACACAAATGCCAAGGGCAAGAGTATAACTGACAGGGATGGGAGCGTCCTGAGGCTATAAGAAGCCTCCCCCAGAACCAGGGAGAGGCCACAATCATAGCCCCAGGTGTGCAGGTAAGCCTGCATCGGGATCACAACCTTTAACCCCAGAAATGCCAATCATCAGCACTGGTTCCAAACATTAACCCCACGTGTGCGAGTCAAACCCGCACTGAGATCATGACAAAACTAATTTCTTTATGTAAATAAAAAAAACAATAGAAGTACCCATATTTAGTATCGCCATGTCTGTAGCGACCCGCCCTATAAAACTGACCCACTAGTTAACCCCTTTAGTGAACCCCTTAAAAAAGGCAAAAAACAATGCTTTAGCATCATACTGCCGAACAAAAAGTGCAATAACGTGCAATCAAAAAGACGGATATAAATAACCATGGTACCGCTGAAAACGTCATCTTGTCCCGCAAAAAATGATCCGTCATACAGCGTCATCAGTGAAAAAATAAAAGTTATAGCTCGCAGAATAAAGTGATGTAAAAATAATTATTTTTTATATAAAAGTTTTTAAAATGTATAAAAGCGCCAAAACATAAAAAAATGATATAAATGAGGTATCGCTGTAATCGTACTGACTCGAAGAATAAAATCGCCTTATCAATTTTACCACACACGGAGAGTGTAAACGCACCCCCCCCCAAAAAAAGAGATTAATGAAACGCTAGTTTTTGTTCATTCTGCGTCCCAAAAATCGAAATAAAAAGCGATCAAAAAATGTCATGTGCCCGAAAATGGTACCAATAAAAACGTCAACTCGTCCCGCAAAAAATAAGACCTCACATGACTCGGTGGGTCAAAATCCGGAAAAATTATAGCTCTCAAAATGTGGTGATGCAAAAACTATTTTTTGCAATAAAAAGCGTCTTTTAGAGTGTGACAGCTGCCAAACATAAAAACCCGCCATATATCGTAAATCAAACCCCCCGTTATCACCCCATTAGTTAGGGAAAATTAATAAAATAAAAAAAAATGTATTTATTTCCATTTTCCTGTTAGGGCTAGGGTTAGGGCTGAGATTAGGGTTAGGGGTGTGTTGGGGTTGGGGTTAGAATTGGGGATTTCCACTGTTTGGGCACATCAGGGGCTCTCCAAACGCAACATGGCGTCTGATCTCAATTCCAGCCAATTCTGCGTTGAAAACGTCAAACGGCGCTCCTTCCCTTCCAAGCTCTGCCATGCGCCCAAACAGTGGTTTACCCCCACATATGGGGTATCAGCCTACTCAGGACAAACTGCACAATAACTTTTGCAGTCCAATTTCTCCTGTTACCCTTGGTAAAATAAAAACAATTGGACCTGAAGTAATTTTTTTGTGAAAAAAAGTTAAATGTTCATTTTTTTTTTTAAACATTCAAAAAATTCCTGTGAAGCACCTGAAGGGTTAATAAACTTCTTGAAACTGGTTTTGAGCACCTTGAGTGGTGCTGTTTTTAGAATGGTATCACTTTTGGGTATTTATTATCATATAGACTTCAAATGTGATGTGGTCCCTAAAAAAAAAATGGTGTTGTAAAAATGAGAAATCGCTGGTCAACTTTTAACCCTTATAAGGCTAGTTTCACATTAGCGTTTTTTAGCGCTGCGCTTCGTGCGCAATAGAATCGCATACAAAAAACGCACCATGTGTTTTGTATGTGTTTGCTTTTTTTAGGCGCATGTGTTTTAACCAATTTCTAGTCATGTTAACTCTTAAAACGTATGCGATTTTAAACGCAAGCGTGTGCATGTCCATGCGCACGCCTGCGTTCCCATAGACTGTAATGTGATTTTTTTGCGCATTCCTTGCGCAAGCGTGTGCATGCGTTTTTTTTTAGACAGGTCGGACTGACCAAAAATGCAACAGGTTGCGACCGGTGCGCCTAGGCGTACACTACAAAAAAAGCACGAAAACGCATATGAACGCGTGCATACGCTAGACCATGCGCACGTCATGTTAAAGATAGGGGCACAGGACGCATACGCATGGACGCGCACGAAGCGCAGCGCTTAAAAAGCTAGTGTGAAACCAGCCTAACTTCCTAACAAAAAAAAATTTGGTTCCAAAATTGTGCTGATGTAAAGTACATATGTGGGAAATGTTACTTAAGTATTTTGTGTGCCATATCTCTGTGATTACCGTAATTAAGGGCATGAAAATTCAAAGTTGGAAAATTGCAAAATTTTCGCCAAATTTCCGTTTTTTTTAAAAATAAACACAAGTTATATCAAAGAAATTTTACCACTAACATGAAGTACAATATGTCACAACAAAACCGTGTCAGAATCACCAGGATTTATGGAAGTGTTCCAGAGTTATTACCTCACAAAGGGATAGTGGTCAGAATTGTAAAAATTGTCCTGGTCATGGCAGGCACGGTACTGCATAAGGAACGTGCATCTGACTGTAGAGCCCCCATGGTCTTAATTTAGAAGGGAACTCTGTGCAGTGCCTCCCCTCCCACTACTCCACCCCAGGTCATGCCATAATTAGGACGCCCAACTGACCAACGGGAAGAAGGAGGAAGGGGCATCCAGCCACACCCTCAGGGGTTAAATTCAGGTGCTAGGGCCGGAGTCTTACTCTTCCTCCCCGGCTGATCCCTAGAAGCTTTTGCTGAGCTCTACACAACAATGAAAACGGGCATAGAGCGGTTTGTTTGTTTTATACCAGATACGGTGGTGGTGTGGTCCGACATAATACCACAAGCGGTATGGCATGGAGCGAAAGACCACAAAGCCATCGACAAGTCAAGGAGAAAGATAAACACGAAGATGGCAAAGTTTGTCAAAGAAAACTACGGCATCGTGGTTCACCACCACATTCTGGAAAAATACATCTCACAATTCCTAAGACCGGACGGCGTTCACCTTACAGATATCGGGCTAGATATATTTTTAACTAATTTGCAGGACGGGGTTGAACAGGCCTTAATGATGTTGTGTGGGGGTCGGAGTCCTGTGTAGGTCATACACATGATCCTCCGTGGCGGTAGTGTAGAGGGGGGCAAGGTTCGTAACCTCTCATCTGCTTCCTTGCCCAGCGGTCAGTGACGGGACTTCCAGCTTTGAGACCGTTGTGAATTGCACTTGCCTCTATCTGCTTATTAATAAACTGTGACCAACCGGTTTAACCCATCCATGCTTGTCGGTGTTTTGTTATTAGGGGATTGGTGGGAGGAGGGAAGGCACTGCTTACGACACACAGGTCTCTGCAGTCTGTCAGGCACAGTACTGCACAAGGAACGTGCATCTGACTGTAGAGCCCCCATGGTCTTAATTTAGAAGGGAACTCTGTGCAGTGCCTCCCCTCCCACTACTCCCCCCCCCCCCCCCCCCCCTCCAGGTGATGCCATAATTAGGACGCCCAACTGACCAACGGGAAGGAGGAAGGGGCGTCCAGCCACACTCTCAGGGCTTAAATTCAGGTGCTAGGGCCGGAGTCTTCCTCTTCCTCCCCGGCTAATCCCTAGAAGCTTTTGACCCACTCTCCCTCCGTTATAGATCGCGGATGTGTGGTGCGACTGTTGATTAACCCCTTTCTGACATCAGACGTAATATCCCGTCCATGGGACCCGGGCCCCTATGCCCATGGACGGGATAGTACGTCTAGCGCGATCAGAGGCGCCCACGTGGTGAGCGCCGCTGATCGCGGCCGGGTGTCAGCTGATTAACACAGCTGACACCCGGCACTATGTGTCAGGGGCTATCACGGACCGCCCCTGACACGTTAACCCCTTGCACACCGCGATCAAACACTATCGCGGTGTACCGGGGGTTAAAGGGAAGCATCGGCAGGGAGGGGGCTCCTTCCTTGCTTCCCTGAGCCCCCCACAGCAGCGCAATGTGCAGCGCTGCTGCGGTGGACTCTTTCCCTGCAGGTTCCCGGATCCAAGATGGTGACGGGGACCTTCGGGGGCCTGCCAGGGAGCTGGCTTCCTCAGTGCCTGCAAACCGCAGGCAAGGAGGAAACCTGCACACTGCCTGTGACAGATCGCTGATCTGTCACAGTGATCTGTGATGTGATCAGAGATCTGTCACAGGACAGTGATGTCCCCCCTGGGACAACCTAATAAAGTTAAAAAAAAAAAAAAAAAAGTGTAAAAATAATTTTAAAAAAAATCGCTAAATAAATAAAAAAAAAAAAAATATTCCCTAATAAATTCATTTTTTGGAAATAAAAAAAACCAAACAATAAAAGTATACATATTTGGTATCGCCGCGTCCGTAACGACCTGCCCTATAAAACTGTCCCATTAGTTAACCCCTTTAGCGAACCCCTTAAAAAATAAAAATAAAAAAAAAAGCAAAAAAAGATTTATTATCATACCGCCGAACAAAAAGTGCAATAACGCGCGATCAAAAAGACGCATATATCCATGGTAGCGCTGAAAACGTCATCTTGTCCCGCAAAAAACGAGCCGCCAAACAGCATCATCAGAGAAAAAATAAAAAAGTTATAGCTCGCAGAATAAAGCGACACAAAAATAATAATTTTTTATGCAAAATTGTTTTTATTGCATAAAAGCGCCAAAACATAAAAAAAGGCATAAATGAGGTAGCACTGTAACCGTACTGACCCGAAGAATAATACTGCTTTATCATTTTTACCACACGTGGAACGGTGTAAACGCACCCCCCAAAATAAATTCTTGAAATGCTGGTTTTTGTTAATTTTGTGTCCCAAAAATCGGAATAAAAAGCGATCAAAAAATGTCACGTGCCCGAACATGATACCAATAAAAACGTCAACTCGTCCCGCAAAAAATAAGACCTCACATGACTCAGTGGGTCAAAATACGGAAAAATTATAGCTCTCAATATGTGGTGATGCATAAACTATTTTTACAATAAAAATCGTCTTCTAGCGTGTGAAAGCTGCTAAAAATAAAAACCGCCATATATCGTAAATCAAACCCCCCGTTATCACCCCCTTAGTTAGGGAAAAATAATAAAATTAAAAAAATGTATTTTATTTCCATTTTCCCATTAGGGTTAGGGCTAGGGTTAGGGCTGAGATTAGGGTTAGGGGGTGTGTTGGGGTTAGGGTTGGAGTTAGAATTGGGGGGGTTTCCACTGTTTGGGCACATCAGGTGCTCTCCAAATGCAACATGGTGTCTGATCTCAATTCCAGCCAATTCTGCGTTGAAAAAGTCAAATGGTGCTCCTTCCCTTTCAAGCTCTGCCATGCGCCCAAACAGTGTTTTACCCCCACATATGGGGTATCAGCCTACTCAAGACAAATTGCAAAACAACTTTTAGGGTCCTATTTCTCCTGTTGCCCTTAGGAAAATAAAAAATTGGGGGCAAAATATCATTTTTGTGGGAAAAAAAATTTTTTTATTTTGACGCCCGGGCGTTATAAACTTCTGTGAAGCCCTTGGGGGTTTAAAGTGCTCACCACACATCTAGATAAGTTCCTTAGGGGGTCTAGTTTCCAAAATGGTGTCATTTGTGGGGGTTTCCACTATTTAGGTACATCAGGGGCTCTCCAAAGGCAACATGACACCCGCAGAGCATTTCATCAAAGTCTGCATTCCAAAACGTCACTACTTCCCTTCCGAGCCCCGACGTGTGCCCATACAGTAGTTTTCTCCCACATATGGGGTATCAGGGTACTCAGGACAAATTGGACAACAACTTTTGGAGTCCATTTTCTCCTGGTACCCTTGGGAAAATAAAAAAATGGGGACTAAATGATTGTGTTTGTGGAAAAAATACGATTTTTTTTATTTTCATGCCCGGGCGTTATAAACTTCTGTGAAGCACTGGGGGAGTTCAAAGTGCTCACCACACATCTAGATAAGTTCCTTAGGGGTCTAGTTTTCAAAATGGGGTTACTTGTGGGGGGATTCCACTGTTTAGGTACATCAGGGGCTTTCCAAACGCGACATGGTGTCCGATCTCCATTCCAGCCAAAAAAGTTAAATGGCGCTGCTTCCCTTCCGAGCTCTGCCATGCGTCCAAATAGTTGTTTACACCCACATATTGGGTATCAGCGTACTCAGGACAAATTGCACAATAACTTTTAGGGTCCTGTTACCCTTGTGAAAATAAAAATTGGGGGTGAAAAGATCATTTTTGTGGAAAAAATAACATTTTTTAATTGTACTGCTGTACGTTATAAACTTCTGTGAAGCCCTTGTGTGTTCAAAGTTCTCACCACATATCTAGATAAGTTCCTTGGGGGGTCTATTTGCCAAAATGGGGTCACTTGTGGGGGGTTTCCACTGTTTAGGTACATCAGGGGCGTCCGATCTGAATTCCAGCCAATTTTGCATTGAAAAAGTCAAACGGCGCTCCTTCCCTTCTGAGCTCTGCCATGCGCTGAAACAGTGGTCCCCCCCCACATATCAGGTATCAGCGTACTGAGGACAAATTGCACAATAACTTTTCCAGTCCAACTTCTCCTGTTACCCTTTGGTAAACTAAAAAAAAAATTGAACCTGATATATTTTTTTTGTGGAAAAAAAGTTAAATGTTCATTTTTTTTTTTTAAATATTCAAAAAATTCCTGTGAAGCACCTGAAGGGTTAATAAACTTCTTGAATGTGGTTTTGAGTACCCTGAGGGGTGCAGTTTTTAGAATGGTGTCACTTTTGGATATTTTCTATCATATAGACCCCTCAAAGTGGCTTCAAATGTGATGTGGTCCGTAAAAATAAATTGGTGTTGTAAAAATGAGAAATTGCTGGTCAACTTTTAACCCTTATAACTTCCTAACAAAAAAAATTTTGGTTCCAAAATTGTGCTGATGTTTACATGTGGGAAATGTTACTTAAGTTTTTTGTGTGCCGTATCTCTGTGTTTTAAGGCATAAAATTTCAAAGTTGGTAAATTGCGAAATTTTCAAAATTTTCGCTAAATTTCCGTTTTTTTCACAAATAAACGTAAGTTATATGAGTTAAATTTTACTACTAATATGAAGTACAATATGTCACGAGAAAACATTGTCAGAATCACCGGTATCCATGGAAGCGTTTCAGAGTTATTATCTCATAAAGGGACAGTGGTCAGAATTATAAAAATTGGCCCGGTCATGAACGTGCAAACCACCTTTGGGGGTAAAGGGGTTAAAATTTATATTTTAAAAAAAAAATATATGCATTTGTTTTGTGCAAAGTTATTATTCACGTTATATTGTTGTTATGTCACAGCGGTAGTGTAGAGGGGGGCAAGGTTTGTAACCTCTCATCTGCTTCCTTGCCCAGCGGTCAGTGACGGGACTTCCAGCTATGAGACCGTTGCGAATTGTACTTGCCTCTCTCTGCTTATTAATAAACTGTGACCGACCTGTTCAACCCATCCATGCTTGTCGGTGTTTTGTTATTAGGGGATTGGTGGGAGGCGGGAAGGCATTGCTTACGACACACAGGTCTCTGCAGTCTTAACATGCAAACCACCCTTGGGGGTTAAGGGGTTAATATTCTTGGATACAGCACTCTGTGAACAGTCAGCTTCTTTAGCAATGACCTTTTGTGGCTCACCCTCCTTGTGGAGTGTCAGTGACTGCCTTCTGGACATCTGTCAAGTCAGCAGTCTTCCCCATGATTGTGGAGCCTACTGAAACAGACTAAGGAACCTTTTTAAACGCTTAGGAAGCCTTTGCAGGTGTTTCTTGTAAATTATTCTAATTTAACAGAAATAAACACGTGAAATAGATCACTCTGTTTGTAATGTCTCTATATTATATGAGTTTCACTTTTTGTATTAAAGAACTTTTTGATGATATTCTACACAGGTGGTCAAAATTGTTGATATCCCTCATTTAATGACAGAAAAACCCATAATGGTGACAGAAATAACTCGAATCTGACAAAAGTAATAATGAATCAAAAATCAATGAAAATGAACTAATGAAAGACAGACATTGCCTTTCAACAATACTTCCACAGATTTTTAAAAGAATAAAACTCATGAAATAGGCCTGGACAGAAATGATGGTACCCTGAAAATAATGTGACAAAAGGGACATGTTAAATCAAGGTATGTCCATTAATTAGCATCAGAGGTGTCTACAATCTTGGAGTCAGTGAGTGGGCCTGTATAGAGGGCTAGAGATACTCACTGTGCTGTTTGGTGACATGGTGTATATCACACTCAACATGGACCAGAGGAAGCGAAGGAAAGAGTTGTCTCAGGAGATTAGAAAGAAAGTTATAGACAAACATGTTAAAACAGGTAAAAGATATAAGACCATTTCCAAGCAGATTGATGTTCCTATGACTACAGTTTCACATATCATTCAGAAATTTAAGTTCCATGGGACTGTTACCAAACTCCCTGGACGTGGCCGCAGGAGAAAAATTGATAAATCAATGAGACTGATAATACGAATGATAACAAAAGAGCCCAGAAAAACTGAACTTCAAGCTCAAGGAATATCAGTGTCAGATCACACCATTCGTCGTTGTATGAGCCAAAGTGGACTTCACGGTAGACGACCAAGGAGGACACCATTGTTGAAAAAAATCATAAAAATGCCTGACTGGAATTTGCCAAACTACATGCGTACAAGTCTCAAAGATTCTGGGAGAATGTCCTATGGACAGATGAGACAAAAATAGAACTTTTGGGCAAGGCACATCAGCTCTATGTTCACAGACGGAAAAATGAAGCATATCAAGAGAAGAACACTGTCCCTACTGTGAAACATGGAGGAGGCTCTGTTATGTTCTTGGGCTGCTTTGCTGCATCTGGCACAGGGTGTCTAGAATCTGTGCAGGGTACAATGAAATCTCAAGACTATCAAGGGATTCTAGAGAGAAATGTGCTGCCCAGTGTCAGAAAGCTTGGTCTCAGTCGCAGGTCATAGGTCTTGCAACAGGATAATAACCCAAAACACACAGCTAAAAACACTCAAGAATGGCTAAGAGGAAAACATTGGACTATTCTCAAGTGGCCTACTATGAGCCCTGAACTAAATCCTGTTGAGCATCTTTGGAAAGAGCTGAAACATGCCTTCTGGAAAAGGCAACCTTCAAACATGAGACAACTGGAGCAGTTTGCTCTTCTTGAGGAGTGGGCCAAAATACCTGTCCAGAGGTGCAGAAGTCTCATTGACAGTTACAGGAATCCTTTGATTTGCAGTGATTGCCTCAAAAGGTTGTGCAGCAAAATATTAAGTTAAGGGTACTATCATTTCTGTCCAGGCCTATTTCATGAGTTTTATTTATTTTTTTTAAATTCTTTGGAAGCACGATTGAAAAGCAATGTCTGACTTTCATTTGTTCATTTTCATAGATTTTTTATTTATTATTACTTTTGTCAGATTCAAGTTATTTCTGTGACCATTGTGGGTTTTTCTGTCATTGAAAGAGGGGTACCAACAATTTTGACCAAGTGTGTATCACTATAGTATATATAAAAGATTTTTGTTTCCTTTTTTCCTCATCAAGCGCATGTTCAATAAATTGTATGTACTTCATCACACAAAAACGCAAGCCTTCATACAACTATATTAATGGACAGTTAAAAAGAAAAGTTAGAACTCTTGGTATGAGTTGATAAAAAAAATGCCGTGTCTTGAAGGCCAAACTAGGAGCATCTTTAAGGGGTTAATTGCAGTGTTGGTAGACAGACTACTTGAGGAATGGAGCTTATTGAAATGGGCACGGTCTCTTTTTGAAGACAGAAGCCGCAGTCCGCTATCTCTTCGTGCTCGCACATCTTTACTTGTAGTCCTCTCCATACTTGCACATTTATTCTCTCCCCAGCTTAGTTTTCATGTGTCTTCAATAGGCAGAGGGTGTAAGCGGCTGCTAAGGATGGGATGTGAAAGTTAAGCATTCCCGACTCCTCTTTTTCCTGACATTCTTTGGGAGAAGTCAATCAGACCAAAATTTCTAATGAATCCCTATTGCAAAATAAATAATTTTTTAGGGAAATTTCGTGAAAACCTAGCTATTTAGTTATCATTTTTTTTTTTAAATCATTTTCCGATCTGGTGTAAATTAATGGAGCTATCCGAAGTCCAAATTAATTTTTACCCTAATTTCCTATATACTTAATGTTATAATCTCCACTATTTTCGATTCTTCTTGAATTAGAAGTGCCCTGTCCTTCCCTAACTACACTGCAGCTACTTTTCTTTATTTCTCTCATTTTCCACATCCTTTTTTGTGACATTTTGTTTGAGAACCCTGCATTGAGCAGGGGGTTGGACACGATGACCCTGGAGGTCCCTTCCAGCTCTAACATTCTATGATTCTATGCTGGAATACTCCGTGTTATGGGGGTAGAGGCTGCAGTGACTGCGCTCTCCACGCAATATGAAGCATCATGAATGACACTAGTTTCAGGTGCCGGACTATTCTCTGCATGAGGTGCACAAGCACAGCACGCGCTCGGTTGCCGGCACAAGTCAGCAGTAACGAGACGGCAGCAGTGTACGTTGTCAGGATACCCGGCGTGCAGAGACCAGTGGCGTCACTTGAGGATGGGGGGCTGCGGTGCCGGATTTTTCCGACACTTTAATGCTGATCTGGGCAACACTACTTTAAGACCAGTAAGGCCCCCATATGCATTAGAAAAAAAAATCAGTTGAACCCTCCAATTTCGGCGAGATCAGGCAACCATTGAATGAATGTGGGGGCCTTCCAACTCTAAAGGCCGGAAGGGTCTGACCTTTTGAGTTCGGGCATCCGATCCTTTTTTTGGCGTGGAGATAAGCTGCTGCCAGGAGAGTCTGTCATCAGGTCTGTCATGGGGAACACAGGAATGACATCAGAGCCCAGAGCCGATCGTTCTGTGTATGGGGAAGCCATGTAAGATAGCTGTAGGCCAAACGAAAGATTGGTTTTTCGCTATCTGATGTCCATAGAGGCCTTCAGTCGTCTTCATACTTTTCTTCCTCAATGGATTTGTAATATTAAAACAAGATTCTAGAATATAAATGACACCTGAAGGGAAAACCTTATTTTTCTCCGTATTTATTTATAATGCCATTAATTCCACAGCGCTTTACAGACATTATTGGCACTGTCCCCGATGGGGCTCACAATCTAGATTCCCTATCAGTATGTCTTTGGAGTGTGGGAGGAAACACAGGCAGAACATACAAACTCCTTGCAGATGTCCTTGGTGGGGTTTGAACCCGGGACCCCAGTGCTGCAGGGCTGCAGTGCTAACCACTGAGCCACCGTGCTGCTCTATATAATATAATGTGCGGTCATGTAAGTATCTGATCTGATTCAAATGAAGAGAGCAAAAGGTTAGCTTCTGTCGCACTGCCTGGCAGGAACTGTTCTCAAGAAACGATTCCCAAAGTACATGAAGCCAGCTGCACTTTGCTCCTTGTAAGTTCCCTCTGGGATTGAGGATGAGCCCTGAAACCATTCTCAGATTCTCAATACACCTCCTTGTGGATTTGTGCTTTCTTCTGAGGGGTAAACAGTTGTTCAATTAAGAAGAATTATTCCGAGTTTCCGCATGGGTTCTATAAAAAGGGTTACAGGGATGGGAACCTTGTACACAAGTTGATCACTGATATAAAGAAGTCTTGAGTTGGATCAATGGTGTTACGTTATGTTTGACACAATAAATGTGTCTTCTGTAACAGGAAAAAAAAACAAAACAAAAAAAAACACAAATGCCAAATGTAGGTAAATGGCAAATTAGCAACCATTCTGGAAAATTTGAGAAGGAACAGAAAAGTGCACTGTAGTGAGTGTAGCTGGTAATAGACACCAGCAGAATGCTGCGGGGTCTGTGGCTCTCATGTGGGAAGGGGAGTCAGCCTGATCTTCAATGAGAACAAAACCTTTTGGCTATGTTGAATTGTGTATACACGACCCTTCTTTCTCCCGGTACAAAGCATTTCCATAGAGCTGGATTTACCCCTCAAAGATATATATTTGCCCGGCCATTATGAGTTATGACATTTAATTCCTAAATGAAATTTTTTTTACAACCAGTGGCGCTGCGTAGGGGATATAACAGCCGCAAATTAGCAGACAACACCACCTTCTTGTCTGGATAATAAAACAATTAAAATATATGAATAAATAATTGCGCTAGTAATACCCACATTTCTTACTCTTAAAAAATCAGTAATTAACCATATGAAAGATGTAATTGGTCTCTCTCTTTAAGGGTTACCAAGTGATTTCCTAACAGTTAAATCTCTCTCCACAATGAGACAATAGTACTGACCACTTTATTATCTAAGAGTGTACAACTAACATAATAGCGCTAATGATATCCACATGAATAAAATTACTCACTGCAAAAAATCAGTACGTAGCCATCTAAAAGGTGTAATAAATCACTCTCCTTGATGTTTCTCCTACTTTGCTTCTATGTGCTCGGGTAGTAGTGCGTTTCTCAATGCCAATGGTAGCGTTGATGATGAGAAGTCACAGGCAAAGGGTAGGTAAAATAGACGTGACTGTGACGTCACGCAAGGTCCTGCACCTTGCCGGCTCCCACCACATCTCCCGTCGCATGTCCCGCTTTCGACTGGCGGCACAGCATCGGAGAACAGGGCGATTGCTACCGGCCGGGGCATCGCCCGCCATTTTTGGATCACATCAGAGGTGATTACTTTCTATTTTACCTACCCTTTGCCTGTGACTTCTCATCATCAACGCTACCATTGGCATTGAGAAACGCACTACTACCCGAGAACATAGAAGCAAAGTAGGAGAAACATCTCCATGTGCTGAACTCCAGACTGGCAACACCGCGTATGGTATGAACAGTGACTTGGACGGACAGTATAATTGTCTCATTGCAGTGAGAGGTTAATTTCTGTGGATATCATTTTTATAATCCTCAAGGAGAGTGATTTATTACACCTTTTAGATGGTTACTTACTGATTTTTTGCAGTGAGTAATTTTATTCATGTGGATTTCATTAGCGCTATTATTTTAGTTATGCACTCTTAGATAATAAAGTAGTCAGTACTATTGTCTCATTGTGGAGAGAGATTTAACTGTTCAGAAATCACTTTGTAACCCTTAAGGAGAGTGACCAATTATATCTTTCATATGGTTAATTACTGATTTTTTTAAGAGTGAGACATTTAATTTATGTGAGTATTACTAGCGCAATTATTTATTCAGAGATTTAATTCCTATAACAACGTATTACAAAAAAACAAAACAAATAATTTGTACCACATTATATTTCTCCTTCATTTGTTTCCACTCTTCACTTTCCCTGTCTGTCTAGACCAGGCGTCAGCAGCCTGCGGCACTCCAGCTGTAGTAATACTATAACTCCCGATATAAACAGCCGGCTGACAGGTTTTGGCAGGCAGGGCATGATGGGAGCTGTAGTTTCACAAGAGCTGCTGTGCTGCAAATTGCTGATCCCTGTTTTGTGCTGTGGATATAGAGATTATAAATTAGAGAAGAAATGAATCTGAATCTTTAAAGGTGTTGGGTTGTGGCAATCTCCTCTGCTAAACAAGCTCATGATTAGTTGTTCTGTTGGTGGAATCCTTAGTGGCTAGCTGTAATTTGTAGAAAAACCTATCAGCAAGTGCTTAAACGCAATGTTATTAAGGGCTACTCTGGGGACATAAACAAATTTTGTACTGTCCCTGCCCTCATAAACAATGAGTTGCCCAGTGCAGTTGTCATCTTCAGAACACTTGTAATTCTGTGTGACTACAGCTGCTCCTCACTGCTCCCCCCCCGACATCTGGGACAATACCTCACACAGCAGAGTGCAGTTCCCAATGTGAGTAACAGCTAGACCAAGAAGAGGCATGTGGCCACACCCCCTCATTTCTTGCTATAGTGAAGGATGGCAGGCAACTGGCTGCTGCCACTAAAACGCAGGAGCATGCCACACCCTCTCCTCTTGCTGCAGTGAAGGACATCAGGGGGCTGCCTGTTGCTACTAAAAGCCATGATTAGGCCACACCCCACCACACCCCATCTTCTGACTCTGGCTGTTACTTACAACAGGGAGCTGCACACTGATGTTTCATTTATTGTCCGAGACTGGAGGGGGAGCAGTGAGGAGCAGCGGCTGTCACATGGAATTACAAGTGTTCTAAAGATAATAGAACTGATCTGGACAGCTTTATAGTTTGAGGGCAGGGACCATACAGATTTTTCTCCCCGGAGTACCCCTTTAAATCAGAATCTTATACAAGCTATTTTGACTGATTTTTATTTCTTTTTTTCCCCCCCACGTAGAGGGGCCCCTAATGGCCAGTTCACACTGCATGATTTGCCTCCGATAACGCTCGTCCTTTGGCTAGTCTGTTTGGACAGGCTAGTCCAGCATAACTTAGACTGTTATTGTTCTCGGCAGCACATGTTTACACAGGACTCACTGCTGAGAACAATGAGTTTAAGCAAACCATAAGACCATTGTAACCTTTGAGTGTTTTTCTTGTTTGTTGGGTGATCGCAGCCTTTTTGCCGGCATGATTATCAGTGATGTGGGAATGTAAGTGATCCCTATGTCAGAATTGTGGCTCTGAGTAATATGACAAGTTTTATTATTTATAGAAAACCTTTTCCTACGCTAATAAATTTGTGAGAGGTATGAATATCATAGAAAACATTGAAATAATGAGCTTTGTCTCTTTGCTCTCTCTATATCTTATCTTTATCTTTACAGTAGCACTTGTAAAAGTTACATTACAAAGTAATTGTCTGTTTTCCAGACCTGGTGCCAATGCACTAACCATGACACAGCCTGTTTGCCTCTGTCACTAAATAGTCTGTTTATAGCGGCAGACCCCGGCTCAGATGGGCACAGAGCATTCTCTACTGCATTGTTCATTGTGCATAGCCTGCAATTATTATCGGCTGCTCGTACACTGACCTAAAGATAAGTTCACCTGATGAATGAACATTTTGCTTAGACTGCACGATTACGGTAATATGGGCGTTCCTAAAAAAGCTTGTTTGTGACAATCATACAGTGTGAATAGATTTTATATATCGCAATGCACATTATGTAAAACTTAAAGGGAATCAGACACCAGATTTTTGCTACCTCATTTGAGAACAGCACAATGTACTGACAGAGACCCTTATTCCAGTCACATAGTTTACTGGGTGTAGCGGTTGAGACATAATCAGAGTTTTTAAATGTAGCAGAACTCAAAGCTAATTCCGCCAACACCACGGCTCTCTGTGTACATTGTATATTGACAGTAAGCTGCTAATCAGAAGAAGGGGCGGCATGGTTGGAGTACTTGGCATATAGGGATCTAGTCTGGGCATTGATAATGTCCTTCTGATGTACGATTGTATGGAAACAGCAGCACACAGCCTATTAAGTGACACATCCCTGAAATCTGTGTCTCAGCCCCTATCTCATGCTGCCCGCAGATTACATAGCAAAAACCTGCTGACAGATTCCCTTTAAGAACGAACGGTCCTTCTAGCTGACAGACCCCCATTGTTTAAAAATAAATTGGCCCGGTTTGATTTTCTTTCTTTTTTTTTGGCACAAAGTTGGACAAAAGAGTCACATTAAAAGAAAAATCGTTCATCTATCATCAATCTTTTGTTGTAAGATTATTTCCAGAAAGATCGTTCATTTGCGCCCGGTGTCGTTGAACAGCTACAATGGGCGGCATGGGCTAAATAGTGTATGGTGGTCTCATCATTGTGATTGTTCGTTAAATGATCGTTTGAGCAGCCGCATACATCAGACTAATGTGTATAGTGTCCTTAAGCTAAGGTCACATGAATGTATTTTGGGTCTGTGTGTTTTTCGGTAAGCACGCGCATTATTGCCAATCATTGTGGTGCGGACTGACAGTGTGTATGGAAAAAGGGGAAGAATTCTAAGTAGGTGTTGGCTTCATTCATATTTAAAATGATATTTGCTGATAGATTTCAATGGGGTGTACAAAAAATGATTCCGGTAACATATGTGTGATTTCTGCTTTTAATGGATCCATTGCAAAGATAATATAGGAAATTGTATCGGGTAGAGATGAGGGGATCGATTCGTGGGAGTCCGGGCCAGTGTCCAGGTCAATGGTACCTAGCGGATAGATAGGAGGCCTGCGAACTTCTTACTCTACCTTACAGTGACCCCCGACTTGGCTTTTGATTTAGTCATAGTTGGCGCAACGTCATCTGTGTGTAATCTAATTGTATGTCTTGTTCTTCAAGACCAGCCGATTGATTATCTTTCCCGAGGACAGGGCCTCAGCATCTGATCGGTGGCGGTCCAACACTCGCCACCCTCACCGATCAGCTGTGATTGGCTCCAGCGGTGCCAGGACAGCCCAGCTCCAATCACTTTGTAGTTGTCTTTCCCGGATGCTGAACCGAAGCTCCTACTCACTTTAATAGGACCTGAGCAACACCTAGAGCAATGCCAGGATCCCTCAAAAATATATATAAAATAAATTCCCTAAGAAACACTGTGGAGCATTTTTTTTTATATTTTTTCTACTGACTCACAACTAGTACTTAGCCCTTTTATTGCAAAAAAACAAAAACAGAAAAAAGATGTGTGAAATCCCTTCTTTCACAAGAGCTGTAGATGTGTGACTGTTGGCGTGGGTCCAGCAGCTCGGCCTCCAGCATTTTCCACAGAAGTTGTCTGTAACTATCCGCTGCCATTCAGGGGTAATAGTGAACGGGAAAGGGTCAGTTAACCCCTTAGAAGCCACAGTCAGAAGCTTGTACAGTAGCTGAAGATGCAGACAGTCTCCCATCTGTGGAGAATTATGGGTTCCTGATGCGTCCTGAGAAGTCCCAGGGCTGCACTCTCAAAACTTGTGTTCAGCCATTGTCACAAGGTCTAGAGTTATATCTGGTCCTGTTTTGTAAGTGAAATGTGAGTTAAAAGGGTTTCCCACTAAAGGCCAGCCTCTTATTAATGGCCTCAGGGTGTTGAATGAAGTAAAAAAACAAACAAACAAAAAAAAAACCGTGAAGTTTGCATCAGATCACGCGAGGGACACAGGGCTGAGGACAGAATAGTAATGCCAATCTGGGGGGTAAGTGTGGATTTTATTTTTTATTATACGTAGCACTCTATGGCCATTGTAAATAAGGTATTTAGTAGTGGACTACCCCTTTAACTGCTTGTTTTGTATACAATGAGAGTATATATGTATATATCTGTGTTTGTTTTGCAGACAGCCTGTGCCATGAAACCCTGCTACATCTAACGGCGAGGTGGGGGTTAATAGAGCTGTCGCATTACCTCCTGCGTCTTCCCGGTGGATCTTCTGCGTTAAGTCGTGTGAATAAAGAAGGGGAGACCCCTGTAGAGGTTGCTGCACGTCACGGTCACACCGAGTTGGGTCAACTTTTGAAGACGTGAGTAGCTTCACCGAGCCTTTGGCAAGGTTTCTATTCTTGAGAATAGGCCGGTGTCCGTCCTTGTCCATAGACTTAATGCGAGTGACCTGAGAATCCGATGTCGATGTCTGGTTGGCAGTCATATATCCTAGTGCATTTAATTCATAGTAGAGCCCCCTCTACTCGGGACACTCTTTATGAGCAGCTTAAAGAGAAGTTTCCACATTATTGTCCTTTTATTAAATGGCTGCTGCATAACTTTACTAGGGCCAATGACTGCCCTCATCGGCCATGTGCCATACATCAAAAAGTCACAGCAGTTGCCAGTGATTGGCTGTAGAGGTCAGGTGACTAAAGGACGGAATATCATGATTGTAGGACTAGTGCTGGAGTGCCAGCGGATTCAACGGGTAATTTACTTATTTTTTTAATGTTCTCTATTCAAGGGGACCATTTTGTAAAATCCTTGAAATTGCTGCTACACTCATGCATGATGGCATACAGCATCCTGATTTTTAGGATGCCTGTTGTACCTGAAATTAAATATTGGCATGTAACGAATGCAGAATAAATCTCTGGAGTATGATTTATTCTTTATTGTTTGTAAAAGAATAAATGTTCACAAAAATTAAATATGGGAATTGCCTCTTAAGAGAGGAATATGCATATTTATATTCCCTGAGGAGGGTTGCATGGCTTTTAAGCCTCCTTACACTGGCATGTCAGGCATGTCACTCTCCACAAGGAGAATTGTAGAACCTTAGATCATTATAATTCACTGCTTTCACTTGACTGCATCCCATAGTGGAGGTTCCTTGGAGGAATCATTCATCATGAAATAACCTTGTTACTGCTTGAATCAGACAGAATGTCTTATGGCTCCCCACTAAGCCCTGCTCACTCATCTGCCATGGACCTTGATTTCCTAAGATCCATGATAGGTGTGTTTGTACTTCCCGGTAATGCTGTCATTTTGCCCCTATCCCCAGACTTGGCCATGGAGCGCCAATGTAAGTCAGGCCGTAAAATGTCCATCTGCCGTGTGTGGGACGTGCACATTTTCATATGCTGTCCCGTAATCTTCCACGGGCTACAGTTATGTAATGACATCATGTCTCCTGCATGCCGGTAAGGCTATATTACAGGCAATGGTTCTGTCCTTTATTAATCTTAATGAGGTTCATCACCATGAAAACTCGCTTGTTGACTGGTTAGGTCCGGTGGAGAAATGTTTTGCAGTCCTATATATATTTCTGTAAGGCTCTGCTCACATTCACATTAGAGGCTGTCACAGATCCAGATGACCAATAAAGCAAACAAAATACTACAGCATCCATGGCGGACATGAGGACAGAAACCTAATTGACCATAGTTTGGTCATTGGAGCTTGTCAGGTGCCACTGGTGTCGGTCATAAGACTGAGCCGTCGTTTTCTTAGTTATGCTTTTATGACTGAGCAGAACAACGGAAATAAAGAATGCAAATGTTCAAAAAGCCTAAGCCCTTAATCATTTCTAAAGGCCCCCATGCACGGTAGATAGTTGTCTGCCGAACAGCTTTCTCTACGGACTCCCCCCAGACAAGGACTGCTCGGCCAAACATTCCTGTGCTCTCAGAGAGAGCCTCGGCCAGATTCCTCTGGTGGCAGCTTATCTTCTGGAGAACGAAAGGGTCCTTGATTGGAATTCCAATGTGCCAATCCGGTTGAGTCAGGTGACCACCTCCTAAAAAATCATCCTGTGTCGGCCGATTTTAGTAGGTTCAGCCAACTTTAGTCCAATGTGTTTGGGCACAAAATTTATTTTTAAAAGCCATATATAGCTGTTGTCTTAAATATAGATATGTTTTTATAAAAGTCTGTGTGACCCTAGCGTCAATGTAACCTGTCTAGTGCAGAAAGACCTCTGATCGTCCTAGACGGTTGATGCAATCGGCACGTTTTTGTTTGTGAAACTTTGTCCAGGACTTTTATGTTTTGCTTCCAAACATCTCTGTATTTATTGTGTATTTGTAGCCGGGTCTGCAGAGCACGTTTCATTCAGGCCAGAAAGTTTAGTAAAGCTCCTTTCCGCAGAGCCTATGTCGTTCCTGTCGGGGATGTTGCCATTAGCATGACTCGAGCATGTCCGTGACTACTTGTACATTTTGTTATGAAAGCCGTTCTTGTTTATAACTTCTTAAACAATGCAGAGCTCCCTCGAGGCGCTGTCTGTTCTTACCAGTCCCAGTCATACAGATCTGCTGCCTTCCAGTCAGTAGGAGTGATCCTGTACACAGCGAGCCATGGAGGTAGTGCCGTCTAATCCCAATTGCATTACCCGAGGATAATGAGCAGTGTTTATCCGATTAGACGAGATCAGAGCACATTCACCGGAGCGGGCACGCAGACCGCCTCCATTCTCTCTTGTAGCTGCTGTTGTGCACACTGGATGCAGAATGGAAGACTACTTATGATTGCGGCCGGGGCTTTGTGTACGTCTATTAATATAATTCCATTACCTCCAGTTTTCAGGAGCTTCCGCCACTTGACTTCTGTACGGCAGCAATCAATCAAGATTCTTTTTTACGGTTCTGTTGGTCCACTGGCGTGCTGACATTAACCCGGCGTCAGACTTCTGGATGCTCTCTGGAGTCGGACATCAAACTCTTCAGAAAATGTTTGTGTGATACCAACTTTTTTGACAAGGTGAGATTTGTTGTGGCATGCTTAGCCTGTTTATTTTTTAATTTATCCATTTGTTATTTCTCTTCTGAACCTTTTTACTCCTTTTTACTTATGTCATATTTGAAGCTTTACTTTTACAAATGCGTTACAGCAGGTGCAGAAAATGACTTTAGAAATTGTGTAGTAAAATAGAGTGGAACTCTTGTATTGTGTGCTGGGAAATATAGTTTATCCGCTGGGGTACAACTACATTTTCAGAAACTGGGAACTTGTGACATTGCTGATGAAATCAATGTGAATGTTTTATTTTCAGCTTTCTATAAGCCATCCTAATATGTTATAACATTATGGTTTTAAAATTGTCCCTGCTGATCTTTCTGATGATGAAATTACATTTTAAGAATTTAAGTTTATATAATGTAAACGTAAAAACCTACATTGTGTTTTCTGCATATGTCAGGACTGTGTCTTCAGGGTATACATTAAGAGATTTTTCAGTGGTGCGATTAGAGTCTAAGATGCATTAAGACCTAATGCTGGTGACCTGTTCAACCTAAGAAACTATTATGTATATGTGTCAGTTTACTTGCCTGATATTCAAGGCATTAAAATATATATACTTTCAACGGGGCGCAAGCGTGATCCTGAAGATATACATGTGGTTTCGTTGTGGTCATGGTTTTAAAGTACTATACCGACAACGTGTGCGTTTTATTTTTTAGGTATCGGCAATTGGTATACTAGATGTCAGCAGATTTTCAGGGGAAAGTTCAGTCCACGGTTATGACGGTTAGTGGGTTGCTCTTCCTTGATCTCGTTATGAATGAGATTAAAGGGAACCCGTCAGAAGATTCCTGCTGCAATAACCGTGTGAAACGCTGTGACTTCCCAGAGTACCAGAGTAATCATACTTTGTAAGATTGTAAGAGTTGAATATGTGGAGAAAAGCCCACCGGACAGTTCCCTTTTTCCAGCCGGTCTACGCTCGATGGGTTGGTCTTTCCCTACATGCCGAAAGATAGAGACCTATCCACCAAGTGTGCCAGGAGGAGAAGCCAGAGGGTAGCCGTCCAGAAAACTGTTCTCCGTCTTTGACTATCCTTCAGTTTACTTTTGCTTTGAAGTCGAAGATTTTCACAGAAAAAACCTAGCACTTTTTAATAGTGAAGCCCACCAGTGTTTTGGGTTGCCGGCAGGTTCAGCAGAAGGAGAGCTTCGTGTACGTTTCTGCACATGACCTTATGAAAAATTGATCCCATTAAGACCTAGGTTTGAGCTTGTTACATATAGCACCATATTATTGATTATTTTTCTATGAATGCTCACTCAGTATAATAGTACAGTGTCAATGGACCTCCAGGCCTCATTCACACGTCCATGTCCTTGATCAATATTTCAGTATTTTGAATGTTAATACCAGGAGGGGAGCTTACAGAGAAAAACTGTAATTGAAACATTGACTCCGGTTTTTGTATACGAGTATTGATGCAAAAATACTGATGTGTGAATGAGGCCCTAGGTGAACTGTGCACCACATTTGAGCACTTAGCCTACAGTATACGTCTGTAGTTTTTCCCATACTGTACTATTCCTATATGCCCTCATTCACTAGACTGAGGCCAACATTTTACACTTTTGTCTGCAATCTGGCAGGTATATGTCTTTATACCCCTTGTTTTACTCTATAGGAAAGCACTTTCCTATATAAAGAGCTACTGTAAGAAAAAAAATGTAGACCATGTAGTATGTTTTCTTTTTCATGGTGGACTGATGCCCAGGCATCCATCCTGACTGTGGTCACTGTCAATTGCGATCCTCATGAGTAGAGATGAGTAAATTTGTTTGCATTTTGTCCCTGAATCTGATTTTGACATATTCGGGCCATATACGAACACTTATTTGTGCCGAATGTATGTCTTATGATCGGTTCCGAGCATATTCGGTAATTTCTACCCCCATTGACTCTAATGACGTTCGGCTGTGTTCGACGAATATTGCAAAAACAGTATTCGATTCCCATCCGATCGCATTCGGAACCGAATCCGAACATATTCGCTCATGTCTATTGATGAGTGTATGAGTCTGAGAGTTGACACAGACGCAGAGTGTTCCCAGTCTAATTCCCGCTTACTTATCAGTAGTGTAGGGGGAGGAAGGTGGTACTTAGAAAATAATTTCACACAGTGCTATATAGATGGAATTTTCAGTCTCCATTGTCTTCTATGGGGGAATCCGCACATGTAGGGCATGCACTTCATATCAGAATAAAGACGTTAGTGCTGATCCCATTAACTCAATGACTGGAATAACCAGGTCAGATCATTGTGCACCCCTTCTCCCCAATACGTCCATGTTATACATAGTTTCCGAAAATATAATAATTTCCTTCCTTGGAGGAATGACCATCTGCTATTTTCGCTTTGTATTACTGTATTTTTACTCTTCGCCACGACAGCACCCACTTGGAGAGAGGGATCCGCCCATAGGAACAGGAAACCTACAGAGATAAAAGAGGGCGGTCCGCCTCTCCTCCTCAGTTGGTTTCCTGTTCCAGGGGAAGACAGCAGGATTCCTCTACAGACATACCTGGGCCAAGGAACCGCCTGTGCAGTCTCTGTGGGAACCGCAGGGGTTCCGGTCCAGAAGCAGCGACGGGGGAGTGCTGTAATCCGGCTCCCTCCTCGACTGAACAGCCGCAGCAGCGATGGCAGAAACAACGGGTCCGGGTGAGGCCGCCCGGGGTTCTCCTGCATATACACGCCACCGGGGTCCGGAGATGGCCGTCCCGGTCCGTGTGGGAGCGCGGAACCGGAGGGAACAGATGCAGCCTCCGTTTTCCCATGGCTTCAGTCCCCAGAGGGAGGACGCACATGCAGCGCCGATACCGGAAGTGGTAAGGGGGAACTTCCGGGTCACCGGAGAATCCCCAGTGGCAAGGTGCACGCGCGGTCTCAGGAGCATCGCGAGACCGCGCATAAGCATGCGAAGCGCTCCCCGCCCCCTCCCCGCAGAAGCTGCAAAAGGAGAAGAGGGGAAAAAAAAAACAAACAAAAAAAAGGGACAATATTCAGCGGCGCGGCTCGGCGGCTGTATACCAGGCCGAGCATGCACAAATTAGCTGCGCCTACCCTGAGGAGGTGCTCCCGGGGGGGGGGGGGGGGGGAGTACCGGCAAAATAATGGTGGAGCAAAAAAAAAAAACCCTGCTGCGAAGGGTTTAGCAGGCAAGCATGTTTTGCAGGTGACACGGTGGCATCCAAGGACCACTCTGGCAGAGGTTCCTCGGACAGAAGCCACGCCAACAAGCCCCCATCTCAGCCTCCTGAGCCGGTACCTACAGCTTCTCTGGGTGAGTGGACGACTGTCTGTCTATCAAGCTGACAAATACCTCCCCCTTCCTCTCTCCCTCTTCTCCTCTTCGCTACATCTCCTCCCTCAGGAAAAAAAAAAAAAAAAAAAAAAAAGGCTATGTAAAAAATGCATTAATGAGAATGCGAAACGGGCTTCAGCGTCAGCCACAGAAGTTACGGGCCTTAACCCAGTCTAGTAGTACACCTACACATACTAAGACTAAGAAACCGACTGTGGCCAGCTCAGACTCTGACGAGGCTGTGATCTCTGATAGCTCTAACATATCCACATCGTCATCCTCCTCAGGTATGGAGGGGTGTTTGCGTTTCCCCTTAGAGAACATGGACAACTTAGTTAAGTCCGTGAGAAACACCATGGGATGCACAGACACAAGGGAGCTGCAAACAAATAATGTTTGCAGGACTAACTGAAGAGGAGAGCCTTCCCTGTTATACCAGTCATAAAAGCCTGGTTAAGAAAGAATGGGAGAAACAGGACCAGGAGAGGTTACCTCCCCTCGGCTTCAAGGAGAAGGTACCCCTTCAGTGACAAGGAGTTGGTAACGGGGTCTAAGGTCCCGAAAGTGGACGCTGTTGTCGCCTCTACCTCAAAACAATCAGGGCGTGCTAAAAGATCCACTCGACCGTAAGGCCAATACCGCACTGAAAAGGGCATGGGAGGCAGCTACCGGCACGTTTAAGCCGTCAATAGCCAGCACTTGCATGGGCCGTTCTATGCTGATCTGGATTGATCAACTAGACCAGCAAATAGACCAAAAAGGAACAGATTACGAGCCGCTGTTCCCATGATCCGTGGCGTGGCTGCGTTTATAGCGGACGCTTCTGCTGACTCATTACGTTTTGGCATCCAGGACAGCAGGCTTACTTAATAACGCCAGGCATAGTCTATGGCTTAAAAGCCGGAGAGGCGATACCCAATCCAAGGCAAAGCTCTGTGCCATTCCTTGTGAGGGAGGGCGTTTAGGAGATGGCCATTTGGCAGAGGAAGGCCAACGGAAAACCAGAATCGTTGGGCCATAAAGGAGGACAAGATCCTCCTGTAGAGACAGAAACTAAAGGGCTAGTCCCTACAGTAGGAGGAAGACTAAAATTTTTTTCCTCTGAGAATGGGGAAAAATCACAGCCAGTTCTTGGGTCCTGGACATTGTTAGAAATGGGCTAAAGATAGAGTTCCATCATACCCCACATAACTCGGTTATTATAGCATCTCTCAACTCACCAATCCAACTGCAGGCCCTGGAAGTTGAGATTCTAAGCTTGTTGGACAAAGAAGTATTGGATCATGTGCCCAAAGGGCAGGAAGAGAGAGGGTTTTACTCCCCTCTTTTTTTTTCTGGTACCTAAGCCAGATGGCTCTTTCAGGACAATCATCAACCTGAAAAAGCTAAATACATTTGTCAAAAATCAACGATTTAAGATGGAATATATTAAGTCTACAATTAAACTTCTCTTCCCCAATTGTATGATGGCGGACCTAGACCTAAAGGATGCTTATAATACTCTCCCCATCCACTACAGGTATCAGAAATACCTGAGTGGCGGTGTCCCTCGATGGCACCATACACCATCTCCAGTTCACAGCCATGCCATTCGGCCTCTCCATTGCACCACGGGTCTTTAGAAAGGTGATGCTGGAAGTAAAGGCCTTCCTATGCCAGAAACACAGCTTGATAATACCCTATCTGGACGACTTCTTAATAATAGGGAACTCAACTCGACAATGTAATAGACGAGTTGCTGACGCAATCTTAATCCCTACAGGCTCTAGGTTGGATAATAAACTTCAAGAAGTCCAGAGTCGAGCCACAATCCGTCCAGTCCTTCCTAGGTCTCCAACTAGGCCGCCGGCCATTCTAGACCGAGCGTGATTGCGTTCGTCGGGTGGCGGCCGCTAAGCGGCCTGGGCCCGAATGGGAGACCACCCGCGCTCACAGGTCCGAGGTCATGCGTTACAAAAATGTCTGCTACCACAGGTAAAGATTGCAATGATCAAAACAAAGATCACATTAGCAATGGACAAACCAGGCCTGTCCTTGAGGGAAGCAATGTCCCTCTTAGGGTCTCTTACCTCCTGCATCCCAGCGGTTCAGTGGGCCCAGTTCCACACCAGGGAACTGCAACAACAGATTCTCCTAGAGGAGGCTTGTGTCCGAGGGAATTTGGCAAAGGAAATCACCTTATCCCAAACAGTCCTAACTTCCCTAGTATGGTGGTTAGATGACAATAATCTATCGAGAGGAGTGTCATGGGTGATAACACCTTCCGGTATAGTTACTACTGATGCCAGCCCTACAGGATGGGGGGCTCATATGGGGGGATCTTCTCCCAAGGCCAATGGGATATAAGCGAGAGACAAGATTCCTCAAACTTAAAAGATCTGAATGCGTTTAGTCATGCGTTATATCACTTCTTTCCACAGCTACAAGGAGAACACATGAGAATCCTTTCAGACAACACCACAGTGGTAGCATATCTGAACAGGCAAGGCGGAACTCGATCGAACAGCTTAATGTCTTCCGCGAGAAAATTTTTATTAGCCGAAAAACAATTTTTGTCTCTCTCGGCTGTCCACATAAGAGGAAGAGACAATTCAGAAGCAGACTTCCTAAGTCGCCACACGTTATGGCAAGGAGAATGGTGCCTGAGCCGGCAAATATTCAAACACGTCGAGTCACTGTGGGGTCTTTCCCAGATAGATCTCTTTGCCACCAAACAAAACAGACAGGGGCGAAGGTTCGCCTCCCTGAACGTGGCAGACTGTCTGGAAATTCTGGATGCCCTCCAAGCCCCGTGGCAGTTCAGATTGGCATATGCCTTTCACCCAATCATACTACTGCCGCAGGTTATCAGGAAGATCAAGGCAGAAAAGGCGAGAATAATCTTAATAGCGCCATTTTGGCCCAGGAGGCCAGGGGTTTTTGTGCCTACAAGCAATGTCAGTGACAAACCCTTGGGTGCTCCCTCAGCCCACAAGCTCCTCTCTCAGGGGCCATTCTTCCATCCTCAAGTGGACAATCTCCGCTTGACGGCTGGATCTTGGAAGGGAGATGTTGAGAGCAAGAGTGTTCACGGGGGGACTAGTCAATACCCTCCTACAGAGTCGAAAATTGGCTACTACAAAGAGTTATAACAGGGTATGGAGGAAGTTCCTAGAGTTCCACACAGCTTCCGACTCTAGAGAAATCCCGATAACACCCATTCTAGAATTTCTACAAAAAGGGGAAAGATCTAGGGCTATCCGTCAACACACTAAAAGTTCAAGTGTCTGCTCTAGGGGCCCTCTATAATTATAGCATGGCAGGCAATAGATGGATAGCCAGACTCATCTCTGGCTGTGAACAGAGCGAACCAGTACACATACCCAGAGTGCCTCCCTGGGACTTGAATCTGGTACTAGATGCCCTAACGCGCTCCCCCTTTGATCCATTAGACTCAATATCCCTTAAACACTTATCTCTTAAGACGGTACTGCTAGTGGCACTAACTTCAGCCGGAAGGGTCATCGACATACAGACAATTTCAATAGAACCTCCGTTCCTGTTAAACATTCCAGAATCAGTTGATATTAAAACCAGACCCCTCGTTTCTGCCAAAAGTAGCGGGGAAATTTATAGGTCGCAAGAGATCCACCTCCATTCATTTTACAGTAACCATTCTACTCCAGAAGAAAAATTCCATACACTAGACGTTAGAAGAGCAGTGTTACAATACATCGAGAAGTCTAACAGCTGGAGGAAGAGTAGGGCTCTGTTTATTTCTTTCCAGAGCCAAAGAAGGGATATGAAGTCACAAGGGGTACTCTGTCTCTGTGGATTAGGAACGCGATCTGTCTGGCAAACTCCACGAGAAATAAAGATCCTCCGGAGGGTATCAGGGCACATTCCGCCAGAGCTATGGCATCCTCGTGGGCGCAGAGGGGAGACGTCGCAATCGAGTCTATATGTAAGGCCGCAACTTGGTCGACGCCTTCTACTTTTTATAACCACTATAGGCTTATCATGCTCATCTGACCTAGCCTTTGGTAGAGCGGTCCTCAGCACGGTGGTCCCTCCCAGGTGAAGGTCTCTGAAAGTCTCTCCAAGTGGGTGCTGTCGTGGCGAAAAGTAAAAAGCCGGATTACTTACCGGTAATGCTCTTTTAATGAGTCCACGACAGCACCCGTTCACTAACCCTCCCTAGAAGTTAACAATGTAAATACACCTTCTTAGATGTAAAATTGATAAATTTTAAATATTTTTTAATATAATGGCCTAATAATTGGCGGTCCTCCGGGTACTCTGAAATACAACTGAGGAGGAGAGGCGGACCGCCCTCTTTTATCTCTGTAGGTTTCCTGTTCCTATGGGCGGATCCCTCTCTCCAAGTGGGTGCTGTCGTGGACTCATTAAAAGAGCATTACCGGTAAGTAATCCGGCTTTTTCGCTTTATAAGATGCACCTGATTATAAGATGCACCTAGGTTTTAGAGGAGGAAAATAAGAAAAAAAATATTTTGAGTCAAATATGTGCAAAAACCTTTAATTAAATAACAAAATATTATTTTAACATCATAGACTCAACAGCAGTCAACAGCAGCATTGTGGGTAACATGTAAGAACAGTCCCATGTATCGGAAGTACCGTAACAGCAAAAGCCATGTTCTGGCTAACAATTGGGGAGAAACGTTAATCGTCAGACACCGCAATCTTCTAGTCAGAGAATCCCAGGAATTCCTCATCACTGCTGTCAGAGTCTAGGAAGCTCAGGTGCTCACAGTCATTGGTGTCACTTTCTTCACTGTCCTCATATAGCGCACCATCTTCGGTGCCATCTAATGCATTGCTAATCCCACATTTTTTGAATGAACGTATAACCGTTTCATCCTTCACTGATTGCCATGTTGTTTTCACCCACTCACAAACTTGAGTGATAGTGGGCCTCTTCATGCGTCCAGTTGGTGTCAGTTCATGATTGCCAGCAGCCATCCATTTATTCCACTCTTCTCGCATGTAGACTTTAAACGGCTTGTTTATAGAAACATCGAGAGGTTGCAGCTGGCTGGTCAGCCCCCCTGGAATTACCGCGAGATGGGTCTTCACTTCTTTAAACACTTTTTTTGTGTTTTCGCTAATATGTGCTCTGAACTGGTCTAGCACTAACAGGGATTTTTTTTTTTAGAAGCCCTCCAGGACGTTTGGACCACACTTTGTCAACCCACAGTCTCATTCCATTCTCATCCATCCATCCTTTCTCGTGAACGTGCACAACAACTCCTCGTGGCATAGCTTCTTTGGGCAGGTTCTTTCTTTCAAAAATTAACATTGGTGGCAGTTTCGTGCCATCGGCACAGCAGGACAACACAACTGTGTAGTGGTTTTTTTCATGTCCTGCAGTTTTTACCGTGACGGTTTTGGCACCCTTTGCATCAACAGTCCTGTTGGATGGCACGTCAAAGGTTAGAGGGACTTCATCCATATTCCCAATCTGGCCTAATTCATAACCATTTTTCTTTCTGCTGTCAATTACAAACTTGTGGAAAGACAGAATCTTTGCTTCATATTCTTTTGGCATTTTTTGGGCAATTCTAGTTTTGGTGCGCATAGCAAGGCCACATCTCTTCATGAATCTGAAGCACCATGCTGGTGATCCAGTGAAGTCTTTGATGCCTTTCTCATCAGCAATCCGCTTGGCTTCAAATAGGATCATTTTTGTTGAGACCAAAAGGCCATTATTTCTGTGACTTATGATTCACTCTTTTATGTCCACGTCTAACTCTGGCCACTTTGCACCACGCCTACGAAGACCAGATCTGCTTTTTCTTGCTTTTTGCAGCTCATCCTCCTGTTTCCTCCACTCTCTTATCATTTTTTCAGTTGATATCATACTAAGATGGTGGTTCAACTTCCAACAATACAGTGGCCCAAAGCATGTTGGTAAAGCAACACTCGAATGGTTTAAGGGGAAATGTGTAAATATTTTGGAGTTGCCTAGTTAAAACCCAGACCTTAATCCAAATGAGAGTCTGTGGTTAGACTCGAAGCTTGCTGTTCACTAGAGGAAACCATATAACTTGAAGTAGCTTGAGCAGTTTTGCTTTGAAGGATGGGCAAAATTCACCGTAGCAAGATGTGGAAAGCTCAGAGACTTGCCTAAAGCGTCTTGCAACTGTAATTGCTGCAAAAGGAGGCTCTACAAAGTACTGACTTTAGGGGGTGAATATGGTCATGCACACAGAAGTGTTCAGTTATTTTGTACTATTTGTTGCTGGCTTCACAATAAAAAGAAAACCAAATATTCACAGTTGTAGTCATAATCACTCATGAACAGATGCAAACCCTAAAAAAAAACTGTAAAATTCCAGGTTGTGAGATAGCAAAACATGAAAAATGCCAAGGGGGGGTGAATATTTTAGCAAGCCACTGTTTTATGAAAAAATAACCCTTTGGCCGTGCAGTAAAATATCTGAGACCTCTGCCAATCACATGATCTAAGTGACAGAAACCCATTTACAACTCTGCTAAGTTCAAGTGAATGGGCAGTGATGCTGATCATGGAGGTGCCTGAACAAGGATGACCAAATGGATCTTCTCTATTCAGCTAGTGATTGCAAACCCCCTTTAATGAAAGGTGACCGCAAAATGTCTTTAAAGAATCACTCATCCTCCCAACAAAGTTTTTATCCTTTTAATATTGTAGTCATCATGTTATATAGAGCTGTGTACTTGTACAATTGCTAATTTTGCCCTCCTACCCAGCTGATTCTTCTCTATTCTATGCTCTATGGGGAAACTGGAAGTCACTTTTTCCTGCACTTATTATTCCAGTCTTCAACTCCTGACCCAGCCGTTCTCCTTCACCTGCCAGGGACTTTTGTGGTGGGTCATGTGACTTTTTGCAGTAAAAATTGACCACCTGTTTCTACATAGAGCTTAGAAGGATTCAGCTAGTCAGTTTTCAATCACGTGATGTCATAGATCTCATGGAAAAGAGAAGAATTAGCCGGGTAGAAAGGCAAAATGAGCAATTGTAAGTACAAAGTGCCATATATAATATGATGACTGCAATATATTAAGAGGATAAAAATTTGTATGGAAGGAGGAGGAGGGCTTCTTTAATGAGTTGTACTTTATTCCAGCATTGCTTGGTCAGTACACACACAGATGAAAATATAGGCGTTTGGAATATTTCATTTTTGCGCTTGTTTTTACTTCACTTCTTCATAGAGCCAAAATTTTATCTTACTGTCGAAATAAACATACGAGGGCTTGATTTTGTAGGACAAGTTGTAGTTTTGAATGATACCAATCATTTTGCCATACATTGTACTGAAAAATGGGAACAAAAATTCCAAGTGGGAAAAAATGGGGAAAAAGAAAAGTAATTCCGCCATAGTTTTATGGTTTCTTTATAGTGTTCACTGTGCGGACCTAGTAATATTATTCTCCAGGTCCGCACAATAACAGCAATACCAAAACTGCATATATTTTTTTTTTTAAATTTTTTTATGAGTGTTGGAAGAAAAAAAAATAATGAGATCTCGGCTCGAGATCC
Source organism: Dendrobates tinctorius (assembly GCF_039654945.1). Taxonomy (NCBI): domain Eukaryota; kingdom Metazoa; phylum Chordata; class Amphibia; order Anura; family Dendrobatidae; genus Dendrobates; species Dendrobates tinctorius. The sequence continues at coordinate 5,335,572 of NW_027361751.1, forward strand.
AAATCTGCGCATGCGCTGCCTCCGGCGGCCATTTTCCTGAGACCCTTCTGGGAAATCAATTAGCAGAGCGGGACTCCGCTCCTACCTCACCGCTGAAGCCCAGGGCCCGCAGCTTCACAACGCTAGTACACCCCCTCTTTCCAGCCCGGAGCATCGGCACTCATGCTGTTGCCGCTGGCTTCCTGCAGCTGCGACCCCGCCTTCCATATATAGTAACTGCTATGCAACGATGGCAGATTCATGTGTTTTTTTGGGGGGAATTAGAAAGAGAAAAATAATAATTGTGGAAGAATAGTGAATTTTCTAAAATAAAGAAATGAGTATTAGCAGTGAAATCCCTTGTGATTTTGGTTGTCCATTTTGGTCCTGGTTTCCAGTACATCATTCATATGCAAGCGTCACAAATCACTTGGCTCATCGATGATCTTTGCACATGTTGGCTCGTGACCGCTGCGGACAGTTATTGGAGTAATGGATGTTGTTTCTGCATGACTGACGGATTCACCTGCTGTATAATCCTTATTTCAGTTTTTTAGAACTTTCCCTATTCTTTCACGTTGTTTTTGAAATTCCAGAGGAAACATTCACAGACTTTGAATATAATGCTGGGAGAGGAGCGGTGTCTGAGCAAGGAGGTGGTTTAGGGGATTTCATAGTCATTCATGTAGTTTTTGCTTTGTTTTAGATTGTGAGCCCCATGCACCCTTGGAGTTACAAGAAACGGAGATCAGTTGATGGATCTACTACGGAAAGAGGTATAGTTTCCAACAGTTCTATTTTTGTGTCATTGTTTATTTCTCTAAATCATTGCATCTTCAGATATTTTCGAAAAGGCATAAAACATTAATGTTGTGTCATGTGACTCATATGATGTGACCTCCCACCAGCTGTTTTTAGGGGTCTAAAGTACTGGAGGCCATGACAAAGTACAAATTTCTGAAAAGCAGGGACCACATGCACTTGTTTTCTGTGCTTGGATGGGTTTTTACACTTACAATCATCTTTTATTGAAGAATTATTATGAGATTTTCACACTTGCACTGGTTTTTTTTCTCTACGTTTATTTTGTGTCTTAAACACTTTTTCACCTTGAGGGGTATACCTTAGGCTGCTTTCCCACAATGAATAGTTGCCGAGTTTTTGATGTTGTAAATTTTCTGCAGCATTTCTGCACCTACAGTGACATGTAAAAGTTTAGACACCCCGGCTCAAAATTACTGTTGTTGTAAACAGTTAAAGTTGAAGGTGAACTGATCTCTAAAAAGGCTAACGTTAAAGAAGACACCTTTCCTTTGCATTTTAGGCAAAACATCTATATATATTTTCATATTTTATATTTAAGAATTACGAAAAGGAAAATGGGCCGATAGAAAAGTTTGGGTACTCTTCATGGATAGCACCGAGTAGCACCCCCTTTTGCAAGTATCACCGCTTGTAAACGCTTTTTGTAGCCAGCCAAGAGTCTTTCAATCCGTGTTTGAGGGATTTTAATCCTTTCTTCCTTGCAATATTCTTCCAGTTCTGTGTGATTCCTGGGTCGTCTTGCATCCACTGCTATTTTTCAATGATGTTCAGATCAGGGACTGTGAGGGCCATTGTAAATCCTTCAGCTTGCACCTTTTGAGGTAGTGTATTGTGGATTTTGACGTGTGTTTAGGATTATTATCCATTTATAGAAGCCGTCCTCTTTTCCACTTCAGCTTTTTTTTTTTACAGATGGTTATGTTTGCATCAAGAATTTTTTGAAATGTCAATGAATCCATTCTTCCCTGTGAAATGTTTCACATGCCATTGGTTCAACACAACCCCAAAGCATGATTGATCCACCCCCATGCTTAATGGCTGGACCCATGGCTGCTGTTGTGTTTTGGCACAAGGTTAGAGGTTGCTGGGTTTTTATAAAGCTGAAAATTTCCATCACCTGGCCTTTCCTAACGATTATGGTGAACACACCATAACTGTTGTGAGTTCATTTTCCCCTTCACCGTCGATGTCTGATGAACTCCCTCTTCTGGTGAAGGAAGGTAGTGAGGCTGATTACCAAACACCTGAGCTGGTAGATGATGAATGGGTAACAGGAACTTCGGACTGGATATAAGGCAGCCGACACCCTTCTGAGTCGCTGGTGATTTCTCTGCTGGATTCTTGGAGACCAGTCTGATTCCTGCTTCCCAAAGATAAGTTTTTGCTCTGCTATTGAACTTATTAGTTTTGTTTTGTTTACCTTGTTTTTTGGAGTTCAGCCATCCCCGGTCGGGGGTGTGCTGAGTTCCATTTTTGTCTCTGATCAGTTTGGCTCTTTGCTTTGTCTTCAGAATTTACCTGAGTGCTGATATAGTCATTTTGAAGTCCTAGCGACTTCAGGGCCTGTTTTTCCTATCAGACGGTTGGGACATTTTTTGTTAGGGTTTTTTACGGATTGCAGACAGCAGCTTTTCTATCCTGTCCTTTTTAGTTAGCTTGGGCCCCATCGTTTGCTCAACCTATCTTTCTATCTGTGTTAGTGTTTTCATCTTGCTTCACCGTCATTATATGTTGGGGGCTGCCTATTGCTTTGGGGTCTGCTCTGGGGCAGTTTAGATTTCCCCTTTCTTTCTTTAGGCCTATTTAGTTCTCCGGCTGTGTTCAAGGGGTCTAGGGCATCGTAGGAACCCCCCACGGCTACTGTTAGTTGTTGTGATAGGATCAGGGGTCTGCAATCCGATAGCTACCAACCTCTCCGGTTTTCTGGACTTAGCTTGTATTTTTGTTTTTTCCTTCTTCGGTGACTCATTCATAACACATAACCCTAACAGGCTAATTAGGGTCTGAAACCTTAGTCAAAGTTATTTGAGCACACAAATCTCCAAGGGTGCCCAAACTTTAGCATCGACCGATTTCTCCTTTTTTCCTTTTAAAATGTTAAAATGTAAAAGATGACTAATATTGCCTAAAATACAAAGGAAATGTGTCATCTTTGACTAAGCCTTTTTAGAGATCAATTCATCTTCAACTTGCTTAACTGTTCACAATAACAGAAGTTTTGACCAGGGGTGCTCAAACTTTTACATGCCACGGTATTAGCTAAATTAATTTAATTGCGTTTTTTCATTACAGTATATTTTTGAAATCGTGTTTTTAGTGTGCTTTTGATGATGTGGTTTTTGTCTCCTGTTGGCGTGTCATGTTTTACATAAAGCGGCTTTCATTTTGATACTTTCTGGAATTTGGTTTTGACAGAACTTTGTTGATGCAGTCATGTGTGGATTAAATGCATTTTTACTGTATTTCCACAACAAAAATGCACAGAAAACGCGGGTCAGAGAGTTGGGTCAGAGTCATATGATTTTCTTGTACATAGAGAAAATAAAAACAAAAAACAAACCCCACCTTCTCCATTCTACCAGTCTGTAAAAATTGGACCACACTTGGATGTCATAAGAATGCAGCCTGATTTTTTTTTTTTTTTTTTGTTCATTTACCCATTGACTTACATTGATGACTTTGGATGAAAATTGGACATGTCTTCGATATTTTACATTGCCCTCTCGCTCCAATGAAAAAATAAATTGGACATGTGAATGGCCACCACTGGTATGAGTGCTAGCCAGGAAAATCATGGATAGCATTTGTACTCAAAAATCGAAGGTCTGCATTAGCCCGTAAATGTTTACCTGCAAGAGTGAAAATACACAGTGTCGAAAACTCACCAAAACCTAATCTTGGGAATCCAATTTTTGGCGTAAAGTTGTCTTCCTAATAGATGGTGTAAACCTAGTTCGGACAGTGTAAAGGTTTGCTAAGTGTGTCCTTCAGAATGAACTGCTGTGATGAATTTAGTATACAGTATTTTAAAGCTGTTTTAGGGATAAAAATTAGACTGTTGTAGTAATTCTTCCCTAATGACTATTACAGTTCCTACTTGTCGCTTTATTACCATTGCATTAGTTAATGAGGAGTTGTGAAAGGGGATGATTCATGTGGTTTGTGTTGGCATGCCATAGAGGAACGGGCACTTATCCGGAGCATAAGTGCCTACTGTACGTTCTCCCACATGGAGTAGGCCGCCGTAGCCCGGGGCGTCCTCTCACTGGTGGACGTATTCTGAGAATATGAGAAATGACTTCTGTGTAGATCTATTGTATGTTGTTGTCGGCTTCATTCCCGGCTACAATGGGCGTCTTATCTTCCGTCTCTGTGGTGATCCTTTTAATGCAATATTTTGTATAATCCGGAGGCCAACATTAAATTATGTTGTGGTTGTCTAATAGCTTTGGGTTAAGCCACAAAAAGAGCTTGTTATTCGGCGATTTGTATTGTTTTCTATTGAAATCCATGATTGTTGTAAATGTCCAAGAAGACAGTGTAATTCTTCTGTGGGAAGTGTAACCAACAGTGGCTAATAGACTCTTGAGCGCTCCCATTCATGGAAAAGACCTCATTTATCTGTCGTACTCTTCAGTCCTCCTCAGCAGTGTGGAGGAATTATCCAGCATGAGGAATGCAACGTGGCTGACAAATGATTTTACCGTGTGTCATAATCCATAGTTCTAGGCAGGACAGGGTTATCACACTAGGTGGTCCCTGTTGCTCTATGAAGAAGTGACAAACACCCGGATTTTAGCGCTTTCTATTTGTCATGTTGGTGCAGCTTTTAGGTGCGGTGCAATGCGGACGCTGAGTCTGAAGTGCATTCATAAGCTGTGTCTCTCCCTACTCTCTTGTTGCTTATCCACAACTTTCTCCCTCATAATGTGCGCAGGAGAATGGTGTCGGTCAGGAGCTGGAGGATGGCCGCACCACAGGAATTCTCCTGATTCCTAGTTCTCGGTGTTCCAGGATAAAGTCCACCATTGTAGTAAGTGTGTCTGTTACTACTCCATGCTTCGGGTGGGCGGTGGGATGTATGATGCAGCATGTGAACAGCTTCTTGCTGAGGTGTTGGAATCAGAATGATGGAGAACTGGAACTGATCTGAGCGACTTTGGATTATGACAGAGGACAAATTGTGATGGTTTTGAAGACTGTTTCAGAACCTCTTTAAAATGGCATGTCTTGTGTCGTTTTTCCGGTATACAGTGGTTAGTACCTACCAAAAGAGGTCCAAGGAAGGACAACCAGGGAGTTGGCAAAAAAGGCCACGGGTGCCACATGCTCATTGATAATTGTGGGGAGTAAAGGCTAGCCTGTCTGGTCCGATCACACAGAAGAGCTACTGCAACACAAAATGCTAAAAAGAAAACCTAATGTTGGCCATAATAGAAAGGCGTCAGATCACACGGTGCTTTGGAGACTGCTGTGTATGTTTCTAGCTTCCGACTGATAGAATTCCCATGCGTCGACCTTTCCCTTGCAATAAACTCCTTCAGTAGACAAGTGACTATAGTCTGCGGAATCACTTTTCTTTTTACATCATTTGGATCTCCAGGTGTGTGTCACTTCCCTGGGGGTACAATGTCACCAGGATGTGCTATGTGAAGAAGACCGAAGCCGTGTGATGCTCTGGGCGATGTTCTGCTGGGAAAACTTGGCGTGCATGGGGATGCTATTATCTTCTAACAAATCATTGTACGGACCAAGTAAACACATGATGATGGTTTTCTCTAATGGCTGTGACCTATTTCAGCAGGATAATGTGCTGCCACACTACAAACATTGACGCCGAGTGGGTAGAGTTATATGACAAAGAGTTTTAGGTGTTGTCTTCACTGCCATATTCCCTAGATCTCGGCCTACTTGAGCTTCTTTGGGATGGGCTGGAAAACGAGTTCAAAAGTGAAAATGTCAGGCGATTCATGCTGGCCAAACCGCGGGGAGCATGAATCGCAGCCTGGCTGCACGATTACATCCGGGTCTTTAAGAGAAAATATGCCTTTAAGAGCCTAGCACCACTAGATGACATAAGGAGAGACCGGTCAGTGTAGTATAACATTGCGGCTATTCACCTGCCTAAGTTTCTCAAAGCAAGAACGATCAGCAGCTCCATATTTTGACCCATGGACTGGTCCTGAGGACTGTGATGTTCATATACTGTGAACGATCCGATATTCATTACAAAACGTGCACTCATTGTGCACAAAGTGATTAAAATTGCTATCATATTGTTAGTAATAAAGTAAAACATTTCCAGGGTACGGCCTTCACATTTTCTACCCGTTGCGTTTGCTTGGTATCGTGCAGCTGTCGGATCAGGAGGCCTGTGGACAGACTGTGCATTGTGATCTCTGCTTAGGCCGAGTTTCACGGACGTCTGCGGGAGCCCATAGCTGACAATTTAGCCATACATGGAGGAAGAACAGAAGAGTATTTATGAGCGCAAACGTCTGTAGGACTTGTGGGGCTTTTACTTTTTGTATCCTATTGGGGCCCTTGTAAGGAGGTAACTACAGAGTATGTAAGGATTGGGGGTCCCCTTTGTCCTGTATAAAAACACTATTATTATTGTAGACCCGTAATAGTTGAGGCCGTGTTGGAGATTTGCATTGGGGCCCTTGAGCTTCAAGTTTTGTCACTGTGGGGTGTCAGACAGTAGCCAAACCCCTCTAGTCCTCGTTCCAGGTACAGTTCCAGTTCGGCATTATTTTGATTTGGAGGTGGAACCAGTGGTTCAGACCATGATTCCAAAATGTTCTAGGAGCAGTCTTTCAACACCCACCCTGTGGAGGAACAGGACCCGTTCCTCCCACGTCACCAATGTGACATAACTACACAGGCACAGCTCTCCGGCGCCCCCTTTTTCTCTCAGGTCAGTAAGGGAACTGCACCTAGAGCAAATGGCCGCCGGGGAGGATGTCCTGTTACCCGCTGGGTATTCTAAGATTCGTAATCAGAGTAAAAACATCAGCCCAAGATTAATTTTATGGTTTAATTGCCTTAAGGGCGCATTAGATAATTACAGAAATATACAGTAAGCTATACAATGGAGTTACAGTGGATTTGCAGTCAGAGTAAAATATAACAATAAGGGTACAAGAATTAGAGATATTATGCTGGAGGTCAATTTACCAAATTGTAGGTTGCATGTGGGTGCCGGGAGCTCTGCAATCCACAGGTACAAGAATCTTAGTTGCCGGACAGACCCCAAAGCATGGGCCGCTGCTCCGCTTGGCAGATCTGTCCCCAGTTCCTTCTTAGATCATCATCGTCTGGTTCTTCTGTGAGAGTGACACTCTCTGCCATGGGCTGCTAGGTCCCTCCCCCTGTGTCAGAGGGTGGGCTAATAATCTCCACCCTTTAGCTCCCTGCAGAACTTATTCCCAATATCTAAGAAAGGGTGTAACTTTCAACAGCATGATCGGATCAGGACATGAGAGGTACCAGTGAATGCGGTTTGTTTTGCCTGTCGTGTGGAGAGCAAACATGGCCCCATTGGGTAGCTGTGGAGGGCCAATCTATGTATCTCAGGTCCTAGAACCCTCACCGCCTCAGGAGTCACAGTGCCAGATGCTCGATTTCCTCAGGGTCACTCGGATATTTTTCATGAGTCCATAACTCGAAAGATGTGCTCATAATCCATGATCCTAGGATGGAGTCGGGGCGGCTGGGAGAGACAATGGATGTGTATTTCTGTGTCTAGCTGACAGGTATATTCTAATTGAAGCCCCCAAGCGCCTTCCTGCCCCATGCTGACATTGCTCCTACTTGGCTTTGAAGTTCTGTTTTGGGCCTTATCTCATTATCATACTAAAAGACCTTGCTATTCAACATTGGAGCACTAAATCCTGTTTTGTTAATCATGCTTACAGGCCCGGGGGGGTAGGAGCAGTTAACTCCTTCATCACACCTCCCTGCTTTAGAGGGCGCTAGGGGGTATCACATTCCTGTGTTCCCCCATGCGCCCTTCCGCACTCTCTCCTTGCCGGGACAACGCATCAGCGTTACCATGGTCCCTGCCTCTTTTGTGGCGAATGGTGAAGTGATACTGCTGCAGAGCGAGGCTCCAGCGTAGCAACCTTCCGTTCATCCCAGAGACCGTGTGTAACCAGCTGAGGGGGTTGTGGTCTATTTCAACGGTGAATTGGCGTCCGTACAAGTATGGCTGCAGATGCTGCAGGGCCCACACAATTGGCAGACATTCCTTCTCCATTGTGGAATAGGCCACTTCCCTCGGCAGGAGCTTCCGGCTCAGGTACAGAACGGGGTGTTCATGGCCCGTAGTGTCGACCTGGCTGAGCACAGCACCGAGGCCGAAGTCGCTGGTGTCGGTCTGCACTGCGAATGGCCGCGTGAAGTCGGCTACCTGTAGTACAGGAGAGCTAGAAGGGGCGGTCTTGAGCGACTGGAAAGCTGTCTCGCAGGCGACTGTCCAGTCGACTGCGACGGGCAGCCTCTTCTTGGTGAGGTCCGTCAGGGGCTTGGCTAGGGCACTATAGTGTGGAACAAACCTCCTATAGTACCCGGCAGTCCTCAAGAAGGACATCACCTGCTTCTTGATCCTGGAGGTGGGCCGGGATGCGATGGCATCCACCTTCCCAGGCTCTGGCTTCAGAGCTCCCCCACCTACCTGGTGTCCCAGGTGTCAGAGACACCGCACTACACTCGCTCACAGAGCCAGTGCGCGTGTCCTGAGTACAGAAACAGTGCTAAAAGATACCTGTGGAGCGGGCAGCAGAGGTGACAATGCGTGCTTGAAACTATTAGTGTCAGGGTCCAGTCAGCGCCGGAAAGTAAAGAGGCACAGGACCTGCGGACACTGAAATTAGCCAGCTGGCACAGGACCTATGGTCAGGCAGGTGACTGCAAGGGGGCGGGGCTTAGCGTCCTGCTTCAGATATGACAGGACACCATACAACAACTCAGAGTCAGGCAAAACGGAGGTCACAACAGTACGTGCAAACGAGGCACAGGAGGGACAAACAGACGGGTAGTCAGACAAAGCCAAAGGTCATACACAAGAGGGCGACGTGGTACCAAGGGGACGAGCAGAGAGAAGTCGGGTCACAAGCAGAGAGTCATAAACGAGCGGTAGCGCAGTTCAAGAGGGACAGGCAGAACACGTAACAGGGACAGAACCGGATCAAAACCAAACAAGCAAGCAAGATATCAGGCACAAGGCACACGTACGCACAAGGTCAACCAACTCAGCCGAGGGCAGGCGTATAACTGACACCGGACCTAGGTCCAGTGAGCATTAAATAGCCGCCCTCTGCCAGAGAGAGGCGGAACAATTAACCCCCAGTCTGATCAGGATGGGCCAAAGCGAAACCCCGTCCTGGATCATGACACCAGGTAGTGGACCTCACTCATACCCAGCTGGCATTTTTCCGGCTTAATGGTCAAGCCTGCTCGCTGGATCCGCCCAAGCACCTGCGCCAGGTGCTCTAGGTGATCCTCCTAGGTGGGACTGAAGATGGCGATGTCATCTAGGTACGCGGTCGCATACCCTTCCAGTCCCTCGAGCAGCGTGTTGACCATCCTCTGAAAAGTGGCAGGGGCATTCTTCATGCCGAATGGCATCACCGTGGACTCATACAGTCCGAAGGGGGTGATAAAGGCAGAGCGTTCCCGTGCCCCAGGGGTCAGGGGAATCTGCCAATACCCCCTGCTCAGATCCATGATGGTCAGGTACTTGGCCCCGGCCAGCTGATCGAGCAGGTCATCGATGCGCGGCATTGGTTACGCATCGGTGACCGTCACAGCGTTGAGCCCCTGGTAGTCCACGCAGAACCGCGTAGTTTGGTCCTTTTTAGGGACGAGGACTGCAGGCGAAGCCCACGCGCTGTTGGACACTTGGATCACCCCCAGCTTCAGCATCTCGTCTATCTCTTGGCGCATGTGCTGCTGCACCTCAAGAGAGACCCGATACGCTGAACGCTGGACTGGGGTGCGATTGCCCGTGTCCACGTCATGGACGGCTGTCTCTCCTTCCGGGCAGGCTGCTGAACAGCTCCCGAAAGGGGTGTTTTGTGACCCCCAGCTGGGACTGTTGGTCCTCCGAGAGCTGGTGGCCAACCCCCACATCCTGGATGGATCCACCCGCCTTGGCTTGGATGAGCAGATCCTGGAGGGTTTCTGCCTTTCCTTCCTCGGGAAGGTTGCACACTGGTTGGGCACAAGCCTCCCGCTCATGATGGGCCTTCATCATGTTCACGTGGAAGGCCTTCTGTTATGAATGAGTCACCGAAGGAGGAAAAAACAAAAATACAAGCTAAGTCCAGAAAACCGGAGAGGTTGGTAGCTATCGGATTGCAGACCCCTGATCCTATCCACAACAACTAACAGTAGCCGTGGGGGGTTCCTACGATGCCCTAGACCCCTCGAACACAGTCGGAGAACTAAATAGGCCTAAAGAAAGAAAGGGGAAATCTAAACTGCCCCAGAGCAGACCCCAAAGCAATAGGCAGCCCCCAACATATAATGACGGTGAAGCAAGATGAAAACACTAACACAGATAGAAAGATAGGTTGAGCAAACGATGGGGCCCAAGCTAACTAAAAAGGACAGGATAGAAAAGCTCCTGTCTGCAATCCGTAAAAAACCCTAACAAAAAATGTCCCAACCGTCCGATAGGAAAAACAGGCCCTGAAGTCGCTAGGACTTCAAAAAGACTATATCAGCACTCAGGTAAATTCTGAAGACAGAGCAAAGAGACAAACTGATCAGAGACAAAAATGGAACTCAGCACACCCCCGACCGGGGATGGCTGGACTCCAAAAAACAAGATAAAAAAACAAAACTAATAAGTTCAATAGCAGAGCAAAAACTTATCTTTGGGAAGCAGGAATCAGACTGGTCTCCAAGAATCCAGCAGAGAAATCACCAGCGACTCAGAAGGGCGTCGGCTGCCTTATATCCAGTCAGAATTTCCTGCTACCCAGTCATCATCTACCAGATCAGGTGTTTGGTAATCAGCCTCACTACCTTCCTTCACCAGAAGAGGGAGTTCATCAGACATCGACGGTGAAGGGGAAAATGAACTCACAACAGCCTTCCTCCTTCCATGGGCATGGTCCAGGGTGACCAGATAGGTGATAGCGTTGAGCCGCTGGTGCACGATGTATGGACCCTCCCAGGCCGCCTGAAGCTTGTTTTGAGGTACAGGGACCAGTACCCACACCTTTTGACCCACCTGGTAGGCCCGCTGACACGCATTCTAGTGGTACCACCGGTTCTGGTCAGCCTGGGCTTGGGCCATATTGTCATGCACCAGCCTTGTCAAGGCCATCATTCTGTCCTGGAAGCGCACGACATTCTCAATGACCGACACTCCAGGGGTGGCCAAATCCCCTTCCCATGCTTCCTTCACCAGAGCAAGGGGCCCCCGTACACGTCGCCCGTACAGGAGCTCAAAGGGGGAGAACCCCGTTGAGGCCTGTGGGACCTCCCGGTAGGCAAACAGCAGGTGTGAGAGATACCGCTCCCAGTCTCTCCCGTGGGAGTCAACCAACATCTTCAGCATCTGCTTTAAGGTGCCATTGAACCGCTCACACAGGCCATTGGTCTGTGGGTGGTACGGGCTGGCTACCAGATGTTGCACCTGTACCTGCTTACAGAGAGACTCCATCAGCTGCGACATGAACTGGGTCCCTCGGTCGGTGAGCATTTCCTGGGGAAACCCCACTCTGGAGAAAATCTCCAGTAAGGCAGTGGCCACTTTGTCAGCCCGAATGGACGACAAAGCTACCGCCTCCTGGTACCGAGTGGCATAGTCCACTACCGTTAGTATGAAGCATTTCCTGGAGCAGCTGGGAGTGGACAGAGGTCCAATGAGATCCACAGCCACCCTCGAGAAAGGCTCTTCGATGATGGGCAGAGTTACCAGTGGGGCTTTGGGGCGCCGCCCCGCCTTCCCCACCCTCTGACAGGTGTCACACGAACGGCAGTAGGCAATCACCTCGGTCCTCATTCCGGGCCAGTAGAAATGCTGAGCTAGCCTGGCCTTGGTTTTAGTGATCCATAGGTGCCCGGCCATGGGAATCTCGTGTGCGATCCGCAACAATTCTGCCCTGAACGGATAGGGTACCACTAACTGTCGGTCCCTGGGCCACGCCTCCGGTGATCCCTGCTGGACCGTTACCCGGTACAGCTGTCCCTGGTCCCAGACCACTCGCTCGCGGTCGGACTCCAGGGGAGGCTGTGCCGCCTGCTCCTTGAGAGCTTTCAGGATAGCGTCAGCTTCCAACGCTGCCTGAAATCCCTGACTCGATGTGGCAAGAATTGACGAAACTGCCACATCCTCTGTCAGCTCCCCGGGCTCTGTCTCCTTGCCGCTGTTTGACTCGGCAGCCACTTGGTCGGAGAGGGGGAAACCGTCGGACCTCCGCGAGGCTCCTTGGGCTCCGGCGCTCCTACTCCTGGTAACAGCAGCCACAACCGCTGAGACCACAGGTAGCGCCTGCTTCCCCTCGGCCCCCGACAAAGTTGCCTGGTCAGGCAGACTTCCCTGGCCTCGTGACATCCCGGATGCGGGGAACTCCTGCCCTGGGGTCTTACCTGGTGGCTCCTCTCCTGGGACACCCCCTCCCCCCATGGCCTGTTCCTCTTTCTGCAGAGGCCCTAGACTCAGCAGGCTGGATTCACTTGGGGGTCCTACACTGCCCATAGCAGCCCCTCCCTCCACCTCTGAGCTCTCCCCTGCAGTCTTCTCACCTGTCCTTACTGTGAGCCCTGTGTGTGTAGTGTCAGTGCATGACTTACCATCAGGTTTCACTCCCTCCTCCACTGTTGGAGGCACATTCAACACATTAACATTAGCATTCACAGCAGAGTCATGACATTCTTGGGGAACCAGACTTGGGGGTTCAGTGGCCTCATACTGAGACACTAGCCGCCCCAAATCGGTCCCAAGCAACACACTGGCAGGAATATTTGGCATTGCTCCCACTTCCCGCATTCCCCTCCCGGCACCCCAGTCCAAAAACACCTTGGCGACGGGCAGCGCCGGTTCAACACCTCCAATTCCGGAGATGGAAAGGGTTTTCCTAGGCACCAAATCTTGAGGGGACACCACCTCAGGACGTACCAGGGTTCGTTCAGCGCCTGTGTCCCGCAGTCCCATGACCGCTGAGCGGCCGATGGTGACGGGTTGGTAATTGTCCAGGGACCTCCCACCACCCTCTCCCACACACAAAACAGTGGACGGTTTCTGGGACAGGGATGGGTGTTATGATTGAGTCACCGTAGGAGGTAAAAACAGAAATGCTAGCTAAGTCCAGAAAACCAGAGAAGTTGGCAGCTATCAGATTGCAGACCCCTGAACTTATCAACACAACTAGCAGTAGCCGTGGGGGGTTCCTACGATGCCCTAGACCCCTCGATCACAGCCGGAGAATTAAATAGGCCTAAAGAAAGAAAGGGGAAATCTAAACTGCCCCAGAGCAGACCCCAAAGCAATAGGCAGCCCCCAATATATAATGACGGTGAAGCAAGATGAAAACACTAACACAGACAGAAAGATAGACTGAGCAAAGATGGGGCCCAAGCTAACTACATAGGAAAGGACAGGAAGGCTGCTGTCTGCAATCCGTAAAAAACCCTATGAAAATAAGAGCCAACAGACTGACAGTGAAAAAGGCCCTGACGACGCTAGGCTTCAAAAAGCTGTGTCAGTATTCAGGAATATTCTGAAGACAGAGCAACAGGCAAAAGGAGATTCAGCTCACCCCAGCAGGGAATGGCAGAATCCAGAAAAGCAAGGAAAACGAAAACAAAACACAAATGCAACAGGCAAAGCAAAAAACTTAGCTTTAGGGGAGCAGGAATCAGACTGGTGTCCTAGAAGTCCCCAGAGAAATCACCCGCAGGGCAGAAGGGCGTCGGCAGCCTTATATCCAGTCCGTGACTCCACTCAGCCAGTCATCCTCATTAGACTCAGGTGCCTGATAATCAGGCTCATTACCTTCCTTTACCAGAATAGGGAGTTCACAAGACCTCAGTGACGAAGGGGAAAATGAACTCACAACAGATGGGGCCTTCTGGCGCTGGTGACACGCAGCCTTAAAGTGTCCCGGCTGGTTGCAATGATGACATCGTCTGGGTTCTGCTCCTGGCCTGGAGAGGGCAGCAGGGGGGTACACCCCTTGCACTCTGGGGGCTGGGGGGACAGGGGCTGCTGACAGGCTTCTTTGGCTCGGACGTCCTGTTGTTGGCATACTCGTCTGCCAGGGCGGCTGTAGCAGAAGCCCCCTTTGGTTTCCGGTCACGGAGGAACTGCTGGAGGTCCTCTGGGCAGTTCCACAAGAACTGCTCCGTGACGAACAGTTCCTGGCCCTCCTGGTGGGTGGTGCGCTCTAGACCCGAGGTCCAGTGCTCCGCAGCTCTCAGCAGTTCCCGCATGTGGTCGGTCCAGTTGTCCTTTGTGACCCGCTGCAGGCTCCGGTACTTCCTGCGGTACGACTCCGGGGTGAGGTTGTAGTGCTGGATCAGGGCCCGCTTGATGCTGTTGTAGTCCTGCTCCTCCCCAGCAGGTAAGTCCCCCAAAACTTCCAGGGACTTACCCCTCAAACGGGGGGTTAGGTACCTTGCCCACTGATCCAGGGCCAGATGGTGTTGGAGGCAGGTTCTCTCAAAGGCCAGCAGAAAGGAATCCAGGTCTCCATCCTTTTCAAGCAGGGGGGAAGTCCTCCACCCAGACCTTGGAAGCCTTGGTCCCCGGTGGGGCTGGAGCGTCCAGCGGGAGCCCGTGCTGAGCCATCTCCAGTCGGTGCCAGCGCTCCGCAGCTTCACAGCGTTCTGCAGCACCTGTTCGGCATGCTCACGCTCTGCCGCCGCTTGCTCACGCTCCTCTGCTTTCTCTGCTACCACCAGGAGTCTGTCATGGGCGGCGTCATTATCAGCCTCGAGCTGTGCCATAGCCGCTTGGAAAAGGGCCTCCGATCTGGACAGGCTGGGGCGGGCAGGTGGTGGACAGTCCACTGCGGGACTTAGCACGGGGGTCTGGCTCCTTGGGGAGCCCTGGCTGAGCTCCCCCTTGCCTTCAATGGTATTGTCCTCCACCACCTCCTCATAGACCATAGCATTGGCCTCCCCCTTTGCCTTACTCCTGGTGCCTTCCGCCATCTTGGGAACCTCTGGTTACTGACACAGCTGCAACCTTGACCTCGCACACAACTTATTATATTTGCACTCTGACCGTCTAGTGCTGAGCTGACCTTAAGACCCCAGCAGTGAAAGTTACCACTGGTAGTCTAGTGTCTGGGAGTAGGGGTCCCACGCACACTATTACTCTGATCCCACCGCTGCCACCAATGTGGAGGAACAGGACCCGTTCCTCCCACGTCACCCATGTGACGTAACTACACAGGCACAGCTCTCCGGCGCCCCTTTGTCTCTCAGGTCAGTAAGGGAACTGCACCTAGAGAAAATGGCCTGTTACCCGCTGGGTATTCTAAGATTCGTAATCAGAGTAAAAGCATCAGCCCAAGATTAATTTTATGGTTTAATTGCCTTAAGGGCGCACTAGATAATTACAAAAATATACAGTAAGCTATACAATGGAATTACAATGGATTTGCAGTCAGAGTAAAATATAACAATAAGGGTACAAGAATTAGAGATATTAAGCTGGAGGTCAATTTACCAGATTGTAGGATGCATGTGGGTGCCGGGAGCTCTGCATTCCACAGGTACAAGAATCTTAGTTGCCGGACAGACCCCAAAGCATGGGCTGCTGCTCCCCTTGGCAGATCTGCCCCAGTTCCTTCTTAGATCATCATCATCTGGTTCTTCTGTGAGAGTGACACTCTCTGCCATGGGCTGCTAGTTCTTAAGCACGCTAGGTCCCTCCCCCTGTGTCAAAAGGGTGGGCTAATAATCTCCACCCTTTAGCTCCCTGCAGAACTTATTCCCAATATCTAAGAAAGGGGGTAACTTTCAACAGCATGATCGGATCAGGACATGAGAGGTACCAGTGAATGCGGTTTGTTTTGCCTGTCGTGTGGAGAGCAAACATGGCCCCATTGGGTCGCTGTGGATGGCCAGTCTATTTATCTCAGGTCCTAGAACCCTCACCGCCTCAGGAGTCGCACTGCCAGATGCGCGATTTCCTCAGGGTCACTCGGATATTTTTCATGAGTCCATAACTCGAAAGATGTGCTCATAATCCATGATCCTAGGATGGAGTCGGGGAGGCTGGGAGAGACAATGGATGTGTATTTCTGTGTCTAGCTGACAGGTATATTCTAATTGAAGCCCCCAGGTGCCTTCCTGCCCCATGATGACGTGGCTCCTACTTGGCTTTGAAGTTCTGTTTTGGGCCTTATCTCATTAACATACTAAAAGGCCTTGCTATTCAACATTGGAGCACTAAATCCTGTTTTGTTCATCATGCTTACAGGCCCCGGGTAGGAGCAGTTAACTCCTTCATCACACACCCCAACATCAAGTCATGCTACTGTGAGTTGTCTCACATAGAGTACATCTGGGACGTTCTTGTTCACCAGCAGTGGATCTTGATAATTTACGTGAATTCACTGTAACAGAACATTCCCCCAACCTCCCTCATACTCCATACCAAATAATATATCAAGATGTTTTGAAGAATTTAGTTTCTTTTTTTTTTTTTGCCCCTATCATTGGCATATCCTAATCATGTCTATCCATCCTGTGATTTCCAAAGCTTCCCCACTTTTCCTTCTTGGTGTTGCAATTCCAATGTTGAGGAGTGTAGATTTTTATGTAATTTATATTACTGTAGTTGGTACAGTCTTGTCTATGGGAGTCATGCAGTTCATATATTGATCAGATGTTTCATCAACCAAAAGGCCATCTGGCACGTTTTTATGGGCTTAAGCTAACAGATCATGCTTTATATGAAATGTAATTTTTGAAACTTTTTTTTTCTTTCATTTCTTCTTCTCCTTTTTAACTTTTTAGAAAAAGAAAACAAAACCGAAAACTCAACATTTTTTTTTTACTAGAGTCATGCTTTCTGTTTTCTACAGATCACTTTTCAGCAGTCTTGTTATCATTATCATTATACACAGCAGATAGATAACACAGGATCACCTCCTCACCCTGCCTTCACAATGACCTATATGCATGCTCTAGTAATCTAAACTAAGCTCTAGAGGCAGATTCTCAGGGAGATCTATGGCTGGCCCATAGATCTTAGCAGCTCATTTACATTTCAATAAAAATGTGGCTTTCTCGGGAATGAAATATCTGATCACTGATATCAAGATATAATTTTATGAAACTTTTTATGACCTGTAGGCCTATATAGACGGTTTAGGAAGGGTGATCCTACTGAGAGATTCCCTTTAAATACTTTCAACAGAAAAACCTAATAATTTTAAAATTTGCCTTTTAGCACTTATCCACCTTTAGTTCAAATAGAAAGTCTTCCTTAGGTCTGTGATTAGGAAAAATGGCTGGAGTATGAAACTTTTGATCACCTCTGCATAGTGAGTTAGTATGACAGATCCAAGCGGTACCCCATGGTCCCCATTTTCCCCGGCGGTTCTATCAAGGTTCACCTCTTTGTGACAGCCAGAATAAGGCTGCATGCTGTGCTATTTTGCTGTCAAAGGTGAAAGAGCTGACTGCCTACCTAGGTTCCTGAAAAGACCTCGAGCGAGCAGTAGTGTGAACATAGCCTTATTTCTTTTTTATCCATGTAACATATACAATGGAGGGAGAACAAACTGTTCTGGAAGTATTTCCTAATTAGCCTTGACTGCTCTGCTAGATTGAACTATTTGAATGTCATTGTGACCTCTGTCAAATAAATTCAAGGAAATGTTTTACCGTCGCAAGGAAGCTAAAGTTCCACTGTGAGAAAGAAAGCTAAACACTTTACAAGTCTCAGGATTTACAAAGGCCATTTGCTATCATTATTGATATCTGCAAGTTCTGACTTTCTCAGGGAAAATGACTGCTGGATACTCATAACATTATCTGAGACTCGACCAGAAGTGGAAGAGCTGCATTTTACAGCCTTTTATTTTTTCAAATATTTTTCTTCCTAAAGGCTATTGTCAGGAACACTGTACTGCACCTGCTCACTGAGCCAGTGCGCGTGTCCTGAGTACAAAAACTGTGCACAATGATACCTGCGGAGCGGGGCAGCAGTGGTGACGATGCATGCTCCAGGCTCACAGGACCTGAAGCATGTGACTGCTGAGGGCGTGGTCTAAACTCCAGAGAGCTAGGAGCTGAGGAAAACTCCTAGAAAGGTAACTACAGGACAAAGTTACCAAGGGGCATAGACAGAGACAGAAACCAGATCAAGCCAGGGTCAAAGCACAAGATAGCACGACAGTACCAAAGGGTTAGGCAGAATGGATAGTCAGGACATCGCAATAGATCAGAAAACCAGAACGGGCAATAGACGGTACAATAGGGACAAACTGTAACGGAGTAACGATAGTCAAGCCAGGAGGTCAGAACCGGAAAAGACAATAATACCAGAACGAGAGACAGAGTACAGAGTGAGGGGACAGACCGGGTCATACACGGGAAGCAAACAAGCAATGCAGTGCACACGCACACCAGGGGGGTCAGACACACAATCAGAACAACAGTATAGCTGACAGAGAACCCTGGTAAAGAGTGAGTATAAATACCCCTCCTAGATCCAGAAAGAGGCCACGTACACTTAACCCTGTGAGTGCAGGGCAAGAACACTGTCCAAACCATGACCGCTATTATGGGCGTTGTAAACCGAAATTGAATGTAACATATGTTCTAAAGAAAGAGAAGAATTATCTGGGTAGAAAGGCAAAATGAGCAATTGTAAGTACACAGTGCTGTATAATATGTTGCACTGGCGGACGCAGACAGAAAAGGGCCCCTGTGCAAGAACATATATGGGCCCTTTGTGGCCTAAGAGATCCTTAAAATGCAAAAATTGCACCTGCTATGGAGGTTGAAATGGGCCCCCTTACCTATCGGGCCCCTGTGCAGCTGCACAGGCTGAATCAATGATGCATCCGCCCCTTATATGATTGAAATATAGTAATAGAATAACAGGAGCGCTTCTTTAATGATTGCATTGTATTGAGTGAAATGTATAGATCAGCTGTATTATGCCTCCATAATGTAATATAGTGCGTAGGGGATTTTTGCAACATAATGAATGCCATAAGAACTAAAGCTAATATACAATGGCGGAATTGTTTTTTCTCCTTTTTTTTAATTCATTATTTCATATTACTTGGATTTTTTGCAGTTTTTTTTTAATATGGTGAAATTAATGCTTTCATTCAAAACTACAACTTGTTCAATAATGAATAAGCCCTCATCAATTGAAAAATGTAATTCTTTTAGTAAGATCACATGACGATGTCTCCACATCTGAGAAAAATGATCAGAGTTTGACCACAGTGTCATCTCAGACGTGGAGAGAAAACATTTTTTTCCACCACCTCTATTCTATCAGTCCATGAAAATCAGGTCACACTTAGATGTCATCCGAGTTCAGTCTTGCATTGGCTATTTTGATCCGACACTGAGATCAAATTCGGACGTATATGATTTTTTCCACAGACTATTCAGACCAAGGTAAAAAGAATCCGACATGTACATGGTCCCATAGCATATTCTAGGTAGAAATGGGAGCTGTGAACACTATCGGTGGCACTTGTACAAGAACATCGGTCGTGTGCACGAGCCCTCAGAAGAAGAGAAGAAAAACATTAAAGCACTTAAAAAGAAAACTGGTTGTGTTCTTAAGTTGTTTGTAATTGTCCTTGCCATAATAGTCTGTGGTGGGATTGTCTCCAAACACAACAGCCGGTCAGAGGAGGCAGAGCTGTAGTGGTGGGGGAGAATGCAATAGCCTGGACCAGTCGTGACAGGAGGAGTGATGAGAGGTGGGTCTCAGACTACCTTACTGTCCGTGTAGGTACTGCGGCTAAGCTGGAGTCACAGATCACAGCTCTTCCTTGATGGACATCATCTAAAAAGCAGTCAAGCAACAAGCACAAGGGGAAAAAGTCAATATCACTTAAAGGTATTGACATGTATATCGATTTTGATTACTGGACAGTTACTTAAAGGGAATCTGTCACCACATTTGACCTATCTAAAATATTAATATGTGCATACAGGTTATAGACTGCTGAAAACAGTCCTCCATGTGTGTCTGATGTCAGATGTGTTGTTGCTGAGAAATCCTCTTTTATCATATTATATAAATGACCTCTTCCAGGCTCCGGGGTGGATGGTGTCAGGAGAGAACTCTGCCCCCAGAGCTTGTTTTACATAGAAGGAGGGATTACCACTGTGATGTGTGATATGCAATGGTTACCACTATTAGCAGTGTGATGGCCGCTCTCTGCTCTCCTGATCTCACTGCAGAGCTGTGTGTGATTATACCTAACACAGCTACAGGTTCCTCTCAGCTTCCAGCTCACAGGCAGACAGGGCTGTAGTATTGTTACAATACAGCAGAGTTCAGAGAGAAGCAAAAATGTCTTTTCAAGAAGACAAATTTCATTTCTCCTGTTCTGTGTTGGTTACTTGTCTCACACTGGGAACGCCTCCTTCATGAAAACAAGCTCTGGAGGCAGAGTTATCTCCAGGCACCATCCACACCACCTGGAAGAGGTCACTTATATAAAGTGATAAAAGCTGATTTCTCAGCAGTCTATAACCTGTATGCACATATCAATAGTTTAGGTAGGTCATTGTGGTGAGTGTATTACCAGCACCAGTAGTATCCTCTACGTCATCTGCGACTTCATTTCTCCAGGATTTCCCTTATGGATTGTTCTTTTTTTTTTTTTTGTTTAATCTGTCATCTTGCTTCCTACAGAAATAATGTTATCTTTTACATCTTTGGGGGATCCAATACAGCAAGGAAGTCTTATCAGTTTATACAATCCCCATCTATTTCCTGTTTTTCTTCATAGTTCTTTCTATAGTTTATTATGATGACAATTGTTAATATTCCTTTTCCAAAATTCCTTGGACACAGTGCAGCTGAGAATGGTGCATGCTCATCACGTATGTGAAGCCTTGCCCGAATCGGCGTTCGGCCCTGCACAGACTGATTTAGCATGTGTTGGATTTTCACTCTGTGCCTGGCTATGTCTGTTAGCAGAAAGAAAGGATTGGGGCAGGATTAGATCAGAAGTCAGGACAGTTCCTGCACTGTGCTGGTGGCATAAGGAGTATGTACACGCCATGATTATTGGAAACGAGTGTTCTGAGGAGTGCTAGATTCCCGATAATGATGTATTGTAAACAGGCTGCCGGCGACCCAATGGAGGAGCAAACCACTCGTCTGTCGGATGTTCCTTTGGTTTTGCTTACAAGACGATCATTTTTGGCAGCACATAGTCCCGTGTAAACAGTACATGTGCTGTTCAGAGCAATGGCAATCTGTGCACAAAGAACAACCTACTGCAGACCATTCTGTGCACATGTGGAATGCTATCGGGGCCTCTCTGGACAGGTCTTTAAATGACTGTCAATCGTTTAGTGTCACAACGCTGTGAAAACCCATCTTTACAATAAAAAGTACCTGCAGCTGTTCACTCGTGCCAATTCCTTTTTTGTTGTTTTTTTATATTTTTATAAATGCAAGTAGTAAGTCTGGATTCATGAGGATTGTTATACTTTTATTTTTTTCTGTTTTAGATAAAGTTGAGCAGAAAAATTCCTAGTCTAACGGCTACATCGGTAGTTTGTTGCTGCCGGGTCAGAGTCTTTCAACCGTCAGACTTTTTTCTCCAGCATCCCTAGGGCCTCTTTTGATTAGTGATCTCCATGAGGTCATTACTTTGTGGCGAGGTGCACACGTGCCGTAAAAGGTGTCGGGGATGTTACACGCAGTAGGAGGTTCCCAGTCCTTGGGCACAGGGGCCACAGACTGCCGACTTGCCGGTAAATCTTTCTGCTCAACTCTAGAAACAAAAAACAAAATTCCTTTTTGGGTTGGACCCATCACATGATGGAGACCTGGAGGGACAGACTGACCTTTTTTGCTTTATAATGTCCCTTAGATGTCCATCATTTTACAAAAAAGAAAAAAAAAAAAGTTCTGTAACTAAGGTGTGAACGAAGCTCAAAATGTTAGCCAAACCTTTCCTAGAATTGGTGCAAATTGGACATCTGAATATTTTGGGTTACATGCAGCGTTTCTGTGTAGGGAAGGTGACCTGACGGATGAACGGACTTGTCAGAATAGAGAAAGGAAGGTTTGCAAAGTTTAGACAGGTGTCAGTTACTACAGTGGGGAAACAGCTGAGAAAGTAGTGGAAGTGCAGTACCTTGGGTTGACCATTAGAGGGCAGGGAGGAGTGTGAGCAAATGACTTGACATCAGCTTAGGGCTTAGGAAACTGTTGGTCATGGGGGCCGGAGTTACAGGGAATCGGGAAAGGTATAAATTTGAAGGAGAGTTCCAGAAAGCTCCAGTCCCCAGGGGGAGCTCCAGTGACAGGAGGACTATGACAGTTTGTGCACTGTGAGGAAAACCAGACCAGGGGGACTGAGGTGAAAGGAAGAACCGCAGTATAGACGAGACACCGGGTGTAGGACACCGTATTTGGAACGGGCAGGGTCCTCTCTCATCCTGTACCAGTCGTGAATTGTACTGTTTAAGATTCCTGTACTTGTATGTATTATGTATACCCCTCCTCACATGTAAAGCGCCATGGAATAAATGGCGCTATAATAATAAATAATAATAATAAATAATAATAATTATAAGGGTAGGTGCACACGTTGCAGATTTGGCCCTTCGGATCCGCAGCAGTTTTCCAAGGGATGTACAGTACCATGTAAACCTATGGAAAACAAAAACCCGCTGTGCACATGCGGAAAATTCCGCGCAGAAACGCAGCGGTTTATTTTCTGCAGCATGTCAATTCTTTGTGCGGATTCCGCAGCGTTTTTACACCTATTCCATTATAGGAATCCGCAGGTGTAAAAACGCAGGTGAAATCTGCAGAAAATCCGCACTAAATTCACAGGTAAAGCGCAGTTGATTTTACCTGCGGATTCTGCGCAGAAAAATCTGCACAGGAATCTGCAATGTGTGCACATAACCTTAGGGCTTATTCACAGGCCGCGTTTTTGTTGTGGTGTTTTTGCCATGGAAAAAAAAATGCACCAGCATGTGAGATTTCTAGAATCTTGTGCTTATTCTTTCTTTGCAGATTTGAACCATCATATCTGCAGCATGTAAATTCTTTCAGCGTTTTTCACCCATTAAAGGAATAGGAGAAAAAAGCCTACATGAAAAAGTAGATTAAAGCCATGCATATCTCCTAAGTTTTTGGCTGCAGAAAAATCTACTCAACGTGTGCTCGTAGCCGAACGCTTGCTTGTCTTGTTGTACACCTTTCACTTCTGAAGAGTAATGTCTCTGTTTCCCACTTGTTCCTGCCTTTCTCAGATATTTGTAGAAAGATTATTGATTAATCCGGAGTTATACAGTTACCTGTTTTTGCTTTGGGGGCGACATTCTTTCCAAGCATTACTCATACATTTTCTTCCACTGTAGTGGATCTGGCAGAATTGCTGAGGTCATTCTTAAAATATTTGGAAGAATGTAAAAAAAAAAGAAAAAAGCCTATTGTCGATTACTGAAAGTCTGATGTAATGTAAAAAGGCATTCGTGTCACTTTTATGTTAACCAGACAGCAACAAAAAAAACCCAAAAAACACTACGTACTTCTAATCCCTGCCAGACAAGCTCTGAAAAGGGATAAAAACAACATTTCCCTTCTAAAGAGAAAAGAAAGTCGTAGAATTGTTCTGTATATCACGAAAATCATTTATCACCTGGCCACGGGATTTTCACCTGTCCCACTGCTGTGACCTACGCCAACCCGGAGAGAGGGGCTGCCATGTCCCCTGTGAACAAATCTTTTGTGCACACTCGTGACCAGGACTCCATTCATGGCTGTGGGATTTGTTGGGTACATGTGTAACCATTGCTCCAGTAGACCATAGAAGTGACCGGTGGGCATAAATGCGCAATACTCCTCTGTAACAGGGGCGGTCTTAGCAGTTGAACCTCAAAAGATCATACATGTATCATAAATGATGTTTGTGAAATTACTCCATTGGCTCACATCATAAAGTAGCTGAGTTAGATTCTCCGCCAGAAAAGTTGGAGAGTGTCAGGCAAGTGTCATGTGTTTTTTTTCCTCACCTAGCATCCGTATGACATGCGTATGCACTGTGTTTTTAACGTCATTTTTTACATACTGTAATTCTGTCATTTCAATCTAATTTGCTAACTAATAAAACAATCTTATATACAGAGATAGATGATAGTAAGAAATATGTCAGTTACATGATTAGTGCATGTGTAGCTTACTGTACATGTATTTAACTAATAAAGCTTATTTTTAATAACCAGCTGAGGGAAAGCAGACTGCTGGGGGATGTTTTTTTTATTGGAACAGGTCAATATCCATGAAACTTCACAGGCTAATTAATATCAGGTCAGGGCTGTCTGCGTAGCCTTTACTGGTCATTAAAATAGGCCTCCCCAATAGAGATACCATTGGGTCCCCCCTATTTTTAATAACCAGCAAAGTCTAAGCTGAGAGCTGCGGGTTAATATTAATAGGCCAGGAAGGAGCCGTGGACATTGGCCCCCTTCAAGACTAATAACATCAGCTCTCAGCCGCCCAGAAATGGCACATTAGGAACCAAATTAGTGCAAAACCTGGCCACTTTTGACCTGGTGACAGGTCCTCTTTGAAATCTCATTTTTTTTTAATTGTTTTTCCAATAAATGTGTATAATTTTTCATAAGCTTTCCAGATAATCTAAAATCCACAAAAAAGAAACATAGTATGGCTCTAATTAGTATAGAAAAGCATGACCTCATTCAGATGGCCTATTGTTGCGTACAATTGCCATCTGTGAGTTTTGATGGATTTCACGGGTACGTGTGATAGTCTATGGGGCCTTTCACATGTCCGGAATTTTTCGTGGTCCATGGAAAATCACAGCTACACATCCTATTTTGATCCAAGGGTTGGATCAAAATCTGCAATGGTGTATGGGCCCTTGAAAAAAAAAAAAAATCTGACCGCACTTGGATGACATCAAAGTGCAGTCCAATTTTCATGGACTGTCAGAAAGGAGAAAGTAGAGAAACTTTTTTTTTTTTTAAATTTCCTCCACGTATGAGAAAAACTGATGACTCGAACAACACTTATCAAGACTCTGCTCAAAATAACTTGTCTTGGTGCTGTTCCTATACAATGCTGCAAAATTTTGCTGATCATATATAGGTCTATAAAACCTGTTGTGGTACTTTTGCAATTTGCATAATGTGACCTTTTCATAAAAATGTCATTATTGCAATTTGCAAAGTCATGTAAATACTTGCCAAAGGGTTGTGTATCCACCGGAGCTGGAGGATCGCCTGAGTATTTCTATTTCATTATGTGGCAGTCAGAAACCCTTTCAGTGCTGTGCAGAAGCTGAAACGCTCGGGCACAAGAGGGAAGGGAGTTTAGGCAGAAGTACTTCTGTGGCCCTCACATTTGTAATAATTGCAGTGAAGCCCAGAATGGTGATGGGCTCAGATGTCCTCTTTCTCCAGATCTGACCTTTCCATTGATCCATGCTCAGGCCTCTTGTGTGGATGTAGAGAAATATAGGAGATCTTCATTGAGGCTCGGCTTATTCACACCCCGGATTATTATTCATTATGGCCGGTTGCATGGCTCCGAGACCTCTCGAGGAGATGCGAGACGTAGTCTGCTGTGAACCAACTGGTGGTGCAGGGCTTGTTCTCGCTGCAGGCCGGAGTGCACAGGGTTGTTCTGGGATACAGCGTAAGAATGGTGGGCTTCTTGTAAATCACTCGCTGCTCCCTTTATATGACGTTCCTTCGCAGCTTTTAATGGTGCCAGACTTGTTAAATCTTTGACAATCCCCATCTTAAGCCAGAACGATGACTGGAAATCTGCTGGGCAAAAAGTTTTGAATGTTTCCCTCTGAATGCTGGAAATTAGCGCTTAAGATAAATGAGTTTTTTTTTTTTTTGTATTTTCAGGTATGAGGAGACTTTTTAGTTCAATTTTTTTTATTTTTTTGAGAAGCGGAAATCGAGTTCCTAGTTTTATTTTATTTTTTAAATTTTTTTCCACAATGACCTGTTCACAATAAATAAACTTCTTGTATCAAAACCTCCGCTTGCTTTCATTCAGTAGGATCTGTTGTTCTTTAAAGGGAATCTACTACCAGATTTCTTGTACCCATCTGATAGCAGCTTAATGTAGGGTACTTACATATCACTTACTGGGCTGCTTGCTGTTGTTTTGATAAAATCACAGTTTTATTAGCTGCAGATCTCCCAGTTTTCTGGCTGCTGAGCTCTGTATAGCCCCACCCACACCACTGTGCATAGACAGAAAGCTGCCAATGAGTGGTGGGGACGGAGTTACGCAGAGCTCATGAATATTGAGGACTATCTGCAGGTTTACTAGTCCTCCAGTGATGTAATCACTGTTTTATCAGTCAAAAATGATCAAACCTACACTGAGCAGCCCAGTAAGTGACATCAGGGTCCCTACATTGTGCTGCTCTCAGATTAGGGCTCAATAAGCTGCTGACAGATTCACTCTAAATCTTTTTTGTGTGGCTCGTTAAGGGACACACACAACATTTTTGCTGAAATTTTCTCTTTTTTCTGCATGAAAATTACAGTGACTACTGGAAAAACATTCTGTACTTTGAGTTTTCAGTGCTTTTTTATTTCATTGATTGTAATGGGTAAATGATATAGAAAAAGGGCTGAAAGAATGGACGTCGTCCTCCCAAAAGCCGCAAAAAAAATGCGTTTTTTATTTTTTTAAAATGTCATTAATTTTCCTCTAAAATGCTGTGAGAAAAACAGGGCTGTGGAGTCGGTAAACCAAACCTCTGACTCCGACACTGACGCCACCAAAATGGACTCCAGCTCAACCACTCAGACTCATCAGCCCTACCAGGGCTGTGGAGTCGGTAAGCCAAACCTCTGACTCCGACACCGACGCCACCAAAATGGACTCCAACTCAACCACTCCAGCTCAACCACTCAGACTCCTCAGCCCTACCAAGGCTGTGGAGTCGGTAAGCCAAACCTCTGACTCCGACACCGACGCCACCAAAATGGACTCCAGCTCAACCACTGTTGATTTCCTTAGAATAATTTTTTTAGTTAGTAATGACAAAGCGCGATTATCTCATTTCTGTTCAATCAGTATCAAAGTGCAAGTATTATTATGGTAAGGCTACTAATTTTTTTTTTCAGTTGACTAGTCAGTGGACCCGTTATCTTGCAGTAGAACAACGATTTCACCAGCAAAACTGCGCAGTCGATTGTAATGGCTCTATGGGGGAAACAAACGTCTCTTGCTGCAAAATTTGGGCGTCCGTTTAACAATTGAAGACACTGATGGTTTTTCAACTGTGCCATGGGTGCTCCTTCAAGGCTTGCCTTATTCAGACATCGGTCAAGTGTGAGAGCCTCGTAGAAATATATGACGTCATCATGCTCCGGTCTGGAGATCTGCGGCCGGTCTGTGCTCCGGCCCATTTACATGGACCTTCGGAACGAGCCCTTCTTGTTCTCACTAATTGTCTTCTGCATTTATAGCGTATGAGACATTTTTCACTGCTCTACTATTTAGGGGAACTGATATGACTTAGAATAAGAGCAGGACCTCCTCCTGAGAATAAGACCTTCCTGTCATTTACTGCCTTGCCAGTGGACGGACTGCTGCCTCCATATGAAGTGGCCGTCTATCCAGATATGATTTGCCCGGCTCTTGGATGAGGTGCTGTATACTGTAGGGTCGCCTGCACTCAGTTAGGTCTGCTAGCCAATATAATAATGTCTTCTCTTCTGCGGTTATATTGTCTGTGTTGCATAAAGCATATGAGACTGTCCCTGTGAGCTCGGCCTAAGGCCAGACTCCCGAATCCGCATGTTACCATCCGAAAGAAACAGACCAATTTTTTTTTTTACTGAAGTGTCATTTTAGTTGCATCTGTTTTCTTTTTTTCTTTCTGAAGAGGTGTGATCGCTTCAAAACCGATAAAAAAAAACCTTGAGGCTAAGTGCAGATGGACTTTTTGGCCCTGCGGATTTTTCCGCACAGAATGGAAGAAATCCACAGGTCAAATGACCTGCATTTTTCCTGCGGATTTCTTCCATTTTTCCTGCGGTTTTCTTGCGGTTTTCCACTGCGGTTTTCCCCCTGTGGATTTGGAGACAGGGGAGATGGAAAACCGCACAAAAGAAGTAACATGCTGCGGATTTTGTACCGCAGGAAAACCGCGCGGAAAAATCCGCAGCGTCTGCACAGCAGGGTTTTTTTTTTTTTTCATTGATTTTAAGGCCACTGTACATCACAATGCGGATATGCAGCGTCTCTGCGCGGAAAAATGCGCTGCGGATCCGCTATATATCCGCATCGTGTGCACACAGCCTGAAAGGTTTTTATTCAAGTGTATAACTGGGCAACAGATCCGCAAGACGGAAGCAGATCAGGATCCTTTTGCTCGGCGGCCGTGTCTCGCGCATCCCCATAGATTGGCGGAGTGTGATCCTCAGATGGGATTAGAATAGAAGCTGCTCTCGGATCTGTGACTATAATGGATGTGATCGGGTCACAGTGACTTACGACTGGTAGAGAACTCAGGTGGATGCTCCTGACAGAGTAATGAACATGGACCAAGATGTGGTGTGAACACTGCATAAGGGGGATGGATTTTTTCACAGGGTTAGTCATTTGTAGAGGTGTCACTATAAGGGTGACTGTATAAAAAAAACCAAAACATCACTTTCACCCAGAAAGGGTACGTGCCCACAATCAGTAATTCCTGTGGTTTTGGTGCTGCGTATTTATGCTGTGTCAAACCCACAGCGGCCAGATGTCACAGCATAGTGGATGGGATTTCTAGAAATCCCATGTCCACTATGTGTCCACAGACGCCCGGCAGATCACCCGCGGAGATGGACATGCAGCGCGTCTTTCTAGACCGCAGCATGTCCGTTTCACCAATAGCATTGTAATGTATCCATAAATGCCGGCTGCTGTGTTCTGGCTCTGTATTAGTGTCTAGCATCTGAATTTTAGACTTATATGGGTGAGTCTCATCCAATTTACAGACGAAACTAGCGCACACCGAGATTTTTTTTTCCGGCTCGGCTCTTGGGGGGTCTTTGCACGCCTTGTGTCCCCTTAATTTACGTCCAAGTGCACTTGACAAACCTCTGCCTCAGTTTGGGCCGTTTCCCCATTAGCATAGAAATGAGGAGGCGAGTTAATGATTCATTGGCACCAGCTGACCTCTGGGAGAGCTCTGGACCATGGTGCAGCTCCAGCTTGGCTTCATGGTTTCCCCCTGCATTCCCTCATCTAATTTAATATTTACAGGCTGATCTGTCTACATGCCTGAGCGCCTGAAGAGAGCAAACAGTTTACAGCCTGTCCCTCCCCTGGGCAGAGAGGGCAATTTGATCCAGCTTTCTTCATTCCTCGATTTTCCATCATCTTGTGTGTTTCGGAGAGGCTCCGGGGTCCACATTGCTCCTCTCCTGACGGATCCTGCTTCCTTCCTTCCACACAGAAAAAAATGGATTCTGATTCAGACTCTCCTTTTAATTACTCCTGGCCATCTTTTCCCAAAATGAGAATTCACAGGAGAACAGCCAAGCAAGGTAGAAGCAAACCTGTCTTCAAAGTTCTGTTATCTGCTGTATAGAAATGGGGACCCCCATAACATTGTGCTGGCGGGGGGCATTGCAATGTATTTGTAACTGTGTAGCAGTGACTCTTGTATAGATGGTAGTATATAGCGGTCGTATTTACATTGCGTTGCATGAGCAGTGATTTCCTCCAGCAGTCTGAGGTTTGGAGAATCGTGTCATTTCCCGTCATGTGATGACTGGCTTGGTTTCTGCTTGCTGATTTTTTCATGGAAATGCAGATGGTATTAAATAACTGGTATGAAAGCAAAAGTTTATTAATTCGTACAGAGGATATATATTACATCTCTGCTTTCAGGTTTTTTTTTCCGTGCATGTACTTATTCCTTCTTGATGTACCACTTACTATTTCTCAGCACCTTTACGCGCGTTCACACGTGGCATAATGATTGGTGTGGATTCTGCACTTACCTGTGAAATACAGCACTTGTGAATGGGCTCTTACAAAACTCCTTGCTTTTCACCTATCACAATGACGAGGGGGATATTCACAGCACTAGTTTACTGAAATGATGCCCATGGTGCTGATTGCTTGTGAATGTTTGGCAGTTGTACTCCGCGGTGTAATGATGCCACCAGGGAAGCTCAGAGATCGATCGGCAGGACACCAAACAAAATTCAGATTATACTTTTGCACAGATGCGTAGATTTAGGATTTCCTTGTGATAACTAATTTACTGGCTATTTTATTAAATACGCTGTTATTTCATAGAATCATAGAATCATAGAATCGTAGAGTTGGAAGGGACCTCCTGGGCCATCTGGTCCAACCCCCTGCTCAAAGCAGGATTCGCTAAATCATCCCAGTCAGATGTCTGTCCAGCCTCTGTTTGAAGACTTCCATTGAAGGAGAACTCACCACTTCTCGTGGCAGCCTGTTCCACTCATTGATCACTCTAACTGTCAAAAAGTTTTTTCTAATATCTAATCTGTGTCTCCTCCCATTCAGTTTCATCCCATTGCTTCTAGTCTTTCCTTGTGCAAATGAGAATAAAGTTGATCCTTCTACAATGTGACAGCCCTTTAGATATTTGTAGACAGCTATTAAGTCTCCTCTCAGTCTTCTCTTTTGCAAACTAAACATTCCCAAATCCTGCAACCTTTCCTCATAAGACAGGGTTTGCAGACCGGTCACCATTCTGGTCGCTCTTTTCTGAACTTGCTCCAGTTTGTTGATGTCTTTTTTAAAATGTGGTGCCCAAAACTGGACACAATATTCCAGATGAGGTCTGACCAAAGAGGAGTAGAGGGAAATAATGACTTCACGTGATCTAGACTGTATGCTTCTGTTAATACATCCTAGAATTGCATTTGCCTTTTTTGCTGCTGCATCACACTGTTGACTCATATTCAGTCTGTGATCTATTAGTATACCTAAGTCTTTCTCACATGTGCTGTCACTTAGCCCTATTCCTCCCATTCTATATATGGTTTTTTCATTTTTATTGCCCAGATGTAGTACTTTGCATTTCTCCCTGTTAAAAACCATTCTGTTAGTTGCTGCCCACTTCTCCAGTTTATTTAAATCTTTTTGAATCCTCTCTCTCTCTTCTCTAGTATTAGCTATCCCTCCTAGCTTTGTGTCATCAGCAAATTTAATCAGTTTACCCTCAATTCCTTCATCTAAATCGTTGATAAAGATGTTGAACAATACAGGGCCCAGGACAGAGCCCTGTGGTACCCCACTTGAGACATTCTTCCAACTGGATGTGCAGCCATTTACGACCACTCTTTGGGTCCGATCACTAAGCCAGTTATGAATCCACCTAACAGTTGCCTTGTCCATTCCATACTTACTCATTTTTTCAATAAGGATTGTATGAGAGACTTTGTCAAATGCTTTGCTGAAGTCAAGATATACTATATCTACAGCATTTCCTTGATCCACCCAATCAGTGATACCGTCATAGAAGGAAATTAAGTTAGTCTGACATGACTTATTAGTTACAAACCCATGCTGACTCTGTTTAATCACTTCATTCTTATCCAGGTATTGACATACATGTTGTTTAATAATTTGTTCAAAGATCTTTCCTGGTATAGAAGTCAGACTCACCGGCCTATAGTTGCCTGGGTCCACCTTCTTCCCCTTTTTGAAGATAGGAACAACATTTGCTCTTCTCCAGTCTTCTGGCACTTCTCCTGTTCTCCAAGAATTTTCAAAGATTATGGAGAGGGGTTCAAAAATTTCTTCTGCTATCTCCTTCAGTACTCTGGGGTGTAATTCATCTGGACCTGGAGACTTGAATTCATTTAGGTTAGCTAAGTGTTTCCTCACTATCTTTCTGTTTATAGATATCCTGGATTCTTCTATTCCCTTAATAGGACAGTGAAGAACAGTTGATGTTACATTTCCTTTCTGAGA
This sequence comes from Dendrobates tinctorius, assembly GCF_039654945.1. NCBI lineage: Eukaryota > Metazoa > Chordata > Amphibia > Anura > Dendrobatidae > Dendrobates > Dendrobates tinctorius. The sequence continues at coordinate 5,367,529 of NW_027361751.1, forward strand.
GAAAACAGATGCAAAATAGGAATTTAAAAGTTCAACCTTCTCAACATCCTGTCTTACCATTTCATCATTTTCATCCTGTAAAAATCCTATAGCATCTTTGACTTTTCTTTTACTTTTGACATATCCCCAAAATCCTTTATTATTGCTTTTGACATCTCTTGCAATCCTCAAATCATTTTCAGCTTTAGATAATCTGATTTGTGCCCTGCAGGTTCTGCAGACAGCATTATATTCTTCTTTAGATATGCCTCCCTCTTTCCATTTTATAAACATTTTTTTCTTCCTTTTTAGCATGTGCTTAAGTTCTGTGTTCATCCATCCTGGTTTCCTTAAATGCTTCCTATTCTTCCCTCTTTTCGGAATTGTTAACAACTGTGCTTTGAGAATTTCATTTTTCAAGATTTCCCATCCTTCCTGGACATTTTTGTCTTTAAGGATATCCAGCCATTGGATCCCTCCAATTCTCTTTCTGAATCCCTTAAAATCTGCCTTTCTGAAATCTAACCTTGACGTCTGAGTCTTCACAGGTCTTCCGCCTCTAGTTATCAAAAATTCTAAAATAGCATGGTCGCTACCTCCTAGGGTCCCAGCCACTTTTACCTCCTCAACCATTTCCTCCCTGTTTATAATGATTAGATCCAAGGTAGCAGTTCCCCTTGTTTTCTCCCTTACCTTTTGGAAGATAAAGTTGTCAGCAAGAGAGGATAAGAATTTCCTTGACCTGTTAGTTGTGCCTGAGAGAGATTCCCAACAAATGTCTGGATAGTTGAAATCTCCCATGACAACTATGTCATATTTTTTGGAGAACTTGGCCATTTGATGCATAAAGAGTTCATCCATATCTTCAGCTTGCACAGGCGGCCTGTAGTAAATGCCTACAATGGTGTCCTTTCCATTGTTCTGTCCTTGTATTCTTACCCAAACAGTTTCCACAGAACTCCCAGTCTCTGAAGCTTCAATCTCTGTGCAGATATACGCGTTTCTAACATACAATGCGACACCCCCTCCTCGTTTATCAAGTCTGTTTCTTGCAAATAAGTTGTATCATTCTAGTCTTGTATTCCAATCATGTGTATCGTCCCACCAAGTTTCAGTGATTCCAATGACATCATATTTCTTTTCCTGTGTTAGTAGTTCCAATTCTCCTTGTTTGTTGCCCATGCTTTGTGCATTAGTATAGAAACACTTTAGTTTGTGATTGGTTTCTCTTTCTCCAATATTTTTATTAATTAGATTCTTTCGTCTTTGTTCTTCCTTTCCACTTCTAATAGCAGAGTTCTCAATAGCATTTGTCAGGTGTATGGCTTTTTCTGGTCTTTTGCTTCCCTTCCCATGTTGTTCTAGTTTAAAGCTCTCCTTACAAGTGTAGCAAGGCGACTTCCAAATACATGCTTTCCAGTCTTCGTAAGGTGCACCCCATCTCTAGCAAGTAGTCCATCGTATAAGTAGTTCACTCCGTGATCCAGAAATCCAAATCGTTGCTGACGGCACCATCGACGTAGCCAGTTGTTCACCTGCAGAATCTTATTCCACCTCCTTGTTCCATGGCCATCCACTGGGAGGATGGAAGAGAAGACCACCTGCGCTCCCAGTTCTTTCACTTTCTTGCCTAAGTCTTCAAAGTCTCTGCAGATGGTTTCCAGGTCACATGTTTAAGTCTATACCTCTGAGTATTTTGCCCTGAATGTCCTGTTTTTGTTGCTTGTGTGGACTTTTTGACTTTTTCCTCCAGTGAAATTAATGGAACTGCAAAGAAGAGTTAGCTGGCCCAGGTGTCAGGTGTGCCCTGTTTGTAGCGTACCTTCCCCAGCAGGGGAGTCATTTGGGTGTTCCCTGTGTGTAGAGTACCTTTTCCAGGGGTGTTAGGCTGGCTTCACATTTGCGTATGGAGGATCTGCGGAGGGATGCGGACTTCCTCCGTGAAGCTCTGCCCATTGCTGCGCCTCCTCCAGTCAGCGCCGCCTACATCCGCATGTGACCTGCGTACCCTATCTTTAACATTGGGTACACAGGCCGTGTGGATGTATGCGGATGCCTCCGCATGCGTCATTCTGACGGTGCGGCGACCCACGTCAAACGCAACAAGTTGGAATTTTGATGCGGTCACCGCATCGTCAAAACAACGCATGCGGAGGCATCCGCATACATCCGCACGGCCTGCGTACCCTATGTTAATTATAGGGTTTACAGGACGTAGGTGGAGCTGACCACCAGAGGAGGTGCAGCAGTAGGCGGAGCTTCATGGAAGTCAGCAGTTCCTCCATACGCAAATGTGAACCTAGTCTTACTTGGGTGTGCCCTGTGTAGAGTGCCTTCCCCAGGGAAATTAGTTGGGTGTTCCCTGTGTGTAGAGTGCCTTCCCCAGGGAAATTAGTTGGGTGTTCCCTGTGTGTAGAGTGCCTTCCCCAGGGAAATTAGTTGGGTGTTCCCTGTGTGTAGAGTGCCTTCCCCAGGGGAATTAGTTGGGTGTTCCCTGTGTGTAGAGTGCCTTCCCCAGGGGAATTAGTTGGGTGTTCCCTGTGTGTAGAGTGCCTTCCCCAGGGGAATTAGTTGGGTGTTCCCTGTGTGTAGAGTGCCTTCCCCAGGGGAAGTAGTTGGGTGTTCCCTGTGTGTAGAGTGCCTTCCCCAGGGGAAGTAGTTGGGTGTTCCCTGTGTGTAGAGTGCCTTCCCCAGGGGAATTAGTTGGGTGTTCCCTGTGTGTAGAGTGCCTTCCCCAGGGGAATTAGTTGGGTGTTCCCTGTGTGTAGAGTGCCTTCCCCAGGGGAATTAGTTGGGTGTTCCCTGTGTGTAGAGTGCCTTCCCCAGGGGAATTAGTTGGGTGTTCCCTGTGTGTAGAGTGCCTTCCCCAGGGGAAGTAGTTGGGTGTTCCCTGTATGTACAGTGCCTTCCCCAGGGGAATTAGTTGGGTGTTCCCTGTGTGTAGAGTGCCTTCCCCAGGGCAATTAGTTGGGTGTTCCCTGTGTGTAGAGTGCCTTCCCCAGGGGAAGTAGTTGGGTGTTCCCTGTATGTACAGTGCCTTCCCCAGGGGAATTAGTTGGGTGTTCCCTGTGTGTAGAGTGCCTTCCCCAGGGCAATTAGTTGGGTGTTCCCTGTGTGTAGAGTGCCTTCCCCAGGGGAATTAGTTGGGTGTTCCCTGTGTGTAGAGTGCCTTCCCCAGGGGAAGTAGTTGGGTGTTCCCTGTATGTACAGTGCCTTCCCCAGGGGAATTAGTTGGGTGTTCCCTGTGTGTAGAGTGCCTTCCGCAGGGCAATTAGTTGGGTGTTCCCTGTGTGTAGAGTGCCTTCCCCAGGGGAATTAGTTGGGTGTTCCCTGTATGTACAGTGCCTTCCCCAGGGGAATTAGTTGGGTGTTCCCTGTGTGTAGAGCACATTCCCCCTCTGTTTGCAAACATAGTTATGTCGGCTTCACACATCTGACATTTTCAGTCTGAGTACGGTCCGGCAGGGGGTCTCCTGACCTGAATTTGGACATACTCATTGACTCCTGATGATGCTGGGGCGCAGCTTTGGACCGGGAGACCGGTAGCGAGTCTATAAATAACAGTCTGTACTCAGACCATGAACGCCGATTGTGTGAAGCCAGCCTTAGGCTATGTGCCCACGTTAGCGTTTTTAAACGCTCAGAAAACCGGACCTCCCAGAAACTGCACGTTTTATTTCCGCATGTTTTTTGCGTGATTTTTGCACAAAAAACGCGCGTTTTTGATGCATTTTTTTCCGCGCAGTTTCTGGGAACATTGGAAATAGCTAAAAATGCGGACCTATGCGGAAAATAATGAACATGCTGCGTTTTTAGCCGCTAAGCGTTTTCTGAGCGGGAAAAAAGCGCATGCATTGGCACAAAAAGCCAAAAATGCATTAAATTGCGTGGGAAGCTTATTTTAAGCGTTTCTGAAGCGTCTGATCCGGCTCAAACGCTTCAAAAACGCTTAAAAAAAGCAACGTGGGCACACAGCCTTAGGCTTGGATAAAGTGAATGTATGCAATATTTTTCATCCATACGGTCATCCTTATACAATCCGTATGTCGGCTTTGGCATCCGGTTTTTAAATGAACAATTTAGTAACAAAAGGCAGTTTCCTATGGTTAATATTTGCAGTGGATCTGTGAAAACGGTATGACATAAGGATGCTGACCTGTATGTGATGGTAACCTGTATTGCAAGGTAATCTGAGAGCAGCATGATATAGGGGCAGGGACACTGATTCCAGAGATGTCCCTTACTGGGCTGCCTGCTGTCATTTTGATACAGTCACCAAAGGCTACGTCTCTACAATCGGGATTGTATTATTGCTGCATCCAAATCTCGGTTTTCTAATTGCCGCACTTGTTTGTCAGTACATGCGGATTCACCGCATGTAACACATTTAGTGGTCAAAATCAGTGTTAAATAGAAGCACAGTGGGCATGGGATTTCTATAGAAGCACAGTGGGCGTGGGATTTCTATAGAAGCGCAGTGGGCGTGGGATTTCTATAGAAGCGCAGTGGGCGTGGAATTTCTATAGAAGCGCAGTGGGCGTGGGATTTCTATAGAAGCGCAGTGGGCGTGGGATTTCTATAGAAGCGCAGTGGGCGTGGAATTTCTATAGAAGCGCAGTGGGCGTGGGATTTCTATAGAAGCGCAGTGGGCGTGGGATTTCTATAGAAGCGCAGTGGGCGTGGGATTTCTATAGAAGCGCAGTGGGCGTGGGGTTTTTTTGGAAGCACAGTGGGCGTGGGATTTAATGCAGAATGCAGTGTTTTGGACGCAGCGCAGGTGAGCTGCGTCCAAAGTGCTGCTATTCCTGACCGGGGGCGCACAGCCGAAGAATCCTGAGCTGTTTATGGCCCCACCCACAACACTTATTGGCAGCTTTGTGTCCACTGTAAATTCAAAGAAAGCAGCCAATCAGTGATGGGGGCGAGGCTGTACAGAGCAGTTGACTAGGAGGCCCAAGATACCTAGTCCTGTAGTGATGATCTGCAGATATAACACTGATTTCTTTGATACAGCAACACGCAGACCAGTAAGTAACACATTACTGGAATCAGGCACTCGGTTCCTACAGCGTGCTGCTCTCAGCTTTCAAAGTAAAAACTGCTGACAGATTCCCTTTAAGGGTAAGAAATGTGATTATTGGCAGATGGGAGGATACAGTAGAGAAGATACTGTGCGGGAAGATGAAGCTTACTTGTCTTTGTATAACAGAATGTCCCATCACTGGCATAAAGCTGCAGCTGCCACTGGGCACTGCGTCTTTGTAATGTGTCTGTCTGTAATGGTCGCGCTGTTTTGCAGGCATAGGACTAATCACATGCATTATCCTGTTATCTTCCCACCTCTTTATTCACTTCAGGTAAATTGCTGTTTCTGTACTGTACATTATCTGGTATGACCCAGGAGCTAATTACTGACTTCCTCTCTGTGTCCTGGCAGATATAATCACGTACAATATAACAATATGCAGGAAATCTCTCCAGGTTTCCAATCTCAAGCCTGCTTTGATTAATTGTGTAAAATGTAATGGAAACAAGGTCTGCTGGTGAGGCCGCCGCTGATCCTCCGCTCGGTGCACACGGTGGGGAGGGCACAGGAGTTACCTATTAGGCCGCGCTGGGAAAACTCTGCCAGATGTTTTGGACATTTGTCTCCTTTTATGAGTTTGCGTCATTGGTTTGATTACAGTTCCTGTGGCAGATGTAACATCGGCTTCCTAGCTAGTAAAGGCATAAAGCACTGCCAGATATTCACCTTCTTGTTTTTCACTCTGCACGATAATGAGTCCGTAGTAGAAATGTAAAAGCTGAGCTGTGTGTTGGGCTCACTGGTTCAATGTGTGCACTCTCATTCCTTGAAAACTTCACTCATGGGTTGTCCATTTTTTAATTTTTTTTTAATTATTCATTACCATTTTTGTTTAATTGGAATCTGTCATATAAAAAATACTATTAATCTGCAGGTTGATATGGTTCTAAAGTCGCGCGTGCACCTCACTGAAAGCCCGGCTGCCATTAGCTATAAATTAGCTTTGCTCCTCCTGGCAGCCTCCAGCTTTCAGTCATAGAGGTGCACCGGGCGTGATTTGAGCCACCGTCCAGTGCATAGTGAGTGGCTGCTGTAACCAGGCCCCGGCACTGACTGACAGCCGGCTCAGCGGTGTATCAGTGCAGAGCTGTCAGTCACTCCCGGGAGCTCGGTTACAGCCGCCGTTCACCATGTACTAAGCTCTGACTGACGCCGCGTCTGACTGAAATCTGAGGGCTGCAGAGGCGGACGCTCTGACGTAGTAGACTGCATCTGAGTCTCTGCCTCCAGTAGGCGTTTACCCCCAAAAATGATGCACATCAGAGTGCACATTTGCTCTACCAGCACTATTACAATCTATGGCCCCGTCTGCACAAACGTCTGCCGGGGTTCGGACGTAAGCCCCGATGTGAGCCACCGAGCAGGTGCCTAAACGCAATGTGAAAGCAGCCTCCATACTAGTCCCCCCATAGCATGCTTTGTATCCAGTGAGTGGTTGGTATGTGCGCACTGCTCCGGTGTGGGGTGGTTAAACATTAAGCTGCGGTCACACCGTGGGGGGTAGTGATGTTGTGGGGAACTCTTAGAATTGCTGTAATAGGATGTTCTGTTTCATGTGTGTACTGGGAACCAAATGCAAATGAGACTCCATTAGATGATGATTGTGCAGTCTGAAAACAGATAGGAAGTGGAGCTAAGAACATTTCCATGTATCTTCAAGGCCAAGTACATTACACATGGTGTTCAAAAATTCCTTTTCTAGAAGTAAATGGAACTTGTCGCCATGAAAATGCCGTCCAATCTGCAGGCACCATGTTATAGAGCTGGGGGAGCTGAGAGAATTAATGTATAGTTTTGTGAGAAAAGACAGAAGGTATAACTTGTGTTTTAATCCTCTAAACCTCTTCTTTTTCAGGGATTTTTGGTCCGGTGGGCGGTTGGAGCGCCCCACGGGGCCTGGGGTTACGCTGTACTGGGCCCGTCGACTTCCATGGGGGACGGTGTCACGGCGGCGGTGACCCGGTCCATGGGCCAGAGGCGTCCAGTAATAAAATAGGGGAAAGTTGTGTGGTATTTTTGTGGTAAAAATAAAGATAATGTTTATAGATGGTGAAATACGTGACGCCACCTGTGGTATTCTAGTCAGAGGTGACCAGCGCTGCGGTGTTGCTTGTCTGGGATGGATGTTGGGCGCAGCTATGATGTTGTAGCCCTCCACAGGTAGGGCTGTAGTCCCAGGGCAAAGATGTTAAATAAATAGTAAAAGTGGCTGTAAACGTTGGGGTGCAGAGAAATGAGAGAAAGACACAGAGAGGTGCAGTTTCTTTACCTTTTACTGGTAATAGGTTGCAGTCCGGAGTACCACATACAGGTGATGGAATGAGTCTGGCTCGCCTGGAGGCGTTCAGGGAATCCACCTTGCCAGGTGGGGATTTAGGACCTTCCTTTCTGTTCTATGTATGTGGGTCTCCGCTGTATATATCTATGCTGCGACCCTCTATTCGTGATGGTTTCACTAACCTGTACGGCTGTCAGCGTGAGCCTATTCCACGGGTACCGTTCTCCTTATCCGCTGCCGTGCCCTCAGGTGATTAATGTGCACAGGAATTTACAATCCCCTGTACTTTCAGATTCGGCTATCAGGACTTACAGTTCCTGTCAGCCTAAGACTCTGATGTCCCTTTTCTCTTTATTAGCGCTTCGCTCAGGGGTCTGCTATATGCAGTATTCCTCTGTCTCTGCTCGTGTCATTTCCCTCTTCACAGATCAGCTCTACCTTTTGAGCTCCAGCACCGATCAGCTCCCTGTCTTGAACTGACAGGATCTTCCAGAAAGATCTTTTACCTCACGTCCTCACGTTTAACTGTGATTATCATTTTCTCACAGCTGTTTCGTTTCCATGACAACTCCCTCAGCTGACTTCTAGCTGACTCACCAACCCCCTCTGCTGGCCAGAATTTATAAGGCATCTCCCTTTTTTGACCTGCAGCAGGAAATTGTGATTAAATCTATGCTGCCTGGCATGGGGGTCCCTTTTCTGCTTCCAAGCATGACTTCACCTCATAGAGGGAGGCAATGTCACTGTGACAACCGGACTCTGGGGTGTCACACGGTCCTATAAGTGACTGACAGCTCTCTCTGCACACTTATCCATAGACAGCTGTCAGTCACTGATAGGACCTCCCACTGAACCCAGAAAGCAGAGGATTAGATGATGAGATCACAGGTCATGCTAAATCTTTTCTCACAATACTATATATCAATCTTCTCGGCTCCCCTTGCCCTACATCATGGTGCCTGCAGATTGGACAGCATTTTCATTGTGACAGGTTCCTTTGGTGACAGGTTCCTTTGTAATATTGTTCGTTTTCTAATATTTTAGAATGGAAGCCCATATAAGTTATAGGGGAATTATCAGGTCCTCTTACTCTCTGAAGAGACTTTTTAAAAAGCACCCATCACATCACCTATCTCTGTTAGGCCCCATCTGTATAATACTAGTACCGGTGTCATCAATGTTTTTGGTTCAGTGTGCCATCTGTGCGCCCTTTTTTTCTGGTATGGCATAAGAAAAATTAATTCCAAAGCTTCTCCTATTTGCAGTTAAATATGGACGGCACACAGATGCCATCCGTATGCTGTACATGCTTTACACTGGGCAATTGACTTGTATTGGCCCTTGTCATCCGCGGCTGCTTGTCTTGTGGATCAGCCACAACAAATAGACAAATCCCTACATGTGTTGCGGCTGTCGAGCAGGATTCAAGCATAGGATTCAAGCATAGTTTTTGAGCATGCCAAAGTCACTGTTAGCACCTGAGCACGCTCGGATAACACCTTATTCCAGCATGTTCGCTCATCGCTAATTATCTGTCTTGGAGGTGCAGTACCTGCCGCTTCGGCCAACATACCTCTAATGTGTGTGTAGATTACATAGTTTATCCTTCTCCCTATAAGTGAAGTTTACCAAAGGGCCCTATGGGAATAACATCCGCTAGACTGTAAGGAGAGGTGACTGCTGATGTGCAGAAGCGGACAACCCAACACCCTTTACCCCAAGAGATTGAGTCTACCTGGGAGGTGACGCCAGCTATGCTATGTTGGTTCTCAATAAAGGGTTTTACCTTATGTGTGGAGCTCACAGGCCATTGGAAAAGTGTGCTAATTAGTTCTCCCAATTTTTGCATACTAATTTTTAGCATACTTAGAAGCTAATGACACCGAGAGAGATTTTGACACACTCTTTTGATTTATGATGGGTTCATGGTGATCTGCCATTCTAAACTTGAAAGAATGAACTAAAGTGTGAAATGAATGTGAGGGTGTGTAAAACGACTTTCAGTTATGGCATCAACGTTTTAGCTCAGAAGAAGTATTGCCAGTAAAATAATCTATGTACCCACATGCTGTATTATCAATTTGATTCATTACAGTACGAGCATCTTCTAGTCTGCACCTTACTTAGGATATTGAAGTGCTGTTTTCAGGCACTGGGACAATTCTTCCTATAAACCGAGCACTTTAAAGAAGATATGTTGGACAAAATAATGGAAACACCTAACGTTTTGGCATCATAATCTTCGAACATGTTATAAACATGCAAACCGTGACATATGGTAATGTTTTGTAGTTGATTATTTGTGTTATGTGATATGTGTATGTAAATTAACTGTTTGTTTTGCAGAATTGTGAGGTCATTGATGAAAACCTGATACCAATGGCAGACCTCTCGGATTTTCAAAGAGGCCAAGTTGTTGGTGCTCGTATGGCAGGCGCTAGTGTAACAGAGTGCCCGAATGCTTGGCGTGTCAAGAGGTACTGTCTCCAAAGTAATGACTGCGTTTGAAAGAGAAGGAAAAACATCCGCAGCAAAGCACAGGTCCAGCCGAAAGTCGAAGTTGACTGAGAGAGACCGTCGGACTCTAAAGCGAATTGTGAGAGAGGATTGCAAGACCACGGCTCCGAAAATCACTGCTGAGCTAAATGAACATCTACAGAACCCAATTTCCACGAAAACTGTTCGTCGGGAGCTGCACAAATGTGGATTCCACGGAAGAGCTGCAATTAGAAAACCGCTGCTCTCAATGACAAATGTTTCCAAGCGTTTAGAGTGCTGTAGAAACCTCCAGAATTTTTTCCCTCGAGCAGTGGAAACATGTGATATTCTCAAACTAATCATTTTTTACCCTATTTCCGACCTTCGGCCAAGTGTACGTTTGGAGACAGCCGAAAGAAGCATTCCATCCAGACTGCCTTCTCCCAACCGTAAAACATGGCGGAGGTTTTGTGATGATCTGGGGTGCTATTTCGTAGAGATCCGCCGGGCCAATGATATCCCTTCATGGAAGAATTAACAGCCGCGATTATTTAGGCATTTTGGGCGACCAAGTGCATCCTATGGTTCAAGCACTGTTCCCGGAGGGGAACGCCATCTTTCAGGATGATAATGCACCAATTCGTACAGCTAGAATCGTTAAAGCATGGCACGAGGAACATTGTAATGAAGTTGAGCATCTCATCTGGCCCCCACAATCCCCAGACCTCAACATTATTGAGCATTTATGGCCGATTTTAGAGATTCAAGTTAGACATCGATTTCCACCGCCATCGTCGCTCAAAGAACTGGAGGGTGTTTTAACTGAATAATGGGCTACAATTCCTTTGGAAACAATTCACACCTTGTATGAATCCATACTTTGGAGAATTGAGGCTGTAATCGCCGCAAAAGGTGGACCTACACCATATTAAACTAACTTTTGTTGATGTTTCCAGGTGTTTCCATTATTTTGTGCAACCCGTGTATATTGCAATCATCATATTATATAGCACTGTGTACTTACAATTGCTCATTTTCTTTTCTACCCAGATAATTCTTCTCATTTCTCTTCTCTATGTAGAAACAGGAAGTTTCTTTTCCCTGCATCTATCATTCCCCTCTTCACCTCCTGCTCGCTCCCTCCTCCTGCCAGGGACTTTTGCAGTGACTCATGAGTCGTATAGGGAAAATTTACCTCCTTTTTCTACATAGAGCTTAGAAGGATTCAGCTAGTCAGTTTTTAATCAAGTGTTGTCATAGACCTCATGGAAAAGAGAAGAATTAGCTGGGTAGAAGGGTAAGTAATGACCTGAGGTTAACATCCTCAATAATCAGAACCTCCCACTCCCCTCTCCAAGACTTTTCACATGCTGCACCAATTCTTTGGAATGCATTACCCAGGTTAATACGATTAATCCCCAATCCCCACAGTTTTAAACATGCCCTAAAAACGCATTTGTTCTGACTGGCCTATCGCCTCAACGCATTAACCTAACTATCCCTGTTGGTTCATTCAAATTTTTTTTTTTTACCATAACCATGTTCCTCGCATCATGTTCCCACATGCTTTATGCATTTAATAGCCCTCTGTGTCTGTACTGTTACATATTTAGACTGTTAACTGGTTCATGCAGCAAAAGGAACACCCGATTCTTACACTATGGCTGGTCCAAACAATGAAAGTAATTGTTACCATCCACCTTTCGTGTCTACCTTTTTCCTTATAGATAGTAAGCTTGCGAGCAGGGCCCTCATTCCTCTTGGTATCTGTTTTGATCTATGTGATTATTGTTATGCTGTAATGTCTATTGTCTGTAGAAGTCCCCTCTAAAATGTAAAGTGCTGCGGAATATGTTGGCGCTATAGAAATAAAATTATTATTATTATTAAGTACACAGTGCTATATAATATGACTGGAATATATTAAGAGGATAACATTTTTGGTGGTAGTGCTTCCTTAAGTGCCTCTTCATTAACATATCTTATGTGTGGCCCTATCCTGTCCTGTGACACAGCGAGTGGCACCTAAATGGAACAGCTAATCCCCCATAGAGATCCTATTTCGGGCAGCTGAGACTGAAGGGAATTCTGGTCTCCTAGTGACTCATTCATGCATAAAAGCAGCGCAAGAAAAGAAGCTGCTTAGTGCTTCTACAAAGACAAACTTTTCTTCAACCTTCCCACACTAAGGTCTCGTTCAAACCACCATATTTTTGCTTTCTGTCAAAAACAGACTGCACTCGGACCAATGTTATTCAGTGAGGAAGTGCAGATGAGCGTTTTTTTTTCCCTTCCCTGGCCATATCTACATGTGGGAAAAAAATGGCGACATGCACAAGTTTCTTCCACCTCGGATGAAACTCACCCATTCAATTCTGCATGCACAAAAAAAATCAGAGCCACAGAACAACATCCGAGTTTTACGGACACATAGCAATTCTGTAGCATAGCAAACTGTAAATGGTCCTGTAAGACATTAAGGCTATGTGCACACGTTGTGGATTTGTTGGGGATCCGCAGCATTTTTTCTGCATGGAATTGCACCAAATCCACAAAGGATTGCTCAAGCAATGTTAATCAATGGGAATCCAGAATTGGTGTGCACATGCTGCGGAAAATTCCACCCTGATTTGCAGCGTTTTATTTTCCGCAGCATGTCAATTCTTTCTGCAGCGTTTCTGCACCCATTGACTAACATTGAGTCAGTCAAATCCACAGCTAAACCGCAGGTGTAAAACGACTTGCAGATTTGCATGCAAAAAACACTGCAGAAAGGAAATATCAGAAGGAGGAACAGTGTGTGAGCGGAGAATATATGCATGTCTGCGGGTGTGTGTGTACCCAGACGTCATCTGATGGGACTACTACTCCCATCCACCTATGTCTGCTGTCACATATAACAGTACAACATGAGTCGATAATGGGAGAGTAGTCCCATCATCCGGCACCTGTGTTCAGTTGTAAAAAAATTATAAACATTTACATAATTACATACACAATACATACTCACCAAACACCTAATCCCCAACACCCTCGTCTCCTGCAAGCAATCAAAAATAATAAACCAACATATACTCCATGTCCGCTGTAGTCCATTTAATACTGAGTGTCCCACGACAATCTCACATGTAGAACAGTCATATCGGGAGATGTGACCGCTCTACCTGGCCTCCGGCGATACATTGATATGAGGTAATCGCTCCCGCAGTGTATCACTGCGCTGCCGTGTGAGTTCACCGGAGTTCATCAGCTAATCATCTCCTTCGCAGCGAAAATTCTCACGTAGCAGTTCCGTAAGTGAGAGTACCAGAGCTGATGAACTCCTGTGAACTCTCAGTGATACACTTCGGGAGCGATTACATCCTGTCAGTGTATCGCCGGAGGCCAGGTAGAGCGGTCACATCTCCCGATGTGACTGTTCTACACGTGAAATTGTCGTGGGGCACTCGGTTATGTACTATGTTGGACAAGGGAGTATTATATGTTGGTTTATTTTTTTATTTTTGTTGCAGGAGACGAGGCCGGCGGGGATTAGGCGTTCAGTAAGTATGGTAAATTAAGATTCAATAAAAGAGTCTGTGTGATTATTTCAAATAAAGGACTTTATTCTGGCTGTGTGTTTATTTACCATATAACTATAGGATCTGTAATGGATAGGTGTCTTATAGATGCCTCTCCATTACTAACCTGTGGTCTTGATGTCACCTGACCATACAAAAGGGACATCAACCCCACTTGCCACTGCTACAGGGCAAGTGGGAAGAGCGAGGCTAAGTGCCAGAATTGGTGCATCTATAAGATGCACCATTTCTGGGACAGTTGAGAGCTGATGTTTTTAGCCTGAGGTGTGCCAATATCCTTGGCCCTTCTCAGGCTTTTAATATCAGCCCGCATCTGTCTCCCTAGCCTTGGCTGGTTTGATTTTATAGGGGGGACCCCATGTCAATTTTTTTCTGGGGTTCCCCTGTAAACTAGCAAGTAAAGGCTAAGCAAACAGCTGTGAGCTGATATTAATAGCCTGGAAACCTTTATGGCTATTGGCTTTTTTCCAGAATATTAAAATCTGCCCTCAACTGTCAGCTTTCCCTCTGCTGGTTATTAAAATTTTTTTTTTTTTTTTAATTTTTGAAAAATAAAGATTCATTTCACGCAGATTTCTGACAGTTGCTTTTTTGTTACAGCATATATAATTATGTTAATGCTTCTGCATAGGCTGGTTGTGTGTGTGTCTTTATTTACTATTAATGAGGGTATCTGGCTGAAGAGGTTGAACAAGGAAATTACATCACAATTTTTTTCTTTTAATATATCTTTATTTAGCTCTATGGATTTACAAAAAAGCAAGAAAATCCGCATAAAAAATGCATCAAATCCGCATAAAAACCGTGCGGATCTTTAACTGCGTTTACTGCCAAGAGAGGCAGAAACCACGCAAAATTTTGCACAAGCAAATTCGCAACGTGCGCACATAGCCTAATAGCTGCTGTAAAAAAGGATTGTATATGGATGACAAGTGAGAAAAAAAAATAGTCTTTGAGTTTTCTGGATGAAATGCTGAGCTATTTTTTTTTTTTTTTTTTTTTTAAACTGTATGAAGCCACCCTAAAACTAAGTGCATCTTAACAAGGGGTGTATACCTGGGGTCCACATGCAGCTTGTGATGCCATTCTGTGCAGCCCCCAGACATCTCTGATCCCTCTGTATGGTCATCGCCCACTGTATTAACAAAGTGCCTCTATATAATTAGGTACAAACGAGAATATCGTGTGCATACGTTTTACCACAATCACCATTTATGTCCTATCCAGAAATATCTGATTGAGATCCCAGCCATCACTGGAGAGGGGGACCTTAAGTCGGAGATGGCTATGCCCATGACCGCAGGGCACGTGGTCACTACAGTCAGGAGATGAGGAGGAACAAGGGTCTTGGGCTCCTCCTTTACTTGCCCAATGCTTTGTAGTAAATTTTTTTCAAGATGAGACAAATTTGTGCAGCTTCTTACATGGCATTCAGTGGTAACGCTCTGCTTGCTTTTTACTAATGCGTGACTCTGCCATGCAGCATCAGGTAATGGCCATCAAGGTAAGAAGTGTTTTGCAGGTCTTCTGTGCTTAAAGGGATTGTCCCCCTTCAGAAAAGTTATTTCTATGAAGGGAATCGGTCGGTAGGATCAACCTACCTAAGCCGTCTGTATGGGTATGTAGGTCATAGGAAGCTGAATAAAATAGCATAGTATTTGTAATCTGATGTGTTATTCCAGAGATATCCTTGTGTTTCTTAATATTTAAAGAGTATATCCGGGACTTTATAAAAAAAAAAAAAAAAGGACCTAAGCACTAACGGGCACGTAATTGCAGTTTGACAGCCGGCTCACCTAGTTAGGCACCTAGTTAGGCAGTGGAGATCCTTCCGTCAAGCTGGGTGAGCCGGCTGTTAACTGTGAACCTCCATTCTCAGTTGATCAGCCATAATAAAAAAAACATTGGTTAGACAAAACCCCTTAAAGGGGTTGTCCGGGCTTTTCACATAATCTCAGTGCATATCTGGGCTGCAGAATGCTGACAATAAGTAATTTACCTTCTGTGGCCAGTTTGCAGCGCTTGCTAGATATCGGCTCTTGCTTGTAAGAAAAACGTCCAGGGGGGGTGTTCTGGCATTGAAATGAGAACTGGTCGTTTCCTCCTACTCTACTAAAAACCAGCCCTCTATAGCAACAACCCCACCCTGCATAGCAACAGGCCCTCCTCGACCACATGAAGAAGCCTATCCCTCCTCACACAGTAACAAATCCTCCCCCTCTAGCAGCCTCAGTGCAGAGAGCAGACCACCCAGCTGCTCTTCCCCCAGACACACGCTGAACAGTGGTCTATGGAAAGTGAAACTAGTGAGGAGGAAACGACCAGTTCTCATTTCAATGCCAGAACACAACACACCCCCCCGGACGTTTTTCTTACAAGCAAGAGATGATATCTAGCAAACGCTGCAAACTGGCCACAGAAGGTAAATTACTTATTGTCAGCATTCTGCAGCCCAGATATGCACTGAGATTGTGAAAAGCCTGGACAACCCCTTAAGGCTCTGTTCACACATTGTGTTTTTGCTGTGTTATTTTTAGGCCAAGTTTAACGTACGTTTTAATCCGCTTACAAAAAGCAGGTTTTGCTGCGTTTTTGGTGCTTTTTTTTTCTTTACTGCGTTTTTATCAGGTTACTTTTGTCTCTTGTGCATGCTGATAAAGTTTAGTGCTTTTAAAAAAAACTCATTCTAATTCGTTTGGTTTTGGCACAAAAAAAATGCAGCAAAACCTGATCCCTGCGTTTTTATACCGTTCCTTCAGCGTTTTTGCACTACCCATTGCTTTCAATGGGTGAAAAACGCTGCAAAATCGCCAAAAAGTGACGTACTGCATTTTGCAAAAAATAAGCTTTGACAAAATAAGGAAAAAAAATCCCAAGATGCTTGCATGAGATTTTGTGCCGAGAGATGCAGAAAT
Organism: Dendrobates tinctorius; assembly: GCF_039654945.1. Taxonomy (NCBI): domain Eukaryota; kingdom Metazoa; phylum Chordata; class Amphibia; order Anura; family Dendrobatidae; genus Dendrobates; species Dendrobates tinctorius. Next base: position 5,383,846 of record NW_027361751.1, read on the forward strand.
GGTGCAGAAATTTCTGCTGTTAATACGGGTATGTGTAAGGGTAAGTTCACACTGGGCGTTTTCGTTGCTTTTTTTTCTGTAGCAAAACCTGATTTCTTGGCAGGAAAAAAGCTACGACAAAAACGCTGGATTAGGTGCATATTTGGTGCGTATTTTTGTGCGTTTTTTGTGTCTTTGTCCATGCTAATGTCCATGACTTTTCTGTGGAAAAAACACTGCAAATAATGATACCTGCGTCTTTGCAGCGTTTTTTTCAATACCTATTCAAGCCAATGGGTGAAAAACGCTGCAAAAACGCTGAAAGAAGTGACATGCTCAATGTCCAAAAAAAAGCAGCAAAGCAAAAAATCCTGATGACACAAAAAACCAATGTGTGTGCATGAAATTTCTGAAATCTCATAGGCTTTGCTGGTAATGGAAAAAGCAGCTGAAAATTAGCCTAAAAAAATCGCCCAGTGTGAACTTACCCTAAAAGTTAGGTATTTGCAGCAGAAATCTCTGCATCATTTCTGCACCTCTTGGCACGAAAAATGCTGCGTAAAATTGGCATGATTTTGACACTTTTTTTTTTTACATGCGTTTTTGTTGCAGATTTTTCACCACTAGTATGGGTGAAATTTGCAGCAAAAATGCTAAAATAATTAACATCTGCTGAACTAAATCTGCTACAGATCTAAGCAATGTGAGCGTGAGACTTCAGGAATATCATTCTCTTTGCTGGCACTAGGAAATCCTTCTGCAACATGTGCACAGGCCATTGTTGCGGTTTTCTTTGTAGTTGCCAAGTATACCAAATATTATATAGTTCAGCAGCACAGTGTTTCTCCATTTCGGACTGTCCCTTCCTTCCCAGGGCTATGGTACACTAAAGAGAAATTTGTAGGAGCCCAGGTTGTTTTGTTTTGCTGTGTGAAGAAACTGATATGTGGTGAGTGATCGCACAGCCGCTCGGTGTCTGCCAATATTCCTATTGATTTATGAAGAGCACTTTTTCCCATGGAGCACACACTTCTGTAGAACAAGCCGGTGAAGATTCATTTGTTGACAGGGGGTCTAAGGAAGCCGATGTGTTACAAGGTCTTCCTCTCGCAGCACGTTTGTAAAGATAGACGTACATGTCGCTCAATCAGTCAGTATAATAATATAACATGCCTTTTCATTTTGAAAAAGGTGAAGCCACAATGACCCCCCCATCACACCTGACACTGTATCATCCTCTGTTAGCCCTTTAACCATCCACAGTGCCACTCAATAATGACTAAAATCCAGGTGCTCTTTCGCCCTCTGTCTGCAATTTTTCTTTTTTCATTTAGCTATTGACTCTGATCATATGTAACTTACTCTTTGTGTGATGGTTATATAATGCCACATTCATCTGGGTACATAGTTGACACATTCTGGTGTTGTACACATGCATCACATACAAGCAGGCTTGGACTGGCCCACAGGAGAGCAGGAGAATCCTCCGGTGGGCCCCTGTATGAGTAGGTTACCACCCTCTTATGAGCAGAGCTTGGCACAATATGCTTGAGTCACTATGTAGAGACAAAGGCAAAATCCTATTCATGAACAATCTACCCAGTTCACTGTTATATATACATTTGTGATTGAGGATAATGTCACATTTACATGTAACTGAAAAGTGCGGCCCTGGAGTTGGTGACTGGTGGGCTCCTGGCACCTCACTACGACACTGCATACAATGTAAGTATATGCACACAGACAGTCGTCCCTTGCTGATATATCTCCCTGGTAGCCCACCAGTCTCCTTTTACCGTGACCAATGACATGGTATGTCAAAACTTGAATGTAGCAGCCAGTCTTTACTTTTAGGGTAGGTGTACACTGTCAGTAAACGCTGCGGTTTGGACCCTGCTTACTTGCGCAGCGTCCAACCCACTGCGTCCAGATGTTACAGCATAGTGGATGGGATTTCAAGAAATACCATGTCCACTATGTGTTCAGAGATGCCCGCTGCTCACCCGCAGAGACGGACTTGTGGCGCGTCTTCCCAGACCGCAGCATGTCAATTTATCTTGCGGAGACGCGCTTGTCAGTGTATTGGACGCAGTGATACCGCACTGTTCAGTGAGCACATGCGGAATCCCCTGCGTGCAATAGTCGGTAGCTCTTTAGATGCGGAGGACATGTGCTGCGTCCAAAGTGCTGTCAATTACTGAATGACTGCACATACCCTTTGGGTTACGGTCAGTGAATGGCTGTAGTGAGTGATGTCAGTAATCGCATAGTATGGTGTCCCAGGCCTTGCATGTGCTCCAGGCTCAGCTGTGATGTCAGGGCTGAGTGCCAGATTTTCTCTGCATATAGTACTACGGAGTTGGACCCAATCTGAGCATCCTACATACTGTACCTGGGAGTTCCGTATTTTTTAATACAAGGCCAGATGTCAGTCACTGCCGGGGATGAGTTTACAGACGCCCACCGCAACTCTGACTGAAAGCTAGAGGAATAAAGTGAATTTGCTCCAGGTGGCCGGGCTTTCAGTGTGATGTCTGCCTGGTATCGGAATGCTATTAACCTACCCCATATCTGCCGGTTAATAGTGCTTTTGTTTTTTACACGACAGGTTCCCTTTAGTCAAGTGAATGGAGAAAACAGGAAGACGAGCAAAGCATCAGCACAGAACTGCTATTTGGGAAAGGTTTCATGGGACGGGAGACCTTTTAAAGCTAAATAGTGAACACTGAAAACTTATGGTGTATCTGTTGTTTCAGTAGACTATCTGGACTGAGATGTCATATTGTCCCCCCCCCCCCCAAGAAATAAATAACACTATTTCTGGCATTTAGATGACCTATATGAGTGATTTTCCCCAGTTTCACCTTCTGCAGGCTTTCTTTCTAATATTATAAATACCGGTACATCAACCCCAAACAATAAGAGGGGGATAAAGAGGCGTAGGCAGCAAAATTGATCAAATTAAATATTTAAAATATTAAAAGTAAAAAAAATCAATGGGAATTTCTCAAACAGGTCAAAAAGAGGACAGTGAGAAAAAGGAGGACCAGTGTTGGTAAAATCAGTAGCAAATAAATCAATATATTAAAATGGCTGGGACTTTTCCCTGATGTCAACCAACTAATATTCAGTTCTTTCTGAACTAGTGGGTGGAGACTAGATGTTATGTCTCCTACATCTAGTACTACACACACAAGAGATTCCAGGAGGATGTAATACAGTAGTACTGATCGGTGTAGCTGTGAATTCAGCTCTAGAGTAACAGACACGCACAGTCATATGCAGGTGCTTTCTACTATCCCTATGTCTCTTTTTCACTTTCTCCTACTCATACCTTCTCTTTTAAAGGAGACTAGTGGATTATTAGTGGAGAAAGAAGCAGATATGTCTGATAAGCTCTATTACAAAGTTTCTTTTTTTATTTTTTTCAATTGTAGGATTGATTTATGCAAAGTTTGTTGACCCTTAAACGATCCCTTTCATCTGAGGATATATTTTTATTTCACATTACATACAGTTTCCTCCTTGCTGTAGTCAGGTACTAGCTCGGGGCCATTCTCTCTGCACAGTGCTCCAACAAGGGACGACTGTTCTTTGGTGTTATAGAAGGTTGCTCGCTGTTTTTCTTTCACCCCAATGTTGAAAAAAGTATTTTAGAGCAAAGCTTAAAGCTGCCATTGTGCAATAAAGTTCTCCCACACAGTGTAACTTAGCAGACCTGCAGCCTCTAGCCGCGCTGGGCTAACCTGATTCCTGCTGTTGGTAGCATATAATTATCACATTTCTTTATTTACCACGCTTCTATGTCTTCTTTTGTTTGGGAGGTAAACTCTATCCCTCCGAGATGACAGCCTGAGTGCATGTGTGGGATTAATGATCGGATGGATTGTGGCTTGGACCTCTGCCTTTTGTCAGGGGAGAAATGCAGTAATCTCTGTAAAAATGCTCAGCTTGTCGTATCTTGTTGCTGGCTGAAAATGTCTAGTTAGTCTAAAGCTTCAATTCCTGAGCCGCTCATCCCAAACCAGTGCCAGGGCTTTATTCTAAGGCTTGAGTAATTCTTCATCTCTGGTTACCTTCTTTGTGGCCACCGCTGGGGACCACTCTGCGGCAGGGGTCACTGAGTACGTTTGATAAGCAGCGCTAGGGGTTACATTTGACAAAAATGGAACATTGCTTCATGTTGAGGGGGGGGGGACTGTTTCCATTGTTTCCAAAAGGATGGCTTCAAGTTAAAAGGTAAAAAGAAAAATCCTAATAGATCATGGCAAATCTTACCTGATCCATCAGGGATCCTTGTGAAATGTAAGCAGTGATGCTCCTCTGATTCAGTGCTCGGTGAGATCAAAATTTGAAACCTATATCTGACATGTTTCTGAAAGTGCAGTTAAAGGGGTTGTCTGGCCGTAGTGTGAACGTCTGCAGTCACTCTGTGACTCCAGATTTGTGAATCCCCACAGCGCTGGCGGTCATGTGACCAAAATTAGGTGATTTGCTTACTTCCAGCCACATTTCAACTAGACTGTATCCGGCATCGCTCAGTACACTTGTAGGAAAGGTGACCTGACGGACGGAAGGACTAGTCAGAGTGAAGAAGGAAAGGTTTGCACAGTTTAGATAGGTGTCAGTTATTACAGTGGGGAAACAGCTAGGAAAATGTAGTGGACGTGCAGTACCTTGGGTTGACCATTAGATGGCAGGGAGGAGTGTGAGCAAAGGACTTGACATCCGCTTAGGGCTTTAGAAACCGTTGGTTATGGGGAGCGGGGTTACAGTGACAGGGGACCGTGAGAGCTATAAATACTGAGGGAGGGTTCCAGAAGGTTCCAGTCCCCAGGGGGAGCTCCAGTGACAGGAGGACTGCGACAGTCTGTGCGCTGTGAGGAGAATCTAAACCAGGGGGACTGAGGAGAGAGAACGTCAGGGGGGGTGGTCCTGACAGGAAGAACCGCAGAAGGGACGAGGCACTGGGTGTGAGACACCGTATTTGTCACGACGACTGATCAGTGGAAGCGCTGTTGGTTTAAGGGCCTAAGGCGGCCACAGTGACGGACCTGTCAGGAGCGTCGACGAGTGAAGAGGGGACGGTGTGTAAGTAGCGGCCCTGGAAACGGAGGGCCGTGAGGTAAAGGAAGTGCGGAGTGCTTCAGAAGGACGTCAGGCGGACGGCAAGTGAGAAATAAACTTGGACTTGTTGCACCCAGAATCTGCCTCCATCGTGTCTCTGTTTTTATCTCTGCGCGGTAAGAAGAGGGACCACCCCCCAGCTCGGCCCTCACCTCTACACACTTGCATTAAGTGAAGCTGCGCACGTCTAGTTGGTACGTGACCGCATGTATGCAAATCGTACACGTGGTCATGCGCCCTCCACTGGAGAATGCAGCAAGTAATGCGCAGTAAGCGCGATGTAAGGATTCGCAAGGTTGCAGTCACATAGAGTGAATTCAGATTTGTACTCTAAGCCCGGACAACCCCATTAAAGAGGACCTTTCACCAAATTTTTCATGTTGAACCAGACACAGGTGGTAGTAGTGGCTGCAGAGCAGAAAAAAAAAACGTTTTTTTATTTTAAAGGCAATTGAGTAGTGGTAGCGCTCCCAGTTTATGGCCACACTATGCGCATGTTTACGTAGATGGATGTCGCGGGAAGGATATTAGTTCGTGTTCACTCTCCGTGGTATATGGTGAAACTTACTGTGAAGATGAAGCTGTGGAACCGTCCTGATATCCAAGTGTATAGTGCGGGGTTTGCTGCGATGTCCCACAGTAGGGAGCACTCAGATATAACGACCGTTGGCACAACTTCTCAAAATGGTGGTGCACAAGTAGGGTCCCAAACCGTATACAAGTGCAAATTAACTTGGCACACACACGTGGAGATGCAAGTGACAATGAAATTTAATGAGTGCAGTACATACAGTAAACGTTTCGGTCAATAATGACCTTCGTCATTGTACTATATACTGTACTGAATGTACTTGTTTAATAGGGCCACCTGTCCGCAGGTGACGCGGTGAAGCGGCTTGGTATACATTTTTTGCAAAAAACGTATCGACTAAATACCCTGTATTCGTTATACAGCACTTGCTGATTACTGTCATGTTTTTTACTGCAGAGTATTTTTTGCAAATTTGTCATTTTGTGTTTTCTTGTGTTTCAATTACAAGCAGGCAGCAGCACAGTGAAGAAGAACACGCCCCCACTATAGCTTAACGCAGATTTCTCAGTGTGTGACATATGATGGCTCTGATCGCCTTTTCTAACCTTTTGCAAAAGTCTGTGTGGGGGAAGGGGCAGAGAGACTGCTTCAGATTACAAATTCTTCTTTCAACTCTTCTGATTAGAGTGTGTCAGTGTCACACTTATATCTGATGTTGTACTCGCTCTGCAGTGAGACCAGAGCTGTCGCTTCATCTCGCACATGAGTAACCCGCCTGTTCTGGACCACTCCTGCGTGAGATCTAATAAGCCTGCGGTGCTCTCACTGCAGAGTGAGCGACTAAAAGCGATGCACAACAAATAAGTCTGTTTCTAACATTTTGAGCTCCCTTCTCCAGACAGGCAGTGTGGGGGGAGGGGCAGTACAGCAGAGCTGACAGTGCTAGAAGAGGAGAGCTGATAAAAGGATTTGTAATGTAACTCTGCTGCAGTGTTCCTCCACTGATTCATGCAGGAGGTTAGCCCAGGAGATCAGGGCTGTCTGTCATATATCTCTCACACTGAGAAATCGGCTCTAAGTTATGGTGGGGGCGTGTTCTTTTTTGGAGAGTTGCTGCTTATGATTGGTCAGAATCATATAAGGAGATGCCTCCAGTGAAAGCTGTCTTATAACACCCACTTGGACATTCAAAAAGTTAACTAATTAGGTTCCAAAGACTTTGATTGCTATTATATCTGCAACAGAGAGGCGAAGTTTAAAAAAGTAAATGAATAAATTAATAAACATTGTGTTGCCAAATCAACATGAAAAATTTGGTGAAAGGTCATCTTTAAGTGGGCCAGTTTAGAAGGAAGCTGTTGCAAAATGAAGACCTACTTCAAGGGACTTATCAGGTCCTTTTAACCGCTATAATTTTGTTATATATGACTAATATTGTGTTCTAATAAGGGCTTTTCTTTTACACAAAAATTAAAACCTACCATACATATTGATGCTTTGGTTGATTGTTTGGCGAGCAGCCATCTCGCCCGACTTTCCTATACATATAGTGCTCGGCCAAAAGAGTGCTCCTATCTCCCCAAAAACAAAATCCCAGCAGTTTGAAATTGAAAGTGCCAGATCCTTAACTCTCCTGACAACTGATTGCCGGGGATCCCCATACACATTAGAGTGTCTGACCCCACCTCTTTTGGCCAGTTCAGCATACATTGGTCTAAACTATGAGGGGCCCCTATTCATCAAGACTGACATTTTGCACACCAGTCTTGATGAAGGGCCCTCTGTAGTAAGTTGGGCCAAACTTGTATTTTGCTGCTTACTGTATGTAAATGAGGCATGGCAAGCATCGTTTCTCCCAGAGTAGTCCTGCATCAGGTCTTCTAATCACATCTCACAGGGCATGATTGGCATCCTCCAATCATTCCGTATCATGTTAAAACTGCTGGAAACCATGAAGGCCATAGTGAGGAGAATGTCAGTCCTGTCCAGGGAAGTGTGACGGAGTATCTACGGCAGGGCTATTCTAGGGGAAAGCGATGCTAAGGTGGACTAGTCCTGGCTCTTTGCATATTCCAAGCTGCAGAATTGTAAAAGTTAACAACTCTTGTGTGCAAAATTAAAGTCCTTATTAGAACACATGGTCACCATTATATTATGCTATAGTGTCGGTTTGGCATGATTCGGGGATCTGTCAGGGTGCCCTTTAAGTCTATAAAGTGTTTTGAATAGATGTCTAAGCTGATTTCCATGAGATGGATAATAATTGAAATAGAATGGTGTGGAATACACCACCAGGACCCCCACAAATGTACAGAACTTGGAAATTGTATAGCCCATTCTCCCCAGTTTGCAAAATGACAATAAGGAATAGCTGAATGAAGTGACTAATTGCACAAGTTCTCTCTTCTGGAAATCTACCAATTACTGCCTGTCCAGTGGCTATGATATATTATATAGACTGGAAAACCCCATTTTATCATGCAATATATATATTTTTTTGCTTACTGATCCTGATACAAAAATATTTTATTACTTCAATATTATCATTAAATTAACATTTTTGGTTGCCTTTGTCTTTTTTTTCAGAGAAGAGTCATTCATCAGTAGATGTCCTCAAAAGGATAAGATACCCACCCACTATGCTTGCTGCAACGAGACTGTCTGCCATGCTTAATGGGAATGATGAGGTATACGTCAACTCCATGGTGGTCGATGAAGTAAGTAATAATCTTCCCTCTTCATGGAATATAATTTGTTCTTTGGGGGGCGAGTACTTTCCTCTATGTAGCAAAATGTAGACAGTTTCTGACCTACATAGCATTTTTTCTTGTCTGGTTATAGGCCACCACCCATCTACCTTCTAAATGTCCAAAATTGTATTTGTCATTGTTTGTAGGTTAATGACTCAGATGTAAATTTCTCTCACTTGAATACTGGCGCAGATGTTTCCTATCATGACCAGTCTGACTCCATCCCAATATCGGAGAGATCTCTTAGAGATGCCAGTCTCCCACCGTGTGCCTCCCCTGAGATGGCGAGTGGAGACTCGCCTTCCCGCAGTCTAACGTCCAGACTCTCCTTATCTGGAGGAACCAGTCGGTTATGCAGGACGCTGGGTTATGGCATTGAGAGGGACGCAGCTTATTCCAGTGTCAAGAAAAGAAGGTAAGAATCAAGAATCCTATATTTCTTAGAGGGGTTGTAAAAGTTTGCAGACACCTTGTGACTGCAAACTGCTGAATCATTACAGTGTGCGATAAGGACACGGTCACAGTTCCCATGTATTCCCCATGCGGGTAGATGGTCATGTGACTGCATGTATGCGATTTGCAGTTAAGTGCTGACTACTCATCAATTGAGAGACTAGTTATCACGGGGCCACAAATGGAACAAATTTGGGCACCTGACTGCCGTCCCACATGGGAAATAGAGAGGAATGATGTTAGTATGTGCATCGTTCATGGTCGCGATTAGCCAGTCTGCAGTCAGACTGGACATCCCCTTTAGGATGTGCAGGTACTAATGTGTTAAACTGATTTCATGTGTAGTGTAATACAGAGCTGCTTTTTTATTCTACAGGGAATTTAAATCATGATGATGATCGCAGATGGAGTAACACTGATTCGTCATGAATTAATCAGAATCGCCTTGGGTTTAGGTCATTATGAATATTCATATGTTTCCGGACAGAGAGGTCTAAATCTGCACAAGAAATGTAGATGAGATCCATTTAGTTTCCAGCTTATATAACTTCTGTATCTGTGATATTGGCAGAAATGGTGGCAGCAGAAATAATTATTTTATAGCTGAAAAATTTTTCATTGCGTGTTAAGTCAATTAAGTGAAGTGCCAGCTTTGCAGGACTGGCTTTGGCCATCAGAGATTGTTTTCAAAACTAGACCACCTTGTCTGGCATTGTTTTCTTTGCCTTTACTTGCATGAGAGTATTACTTTACATGGCAACGGCCGTTTCAGCAAACGTTGCATAAATCAGTAGTGCACATACATGTAAGAAACGTTCTGAAATATTTTATCAGAGAAATATTCTTCTTTTTCCCTTCCACATAACATCACCAGGAAGAGAGGATCTGCCCTCAAGGACAAGAAACCTACAGATTTAAAAGGCGTAGCCTCTCTATACGTTTCAGTGGTTTCCTGTCCTTGATGGCGACCTACAATTCCCCGCCGTCTACTGGGTAGAAAGGAGAAGTCTTACCTGAGGTGGTTGTTCCAACAGAAGATCCGTGAGCACTAATATGGGGCCCAGGATAAGGAACATGCATACCAGGATGGGAAACATATATATCTGAATGGGGGACATATATACCAGGATGGAGGGTTCTGGACGGACTCAATACTACTAGTGGGTGGGAAAAATTTGTATGTAGTTTTAAGTTTTAAAAATGCTACAAGGGCCCAATACATCTGACTAACATGTGGGGGGAACACCGGGGGGGGGGGACTGTGTGTGTGGAGGGGGGAGGCCTAGGTCCAAATTTTGCCCCGGGGCCCATCGGACTCTATGCCACTGCAAATATCCCTTCAAACCAGATGTCTCATGGATGAGGTCCCTAAAATAGACGTTGCAGCCTCTATAAAGTATCCCGTAATACTGCACTCCTCTTTGATGGTGCAGGTCTGTTGAAGGACACGTTAGATAGGAAAGTTTTCTAAAGATGGCCTGGGAATCGGGTGAGGCCTCAATTGCTTGCAATCCATCCAACTATTGTGAATGTAGTGGATTTCCTGGCAGTCCTTTTCGAACTCAGCCAGAAGGGCTCTTTGGCTTAAGAACTGGACAAGGAATTTTCATTTTAAATCCAGGTTCTGTGGTATATCATGGTATATCATCTGAAGAAGAGTTCCTGTTCGGATCAACCCTGGGCAAAATCTTGGACCAGTCTTTAGATTAAAAAAAAAGGGATTCCCGTTAACCAGTATTCCGAAGTTCAGAAAACCCTTTTGACCATCGAGAAAGAACAGACAAGTCACATCCCCGAGACAAAGGGACCCAAATTGTAAGCGGTCCAGGAACATAGGAAAGGACTCCCTAGGTGAATGGGGTTTTTTTTATCAGGGCTCCCCAAGAGATTCAGGAGACAATGATGCCAGAACCCAGGTGTGTGGAAGACTAAAAGTATTTCTTCCTGCCTGGAAAAGATATCGGTGGCTCTTGGACAACATGGGCGAAGGGTTAAAACTAGAAATTGGTACCGTTCCCCCAGAAAGGTTCATGATCTCGGAAGACTGAAAGATAGGTCAACAGGTCCTAGAATGGGAAGTCTTGTCGCTAATAGGAAAGTGAATAATCACCCCTGTCTAAGAGAGAGATGGGAAAAAGTTTTTACAGTCTTCTCTTTTTAAAAAGGAAATTGAACCGAACCTTCAGTACGATTATAAACCTAAAAAAATGTATATCAATTTTTAATAACAGAACATTTCAAAACGGAAACAATTGGCTCAGCAGTAAAACGTCAGTTCCCGGGAGGATGCTTTATGGCAACCTTAGATCTCCAGGATGTGTATTATCATGTTTCAGAAGCACCAATTCCAGGTCCTCCCCTTTGGCCTCTCAATAACCCCAAGTGTATTAACAAAATTTGGGGCAGAAATGTCTGCTCATATCAGGGAGAAAACATTCCATTAATCCAATACTTGGACGATTTTCTAATAATAGGAAAACCAGATTGTAGAATCAGATTGTAAAAGGGTGATAAATCAAGTCAAAGATATATTAATCTCGCTGGGGTGGTTAATAAATAGAAAAAAAACAGCAAAAACCCACAGAACAGAGGCAAACATTTTTGGGAATATCACTAGACTCTACTAAACAAACGTCCTTTCTTCCTAAGGAAAAAATTAGAAAAATGAACAAGTTAGCACCTGAAATGATCAAAAATCCTGTGACTGCTCTGAGGAAAGCATTGTCGATACTGGGAAACTTAACATCTTGTATTCCTCTGGTAACTTGGGCCTGAATTCAATTTCAGAGACTTCAGTAGGAAATCTTAAAGAAGGGAGAAGAAATCCAAGGGAAAATAGATGAGAAGGATCACCATCTCAAGAATTATACAGAAATCCCTAGTCTGGTTGCTCTACAAAAAGAAACTGTCGTGGGGGTCCAGAGGGAAATAAAAAAAAGCCCTGAAATCATCACTATAGACGCAAGTCCTTTTAGATGGGGAGCCCACACAGAGGGCGAGGTTCTCCAAGGAGGGGCCACCAAGTTTGGAAAATTCATTGTCAAACATGAAAAAAACTAGCAGCCATAAAATTAGCTCTACTAGCTGCTCTGCTGAGATTAAGGGGCCACCACGTAAAAGTGTAAGACAACAGGACAGACGTGGCATAAGTAAACAAGCAAGGGGGCACAAGGTCCAAAAGACTTATGAAGGAGGCAAGAGAGATAATAATTTCCCTAGGCACAAGGGAATTGCCCCATGGCGTGGATGCCCTCCTCCTAAAGTGGACCAGGGGGTTAGTCTATGCCTTCCATCCCATTTCACTGATACCAATAGTGCTGTGGAAGATTTCAACAGATCATGCTTTTTGGCCCATAAGGACTTGGTTCACATCATTGCAATGGGCCACCCATGGGTCCTTCCAGAAGTCCCAGACCAATTTTCAGCCGTCAATTCTGCATCTCAACGTGAGGGGTCTACATCTGACACTGTGGCATTTGAGTGGCAGCTTTTAGTGGCTATGGGATTCTCCAAAAACTTAATCTCTAACCTAATAAACTCTAGAAAGAAAATTACTACTAATATTTATGCTAGATTGTGGAGGAAATTTCTAACATTTATAGGATTAAATTCTTTTGAAAAAAAAATAACCTGATACCCTAGTCAGCAGTTCTGGAATTCCTACAAAAGGTGCTGGAAAAGGGTCTTAAATTGCATATTCTTGGTCCAAATTTCAGCCTTGGGGGTTCTATTCACCTGTAAAATGGCAGATCATCTTTTGATAATAAAGTTTGTTAAATCAGTGGGTCTGTCCAGTATACTGCCTCAGCCACGAACACCCTCTTGGGATCTCAAGCTAGTCCTGATAACCTTGACCAGAGCACCATTCGAACCATTATCAGAATGCACAATCATTAAGACTGTCCTTTTAGTAGTCCTTACATCAGCCATAAGGATTGGAGAATTGGAGGCTCTGTCAGCAAACCAGCCCTTGGAGTTTCCTTCCAGTTGGTCATACTTAGACCTGACACAGCCTTTCTCACTTCACTCTGCAATAATCCCAAGAATGAAAAGGAAAGGGAATTTCACAACCTAGATGTTATGAGGTGTCTTCCTTAATATGGGGAGTTTCAGAAAATCTACCTCTTTTTCTATTCTCTTTCAGGGTCCTTGCAGAGGCCAGGGGACATCAAAAGGTTTCTTGCGAGATGGGTTATGTGAAGAATATGGGGAGATTTAATAGCATCTTGCAATCCTCCCTCAGCATATGTAGCCAAAACAGGACACCTGTCTCAGCAGGTGGTCCAGCCCTACCAGCTATTATCTAGGCTCATACAGGATGATCACCTGTGGAGCCCATGCTGTGTGACTTCTTCATTCAAACTTACTCCAGTCAGCTAGGATTTCATAAGGAGAATATGGAGTTATTATACATCCTAGCCACACACCGGTTACATTTTTGAGACCTCTGGAACATGCCAAACACCTTCCAAGGTCTCGATCCGTTCTAGTACTCAAGAGTAGGGAGATACGAAGAACAGCTGGTAGGAGCCAGGTAGCAAAATAATGTTTGGTCTCCAAGTGTAACAGGGTCCCAGCCAGAAGTGCCACCCTATGACCTTCCATTGGGAAGTTATGATTCTTCATAGGTTTTGGGAGTTTTTGCTACAAACACCCAGGGAAGGGGGGGATAAGGCCCATCCCGGAAGCGGAAAGGAGCCACTTACCAAGGGGATAAAGGTTTGTGTAAGGCCTTGTGCTCTCGCTCTGTCTTTGTCATGCTTGCTGTTCACTTCTTTATAGGGGACCACGTTGAGTAATGCATTAAAAGGAATGGGAACCAGCTGGCAGCCCATGCCCCCAAGTGGCCCAGCACAGACTGTCAAAAAAACAAACCGGTAATTTACATGACTCATCTGCTTATATCTTTTTGTTATGAGTTCATTTTCCCCTTCACCATTGAGGTCTGATGAACTCCCTCTTCTGGTGAAGGAAGGTAGTGAGGCTGATTACCAAGCACCTGAGCTGGGAGAGGATGACTGGGCGACGGGGATCTCTGACTGGATATAAGGCAGCCGACGCCATTCCTCCTCGCTGGTGATTTCTCTGTGGAATTCTAGGAGACCAGTCTGATTCCTGCTTCTCAAAAGCTAAGTTTTCTGCTTTGCCTTTTTGCATTTGTGTTTTGGTTTTAGTTTGCCTTGCCTTTCTGGATTCTGCCATTCCCTGCTGGGGTGAGCTGAATTCCTTTTTTGTCAGTTGCTCTGTCTTCAGAAAATACCTGAGTACTGACATAGTCTTTTTGAAGCCTAGCGTCTTCAGGGCCTTTTTCCCTGTCAGTCGGTTGGCTCTTATTTTCATAGGGTTTTTCGCGGATTGCAGACAGCAGCTTTCCTATCCTGTCCTATCTAGTTAGCTTGGGCCCCATCATTTGCTCAGTCTATCTTTCTATCTGTGTTAGTGTTTTTTCTTCTTGCTTCACCGTCATTATTTGTTGGGGGCTGCCTATTGCTTTGGGGTCTGCTCTGGGGCAGTGTAGATTTCCATTTCTGTGTTTAGGCTAGGCAGTTCTCCGGCTGTGATCGAGGGGTCTAGGGCATCGTAGGAACCCCCCACGGCTACTGCTAGTTGTTGTTGATAGGTTCAGGGGTCTGCAATCCGATAGCTGCCAACTTCTCTGGTTTGCTGGACTTAGCTAGCATTTCTGTTTTTGCCTCCTACGGTGACTCATTCATAACATCTTTTGTACTTCACCTTCATTTGCATATCTGACCATTGTAATGCGTATAACCATTGTGTATATCATGTATTGTCTAGTGTTCCCTTAAAGGGAACCTGTCGCCACTTTTTTGGCCTACAAGCTAAAAATATCATTTAATTGTTAGCTATGCGTTCCACAACTAGTTCTGAAACCCCCTGACTCCCCATGTATCACCCATAAAAACCTTTTTTTTATTTGTCCCGCGCTGTATATTAATCTGTTCGTTCCAGCCCTATGGGCGTTGCCTCTGTTCCGTCACTCCACCCCTCCTCTGCTTGCTGAACGCATTCTTCGCTGTGAATATCGCAGGTCGCGGACAGATATCGCGCTTGCGCATTAAAATGTGACCTCGCATGTGCGCAGTGCCCAACTGAGGGCAAAGCCGAAAAGCAGTAGTGCGCATGGGTTGGCATACGCATTTGTTTCTTATTTCCCTGAAGTATTTTGCGGCCATGCGCACTACTGATTTTCGGCTTTGCCCTTAGTTGGGCAAAGCATACTGCGCACGTGCGAGGTCACAATTCAATGTGCATGCATGCGAAATCTGTACGCGATCTGCGATATTCACATCGAAGAATGCGCACAGCAAGCTGAGGAAGGGTGGAGCGACGGAACAGAGGCGCAATGCCCATCGGACCGGACAGATTAACATACAGTGCAGGACAAATAAAAAAGGTTTTTATGGGTGATACATGGGGAGTCAGGGGGTTTCAGAACTAGTTGTGGAACGCATAGCTGACACTAAATTAAATGATATTTTTAGTTGGTAGGCCAAAAAAGTGGTGACAGGTTCCCCTTAAGGCGATTTAAATATATAATTTATCGTTGGGCTGCTTTTTTATCTCATTCCACAAATCTACACATACATGTTCTCTGTTTTAATGTCACATGCTACCAGGCTGGTTTCTGGCTCAATGAGACCCCGTTAACATATACGGATTATATCTAACTAGGAACTGGTGGCAGTCCTACCGGGCTGGCGGAGCTCTGATTCACTGGTGCTATTGAAAGGGGACTCTCAGCCTGTCAGGGTTGTGAGCGATTGTGGTGCCCGTCATAGGCTGTGTGGGCCACCTTCTCACCCCTCCCAGTGCCTTCCTGGAGCCATGTGGACAGGGGGTGTATGTGTAAAACTGCCAAGCTGATCTTGTTTGTCCCTAGGGGGGTGTGGAACACCACATTGGGGCAAGTGAGGAGACCGTACCATGTGATCCCTCCGACGTAATAGTGACGTAAGTCGCAGGTGGTGAGGTTTGGGTTCATCGCGCACATCAAAACGGGAATTTCACTGGCATGCGTGTCAGGGGGTCTGGACCCCCCTACAAACTTTAAAGCTGTATCCACATCTTGGGCAAAGAAGTCTAATGTCTCTCTTGAGCAGATTTGTAGGGTAGCTACGTGGTCTTACTCTTCACCTTTCACCTTTTTTAGGCAGTATAGTTGAATATGGGTTCTTATGAGCTTTCTTTTGGGAAGAAAGTCCTGCAAGTGGTGGTTCCTCCCCAAGGGATTCCTCTGTAGTCTCTCCATGGTGCTGTCGTGGGGAAGGGAAAAATGATAATTACTTACCGGTAATTGGATTGCCCAGACCCATGACAGCACCCTCAATTTTTCCCTCACTTCTTACTCTTCCTATTTTCTTTGGTGGTGTGTTGCAAGATATATATATATATATATATATATATATATATATATATATATATATATATATATATTAGTATATATTATGAGAAAGTGGTGGTAAATATACATTGCCATAGATGTATACACTACTCAAGAAAATAAAGGGACACTTAAACAGAATATAGCTCCATGTGAAATCAAACTGTCCACTAACTCCACTTAGGAAGCAGCACTGATTGACAATCAATTTCACATGCTGTTGTACAAATGGAATAGCCAACAAATGGAAATTATTGGCAATTATCAAGTCACCCTCAATAAAGGAGTGGTTCTGCAGGTGGGAACCACAGACCACATCTCAGTACCAATGCTTTCTGGCTGATGTTTTGGTCACTTTTCAATGTGCTTTCACACTTGTGGTAGCATGAGACGGACTCTACAACCCACACAAGTGGCTCAGGTAGTGCAGCTCATCCAGGATGGCACATCAATGTGAGCTGTGGCAAGAAGGTTTGCTGTGTCTGTCAGCGTAGTGTCCAGAGGCTGGAGGCGCTACCAGAAGACAGGCCAGTACACCAGGAGACGTGGAGGGGGCCGTAGAAGGGCAACAACCCAGCAGCAGGACCGCTACCTCCGCCTTTGTGCAAGGAGGAACAGGAGGAGCACTGCCAGAACCCTGCAAAATGACCTCTAGCAGGCCACAAATGTGTCTTTGAATAATATAAGAAAAAAATACATTCTGTTTCTGTTGGTTGAAGTAATGTAGGAATCAGGCAGCTCCCCTGTATGTATTTATACGCATGTAAAAAGCATTCTGTGCGGAGAATCCACCCTGCAGGTGCAGAATGATTGAGCTGGATTTAGCTTCTCTTGTCACCTGTGGTTTTGACTATAAACGTTTAGAAAGGCAAATGAAGGGTGCAGATTATTAGAAATGCCTGCTTGCAAGTTATTCATTATTGTGACACAAGCCTGTCAATGACTTATAACTCCTCGGTGACAGGAATGACATTGGGGTATAGTAACGAGAAGTAAATTGCTTTTCTTCAAGTTAGATCTGTCATTAGTCTATGCTGCGCAATGTAAAGGCTACAGAGTATGAGGCAAGTTCGCTATTCTGGTAGCCAAAATAATAGCTCTGAGAATGAAGCATCTTCAACGCTGTGTTACAACAATGTCCTTGTCACTGTTTTTTCCTGCAAAGGTAGCGCCCCACCACTTAGCTATGTGTGAAACTGCAACCTGCTTTATTTCCGTCAATTGAACCAAGCCACCTTTCCCTCTTTGGGTAGCGATCATAGGTAGACACATACCATCATTTTACATGATGGGAATAACCCTTTAGGCTAGTTTCACACTAGCGTTTTTTTGCGCTGCGTCTCGTGCGCATACCAAACGTATGCAAAAAACGCATCATGCGTTTTGCATGCGTTTGCTGTTTTTTTGCGCATACGATTTAACCAGTTTGTCACCATGTTAACTCAAAAAGTGCAAGCGATTTTATACGCATGCGTGCGCATGTCCTAGCGCACGCGTGCGTTCCTATAGACTGTAATGCTGTTTTTTTGCGCATTCCGTGTGCTAATGTGCACATGCGTTTTTTTCTAGACCGGTCGGACGGACCAAAAATGCAACAGGTTGCGTCCGGTGGGCCTAGGCGCGCACTAAAAAAATACCGCATGCGCACGAAAACACATACGAACGCGTGCATGCGCTAGACCATGCGCACCCATGTTAAATATAGGGGAGAAATGCGCATGCGCACGATAGCGCACGAGGCGCAGCGTTAAAAAACGCAAGTGTGAAACCATCCTTAGGTCTCGGTCATCATTGTATGCTATTTTATTCTTTGTAGTGTCCCTATATTCAGATGACGGACATCTATAGGATGGTCAGTAAGTCTTAAAGGAACCTGTCATGTTAGAAATGGCATGTGATCTGCAAGCAGGAGGTACTGATCAGATCGACCTTTATATATTTCATGGGAATGCTTGCATTATTTTCATTGACGTCTCTGCTGTTTGTACCCATATGAGTCCAGTGGCTTACCTGCTCAGGGACTGACAGTCTGGACTTCGTCCAAAGATAGCTGTCAATCTTTAGTAGGACCACCCATTGGACTCGCATGCACATAAACACCTGGGATTTCAATGTATAAAATGCAAGTTGCGCTACATTCACACATGCATGGAAATTTTATTATCAATTAAAAATTGACCTTTCTTTTCTTTTTCTGCATGTGTCATCCATATTGCCTCTGTTTGCATCCATTTTTTTTTTACTTAACCAAAGAAATGTCTTTGGTCTCAAGCCATTAAAGGACCCCTGGAAGGTCACATGTTAAGCAGCAGATCTGTTGGATACGGTTGGAAGCACATCAGAATCCTTCAGATTTGTATCTGTTTCAGGGATTCCTATGTACTTAAATGTCTAATGCTGGACTGCAAACTCTAATCAGAATAGAACCTGCTCTGAGTCTCCTAGATCTCACACATTGATTTGTTTTCTTCAAGGATGTATGTATGGATATAGGAAGCTGTATGGGTTCTTGCACTGTCAGATTAAAAAAAAAAATATATATATATGTATAATATAATAAATATGGATAACTCATGGATGTGTCACACAAGTTAATAAATATTTTAGCCATGTGTCCATAATTTCATTGACCAGAAGCGCCTTTTTCCTTCAGTTCCAGCTTAGATGGCCTTGATGCTGACAGTGAAGGTGAGGGAACGTACAGCAGATATCAAAGTCCCGAGTCTCCAGCTCCAGAGGATTCATCTGGTTTTCTTGGGAACAGCACTGATGAGCTGGACTCGTCTGAGGCAATCACGGAGCGGGATTTTCAGAATAGACAAGCAGGGACTTTACCCCTTCTTCAAAGTAAGGTAACGCAGTTCATTTTTCACAGAATTTCAGTTTAATTTATTTGGTGCGTTAAAACAAAAAATAAATTAATCAACATTTTAATGCATCTCTAAAATGTATATATTCACGTTACTGTTAAGGCAAAATATTTCTTTTCCAGGATCCCTTGTCCTCGGGTCTTAGATTCCGTTCTTACTCTTATTCCTCTCCCAAAAATTTTCTTGGAAAGCAGCGTTTGACACGTGACCTCTCCATTGGAGAACCTGGTGACGGTGAGTGTTATTGTCATCTGGGATAACCAGAAAAAAAAAATTCAGGTTCATATTGGAGAATCTTGGCAATCTTCCTTAAAGGGAATCTGTCACTTCATTTTGACGGTCTGTGTAAATGATTTTTGGTCCGGTCCGATGGGCGGTGTTTTGGGTCCTTTCCTCCACCCCTCTTTGGCTGGTGTCCGCAATATTTCTGGGAATTTCCGTAGTTGTCTTCCATATTACGCGTGTGCGCATTATAATCATGACTTGCGCAGTATCCTTTGCCCAACTGCAGGCAAAGCTGAAAAACATTAGTGCGCATGTGCTAGTGAACAGTGTCCTGTAAGTATTTTGCGGTGTTCCGGCACATAGTCCACCGGTGCATGTGCACTAATGCTTTTCGGCTTTGCCCGCAGATGGGCCAAGCATACTGCACAAGTCAAGATTTCAATGCGCGTAATATGGAGGACAACTACGGAAATTCCCAGAAATATTGCGGCCAGCGGCCAGAGAGAGGTGGAGGAAAGGACCCAAAACACCGCCCATTGGACCGAAATCATTTACATAGATCGCCAAAATGAGGTGACGTATTCCCTTTAAAAAGCAATAAACCACATTGAATGTTCACCAAGCGTGTACAGCCATGCAAGAAAAGAAACTCCTAACATGCAAAAGTGAGAATCTTTAGATGTGGGCGGACAGACATGTCTGCTAAATGTAGCTCAAAGCAAAACAGACAAAAAGGTCCAAACAAAAGCACCTAGGAGTGCTAAAAATCTAAATGTATGGGCATGCTTACTTACATAGTCATAAATGTAATAAGAAAAAGTAAGGTTAGTGCTGTGCAGCCAGGAATAACATTTATTAATCAATATTACGCAAATTCCAAAACGTCTCAAAAAACTTGATATGAACAAACCCTTAACCCGTTCGTGACCGGGCCAATTTTTTAAGTTCTGACCAATGTCACTTTATGTGGTCATAACTCTGGAAAGCTTCAATAAATCCCAGTGATTTTGAGACTGTTTTTTCGTGGCACATTATAATTTATGAAAGTGTTAAAATTAGATTGATATATTTTGTGTTTATTTTTTTAAAAAATATCGGAAACTTGACAAAAATGTAAAAAAAAAATGCAATCTTCAAACTTTGAATGAGTATCCCTTTAATCCAGAGAGTCATACTACAGAAAAATTTTAATAAATAACATTTCCCACATGTCTGCTTTACATCAGCACCATTTTTAAAATGCTAATTTATTTTGTTAGCCTTTTAGGAGGTTTAAAAATGTGGCAGTAATTTTCATTTTTTCAAGGAAATTTACAAAATGTATTTTTTTGAGGGACCTATCCAAGTTTGAAGTGACTTTAGGGGTGCTATATAATGGAAACCCCAAACATGATACCATTTTAAAAACTGCACCCCCTGACATATTGAAAACTGCTGTCAGGTAGTTTATTAACTCTTCAGGTGATTTTCAGGAATTAATGCAAAGTGGTATAGCCGGAATGAAAAAGTGTTTGTTTACCACCTAAATGTCACTAACTTCTGAACTGACCGCTGTAGCCAGCAGACTCTAAAGGGCATGTCACACTAAGAGATATCGTTAGCAATATCGCTATAACTAGTGACGTTATAGCGATATTGCTAGCGATATCGCTGTGTCTGATACTTACCTACGACCGGCTCCCCCGCTGATTATCGCTGATCGCGCGAGAACGTTCAGGACCGTTTCTCGTCGTCAGCTTCCTGCGGCGCTTCCTGCTATGATGACGAGCGACACGTGGAGCCGGGCGGGAGGACGCAGGATCGCCTGGTGTGACAGGTAAGTAACGACCCCCATCCCCAGCGATGTCGCTAGTGAGATCTGCCTGTGTGGCAGCTCACTAGCGACCACTTAGCGATGTACCAGCGATCCTGACCGCGTCATATCGCTGGTCGGGATCGCTGGTACATCGCTAAGTGTGACAGCACCTTAAGGCCTCTATTTGGCCATGAAATGCTATGGCAAACATCAGGACCACACAATCATGATCTCTGTGTGTCAATTAGATTAAATTGCAAGCCCCCACAATCTATTAACCATTTATTTGATGTAGTCACTTTTAACAGCAGCAACTAAGGGGTTAAACAGATATGGATGGTGCCAACACCAATCATTTCTGATACAGCAAGTTGTCAGATATAGTGGACAGCCGAAAGCTGCTGGATTGTCACCTGTATGGGGATGATATTCCCTTATATCTCAGGTCAGTAAATATACGCATTGGCTGTCATGAAGAGGTTTTAAATATGTCTGCATTAATGGCCAAGGGTCATCTGCTTTGCCATTATACATACACATATCCCTTACTCTGGTGTGTTGGTGCTCCTGCTCCAGTGCATTAGTACCCGTTTGTCAGTAGAAACATGTGAACTGACAGAATAATGGGGCAAAGAGAAAGCTCTTGATCCCAGTATAGTTATTGAAGAGTTTTTCTCCTAAGAAATATTTACAGCGGATATATTTTGAGCTCAAAATAAATTGACCTCAATAATTACCGTAGTAGGCGAGCTGTATTTTTATTAGTGAGTTATCGCAAGCCCGTATAAGGGACCAGAGGGTGTATAGACATTGAAAGGGGTTATCCAAGATCTAACTGAACTTAATTTTATTTTATATTTAATGTAAAAAAAAAAAAAACCTAAGCATTTTAGGTTATACTGTAATAAAAAAAATCCCTACTCTTTCCTCTCTATTTTAGGTTCTGATCTGTTTTTTTCCCTTCCGATGACATCACGTTGTTTATCTCCCAGCATGCACTGGAGATTCTCAAACGAGATGACTTTCAGGGGCTGGGTTAGTTTCCGCTATACTGAGCATGCTCTGGTAGTAAATATCCATGTATGTTCAGTCTGCTGTCCCTGCCCACCTTTGTATTGCTTTGGTAGCGCGCTAACATTACTCTCATTTTCCCTGATGATGTCTCGTTAGAAAATCCCCAGTGCTCTCTGGGATACTAAAACAAAACGTCATCTGAAGTAAGAAATAAAAACTCGGATAAGAAGTTAGAGATGGATATTTGACCCCTTTCCGACATCGGGCTGATGTCTTACCCCTCCCTTTGATGTGGGCTCCGGCGGTAAGCCCACATCTTTCCCGGTACATGTCAGCTGTTTTGAACAGCTGACATGTGCCCGGAATAGCCATGGGTGGAATCGCGATCCACCTGTGGCTATTAACCAGTTAAAAGCTTCTGTCAAACGCTGACAGCAGCATTTAACATGCGCTTCCGGTAATCCGCTGGAAATCTGCCCACCAGTGACCCCCGTCACGTGATTGTGGGTCACCAGTGGACTGGCATAACAACCAGAGGTCTCCTGGAGACCTCTATGGTTGTTTGTGCCAGATTGCTGTGAGCGCCGCCCAGTGATCGGCACTCATAGTTACATATAGGTGAACTGATCATCGCCTGCCTGGATGCAGCTGATCGGATCAAGTTATCGCAGCTTCTACTCTCGCAAAATAAAAGCATAAAAGTTTAAATTACCCCCCTTTCACCCCATTGAAAATGAAACAATAAAAAAATCAAATATACACATTCGGTATCGCCGCGTTCAGAATCGCCCGATCTATCAATAAAAAAAAAAGATTAACTTGATCACTAAACGGTATGGCAAGAAAATAAAGTTAAAACGCCAGAACTATGTTTTTTTGGTCACCGCGGCATTGCATTTAAAATGCAATAACGGGCGGTCAAAAGAATATATCTGCACCAAAATGGTATAATTAAAAATATCAGCTCGGTGTGCAAAAAATAAGCCCTCACCCAGCCCCAGATCATGAAAAATGGAGATACTACGGGTCTCAGAATATGGCGCAATTTTTTTTTCTTTTTAACAAAGTTTGGAATTTTTTTTTTTTCCACTTACGGTAGTTAAAAAATAGCCTTGACATATTTGGGTCTATGAACTCATAATGACCGGGAGAATCATAATGGCAGGTCAGTTTTAGCATTTAGTGAAGCTAGGAAAAAAGCCAAACAAACAAATGTGAGATTGCCCTTTTTTTTTTTTTTCTAATTTCACCGCACTTGGAATTTTTTTCCCGTTTTCTAGTACACAACATGGTAAAACCAATGGTGTCGTTAAAAAGTGGAACTCGTCCCGCAAAAAACAAGCCCTCACTAACCCATTTTGACCCAAAAATATGGTTCTGGGAAGAAGGGGAGTAAAAAATGAAAATGCAAAACCAAAAAATGGCTCTGGTCATTAAGGGTTTAAGGATTTTGTAGTTAAAGTATACTGAAAAAGTGCTTATTTTTTATATTAAATAATCCCATTAAATTCAGTAAGCTTTTAGACAACCCCATTTAAGACTTAATTCTAAGGTTTCTGGTCCCAGATTGTTAAACTTTAAAGTGGCAGTCCCAAGATAGTAAGTTATGCCATATACACAGGATAGGGGATAATTTACTAATCATGGCTTACACTTACAAGAATGGGGCTCTGGGAACCCTTACAGAGAGAGCCCTGTCCTGAAGGGAGCTGAGATGAGCATGCTTCATTCATTGTTTAGGAGACTACCAGAGACAGCTGATTACAGTGCTGGATTATTTCTGGTAGTCCCATAGACAATAATTGGAGCTGACATTCAGCAATTCAAGACTGGTCGCTTCATAGCCTAGTTCTAGGGACCATGGGGGATTCCAGTGTTTGGACCAACAGCAATTCCCTATCAGGTGGAAGTTGACTGAAGTATCGTATACTAGAAATGTCTCACATATCAACTATAAAATGTTTTTTTATTACCTTCTTGCTGCTTTGGATTCCAAGTATTAGCAGGTAATTTAATATTAAGCCGTGCTATACGAAATAATACTAATGTGTATTACAATTTTGGGTTAATATTGAACTTGTACATAATTTAAACCAGTAGGTAGTTTGGTCATTTCAGTAGTTTCTACAAATTTATAACATGGTTCCCTTCTTACTTATAAAGGTAATTTCCAGTAATCCACCCCATCCTCCTCATCCCAAAGTCTACTTTTCTGTCATTTGCTCTCTTGCCCCATCAGTGTCTGGACGCACGCGTTCCTCTGTGCATCAGTGTCTGGACGCACGCGTTCCTCTGTGCATCAGTGTCTGGACGCACGCGTTCCTCTGTGCATCAGTGTCTGGACGCACGCGTTCCTCTGTGCATCAGTGTCTGGACGCACGCGTTCCTCTGTGCATCAGTGTCTGGACGCACGCGTTCCTCTGTGCATCAGTGTCTGGACGCACGCGTTCCTCTGTGCATCAGTGTCTGGACGCACGCGTTCCTCTGTGCATCAGTGTCTGGACGCACGCGTTCCTCTGTG
The DNA here is from genome assembly GCF_039654945.1 of Dendrobates tinctorius. Taxonomy (NCBI): domain Eukaryota; kingdom Metazoa; phylum Chordata; class Amphibia; order Anura; family Dendrobatidae; genus Dendrobates; species Dendrobates tinctorius. The sequence goes on from NW_027361751.1 coordinate 5,408,514, forward strand.
CATCAGTGTCTGGACGCACGCGTTCCTCTGTGCATCAGTGTCTGGACGCACGCGTTCCTCTGTGCATCAGTGTCTGGACGCACGCGTTCCTCTGTGCATCAGTGTCTGGACGCACGCGTTCCTCTGTGCATCAGTGTCTGGACGCACGCGTTCCTCTGTGCATCAGTGTCTGGACGCACGCGTTCCTCTGTGCATCAGTGTCTGGACGCACGCGTTCCTCTGTGCATCAGTGTCTGGACGCACGCGTTCCTCTGTGCATCAGTGTCTGGACGCACGCGTTCCTCTGTGCATCAGTGTCTGGACGCACGCGTTCCTCTGTGCATCAGTGTCTGGACGCACGCGTTCCTCTGTGCATCAGTGTCTGGACGCACGCGTTCCTCTGTGCATCAGTGTCTGGACGCACGCGTTCCTCTGTGCATCAGTGTCTGGACGCACGCGTTCCTCTGTGCATCAGTGTCTGGACGCACGCGTTCCTCTGTGCATCAGTGTCTGGACGCACGCGTTCCTCTGTGCATCAGTGTCTGGACGCACGCGTTCCTCTGTGCATCAGTGTCTGGACGCACGCGTTCCTCTGTGCATCAGTGTCTGGACGCACGCGTTCCTCTGTGCATCAGTGTCTGGACGCACGCGTTCCTCTGTGCATCAGTGTCTGGACGCACGCGTTCCTCTGTGCATCAGTGTCTGGACGCACGCGTTCCTCTGTGCATCAGTGTCTGGACGCACGCGTTCCTCTGTGCATCAGTGTCTGGACGCACGCGTTCCTCTGTGCATCAGTGTCTGGACGCACGCGTTCCTCTGTGCATCAGTGTCTGGACGCACGCGTTCCTCTGTGCATCAGTGTCTGGACGCACGCGTTCCTCTGTGCATCAGTGTCTGGACGCACGCGTTCCTCTGTGCATCAGTGTCTGGACGCACGCGTTCCTCTGTGCATCAGTGTCTGGACGCACGCGTTCCTCTGTGCATCAGTGTCTGGACGCACGCGTTCCTCTGTGCATCAGTGTCTGGACGCACGCGTTCCTCTGTGCATCAGTGTCTGGACGCACGCGTTCCTCTGTGCATCAGTGTCTGGACGCACGCGTTCCTCTGTGCATCAGTGTCTGGACGCACGCGTTCCTCTGTGCATCAGTGTCTGGACGCACGCGTTCCTCTGTGCATCAGTGTCTGGACGCACGCGTTCCTCTGTGCATCAGTGTCTGGACGCACGCGTTCCTCTGTGCATCAGTGTCTGGACGCACGCGTTCCTCTGTGCATCAGTGTCTGGACGCACGCGTTCCTCTGTGCATCAGTGTCTGGACGCACGCGTTCCTCTGTGCATCAGTGTCTGGACGCACGCGTTCCTCTGTGCATCAGTGTCTGGACGCACGCGTTCCTCTGTGCATCAGTGTCTGGACGCACGCGTTCCTCTGTGCATCAGTGTCTGGACGCACGCGTTCCTCTGTGCATCAGTGTCTGGACGCACGCGTTCCTCTGTGCATCAGTGTCTGGACGCACGCGTTCCTCTGTGCATCAGTGTCTGGACGCACGCGTTCCTCTGTGCATCAGTGTCTGGACGCACGCGTTCCTCTGTGCATCAGTGTCTGGACGCACGCGTTCCTCTGTGCATCAGTGTCTGGACGCACGCGTTCCTCTGTGCATCAGTGTCTGGACGCACGCGTTCCTCTGTGCATCAGTGTCTGGACGCACGCGTTCCTCTGTGCATCAGTGTCTGGACGCACGCGTTCCTCTGTGCATCAGTGTCTGGACGCACGCGTTCCTCTGTGCATCAGTGTCTGGACGCACGCGCTCCTCTGTGCATCAGTGTCTGGACGCACGCGCTCCTCTGTGCATCAGTGTCTGGACGCACGCGCTCCTCTGTGCATCAGTGTCTGGACGCACGCGCTCCTCTGTGCATCAGTGTCTGGACGCACGCGCTCCTCTGTGCATCAGTGTCTGGACGCACGCGCTCCTCTGTGCATCAGTGTCTGGACGCACGCGCTCCTCTGTGCATCAGTGTCTGGACGCACGCGCTCCTCTGTGCATCAGTGTCTGGACGCACGCGCTCCTCTGTGCATCAGTGTCTGGACGCACGCGCTCCTCTGTGCATCAGTGTCTGGACGCACGCGCTCCTCTGTGCATCAGTGTCTGGACGCACGCGCTCCTCTGTGCATCAGTGTCTGGACGCACGCGCTCCTCTGTGCATCAGTGTCTGGACGCACGCGCTCCTCTGTGCATCAGTGTCTGGACGCACGCGCTCCTCTGTGCATCAGTGTCTGGACGCACGCGCTCCTCTGTGCATCAGTGTCTGGACGCACGCGCTCCTCTGTGCATCAGTGTCTGGACGCACGCGCTCCTCTGTGCATCAGTGTCTGGACGCACGCGCTCCTCTGTGCATCAGTGTCTGGACGCACGCGCTCCTCTGTGCATCAGTGTCTGGACGCACGCGCTCCTCTGTGCATCAGTGTCTGGACGCACGCGCTCCTCTGTGCATCAGTGTCTGGACGCACGCGCTCCTCTGTGCATCAGTGTCTGGACGCACGCGCTCCTCTGTGCATCAGTGTCTGGACGCACGCGCTCCTCTGTGCATCAGTGTCTGGACGCACGCGCTCCTCTGTGCATCAGTGTCTGGACGCACGCGCTCCTCTGTGCATCAGTGTCTGGACGCACGCGCTCCTCTGTGCATCAGTGTCTGGACGCACGCGCTCCTCTGTGCATCAGTGTCTGGACGCACGCGCTCCTCTGTGCATCAGTGTCTGGACGCACGCGCTCCTCTGTGCATCAGTGTCTGGACGCACGCGCTCCTCTGTGCATCAGTGTCTGGACGCACGCGCTCCTCTGTGCATCAGTGTCTGGACGCACGCGCTCCTCTGTGCATCAGTGTCTGGACGCACGCGCTCCTCTGTGCATCAGTGTCTGGACGCACGCGCTCCTCTGTGCATCAGTGTCTGGACGCACGCGCTCCTCTGTGCATCAGTGTCTGGACGCACGCGCTCCTCTGTGCATCAGTGTCTGGACGCACGCGCTCCTCTGTGCATCAGTGTCTGGACGCACGCGCTCCTCTGTGCATCAGTGTCTGGACGCACGCGCTCCTCTGTGCATCAGTGTCTGGACGCACGCGCTCCTCTGTGCATCAGTGTCTGGACGCACGCGCTCCTCTGTGCATCAGTGTCTGGACGCACGCGCTCCTCTGTGCATCAGTGTCTGGACGCACGCGCTCCTCTGTGCATCAGTGTCTGGACGCACGCGCTCCTCTGTGCATCAGTGTCTGGACGCACGCGCTCCTCTGTGCATCAGTGTCTGGACGCACGCGCTCCTCTGTGCATCAGTGTCTGGACGCACGCGCTCCTCTGTGCATCAGTGTCTGGACGCACGCGCTCCTCTGTGCATCAGTGTCTGGACGCACGCGCTCCTCTGTGCATCAGTGTCTGGACGCACGCGCTCCTCTGTGCATCAGTGTCTGGACGCACGCGCTCCTCTGTGCATCAGTGTCTGGACGCACGCGCTCCTCTGTGCATCAGTGTCTGGACGCACGCGCTCCTCTGTGCATCAGTGTCTGGACGCACGCGCTCCTCTGTGCATCAGTGTCTGGACGCACGCGCTCCTCTGTGCATCAGTGTCTGGACGCACGCGCTCCTCTGTGCATCAGTGTCTGGACGCACGCGCTCCTCTGTGCATCAGTGTCTGGACGCACGCGCTCCTCTGTGCATCAGTGTCTGGACGCACGCGCTCCTCTGTGCATCAGTGTCTGGACGCACGCGCTCCTCTGTGCATCAGTGTCTGGACGCACGCGCTCCTCTGTGCATCAGTGTCTGGACGCACGCGCTCCTCTGTGCATCAGTGTCTGGACGCACGCGCTCCTCTGTGCATCAGTGTCTGGACGCACGCGCTCCTCTGTGCATCAGTGTCTGGACGCACGCGCTCCTCTGTGCATCAGTGTCTGGACGCACGCGCTCCTCTGTGCATCAGTGTCTGGACGCACGCGCTCCTCTGTGCATCAGTGTCTGGACGCACGCGCTCCTCTGTGCATCAGTGTCTGGACGCACGCGCTCCTCTGTGCATCAGTGTCTGGACGCACGCGCTCCTCTGTGCATCAGTGTCTGGACGCACGCGCTCCTCTGTGCATCAGTGTCTGGACGCACGCGCTCCTCTGTGCATCAGTGTCTGGACGCACGCGCTCCTCTGTGCATCAGTGTCTGGACGCACGCGCTCCTCTGTGCATCAGTGTCTGGACGCACGCGCTCCTCTGTGCATCAGTGTCTGGACGCACGCGCTCCTCTGTGCATCAGTGTCTGGACGCACGCGCTCCTCTGTGCATCAGTGTCTGGACGCACGCGCTCCTCTGTGCATCAGTGTCTGGACGCACGCGCTCCTCTGTGCATCAGTGTCTGGACGCACGCGCTCCTCTGTGCATCAGTGTCTGGACGCACGCGCTCCTCTGTGCATCAGTGTCTGGACGCACGCGCTCCTCTGTGCATCAGTGTCTGGACGCACGCGCTCCTCTGTGCATCAGTGTCTGGACGCACGCGCTCCTCTGTGCATCAGTGTCTGGACGCACGCGCTCCTCTGTGCATCAGTGTCTGGACGCACGCGCTCCTCTGTGCATCAGTGTCTGGACGCACGCGCTCCTCTGTGCATCAGTGTCTGGACGCACGCGCTCCTCTGTGCATCAGTGTCTGGACGCACGCGCTCCTCTGTGCATCAGTGTCTGGACGCACGCGCTCCTCTGTGCATCAGTGTCTGGACGCACGCGCTCCTCTGTGCATCAGTGTCTGGACGCACGCGCTCCTCTGTGCATCAGTGTCTGGACGCACGCGCTCCTCTGTGCATCAGTGTCTGGACGCACGCGCTCCTCTGTGCATCAGTGTCTGGACGCACGCCCTCCTCTGTGCATCAGTGTCTGGACGCACGCCCTCCTCTGTGCATCAGTGTCTGGGCGCACGCCCTCCTCTGTGCATCAGTGTCTGGGCGCACGCCCTCCTCTGTGCATCAGTGTCTGGGCGCACGCCCTCCTCTGTGCATCAGTGTCTGGGCGCACGCGCTCCTCTGTGCATCAGTGTCTGGGCGCACGCGCTCCTCTGTGCATCAGTGTCTGGGCGCACGCGCTCCTCTGTGCATCAGTGTCTGGGCGCACGCGCTCCTCTGTGCATCAGTGTCTGGGCGCACGCGCTCCTCTGTGCATCAGTGTCTGGGCGCACGCGCTCCTCTGTGCATCAGTGTCTGGGCGCACGCGCTCCTCTGTGCATCAGTGTCTGGACGCACGCGCTCCTCTGTGCATCAGTGTCTGGACGCACGCGCTCCTCTGTGCATCAGTGTCTGGACGCACGCGCTCCTCTGTGCATCAGTGTCTGGACGCACGCGCTCCTCTGTGCATCAGTGTCTGGACGCACGCGCTCCTCTGTGCATCAGTGTCTGGACGCACGCGCTCCTCTGTGCATCAGTGTCTGGACGCACGCGTTCCTCTGTGCATCAGTGTCTGGACGCACGCGTTCCTCTGTGCATCAGTGTCTGGACGCACGCGTTCCTCTGTGCATCAGTGTCTGGACGCACGCGTTCCTCTGTGCATCAGTGTCTGGACGCACGCGTTCCTCTGTGCATCAGTGTCTGGACGCACGCGTTCCTCTGTGCATCAGTGTCTGGACGCACGCGTTCCTCTGTGCATCAGTGTCTGGACGCACGCGTTCCTCTGTGCATCAGTGTCTGGACGCACGCGTTCCTCTGTGCATCAGTGTCTGGACGCACGCGTTCCTCTGTGCATCAGTGTCTGGACGCACGCGTTCCTCTGTGCATCAGTGTCTGGACGCACGCGTTCCTCTGTGCATCAGTGTCTGGACGCACGCGTTCCTCTGTGCATCAGTGTCTGGACGCACGCGTTCCTCTGTGCATCAGTGTCTGGACGCACGCGTTCCTCTGTGCATCAGTGTCTGGACGCACGCGTTCCTCTGTGCATCAGTGTCTGGACGCACGCGTTCCTCTGTGCATCAGTGTCTGGACGCACGCGTTCCTCTGTGCATCAGTGTCTGGACGCACGCGTTCCTCTGTGCATCAGTGTCTGGACGCACGCGTTCCTCTGTGCATCAGTGTCTGGACGCACGCGCTCCTCTGTGCATCAGTGTCTGGACGCACGCGCTCCTCTGTGCATCAGTGTCTGGACGCACGCGCTCCTCTGTGCATCAGTGTCTGGACGCACGCGCTCCTCTGTGCATCAGTGTCTGGACGCACGCGCTCCTCTGTGCATCAGTGTCTGGACGCACGCGCTCCTCTGTGCATCAGTGTCTGGACGCACGCGCTCCTCTGTGCATCAGTGTCTGGACGCACGCGTTCCTCTGTGCATCAGTGTCTGGACGCACGCGCTCCTCTGTGCATCAGTGTCTGGACGCACGCGCTCCTCTGTGCATCAGTGTCTGGACGCACGCGCTCCTCTGTGCATCAGTGTCTGGACGCACGCGTTCCTCTGTGCATCAGTGTCTGGACGCACGCTCTCCTCTGTGCATCAGTGTCTGGACGCACGCGTTCCTCTATGCCGCAATTATTATTTGTACTCTAGTAATATCTCTCGCCCCATTCACTTGATAATAAACTTGCTTTAGTAGCTTTATTAATTGCAAGAGCTCACATATGTTTGCATTAAAATCTATCCCTGCTTGTAGATGCTGTGTTCAGTTTCAGTGGCCGTTCACTTCTTCAGTCACTTTCATTGTCTAAATCCGTATCTCTCCTTCACCCGGGTAGTAAGTAATGCCGTGGTGTCGTGGTGGCCGGTTAATTGGTAGTGCTCTAACAGGTGGTGGCATAACCTTTGTGTGCTTCTATAGGGCAGGGCTACACTTAAAGGGACCTGTCACCAGGTTAAAAGTGTGACCAGTTTGTGGTCTTATTACCATTTCTCCCCAGATAATATATTCCCGTTATGTTTTTTCTTTTTTTGGTCTGCTGTACGGTTCCAGATTATATTAGACCATTTTATCTAGTGCTACTTGTTACTGTCTTTACAAAGGGGGCGTGGCTCACAGGGTAATTGCGCAGCGCTATATAAAGACACGCCTCCAGAGAATCCTGTCAGTCATGCCCCACTGGTAGCAACTATACAATTTAACCATACATGAAAAGGCCCATATCTCTGGATACGTTTATCAGATTTAAATAAAGCAAAAACTGAATGTTCAGGGAAGCAGCGGGAATAAAATAAGGCCAAAAACGGACTACTTTTTCTTGGTAACAGGTTCTCTTTAAATATTTTACTAAACTTATTGCAGCTGGTTATAGTTTGACCGATGGTGTATTTATTAGTATCTACTTTTATCCATTGTTTCCAGTGGGGCAGTGTATTATACATTACCCCATTGACACAGGAATCAAAAATTGGAAATCTAGCTGCCCATTTTAATTGTGTAGCTCTGCTCTTAAGATGTGTTTCACTAACTGGTTTTGGTGTTTCTTTTGGCTGGTTGGGAATAATCTAAATGTTAAACAGCCCAATATAATACAATATGATCAGTGTTTGTACCAACATAATGCATGTTATCTCACTCACGGTCATCACTCCTGGACTGTATAGTCGGTGATTTTTAGCGATGTGTCATGGATGCGCATGCTCCGTTCTTCCAGAGCTGCTGGACCTATCGGTGCAGGCTTTGGCATGCGTTCCATAATCCATTTATCTTCTTTTGATTGATATATTAACATTTACCATATTATTGTGATTTACTGTAAAATGGTCTAAAAGATGTCTGAGATCTCATGGTGGAAGATGAATTATTAACTACTACGATACCTAAATGATCTTCCTCTATCTTGTAGAACGGGCATTCAGCCTCCCCGACCAGTCAAGAGAAAAAAGGTATAGTAATATCAGAGTCAAGTAATTTTCCCAGTATTAATGCTGTTACTGTAATTAGTTGTGACAATGGGCATGTAGAGGAATTGGTGGAATATGTAATCATCTATGGTAACCATCTGAGTTGTCTTCCTTCAAGCCCGACTGTTGAAATTTCCGCTGCTATTCCGCAACTCCCTACCGCGGGAAATACGCATGCGGAATTCCCGCGAAAAATAGCGTTTTGCAAGCGTAATTAGCTTGCAGAATGCTAGCGTTTCCCAAGCGATCTGTAGCATCGCTTGGAAAACTGATTGACAGGTTGGACACACTTATGAAATATAGTGTTTGACAAGTGTGACCAACTTTTTAGTATTGAGGCTGCCTATGCAGCATCAATAGTAAAAGATAGAATGTTAAAAATAATAATAAAAAATTGTGATATTCTCATCTTCCGGGCCTCAGCGATGCTCCCGGCAAGTCCCGTTCCCAGTGATGCCTTGCGAGAATGACCCCAGATGACGTAGCATCATGCGAGACCGCTATGTCATCACAGGTCATTGTCGCAAGGCATCACTGGGACCGGAAGATGCCAGCAGCGTGGCGGAAAGGCTGCGGGGGACGCCGGAAGGTGAGAATATCACGATTTTTTTTTTTTATCTATTTTTTACAGGGATATGGTACCCAGAGCCTGGAGGACAGTCTCCTCTGCTCCAGACCGTGGGTACCATCCGCACATTTTCCGCTTACTTTGCGCATGGTGGGCATAGCCACATGCGGAAAGTAAGCAGAACAATGCATTCCTATGTGTGCGGATTCCCTGCGATTCCGCAAAATGAATGAGCATGCTGCGTATTTTTCTGCGATGCGATTCCGCCGTGGAAAAATACGCAGCATTAGCACAGCATTGTGGAATGCCATTGACTAGAATGGGTTGTGGATTTTCTTTGCGTTTACGCAGCGAAAAAACACGGTGAAAACGCTAAAAATCCGCAACGTGTGCAAACAGCCTTATGGATGTGTAAAGTGACCGGCACTGCAGATTCGACATCTGCCGCCTGTCCATGTATTCTGCAGTATTCTTCAAAATGGGGCAAGGTTTGATAAATTTTGCACAAGTGCAAAGATTTTTTTTATTCTCTGCTCTTTTGCTTGTTTTTCTTTGCACTATGATAGATTAGGTGAAAAGATCTGCAATTGGCTACTCATGCCTATTCCCCATCGGGGACATTAGTGATAATGTGTGCAAACTGTAAAGCGTTGCGGAATATGTTAGCGCTATATAAAAATAAAGATTTCTTTTTTTTTTTTGCTCTTCAGCATAATAATAATAAAGTCGCCAAGAGCTTAAAAAAGTGGAAAAGAGAGAGAATTGGGCAGAAAAAAAGAGCAAAAAATCACTAGAAGAAAAGAACAAATTCAATGCTGAATATGCTTAGCATCAAATTCAGCATGCATTCAATGTTTCAATAACTATCATGTCGTACTCAGATTACTATTAGAAGCACTGGCGGATACAAGCCAAATAGGACCCTGTGCAAGAAACATTGTATGAGCGCTTTACAGCCCAATAGCTCATGATAATGCAAATGTTTACCTGCTTTGGAGGTGGAATCTGGCCCCCTTACCTCTCAGGCCCTTGGTTGCATCGATAATATGTCCGCCCCTGACTAGAATTTTTTTTTCATAAACTCCTTCCTATATTTAATAATAATAAATGTTATTTCTATAGCGCCGACATATTCCGCAGCACTTTACATTTCAGAGGGGATTTGTACAGACCATAGACATCACAGCATAACAATAATCACATAGATTATAACAAATACCAAGAGGAATGAGGGCCCTGCTCGCAAGCTTACAGTCTGAGGAAAGAGGTAGACACGAAAGATAGGTAGTAACAGTTGCCCTGATTGTATGGACCAGCCATAATGTTAAGTGTGTATCAGTACAGACACAGAGGGCTAATGGATGCATAAAGCATGTGGGAACATGATGCAGGGAACCTGGTTATGGTAAAACTTTTGGCTGTGCCACCCAGGGATAGATTAGGTTAATGTGTTGAGGCGATAGGCCAGTCTGAATAAATGCGTTTTCAGGGCATGCTTAAAATTTGTGGGGATTGGGGACTAATCTTATTGACCTGGGAAGTGCATTCCAAAGAATTGGCGCAGCACGTGTAAAGTCTTGGAGATGGGAGTGGGAGGTTCTGATTATTGAGGATGCTAACCTCAGGTCATCAGCAGAATGGAGGGCGCGGGTTGGGTGGTATACTGAAACAAGGGAGGAGATGTAGGGTGGTGCTGAGCCATGGAGGGCTTTGTGGGTGAGGGTAATAAGTTTATACTGAATTCTGGAGTGGATGGGTAGCCAGTGTAATGACTGGCACATGGTAGAGGCATCGGTGTAACGATTGGTGAGGAATATGTTCCTGGCTGCAGCATTCAAGACAGATTGGAGAGAGGAGAGTTTGGTAAGAGGGAGACCGATTAGAAGAGAATTACAATAGTCGAGATGAGAATGAATAAGAGAAACAGTTTTTGCAGTCAAATGTAAGAAAAGGTCGAATTCTAGAAATGTTTTTGAGGTGCAGACGACAAGAGCGAGCCAGTGATCAAATGTAGGGGGCAAAGAAAAGCTCGGAGTCAAGTATGACCCTAAGACAGCGGGCATGTTGCTGGGGAGTAATAGTGGAACCACACACAGAAATGGCAATGTTGGGTATAGGTACATTAGTAGAGGGAGGAAACACAAGGCGTTCAGTCTTTGACAGGTTCAGTTTCAGATATAGTGAGGTCATGATGATATAGTGAGGTCATGATGTTAGACACAGCGTTTAGACAATCGCCGGTGTTTTCTAGAAAGGCTGGCGTGATGTCAGGAGAAGAAGCGTATAATTGGGTGTCATCAGCATAGAGATGGTACTGGAAACCAAATCTACTGATTGTTTGACCAATAGGGTCAGTGTACAAGGAGAAGGAGGGGGCCTAGAACCGATCCTTGAGGAACCCCAACAGTAAGGGGAAGGTGAGAGGAAGAGGAACCGGCAAAAGATACAGTAAAGGAGCGGTCAGAGAGATAGGAGGAGAACCAGGAGAGAATGGTGTCCTTGAGGCCAATGGAACGGAGCATAGTGAGGAGGAGCTGATGATCCACAGTGTTGAATGCTGCAGAGAGATCCAAGAGAATTAGCATGGAGTAATGACCATTTGATTTAGCTGTTAGTAGATCATTAGAGACTTTAGGGAGGGCAGTTTCAGTAGAGTGTAAAGAGTGGAAACCGGATTGGAGAGGGTCGAGAAGAGCGTTATCAAAGAGATAGCGGATAAGACGGGTGTGGACCAGGCGTTCCAGAAGTTTAGAGATGAAGGGAAGATGAGACAGGTCTATAGTTAGCGGCACAGTTTTGGTCGAGGGATGGTTTTTAAGTAGTGGATGTATGATGGCATGCTTAAATGAGGAGGGAAAGATACCGGAAGAGAGAGGTTAAATATTTTAGTTAGGTGAGGGGTGACAGCGGGGGAAAGGGACTGGAGGAGATGTGACGGAAATGGGTCACTGGTGCAAGTGGTTGGGCGAGAAGATGCAAGGAGCCTGCTTACTTCTTCTTCTGTGACTGGTTAAAAATCAGAGAGTGAGCTAGATGCAGTGGGGGAGGGAGGACTGTGCATGGTATGAGGTGATTGGGAGATAATTTCCTGTCGAATCTGGTCAATTTTTTCTTTGAAGTAATTGGCCAGATCGTCAGCTCGGAGCTCCGTGATTGGGGCCTGTATTCTTGGGTTGAGTAGAGAATGAAAAGTGTCAAAGAGACGTTTCGGGTTATGGGAGAGTGAGGTGATGAGGGTGTTGAAATAGGTTTGTTTGAGAGGTGAAGGGCAGTGTTGTATGTTCTAAGCATAAACTTATAATGGATGAAATCTTCGTGTAGATTGGATTTTCTCCACAGACGTTCGGCGCACCTGGAGCACCGCTGCAGGAAATGTGTTTGCGGGGTGTGCCAGGGTTGTCGCTGGCTGTGTTGTTGTGTTCTATTTATTGGCGGTGCAAATTCATCCCGGGCACTTTAAAGTGTTTCATTGTAATGCTTCAATGCAGAATCAGGTCATGAGAGGGAGGAGATAGGGGCCAATGAAGACTGCAAGTTCTTCTTATGTTTCTGGGTGTTAATGGCCTGTGTGTTTCTATAAGTATGGACAGTGGGGGTGACCTGAGCAGCCTGGCAGTTCTTGATAGAGAATGAAAGAAGATTGTGGTCAGAGAGCGGGAGAGGGCAGTTTGCAAAATCATCCACTGCACAAAGCCGAGAGAAGACCAAGTCGAGTGAGTTTCCGTCTTCATGCGTTGGAGAATTAGTAAGCTGCGAAAGGCCAAACAAGGAGGTTAGAGATAAAAGGTGAGTAGCAGATGGGGAGAGGGGAAGAGCAGTGGGGATGTTGAAATCTCCCATGATGAGGATAGGGATGTCACAGGAGAGAAAATGTGGAAGCCAAGTGGAAAAATGATCCAGGAACTGATGGGAGTGGCCAGGAGGACGATACACCACCGCCACTCGCATGGATAAGGGGGTGTAGAGTCTGACTGCATGGACCTCAAAAGAAGGAAAGACTAGTGAGGGTAGTTGAGGGATAACCTGAAAAATACATTTTGGTGATAGGAGCAGACCAACGCCTCCACCTTCTCTATTGTCTGATCTTGGGGTATGAGAGAAGTGTAGTCCACCGTATGAAAGAGCAGCAGCAGCGGTAGTGTCTGACTGCTGGATCCAGGTTTCAGTAAGAGCCAGGAGGTTAGGAGAATTAGAAAGGAAAAAGTCATGAGTGAAGGAGAGTTTGTTACACACTGAGCGAGAATTCCAAAGTGCACAATTAAGAGAGACAGATGGCATGCAGGGAATATTAATAAGATTAGAGGGGTTTCTGAGTGTAGCAGTTGGGGGGGTTTGACTTTCTATAACATGGGGGACCAGGGTTTGGAGCAATGTCTCCTGCGACTAGGAGGAGGATAGAAAGAGTGAGCAGATGGTTAAGTGATTTGTGAGAGCGTCTCTTATGTTGAATGGTGGGACTGACTGGATCTGTGCAATTTAACAATGTGAAAAGAGCTTGAGTGCTGTACATAGGAGAGGAAAGGAGCGAGGGGCCGATATGGATGGAGTGTAGAGAGTTAATGCCCGGGCGGTGGATGTGTGTGAATGCAGCGGCCAGGATATAAATTACACAAATGCATATGGTATTTATTTGATGTACTCCAAATGTACAGGGAGTAGATGTATATAAATGTCTTACCTGTCTCCTGCCCTGTCTAACTGCCATGTTATAACTGCCAGTACTTTGATACATGTACTTCGATTATATGTGCATAAATGCTCCCCCAAGCCATGTCTGAATATATAGGAGGCTAAGGCTTAGATTTTTTTTTTTTTTTTTGTGCTCTCTTTTCGTTAATCAATCAAACTAAATTGAGACAGCAGGACCCAATAAAATGTTGTGGTCAGATAACCAGATGTCCAGCACTACATGGATCATAAAGCACTTTGAAAAGTTTCTTGACCTCACAACATAAGGGGACAAGCAGAGTAAGTTGAAATAACTAAGCTTGCGTGTTGAAAACACATATATAGCAATCAGGATTAACTGTTTGCTGACATTGAATGGAGTGGAGAAGCACAGGAGTTGATTCAGAGCAGAGATTGAAAGAGCTGGTTACCTGTATGAAGAGAATAGAGATGCGTGTCACATTCATCCATGTTATGACTGCCAGTACTTTGATACATGTACTTCGATTACATGTGCATAAATGCCCCCTGCCCCCCCCCTATATTTAGACTGACTCACATACATGTTTGTGTCTATCTTCAACAAATAGAAAAAAGAATTAACATACCAAAAATTATGACCACAACACTTCCTTGGTATTCTCCATTGTATTACTCATGAATAGCAGTGACTTCAATAAGAAGGTATTTGTTACATAATGGAAATTCCAGAAATAGCAGCCGTGGTAGATAACAATACAGATGATTATTCCAAAGGTCTAATGATGTAATGTGTCATTTACTGTACGTGTTACCTTACTTTATATGTCTGCTCAGCATCGCATCACCTAATTCTGCTCCAGCCGCTCTATAGCAGAGCGTGAGGAACGTGAACAGTTATCATTTGTTCTCGCTGCCAGTCTTAGGGTAGCTAGACATTAAAAATAATGAATAGGTTCATTAAGAGGCTGAAAGATTTCTGGCGTCATTATGAATTTCACGAGCTGTGGCATTACCCCAGATCCGCCCATTTTGGCGAAACTTGTGGACTGGAAATCCCAAAAGTCACAAGTGGTGCCACTGGACTAGTCTCATGTTTGTATATTGTCCCTGGCCAGATCTTTAAAGCATATTTTCTCAGAAACACTGGACCATTTCAGCAAAAAACTATATTTGTATGCAATCATCCACGGTTGGTGCAGCATGAATTTGGTGACTGGTTCCCTATAAGTCAAAAGTTCACATAGCATTTGGCATGGAGATTGTCATAGGCATCAGGAACTTTTCCCAATATATATGGCCATTGTACCCATAGACTTCAATTTATTTCAACAGATACTTCTCCCGACTCCCTCTTATACAGGCATTCTTGACCAGGCATGCATGTGTTTTCAATTGGGAGAGGGGTATAAGCCACTGTCGGATGACCCTGGCAGCAGTTTTTTTTTGTCTCTTTAAAATGAACAAATAGAAGGACTGGGTGTAGTAAGATCTAATAATCCTGATTCTTTGTTCCTTTATCTGTCAGAAGACAGTTTCACATATTTAAGAGTGACAGAAGACAAGTCCATACAGTTCAATCTATAACATATTGGTCAAGAGGAAGGTAAAAACCCCATGACGCACATGCCAATTGCCCTATTTTAGGGGAAAATTCCTTTTGTAACTCCACATATGGCAATTGGAGTAGTTCCCTGGATCAATGTTCTGTCTCCAGAATCTAGTAACCAAAACCATAATCTTGAATTTCTTTAGTGAATCCACCATTACAACATCATGGAGACAGAGAGTTCCATAGTCTCGCTGCTTTTTCCATAAAGAATCCATAGTCTCACTACTAAAGAATTGCCATCTGTATTGACAATTAAACCTTTTTTCCTCCAGACGTAGAGGATTTCCTTCTTACCATCGTTGCAGGCCTAGGTGTAAAAAGTTTATTACAAATATCTCTACTCTTCCCCCATATATTTGTACATTGTAATATAATTGCCTCTTAACCTTAATTTTTCCAAACTGAATCACCCCAAGTTGTATAACCTGTCTTGGTACTGCAGTCCACCCATTCCATTAATAACCCTGGTTGGTCTTCTCTGTACCCGCTCTAGGTCAGCTGTGTCCTGAACTAGGGACCTAGTTGGTGGTTGGACTGTGTGGGCTGTTTCTGTAAATCTCTTTGGAATGAATTGTAAGGGCAACAATTATGCACAGCCACTTCACCAATCATTTTGCGCCCGAATGCAGGTAGCGTCCATCAGCTACCTCAGCATGTTGGAGAGGACACCCCTGGTCTCAATGGTAAATGGTATATGTCTGTGCATATCCTAAATTCCTGAAATGGGAATATCCCTACAGTAGGACTATTGTGTAGCCGTATGCCCATACAGACGTGTTTAGTATCAATCTATGGTCCCTCTGTGACTTTGCCCTTACTGCATTTACCACTCTACCAATGTTTGCTTCTGCTTCATGTCACTTTCCTGATTGTTATATAAAGTGAGTTCTTGGAGCCTCTAAATATTGCTGACATTAACCAGGTCTTGGTGTGCACCAGGACTGGAAGAAATGCTCACTGCTCTCCATGGATGTGGCAAGGTGCCCTTTTGGATCTGTGTATGAGGCCCTCGGCCATGTACACAAACACTGGAAATTAGTTAGAACAGACTGTTGTAGAAATGGCGTGATCCATGCTCCACCATGTCATAAGCCCTTTATGAAGGAACAGCCTACGTTATACAAGATAGTTGGGCGCACAGAATCTGCACTTTGTCCATCAGGCAATATATATGTGTGTGAGATGTTTGCAATAAACACTTCCATTTCTCCAGAATTGAAGAGGAGGAATGGGATCGGTATATGACACCTGCAAAACCGGAATGTGAGAAGAACAAAGTGAGCCGCACGTTCAGCTTCTTGCGGAGCCGAATGTCTAGTACCCGCAATAAGAACAAGGAGAAGGTGATTATTTTGTAAAGACTCTGGCTAAATGTTCCAATTTCTATGTATTTAATTTTGTTCTTTTGGGGCGAAAAGAAAATCAGTGGTGATCTCCAGCTCCACCAATGTGTGACGTGGAAGCATGGAGGGATACTGTGGTTTGTTGGCGTCAATTTATTGATCTTTATTATTTGAGTATTTAGCCTGGATTTTTCCATATATAACATTGGATTGCCTCTGCAGCAAATGCATAGCTTCTTACACACCCCATACAATTGTATAGAACAGGCGCAGAAATTTCTGATCTACGAGCAATCCAAATATTAGGCTTGAAGAGTAGCTACTTCTACTGGACGTCTTTCTTTCTTTTTGGGAAGGAGCTAATTTGTATATTTTTCCCATGAAGCATATAAACACTTGGTGTCCCCAAGGAATACCAGTCTAGTCTATAATATGCAAAGAAAAGTTCTAGTAAGCAACAAGAACATAATATGCACAACATTTCATTGACCACAGAAAGTTTTTGGCGAGAGACGGGGACATGGAAAAAAAAGGTTTATAATTTGTAGTGATAAGGCCACATTCACATGTTGAGTATTTAGTGAGTTTTTTTTACCTCAGTATTTGTAAGCCAAGACCAGGGGTGGGTGATAAATACAGAAGAGGTGACGTGTCTCTATTATACTTTTCCTCTGATTGTTCCTCTCCTGGTTTTGGCTTATACATACTGAGGTAAAATACTGACCAAATACTCATTGTGTGTACATGGCCTAATGGTAAACGTATTTGCTGTAGATTTTTCACCCACAAATCCAGATAGAAAATCTACGATGTATTTGTTTTGGCAGATAAAAAATATTACCCAAATTCTAATAAAAGCCTCCATTGAGAGTTTCAGGGTAAATCTTCTGGGCCACAGTGCAAAATATGTAACAAAGGCCCTTAATTCTCTTGTGTCAGGCTATGTGCACACACTGCGGATTGGTCTGCGGATTTTTTATCTGCGGAACCGCAGGTAAAATGACCTGCGGATTGGCCTGCGGTTTATCATCTCTACAATGGAGGAGATGGTAAACTGCAGCAGAATCCGCAGAAAAGAAGTGACATGTCATTTCTTTCTGCGGATTCAAAACTGCAGCTTTTCCCACAGTTAAAAATCCGCAGCTTGTTCACAGAAAATTGTTAATCCCATAGCATAACATGCTACTGTACACTGTCTACAGAACTGCTGCAGTTCTGCTGCAGCCAAAATCGCAGCAAAAACCGCAGCGTGTGCACATACCCTCACACATAAGTTGCATTAAGGCTATATGCACACGGTGCGGATTCTGCTGCGGATCCGCAGCGTTTCTGCAGCTGTGGGTCCACAGCAGATTTAGGTGCATTGTACAGTACCATTGTTTTCAATGGTAAACTGGAAAACGCAGTGCACATGCTGCGGAATTTTCTGCGCGGTTTTGCTGCGGTTTACAATCCGCAGCATGTCAATTCTTTTGTGCAGAACCGCTGCGGTTTCACATCTCATCCATTATGAGGTGTAAAACCGCAGGGCAAAACCGCAAGCAAATCCGCAGATTTTACTACAAAATCCGCAGATCCAAAAAACTTCATGTGCACATACCCTAATGCTTTGTTTTATTTTGGACCCCTTATGCACCAGGATCCTTGTGCAATCACCTCTGTTCCTCCTCTATCTACAGTGAGTACGGAAAATATTCAGACCCCTTTGAATTTTTCACTCTGTTTCTTTTTAGCCATTTGGTAAATTCAAACAAGTCCTTTTTTTCTCATTAATGTACACTCTGCACCCCATCTTGACTGAAAAAAGCAGAAATGTAGAAATTTTTGCAAATTTATTAAAAAAGAAAAAAACGAAATATCGCATGGTCATAAGCATTCAGGCCCTTTGCTCAAACACTCATATTTAAGTCACATGCTGTCCATTTTCTTGTGATCCTCTTTTAGATGGTTTTACTCCTTCATTGGAGTCCAGCTGTGTTAAATTAAACTGATAGGACTTGATTTGTAAAGGCACACACCTGTCTATATAAGATCTCACAGCTCACAGTGCATGTCAGACCAAATGAGAATCATGAGGTCAAAGGAACTGGCCAAGGAGCTCAGAGACAGAATTGTGGCAAGGCACAGATATGGCCAAGGTTACAAAAGAATTTTTACAATACTCAAGGTTCCGAAGAGCACATTGGTCTCCATAATCCTTAAATGGAAGAAGTTTGGGACCACCAGAAGTCTTCCTAGACCTGGCCGTCCAGCCAAACTAAGCAAACGTGGGAGAAGAGCCTTGGTGAGAGAGGTAAAGAAGAACCCCAAGATCACTGTGGCTGAGCTCCACAGATGCAATAGGGAGATGGGAGAAAGTTCCATAAAGTCAACTATCACTGCAGCCCTCCACCAGTCGGGCCTTTATGGCAGAGTGGTCCGACGGAAGCCTCTCCTCAGTGCAAGACACATGAAAGCCTGCAAAGAGTTTGCTAAAAAGCATGAAGGACTCCTAGACTGAGAAACAAGATTCTCTGGTCTGAGGAGACGAAGATAGAACTTTTTGGTGGTAATTCTAAGCGGTATGTGTGGAGAAAACCAGGCACTGCTCATCACCTGCCAAATACAATCCCAACAGTGAAACGTGGTGGCAGCCTATTGTAATGGAGGTGTGTTTCAGCTGCCAGGGACAGGACAACTGGTTGCCATTGAAGGAAACGTGATTGTGGCCAAGAACAGAGAGATCCTGGATGAAAACCTCTTCCAGAGTGCTGTGGACCTCAGATTTGGCCAAAGGTTCACCTTCCAACAAGACAATGACCGTAAGCACACAGCTAAGTTAACAAAGGAGTGGCTTCAGAACAACTCTGTGACTATTCTTGACTTCCCAGCCAGAGCCCTGACCTAAACCCAATTGAGCATCTCTGGAGAGACCATGGCTGTCCACCATCCAACCTGATGGAACTGGAGAGGATCTGCAAGGAAGAATGGCAGAGGATCCCCAAATCCAAGTGTGAATAACTTGTTGCATCATTCCCAACAAGACCCATGGCTGTACTAGCTCAAAAGGGTGCTTCTACTCAATACTGAGCAAAGGATCTGAATACTTACGACCATGTGATATTTCAGTTTTAAATTTTTAATTTGCAAAAATTTATACATTTCTGTTTTTAGGGGTTTTAAGGGGTCTGAATACTTTCAGTACCCACTGAGTCCTCTGGGACTCGTATTGTTTCGCAGGATGATGGATTTTTATACCCAATGGGAAACTTTTTGTCCACATTACAAAATGGAGATTGAAGTTAGATGCCCAATCGCCTCTCCATTCATCCTCTATAGGACTGTTGGTAAAACCCCGAGTGCTACACGCGGCACCCCATAAAGACTGGAGTGTCGGTTGAACATGTGCACGACTGCTCCATTCTAATGGGGTTAAAAGCTCCCTCATTCTGCCGATTAGTGCTGATCCCATGGTCCCTGTATATAGGTGATAACTTGTTTTCAGTGGGCAACCCCTTTAACAAAACATAATACAGATCCCCCAATCAGTAGTTTCTTTATAAAGCCAATCCCACTGAGGTGCATTAATAAAATAATTGACTTAGAAATGTGTTCTTAGACTTGTGGTTGTCTGGCTGGAGTCCCATACTGGTCAGCGCTTTATTTAGACCTAATTGTTTTATACATTCGTCAGCAGTATAATGTATTATCTAATTTGTCTTCCCCATCATATTTTTCCTGTTAGATATTTAATGTTAGCATCTGGCGTTTCGTCATTTCTGACATGTTTAATTAAATTTATATGAAACATAGCATTGTAATACTGATGATGAATAAATCTCATTACTGCCTGTGCCTTTATGGATGGATTCCTTTCCCTCATTATTATATGATCTGACTCGTATGTCCTCAGTATCTGGATCCGTAAAGCCTGTGCTTATGTATGTGCTTCATCTGAGACATTAGACTTCATGTGTAAAATGTGACTATTGTATATAGAGCCAACAGATTTGTCCTAGGCCGGGTAGAAGGTACAACCCAAAATCTTGCCTCTTCGAAAGCGAGCAATCCTCTAATAACCCCACTTTAGAGGGCTTTACCCAAACTGGAGAAGTATCTGTTTGCTTTGTCTGGTAGGTCAGGTGAGGTCCAACTTTCAGGGCATTGACATCTAGTTTTTTGGTTGGCAAAATTAGGTGATCCGTGAGTAACAAGGCAGGAATATGCAGCACGTGGAATATTCTGCTTTCAGTTTGGATCGACCAATCATAACCTGTGGTGCCACCATAATAAAAATTACCTATAAGACTGTGCTGTCAGTGGTAGATGGGACCAGCACCAACAGATAGTACTAGTACAGATTCGAACATTCATGTAATATTTACAATTAAGCTTTTCGCTAGGAAAGGAGGGTGGCACACAGATTGAATATTGAACATATTAAGAGTACAGTTTTGTTGGAATTCATCTACAGAACAGCATGGTTTCTAGATATCAAGATCTGAATGTTTACCAGTACATCACAATCTACTATTTGGCGACCACTGTTGTTGTAAGTCAGTAGCACAGCCGTTAAATTCTGATGGACCACCCTTTAATTATGTCTACCTCACCATCTAGTATTTTGGATCCTGTACTTTACTGACTAATTGTATTAGCATTTGAGGTAGGAGATTAGCAAGACGTTTAGAAGAGGTCGCACAAGGGACCTGGTGCATATAAGGGGCGCAAACAAAAATTTCCTAAAACATAAGTGGTATTTTATTTGCACGAGATAGGCAAAGGTCCTCTTATAGCAGCAGATATAGTTATGCTCAAAAGTTTGCATACCCCGGCAGAATTTTTGCTTTCTTGGCCTTTTTTTGAGAATATGATTGATAACACCAAAACTTTTTCTCCACTCATGGTTAGTGGTTGGGTGAAGCCATTTATTGTCATACCACTGTTTTTTCTCTTTTTAAACCATAATGACCATCCAAATGACCCTGATCAAAAGTTGACATACACTGGTGACTTTGGCCTGATAATATGCACAGAAGTTGACACAAATGGGTTTGACTGGCTACTAAAGGTAACATCCACACCTGTGACCTGTTTGCTTGTAATCAGTGTGTGTACATAAAAGCTGAGTGATTTTCTGGTATCCAGACAGACTCTTGCATCTTTTATCCAGCCACTGAGATTTCTGGATTATGAGTCATGAGGAAAGCAAAAAAAATTGTCAACAGATCTACAGGAAAAGGTAGTTGAACTGTATAAAACAGGAAAGGGATACAAAAAGATATCCAAGGAATTGATAATGCCAGTCAACAGTGTTCAAACTGTGATTAACAAATGGAAAATCAGGGGCTCTGTAAGAACAAAACCACGGTCATTTAGACCAACCAAAATTTTGTTC
This sequence comes from Dendrobates tinctorius, assembly GCF_039654945.1. Lineage (NCBI taxonomy): Eukaryota > Metazoa > Chordata > Amphibia > Anura > Dendrobatidae > Dendrobates > Dendrobates tinctorius. Next base: position 5,429,892 of record NW_027361751.1, read on the forward strand.
ACAACTGCCGGGAAAATTGTTCGGGATGCAAAGAAAAGCCCACAAATAACATCAGCTGAGTACTAGACTCTCTGAAAACTATCGGTGTGGCTGTTTCAAGATGCACAATAAGGAAGCACTTGAAGAAAAATGGGCTGCATGGTCGAGTCGCCAGAATAGAGCCATTACTGCGCAAATGCCACAAATTATCACAAAACATGCCACAAAACAGCACAGAGACGAGCCTCAAAACTTCCGGAACGAGGTAATTTGGAGAGATGAGACCAAAATTGAACTTTTTGGGCACAACCATAAACATTACATTTGGAGAGAGGTCAACAAGGCCTATGATAAAAGGAACACCATTCCTACTGTAAAGCACGGAGGTTTATCGCTGATGTACAGGAATCTTGGTCAAAATTGAAGGAAAGATGAATGCAGCACGTTATCAGCAAATACTGGAGGCAAATTTGCAATAATCATCCCGGAAGCTGCGCATGGGACGTACTTGGACGTTCCAACATGACAACGATCTACAGCAGAACATAGTGAAGATTCTGGAGTGGCCATCTCAGTCTTCTGACCTCAATACCATTGAGCCACTCTGAGGAGATCTCAAGCGCGCAGTTCATGCTAGACAGCCCAGGAATTTACAGGAACCGGAGGCTTTTTGCCAAGAAGAGTGAGCAGCTTTACTATCTGAGAAAATAAAGAACCTCATCCACAACTACCACAAAAGACTTCAAGCTGACATTCATGTTAGAAGGGGCAACATAATGAAAAACAGTCGCACTCAAAAAATCATATCTTAGTGAAGAAAAAGATTTATTTCAATCACAAAAAAGTGAAATAATTCACCACCGTCAGGTCAAATGAAGAAGACAAAGGTAACGTTTCGACCCTACCTTGGGTCTTTTTCAAACATTGCTCATATGGAAGGTCATGAAGAGAAAATATGCACAAATGGTACAAGAATCCCGTTAGGGACTTGCGATGCGCGTTGGGGTAGACAGCTGCGCGTCTTTCTCTCCCTACTGTTAGAAGGGGCAATACATGGTATTAAGAAATGGGGTACGTGAACTTTTGATTCAGGGTCATTTGGATGTTTTGGGTTATAATAATTTAAAATGAGAACATACAGTAGTTTAACAATAAATGTCTTCACCCAACCACTAACCGTGAGTGGAGATTTACTTTTGGTGTTATCATTAATATTCTTTGGAAAAAGGCCAAGAAAGCAAAAATTCTGCCGGGGAATGTAAACTTTTGAGCACAACTGTACATTTGACATAACAAGTGCCCTGGAGTTTTGTGAGCACTGGAGTCTCTTCACCTGCACTCCACCTGCAAAGTAGTAACTGTGCTGTTATTGATCAATTGTCCTACTTATTTTAATGCAACAATGATGGAATGCAGCACTCTGCTGCTACAGTATGGGAAGTGTATGTGTGGCTAGGCAATCAATTTTCTGATCCTGGAAATAAGATTTAAGGCACCTGAGAAAGGCGTTGGAAAGGTTATTCACCATAAGATTTACTTTTTGAACTTTCTATAATTGTATAAACTTTACATTCTTGTATTACTATCGGTCTGTATTTCCAGGTTTCACTTTTTGCTATTTTTATTTCTTTTTTTTTCCCATAAAGTCTAAAATAAAGGAATCAAAGGAGAAGGTGAGCAGACATCAGTTTGTCACAGGCACGTTCACAGGTGTGGTTCCATGTTTGGTGTGCGAAAAGGCTCTCCTGGGAAAAGAGTCGTTCCAGTGTTCCAGTAAGTGCACTCGAATGTGATATTACCTACAGAACCAGTAAGCTTAAGTTCAGCTCTTCTCTGACATCTTTCTGGAGTAGTGATTGAGGCGTTTTATCTACAGTATTATTTGTCCACACATAGAGGACATTGTACTATTCTCTTTGTTAACTTTTCTGAGTTCAAAGCTGATCAAAAAAGGTGTACAGATTTTCACAGAGGACTATGTAAAAGAAAATGCTAATAAACAGCTATATAGGATGCAAGAATATAAAATGCACCACAGTGTGGGAAACTACGTATGCCTTTGTCTAGAGATGAAGCAATCTTTTAAAATTCTAATTGATCAGATTCACTGAATTTTTTTAGAAAATTGAATTTGCAGCAAATTGAGAGTACTCTGAAGCATCCAAGTGCCCTGAAAATGTGTATGACACTTTTCTCTTTTCACCACCTACTAACCTTCTTTACTGTTGTACTATCACACACTCGATCATTAGGCTGCGTTTACACGTTGTGGCTGCGCTGCATTTTTTGCCGTGACTTCATTAATTTTGCAGCTGTTTTTGAAAATTGCAGCAAAATTATGGGTCTTTGCTGTGATTGCGTAAAAAAAAAATGCACTGCAGTCATAACATGTCAAAGTAGCCATATGGTTTTTTTTTTCAGTGTTTTATCGCTTTCTGTCCCTATCTCAATTCTTTTGCTGTGAGCTGTCGCATCCTTTCTCTATCCAGATTCCCCATAAATTGGCTGCTGCATTCCTTGCTTCTGCTTTTATAGAGACTGCTATAGTTAATCATGAGTGACTGCACTATATGATGTGATGTGATACCAACAAGGTATTATGCGGATGCTCGCTCAGCCATTCCCATGGTCACGTGACACGTGAGTTTCCTCTAACTGCATGGTATAAAATGATAGTGGCCATTTTTGGAGATCAAAGCACAGCGACTTCTCAAAAATTCAGTCTGAATTAGAATCACATTGGATTTGCTCCTCTGTTGTATAATCTTTTGTAATGGTGTCTATTTTTCTCATTGATATTAATGAATGTAAAGTGTTAAGTATTTAGATACCTGCTCGTAAACTATTCCTCAAAGGTAAACCTTAATGACGGGTACAGTCACACATGGTGAGAAGGGCCAAGGACAGCTGCATGTAGAAAGAGTAAACCTCAGAAAGGGCCCTCACACCTTTTAGTATTAAATTAATGCACAGGTGCATAGATACGTTATATGGCCAATATTCAAACACATATACCGTATATACTCGTGTATAAGCCGACCCGTGTATAATCTAACCCTCCTAATTTTGCGCCAAAAAACTGGGAAAGCTAATTGACTCGCGTATAAGCCTAGGGTGGAAAATGCAGCAGCTACTGGTAAATTTCAAAAATAAAAAGAGATACCAAAAAAAGTAAAATTAATTGAGACATCAGTAGGTTAAATGTTTTGGAATATCTATATTGAATCAGGAGCCCCATATAATGCTCCATACAGTTCATGATGGGCCCCATAAGATGCTCCATACAAAATACACCCCATATAATGCTGCACAAAGGTTAATAATGGCCCCATAAGATGCTCCATAGAATAATATACCCCATATAATGTTCCATAATGGTTATGGCCCCATAAGATGCTCCATAGATTATTCCCCCATAAGATGCTCCATAGATTATGCCCTCATATGCTGCCCCATAGAATATGCCCTCATATGCTGCCCCATAGAATATGCCCCCATATGCTGCCCCATAGAATATGCCCCCATATGCTGCTCCATAGAATATGCCCCCATATGCTGCTCCATAGAATGTGCCCCCATATGCTGCTCCATAGACTGTGCCCCCATATGCTGCTCCATAGACTGTGCCCCCATATGCTGCTCCATAGACTGTGCCCCCATATGCTGCTTCATAGACTGTGCCCCATATGCTGCTCCATAGACTGTGCCCCCATATGCTGCTCCATAGACTGTGCCCCCATATGCTGCTCCATAGACTGTGCCCCCATATGCTGCTCCATAGACTGTGCCCCCATATGCTGCCCCATAGACTGTGCCCCCATATGCTGCCCCATAGACTGTGCCCCCATATGCTGCCCCATAGACTGTGCCCCCATATGCTGCTCCATAGAATATGCCCCCATATGCTGCCCCCATATGCTGCTTCAAAAAAAAAAATGCCATACTCTCCTCTCCTGCTCAGGACCTGGCACCTGAGATATTCACCTGTCCGGGGCCATCGCTGCTTACCGCTGTCTGCCCTTCCTGTGTCAGTGACTGCTCAGCCAGCAGAGGGCGCAGCGTGCACTAACGCCATCGCACCCTCTGCTGCCTAAACGTCACTGACACAGGGCACAGCAGACATCGGTGAGCAGCGATGGACCCCGGACAGGTGAATATCACTATACTTACCCCCTCCTGGCGCGGTCTCTGCAGCCCCGCTTCTCCACGGTCTCCCTTCCTGCCTTCAGCGGTCACGTGGTACCGCTCATTACACTCATGAATATGCGCATATTCATGAGTTTAATGAGCGGTACCACATGACCATTGAAGGCAGGAAGGGAGACCATGGAGAAGCGGGGGGGGGGGGGGCTGCAGAGACCGTGCCGGGGGAGTAGGTATGATCTCTGACACCCCCGCTCCCCCTCCCCCGCCGACCCCCAGGTATATGACTCGTGTATAAGCCTAGAGGGGGACTTTCAGCCCAAAAAATGGGCTGAAAATCTCGGCTTATACACAAGTATATACGGTATTCATGATGCATAAGCACACTGCGACTAACGAATACATGAACTCCAGTATTGTGGTAAACGTTAAAAACATAAGGTACTTGGCGTTTTTGATCAGAGTGCGGAAAAAACAACCAGCCATATCAAGCTGTACCTTTTAATATGGATGCTACTTAGCCACTAAATGTCTTACCTCTCTGTGCCAAACCATCTTCATGTGAATAGGGAGTGAAAAGGAAACTCGCACTTAAAACCTTTTGTCTGGGAAAGATGGGTGGATGAGGGTCCAGAGCCCTAGAGGGGGCTGACACTTTGTGTATGTGTATCCACAGCTTGGCAGGAATTGATTCATGGCTGGCATGTTGCCTTACAGCGGTCTTGTAAATTTTGATTCCCCCCCCCCACCTTAGCCCCACTACTGGATTTTCTCAGCAGTTTTGATCTATTCTATTGTTTCTAAACACTGTTTTTCGGTGATTACTTTGTATCTCTGATCATACTGCACCCACACACAAATGATACACCATTTGAAAGGTAAACATGCCCCCTTCAGCAAGAAAATAGCCAAACAAACCACACATTCACAATTTGATCACAAAATACAGTTTAAACATTAATTTTCATAAACCTTCAGTAAGGAAAAATGACCTGCAGGTGGCACCACAGTACCCCAAAGCACGCTACCAACACATTTGTATACATGCACTGCTTTTTCGGGGATTACTTCTCCACACACACACATGATACACCATTTAAAAGGTAAACTTGCTCCCTTCAGCAAGAAAACAGCCAAACAAACCACACATTCATGATTTTGTCACTAAATACAGTTTAAAGATTCATTTTCATAAACCTGCAGAAAGACACAATGACCTGCAGGTGGCACCTCAACCAAAAAATATTCTTATCAAAATAATTTATTGTATTACCAATCTACATATATAAATACCTGTCTGTGTTCATCAGCTCATGAAATACATTTACATTTGACCAGCTTGCTTTTTCTGAAATTGCCTGCGCCCCCGACGACCAATGTGCGAAAATTTTGCACGGGCCAAGCTAGTATATATCAACTTTTTTTTTTTTTTTTTTTCAGGTTGTAATGTGAATATACACAAAGCCTGCAAAGATGGTGCTCCTGCATGTTCAAAGGTGAGTGCCAACATGAATAAGGATATAGTACAGGGTGTGACGCCTACCAAATAGGAGACAATAGTCCATTATTTACCTCTGACATATTGGGTCATACACACATATTCTCTCAATCCAATTACAGTGTTTCTAACAAAAAGTGATATTGGCATAAACTCACAAAAATTTATATGTTGTATATAATATATTTATGTGTTAATAAGAACCAGTGTACGTGATGCCACAATATTGCTAGATCCCAGCCTGCGGATGCCAGTCTGCCCTTATTGTGTGCAGTAGACCGGTTCATCATTAGACCTGTATCCGGCTCATGACATTAACCTGTGATTCGTGGCAGGGCTTCAAAACCTTCAATGAACCTGTCTGGGTATATAATGTGTTTCTGGTCTGATGCACCTTTTTATCTGTATCTACCAATCTATGATTCTGTCTGGGAACACAGATTATGGTTGGCGACTGGAGAAAAACAATTGTTGCTAATTGAACTAAGTGTAGGATGGTTCAGAAATAGATTTTTACTATTGCAACATGTGAAATCTTGGTGATATCATATTAATTATTTATGCAATTTTTTCATTAATAAAAGGTGTTTTTTTTTCTTAGAAGTTCCAGGACCGATATAATTCAAAGTATAAACAGCCAGCTGTCATTTCAAGTGAGTGAGAGTATAAATCTGCTTTGTTGTATCTATGATCTCTGACACAGATTTTGATTAAATTAAAAGGCTTGGGCAAGTTTAGAATTAATGACCTACCGTATATACTCCAGTATAAGCTGACCCGAGTATAAGCCGAGGCACCTAATTTTGCATGGAAAACTGGGTAAGCTTATTGACTGAGTGTAAGCCGGGTATGCATTGTCCCCTCATCCCTGTCCTGGTATGCGTGGCTCCACCCCGTCGCTGTCCTGGTATGCATGGCTCCCCGTCGCTGTCCTGGTATGCGTGGCTCCCCCTGTAGCTGTCCTGGTATGCGTGGATCCCCCCCGTCGGTCTCCTGGTATGCGTGGCTCCCCCTGTAGCTGTCCTGCTATGCGTGGCTCCCCGCCCATCGCTGTCCTGGTATGCGTGGCTCCCCCCCATCGCTGTCCTGGTATGCGTGGCTCCCCCCCATCGCTGTCCTGGTATGCGTGGCTCCCCCCCATCGCTGTCCTGGTATGCGTGGCTCCCCCCTGTAGCTGTCCTGGTATGCGTGGCTCCCCCCTGTAGCTGTCCTGGTATGCAGGACTCCCCCCTCCCGTCCTTGTATGCATCCTTCCTATTACAAAAAAAAACAAAACATCCTACTCACCCTCCAGCGTACCCTCGCAGCACCTTGTTCCGGCATCCAGCAGCTCTTCCGGCGTGGTCACGTGGCCCGGTTCATTAAGGTAATGAATATGCGCTCCATGCCTATGGGAGTGGAGACGTGTGTATATTAATTACCTTAATGAGCGGCACCACATGATCGCTCTGTACAGGAAGTGCTACCTGAAGTTGGCACCAACGAGATGCTGCAAGGGCGCCAGGACCAACGAGATGCAGGGCACGCTGGAGGGTGAGTAGGATGTCTTCTGGAAGTCGGCAGCTGTCACTGTGCGCACTATAAGAGAAATTAATATTCATTTCTCTTTATCAGCGGCACAGACTGTAGCCACAGCCACCGGCTCCTGCCTCTGTGACCCGCTGATCCCCCTCCCCCGCTGGTCTCTGGGACAATGACTCGTTTATGAGCCAAGGGGGGTGTTTTCAGCACAAAAAAATGTGCAGAAAAACTCAGCTTATATAACAAGTATTTATATATGGGTACTTTTTCTCCTAGAACATTGCCGCACTAGTCCAGGGGCTCGGTTTGGTATTGCAGTTCCACTCGAGTCAATAAGGGTTAACAGGTGTACTTAGTATTTTTTTTTTTTTATGGGTTATAATTATAATACCCCATTAATTTTGGGGAGAACTCCATTTTGTCATTCTCTGCCTGTAGCTACAGAGATGTTGTTCGTCAGTATCCATTATTATTCTGTACCCCTACCTCCTATGCAGCAGATTTAGTTGCAAATATTCATACCGCGTGTGAATCTATCCTTGGGGTATGTTCACATGTTGTGTTGTTGTCGCAGATTTTCCACGTTGATTTAGTTTGAATCTGCACAGTATTATAGTAGCAGCCAAGTAATAAGATTTGGAAAAATCTCATCAACATGTGGCAGAAATTGACCTGCGACACAGATTTAAAAATCTGCCACATCTCATTTGTTGGTGCAGAATTCATCAAGTCCAAATCCACCACAAGATCAACATACGCTGAATTGGGGGAAAAAATCTGCAGAAACTCTGTTATGTGGGAAGATATTTTTATAGTATACTATTTCAGGTTAATTTGACCTTCATCTGAGATATCGGCACTAAAGTTTAACTGCATGAAACTGCTTTATACATTGGGGGAGGAATGCAAAAACTAGTGCATGGGAAAAATGGCATTCCAAGCAATCAGATTATTTGTCAAGTTATTTTTTTAGAGGTCATTTATTAGTTGCTTTGGTAAATTGACTTTTTCCTAAGTCTTTGTCCTACATGTCACTTTGCATATTTGCTTAATTACCGTAAGTGTAAAGTCTTAATGAAGCAAATAAATTCAGCTCACCTGGATGAAGCAGCGTAAAGTCTTAATGTTGCAGTGCATTCTTCTAGATTCTAGAATGCGGTTCCACGATAATGGTATGTGTACACAGCGTCTCTTCAGAATTTTTGTGTACAAAAAAAATTCTAAAAAAAATGCTAAAAATAATGAACACATGCACATCAATGTAAAAAAAAAACCATAAACACCTACTTTGCACTTGGAAGTTGTTCACTTATTGGTACATAGATTTTAAAATAAGAACTTTGCTGCAAAAGATATTAGAAAAGACGCCAAAGAAGACAATTCAGGAAAAATGTTGCCGGCGTTTTCCTGAAACGTCTTCTGCTTGAAAACCCCAGTTGGTTTTCCGACGTCTAAAAGACGCCATGTGTACATACTTGAGAAATGAAACAGTGTTCTGATACTTGATGGCTTTCTGTCATCTGGCGCACTGATGACCTTCCTCAAATGATTACATGTGTTTGACAACACTGCGTTTTATCTTTGTCCTTCTCATTGTACAGTGTGTTTCCTTTCATTCCAGTCATTCACAAATCTTTCTGATTAATACAAATTACAATCTCTGAACATAAGATATGGAAATGTCTTAAAGGGCCTGTCACACTAAGCGATATCGCTAGCAATAACGCTATAACGTCACTGATTTTGTGACGTTATAGTGATATCGCTATGTCTGATACTTACTTCCGACCGGCTCCCCCGCTGGTTATCGCTGATCGCGCGAGAACGTCCTGGGCCATTTCTCGTCGTCTGCTTTCTGCTGGGCTTCCTGTGGCGCCGACGAGCGATGCGTGGACGCGGGCGGGAATACGTCAGGATCGCCTCGTCTGACAGGTAAGTAGCGACCCCCAACCGCTGCTATGTCGCTGGTGAAATCTGCCTGTGTGGCAGCTCACTAGCGACCACTTAGCGATGTACCAGCGATTCTGACCGCGTCATATCGCTGGTCGGGATCGCTGGTGCATCGCTAAGTGTGACAGTACCTTTAAAAACATGCATTGCAGAATATTTTTCTTTTGTAAGCTTGAGAGCAGATTGATTAGCAGTTACTAGACTAGAAAAAATGTCTCCTCCTCTCCAGAAACCCCTTTGCACGTGTCCATAGGTGGCAATTTCCACCTCAGACTAAAAACAAGAGTGGATGTCAGACCCCCCATGATTAGTAGATGTCAGACCCCCCATGATTAGTAGATGTCAGGCCCCCACAAATAGGGGATGTCAGACCCCCCATGATTAGTAGATGTCAGACCCCCCATGATTAGTAGATGTCAGGCCCCCCATGATTAGTAGATGTCAGACCCCCCATGATTAGTAGATGTCAGACCCCCCATGATTAGTAGATGTCAGACCCCCCATGATTAGTGGATTTCATACCCCCCCATGATTAGTGGATGTCAGGCCCCCACAAATAGGGGATGTCAGACCCCCATGATTAGTAAGCTATCACCTATTCTGAGGATAGGTAATAACTTGATTTCACTAGAAAACCACTTTGATAATACTGGAAAACCTGTTTTAAGAACATTTTCCATTTATTGGAAAGTCTAGAATTTTTCTACTACTAATGAATTAAAATAAAAAACAAATGCAGCACACCTGAAAAATTGCATCAGTTTTAGACTTTTGTGTGTGAGATTTTCTGAATTGACTAAATATGTCAAATCCCAAATAAACCAAGTGATATATGGTCAGAGATATCAAGTAGATGCTGTATATTATGGCTTGGTGGTCCTGTTCTTTGAGCTTCGTCTATCACTTTGCAGCGTGGACTTTTAATATATTTATTTATATATATCCTTATTTTGTTACAAAAAAGTTAACGCATAGTAATAACATTTTACTGCTACATTACAGATTCTTCATTCAAGGACATACCTCAACCTGCTCTCTCAACGTCCCCTCCCTCCACCTCAATATCCTTAGGAAAAAGAGACACTGGTCAGCCATCTACTGCACCCTGCCGAGGCGTGCCTGTATTGGGTGTAGACAGGTATGAGAGCACATTGTTAAGAGAAAGAACAAATTATAGATTTGATTGTTTTTAGTTACTGGTTCCTTGTGTTCATTCACATAATGTTGGGATTGTTACATGAACCTCATAATCTCTCTTTCCATGTAGAAGATCAGACCAGTCTTTGGAATCTGATGGTGACACAAGTGTGTCTCGATCCAGATCACAGTCAGAAGAGCTGCTGCAGTCAGTGGGAACCCCTCCATCAATGGATACTTTTCCCATTGAAGGTACTTTACTATTTTTTTTTCTTTATCATTACTGTCCAGTAAAAAGTAAAAAACTGGGCCCAATATGATGGGAATCTTCAGGAGTCTTAATGCAACACACTGTATCCAAGGCATAGTTCATATCACACTTAAAAGGGTTGTCCAGTCCAAATCGATAAGTATGTAGTCACGCTGTGTGCACTGTGTGCTGTGGGGATTCGCTGTTTTTCTGAGCAATGACCGGGGGGTATGTATGCAGGCCAGGGCCCGCCAGTGGGTGCGGTCACACTTCCGTAAACTTGTATGGAGCGAAGCCACGTCTTCTTGTCGGCCACACCCAGAGGACAGCAGGGTCACTAGTCGGGGCACTGCCTCTCTCAGTACAAGTGTATGGAGACAGGCAACACCCACTAAATAGGTCCGTCCTGGCCGGGAGTATGTATAACGCATGTATACCCTCTGGTCTGGGGTCAGAAGCTGGCGAATAACTGCAGCGCACAGTGCATGCACAGAGTGACTGCAGACTTATCAATTTGGACCAGACAACCCCTTTAACCTCAGAAAGATGAGCTAACCCCTTTGAAAAGAAACAATTAACTAACAAGGAGTTATCTTCCCTTGAAGTTCCTCTAGTTCCAGTATTTCAAGTTTTCAGTTTTAGTCGCACACTAAAATCAATATTGTAATTTAAAACCATAATTCTCTAAAAAATAAAAACTAGTAACTGGCCCTGAGGCTGCATAAGTACAGTTATAGCAAATCTTTACACAAAAATAACAGCTGCTGGGAGCACAAGAACAGAAGAATGCAGGACTTCTGGGAGCACTGGAACAGCAGAACGCAGGACTGCTGGGAGCACTGGAACAGCAGAACGCAGGACTGCTGGGAGCACTGGAACAACAGAACGCAGGACTGCTGGGAGCACTGGAACAACAGAACGCAGGACTGCTGGGAGCACTGGAACAGCAGAACACAGGACTGCTGGGAGCACTGGAACAGCAGAACGCAGGACTGCTGGGAGCACTGGAACAGCAGAACGCAGGACTGCTGGGAGCACAAGAACAGCAGAACGCAGGACTGCTGGGAGCACAAGAACAGCAGAACATAGGACTGCTGGGAGCACAAGAACAGCAGAACATAGGACTGCTGGGAGCACAAGAACAGCAGAACATAGGACTGCTGGGAGCACAAGAACAGAAGAATGCAGGACTGCTGGGAGCACAGGAACAGCAGAACACAGGACTGCTGGGAGCACAGGAACAGCAGAACACAGGACTGCTGGGAGCACAGGAACAACAGAACGCAGGACTGCTGAGAGCACAGGAATAGCAGAACACGGGACTGCTGGGAGCACAGGAACAACAGAACGTGGGACTGCTGGCAGCACGGGAACGGCGGGACTGCTGGGAGCACGGGAACGGCAGAACGCGGGACTGCTGGGAGCACGGGAACGGCAGAACGCGGGACTGCTGGGAGCACGGGAACGGCAGAACGCGGGACTGCTGGGAGCACGGGAACGGCAGAACGCGGGACTGCTGGGAGCACGGGAACGGCAGAACGCGGGACTGCTGGGAGCACGGGAACGGCAGAACGCGGGACTGCTGGGAGCACGGGAACGGCAGAACGCGGGACTGCTGGGAGCACGGGAACGGCAGAACGCGGGACTGCTGGGAGCACGGGAACGGCAGAACGCGGGACTGCTTGGGAGCACGGGAACGGCAGAACGCGGGACTGCTTGGGAGCACGGGAACGGCAGAACGCGGGACTGCTTGGGAGCACGGGAACGGCAGAACGCGGGACTGCTTGGGAGCACGGGAACGGCAGAACGCGGGACTGCTTGGGAGCACGGGAACGGCAGAACGCGGGACTGCTTGGGAGCACGGGAACGGCAGAACGCGGGACTGCTTGGGAGCACGGGAACGGCAGAACGCGGGACTGCTTGGGAGCACGGGAACGGCAGAACGCGGGACTGCTTTCCAGCACGGGAACGGCAGAACGCGGGACTGCTTTCCAGCACGGGAACGGCAGAACGCGGGACTGCTTTCCAGCACGGGAACGGCAGAACGCGGGACTGCTTTCCAGCACGGGAACGGCAGAACGCGGGACTGCTTTCCAGCACGGGAACGGCAGAACGCGGGACTGCTTTCCAGCACGGGAACGGCAGAACGCGGGACTGCTTTCCAGCACGGGAACGGCAGAACGCGGGACTGCTTTCCAGCACGGGAACGGCAGAACGCGGGACTGCTTTCCAGCACGGGAACGGCAGAACGCGGGACTGCTTTCCAGCACGGGAACGGCAGAACGCGGGACTGCTTTCCAGCACGGGAACGGCAGAACGCGGGACTGCTTTCCAGCACGGGAACGGCAGAACGCGGGACTGCTTTCCAGCACGGGAACGGCAGAACGCGGGACTGCTTTCCAGCACGGGAACGGCAGAACGCGGGACTGCTTTCCAGCACGGGAACGGCAGAACGCGGGACTGCTTTCCAGCACGGGAACGGCAGAACGCGGGACTGCTTTCCAGCACGGGAACGGCAGAACGCGGGACTGCTTTCCAGCACGGGAACGGCAGAACGCGGGACTGCTTTCCAGCACGTGGAACGGCAGAACGCGGGACTGCTTTCCAGCACGGGAACGGCAGAACGCGGGACTGCTTTCCAGCACGGGAACGGCAGAACGCTGGACTGCTTTCCAGCACGGGAACGGCAGAACGCGGGACTGCTTTCCAGCACGGGAACGGCAGACCACGGGCCTGCTGGCAGCACGGGAACGGCAGACCACGGGCCTGCTGGCAGCACAGATAGAAAGCAGCAATTGACCTGTAACAAGACAGGACACGTACAACTGCACTGTAGCAACCCACTAGTAGACAGTCAGTTCTTGCATGTACTGCAGTAATAAGCTTCCCCCTTATTGCTGCTAAAGTGATACCCTGATTGGGTGCGACCAGTCATAGGTTTTTTTTTCCCTAAAAACTCCACTGACTGCCTAGGCCTTCCAGGCACTTCCCAGCGACACAGATCTGCAGAGCTTGCAGCATTGTAAGTTACACTGGATTTCAAGTTATAAGGGCTGAAGGAAGCCCAATGATAGCTGAATGTATTGTAACGTGAGGGACCCCAGTATAGTGTTACATGAACTGTTCTGTCCTGCTCCTAGGGCAGGTGTGCCACATACAACAATGTCATCAGAGCTGTGAAGAACAGTATTCACTCTCAGATTAGCTACTTTTACTGTAATGCTGAGAACCTTTTCCGACATTGCTCCTAGATGTTGTGGACTCGGCCCTGTGGAGTGATTTCAGCCGTGATACTCTGGAATTTGAAGCCGAGTCATGGAGCTCAGTCGTGGATTCGTCTTTCTGTCATAAGCAAGACAAAAATGTCATCAAAAGGCAAGATGTTATTTTTGGTAAGTTATTTTGCAACAATGAATTGGGGAAGGAAATGAGCAGAACAATGTAAAAATCATAAATCTTAGACTGTGTTTATAGTTTTACATTTTCTCTTCGTTTTTTTTTTATTTCGATAAAATCTTTTCTGTTTGTATTGTTACATGGTCTTTATTTTGTAATACTCGGTATCAAAAAGAGTTTGTCCATCACCTTACATGACTTATAATAGAAGAAACTTATTAACTTCCATCATGCACAGCCAATTATAATTTTTGCACTTTTGCCTTCTGACAAGAGTCATAACCTTTTTATTTGTTTCGCTGATATAGTGTTTCGGAGGTCAAGTTTTAGTTTGGCCTTTTCTCCCTGTTTTTCAGTAGATTGAATGATGCCATTCATTTTCCCATATAAACAGGGCGAAACAGTGAAAAATATGCAATTCCTCCATGGTGTTTTCGGTTTAATTTTTAGGGTGTTTATTATGCGGTAGAAATGATCTGGCAACGTGATTTAAAGTTGAATTTAAATAGCCGCGATCAGAGCAAGCTTCGGTCCATGCTGTTAGATGTGGATGCCGGCTGTACAACACGAGGGGCAACGGCTGTGTGTGGAACGGGCATAACTCCTAAGCTTGGTCCATACACGTCAAAAACCAACTTCTCCATGAAGAAGTGAAGTACTTTCTGTGCAAGTTGCAACGGTTAATTAACAGTGTCAGAGGCGTAGCTAGGGTTTTGGTTCAGGGGGGGCGAAACTTCTGAGTGGGCCCCTAACCAGAGAACCTCAACAGATGACCGCGCTGCTGCCAAAAATAATCTATATATAGAAAGACCAACATTGATATTACCGCCATATGGTCAGTGTTAAATAATACCAGTCCTACAGAACATATCATAGATTACAGCAGAGTTACAAATAGTGACTTATCGCTGACGTTTTTTCTGATGGGATCATTCACTTTTCACGTCTTTTCCATCTGGCCCAGACCGACATGACTTCTCCAGCCACGACTCGGCTACAGAGAATACAACAAAGACATGTTTCACTTCTCAAATTTTCAGCACTGTCACCAATTGGACTGTTCTCAACCAGCATAAACTGCTCATCCTGCTGATACCCCAATACTGAGCCTCTGCTGCCGTATGTGTCCCTATTACTGCACCTGATACCCCAGTACTGAGCCGCTGCTGCCGTATGTGTCTTTATTACTACACCTGATACCCCAATACTGGGCCGCTGCTGCCGTATGTGTCCCTATTACTACACCTGACACCCCAATACTGAGCCTCTACAATATGTGTCCTTATTACTACACCTGATACCCCAATACTGAGCCGCTGCTGCCATATGTGTCCCTATTACTGCACCTGATACCCCAATGCTGAGCCGCTGCTGCCGTATGTGTCCCTATTACTGCACCTGGTACCCCAATGCTGAGCCACTGCTGCCGTATGTGTCCCTATTATTGCACCTCATACCCCAATGCTGAGCCGCTGCTGCTGTATGTGTCCCTATTACTGCACCTGATACCCCAATGCTGAGCCGCTGCTGCCGTATGTGTCCCTATTACTGCACCTGACACCCCAATACTGAGCCTCTGCCATATGTGTCCCTATTACTGCACCTGATACCCCAATACCGAGCCGCTGCTGCCGTATGTGTCCCTATTACTGCACCTGATACCCCAATGCTGAGCCGCTGCTGCCGTATGTGTCCCTATTACTGCACCTGATACCCCAATGCTGAGCCGCTGCTGCCGTATGTGTCCCTATTACTGCACCTGATACCCCAATGCTGAGCTGCTGCTGCCGTATGTGTCCCTATTACTGCACCTGATACCCCAATACTGAGCAGCTGACGTATGTGACCCTATTACTGCACCTGATGCCCCAATACTGAGCCTCTGCTGCTGTATGTGTCCCTATTACTGCACCTGATACCCCAATTCTGAGCCGCTACCGCCGTATGTGTCCAGATTACTGCACCTGATACCCCAATACTGAGCTGCTGCGGTATGTGACCCTATTACTGTGCCTGATGCCCCAATACTGAACCGCTGCTGCCGTATGTGTCCGTATTACTACACCTGATACCCCAATACTGAGCCGCTGCTGCCGTATGTGCCCCTATTACTGCACCTGCTGTGTGGTTCTGTGTGACCTCTAAATTTTAAAGCAACCCTCTACAATATAGTGATGCTGGGTGCAAGTGCCCTAGAAAACAATGCCCACATTTTGTCCCCTAGAATGTAATAGTGCCCTGTGTGCCCCGTTTGACAGTCACAGTAACCCAAGTTCCCCTATAATAAGTGACCACTTTACATTTAGTAATGTCCCAAGTCTCCCCCCTGTACAGCTCCCCTATACACAGTATGACACACTCTTATACACAGTATAATTCCCCCTCACTGTATGATGGCCCCGTCACTATAATCACTGTATGATGGCCCCCTAGATGGCATCCATATAGCACAGTGGTCTCCAACCTTTCTGACCTTGAGAGCCACATTCAGCTTAGAGAGAGGGTCGCGAGCCACATCCAGCTCCCATCTCCTTCAAAGTAGTGTCACTCAAACCCCGCATTACAGGTAAATCATTCCAAAGCATCACCCTGAGATCCAGGGGTTCCCACAATACCCCCATTCAGTATTCTCCCAACACACTGTCACATCCAGCTTTGAGCACCTCCTCTAACAGGTAGTACCATCCTCCAGTGTACCATACCTAAAACATCTCTAAACCCCTAAGACCAGTATATGTGCATTCAGATCTGCTCTTCTGTGCAGGGCTACTCACGTAAATCACTATTTTGTGATGTACTCTTCATACCTGTTTGCTAGACCTGGAGCTAATGCACCATGACGACTCTCAAGCCACAATTCATGGGACTGCGAGTAACATGTGGCTCCCGAGCTACAGGTTGGGGACCCCTGATATAGTATAATACACCAGATAGTCCTCAATATAGTATAATGCACCCCCATGGGAAGAGTCTATAGTATGATGCACCCCCAAAGGCAGAGTCTATAGTATGATGCACCCCCATAGGCAGCCTCTATATTATAATGCAGCCTCTGTATTATAATCCACCCCATAGGCAGCCTCTATATTATAACCTGATTTCATCAATAGGTCATTTTTTGATGATGCCATCTCGTCAGCCAGTTCTTCTACTAGGAGAGTAGAGGAAATCCGTTTTTCCACACTGTCTAGGGTTTATTCCGGTTTATGGTCTCTTCAAAGAGATATTTTCACACTCTATCCAGTAATGTTTATAGTTCTTTGTTAAATGGTTTCTTTCCATTGGTGGAATATAAACAGAGGATGAGAGAGTTTCTGCGCTTTTACCTTCAAATACAGTAATTGTCTGGAGATGAAAACGGGAAATCCTGTGTCCTGGTAGAACCCAGTTTATGCAGGTCAAACACGATTCCATGCCCCTGCTAGGTCGGCTGTTTCTGACAGATCTGACGGCCGTATTGCAGTTGTTGGATAGCTTGGATGCCATGCTCACATGTAAGACGAGAGAATTAATGTGGCTACAGATGAAGAATTGTGATCTGTGCAGAGATTCCTACTGAAACATTCTATGGAGAAGGTCCAATAGCTGTGTATACTGTTTTGATTTATTTTTTTCTAAAATCTCTAGAGAAAACATGGTACTAAGACATGGATTTGACAATTTTACCTATTTTAACACAGATAACTGTGTGCTGGTTTCTCTTCTCCAGAAGAAACCGTGCAGCCTCTAGTGCCATCTATGGGCTGTAGCTATCCGATAAGTCATTGCTGCTCAACCCTTTAGTATGACTTGTAGCATTTATTTATTTTACTCATTTATATAGCGCCATTAATTCCACAGCGCTTTACAGACATTATTGGCACTCACAATCTAGAATCTTTGGAATGTGGGAGGAAACCGGAGAACCCAGAGGAAACCCACGCAAACACGGGGAGAACATACAAACTCCTTGCAGATGTTGTCCTTGATGGGAATTGAACCCAGGACCCCAGCGCTGCAAAGCTGCAGTGCTAGCCACTGAGCCACTGTGCCGCCCAGGACTAAAAATCAGGGGTGTAACCATAGGGGTTGCAGCTGCACCCGGGCCCTGGAGCCTAGAAGGGCCAAAAAAGTACCTTTTGGAACATATGAAAGCACAAATAGTATGAAAGACCTGTGGCCTAGCTTTTCTCCTTGTGGAGAATGCCAAACCTGCGTAAGGAGACTTGTAGGCCATGCAATGCTCCTCTGGGAATTTAAATATGCAAATATCCTCTTCAGAGATGAAGAGAACTGGACGTCTAGCACCACCTTTTGGTGGGCAGTAATCCTAGAAGTCATATTTTTATGTTACACCTGTAATAGTCAGGGGCCGGCCCTACTGGAAATTTTGCACTGGGGACCACACAATTCAAGTTACACCGCTGCTTTAAAAAAAAAAAAAAAAAAAAAAAAAGCCAAGCAAGAATATCCTCCAAAATAGGGATGTGCTTGTTTGTGGGCTTTCATCTGTGCAGTAGGCCTTTGATATGGGTCTAGTGAGGAGATCATTCTGCGTGTCAAGACCACCAGCTCTCTCAGGGGAGATTTGTAGGTCAGGCAGGCACTTGAGGGACTCCTGCTGATGTCACAGTGACAGAGCAGCAGCTTCTTTTCTGCTCTGCTCTTTTGACGGGGCGTGACTATCAATGTCCTGCTTGCTCACAGCCGGCTCCCCGCTGCTTAACTGTGGGGAGCTGGCTGTGAATGAACACGCTGACCGTTCCATGGCAGTGCCAGGTACAACAGGCTGGTCGCTGAGGCACCGTGGCTCAGTGGTTAGCACTGTAGCCTTGCAGCGCTGGAGTCCTGGGTTTGAATCCCATCAAGGACAACATCTGCAAGGAATTTGCATGTTCTCCCAGTTTTTGCGTGGGTTTCCTCCCACATTCCAAAGACATACTGATAGGGAATTTAGATTGTGAGCCCCATCGGGGACAGTGATGTTAATCAGTGCAAACTGTAAAGTGCTGCGGAATATGTTAGCGCTATATAAAAATAAAGATTATTATTATTATAGTTGTTCTGGTAGCAGCTACAGTACCTGTGTATTAGGTTTTGGGCCCGCAGTAGGAAAAAATATTTTGTGTACGACCTCTTTAAAGGGTTCTTCACAACCCATATATATTGCATGATGAACTTTGGTTCTGCTGCAAATGTGAAAATATAGTCACAAGTATCTGAAATGCTTCCAGACGAATAGGATTTTTATTATATGTCGGAGAAGGGGGAGGGATAAAATACATTACTGTGTATTAGTGTAAACAAATTAGCTCTAATTCCATTGGAAGAGATCCATAATTACGGGAACTCTCGTTTCCTGTTCCTTATTTTTCCAATATTAATGTAATCATGACTGTGAGGGATTAAAAGGAAGGAGACTAATTGATAGAATGATTGGTACACGCATCCATTTACTATTTGCAGAGTTTGGGTATGGATTGCTCCCATGTTGTGGGCCAACCAAAAAAAGTCGAGCTTTGGTTCCTAGCGTGAAACCATCCTCAGATTACAGCTTTAATGTTATAAAAGATCGCAAATGTTCCATATCTAATCTCAAAGAGCTGTTGGGGTCTTGCGGGTGATAGTTTATTATTAGGTGTAACATTGTTATCCTGTTGTTGTTTTCCCTCTTCCTTTCAGAGTTCATGCAGACGGAACTGCATCATATCCAGACCCTTCTCATCATGTCTGAAATATTCAGGAAGGGGATGAAGGAGGAGCTGCAGCTGGACCACAGTACTGTGGATAAAATTTTCCCCTGTCTCGATGAGCTGCTGGAAAGCCATAAGTCCTTCTTTTATAACCTGCGAGAGAGGAAGCAGGAGTCCAGGGAGGGAAATGATGGGAACTTTGTGATCCACAGGATAGGAGATATCCTTGTACAGCAGGTATGGGACATGAAGTCATTTTTCAGTAGCCTAATATGGCTAGATGTACTGCCCTCCTAAATCACATTAATAAATGCCCAGTGTCAATCACTGAGAAACTGTCACCAGACAGAGCTGGTCTTATTGTCCTGTAGGTTTAGTCCTTGTCACCCATTGTAAATCAATGTACCTGGTATAAAGCTCTACTTTGGATGATCTTAAAGTCTATGGATTTTTTTTTTAATTATTTATCGTCTTCCTATATGCAAATTTATACATGATCTTCATTAAACATTTTCTACAATTTTGCTGCTGTGGAACCTCTACAACTCCTTCATATAGCTGGTTAACCTGGTGCTTCACTTATAGCTCTCCCAACCACACTGCTTCTGGCTCGATCTCATTTCTTCCATTCAGACGTCTCATTTTTTATGTACATGTTTCAGCCAAAATTTTCACGGGAAAAACACATCACCATTATAGTCTATGTCTCAGTTCACATGTTCATCATGTAATATAGCAAATAAGGTATACTGAAAGCTCTTCTTCAGAGAACAATCTTAAAACGCATAGCCTAGGTTTGTGGACATTATTTTTTCTATTCTAAATGTATGTATTTGGTGTTAAAATAATTTTCTATAGCGTCTCTGTTGACTGTACATTGTCGGCTTCAGAATGATTTAACTGAAAATGTGCCAGTGAGCTCATTGTCAGGTTTGATGGTTTCGCTGGAGACTTTACAGATTCTTTATTTCTCTCTTTTTTTTTTTCGAGCTCATTGAAGCTGATTTATGACCACAGACCACATCCAAACTGTATGTTCAGGGACAATAAGAGCCTTAACGAGCCAAATGGTATAACATTTTAAATGAAACTTGATTGCAAAAATGATTTTTATGCCCAAATACATGCATTTAAGTAAAAAAAGCCAAATGTATATTTGTTATATTGTGAGAGGGTGACACGCTTAGCTGCTTCTTCAGGTGGACACAGGAACACTTGGATAGTGAAACACCTGCTGGTTTATTAAAGTCCGCATACACCAAGGCAGGGTCCATGAAAGCAAAAGGCGAGCCTTCCTGGCTTAGCGGAAAACCAAAACAAAGTGCAACATAGTCCTTGCCCGGCAGGTTCCACCTGCAGACACCTAGCAATGTCCTCCACTCCTCCTGGAGCCGTATGTGTTCCCTCTCCCAACACACACACACAGACTGTCTCTCATATCCAGGTATTTAACCTGGACCCTGTGATGATCACATGACCGTGACATCACCGCAGGTCCTGCTAGTAAACATGCCTGTGTCGGCCCTGCAAGAGGGGATACGGTGAGCACCCTCCCACCGACTCTATGGGTGCTCACATAAAACCTGCCCATTGTAACTTTAAGATTAACCCTTTTGGAGGCAAAAGTAATCTGGTTCTACATCACTGACTGTAGTATACGCAGTGACATGTATCTCCCTTCATACACTGTGCCAGTGACCCTATCACTATATATATTCCCAAAGATGTATTAACCCCTTTTAATAATGTTTGATAAACTCTACAATGCTCACCAAGATATTCTTTCCATCCATTGTCAATGCATTTGCTTTATCCAGTTTGGTATCATTTATCAAAAATATGTCGGCCTATGAATACTTCTGTTTTTGCTTCGTTTCATTAATGCAATTTTTCTGGAGTGAAAAT
This sequence comes from Dendrobates tinctorius, assembly GCF_039654945.1. NCBI lineage: Eukaryota > Metazoa > Chordata > Amphibia > Anura > Dendrobatidae > Dendrobates > Dendrobates tinctorius. The sequence continues at coordinate 5,451,343 of NW_027361751.1, forward strand.
TTAGATAAGTGCCCACGTGTGTACCAAATGCTCAGTTCATTAAGTTTAGACTGAAATTTCATAAATCTTTGAATATTAGATGAGATGTGGGATTGATACCAGAGCTATGTATATGCGGTACTCGGTGAAGTCCTAGGACAAGCTCAGGATCTTGAATTCCATGTCGCAATCTTGTTTTAAAGCCAGTGACAGGTCCAGTTATCAGATGTGACAATGCCATTGTGGGAAGTGCCACAGATTGCCTTATAGATAAGAGCAAACGTTGCCTCCACTCCTATAGAAGCCCCTTACTAGCTGGCTACATTTCTTGTCCCACAGTTTTCTGCCGAGAACGCTGAGAAAATGAAGAGGATCTATGGAGAATTCTGCAGTCATCACATCGAGGCCGTGAACTTGTTTAAAGAACTTCAGCAAAACAAAAAGTTCCAGAATTTCTTAAAAGTGAGTAACGGAGCGTTTCTCTGTCTGTCTATTCCATCTATCCATGATCTCTCTAATCGATCAATTGGTCATCATCTATCTCTTCTCTTTGTCACACCGTTCTCCTCTGTTCTAGTCCTGATTCTGTAGCATATGTGTCGTTTCAGACTAGAACTTGATTTTTCAAACATTGCAGCATTATCACATCAGCCCCCTTATTAGAATAAAGAAATCTGCCCTCCTGCCAGGAAAGTAGCGCTTGGGTATTGTAGGGACCTGACAGGTTCCCTTTAAATGCAGAATGTTTGCTTGTATTTGTAAATGGAGAAAATGCATTGGAACCTTGAAGGGTGTGCGCATACGCTGCGGATTCTGCTGCGGAATTGTCTAAATCTGCAGGTCAAAAGATTTATGAATAAATCTACATTCTGTGAAAAAAAAAAAAAAGACCTGCAGTTTATGTGCAGATTTTCTGCGGATTTGCCTGCGGTTTTCCCCCAAACCGCTGCAGAATCCGCACAAAGAAGTGACATGCTGCGAATTTAAACCCGTGGAAAATTCTGCACCGTGTGCACTGCGGTTTTCATTTTCCATTGCTTTTAATGGTACTGTACACCGAAATCCGCTGCGGATCCGCAGCGTGTGCACACACCCGAAAGTTTCTGGGTACAGATGAGATGACTGAACCAACGAGGATAGAGTTTGAGTTGAATTTCCCAAAATCAAGTACGAACACTTGTGATTCTATTTGCAAGGAGAAAAAATGCCCGGCTGCCAGTAAAGCGTAAAGGGCCAGTAAATGGTAAAAAAAACAAAGGAAACAGCATGGGATTGTTAAACCCATTCATTGGTCTTACCAGTCACTTATGGTAATTGTTAATTAAATCCTCAATTTTGCATGAGATCTGAATTTTTAGAAAATATTTGTCAGCACATTACAGTGTTCTAGATTACCCTGATGCTTCTATGTTGGGGTAACAAGGCAGCGCATGCTGGAGGTTACAATCTTGTAAAACGCTCCTGACAAATCTTCCAATACATGTACTGTATCCGTACATAATCACGTTAGTGGGTTATTTCATGTACTGCAGCGCCTCACTGTGGACACTTCTAGAAATGCATTCAAGCATGTAGCTTAGTTAAGAATAAATAGTCTATTAACATCTCCTTTAAATCACCGATAATTGCTATTATTATCAGATGTGTTGCTTTAAGGGTATGAGCACACGTTGCGGATTTGCCTGTGGAATTTTCTGCGCAGATTCTTCCTCTTGGCAGAAAACAGGTAAAAATCCGTGCGTTTTTGATGCAGATATTCATGCATTTTTTTCATGCGGATTTGTATGCGTTTTTGTCAGCTAAATAAAGATCTATTATTTAACAATAAGAGTTGTGATATCATTTCTTTGTCCAACCTCTTCTTTTACCTAAGCCATTGAAGAATAATGTTTACACACACAGATAGATCTGTAGATAGATATATCTGTAGATAGATAAATAGATATATCTATAGATATATCTATTTATATATCTATCCATAGATAGATACAGTGACTTGCGAAAGTATTCGGCTCTCTGGAACTTTTTAACTTTTTCCCACATATCATGCTTCAAACATAAAAATACCAAATGTAAATTTTTGGTGAAGAATCAACAACAAGTGGGACACAATTGTGAAGTTGAACGAAATTTTTTGGTTATTTTAAATTTTTGTGGAAATTCAAAAACTGAAAAGTGGGGCGTGCAGTATTATTCGGCCCCTTTAACTTAATACTTTGTTGCGCCACCTTTTGCTGCAATTACAGCTGCAAGTCCATGCAACACCCTCCATCTCCTGCAATATAAAAAAATAAACAAACAAATACTCCCTGTCCGACGTAATACAATTATTAACGAGTGTCCCACGACTATCTCCCCTGTAGAACAATGACATCGGGTGATGTCACTGCTCTACAGGGCCTCCTGCGATGCACTGACAGGAGATAACATTTGCAATTCATATTATAAGGGTTTTTGTCTTCACTCCTGTAAAAAAAAAAAAATGCATATAAGTGGCTTCCACACCCTGCTTTTCCTCACCTTGCTTTTCCCTAGTGGATTTCCTTTGTTCACCTGCATTAATATTAGAATGTACTCATTTGAAGTACAGGTGATGGCAGTGATGTGTCATCTCAGCACCTGTGTGTCACTAACACACAGCTGTTTCAGGACATTGTTCTGCTAAGCACAACACTCAGAGGAGAAGACAGGTACTTACCAATCACTGCCATCATCTGTACTCCAAAAGAGTATGTCCTGAGATCAATGAAGCTGAAGGCAGGAAATGTAATGGGGGAAAAGCGAGGCTTAGAAGTCAGCTATATGCAATTTTTTTTAAAGAAATGAAGACCAATTCACTGTTGGTCATTTGCAAAATGTCATAATTTTCCATGCTGGGCAAAATTATATATAATAAAAGTTGAATTACTTTTTAAATGTGTTATTGTATTTATAGGTGACAAACAGTAACCTTCAGGCTCGTCGTCGGGGAATCCCAGAATGCATCCTGCTAGTAACACAGCGCATCACCAAGTATCCAGTACTAGTGGAGAGAATACTACGATATACTCCTGGTCAGTGGACGTTACAGCGCCGCCTACAGGGAACGCAGGAATGTCAATTGTGTATTACTTTTTTCTGTAACCTATATGTTTACTCTGATTGCACAGTTTAAATGTTATGTATATATAGACCAGCGATGTTGGCGCTGAGCGCGATTGCTCGCAGGGGCTGCTGATTGGCTGCAGTGCTCACACTTCCCTCTGACCAAACTGTTTTGGATGAGCACAGTGTGAACATATGAAATGACACACAAATTCTTGAGCACATTTTGTATAGGTAGCGCTCTTCATGTAATTCCTCTTCTTGTGCCTGTTCGTGTTCTCTTTAGATGGCACAGAGGAACACAAGGACCTCTGCCGAGCCCTCGGCCTAATTAAGGACATGGTCACCGCCGTGGATTTAAGAGTCAGCGAATTTGAAAGAAAGCAAAAGCTGGAAGAATTTCTAAATAAGATCGAAAATAAGACCTTCACCAAAATGAAGAATGGCCACGTGTTTACAAAGCAGGATCTGAGAATCAAAGAGCGGGTGCTGCTACATGATGGCGTCCTCCTATGGAAAACTGCCACCGGGAGATTTAAAGGTACAGGCAAAGCCAGGGATTTGTCCATGGTTCATGTGATGTCACCTGCAGATTTAACCCTTTAGTGACCTGTTAAATCAGTCTTTTATGCAGGCAGGGCAGGCCTTCTAATGCTGAGCTTTCTTCAGTAATGACTGTGACTGCACACTTATGAATCCCCCAGCGTGCATACGGTTTCTGAGCAGGGACCAGAGGCTGTGTATGAGATATACACACTCCCGTCCAGTGGGCGCTGTCTCACCTATATACACTTGTAAGGAATGAGGCTGTGCCCTCTGGTTGCCACACCTACTGGACGGCCGCGTCACAAGACAGGGCACATCCTCCCACAATAAAAGTGTATGGAGCGAGGCAGCGCACACTGCACAGGCTCTGGCCTGGCGTATGTATATTGCATGCATACCCTCCAGTCCTAGCACAGAAACCGTCGAATCAAAAGGATTCATAGATCTGCAGTCACTCGGAGTGACTGCAGACTTATTGATTTGGACTGGACATCCCCTTTAAGACAGTGGGGCAGATTTATCAAAACTTAAAAAAAAAAAAACAGCCCAAAAAACTATACCAACCAATGACAGCACAGCTTTAATTTTTCCAGAGTAGTTTAGCAAATGAAAACTATTCTGTGATTGGTTGCTATGGGCAACAACTATAAATGAGTCTAGGACATTTTTTGAAAGTGGGAGGCTGCAAAGGCTTGGACGGACACTATTTCTTACTCGGGATCGTTTTACTTGACTAAATTAAAAAAGAGGTTTACCACTTTTAAGAAAGTTGGGCCAAACACTCCAAAACAACAAACATTAGGTATTCCCTACTCCTGGGTCCAGCGCTAGCTCCCTGACGCTTGTTGGGCCTAGGTGTTTTGGCTGCAGCAATGTCTACGTGATGTCGCCTACCTCAGCCTCTGAGTTTAGTGATTGGCTGCAGCAGTGATGACATGATGTCGCCTACCTCAGCCTCTGAGTTTAGTGATTGGCTGCAGCGGTGATGACATGATGTCGCCTACCTCAGCCTCTGAGTTTAGTGATTGGCTGCAGCGGTGATGACTTGATGTCGCCTACCTCAGCCTCTGAGTTTAGTGATTGGCTGCAGCGGTGATGACTTGATGTCATCACTGAGGAAGCCGAGTACCTACTAAGATTACTTGGATATTTTAGAGCATTTGAGGTCCAGTTTCCTGAGAGACGGAACCTCTTTTCATGAGTGGGTGTTACTATGTTCAGAGGGTATATATGGGGCCACCTCTTTCACTAGAGTAATAGACACACCCATTTGTCGAGTAATTCATACATTTTCAAGAAGAATCACAAGGGAATGGCAGCGTTCTAAGGATAGATGCTCAAAAATTGTCATTTTTTAGGGGGAATATACATATAATGTCACTTTAGTGAGTACACAGGTGTATTATCATGGAGTATGAATAAATGTCATATTCTACAAATCCTGCAATCCCTGACGTCAGCACTGTGCCAGATAGCCCTCCTCGTCACTCTTTACATTACAGCTCTTATGTGAATGTGGCGCATGGATCCTCCTATATGGGGGCGACACGTTTCTCGCATTGTGCGTCGATCAGCGCTACAGCAATAATCAGTGCTCATTTACTGTCATGCACCAGGGGTCATAATTGTTGTCCGCAACTGATCCCCCATTTTACTCCGTGGGATGTGTTTCCGACCAAAGATGGCCTTTATGCTGCCACGAAAGATGCATTCACCACAAACCTAATGTCCACCAGATGGGATTACACCGAGCAATGATTGGGAACAGAAATGTGAGCAATCACTACTGTATAGAAAGAGAGAGACTGCTCAGATGAGAGGGGCGATACATACATTCTTATAAGCGAAACCATTGAAGCTACATCCAGGGAGGTGTACAGAAAAGCTAAATATACTGTGGGCTTTTATTCTACGAATGCTCTGGAGCTGAAATCCTTGAACTGTGAAGGATTTTTCTGGACAGTGTAGCAAGGTAACGAACCTGGAGGACTTTGTGCCAGCTCCCATAATGGCATGGCTGCATTGGCAGAGGGTTTATATGCGCACTATCCATGTTTGCACTTATATTAATGGGTGAATTTTTCTGTTTTAGTAAAATTTTTTTTTTGTTCCACAGTATTTATCATTGTTCCCTTCCTTTCAGATATTCAAGCTCTACTTTTATCTGACGTGTTACTGTTTCTCCAAGAAAAGGATCAGAAATACGTATTTGCTGCAGTGGTGAGTTTGTGTCCAATCTGGTTTTCATTAATCAGTTAATAACCTGGAGCAGTGAAGCGATCAGCGGCGAGTAATCCTACTGCCAGCTGGAAACATTGTACCAGCCCTAGACATGCAGCCATAAAAAAACTGTTTTGTCTCCTGTTTCATCACTTGTATGGCTATTCTGATGTTCATGAGTTAATGGAATTTGTCCCTTTTTGTATTTTTACTCATTAAAGGGAACCTGTCACCAGGTTTGGCCGATATAAGATGTGGCCACTGCCTTTCAGGGCTTACCTACAGCATGCTATAATGCTTTAGATAAGCCCCAGATTCGATCTGAAAGATAAAGATAGGAAAAATAAGTTTTATTATACTCAGTCGGGGGGTGGGGGGCGGTCCAGTCCGATGGGTGTTGTAGGTCCAGGTCCTCTCATCTTCTTGCGCCGCCGCCCTCCTGCTTGCTTCATCGCTCCCCGTCATCGCGCTCCTGTGCAGGTGTACTTATTTGCCCTGTTGAGGGCAGAGCAAATTCCTGCAGTGCGCAGGCGCCGGGCCTCTCTGACCTTTCCCAGCGCCTGCGCACTGCATTACTTTGCTCTGCCATTAACAGGGTAGATAAGTACGCCTGCGCAGGAGCGCAATGCCGGGGAATGATGAAGCGAGCAGGAGGGTGGCGTCCAAGAAGATGGGAGGCGCCGAACCTGCGACACCCATCGGACCAGACCGCCCCCCGGTGAGTATAATGAAACATATTTTTCTTATCTTTCAGGTTGGACCAGGGGCTTATCTACAGCATTATAGAATGCTGTAGATAAGCCTTGAAAGGCAGTGGCGGCATCTTATAGCAGCCAAAACAGGTGACAGGTTCCCTTTAATTTTCCATTGAAGCACAGTATATGCCTTACACTGTAATAGGATGGATGAGCTTCCTTCACGTAGGGCCATTTTACACATAAGTTTTGCATTCTCATGTAACATTACTAAAGTGTTATCCATCTCACACATTGTCTTGACCGCTTTCCCAATAATTAGCTGATTACAGGGTGTCCACTACAGCAATAATTTGATTGTGAAATCACAGCAGTAAGATTATGTTTACATCACTTTTAATTCGACTTTTGTGATATATGATGGCAAACACTTAGCTTGTATGCCAAATATATTCCTAGGGCTCCAGTTAGCCGACAGTCTCTCTCTTGCGGTGTGGATTTTCCATGGTGTAGAACAGCATATTAGAATACGTTACTCCTTGTTGATAATCTTGTAAACGTGCAGTTGCTTACTTAGTTCATTTTACTATGTGGAAAGAAAAGAAGTCATCAATGAGCGCATGCTTAAAGTAAATGGATAACCAGGGGTCTCCTGTGTGCTACTGTAGTTGTGGAGTGTCCCGGCATCCTGGCGTCTATCACGGCCATGCTTCGTAGATTGACAACCCTTTGTATGTTTGATTTCTGCATTTCCAGCATAGGGAGATTTGGCAGGGTTAATGTTTCTTGACAGCTATCGTTTTAAATAACTAGGCAGGTCGCCATTTCTTCATTAATCTCTATTAAAGCTTATGATCAATATAAACATTACCGCTCTCAGCTACATAATGAAATGCTTAACAGGAACAATTGGGTTTATTAACTGGATTAGGTGGACCACAGCTGCATTGAAGTGCTGCGCCGTCCATCTATATCCATGGGTAGATATTGCCGTTCAGACTTGTTATGGCGCAGTCTGCTGGCCTTTTGGTTGTTCTCTACCAGGGCGTCCTTCTAAAGGTCTATCCCGCTCCTCTTGCCGACATGGCGTCTGTCTGCCTCTCGACAGGTCTTGGCAGGTATCTTGTATTTGTCCTACTAGAATAGGACACGTGCAGTTGTCACTTGTTAGTTGGAAATATTTGATAATTGATCATTTATTTAATGTTTGCTTAATGTGTTTGACTACAGGACCAGAAGCCTCCCATTATTTCTCTCCAAAAGTTGATTGTGAGAGAAGTTGCTAATGAGGAACGAGGAATGTTCTTAATAAGCGCCTCCTCCGCCGGCCCAGAAATGTATGAAATTCATACCAGCTCCAAGGACGAGCGCAATACCTGGATGAGGCAGATACAGGATGCCGTGCAGAGGTGACCATTACTGTGGCTGCTTTATATCCTTTTGTGTCTCTCCTCTAGCCTTGCAGCTTTGGTATCGCTATATTAGAGAGCAGTAATGCTATGAAAGTCTTCAACTTGTTTTGCCCTTTATTGACCCTTAGTTGCCCTGAAGAAGAGGAGGGAAAACCCTGTGAATCTGACGAAGAAAAACGGGCGGCAGAAGCCCGAGCAGCAAAGGCCAAAAAATATCAAGGTGTGTTACAGCGAACCTGTCAGTCCTTGGCTATTGTCTGGCTTACACTATTCCATTCATAAAGGAAACCTTGATGCCGGCCCCTTGTGGACTCCATGGACGGACAGTCTAAAGGTCCATTTAGATGGGCCGATTTCATTCCATTAACGAGCACCGATCTACAATATGCCATGCAATACCAGTGTTCTTCTACTTGTCTGTTTAGATAGGCCAATGAATACTGCTGGGAGTAGAACAACCGTTACTGCTATCAATCGGTCTGTCCGCACACAGCATCACATTGTCGGCAGTAAATCCCTGTCTACATGCGGTCATGTAATGATTGTTGGCCTAAATCATCTGATCACTTGATGAACACGAGATTGTCATGTTCATTGTGTGACCGGCAGCCTGTTTACACAAGCCGATAATTGGGAATGACCGTTCACTGCTCAGGTGTGATAGAACAGCTCTATGTCAAATCTGGTGGAAATTATGACGCTGACCACAAAAATGCAAATGTATACAAAGCCTAAGATTTAGAGGTGCATTATAGAAACGGTCTTGTCAGTTTATAGGTATAGCATTTCTTAAACTAACACACAAGAAAGATATCAGGATGTAGATAGTTAACAGTTAGCACCGCACTAGTCATTGAGCTTGTATGGTTAGCTGATGACTTGGGGTGAATCGATCTACAGGACCCAGTCTATCTGCCATTCCTGTAATTGGTGCTTGCTGAATGGGGGCACTGAGAGCCGCTTCGTACCTGACGGCATCCATGACCAGTCGGCTTGGTGCAACCTTATGTGCATCATGCCACAAAGGTAATAGATTACTGTTGTGGCTGATGGAGTCCCACAAATCGATTCATGCCAACTCTAATGGTATATTTGTCATTTCAGGAAATACTATATGTTTGCGGCGTACCTCGCTGTATCTTTGTATTCCGGTAGATATCCAGCTGAATCACCAATATCCCCATCTACAGACCACAGTATTTACTAGCAGTCAGTTGGTACAAGGCGATGCACGGACAAAGAGAACTTGAATTCTTTTTCTTCCTGTAGAAATCCTGGGTTGCCATGACCAGCAGATATTCAATTGCTTGGAAGATAAGTTGCAGATATTTGCAGAACTTTCTGCGATGTGCGGGGGGAGTGATCTGCATCTAGAGCCACATCTACTAGTTAAGGCAGATTCCGGGGACATGCCGCAGGCTGCATCATTGCTGGCGGCTGCATTGAAAGAAGGTGAGCTTTGTGGAAGATTTTGTCATATTCACTTAGATGTATGCATTAGTAATTTACTGATTTTTTTTAATTTTTTTTTAAGCTGAAAGCCTATACTCTACATTAACAACAGAAATGGAGAATCCTGCATGGTCACCAGAGGATGGCGAGACATCAGCCCGAAACGTGCGCTGGTCCAATAGTGAGCCATTGGAGGAAAGTCATGAGCTCCAATATCCCTGTGAGTAGGTGTGACTACAAAAACTTATGAAAATAGAAAATATTGTTTAGTGCAAGAGGAGCATGACGTAAAAATGCAATGTCTACTGATAAATGAATGCTTTTCACGATCTGTCATACTTTATTACTTTCAAGTACATGTTCTGTGGCAAAACACTGGCAGGCCTGCTACCCTGGACATTGATTGTTAGACCTATCAGGTGCCTGATATGGGTAATAACTGCATTATGTTGGTTATCCGGTCCTAAACTACAAGTCTCCTCATACTCATATTGTGGTCACTGATTATTCCTGGCCACCATCTGACTAAAGGGGTCAAGTATACTGAGTGAGTCCGGAAACAGTAGTCTGAATGTGGCCCAGGAGTATGCATACTGTCACATTACTGGTGTTCCCAACAGCGGAGGATCCTCACAGTGCACAGTATGCAAGGATTCACAAGTCTGCAGTCACATGGAGCAGATCGGACAGCTCCTTTTAAGTAATTGTTCATAAAATGTATTACATTTTTCTTTAAATCCTCAAATCTTTCTTTTCCTTTTTTTTCACAGCCTTATCTCCTGATGTAAGAGAGGAGGACCCGTTTAATACAGAACTTGGTTCCACTCGAGTAACCAGTGATACAGACATGCCTTATAATGATGAGACGGTAATAAGATTATTCTAACATTTATTTCCATACAAGATGTTGTGGGGTTTTTTTAATCACAAAATATTAAGAAAGAAAAATCAACTGTACAATATCTATATTTATAATTGCCTTAAATTGTCCGTCATCCATTTCTATCTGGATGTCCCCGAATCCCACAATCCACTGCGCCGCACCGGAAGTACGCCGACTGCCATATTGGAATACCGAAGTGATGGGTATTCCAATATGGCACCCGCTGGTGGTACCAGGCCCTTCCACAGTACCACCAGCGGTATGCTGCCGGACCCCCCCCGCAGCCGCTGCTGGACCCGCTCTGGACCCCCCGCTGGATCCGCCGCTGCCTGCCCACCCATCTCCGTGCAGTCACAGCCAGCAGGAAAGACCACGGCTTGCGGCCTGTGCTGGAGATGGGGTGCAGGCGCCCTCTAGTGGTCTTTCCTGCCTGCTGCCCGCCGCCGCCGGACTCGCCGCTGCCTGCCCACCATGTACATACGTACTTGCATACACACACACGTACTTACATACACACACATGTACTTACATACATACACACACACACACGTACTCACATACACACACACACACGTACTCACATACACACACACACGTACTCACACACATACACACGTACTCACACACATACTCACACACATACACACACACGTACTCACACACACACGTACTCACACACACACGTACTCACATACACACACACACGTACTCACATACACACACACACGTACTCACATACACACACACACGTACTCACATACACACACACACACGTACTCACATACACACACACACGTACTCACATACACACACACACGTACTCACATACACACACACACGTACTCACATACACACACACGTACTCACATACACACACACACACACACGTACACACACACACACACACGTACACACACACACACGTACTCACATACACACACACACACGTACTCACATACACACACACACACGTACTCACATACGCACACACACGTACTCACATGCACACATACTCACATACACACACTCACATACACACACACACACGTACTCACATACACACACGTACTCACATACACACACACACACGTACTCATATACACACACACGTACTCACACACACACACACACGTACTCACATATATATATACACACACACACACACACACATTCACATATACACACACACACATACTCACATCTCCAGCACAGGCCGCAAACCACCCTCTTTCCTGCCGGCTGTGACTGCATGGAGGTGGGAGGGCAGGCAGCTGTGGGACACACGCGTACACACACACACACACTCACACACACATGTACTCACACACACACACACACACACACACATGTACACACACCACCCCACACACACTTCCCTTCCAATTCCATAGCATTGGGCACACCTCTAGTATAATATAAAAGCCTTAAAGTCTATCTTAACGTCCAATGACGGGGATAGCCAGTCATGGCAGGAAGTAACTTCCCGCAGCATGACGGACTATCCCCGTCATGCCTTTGAACTACCACTGCGTTTAAACACGCAGTGGTAGTTAAGTGCCGACAGCTATCATAGACAGCTGAGAGGCACAGCAAGTGGGGCAGGGACCCTTGCAGTCGGTCACTGCACCCCAAGCGCTGTGATTGGTCAGTCAATCTGACCGACCAAACACAGCAGTGATTGGGCAGGAGAGGCTGAAATTTTAGCTTCTCCTGCCTGATCTCAGTGCAGGAGCTCAGCGCGGCAGTGGCTGAGCTTCTGCACTGACAGCTAGGAGCGGTGCCCCCGCCTCCCCTGGCTGTTAACCCCCTCACTGCTGCGATCGAGTGCGATCACCACGTTCAGAGGGGGAGGCAGAGGGTCGGGCTCACTGGCTTGACTGCACAGTGAGTAAGCTGTCAGTCGAGCAAAGAAAGTTGAGTGTAATTGTAGGTGTAGAATAGAGGATTGGGAAGTGCTTTAACAGAGTCCCAGATTACTTAAAGTGAATCTGTCACCCGACTTTTGCTGCCTTATCTAAGAGCAGTCTACACAACCTTATTTTTGTACACCATATTCACTTCATACACTGTGTGCAGAATTATTAGGCAAGTTGTATTTGAGAGGATTCTTTTTATTATTGAACAACAACTATGTTCTCAATCAACCCAAAAGACTCATAAATATCAAAGCTTAATATTTTTGGAAGTTGGAGTGTGTTTTTTTTAGATTTGGCTAGGAGGATATCTGTTTTTTTCAGGTAACTATTACTGTGCAGGATTATTAGGAAACTTAATTAAAACCAAACATATACCCCTCTCACTTGTTTATTTTCACCAGGTAAACCAATATAACACACAATTTAGAAATAAACATTTCTGAAATTCAAAAAAAAAAAAAATTCAGTGACCAATATAGCTACCTTTCTTTACGATAACACTCAAAAGCCTTCCATCCATAGATTGTCAGTTGCTTGATCTGTTTACGATCAACATTGCGTGCCGCAGCCACCCCAGCCTCCCAGACACTGTTCCGAGAGGTGTACTGTTTTCACTCCCTGTAGATCTCACATTTTAGGAGGGACTACAGGTTCTCTATGGGGTTCAGATCAGGTGAACAAGGGGGCCATGTCCCTATTTTTCTTCTTTTAGACCTTTACTGGCCAGCCACGCTGTGGAGTATTTGGATGCATGTGATGTAGCATTGTCCTGCATGAAAATCATGTTTTTCTTGAACGATACCGACTTCTTCCTGTACCACTGCTTGAAGAAGGTGTCTTCCAGAAACTGGCAGTAGGTCTGGGAGTTGAGCTTCACTCCATCCTCAACCCGAAAAGGTCCCACAAGTTCATCTTTGATGATACCAGCCCATACCAGTACCCCACCTCCACCTTGCTGGCGTCTGAGTCGGAGTGGAGCTCTCTGCCCTTTACTGATCCAGCCTCGGGCCCATCCATCTGGCCAATCAAGAGTCACTCTCATTTCATCAGTCCATAAAACCTTAGAAAAATCAGTCTTAAGATATTTCTTGGCCCAGGCTTGACGTTTTATCTTATGTTTCTCGTTCAAAGGTGGTCATTTTTCAGCCTTCCTTACCTTGGCCATGTCCCTGAGTATGGCACACCTTCTGCTTTTTGATACTCCAGTAACGTTGCAGCTCTGAAATATGGCAAAACTGGTGGCAAATGGCAGCTTGACGCTTGATTTTCCTCAATTCATGGGCAGTTATTTTGCGCCTCTTTTTATCAACACGCTTCTTGCGACCCTGTTGGCTATTTGCCATGAAGCGCTTGATTGTTCGGTGATCACACTTCAAAAGTTTGGCAATTTCAAGACTGCTGCGTCCCTCTGCAAGACATCTCACAATTTTTGACTTTTCAGAGTCCGTCAAATCGTTCTTCTGACCCATTTTGCCAAAGGAAAAGAAGTTGCCTAATAATTAAGCACACCTTATATAGGGTGTTGATGTCATTAGACCACACCCCTCCTCATTACAGAGATGCAAATCACCTGATTTACATAATTGGCGGTTGGCTTTCAAGCCTATACAGATTGCAGTAGGACAACATGTATGAAAAGGGATGATGTGATCAAAATACTCATTTGCCTAATAATTCTGCACACAGTGTAGAGTACAAAAATTAATAGAAGCGACCAAAAAAGTTTATATTAAATCATTGAAATTTTTATTAATTTATACAAAAAGTTAAAATTACTGGAAATAATGGAGGCACAAATAAGTCCTCTTAAGTCACCTTACTACCTTAATGCCCCCCGAAGAATCAGGGCAGCGAAATGCGCGCTTCGGGGTGGGAGGCCTTTTAGATCCTGTTGAGCGGCACTTGAATAGATTACAGTGACATTAAGGTAATGTTTAATCCATGTTTGGATTTCAAATAATGTCTTATTAGTCTCCTTTATCTTAAGAGTAATTATTTTCTCCGTGGCTGTTTGAATGTATTGGCACCTGTGCACTTTATGGAAAAGATTTATGCCATAGTATTTATACACAGCTCTAGTTGAGGTTATGATTATAAAGGTGATTCATTTGATGTCAGTATATTAGTGCTCATCTTTGGCAGTAAAAAATTATATTCCCAGGTACAAGATCAAATTTTTTTCTTTTTTTGTTTTCTTTTACTCTATATCATAATAATGAGCAAGAGCACCATCTTGTTGTAAACTGAGGATAAATTGTTATTTTTATAGATGCATTTTTTGCACATGCTAAATGTGATTTAATCACTGCATCAAGCACCTTATTTTGCCATTTCACCATGATTTTTATGATATATTGGTAATAAGCAAAGATTCATTATGATTAATGATAAAACTTGTCAATCCCATACTTGGTCTTTTTTTCAATAAGGCTAGTGGGAGATACTTTATCAAATGCTTTGCAAAAGTCGAGAAATACTACACCTACCACATTGCCCAAATCCACCCAGTCAGTGATTCCTTCATAGAAGGAAATTAGATTATTCTGGCATGACTTGTTTGCTACAAACCCATGCTGACTCTGGTTAATTACGGTATTCTTATCCAAGTACTTCTATACATGCTGTTTAATAATTTGTACAAATATTTTTCCTGGTATAGAAGTAAGGTTCACTGGCCTGTAATTCCTGACTCCGTATTTTTTCCCTGTTTTGAAGAAAGGAACAACATTTGCCCTTCTCCAAACTTCTCGGTCTTCTCCCGTTCTTAAGGATTTTTCAGTGATTCTGGCTAGACGTTCTGCAATTTCCTCTGCTAACTCTTTTAGTACCTTAGGATGTAATTCATCTGGACCAAGAGATTTATATTCATTTAAATTAGCTAAGTGTTCCCTCACCATCTCTGTTTGTAGATTGGGTGGATTGTTTTGCTCCTTCCATAGCACACTGAAGATTAGCTGATGTTACACTTGCTTTCTTAGAAAACACAGATGCAAAATGTAAATTTAAAACTGTGGCCTTCTCAACATCATTATTACCTCTTCACCCTTTTTATCCTGTAAAAATCCTGTATCATCTTTGATTTTTCGTTTGCTTTTTACATACCCCCACAAAATCCTTTATTGCTTTTGGTGTCCCTTGCAAGATGTAGTTTACCCCATGTGCAGGTATTGCTGTAGCTTAGGTATCCATGGTTATGACCACTGATATAGTTACAGTTCATTTTTTTTAGTGGTCATAATCATGGATACTTAAGTTACTGCAATGCCCTGCTCAGGGTTAAGTGAGATAGCGAATCAGAAGAACTATGCTACATTTCTAATTGGAAGCATTTGCTAATATTATTATTACACCTACTACATATTTGGATAGGATATAGGAGATGGGACTACCCCTTTAACCTGTGTTTTACTTGGTCCTATACTAATTGTAACCACCAGATGGGGATATACAACAACATTTTTTTTTTTAAATGCACAAAATCATTGTCTAGGCTTTCAATTACCCAGCACTAATCATGTTATGGTATTGCCTGAAGATCATGGAGCAGCATTTTTGTTAATTTTTTTTCTGCCATCTGTCCATAATTTTAACTTTCTGAAGCCGGTATTTTCTGTGGACGCTTATTGTTCTCAACCAAACTCCCAGGTCTTTGTGTTCGTAATCCGTACCTGAGTGTATCTGTTCTATCCGTTGCCAGGAGGAAAATATCAATATATTGATTTAACCCACACAGCATGTTTCTATTAAATCAAATATTATTAATATTTTATAAATGCATGGGAAAAATAAGCAAAAAAAGTGGTCGAACAGGACCTGACAGAGAAACAAATCTAATATTGTTGAGTAGAACACTAACCCCCCGATCTGCCCCCCCCATCCCAAACTCTAGGACCCTTTACAGTGTAAAGGCTCATTCACACGTCAGTGTTTGGTCAGTATTTTGCATCAGTGTTTGTATGCCAAAGCCAGGAATGGAACTTACCGAGAAAAAAATTATAGTTGAAAGACTGACTCCTGTTCCTTATTTTGGAGACACTCCTGGTTTTGGCATACAAACACTGATGAAATACTGATCAAAAATACTGATGTGTGAAAGAGGCCTAAGAAGATGGGTGTTCAGTTAATCCAGGATCTTCTTGATGTGTGAAAATCAATGTAGTTATTCCCTTGTGCACCTGTGCAATAAAAACACCGTCTTTCATAAGGTGGATGACCACATCAAGACGGACGAAGGTAGGAACGAAATCAGAAATAAAAGCAGAGATAAGTCATTAGTAAGCAGATCAAAGAAAAAAAGGATCCTTTCCCTTCTCATTCATACATGTCCTCCCTTTGTCAGCAGAGAGATTGTTGGAAAAGAACTTTCCTCTGAGAATTCTTCCATGCTTCTGCTAACGTGGACATGTGTGTAGGACGCCAGTGGTGTTGTGTCAGAGCGTCCTGCAGTTATGCAGAACCACAAAAGGCTTCTTTTTCTGATCTAGTAGAACTGTAAAGTACAGACAGCAAGGCGATTTGAGGTGTATTGCCATCTCTGTGCCCTGCTGTATGGTGATCCACAGAGAAGACTGCATCTTGTAGGATTTAGGCCGGTTTCATCCCCATCAAACTTGGAGCATGATGCCTCTTTTGATTTTGGACCACCAGCAGGTTTCCAGAACCAAAGGATATATTGTGTGGAACCTCATGGGGAGCCAGAGTTATGTAATCTATATATTTTTTTTCCTGTCAGTGGGAGAGATCGGAGTCCCAATTCCTTGCTCCCAAACTCCTTAAAAGTCTTTTTCTTTTCCATTACCAGTAGGCCATAAAAACGGAAGATCATTTATATTGAATGTTTCCGAGAAGAAAAGTCTCTCAGAGTGGGAAAGAGAAGATATGGCACTGTTCCCATGAGCTCTAATAAAAGAGCCTAAGTGTGTGTATTCGAGCCATGATCGTATAAATGGTCTGGTTTCCAACCTTGAGCTCCTCAAACACAAGGGAGACTGCTGGCAGACATGACATGTGGGAGTTGCCCCTCAATAGCCCCTTAGCCGAGAAATGTTTCCCTTTAGCAACCCGGGGAATATATGGATGAGCGAATAAAGGATGGAGTGGACTTTGTGAATAACATATTCTTCTGGACCAGTTTGTCCCAGATTGGCTTCTGTACAATACGTGGTTACAACACCAGATCCCTTCTCTGGGTTATACAAGATGATCCCAAGCAGACCTCTTCCCTCTTAACACTTTGTAGATTTCTGCCTCATGTTGCTATATACAGTACAAAGTTGATTCTTCAATTGCAGACAGAAAAAATAATACTGCCTGATGGATCTGAAGGAAGCGATGCACTGCAGGATGGGCTCACAGAAAGAGATATACTGCAAAAGGGCAGTCTATATACAGGGTACAAGACGAGGGTTACTGCAAGAGGAGGCTGACAGAAAAGCTATACTGCAGGATGGGGCTTTTTGTACAGGGGCTGAGATTAGTTGAATTGTGTTTACTAGTGATGAGCGAGTATATTCGTTGCTCGGGTGTTCTCTGAGTATTTTGGTGTGCTCGGAGACTTGGTTTGTGTCAACGCAGCTGCATGATTTGCGGATGTAAGGGTATGACATATGACAAGGATACATATGACAAGGATTATCTTCTGCAATATGCATGTACAGAACAACATTTACAATTTCAAAAAAAGTAGTCTGTCCGCAGGCCACAAACACAACTCTGCACTGCATTGTGCAAGATTGCAGGAGAGCTGACCTTCGCTACAACCAGCTAATGATGTAGAACCAGACAGGCAGCTATACTAATTTACATGGTAGAAGATAAAATCTTTCAGGCAAGGTACTGTACAAAATTTAAGAGTCCACAGGAGTGTAAGGTGCATTTGACCCTTCCTAGCTTAATAATAATTCAGAGATGTGGGGCTACTCAGGCGCACACAGGAGAGGGATGAGAGGTTTGAAGCATTGCGCAAAAGCAGCTGCTGAGAAATGTAGTTTTAACAGGTAAGAATAAGACCTATTGTTCACCTGTGTGAAGCTGGATGCATCCTGGAACAGATAGAGGCTTAGTTTATATATTAAAAATACATTTTCATTCACTGTGCTCTGTGAAAAATCTGATTCTGGGAGTATTTAGTTCTTTGTTTGCAGCTTTACAAATCCTTTTCAAAACCTAATAATATGTTTGTTTTTTCACTTTTTTTAGGTTGTATTTGAAAATTCTTCAGGTTATAAACAAGGAGAGGTAATACATTGACTAATTTATGACTGTATATAAAGTGTAGTACATGACTTTGCATTAATGGTTCCTCCACATAATTACAGACAGATTTCAAGATTGGGTCACTTCAGTTATTTCCCTTTGGGGAATAGCATCTTAAAGGGAACCTGTCACCTCCTTTTTCAGCTATAAGCTGCGGCCACTGCCTTTTGGAGCTTATCTACAGCATTCTATAATGCTATTATATTCTATAATGCTGTAGATAAGCCCCCGATCTAATCTGAAAGATAAGAAAAACAAGTTTTATTATACTGAGGGGCGTTCCGGTCCGATGGGCGTCACAGGTCCCGGGTACGGCGCCTCCCATCTTATTGAAATGTCATTATCTACCTTGCTTTGTGTAGTGGCTCCTGCGCAGGCGTACTGATCAGCCCTGTTTAGGGAAGAGACTGCAGTGTGCAGGCGCTAGGCCTCTCATCTTTCCCGGCACCTGCACACTGCAGTACTTTCCTCTGCCCTCAACAGTGCAGATCAGTACACCTGTGCAGGAGCGCGGCATGAAGATGGGAGGCGCCGGACCTGCGACGCCCATCGGATCTGACAGCCCCCTGGGTGAGTATAATAAAACTTGTTTTTCTTCTCTTTCAGCTAAGATCCAGGGCTTATCTACAGCATTACAGAATGCTGTAGATAAGCCCCGAAAGGCAGTGGCCACAGCTTATAGCTGAAAAAGGAGGTGACAGATTCCCCTTAAGTCACAATCTTTTACTGCAATTTTCAAGGATTTTCTGTTATTGGGCAGCTTCAGCTTTTTTGGGTTATCAAGGATTAACAAACATTGCTACTTTATTCCAGGAACAGCACTTGTCCATAGATTGTGCCTGACATTGTAGATCAGCTCTATCAACTGCTGAGTCTCGTCTAAATGGAGCAGGCGTTGAGCATACACACCTTCTCTCCATTCATACCCTGTGGGAGTCCTCTAGATCTAGCTGAGCACTGTCCGCTGATACAGCATAGAGAATGAATGGAACGGCGGTGCACATGTGCTCCATTTCTCTTTAGAGCCCTATCCTCTGAGCCATTGGGTGTCTCAGTGGTCGGATAGGGGCTAACTTCAAAACTTGGCTCAAACTCTTCTGGAGTTAGAAACCTAAAAATTAGAGTTAACAGACAAACCAAAGACTGGTGTGAGATCATATGTGCTGCCTTCCAGAAAGTGCAAATTCTATTTTTGGAGATTGTGGGAAGCAGTCAATTTTTGTCTACATGTTTGCGTATTCGAGAAATGCGCCAAGATAACTCTTTCATCATTCTTCCCTTAGGTTTTGCAGGCAGTTCAAAACCTGACACGGCTCTTGTACAGTATACAGGTATGTATTATGCTTAACATAATTATTGAAATGAAGAATTAGACGTGTTTATGTATCGGAGCGTACCTTATATTTGGCTGTGCTATTGATTTATGTATAGTTTGTTGAAACGACCATGACAATTTGACTCTTACTTCTTTTGTTAGGCTGTTGTAACGCTGCAGGACACCCAGATCGAACTTCATAAAGCACTACTCCAGGATCGGGAACCCGGCAGCAAGGGTTTAGCTCTTCGTGGTGCTCTTCTGCAGGAACATAACCGGCATCTTGAAAGACACCGTGGAGAGATGGCCAATTTAGAGAAACTTCAGCAACAGCTTCATCATGAAAAACAGCGCTGGGAGCGGGAGTGTAACCAGAAAGAACAGGAATATGAGGAGATGGAGAGCATGCTCCAGGAGAGGCAGAGAGAGTGCCAGAATCAGGAGCAGGTACTGGAGGAGGAAAGGGAGGAACTCTGTCATAAGCTTCAGGAATACCAGGAGAACGTGGAGAGGCTGAGCCAAGGCCAGAAGATTGTGGAGAATAAGAGGCAGCAGCTGTGTCTGAAGCACAGACTCCTCAGTCACTCCCGTCAGAGTAGCATGCCGGTACTGATCCCACGTGCTAAAACCGAGGTATCCTCACTTTTGATGGGCTTCTGTAGTGAAAAAATCTTTGTAACCAAATGATTAATAGATAACACTGTAGTAACAGCTTCTCCAGCAAGACAACCTCCTCACAATTTTATTTTTAATATGTATACATTTCCATAATTTAAAATAAAATATGAATATGGTGTGGTATATATTTAGTGGCCAAATCATCAACGCTTTTACACCAGAAAACTAGAGTAAAAGCTTCGAAAAGTCACTCTATGACTGATGCATCAGATTCATTTAGTGCATCGTACTGCAGGGAGCCCTTCATTAGAGGGGTTTTCTGGGACTAATTTACTAATCAATGGGCCTAAGGACTATCATGCAGGAAGTTGCTAGCTACCTGCCTCTTCTAACCAAGCCGGCACAGCGTTCACAGACTGCTCCGGCTGGGGATTCTGCCACTCATGTCAGCAGAAAGGCTCTTCCTCTTCCTGCCTGCTATGTGAGCAACTACCTGCTTGTTAGTTCTTAAATGCATAGTAAAAAAAATAAATGAGTCCTGGATATCTAGTTGTAATGAATCAGCCTCTTAGTCTTTGTGTGATTCTGCCACCATATATAAAAAAAAAAAGGAAAGTGTATCCCCCTATATACTGGTTGGAAAAATATGGTCTGGAGCTGGGTATAGATGTTCTTTATATACAGTGGGGAAAAAAAGTATTTAGTCAGTCAGCAATAGTGCAAGTTCCACCACTTAAAAAGATGAGAGGCGTCTGTAATTTACATCATAGGTAGACCTCAACTATGGGAGACAAACTGAGAAAAAAAAATCCAGAAAACCACATTGTCTGTTTTTTATTCATTTTATTTGCATATTATGGTGGAAAAAAAGTATTTGGTCAGAAACAAGCAATCAAGATTTCTGGCTCTCACAGACCTGTAACTTCTTCTTTAAGAGTCTCATCTTTCCTCCACTCATTACCTGTAGTAATGGCACCTGTTTAAACTTGTTATCAGTATAAAAAGACACCTGTGCACACCCTCAAACAGTCTGACTCCAAACTCCACTATGGTGAAGACCAAAGAGCTGTCAAAGGACACCAGAAACAAAATTGAATCCCTGCACCAGGCTGGGAAGACTGAATCTGCAATAGCCAACCAGCTTGGAGTGAAGAAATCAACTGTGGGAGCAATAATTAGAAAATGGAAGACATACAAGACCACTGATAATCTCCCTCGATCTGGTGTTCCACGCAAAATCCCACCCCGTGGGGTCAGAATGATCACAAGAACGGTAAGCAAAAATCCCAAAACCACGCGGGGGGACCTAGTGAATGAACTGCAGAGAGCTGGGACCAATGTAACAAGGCCTACCATAAGTAACACACTACGCCACCATGGACTCAGATCCTGCAGTGCCAGACGTGTCCCACTGCTTAAACCTGTACATGTCCGGGCCCGTCTGAAGTTTGCTAGAGAGCATTTGGATGATCCAGAGGAGTTTTGGGAGAATGTCCTATGGTCTGATGAAACCAAACTGGAACTGTTTGGTAGAAACACAACTTGTCGTGTTTGGAGGAAAAAGAATACTGAGTTGCATCCATCAAACACCATACCTACTGTAAAGCATGGTGGTGGAAACCATGCTTTGGGGCTGTTTCTCTGCAAAGGGGCCAGGACGACTGATCCGGGTACATGAAAGAATGAATGGGGCCATGTATCGTGAGATTTTGAGTGCAAACCTCCTTCCATCAGCAAGGGCATTGAAGATGAAACGTCGCTGGGTCTTTCAACATGACAATGATCCAAAGCACACCGCCAGGGCAACGAAGGAGTGGCTTCGTAAGAAGCATTTCAAGGTCCTGGAGTGGCCTAGCCAGTCTCCAGATCTCAACCCTATAGAAAACCTTTGGAGGGAGTTGAAAGTCCGTGTTGCCAAGCGAAAAGCCAAAAACATCACTGCTCTAGAGGAGATCTGCATGGAGGAATGGGCCAACATACCAACAACAGTGTGTGGCAACCTTGTGAAGACTTACAGAAAACGTTTGACCTCTGTCATTGCCAACAAAGGATATATCACAAAGTATTGAGATGAAATTTTGTTTCTGACCAAATACTTATTTTCCACCATAATATGCAAATAAAATGAAAAAAAAACAGACAATGTGATTTTCTGGATTTTTTTTTTCTCAGTTTGTCTCCCATAGTTGAGGTCTACCTATGATGTAAATTACAGACGCCTCTCATCTTTTTAAGTGGTGGAACTTGCACTATTGCTGACTGACTAAATACTTTTTTTCCCCACTGTATATATATATATATATATATATATATATATATATATATATATATATATATATACACTTGTATTGTTACCAGTCAGTGTATATAGCTGAACATACCATGCACCGTATTTATCTTTTTTTTTTTTTTTGTGAAAAATCTCATTTGCACATTTGTTATAAGGCGTCAGGTGAGACGTCTGACAGTACAAACCCCTGGACTTCAGAGGGCACTGCGGTTATTTTATTTCATGGTGGGAGGTTATGCTCAGAGTATGGTAAGGCGTGTGTGAAGAGATCCCCGAAAAAGTAATTTCTTTACATTAACACGTTTCAGGGAAAAACAAAATTAAAGGTTTAATAAAGTAAGGACAGAGGTTATGAGAAAACGTGTGAGAAAGAACTTTACTCGTCTGGCCATTTTTAATGTAAACATCCCACTGAACTCAGTCTTGTACTTTCCTCCGTATTACAGGGTGTAAGAAACTTCCAGCATGACAGATTAGAAAATGAAGACTCCGGCTGTATTTCTGGCGCTCTGGCTCAGATGTCACTCCGCAGCAGTACCACACTCCCAGGCTCACAGCCACAGGTGGAGAACATCTCGGATTTAGCAGACACTTCTGATGACATCCCTGTGGACATCTCCAGTGAACCTTGGAGCGCCTTAATTTCCCGACAGCAGAAGCTCGAAAATTCCTCCCGGCACAGCAATAAGGATGCCTGTAATAACGGTAAAATAGAGCACAGTAGGAACAGTCGACGCTACGAATGTGGTGCATGTAAAGAGAACCGGTCACGGTCATGTTTTATCAACCACGTACATCCTCCTAATTTCCATTGTGCAGCGATTTCTTTGTATAATAATTATAGTGATATGTTCTACTGTGAATTTTGTATTTTTAAGTCCATCTTTACTCTACATGCTGCAAAAAAGCCGCAGTTTGTCTCCACCGCTTCTTCTCTAGTGCAAACTCCGTACAGACTGGAAAATAAAGGAAGATAGAGAAAATCTTCTTTTAGAGTCTTATAGTAAAGCTTAAAGAGAAGCTTTCACTACAACTATTTGTAACTGCCTACCTTCTCATAAAAGGTCTGAAGAGCTGATATAAAGGTTTTTGTTTTTCCTCTTTTTTTTCCCCCATTACATGAGATATGGGCCTCTGTATTTTACTGCTCCAAATATTCAATTTTCCCTTGGGTGTTAACACAAATTGTTCTGTAGGGTGCTTTACTTTTTCCCTGTATGACACTGTGGAATACTAAGAAGTCATAGAGGTGAAAAACGAAGCAAAAGTCTATAGATAAGGATTCTTCAGCATCGTCTGGTGAGACTTGATGTGCCTCACTTGATTATGGTGAGAGCTCTTCATTTTTGTCGCTTTCTATCATTAAAGTGTTGGGAGAGAAGGAGAGCTGCAGCCTAGGAGCAGTAAACATCATTGTAGGATCAGCATTTGTCCCACAGAACATTCTGGAAGTTCTGATTCTTGTACTAGTTCCAAAGCATTGTAGGTGACATGCTGCAGCTTTTCTCTCCCGGCACTGTCACCACAGTAAGCAATGGCAGTAAAGCATAGTTCATATCGCGTTTTAGACTACAGTCAGTGATTGACCACTGACTGCCTTAAATAGGCATCTATGGCCAAAATTGTCCAACAGAGCACAAAGTAACTTAATTGCTATATGAACATAGCCCATCGTGATCACGTGAAACACAAAAGGTCACACCAGGCTTTCCACCCCCCACGATGCTAATTTCTGATGATTGCGCAGTGACATACAGGGGAAAAAGTAAATTTCCCCAGAGAAGAATTGGGCACAGTAAAATTCAGAGTATTTCCACTACGGATTTTAAACTAATTTAACTTGTCCACTCTCATATGGCTGAATGACTTACCCCTCCTTCTACATTGTAATTAAAGACTGTGTGGCAAGTGAAATACAGAGTAATTGAAATGGCCAGGAGTGCTGGAGAAGAGCCTCTTAATAGTCCATGTGCGTATATAAAGAGATGTCCGTCACCGGTAGTGGCGCAGGGCGAAGCAAGCTGGGGCAGCACCCGACTAGTCAGGTGTTTTCCTATGGACCCCAGCTGGATATTAAAACCATAATGTTTCATAGAAAAGCATATTATTGGGCTGTAATCATGCAGCTGGGCTCTGATTCATACTCCTCGTAGACTGGACATCATGAATCCACTGATTAGTTCAATTTAAATTTCTAAGCAGGAGAGTTGTGTGTTTCTAACAATCCAATAACTCGCCTGTTACTGAGCAGATGGTGACAACTTGCCCCATAACATGGCATCATCATCGTTTCCCACCAGATCTAACAAATATGTAAAGAGGGATCCATCAGATGATATAATCCCAGGTGGGCCAGGATCATTCCAGGTGCATTATTCACCCACAAGATTTCCAGAACCAGAAGTGCGGCCATACTAGTTGACATTATCAGTTTTATAGAAGGCAGTTTAAGTAAGTACGGTCTTGATAGATGCTGACAGAGTATGGTCGTTTTCTGGAGGCTAGTTCAAAGCGGACAACCAGTATGGCTGCACTTCCTGTTGTCACTTTTGCAGAAATGGTCGTCGGAAAAAGAAAAAACAAATATCTCTGTAATCAAAGCAAAAAAGTCTTATGATTTGTTAAGATTTTTCGGTATCCTTAGATACATCAACAGGGGCTGGATCAAGAGAGAGATGCTATTTTTTGTGTATCCCACCTCTATGATATAGCTATGCCCTAATAAGACATATGAAAAAGGTCATCAACATGAAGCAAGCTCTTTAATAACAGACATTTTTTCTAATCAAGCAGTACCATTTGCCCTTATATTAGTCATTCAGAAATTATGGCAGTAGCCAGCGTTCATTAATACAGAGACCCACTGCTATGATTTTTCAGTTGATTTTTCTTGGCATCCAGATGTGTATTTTAATCCTCTGCCCTTTCTGGGATGTTGGGTCTAGTGGGTGGTCCCATCAGTGACTGACAGATTTCTGGGTATATGTGTGTATATAGAGAGAACTGTCAACCACTGATAGGACTGCCCACTGGACTGAAGAAATAAACACAAAGTGCCCATGTTTACATGATTAAAACACAGGTTATACTGACTCTCTTTTCACAAAATTATCAATGTGCTCAGCTCCTCCTGGTCTATAACATGCTGCCTGCAGATTGGGCGACATTTTCATGGTGTCATGTTCCCTTTAATCAAGGAGGGAGGGTTGGAATTTACAATTTCATGAAGGCAAATAAAGCCTCTAAAGAGCAGATAGGTGCAGGATAGAAGCTGTGTTGCTATAGATGTATGAGCCAATGAAGTCAGCAGGGTCCTGGATACACACATTCAGCCTATATTACTGGGAGAAACAGTCCCACAAGAAAAAAATCAAACTTGGATCAGGCTGCAAACTGCAGGTCAAGGAGTCTAAAAATAATGGAATGAAGATTGCAGACTGAAACTTATGGGTTAAGTTTAGCTAATAGAATTGCAGAAACATATGTAAAA
The DNA here is from genome assembly GCF_039654945.1 of Dendrobates tinctorius. Classification (NCBI taxonomy): domain Eukaryota; kingdom Metazoa; phylum Chordata; class Amphibia; order Anura; family Dendrobatidae; genus Dendrobates; species Dendrobates tinctorius. The sequence continues at coordinate 5,477,498 of NW_027361751.1, forward strand.
ATATATTTTTTCCATGTCAAAGTTGTCGATAGCCTTTTAGGCTGCAATATCAGATACAAACTATGGACATTAGTGGCACATGAGTATTTTTTTTTTATCTTGGATAATTCCTTATCGGTTCTATATCATACATGTCATAACATTTTATATCATAATGTTGTTTCTTTTGTTTCAGATCTCAGCGCCGCTCATGTCATTTTCTGTGGAACTCTGCTGGCGTCAACAGGACATAATATAACCACAGGGACCCATCAGACCTCCCAGACCTCTGAAACCATAACACTCCATGGTGACCCAGCAACATGTGTAGAGAACGGACTAGTGGAAGAGACTATAGTTTACCTCTGACTGTGGAGCAGGACAGGACTCGAATTTGCTGGTGGAACCAGCAAACCAATGTCTATAAAGTGAGATTGCAAATACTGTAAATGTAAAGCCCTTTAAGTATAACCTTTGCCATTGATTGGCAATAGCGTAAAGCATTGCACACGGATGCAAATATCCATTTTTGTGATATCTGCTGTCATTCTGATTGGTCAGTGACTGAATTAATCCCAGTGCTTCAAGCTCTGTGATCTACTCCTAATGTCTGACATATTGCTTATGTTCACTGCTGTAAACAGACTTTCAGATACTTTGGATACTTTGTGTATTCACTGGTCTGCTTGATACTAGTCTGTCTAGAATATAGTATTTCTAGAAGAATGTTTTATGGATCATTCATTGGACTTGCAAATAGATTGCCTTCTAGCATCCGTCGTTACTTATAGTGTAATGAATACAACTGCTGACACTGCAGCACTCATTTGTAAGTACCCTTTAGGTGTTAAGGGGTTCACTTTTTTTTTCTTGTGGAAAATCGCTAACTTATTGTATATTTTTTTTTTTATTATTATATATGTAAAAATTGACTATCAATGGCACTTTTGCAAGTGATGTACCACACACTATACTGTACATGCCAAATATCCATAGCGTCAGTGAATGCGATATTCTGATTTAGTTGTGTACATTTAGGCAGCGATGAAATTATGTTCAGGGTATTCACCACAAAAGATTCTGACTGCTACCGTGTATAGGTCCTGATTCGATATGCGTTACAGTCCAAAAAGCGAAACCCCCACCCACGCATTTCTGTTGCATTTGCAACCTTAGTTATGGCCAGAAACGCGTCGGTGGGGTTTCACTATTGGACTATAATGGATATTTTGTGGAATTTTTAATATGAAAGAACAAATCTTAAATAACTTTTATCCGTGTAGCTGGATCTATCCCCACTTTGTCTACTTGTCTCCCCAACTGAACAGTAGCATCTAACCGAGCTCCGGAGAACTGCGGCCTACTGAAGTGATCTGGTTACTCCTATTTTTCTGATCCAATCTTTTATAAGAGTTATGCATTATGAAATCCACCCAACATTAACCTCTGGAACAGTTAGCAGAGCCTGATATATTTGCTGTCACTCAAGGCTGAAACATTTTTGTCATTGAGTCCGGCCATACTTCAGCTACTAACAGCCTAATAATATATTTAAGACCTTGAAGAACTTCACATGAGACCCTCATAGGATGGTATTCTTATATCCAGTTCTATGGTTCCTCAGAGACAAGCAGAACTAGAGCTTTCTGGCAGCTGCCAATATGTTTGGCCTGAATGTTTGTGTTTTTTTGTAGAGGTTGATAGTCGTGGAGTGCCCAGGCTTACATGTACAGTGTCCCCTAGTATGTCCTATTTCTGGATCTCATCATGCGGTAGATCTATGTTACTACTGCTATAGCGAAAGTTGCAAAGCCCAGCAATTTGAGCAGGACCGGCTGACTTTGTTTTAATGGTGTTGAGGGAAGAAAGATTGGGCATGCTGAAATTCAATGTCTGATCCCTTTATTTTCAGAAGAGGTAAGCCTAACCATAGGTGCCTGACAGTGGAATAATTCCCTCTTCCTAATGAATACACACTTGGCTTTGGTCAAACCAAGCAATCATAAGTTGGTGTGGGGCAGGACAAATAACTGATGGCCACACAAGCATTTGACTGAAAGCTATTGTAGGCGTAAGGCATCAAGAAACCACCAATTGGCTACATGTAAGATGATGGGATGTTGCTTTTAGCCTGTTTAGACAGGCTGACCACAATTCCGTGTGCACATACAATATTATTGTATTAGTGTTCCTGATCGACTAGTGTAAATAGGCCCAAAGACAGGTTCGAAAACACTCAACAACTGCTCCCTTTTGTGTTTGAACCAGGTTCATTGGTTCTTATGTCTTATCATTTCTTCTAGTTTGTTCCCCACCATTGTCTATGACTGCGATAAGTGACAGTATCTCAGAAAGTGCTAAATATTGTAGTTTTTAGCTACTCAAGATCCTTATAAGATCCCTATCCCATAAAGTCCAGACCAGTATTTGTAAAGTGCTCCCTAACTGGAAGAAAACTCTATAGGGGTTTTTAAAATGATATTCTAGTGGCCTAAAATGCAGAGTAATACATTTGTAATACAGCTGCTGTAAGTGATCACCTTTTCGGTCAACAATCCGCCATTATGTATGGTAGCAAGTTATCTCATCACATGGCTGCAGCGCCAACTACTACCTACTAATGGGGTCTGTCACCATGCTGCATTGTCAAGAAGAGGCGACAGGTGACATGGAATGGGAAAGAATTGTTAAGGTTGAGTAATTAGAAAAAATTAATATTTTTACATTTTAGGATATTAAAAAGAAGGACTTATCCACACTTTCTGTGAATACAACAGTGTAATGATGGAAGGAGCACATCTGTTCTTTTTCAGGGTGGCGATTAGATTTCAGTGAACTTTGGACCCTAAAACAACTGATTCACTCAAGTTTTCTGTGTAAAAGGCTCAGCTAACACTGTCCAGTGATCACTTGTCAGCCGATAATACAGGAGTCTTTTATAGAGTCTGTCTGGACCAACACACAAGCCTTTTATTATCATTAAAAGTGCTGATGCCGCACATAAGGCACTACATATGGGGTGATAAAACAACACTAATGAATACCTCTACTTGTACAGATAATGAGGGTTCCTTTATAATCTCTAAGTAAATATAACATATCCGAAAGGAATCTTGAATCACTGATGTGTTTGTTCAGCGAGGTTCTCCCTCAACCTGACGCATTCATGACCATATGGTAAGCATGATACTTTTTGGTCAACTCAAGAGCTCACAAAAATTGTGAGATATAAACGGCAAAATGAAAAAATTCACCATCCTACAGAAAAATAGATGTACGGCAGCACGCCCAACTCGCTGGTTTCCGGAGGTCTGCCCCTTTCTCAAACCAGCTTCACTGTCCACAAGTTGTATGTGGTCCTTCAGCTTGTATTTGACTTCAATAGGACTGAGCTATATTACCATTCATAATCCTTGGGCAGAACTGACTGATTCTGAGAGAAGGCTGCCCTGATTTTCTGATATTGTACAACCCTTTCAGTTCTAGATTCCAGTTGGTATGAGATTTATTATCAGCAGAGTGGATCTGAAATAAAGTACTGGTCCTCTAGATTTGCTTGTACTGACCTGTTACCCTTTGTAGACATTTTGGTTCACTCTTATATCTCTGCCTACAAGTTTTGTTTGTCATGTGAATGAATCTAAGCCACCTCAAATGGTCATTTTATGCCTAATTTCCACTACGATAATCTTAACAAATATTTGTACAGTGTTGGAGATTATAAGAAAGAATTTCACTACATCCCGATGTTGTCCTCAAGTTCTCATTTTCTGTATAGATAATCTATGTGCCGAATATCTGCTCATTGTAGTGTTTGGGAAATGTACAATTATATTTATATCAAAATGGTGTCTGAGTGCTGTTTATTTCATCAGCAAGATTCTTTCTAGTAACCTTAGGCACGACATAAACAATCCTGGAAAACTTCATAAAGTAAATGGAAACCAAAATCTAAAATCTTTCTAATTTATACAGTACAATGCAAATGTTGACGCAAAATGCTTTCAAAAATTAGTTTTTTTTCATAAAATGCAAAGTGAATGAACAAAAGAGAAATCTAAATCCTATAATTTTTTGGTGTGACCACCCTTTGCCTTCAAATCAGTATCAGTGATTTAGGTCCACTTGCATGTAGTATTTGAAGGGAGTCAGCCGGGAGGTTGTTCCAAGCATCTTGGAGGACTAACCACAGATCTATGGATGTCACTTGTGCAAATATTTGTATCTCCATGTAATCCCAGACAGACTTGACCATGTTGCAATATCTTGACTTTCAGGACTTGTACTTCTCTACGCTGAAGATAGTTCTTAATGACATTGGCTGTATGTTTGGGGTTGTTGTCCTGCTGCAGAATAAATTTAGGGCTGATCAGATGCCTTTCTGATGATATTGCATGCTAGACAAGTATTTACCTGCATTTCTCAACAATCAGGACACCAAGAAATGGGCAACGTTGAAAACCGAATATGCAGTGGTCGGCCAAGGAACCTTGCTCTAAAGATGTTGCGTACAATTATGACTTATTAGGGTATGTGCAGACATCATCTTTTTTAGGCAGGTCTGCTCAGGAACCCACCTGAAAAAAAACACTAAAGAAATTATCAAGAGATTGAGCATCTGCATTGCTATGTCACGACTTGCTGTGCATGTGTTCAGTCTTTTTGAGCTTCTTTTAACAGCTTCAAGCTTTGAAAGCCACAAATTGGTTAATAAAAGTGACCTGACCATCCTTCAGGTGGCTTCCACTTATGGGTGTATACAAAATGTAAAAAAATCGGGGGGAATGCCGCAAAATACGCTTTAGGAAAATAGGAAAAACACCTTCTGGGTTTTCATGAAGCATCTTCTGCTTGAAAAACTCAACGTGTCCGCCAGCATCTAAAAGGTATGTGCACGTACCCTTAAACGAAGTCTGTTATCAGATTTTTGCAACTTATCGTAGTGCAGCATATTGTAGAGACAGAGATGTCACTTTCTGGGCAGTTTTCTGTAGTTTTGATAATCTTCTGATACAATGATGTAGTTCTCCATATTCATGAGCTCTATATAACCACGACCAAACCACTGATTGGCAGTTTTGTGCCTATGCTGAGGACTGCAGCAGATAAAACAGTGATTTTATAAAAACAAGAGCAAGCAGCCCGGTTAGTGATGCGTCACTGAAATCAGGGTTGTGCTGCTCTCAGATGGGTTAGCAAAAATTTTTAATTGTAAAATTGTAATTGTGTGTTTGCCATATTTTCTGTTGGGATAAAGCAAATGGGGGTGGCCACCTTGGAAAACTGCTGTACTTGCAAAATCAAGCAGTTGCTTGTCAATCACATAACAGCACTAGCTAATGGCGGCATTGTGTCCGCTCTATTTAACTTTCCCTTTTAGTTTTGCTATTGTTGGGTGTGTAACCTTTGTAGTTATACAGTAGAGCACAATTGCAGGTTATCAACTTACTCATATGAAGAGGCATTTCTACACTATATGCTATAAATATATAGCAGTTGTTGGTCCCACCAATGCAACCTGCAACTTTCTTGAGATCATGGTCCTGTTGTGCACTGCTGTCAGATAAGGTGGTCAGAATTCCCATTAATTTGTAACGGAATTCTGTTCACTTCTGTAATGGCAGCAGTGTGTAACAGGACTCTGTGTTACTGATTGATTCAGGTTCCAAAAGTGGGACTTGTATCTTCTATACATACAGTGGGTGAAATAGATTTTGAATACTGCACCATTTCCTAAGTAGTTATATTTCTAAATGTGCTATTCACATGAAATTCTCACCAGATGTCAGTAACAACCCATCTAATCAACACAGGCAAAGAAATCAAACCATAGATATCCATAAAATATGTGTAATAATGAGAGGTGGCACAGGAAAAAAGTATTGATTGCATGAAGGAGGAGAGGTGCATAACGCCATGGAAAGTCATGACACCAGCTGAAATCTATTGGTAATTAGAAAGTAATCCTGCCACTTACTGAAATATAATATCAGCTGGTCCAACTGATGGCCTATAAAAAATGTCTCATTACCAAGGGTGCCACACAAGAAACCGCTCTTGATGGGTAAAACCAGTGAGTTGTCTCAAGACCTTTGAAACCTTATTGTTGACATGTTTGGTATCTATGAACTCGTAATGACCTGGAGAATTATAATGGCAGGTCAGTTTTAGCATTTAATGAACCTAGCAAAAAAGCCAAACCAAAACAAATGTGGGATTGCCATTTTCTGTTACACGACATGGTAAATCCAATGGTATCGTTCAAAAGTACAATTCGTCCCACAAAAAATAAGCTCTCACATGGCTATATTGACTGAAAAATAAAAAAAGTTGTGGCTCTGGGAAGAAGGAGCGAAAAACGAAAACGCAAAACCGAAAAAAGGTCCGGTCATTAAGGGGTTAAGTGGGAGAACTTGCACAATTGGTGGCTGATTAAATACTTTTTTTCCCCACTGTATGCAAGCTCAGCACACAAGACTCCATTGCTGAACAAATAGCATGTTTAAGCTTGTTTAAAGTTTTCTTAGACTAGCCTGTAAAATACTGGGAGAACATCGTCTGGTCAGATGAGACCAAAATTGAACTCTTTGGATGCTATAATGCACACCATGTTTGAAGGCCAAAAGGCACTGCATATCACCCCAAACACACCATACCAACAGTTAAGTTTGGAGATGGGAATATCATGGCATCAGGTTGTTTTTCAGCATATGGCACTGGCAAACTTCATATAATTGAAGGAAGTATGAATGAACAAATGTACCAAGACAGGAAAGGTTTCAGAGAAACAAAATCTAGCTGCTAGATTGGCTGAGCCAATCACTTGACCTGAATTCTATGGAAAATTTATGGAAGGAACTAAAGCTCAAAGTTCATAGGAGCAAAGGGGACCTTCAAGATTTGAAGAGTGTGTGGAAGAATGGGCCAAAATCACACCTGAGCAATGCATGTGACTAGTTTCTCCATACCGGAGGCATCGTGAAGCTGTCATCACCAACAAAGGCTTTTGTATGACATTAAGTTTAATTAAGCATGTTCAATACTTTGTCACTGTTATATCTCATTATTACACAATTTATGGACATCTATGATTTGATTTCTTTGCCTGTGTGAATTGGATGAATTATCGTGTGTGAATCATCGACATTTGGTGAGAATTTCTTGTCAATAGCACCTTTAGAAATAGATTTTCTTAGAAAATCTGTGACACGTTCAATACTTATTTCATCTGCTGTATCTTGCTGATTAAATATAAATAATTTCTAGAATGTATGAGATGGGAAAGCATTATTAGCTAAAAAAGAAAAAAAACCTTTTGTGTATGGCTGTACAGATAGTGACCAGTTTCGACTTTCAACATTGCTAAAAATATTATGGGATGATTGATTCACTACAAATTGCAAATTGTAAGCAAGAATGCAAATTCATCAACCTTCTGGATTTCACTTTTGCAATTTGTCAATTTTTACTGGGCAAAGTCTGTGGTATATTCAAAGCACTTGTTCATCGAAGACTGCAGAAATATTCACACAGCCTGCTACAGATATTGCTGGGGTGAAAATTGACACTTTCCCTTGTAGTTGACTGGCTAAATATACTGTATTTCCCCTGGAATATTGTTAGTGCTGTTACTCCATGTACCCAGCTGCCTAGTCCCAGTGCCCAGCTTCTTGGTTTGTAATTTATTGCATGCATATTTTTTATGAATGCAAATCACACTTATTTTATGGTGAACAGTGATAAAGTTCCTAAAGGAGAAAAAATGTGGCGCTAGCTAAGCGTAGTAAGTAGACATATTCGGGTTCGACCGAACAGTTAAAAAAAAATAAATAAATAAATAAAGTTTGGGTTCGGGTACCAGAACAGGACCCGACCCCTAACCCAGACCCCAATCACTTGAATGGGGGGCTCAAACATCTACTGTTTGCCACGCTGTTATGTGCATGACAGCGCGGCAAACATTGCTTCTGATCGGCGGTAAAATAATTGGCATCAGGCTCACACTGTCATTTGACAGTGTGGGAACCGCAGCTGACCAGCAGTAGTGATTTTACCGCCGATCAGAATCAGTCTTTGCTGCGCTGTCATGACAGCGTGACAAGCACCCGGTGATCGGGGGACCGAACCCGAACAGTAACACGGACTTCCTGGTGAAGTCTGTGTTCGGTGTCGATGTCCAAACAGTAGGTGTTCGGTACGGACGCCAAACTTTACTGTTCGGCTTCACCCATTTTTAGTAGTAAGTTATTGAGAAGGTGAGTATCTATAGGAAATGGCTCACCTGTTGCGATTGTGCAAACAGAGCCACAACTCCAACTTGAAGTATGGATGTATTTGAAAAAGACTGCTGCCAACCTGGTGAGGAGGGATTAGACACGGAAACAGAAGTACCCCACAGCGTGGATACCAGAATGGAGGACTAGGGAATGGCGCTGTCTTTGCCATCGAGAGAAATCAAGGTGCAGAAACTACAGGTTGCTTGTAGTTAAAATTTTATTCAAACTGATATAAAACAAATACTATATGCACAATGTGTTTCAGCTGTTTGTAGCCTTGATGTGTATGGAGAAAATGAATTTGATCCTTCTTCTATAGCCCTTTCCCAGTGTTAAGAGAGGGAAGAGATGCAAAAGAGGAAGAGGAGTGATTAATTCTACATTGATCTTTAATATATGAAAACTTTATCTAAAAAAAACCTATTTGTAGTAAACATGTCAATCTAATTAAATTTCCATTTGAGAACTAAAATGTATAAAAAAATACACTTTAAAAAGAAATATATAAACATTTTAAAAATTCATGTTTGTCTTTTTTACTATTTTTATTGTATCTAATTTTTTTTTTTAGAATTTTTCTTTTTTTTAAAGAACAGAAGTGTATTTTTTGTAATACATTTTAGATTTTAAATGGGAATTTAATTAGATTGATAGGTTTCCTACAAATAGGTTATCACGCCTCCTCTTCCTCTCTTGTACCCTCTCCCTCTCTCACCCTGGGAAAGGGCTATATAAGAAGGGTAAAATGAATTTTATCCATACACATGAAGAATGCTGCAAACAGCTGAAACGTGTTGTCGTGTATACAGGTTTTTTTTGTTTTGTTTTATATCCGTTTGAATAAAATTTTACCTACAAGCAACCTGATCTTCCTGCACCTTGAATTCTCTTGGTGGCAAAGACAGCGCCATTCCCGGGTACTCCATTGTGGCATCCACTTGTTTTATGGTGCAATGCTTTCTATAGAAATGAAAAGTAACATAAAATGTAAAGAAGTTGTAGAGGATTAGTCGTGAAGCTTTTATTACTGTAGATAATTTTTTATACTAGCAGTTGATTAGTCTTTTTGTCCAGTGCATGGTCGTCTCCTTTCCCAGATTGGCCACTTGATGTCGTCTGTGTTCAAGAAACCATATTTGCCATTGCCCTTCTACAGAGTAAAATCTGTGCTGCTATTGTTCATGAACCCACAAAACTACAATGAACTACAAAAAAAAAAATCAGCACTACAAATATTTCCTTTATCACAAAGGTGAAAATTTTTTCCAGTATTTTCCAAACATTTTTGTAGCCTCAATATTCTTTTACTTTATCTATATAGTTATTATGGCTGTCTGGACCAGATCACATTCTCCTGATCATCATGATCATAACTATTGTCGCCAGAAATTGACAGAGGACTAGAGCAAAATTTAGACCCTGAATAATATTGATGACCTATTGAAGAGAACCAGTAAGGCCTGTTTCACACTTCAGTTTTTTGTGTCAGGTAAAATCCGCCAAAAAGGCGGAAAAGCGGATCCGTTCTTAACTGATGTGAACGGATGCCACCGGTTCCGTTTTTTGACGGATCCGCCGAATGAATTTTAAAGGAACCGCTGCCCGGGAAGGAGAGAGAGAGATTCCTTTCTCCAGGCATGCGCACTGTAAAATGCGGATCCTACAACAAAAAAAACGTTGCAGGGTCCGTCCAGGCATGCCGGCGGACGCAAAAAAATTGGCGGATCCGCAAAAAAACGGATCCAACGGATGGCCATCCGTCAAGATCCGCCGGTAATGCAACTCAATGGGGAAAAAAACGGATCCGCCAAAAGAAATGGCGGATCCGTTTTTTTCAAAAACCGGCGGATTTTGACTGATCAAAAACGGAAGTGTGAAACCAGGACTAAGCTCCCCTTGGCTGGACGGTTTTAGTAATTCCTTATACTCAAAAAAAACTTGCATATGAAAGGCAGACTCGCCAAATCCTGACTGATGCACTAGCAGGATGCAACAGGCCTCCATTGATAAAGGCTTAGGGCAGAACAGGTGCAACCCACTGATGAAGACAGCCAGTAACCCAGCAATGGAGGGGCTGTCTGCCTAGTGGGAACAATGCACACAGATAAGGCTTGCACAGGACATCAGTCACACAGTGCGGTGCAAAGTCTTATCTGTGTGCATTTTTCCCACTAGGCAGCCAGCTCCTCTATTTTCTTTTGGATACTGGCTGTCTTCATCAGTGGGTTGCACCTGTGCTTCCCTAAGCCTTTATCAATGGAGGTCTGCTGCATCCTGCTAGTGTATCAGTCAGGATTTGGTGAGTCTGCCTTTCATATGTAAGGTTTTTGAATTTTTTCTTATGTTAGTAATTCCTTATACTCCATGCATCTTCAAACATAAGCAATTTATGGTTCATGTCATGTACAGACCGTAAATTCCAAATTAGCTTCTGGTCTCCTGACATGAACGAACAGTCTCACGGGCATATATGAGACTGGGTGTGGATCTCCTGCGCCAAACTATCAATCAGAAAATAGTTGTGAAACAGATTAGAGAAAATGATCTTGGAGACTAAAAAAACTGGAAGAACTGTTTTCTTTTTAAGAACTTAGCATTATGCTGTTCCGAAAATGCTCAGCCAGTCTTGAAAGGTTCTCCTGGTGGCATGTGTCTGCCCATAGTATAATTCACCAAGTGTAACGGAAACAAAGCCCGTAAGGATATTACCAGCACCGCCCCATAGATGGCTCCATACAACAGCAGATAACTTGTATTCTGCAATGTTTTAGTAGGTCACATTTTTGTATGTTGGAGATCTAGTCTGCAATCATTTACTTATAATTGTTATTAAACACGTTGGTACATCTTCACGTGGATTAAAACGAATTAGAAGTTCTGCTGTTTTCTGAGTACTCAGGCTGTGTTCACTTGTTGCGGTTTTGCTGCTTTTTACAGTACAAGCAAAAGCTATGAGAGTTCAGAAATCTCATGCAAACACATCCTTTTCCTGACTGAATTGGAGAACCACTGCTTTCTTGAAAACTGCACCATGTCACTTCTTTCAGCTTTTTTGTATTTTTTTTTACTCCTAGAAAGCAATGAGTAAGTGCAAAACATTGCCACCAGTTTTTGCTGCATTTTTTGTGAAAAAAACGCAAAGACAGCAGGATGTGAGACCCATTTATTTTTAGAAATCACCTGCAAGTCATGAAAAGCATAAACAAGTGCAGAAAGAGGCCAACTCCACTGATGTTAGACATTTTCTTCCCTAAATCTTATTATGCCATATATGTCTGATAGATAATGGGTCCTATCTCTGAGACTGCTACCTATAATCAGGATGTTCCGCAATTCCTACCTGTTGTATTCCTCATAGATGTCTGTGGGTGTGCTCACAATAGTTGTGGTTCACAGAGTATTGGGCACCTATGGCATATCCTGTGGACATGGTGTAACGGGGTCTTCTGTGCTGTAATACCTATTTACATTACCACCCCGTTTCGCTGTAATACCAATTTACATTACCACCCCGTTTCTCAGGAGGTCCACTCTGCTTTTCCTCACTTTTGAATGAAGGGTGCTGGCTCGAAAGGCTTTGTAACATGGGAACATATAAAAGATCACTGCTTCTCCACGTATTTCCAGTGTGACATTTTACTCATCGGTCTCAGAATATATATACATACAGAGGGCAGGACAGTCAATGTGTCGGGCCAGTAGATAACAGGCTCCAATTTAAGACGCCAGACGTACATTACAATAGCCGTGGAATTTACAAAGGTGGGGGGAGGTCAGAAGTGGGATATCTGGTTTACCTCTGCCCAGGGGGGCAGCCGGTCAGTTGCTGCATTAAGGGCATACATCTCACACCTATCATACATGCATCTCCTATTTGGGGTGCTGGGGGGTTCTGTACCACGGTTCCCCCTTTTCAGCGATGCGATCGGCATACACAGTCTGATCCTTAATTGATCGGCTTGGGGATGACTGAAGTCTACGGGGTTGGTACAAGTTCCATTTGTCGACTTAGTCCCTTGGCATTACCTTTTTTTTTTGCCGGGTCTGTAGTGGATGATGAAGTCTAGAGGTTGTAAGGCTAAACTCCACCGCAGTAATCGGACGTCTCCAGAGACCCGATTATGCCACACTAGGGGATTATGGTCCGTTAGGAGGGAAAACTGTCGTCCATACAAATATGGTTGTAACTTCTTGAGTGCCCGTACTACTGCCAGGCACTCCTCGATGGCCGCATAGCTTACTTCGCTGGGCAGTAGTTTCTGACTCAGGTAAGCTACCTGGTGGTCTTGACTGTCCGGCCCGACTTAGCTCAGCACTGCCCGAATCCAAACATAGAAACGTCTGTGTGAACAAGGAAACATTTAGTTGGATCGGGTGCGGCCAATACCGGGGTATTTGTGAGGGCGTCCTTTAGTTGGCGGAAGGCTTCCTCACACTCGGGTCCAGGTTACCTGGTGGGTGAGGTTCTTGCAGGTCAGATCAGTGAGGGGCTTGGCTATGCTGCTGTAATTGGGGAAAAATCTATAATACCCGGCTGTCCCTAGAAATGCGATGACCTGGGTTTTAGTGTTTGGGGTGGGCCATTTGGCTATTATTTATTGTTATAGCGCCATTTATTCCATGGCAGTTTACATGTAAGGAGGCGTATACATAAAAACAAGTACAGTAATGTTAAACAATACAAGTCATAACTGGTACAGGAGGAGAGAGGACCCTGCCCGCGAAGGCTCACAATCTATAAGGGATGGGTGAAAATACAGCGAGGGTAGAGCTGGTCATGCAGCGGTTTGGTCGATCGGTGGTTACTGCAAGTTGTAGGCTTGTCGGAAGAGGTGGGTCTTCAGGCTCTTTTTGAAGGTTTCGATGGTAGGTGAGAGTCTGATATGTTGTGGTAGAGAGTTCCAGAGCAGGGGTGATGCGCGAGAGAAATCTTGTATGCGATTGTGGGAAGAGGAGATAAGAGGGGAGTAGAGAAGGAGATCTTGTGAGGATCGGAGGTTGCGTGCAGGAAAGTACCGGGAGACGAGGTCACAGATGTTCTGAGGAGACAGGTTGTGGATGGCTTTGTATGTCATGGTTAGGGTTTTGTACTGGAGTCTCTGGGCGATGGGGACTATGGCCTCAATCTTGTCTGGTTCTGGTCGCTGTTTCCCACTTCCCACCCAATGTCCTAAATACTGAACCTCTGCTTTGCCCACGTGACACTTGTTGGGGTTCAAGATGATTCCGGCCTTGTGGATCCTGTCCAATACTGTCTCTAGGTGATTTAGATGCTCATCTCATATCGCGCTGTAGATGGCGATGTCATCCAGGTAGGCACAAGCATAGTCCTGAAGACCATCCAGATGCTGGTCAGCCAGTCTCTGGAAGGTCGCAGGAGCATTCTTCATCCCGAATGGCATAACTCGAAACTGGAATAGGCTGAACAGGGTGACAAATGCAGACTTGGAAATAGCGTTAGGACTTAGGGGGATCTGCCAATAGCCTTTGCATAGATCGATGGTGGTCAATATTTTGCCCCCGCCAGCCAGTCTAACAACTCATCCATCCATCACCATTTTCTCATTTAGCTTGCGATAGTCTACACAAAACCGGGTAGTCCCATCCTTCTTGGGCACTAACACTACGGGGGATGCCCAGGGACTATCTGCCTCTTCAATGACCCCCTAAACGCAATATCTCTTGAATCTCTTGTCGCATCCCTTCTCGTACAGACTCAGGGACGCGGAAGGGGGGTTGTCTCAGGGGGTCTGATCCTGGGTCTCAACCTTGTGTTGTGCCAGGCGGGTGTTCCCCGGTCTCCCCAAAAACATCCTCTGTCGCTGCCTCAACAACGCCTCCGCCTGCTGTCTCCCGGGGCCCTAGGTTTTCTCCCAAGTGTACCTGGTCCCATGTTTTAGACTGAGTCCTCTCCTCTAAGACATAAGGCAAGGGGAGTCCTGCTAAATCCTCTGCTTCGGGTGCACAGATGGCCACTACCTCTTCAGGGCACTCCCGGTAGGGTTTCAGCATATTCACGTGGAACATGCGGATAACCCTGGGGTCATCACAATCGGTGACATTGTAGGTGGTGTCTGCTATTTTCCCCACTACCTGGTAGGGCCCCTGCTATGCAGCTTTGAACTTGTTCTGCCTAGTTGGTTCTAACACCAGGACCTTCTGTCCTATCTCAAAGGTGCGTTCTCTGGCCCTCCGATCGTACCATACGCGCTGGCGCTGTTGGGCCGCCTACATGTTCCCAAGTACAGCCTGAGTCCGCTCCTGTAGGCGGTCCTGGAATTCCAGCACATAGGGCACAATAGGTTCTCCTTCTATGGTTCCCTCCCCTTCCCGGTGTTCTCTCAAGTCTAGGGGTCCCCTAACCCACCTCCCGTATAACAGTTCGAATGGGGAGAACCCCATGGATTCTGGGGGCACCTCCCGATAGGCAAGCAGGAGGTGTGGCAAGAATTTTTCAAAGTCCCTGTAGGTCCTGGTAAAAGTCCCAATGAGTTGTTTTAATGTTCCGTCAAAACGTTCACACAACCCATTGGTTTGCAGGTGGTACAGGGCCCTTTTAATGGACTTTACACTGCACAGCTTCCACAGTTGGTTGGTCACCTCTGCTATAAACTGGGTACCTGTCATGATCCAGGTTGGATCTGACAGAGTAAATTCACAAAGTAACTTTTTCTTTTCCCTTGGCTGTGTGCGCCAAAGGTGGTTTTGCCCCCGGTCACCATTAGGGTCATTGCACTGTGGTGCTTTCAGTTGTAGTTTTCTCCCCGGTGGCCATTAGGGTCATTGCACTCTGGTTACCTTAGTTTGTGCACGTGATTATGTAACAGGTGTGAGTGCTCTATAAAAGAGTATCAGGTGTGTTAATCACGGTTGGTGATAAAGTATTCATTTGCAAGCAAGCCTGGTTGAAAGATGGAGCTAAAGGAGAGTCACGGGCAGCTGAGTGAGATTCCTGGAGTGTCAGCTATGGTGTCTGCAAGGAGTGCTAGCATGGCGTGGTGGAGTCGCAGTTAAGGTGTCAGTAAGGAGTTTGTGCATGGATTGGTGGAGTGGCAGCTGCGGTGTAGAGCTGCACTCAAAATGCTGGATTTGGTTGCTGAGAGCTGGACTCAAGCATGCTGGACTTTTTGGCAGAAAAGCAGGACTCATTTTCGGGACTCTGTTTCTGGACAGCTGCACACAGGTGTGGACTCTTTGCTCCAAGGCTGCACTATGATGCTGAGAAGGTCCGTTTCTGGACAGCGCACCCAGATGTCGGACACAGTGGAGGAAAAGATGCATGCAGGTGGTGGGCTCTGTTGCTGGGAGCGTAAGCAACGGAGCAAAGCTAAGTGGTGTTCCCCTGTTTTGTCACTTTTCCTTATGTGTGTTTAGTGCAGTGGTGGGATTAGTTTCTGCACCGACCAATTCCCTAGTGAGGGTTTAGGTGCAGGGCGAGTCAGGGTTTTGAGGCTCCTGATCGTCGCCCGGTGCGGAACCGGCCTAGGGAACGTTAGGAGTGTAGAGACACTGACTCAGGGGAGTGCAGGAGGTCTCCACATCCCCATTCCCTATCACAGGGCCGCCATTGTTATTGTTACCCAGGTCTTCCCCATTCCCTTTCTCTTATTGTATTAGTTACCGGCCTGCGGGCCGCGTCACATACAACAGGACGCGGCACGTGGAATTGTCCTATCAGTTACCAGCCTGCTGGCCGTGTCACTCAGGACGGGGCACGTGACAGTACCCTGGTCCAAGATAACCTCCCGGGGAAATCCAACCCGTGAGAGAACCTGGAGCAGGGCAGCCGCCACTGTCTCTGCCAGTATGTTAGGTAATGCAACCGCCTCTGGATACCATGTGGCATAATCTACCACTGTCAATATATACTTTTTCCCTGACGGACTGGGTTTGGCTAACGGCCCTATCAGATCGACAGCTACTTAGCTAAATGGCTCGTCCACAGTGGGGAGGGGGTGTAGTTTGGCCTTGCAGTGATCTCCCTCTTGCCAATGCGCTGGCAACTGTCACAGGTCTGGCAGTACTGATGAACATCATAGGTTGCCCCCGGCCAAAATAAGTTTTGTGTCAGACAATGCCTGGTGCGACTGACGCCGATGTGCTCGGCTAAAGGTATGTCATGAGAGATTCGCAGTAGCTCCTGCCTATACTTCTTGGGCACTACCAGCTGTCGTTTTATAGTGGGGCTCGTCCCTGTGTGGCGCTGCTCTGTAACCTGGTAGAGGAGTCCCTGATGCCATACAAACTGTTCCCCTTCCAGTACTCCTCTCCCCTCCTGTGCCTTCCCCCGATACCCCTGTAATGAGGGATCCTCAAGTACCTCCCTTTTAAACTCAGCTGGGGGGCCCAAGAAATGTGTCTGGCTATGGGAATACGTGTAGGGCTGGGGTGTCTTACCTGGGCCTCCTCTGAGTGTGATTCCACCTCCGCAGCTCGAGCTTGTCTCCGGGTGGTCACAGGATAGGTCTCAGCCAGAGGGGCGACCGAGAATGCTGACAACCTGGGCCCTAAGTCATTTCCCAGCAAGACGTCTGCAGGCAAATCCTCCATCAGGCCGACCTCAACAAGGCCATCCCCGACTCCCCAGTTCAGGTGAATCCTGGCAGTGGGACGTCGATGTATGGCTCCCCCTGCTACACGGACGACTACTGTCCGGTCCGTCTTCTCTTGGTCCTGGACGAGATGAGGCTTTACAAGGGTCAAAGTTGCTCCGGAATCTTTGTCCCTGCATACATTTCCCATTAACCCACACCACCTGTCGATGCTATTGTCGATTATCTGCCAGCACGGGGTCTACTTCATGCAGCACTTCCTTCATCTCTTGCATCCCCAGATTAGTCCTAGCCCCCAATGCCGGGTCAGCTTCGCCTTGGTAGTAGTGTACAGCTGCCCGGTTGACAGTAGCCGTTCCCGCCTTTGGTCACTGGGTACGCTGAGTCCGGTTGGGACATTGTCTTTGCAGGTAGCCCAGCTGATGGCAGGTGTGGCATCGCACCCCAGGGGGACTCTGTTAAGCCAGGGTTTTAGCTGGTCCCCCGACAATCTTCTGTGGTTTAGGGGCCTCCAGACCCATGGGAGGGCCCCTAGTGACAGTCTTTGATCCTGTCAACTGAGACCTCCTGGCATCATGATGTTCATCGGCCAGACGAGCGGCCTCCTCAAGAGTCACTGGCCATCTGTCCTGAAGCCATTCTTGTGTCTTGGGGTTTAGTCCAGTAAAGAATCGCTCTAATGAGAAGAGCTGGAGGACGTCCTCCTTAGTGGTTGCTTGGCTCCTTTGTACCCACTGTAGCAGTGGCCGCCGTAGTTTACAGTCCCATTTAGCCTGGGTATCTTACTTGTTTTATAAGTCTGCGGAACTTTTGGCGGTATGCCTCTGGTGTCAGCACATAACGGGCCAAGATCACTTCTTTGACCCGCTCATAGTCCATACAGTTCTCATCAGGTACCGTGCGATAGGCGTCCGCTGCCCGGCCTGTCAGCTTGCTGGCCAGAACCTGAACCCAATCCTCTGGCTTCACTTGATGAAGGGCACACTGCCGCTCAGAGTCTGGCAGAAAGCCATCAATGTCTTCCTCTGCCTCCCCCAACTGTCAGAAGGCATTATACTGGATTTTTTTGTGGCTTACTGCTGACGGTACCTGGGCAGAGGCCAGAACTCCCCCTGCTTGCTGACACTCTCCGCTCTGCCATCTCCATCTTGGCTAGCTCTATCTTGGCTAGCTCTACTTTGGTCCGCTCTGCCATCTCCATCTTGGCTAGCTCTATCCTGATCTGCTCTGCCATCTTTTCCTTCAGATCAGTACGCACATCAGCCATCACCTCTCATACGATCTCTACTGCAGGGTTTGGGCCATAGAACGCGAGTCTGCTCTTTACCTCCCTCTGGAATTCAGTCTCTTCCATGTGCACATTGGAGGGCGCTGCACCATCGTGTTCCATGATGGCTGCTATCAAATCCACTTTTGTTTTGTTGCTGGCGATTAACCCTTGAGCTTCCACCAGGTCTTTTAATGTATTCCTCTTTAACTTCTGGTAGTTGTTTTCCATTTAGTCCTTTACTCCTATAGATGAGGTATCATATCCCGCTGCTGCCACCAGTGTAACGGGGTCTTCTGTGCTGTAATACCTCATTATTCGGACTCCCATGACAGCACCACGAGAGAGGGGATCCGCCCTTCAGGAACAGGAAACCTACAGATACAAAAGGGCGGCACCTCTCCCACGCATCAGTTGGTTTCCTGTTCCTGAGGGGATGGGATCCTACAGAAGACCGGATCCCAGGGCCGGCCAGCCGATACAGGTAGTGAGGGAGTCTCCTACCTCGGCCTGGTGCGGAACTCCTGGAAGACGCCACAGTGGCCCAGGATGGGTGGCACGGTGGTGGCGTATGCAGCAGGGAGCGGCGTCCAGAGGAGGTCCGTCTCCAGGGTAAGGCCGCCGCCGGTTAGTATGCCCCCCCGGGGGCTCCCGGCTCCGGCGGCGCAAGTGCAGTGGTAACGGGGGCCGGCGCGGCTGCGGGGTGCTGAGACCGGGGAGCGCTGCATTCCAGAGCGCCCGGGCGTCCCGCGTGACTTCCGGTCACGTCGGGGTCGCGGTGACGTCAGGGGGCGGGCGGAGGATGCGCTTCCGGGTCGGCGGTGCCACTGCGCAGGAGTGAGAAACCAAGATGGCGGCGCCCATCATAAACGCCGATAAGCGTCGGCTCTCCGGCCAGGTGCGGCACCAGCTGGGGAAGGGAGCTCTATTAACAGTGGTGGAAGAGTCGCCCGCGGTAGCGGCGAGTTTAAGGGACATAGGGCAGAGATGAAGGAAACCCTAAAGTCTTTGTCCCAGCCGGAAAGTCTAAAGGGCGGGGTCCCGGTGGAGTCCGATTCCTCGGCAGAATGGAGGAGTTGTAGAGACTCCCAGGCTTCATCTCCCTCGTCCTCCTCAGGAGAAGAGGACTCTGGGTGGTTTTGTGTGCCACTTGACCGAGTAGACAAGCTGGTCAAAGCAGTCAGAGGGACAATGGAAGTAGAGGAGCCTAAGCCCCAGTTATCCATGCAGGATGTCATGTTCTGGGGGCTGGAGCAGAGGAAGCGTAGAGTCTTCCCATTAAATCAGATAATCCAGGATCTGATCCACAGAGAGTGGAAAAAAACGGATAAAAGAGGGTCGCAACCACCAGCCCTCAAACGCAGATATCCCTTCGACGATCCGGCAGTGAATACTTGGGACAAGGCCCCCAAATTAGATGCAGCCATTGCGAAGGCATCGAAAAGATCCTCGCTACCCTTTGAGGACATGGGATCCCTTAAAGATCCCCTAGACAGGAAGGCAGATACCTTCCTTAAGAATACCTGGGAAATGGCTGCCGGGTCCTTAAGACCAGCAGTGGCATCAACATGCACGGCCAGGTCCATGATGGTCTGGTTGGACCAGTTGGAGTCGTAATTAAAACAGGGTACGTCGAGGCAAACAATTCTTGGGGCCCTACCAACAATCCAAGAGGGAGCAGCATTCCTAGCAGATGCCTCGGCAGATGCAGTAAGAATGGCCGCCAGGGCAGCAGGTCTCTCTAATGCGGCTCGTAGAGCCCTGTGGCTAAAGTGCTGGCAGGGAGACATTCAGTCCAGGGCGAAGCTCTGTACTATTCCGTGTGAGGGTGAATATTTGTTCGGCGCAGTCCTGGACGAACTGCTTGAGAAGGCTGGGGACAACAAGAAAAAATTCCCAAATCTGGTCTGCGTCCTACCGACTTCCATTTGGTAGAAGGAGATTCGGTCAGGGGAGAAGGCGCAATTCTTCGCCTATTAGAGACCGTCCCAGATGGGAAGATAGAAGGAGAAGAGGTACGGGCTACATGTTCAGACGCTCGTCGAGAGATCGAAAGAGACAGAATCAATGACTAGTAATTCCCGTGGGGGGTAGACTGTCATCCTTCCTCCCGACATGGTTACAGATTACAAATAGTGACTGGGTGCGCAAGGTAATATCCACCGGGCTTAGATTGGAGTTTACCCAGGTCCCGCGGGATACCTTTAAACCAACTCCTTTAAGATCTTCACCCCTCGAACAAGCAGCTTTAGAAGCGGAGCTCTTGAGCCTATGCCAGAAAAACGTCCTGATAGAGGTTCCAGAATCTGAGAGGAAGAGGGTTCTACTCTCCCTTATTCCTAATCCAAAAACCTGATAAAACATTTAGAATGATTATTAATTTACGTTTCCTTAATGAGTTTTTGGTTAATCGTACTTTTAAGATGGAGTCCATCAATACAACAATAAAAATATTGTTTAAAGGGTGTTTTATGGCAGTCATAGATTTGAAAGATGCGTACTATCATGTACCTATCCATGCAGATTTCCAGCAGTACCTGAGAGTGGCGGTTTCAGTAGACGGCACAGTCCGTCATTATCAGTATAGAGCCCTTCCCTTTGGTCTCTCAGCAGCGCCCCGGGTATTTACAAAAATAGTGGCCGAGGTTATGGCTCATTTACGGGAAGTGGACATCTTAATTGTTCCATATTTAGATGATTTTTTGATTGTGGGAAAATAGGTGGGCCATTGTATATCCCAGATACAAAGAGCTAAGTCCAGGTTAGAAAACCTCGGATGGATATTAAACTACGAGAAATCCTGACTCCAGCCCTTAAAGATACAGAAGTTTCTAGGCTTACTATTAAATTCAGAAAGCAGTGTCTGTTGCCATTGGATAAATTGCAAAAGATACAGCAGCAGGTTCTTCGGGCGATTGATAATCCTTCTATGACTCTCAGACAGGCCATGTCCCTGTTAGGCTCTCTAACCTCATGCATCCCAGCAGTCAGGTGGGCACAATTCCATACTAGAGCCCTTCAGAAGGACGTCCTGGTTAATAGCAGGGCCTTGGAAGGCTCCTTACAGGGTCGAGTGTTGCTAAGCCCCTCAGCTGTTACATCGCTTAGATGGTGGCTCGATGACGAGAACCTAGCCTCAGGGGTGCCCTGGATAACGCAGATAACCCGTATTATAACCACAGACGCTAGTCCCTTCGGTTGGGGGGCCCATATGGGGGACATAGTGGTACAGGGACATTGGGATTCTGATGCTGAGATCTCATCCAACCAGAGAGAGCTATTGGCGATAGAGCGGGCAGTCAAAAAACTCATTATGTACCTACAGGGCCATCACGTGAGGATACTCTCGGACAACCAGGTAGCGGTAGCATATGTCAACCACCAAGGTGGAACCCGCTCCGACGCCCTGATGCGGATAACAGAACGTCTCCTTCAGATAGCAGAGGAAAGTTTTCTATCTTTAACGGCCCTCCACATCAGAGGAAAGGACAACGTGAAGGCAGACTTTCTAAGCCGCAAGGCTCTAAAGCAAGGGCTTTGAACAGGGATATTTACCACCAGATTGTCTGCAGATGGGGTCAGCCAGAGGTAGACCTCTTTGCCACCAGAGAAAACAGGAAAGAAAAATCGTTCTGCTCTCTGAATCCCAGGGAAAATCAACTGGCAGTGGATGCCCTCCTGATAAGATGGAACTTTTCTCTGGCATACGCCTTCCCGCCATTAAATCTTCTACCTCTGGTAGTAAGGAAGGTCAGGGAAGATCGGGCAAGAGTCATATTAATTGCCCCCTTTTGGCCCAGGAGGACCTGGTTCGCATGGTTGAGGACCATGTCGGTATGCGATCCCTGGGTACTGCCAAACCTTCCGGATCTCCTCTACCAGGGGCCAGTCAGCCACCCACAAGTAGCGGGACTCCATTTGACGGCGTGGTGTTTGAGAGGACACTATTAAAGGATAGAGGGTTCTCCAAGAATTTAATTGATACCCTCCTAAAAAGCAGGAAACTAACTTCCTCCCTAATCCGACCAACCTTAAGGAGCAAAAACTTCAGGCATTAGATATTTGGAGATGCTTACTTAAATATTTAGCAGCCACGGATCCTTGGAAGAAGGAGAATGCATTATTCCTATCCTTCCAAGGTCCCAGGAAAGGTTGTAGGGTATCGAAACGCACATTAGCAAGGTGGATTAGGGAGGCTCTCTCTTGCCTACACAGCAGGTGGAGGTCCGGCTCCGCAGAACCTGAGGGCGCATTCCACTCGTGCCATGGCATCATCTTGGGCAGAAAGATCTGGAGTGTCAATTGATCAGATATGTAAGGCGGCCACCTGGTCATCTCCTTCCACCTTTTTTAACCACTATCGGTTAGACATAGGTGCCTCCTCAGATCTCACCTTTGGGCTAAGGGTGCTGCAGGCTGTAGTCCCTCCCTAAATTAATTTTACATCTCTGTAATTCTCTCGTGGTGCTGTCATGGGAGTCCGAATAAAGTATTAAGTTACGTACCGGTAACGGTATTTTTCGGAAGCCTATGACAGCACCCTTAGTTCCCTCCCTTGTTCACATATAGGGGTGCACTCCTTTAGAAGATTGTCCACAATTTACTGTATGAGGGAGATGATATAAAAATATTTCTGGTAAATAAGGTAGGTTGTATATATTATATGTTGTGTACTAACCATGGTAGCCTCTCAAGCTCTGTAATCCAACTGTTGCGTGGGAGAGGTGCCGCCCTTTTGTATCTGTTGGATTTCCTGTTCCTGAAGGGCGGATCCCCTCTCTCGTGGTGCTGTCATGGGCTTCCGAAAAATACCGTTACCGGTACGTAACTTAATACTTTACCACCCTGTTTCTCAGGAGGTCCACTCTGCTTTTCCTCACTTCTGAATGAAGGGCAATGGCTCAAAAGGCTTTGTAACATGGGAACATATAAAAGATCACTGCTTCTCCACGTATTTCCAGTGTGACAACATTTTACTCATCGGTCTAAGAATATATATACATACAGAGGGCAGGACAATCAATATGTGTCGGGCCAGTAGATAACAGGCTCCAATTAAGATGCCAGACGTACATTACAATAACCGTGGGATTTACAAACGTGGGGGTAGGTCAGAAGTGGGATATCTCGCTTACCTCTGCCCAGGGGGCAGCCGGTCGGTTGCTGCATTAAGGGCATACATCTCACATTACACCTATCATACATGCATCTCCTATTCGGGGTGCTGGGGGGTTCTGTAACACATGGCATAATTTGTAATGATGGAAACTGCTTCTTAACAGCAAAATTCACATATTTACATTTTATAATTAGAGAAGTTCAATGTGTAGACCACAGTCAAGGAACAACTGAAGCAAATTAAAACATCTTTGCAAATTATATCCTCCAGTGACACTGAACTAAGAAACAATGTACAGTGTTGAGAGACTAGTGGATTAAGAATTAATGAATTTTGTACAGTTTAGCCAAAAGCTATGAGACTGACACATTTTGCTTTTCACAAAGTTCGCAACCTCAGTTTTTATAGGGACAATTTGTATTAACTTCGGATTGTTATGAAGAGTGATGACATTAAAAAAAATTGCAGTGTCATTCCTGGACATGAGAGAATCTGTCCGTAGGATTTCACCCCCTCACCCCCCCAAAAAAAATATGTATATGCATGTGTAGCTCTTTCAAAGACAAGTCCGGCAGTACCTTTACATTGCCAGTCCGTTCCTCTGACACTGAGAAATCAGCATTTGAATTGATCTGCAAATGATGCTGAAGATCTACTTATAGATCTGAAACCTCTGTCGCTCCAGCTCTATTTCTCCCAACCAGCACCGTGGTTGCCTCCTGCTTGACTGACAGCCTTTATGTTGTGTGACTTCAGACAAAGAAGCCATCAGTCCCAACAGGAGGAGGAGCTGCTGGCTAGGGAACAGAGCTGGAAAAGACAGAGACTTCAGATCTACAGCCTCATTTGAACATCAGTTCAATCGCTGATTTCTCAGGAACGGAGGAACAGACTGTCTAGGTAAAGGTGTTGCTGGACTTGTCATTGAAAGAGCTACATGCACACGCAAATAGTTTGGGGTGTGAAATCCTGCTGACAGATTCCCTTTAATCACACAAAAAAAACATTCAAAGAGAACAGTTCAATTGCTGTGAAGAAGGCTTCAGGGCCCCCAAGAAAATCTAGCAAGTATCAGGACCATCTCCTAAAGCAGATATAGCTATGAGCTTGGTTGAACACACCAGTGCAGTGCTTGTTCAGGAAAGGCATCAGGCATGTGTCAGTGCAGTCTTCCATGCAGTGAGATGTTTTAGGGGGCTGATTTGGTGTCAAGAAGACCAACAAAGAAGCCTCTTCTCTCCAAGAAAATCAAGTGCAAACAGGAAAGATATATATCTTTGTTACTGTGTTAGCCAGTAGATAGAAGAACATTTAGAATTGAGAGGCCTCAGTGGTTAATACCTTTTAATGGCTAAGGCCGGAGTCACACTAGCGATTAAATCGGACGAATGCAATGCGATAAAAAAATCGCATCGGTTCCTCGGACAGAGACAATCGCAGCATGCTGTGATTGTCACCGATTTTCGGATCGGATTCGCCAATGCAAGTCTATGGATGCGAATAAAAATCGCATTGAAAAAGCACCACACGTGTGACTTGCGATTAAATCGCAAGACTTCTCCAGGTCAACAGGAAAGAGCATCAGGCATTGGCATTGGATGTCAATTTGATGCTTAGATGCGAATAAAATCGGTTCATCGCCGGAAAATCGGATGACAGACGGATCTCTGGACAAGAAATCTTTGTGCGATTTTTGTACCGTTAAAATTGTACCGATTTTTTTTTAATCGTTTGGTGTGACTCCGGCCTAACTGAAAAGATGGTAACACATTGCAAGCTTTCGAGACTACTCAGGTCTCTTCATCAGGTGTGTAACCATCTTTTCAGTTAGCAATTAAAAAGTATCAACCACTGAGGGCTCTCAATTCTAAATATTCAAGTACAAACAGACATTCTGCAGGAGGTACAAGGATTAAACTGCAGAGGACTGTGGGAAAGTTATTTTTCTGATGAAGCTCCTTCAGACTGTTTGGAACATCAAGAAGAATGATTGTTCAGAGAAGAAAAGGTGAGCACTACCAAAGGTAAAGCATTCTAAAATCATTTATTTGTAAGGTTAGGTTACTTTTCATCTTAGGCTAAGTGCACACGCTGCGCATTGGTCTGCGGATTTGTATCTGCGAAACCGCAGGTAAAATGACCTGCGGTTTTACCTGCGGATTGGCCTGCGGTTTATCACCTCTACAATGGAGGAGATGGTAAACCGCAGCAGAATCCACAGAAAAGAAGTGACATGTCATTTCTTTCTGCGGATTCAAAACCGCAGCTTTTCCGCAGTTAAAAATCCGCAGCATGTGCACAGCAGAATGTAAATCCCATAGATTTACATGCTACTGTACATTGTCTGCAGAACTGCTGCGGATCCGCAGCAAAAACCGCAACGTGTGCACATAGCCTTTGAGTGGACTCACTCACAATTTTGCCCTAGAACCCTGCCATGAAAAAAGAATGGTATCTAAATATCCTGCAGTAACAACTTCTCAAAATAATCCAGGAGCAATTCTGGCGATGAGTAATGCTTTTTCCAGCAGGATGGAGTCCAAAAATGGCAAAAGTGATAACAAAGGGGCTTTGTGAACAAAACATTGACATTTTGGGTTCATGGCAACAAATCTCATGAGATCACAATCCCATTAAGTTGCTGTGGTTAATTTTCAAAAAGCGGGTGGATAATCAACACAGAAATTGTGATAAACTCTGAGTGCTGATTATTCCTGAATGGGTTGTCAATATTCTGGGTTTAAGGCCCTTTTACATTTAGCGATGCACCAGCGATCCGACCCGGTCAGGATCGCTGGTTCATCGCTAAATGATCGCTAGTGAGCTTTCATACAGAAAGACCTCACAGCGATGCAGCAGCGACGCAGCGCACGATACTCACCTTTCACACACAGCGATCCTGACGTCCTCCCGCCCGCCTCCACGCGTCGCTCGTCGTCACAGCAGGAAGTCTCAGCAGGAAGCGCCCGACGAGAAATGGAGCCGGACATTCTCGCGTGATCAGCGATGGACAGCGGGGGAGCCGGTCGCTGGTAAGTATCACACATAGCGATATCGCTAGCAATATCGCTATAACGTCACAAAACCAGTGACGTTTTAGCGATATTGCTAGCGATATCGCTTAGTGTAAAACCCCCTTTAGTCTTAGACGCTGATATCCAGTGTGATAGGGTGAATTGCAAAAGTTTTTAAGAAGAAGTACCAATATTGTAAATATTGAGTCTTTACTTAAACTTTTGACAAATGCATTAAATTTAAAAAATTTATGAAATGCTTCTAATTGTAACCACAGAAACCTCTGACTAAACACATGGATCAGCAAACTTTGTGAAAACCTAAATTCGTGTTGGTCTCAAAACTTTTGGCCTCAACTGTAGTTAAAGGTCCAGGTACAGATAAACTACTATCATATAGCAGTTGTAATCCTGTAAGGCTGTGTGCACACGCTGCGGATTCTGCTGCGGTTGCGCAGAATTTTTGGCTCTGCAGAACTGCAGCAGTTCCGCAGACAAGGTACAGTACCATGTAACCCTATGGGTTTTAAAAACCGATCTGCTCACGCTGCGGTTTATAAACCGCAGCATGTCAATTGTTTCTGCGGATTCCGCTGCGGTTTCACACCTTTAACATAGTAGAGGTGTGAAACCGCAGGTCACTTTACCTGTGGTTCCGCGCGGAAAAACCCGCAGGTGAATCCGCAGCGTGTGCACATAGCCTAACCATAAGAAGGTGTTCTTATTTCACAACAGACCTAATCTACTGAAATCAGACTAACTAATTTGTGAAAAAAGACATCCTAGAAATCTTTCACGCAATGAAACACATGACAAGATATTTTTGGAACAGGAAATGGTTTTGTCGTCTGAGCTAAAACTCATGTGGAATATTCAGTCCAATGTGTTTAAGGACCAATTCATTAGTGAAAAATGTATTCTGGTCGGGTTTGGAGAGAATTACCTTTCCCAAGTGAGCTGCGTTCTCACTGAGTATTTTAAGGAGAATTTTATAGCAGAAACCAGTTCAAACACTGAATACTCTTCCTATTCAATTTAATGGAAAATCCACTTTGCTGGTTATACTGGGAGTTTTTTTGAGAACTTTTCCTGGCAAGGTTTTGAAAATTTTGTGGAATCCTCTTCAAACTTGACACTATCAAGACTACAAGACAAATTGTGAAAAATTACACTTTGGAGACTTTTTTTTTTAAAACCTCATCAAAACACTTCATGCAGCACTAATTTTGGATGTGGATTCCTCTTGAAAACCTTGTGTGATTTGCGCACCTCCCAAAAAAGTTTTACAAAAAAAAAAAGCACCTCAGTGTGTGATAGCAGCCAAACATAAAAATACAATAGAAATTTGGTATCATACCGGCCTGAAGTAAAAAGTCATTTAATCACTTATAACTTATGAGGAATGGCATAAAAAAAAGAAATAAAAGCAATTCTTGACATGCTGTTGAGTTGCTCATTATGTCTCCCAAAGATCACAGTGAGACTTGACATTTTTCCTGAGCTCTGCGCTGAGCGCTTACACAGGGGTTTCCATGTAAATCTCTGAAATACGTGATTCAGACGGAACCGCTGGTGGAATATTCCCTATAATGAGGCAGATAGAAGCACTGTGGATGCTGTCTGGCCTGGTATATAGCCCACATCCTTGAATATATTCTTGTATATATCCCCCATCCTTGTGTGTGTTCTCCTGTTTGCATTGCTGTTGTTCAATACATAGAAACAAAAACAATAAATGCTCCTATTCACTTTCCCCCGCTCTCCTGCATCGCGTGGTCGTCTTCTGAAGCAGCTGACTTCAATGTCCATGACATCACTGCCATGGGAGTGCATGACATCACTGCCATGTGCCCAGTCACGTGCACGCTGTCATCAGCTGCTTACCTATGATTGGCTGGTAGCGTGTATTGCGGTGCATGGACCCAGCAAGTTCGTGCGCTGCAATACACTCTGGCAACATTTTGTTGAAGACACTGTGTCTGCGAATCCGCATATAGAATGTGTTGAATAAAATGGTGCCGTAGTGCGGTATGCAGATGTGCTGACTCTGGCGCCACACTGCACAGGTGCTTGAGGCTTTGGACAGAAGGATACATGTCTGGTTATATTATATATGGACCCATCGGGGTATCATCTGAATCACGTCATTTGGAGATTTAGTTGGAAACCCTGATGTAAGTGCTCAGTGTAGAGCACAGGATAAATGAGATCCAAAATGTTATGCAAAATGTTCCCAACAAAAGATTCAACTCAATCCACAAAAAATCAAGTCCTCACTCAGTTCTGTCATCTATCAATGAAAATATAGGGAGCTTCCACCTTACTGGTAGTACAAAGTCTCTGGAAAAGAGCTACGGCTTCTCGCCACCCAAAAGTAATCCAGTGAATTCTGCACTTTTAAATCCAAAGCCCGCCTCCCTTCAGAGCCCCAGTGTGTTTAAAACACATTTAGCGTCCACATGTTTGGCATTTCTGTAGCGACGAGAGCCCGCTTAATTTGTGAGTGCGTATCTCCTGAAGCACAAACTGGCCACAATGATTGTGAGCTACAATGTATTGGACACTACGTACAACGTACGGGCACTATAATGGAAGGTTTGCAATGTTCACTTGGCAACATCCACTGCTGCTTGTTTCTGGAGAACACCCAAGGAGTCAAAATCATCACTACACCTGTAGATAAATTGCTAAAGGGGTGTAAATTTCAAAATGTGGCCAATTGAGAGGTGATTCTGTTATTCTGGCACTTAGGGGCTCTGTATATGATGTCTGCAAACTATTCTACAATAATTTGTTCTCCAAGAGTCAAATAGCACTCCTTCCTGCCTGAGTCTTGCCACTTTCAGCAGAAATTGTGTGACATATTTTGGTGCAATTTTTCCCCATGTGAAAATGTAAAATCTGGTGCTAAAACAAATTTTTTTTTTGTTAAAAATATAATTATCTTTTCTGCCCAATGGTGTAAAATTCTGTGACACCCATGGTGTTAATATGATCACTGCACTCTTAGATGAAGTCACTCAGAGGTATAATTTGTAAAATGGTGACACTTATGGGAGATTTCTACTGTTCTGGAATCTCAGTAACTCTTCCAGTGGGTCATGGCACCTGCAAACCATAACAACAAAATCTGCACTATAATATGGTGCTCCTTCTTTTGTGAGCTTTCCACTATGCCTATCTCCTGATTACATGAAGGGTATTGGCGCACTCAGGAGAAATTACATAACAAACAGTGAAATCTATTTATTCCTATTAGCCCTTATGAGAATTAAAAACTTGGGGCTCAAACAACATTTTAGCTGTAAATGTGTAATTTTTTTTTTCATTGTCCTATGGTATAAAGTTCTAAAATGATGTGAGGCACATGTGATATCAACATGTTCCCTGCACTCCTAGATGAATTCATTGAGGGGGTATAGTTTATAAAATTGGGTCACATATAGAGAGGTTCTGCTGTTTTGACATCTCGGGCTATGCCAATGTGACATGGCACCCTCAAACAATTCCAGAAAAATCTAAAATATGGAGCTTCTTCCCTTCTGAGCTTAGCACTGTACCTCAAGTAGTTTTTGACCACATATAGAGTATTGACGCTCTCAGAATAAATTGCGTAAAATTAAATAGTTAGGGCCAATGCAACATTTTAGTGGAAAAATTGTATTTTTCCATTTACTCAGACAAATGTTATGCAATTCTGTGAATCGCATGAAGGTTAAAAATCCTCGCTACGCCACTAGATGAATTCCTCGAGAGATGTACTGTAGTTACCAAAATGGGGTCACTTGGGTTTCTGCTGTTATGGCATGTCAGGGGACCTTCAAATGTGACATGGCATCTGCAATTTATTCAAGCCAAAATTGAGCTCCAGAATTCAGTTGGCACTCCTTCATTTCTGAGCCCTGCAGAGCGCCCAAACAGTAGTTTTCCATCACATATGGGATATTGCTGTACTTAGGAGAAATTGCACAACAAATTGGTCAATTTTCTTTTGTTATCCTTGCCGAAATGAAAAATTTAGGGGTAAAAATTGCTGGAAAAATTTATTTTTTCATTTTCACTGCTCAACATTATAAAATTGTAAGCATCACCTGTTGGTTCAAGATGCTCACCACACCTATAGATGAGTTCCTTGAGAGGTGTAGTTTTCAAAATGGGGTGACTTGTGGTGGTTTTCCACTGTTTGCGCACATCAGGGGCTCTGAAAACGAGACATCGCGTCTATCTATTCTAGCCAACTTTGCACTCTCAAAGT
Source organism: Dendrobates tinctorius (assembly GCF_039654945.1). Taxonomy (NCBI): domain Eukaryota; kingdom Metazoa; phylum Chordata; class Amphibia; order Anura; family Dendrobatidae; genus Dendrobates; species Dendrobates tinctorius. Next base: position 5,507,960 of record NW_027361751.1, read on the forward strand.
CAAATGGCGCTCCTTCCCTTCCGAGCCCTGCCCTGTTACTCTTGTGAAAATGCACAACTTGGGGCTACATCAACATTTGTGTGGGAAAAAGTAAAATTTTCATTTTTTCCTTTCACATTACTTTAATTTCTGTGAAGCCCTTGAAGGGTTAATAAACTTCTTGAATGTGCTTTAGGTGCAGTTTTTATAATGGTGCCACTGTTGGGTGTTTTCTGTCATATTAGTCCCTCAAAGTCACTTCAAAATTGATGTGGTCCCTAAAAAAAAAAAGTGGCATTGTATATTTTGTTGGAAAATTGAGAAATTGCTGATTAACTTTTAACCCTTCTAACTCCCTAACAAAAAATAGACATATGGTAAATGTTATTCATGAACTATTTTGTGTGACATAACTCTCTATTTTAATGGCATAAATATTAAAATATTGAACATTTTCACCAAAATTCTGATATTTTCACAAATAAATGCCAAGAATATCGCAATAAATGTATAACTAACATTGAAGCGTTCCAGAGTTATTACCACATTAAGTGACACTGGTTAGAATTCTAAAATTTGGCCTGATCAGGAAGGTGAAAACGGGCTCGGCCATGAAGGGGTTAAGAAAGTGGATTTTCTTCAGTGTCCAATATGTGCTAAATGGCTAAATTTACTGCTGCATCAATAGATATATGTTAGAGCGATAGTTTTATTTGCGCCTTTTTTTCTGTGTGAATCTTTAATAAAAACTAATTTTTGAAAAAAAAATTATTTCCACAGAATACGAGCACACAAAAATAAAAATATCCCTGTTTTTTAAAGCCAAAAAAAAAATGCCCAGTCTTACCTTAAAGGCCCATTCAAATTTGCTAATTGCTGTCATAATTCACTAATTTCTGAGAATTTGTCAAAGAAGATGAACTCTAAAACTATTATTAATCTTTGGTGGCAAGATGGTGGGTGTGAGCCAATATACAGGTTTTGTGGAAATGTAAGCATAAAAAGTTTCTGTACACGTGGTGAGATGATAAAATGAGAGGGGGGTACTGTCATGATCCCAGTGCAGGTTTTGACCTGCATATCAGGGGTTAATGTCTCGAGATCAGTGCAGGCTTTGACCTGCATGCCTGTGGTTAATTATTGTGGCCTCTCTTTGGTTCTGTGAGAGCTTCTTATAGCCCTGAGAAACTCCAATCCCCGTCAGTTATGCTTTTGCCTTTGGCTGAGTGTTTTGACCCCTGTGTGCCTGTGCATTGTCTTCTAGCTTGCTATATGGTTCTGACCCGGTTCTGTCTTCCGTTGTGAAGTCTGCCTGTTGATTCTGTACTGAGCTAACCTCTCTGTGAATGACTCATTGCCTGTGACCCGACTATTCTTTACTCGCCCATTTTGTACTTTGCAGCTATATCCATGTATGACTCATTGGCTACGTCCTGACTATCCGTTCTGTCTAAACCCCTGTTTTTGTCGTGCTATCTCGTGCTTTGACCCTGGCCTGATTTGTTTACGTCCCTGTCTATGCCCCTTGGTAACTTTGTCCCGTCATTACATTGCTAGGAGTTTTCCTGCAGCTCCTAGCTCTCTGAGGTCTAGGCCACGCCCCCAGCAGTCACGTGCTTCAGGTCCTGTTGGTCTGAAGCATGGACCTTCTCTGCTGCTGCCCGCTCCACAGGTATCTCTGAGCACAGTTTGTCTTACTCAGGACACACGCACTGGCTCAGTGAGCAAGTGCAGTGCGGTGTTCCTGACATTATAACTGACCGTGAACTTTTTTTTTTCTTCTCACTTCTGCAGCATGGACCCAATGCATGCTTTATCTGAGCAGGTGAAATGCTTCACTCAATCGCTGCAGAAGCTAAGTTTGGAACACCAATCTCTGGCCCAGTCCCAATGGCAGGTTGCGGACTCGGTTCAGAGGGTGCTTTCCGCAGGCTTTCAGCAGATGGGGAATAGAGATGTCATTTTAGTCCCACCGCAATGTCCGGTTAAATTGCCAGATACATTTGCTGGTAACAAAAATCAATTTAGAGCATTTAAGGAGGGTTGTAAGCTCTCTTTCTCCTTGAGACCCCGCTCCTCTGGGGATGAGAAACAAAGGGTGGAGGTGTGTTGTGAGTTCATTTTCCCCTTCACCATTGAGGTCTGATGAACTCCCTCTTCTGGTGAAGGAAGGTAGTGAGGCTGATTACAAAGCACCTGAGCAGAATGATGATGACTGGGTGACTGGGATTGCTGACTGGATATAAGGCAGCTGACGCCCTTCTGCCTTGCGGGAGATTACTCTGAGGGATTCTTGGAGACCAGTCTGATTCCTGCTCCTCAAAAGCTAAGTTTTCTGCTCTACTTTTTGCATTTGTGTTTTGGTTTTGTTTTGCCTTGTTTTTCTGGATTTCTGCCTTTCCCTGCTGGGTGAGCTGAATTCCTTTTTGCTCTGTCTTCAGATAATACCTGAGTACTGATATAGTCTTTTTGAAGCCTAGCGTCTTCAGGGCTTTTTTTCCTATCAGTCTGTTGGCTCTTGTTTTTGAGAGGGTTTTGGCGGATTGCAGACAGCAGCTATTCTATTCTGTCCTATTTAGTTAGCTTGGGCCCCATCATTTGCTCAGCCTATCTTTCTATCTGTGTGAGTGTTTTTTCATCTTGCTTCACCATCATTATATGTGGGGGCTGCCTATTGCTTTGGGGTCTGCTCTGGGGCAGTTTAGATTTCCCTTTCTGTCTTTAGGCTATGTAATTCTCTGGCTGTGATCGAGGGGTCTAGGGCACCGTAGGAACCCCCCACGGCTACTGCTAGTTGTTGTTGTTAGGTTCAGGGGTCTGCAATCTGATAGCTGTCAACTTCTCTGGTTTTCTGGACTAGTATTTCTGTTTTTGCCTCCTACGGTGACTATTTCATAAGAGGGGTGGTTATGTCCCTGCTTAGAGGGGCCCCACAAGCCTGGGCATTTTCTCTTTCCACTTCTGCCCCAGAGAGAATGACTGTGGATGCGTTTTTGAGGCCTTAGGGCATATTTACGATGAGCCGGATAGAATGCGTTTGGCTGAGGACAAGGTGATGAGTGTCTGTCAGGGGAAGCACTCGACTGAATGGTTCTGTTCTGAATTTAGGTGTTGGGCAGCTGAGATTTTTTGGAGTGATGCCTTCGGGGGTTGATCCATAGAGGCCTGTGTGAACGTCTGAAGGATGCCCTGGCACTTCATCCTCCACCTGACTCCCTGGAGGATGCCATGACCCAAGCGGTTCGTATGGATCGCAGACTGAGGGCAAGAGGGGTTATGCAACTCGATACATCATTATTCTCCAGTGGAGGTGAGACCCGGACTCCTCCTGTGGCTATAGAGGTGAGCACTGTCACCTGTGAGAAGGAAAGAAGACACCGCCGGGAGGAGCAGTTGTGCTTCTATTGTGGGGAATCAGGACATTGGAAGAAGGGCTGCCCCTCCTGTCCGTCATCCTCCAAGATGGCGGGAAATGACTAGGTCTGGGTAGTAGTCGAGGAGGCTACCCAGACCTTCAGGTACTTTTTCCTCACTTGCAAAAATTGTGCTTCAGGTGGAACTGGAACTTGGTGATGGTCCTGTTCAGACTACCGCCTTTGTTGACTGTGGCTCTGCTGTTAACCTGATTGATGCCCAGATTATGACTCTTAATAAGATAGGGACAGTCAGGCTTCAGTATCCTGTTAAACTTGTGGCAATTAACTCATCTTCTCTTACCCGGGAAGGTATCTGTTTCAGGTCTGAACTTTTTTCTCTGAAAGTGGGTCCCACTCATGTGGAAAAATTAACTTGTCTTGTGTTAGATAACTTGCCTGCAGGACTGGCACTGGAGATGCCTTGGCTGCAACGCCATAATCCTACCATTGATTGGGTGACGGGGGAGATCACTCAATGGGGATGCAAAGATAAATGTTGGAACCTGGGGCCTCTTGTTAACTCTGTTAAAATCGTATCTGTGTCGTCTGTCGGTCTGGATGGTATTCCGGAGTACCTGAAGGATTTCGAAGATGTGTTTTCTGAAAGTGAGGCTGAAGCGCTGCCACCACATAGACCCTACGATTGTGCTATTGATTTAGTACCCAGAGCCAAGCTACCTAAGGCTCGATTGTTCAATTTGTCTGAGCCTGAGCGCCTAGCCATGAAGGAGTACATAGCTGAGAGTCTCTGCAAAGGGCATATCAGGCCTTCTGTGTCACCCGTGGCAGCAGGATTCTTCTTTGTGAAGAAGAAAGATGGTGGTTTGCGGCCGTGCCTTGACTTTCGGGAACTTAACAAGATAACGGTTAGGAACACTTACTCGCTTCCCTTCATCCCTGACTTAGGTAACCAGTTATCTGGGGCCCAATGGCTCTCCAAGTTAGATCACTGGGGGGCCTACAATCTGATAAGGGTTCGGGAAGGGGACGAGTGGAAAACTGCGTTCCTCACATCAGAAGGACTCTTTGAAAACCTGGTAATGCTGTTTGGGTTAACTAATGCACCCGCTATTTTTCAGAATTTTATCAATGTTGTGTTTTCTGACCTGATAGGCCGTTTTGTTATCATTTGGATGTCATTTTGGTGTATTCCCGGAGAGTCAGTCTCACTTGCTGTAATGGTCAATGTGTGACTGGACACACCGCCTCCAGCAGGGCGAATCTATATGACACACGCGACCCTGGATACACTGCCTCCAGTAAGGCGAATTTAAATAATAAGACGTGCAGCCGGATACACCGCCTCCAGCAGGCGAATTTCAGAAATGCATGTGAAACCGGATACACCGCCTCCAGCAGGGCGAATTTAAATAATAAGTGGAAACACCAAGGAAACAATTACAATGGTGGGCCCTGTGATAGGGAACGGGGACGTGGAGACCTCCTGCACTCCCCTGAGTCAGTGTCTCTACACCCCTACCGATCCCTAAGCCAGTTCTGCACCGGGCGCCGATCTGGATACCTTTAAACCCTAGCTCGCTCTGCACCTACCACTTTCTAGTGAAATGGCCGGTGCAGAGACTAATCCCACCACTGCACTGAAACACACATAAAGGAAAGGCACAAACAGGGAAACACCACTTAACTTTGCTCTGTTGCTCTTGCTCCCAGCAACAGAGTCCACCACCAGAATGCAGCTTTCCTCCTGAATAGCTGCCACCAAGCTCTGTCAGAGCTGCAAGGAAATCCCCTCTGACTCCTTCCACACCAGGACTCTGACTGTGCTGCAAGGAACTCTCTTTAGCTCCTTTCTCCACCAAGGATGGTTGGAAATGAACACTATCACCAACACCAGTGAGAGCACATGACACACCTTTATAGCTAAGCCAGATGAATCACACCTGTTAGTGATTCCCGTGTAATAACGCTAACCACCACTGGGGGCAAACTAGAACAAAAGACACCACTGTGTAATAATCCTAATGGCCATCGGGGGCAAAACCAAACTTGAGCACACAGCTTAAGGAAAAAAAAGGTTGCATGTGCTTTTAACTGTCATCATCCAACCTGGATCATGACACTTGCAACATCTACAGACAGTTCTCCAGAGACTCAGGGAGAACCACTTGTTTGCTAAACTGGAAAAGTGTTCGTTTTTCGTACAGGAACTTTTTTGGGGCTGATTGTGTCCTGTGAGGGGTTTCGTATGAATCCTAAGAAGGTGCTGGTGATCGCTGACTGGGTTCAGCCTTGAGATCTCAAGGGGCTCCAGCGCTTCTTAGGATTTGCAAACTATTACCGGAGATTCATTAAAAGTTTCTCACAAGTGGTTAAACCACTCACGGATCTCACCCGGAAGGGGGCTGATGTAAAAAATTGGTCTGTTCTCGCTAAAGAGTCCTTCTCAGCTCTTAAGAAATGTTTCATGTCCGCTCCAGTGTTGGTCCAACCAGACCCGTCCAAACCATTCATTGTGGAGGTGGATGCTTCTGAAGTGGGGGTGGGGGCTGTGCTGTCCCAGGGTCCGGCCACCCTTACTAATCTTAAACCTTGTGCTTTTTTCTCCAAGAAGTTCTCTTCAGCCGAGAGAAACTATGATGTAGGCAATAAAGAACTTCTTGCGGTCAAGCTGGCATTCGAGGAATGGAAGCACTTTTTGGAAGGGGCGGCTCACCCTATCACTGTTATCACGGATCACAAAAATTTGGCATACCTTGAATCTGCTAAGAGGCTTACTCCTAGACAAGCCCGTTGGTCACTTTTTTTTTTCACGATTTCAATTCTCCATTACTTTTCGACTGGGGTACAAAAATGTTAAAGCGGATGCCCTGTCCAAAAGTTTTAACCCGGTGTCTCCCCCCGAGCCGCCGTCCTCCATTCTTCCCCAAGGGTTGGTAGTGGCGGGGGTCTCAACTGAGTTGGAACAAGAAATTTTAGGGGCTCAGTCCCTAGCTCCGGCAACCAAGTCAGGGGATAAATTGTTTGTTCCAGAGTTATTGCGGCCTTGACTTCTGCAGGAGTTTCATGAGTCTAGACTGAGTGCTCATCCTGGTATCTTGGCCACTAGAGAAGCAGTAGCCAGGGGTTTTTGGTGGCCTTCACTGAGGTCCGATGTCAAGAAATTCATTTCTGCTTGTGATGTGTGTGCCCGTTCCAAAAGCTCACATAACCGGTCGGCTGGGGAACGGATACCTTTACCGGTTCCTGATAGGCCATGGACTCATCTCTCCATGGACTTTATTACCGGCCTTCTACCTTCCAGGGGCAATACCGTGATCTGGGGAGTGGTGGATAGGTTTTCAAAGCAGGGTCATTTCATTCCCTTGGCAGCATTACCCTCAGCAGAAACATTGTCAAGGTTGTTTGTGCAGCATGTGGTCCGATTTGCATGGGGTACCCCTGAATGTGGTGTCTGACAGAGGTGTGCAGTTTGTGGCCAAATTTTGGAGGGCATTCTGTATGAAATTGGGCATCTCACTCTCCTTCTCGTCGGCATATCACCCAGAGAGTAATGGTCCCTGGGACAAATTCTCAGGTGTCTGACCTCTGCCAGACAGGAGGATTGGTGTAATGCATTACCGTTGGCGGTATTCGCTTTTAACAACCGGGTGAGTCAGTCCACCAACATGTCCCCATTCCTAATCAATTATGGGTTTAATCCTCTTTTTGGGGAGGATTCCGGTTGTCCAGGGGCAGAGGGGTCCGTCCAACAGTTAAAAAACCTCTGGGCTGAAGTCGAGCGTAATATCTCTCGGGCCCAGGGGAGGTACAAATATTTTGCTGACAAAAAGAGCCCCGGGACACATGTTTCAGGTGGGGGAGAAGGTTTGGCTTTCCACCCGTAACATCAACTTGAAGGTACCGTCAGCTAAGTTGGGACCAAAGTTCATTGGTCCGTACGAGATTATGGAAACCCGGTGGCATATAGGTTGCGTCTCCCCACCTCCTTAAAGATATCCAATGTGTTCCATAAATCTCTGTTGAAACCTGTGGGGTCTGTCAAGGAGGACTCTGAGTCTGTTGTTCCTCCAGTGTTGGTGGAGGGTCACTTGGAGTATGAGGTTGGACATATTGTGGACTCTCGGCGGGTGTGCCACTCTTTGCAGTACCTGGTCCACTGGAAGGGATATGGACCGGAGGATCGCTCATGAGTGGCTTTCCATGCCAAATACCCGGGGAAGCCTGGGGGTCCAGAGGCCCCCCATTGAGAGGGGGGTACTGTCATGATCCCAGTGCAGGTTTTGACCTGCATGTCAGGGGTTAATGTCTCGAGATCAGTGCAGGCTTTGACCTGCATGCCTGGGGTTAATTATTGTGGCCTCTCTTTGGTTCTGTGAGAGCTTCTTATAGCCCTGAGAAACTCCAATCTCTGTCAGTTAAACTTTTGCCTTTGGCCGAGTGTTTTGACCCCTGTGTGCCTGTGCATTGTCTTCTAACTTGCTGTATGGTTCTGACCCAGTTCTGTCTTCCGTTGTAAGTTTGCCTGTTGATTTGGTACTGCGCTAACCTCTCTGTGTATGATTCATTGCCTGTGACCCGACTATTCTTTGCTCGCCCCTTTTGTACTTTGCAGCTATATCCGTGTATGACTCATTGGCTATGTCCTGACTATCCGTTCTGTGTAAACCCCTGGTTTTGTCATGCTATCTTGTGCTTTGACCCCGGCCTGATCTGTTTATGTCCCTGTCTATGCCCCTTGGTAGCTTTGTCCCATCGTTACCCTGCTAGGAGTTTTCCTGCAGCTCCTAGCTCTCTGAGGTCTAGGCCACGCCCCCAGCAGTCACATGCTTCTGGTCCTGTTGGTCTGAAGCACGCACCTTTTCTGCTGCTGCCCGCTCCACAGGTACAGTCATATGTAAAAGTTTGGGCACCCCTATTAATGTTAACCTTTTTTCTTTATAACAATTTTGGTTTTTGCAACAGGTATTTCAGTTTCATATATCTAATAACTGATGGACTCAGTTATATTTCTGGATTCAAATGAGGTTTATTGTACTAACAGAAAATGTGCAATCTGCATTTAAACAAAATTTGACGGGTGCAAAAGTATGGGCACCCTTATCATTTTCTTGATTTGAACACTCCTAACTACTTTTTACTGACTTCCTGAAGCACTAAATTGGTTTTGTAACCTCATTGAGCTTTGAACTTCATAGCCAGGTGTATCAAATCATGAGAAAAGGTATTTAAAGTGGCCACTTGCAAGTAGTTCTCCTATTTGATTCTCCTATGAAGAGTGGCATCATGGGATCCTCAAAACAACTCTCAAATGATCTGAAAACAAAGATTATTCAACATAGCTTTTCAGGGGAAGGATACAAAAAGTTGTCTCAGAGATTTAACCAGTCAGTTTCCACTGTGAGGAACATAGTAAGGAAATGGAAGAACACAGGTACAGTTCTTTTTAAGCCCAGAAGTGGCAGGCCAAGAAAAATATCAGAAAGGCAGAGAAGAAGAATGGTGAGAACAGTCAAGGACAATCCACAGACCACCTCCAAAGACCTGCAGCATCATCTTGCTGCAGATGGTGTCACTGTGCATCGGTCAACAATACAGCGCACTTTGCACAAGGAGAAGCTGTATGGGAGAGTGATGCGAAAGAAGCCGTTTCTGCAAGCACGCCACAAACAGTCGCCTGAGGTATGCAAAAGCACATTTGGACAAGCCAGTTACATTTTGGAAGAAGGTCCTGTGAACTGATGAAACAAAGATTGAGTTGTTTGGTCATACAAAAAGGCGTTATGCATGTGCTGTATTGTTGACCGATGCACAGTGACACCATCTGCAGCAAGATGATGCTGCAGGTCTTTGGAGGTGGTCTGTGGATTGTCCTTGACTGTTCTCACCATTCTTCTTCTCTGCCTTTCTGATATTTTTCTTGGCCTGCCACTTCTGGGCCTAACAAGAACTGTACCTGTGTTCTTCCATTTCCTTACTATGTTCCTCACAGTGGAAACTGACTGGTTAAATCTCTGAGACAACTTTTTGTATCCTTCCCCTGAAAAGCTATGTTGAATAATCTTTGTTTTCAGATCATTTGAGAGTTGTTTTGAGGAGCCCATGATGCCACTCTTCATAGGAGAATCAAATAGGAGAACTACTTGCAAGTGGCCACTTTAAATACCTTTTCTCATGATTTGATACACCTGGCTATGAAGTTCAAAGCTCAATGAGGTTACAAAACCGATTTAGTGCTTCAGGAAGTCAGTAAAAAGTAGTTAGGAGTGTTCAAATCAAGAAAATGATAAGGGTGCCCATACTTTTGCACCCGTCAAATTTTGTTTAAATGCAGATTGCACATTTTCTGTTAGTACAATAAACCTCATTTGAATCCAGAAATATAACTGAGTCCATCAGTTATTAGATATATGAAACTGAAATACCTGTTGCAAAAACCAAAATTGTTATAAAGAAAAAAGGTTAACATTAATAGGGGTGCCCAAACTTTTACATATGACTGTATCTCTGAGCACAGTTTGTCTTACTCAGGACACACGCACTGGCTCAGTGAGCAAGTGCAGTGCGGTGTTCCTGACATTCACTTGCCGATTCAATCTCAAACACACCATTCCATAGTTCCTGCCATGACCGCTGCAGGCAATCACTGAGCTCTGTGTCTTGTGTTGGCTATATTAGCAGAGCCACTGAGCACAGTGATGGGCTGCAGCACTGTCAAATTGACGTTACTGCTGCATACAAACAACAAAGCCTGATGCAGCGACGGCGGACACAGCATCTGACCTGGGAGGGTATGTAAAGTTTGTTTTTTTTACACTGAATTGCACGTGAGGACAATAGTTTACATAAACCAGAAAACCCCTTTAGGTTTTTTGTTATACTTTTTAAATTCTATCCACGCTTTCGCTTTGGGTTGCGACTAGGGTTGAGGGTAGGTTTAGGTTTAGTATTTTGGTAATTAAAAAAAAAAATACAAAAATGTAATAAAACAGTAATAAAACAGTAAAAAAAGGTAGTAATGCATAACTCAGCAATAACTCAACACTTGCCTTGCCCTGGGTGCTCAAAACCCAAGCTATGTCATTGACTTTACTTTATTCAAGTGTTCTGAAAGTTTTTTTGTGACATGTTATACTTCATTTTATCAGTAGATCTTGGTCACAAATATTTTGAGCTTTTAAGAACAGGAGATGTGGAAGAAATCCAGGTCTTCAAAATTAGAATTTTTCTGCCTAAAGGATATGTTTCTTCCCTGGCTATCTGTGAAAAAACTGACCTCACTCAGGCAGCAGTCAGACCAGTATTATTAAATCAGGCTGTCCATATGAATATTTTTTTCCAGAAAATAACAGCTTCTATATTTCAGATGAGACTTGCTTCTATAAGTCTCTGGGTGAACCAAAAAACCCGTCTCCCATACAGATCATCCTTATAGCATCCATTCTTTTACAGATACATTGCAGTTATAAACGTAGGAAACCGTAAATGGTCTTAAACATTTTATTAGTTGCTAACATTTAAAAATGGATAATATGCAAAAACCCACTATGGAAGTATCGCAAAGGGGAAAAAGAGGCATATTTAGCCATTTTGCACTTTATTATTTGAAAGGAATACATCCTCCATGTATACATTGGTTGTGAACCTTTCCAAAACCACATATGCTGCTGCAATGACCCTTCTCATTAACAGCCCCACACTCAGCTCCCCTTTGAGAAAATCCCCCTGTTTTAATATCTTTATCTAATGTTTTTACCTATTTTTCAATAAAATATTGTATTTTATTCATTTTTGCATATGCCTTTTTTTCCCCTTTGTGATGCTTTAATATTGGGTTTTTGTATTTTATGATGTTGTGTGGTTGCATAAATATCATAGTTGGACATTATTATGTAGAAAAATTTTAAATTGGATGCAATATAGATGTTAATGAAGACATTTCGGATAACATAAATACAGATGACAATACAGATTAAACATCATCTGCTTTTTCTGGATGAATATCGGACAATTTTTTATATCCTCATATGAACTGAGCCTAAGACAAATAGTCATGGCACATAACATAGTCAATAATTGCCAGTTACCATGTACTTATTATTGCCATCATTTTGTAAATGTCCCTTTATCTTTTTTTTTCGAACTTTAGAAGTCATTTAAATTTAGAGGCGTGTGGATTTATGAGGCCAGTAAAATTGAAACTAACCCTTAATTCACCTCATTTTATATATGTAACCCCTTACAATTTTCTAACAGCATTTACTAGGTTTGTTTAGCCAGTTAAGTATTTTCACAGGCATTATATCAAACTGAATGTAAAATCTGACATTTTCATTTTTTATTTCGTTTGACCCATTTATTCACTTAAACGTTTCTTCTCCTAATTCGATGTTTTTAGAAAAATCCTATTCTTGACCATAGAGTGCTCATTTATTCAAACATGCAACTCACTGAAAATTATGGCGCACCTTATCAGTTTTGTTTATTCTGTTTGTGTGTTTTTTAGGCACCCTATCAGGTTTGTAGATGCTTTAAAGCAGAGGTATCCAACCTGTGTTTTGGGAGCCACAGGGGGTTTGCGGGCCCAAGATATGTGGCTTGCAACTGCTATGAGAAGATCTCCAGTTAATGATGTTTATGAGTAGCCCTGTACAGGAGAGAAGATCTGGATGTGCATATACCTATAGGGGAGAGAAATAAATATAGTAAGCTGGAGATAGGATGATACTGCTTGAAGTAGGGGAAATTCCCTCCAAAATATCAGTGAGACTTTCTCCATCTCTATTGAGGTTCGTTATTAATTATTAATTAACAATTAATATACAACTTATGCCTTAACCCCTTCACTCCCAAAGCTTTTTTCGATCTTTCGTTTTCATTTTTCGCTCCCCTTCTTTCTAGAGCAATAACTTATTTTTCCGTCAATATGGCTTGTGAGGGCTTATTTTTTGCAGGACGAGTTGTACTTTTAAACGACACCATTGGTTTTACCATGTCGTGTACTCGAAAACGGGGAAAAAAATTCCAAGTGCGGTGAAATTGCAAAAAAAAAGTGCAATCCCACATTTGTTTTTTTGCTTGGCTTTTTTGCTAGGTTCAATAGATGCTAAATCTAGCCTGCCATTATGATTCTCCAGGTCATTACGAGTTCATAGACACCAAACATGTCTATGTTCTCTTTTATCTAAGCGGTGAAAAAAAATTCCAAAGTTTGCTAAAAAAAAAAAAAAATTCCACAATTTTCTGAGACCCGTAGCGTCTTCATTTTTCGTGATCTGGGGTCGGATGAGGGCTTATTTTTTGCGTGCCGGGCTGACGTTTTCAATGAAACCACTTTTGTGCAAATACATTCTTTTGATCGCCCATTATTGCATTTTAATGCAATGTCGCGGCGACCAAAAAAACGTAATTCTGGCATTTTTAATTTTTTTCTCGCTGCGCCGTTTAGCGATTGGGTTAATGCTTTTTATTGATCGAACGATTCTGAACGCAGCAATACCTAATATGTGTATGTGGTTTTTTTTATTGTTTTATTTTGATTGGGGCGAAAGGGGGGTGATTTAAACTTTTATTTTTTTTTATTTTTTTTATTTTTAAACATCTTTTTTAACTTTTGGCATGCTTCAATAGCCTCCATAGGAGGCTAGAAGCATGCACAACCCGATCGGCTCTGCTACATATGGGCGATGAGCAGATCGCCCATATGTAGCAGATTTACTGCTGTGCTTTGCGCGTCGACCACCGGGCGGTGCTCAAAGCCATTTGCCTGGAACAACCATAGAGGTCTCTATGAGACCTGTGGTTGTCCAGGCAACGTGACACTGACCCCCGATCACGTGACGGGGGTCGGCGATGAGCTCATTTCCGGCCCGGCGGCCGGAAGTGCTATTTAAATGCCCGCTGTCAGCTTTGACAGCGGGATATAACTAGTCAATAGGCGCGGGCGGACGGCGATTCCACTCGCACCTATTGCGGGCACATGTCAGCTGTTCATAACAGCTGACATGTCGTGGCTTTGAGGTGGGCTCCCCACCGATGACATACTGATCCGTCATCGGTAAGGAAGGGGTTAAAGCTATCTGTTCCTTAGTGCAAGTGTATGAGGGCTCAGTAAGTAAGGGGTTACAGGGGATCAGGGGTTAGGTGGATACTCAGCCAGGTAGTCTCCTCATGATGCCAGTGGAATAAGAGAGCATGTGGTTAGCTCTGGGGTTTTTAAGCCCACCGCACAAAAGGAAGTGTCCATTTTCAGATGTTGGGAAATTATGTTAGTCTATTGTATTATTCCCAACCCAATGACTGAAGTTCATTCCTTGTTCAACGTGTTTTTCAGTAATAGACTGGATATCCCTTTTTATCCCTTCCTCTCCCCTTAGCAAACATGCTGTGATTGTGCCCGAAGATGTATGTGTATGCATATATGTGTGTATGTTATGTATATATACAGTATATGACTATACACACTTGCATATATGCATACATGTTCATACATCTGTGGGGAATTATATCAGTGGATGCATTATTCATGTGCAATTTATGTGGGGGTTATGTATATACTGCTCAAAAAAATAAAAGGGAACACTAGACACTCTTACTGAGCAGGCACATAGGTGTTAGGCTGGTTTCACACTAGCGTTTTTGCGCATACATGCGCATGCGTCCTTTTCCCCTATCTTTAACATGGGGGTGCATGGTCTAGTGTTCGTATGCGTTTTACGTGCGCATGCGGTTTTTTGTAGTGTGCACCCAAGCACGCCGGACGCTACCTGTTGCATTTTTGGTCCGTCCGATCTGGCTAAAAAAACCTGCATGTGCACGGAATGCAGAAAAAACACATTACAGTCTATGGGAACGCAGATGTGTGCATGGACAAGCGCATGTCTGCGTTTAAAAACGCATGCGTTTTAAGAGTAAAAATGGCTAAAAAATGGTTAAAACACATGCACAAAAAAGCAGCAAACGCATACAAAATGCATGATGCGTTTTTTGCATGCGTTTGCACTGCGCAAAAACGCATCGCAAAAAAACGCTAGTGTGAAACTAGCCTTAGTCACCTTCCTATAATTTCTACCTGTTGTTTATTCCATTGGCACAACAGCAGGAGAAACTGAATCACAATCAGTGTTGATTTCACAGAAGTGTGACTGACTTGGAGTTACATTGAGTTGTTTAAGTGTTCCCTTTATTTTTTTGAGCAGTATATTTATATTTTCATACTTGGGCTAACATGCAATATACTGTATGTATCTCAATATATATACATTTTGGGGCACTTCCCTTCTACAATGCCCATGTTGTCGACAATGAAATTTGAGGGAAGTGCAGGGATTTATTTGCCTACTCAACCTAATTTATAACTTGTGACAGTCCAGGATAGAATGAAATATAATTCTGCAGCTAGATATCTAGACATATTCCATCGCGGCCATCATCTCTTCCCTGCCGTTCACCGTAATCCATCGTCTCCATCCATAGAATACACTGTCTTCTTCTTTCTGGATCTTTCTTGGTTGAGGACTGAAGCTTTTAGGTTGTCTTTTCTTTGGGGTCATTGCCAATCTTAAAGTATCCGCCTATCCCAAAGTCATCTTTACTGGTCAGACTCTGAACTGACTTTACCCTCACATTCCATAGGTTGGCCTGCGTCACTATCCTGTGTACACCCCTCACCCATCAGTCTTTCCGTTCCTCTCAAGCAGCTTGCTTCTGCAGGGTTTTGAGTACATCTGGTTTGATGGTACTACCAGGTTTCACAAACTATAGTTGGGCCTCACCACGTGGTTTCTTTGAGCACCTCCTTCTTTTTGGGGTATGATCAATCTTTCAGTAGAGCCATGACTTCCATCAGACATTTCTCCTGCAATCTTGATTGAAAATTGTTGATGGGGTTCTTCCATTGATAGATACACAGATCTTTACTAGGTAGGTCACAATTTCTTCAGTTGGGAGTGATGTTATAATACCCAAGTTGACTACGGGAAGGAACACTATCAGACTCTAAACAACAGTCAATCCATCCCTTACCAACTTCGCTATTGCTAGATACCAGCGTGCACTGCAGGCAGGGTGGGAGGTGGAGGCAGAGCGGCGCACAGACCGGAGTAGCTCTGCTATCTGCTACTCCAGTCTGTCAGTCCGGAGTAGCAGATAGCAGAGCTACGCCGGTCTGTCTGCGCCGCTCTGCCTCCACCTCCCGCCCTGCCTGCAGTGCACGCTGGTATCTAAGGTAAACATCGGGTTTTTAAGGGCCCCGCAGCCCTTAGAAACCCGATGTTTACGTTGGTAACCAGCGTGCTCGCTAGTCCTGATCACTGGAGGGGTTGTCTATGTGACAGCTCACCAGCGATCAGCTAACAATGTCCCAGCGATCCAATCCACGTCGGATCGTTGGTGGGATCGCTGGGACATCGTTATGTGTAACGGTACCTTTAATAAATCCCCCCATCCTTGACATCTGAGCCATCACTGGCATAACATCTAATATATGCCATGCTTGATTTAGGGCCCCTAATAGAACATACTTCCTTCTGTCTGGATCTATTAAACTGTTATCTATGCACTTTTAACAATCTTACTTTTGCATTTTCTCATAAGTTTAGAAAGCACATATTTGTCTTTGCATTTATGGATTGGATCAAAATTTGGAATATTTGATCCTACACTTATTCCATTACTCCCCCTTTTTGCCCTGCATAGGGCACAATTGGTCGGGAATCTGGCCTTATTCCCAGAGACAAAGAGAAGGCCGAACCATATTTTGAAAAATCATTGATATTTTGAAAACTTGTTATCAGTTGGCATCCAGTATCAAGTTCTACACTCAACTGATTAATCATGGCATCATTAGCTGATGTCTTATCCTTAAAGCTTTGATCTCAGCTCCACACTGAGTCAGCTGTGCTTCAATATCATGACAAAGATTTTTCATCTCCAGCAGTTGCAATTCAAGCATGCAAATCTTATCTCTATCAATATTACATTGACCATTTTCTGACAGTTGTGTCTGTAAGGCACAAACTCTGTGCAAATAAGTTACACAACACTAGGTGTGGTAATTTGGGGAATCTATTTTAGGCCAGGTTCAGATTGCGTTAGGGCAATCCGTTCAACGTATGCGTTAAACGGACTGCGCTAGCGCAACTGCCTTTTATGGATCGCGTGATGCAATCACGCTAGCACAGATGCTTCATCTGCGCTAGCAGTGACGGACCCTCGGACACTGCAGACCACGTTCGAGGGTCCGTCACAGAATGACGGCACATCGCTAACACATGCCGATTATGACATGCGTTAGCAATGCGCTTGTAACGCATCTGTTACATAACGTTAATGCTGCTATGTAACGGATGCGTTAAACTGAGCTGCTGCTGCTGATGATTCTGTAGGGAGAGCGTTAGGCAGGGAAGAAGACACCAAAAACTGCTTCTGCTGCTAGCAATTTTGCCTGTACAACACACCAGTCACTGTGTGTGCAGTACAAGTGGAGGCTTTATTTTGCTGGATCAGCTGTGTTGGTTGTTAGGCTGCCTTATAAGGCTTCCTGATAGCTGCATTGCTGTTTTCCCACTGCTCTGCAAACTGCTTTTTTAAAAGCAATCCAAATTTTTTTTTTTGTCAGGTGAGGTACTGAGCGTGCATTTTTTCACACCATACAGCGGTGTACGCTCCTCACACAGTACCGTGTAACGGCTGTTATCACGGCCACAGCGAAGCTATCTGTGTGTGACTCTGTAAGAATAAGTCGAGGACATGTTCTGTTCTTACAGACGTCCACCTTCTAGTTTTGTCTGCTTTTCAAACAGTTAAGTATATTTGCTGTTTGATCACATTCAAAACTATAGAGAGACAGCGTGTGTCAGTCTGTATACTTAAAAAAACACGGAGCTTGACAATTTTACGGACAGCGGTGTACGTGCACACTCCTCTCTCAGTACCGTGTAACGGCTGTTATCACGGCCACAGTGAAGCTATCTGTGTGTCACTCTGTAAGGATAAGTCGAGGACATGTTCCGTTCTTACAGACCTACACTCTAGGGAGATTCCTATTCTGCCCAATTCTATATACACCTTGTAGTTTGTCATACACTAGCCAATTTCTGCCTGTGACATAGCGGTGTGATATTAACTGGGCCTCACACAATCCAACAGTGTCCACAAGTGTGTTCAGAAATTCTAAATCTCCCTTGTCCTATAGTGACATTTTTCACACCTGCGACATTGAGCCTGTGACATAGCGGTGTGATATTAACTGGGCCTCACACAATCCAACAGTGTCCACAAGTGTGTTCAGAAATTCTACATCTCCCCTGTCTTATAGTGACATTTTTCACACCTGCCACATTGAGCCTGTGACATAGCGTTGTGATATTAACTGGGCCTCACACAATCCAACAGTGTCCACAAGTGTGTTCAGAAATTCTACATCTCCCCTGTCTTATAGTGACATTTTTCACACCTGCGACATTGAGCCTGTGACATAGCGGTGTGATATTAACTGGGCCTCACACAATCCAACAGTGTCCACAAGTGTGTTCAGAAATTCTACATCTCCCCTGTCTTATAGTGACATTTTTCACACCTGCGACATTGAGCCTGTGACATAGCGGTGTGATATTAACTGGGCCTCACACAACAGTGTCCACAAGTGTTCAGAAATTCTACATCTCCCCTGTCCTATAGTGACATTTTTCACACCTGCGACATTGAGCCTGTGACATAGCGGTGTGATATTAACAGGGCCTCACACAATCCAACAGTGTCCACAAGTGTGTTCAGAAATTCTACATCTCCCCTGTCCTATAGTGACATTTTTCACACCTGCGACATTGAGCCTGTGACATAGCGGTGTGATATTAACAGGGCCTCACACAATCCAACAGTGTCCACAAGTGTGTTCAGAAATTCTACATCTCCCCTGTCCTATAGTGACATTTTTCTCACCTACGACATTGAGCCTGTGACATAGCGGTGTGATATTAACTGGGCCTCACACAATCCAACAGTGTCCACAAGTGTGTTCAGAAATTCGACGTCTCCCCTGTCCTATATACACCTTGGACCTTGTTTTACATTACTATATAGTTTGTGGGATTTTGTGTACATTTTTACCAAAAATGAGGAAGGCTGGTGGAAGAGGCCGTGGAATTGGGCGGGGGTTGCCAGCTGGTAATGATGGTGTTGGTGGTGGATCTGATGGTAGTGGCAAAAGCAAAATAGGACCGAATGCAGGAGGTGTTGAGCCTGCGACATTGTCTGGCTCCACAAGGCCTCGAAGGCTTAGTTTTCTAGGAGTTGGCAAACCACTTTTAAAGCCAGAGCATCAGGAAAAAGTTTTGGCTTACATTGCTGACTCAGCCTCCAGCTCTATCGCCTCCTCTTCTGAAGTTGTAAAAAATAAAAGCACTGAGTCGTCATTGGAGGGTCATGTTCATGAACCACACCTTTCCTTGTGTCCTTCACCCCAACCAAGATTGAAGGATGACGCCGGCCATACAACTGATTACTCCATGGAGCTGTTTTCACATACCATGCCTGGGGTATCAAGTGAAATGGTGAATTACCCAGGCCAAGATGAATCTGACATGGAGTGCACTGATGCACAGCCACTGATAGATGATTCTGCTGGTACATTCAGTCAGAGCACTACATTGTCCTCGCAGTGTAATGAGCCAGATTCTGACCCTGATGAGACTCAGGTGCCCCTTCCCGCATACTATACCATCATACACGGTGACACAGAGGAAGGTGCACATGACATTGAAGAGGAGGTGATGGATGACCCAGTTGTTGACCCAGATTGGCATCCATTAGGGGAAGAGGGTGCTGCTTCCAATAGCTCAGATGAGGAGGAGGAGCATCCACAGCAGACATCGACATCGCAACAGCTGTTATCTGGCAGGCCCGGAGCACTCCAAAAACAGGTTCCAAAAATCAAAAGAGTTGCTGGACAGCTTGTCCAGATGGTCAAAATAGCACAGCGTGCTAGGCCGCAAAATGTCTTCCAAAGTAGGAAGAGTGCAGTGTGGCACTTTTTTGAACAAAATCCTCATGATCAGGCCAAGGTTATCTGTAAGAAGTGCGCAAAGACCTTTAGCCGAGGGAAAAATCTGAAAAATTTGAATACCAGTTGCATGCTTAGACATTTAAACACCATGCACTTGCAAGCGTGGACACAACACCAAACCTCAAGTACCACATGTGCAACTGATCACAAAGAAGGTAGTCAGCAACGCTACATTGTTTCCCCCACTGTAAGGCTAGTTTCACACTTGCTTTTTTTTGCAGTGCGTTTTTCCCGCAAAAAAACGCATTGAAAAAACGCATACAAAAGCATACAACTGCTGCGTTTTTTTCAAGCATTTTTATGAGCATGCATGAAAAAAACAGCGGCGTTTTTATGCGTTTGTATGCATTTTTAGTGCGTTTTTACCGCGTTTGCGTTTTTTCCAACATTAGGTGGCCCCTCACACTAACCCAAACCATGACTTTACTAACCCTAACCCTGACCCTAACCCTAACCCTGACCCTAACCCTTAACCAAACCATACTTAACCCTAACCCTGACCCTAACCCTTAACCAAACCATACCCTAACTCTAACCCTGACCCTGACCCTGACCCTGACCCTGACCCCCCTTAACTAACCCTAACTCTAACCCAAACCCCTAAATTCCATTGTCTAAACTAATGGTAAAAAAAAAAACACATGTGCAAAAAAACGCATACATAAGCATGCCAATGCGCACATATGCTCAGCATAGACTTATAATGGGTGTCTTGCTGTAAAAAAACGCATTGCGCGCACATGCGTTTTTTTGAGACAAGTCGGACGCTCAAAAAATGCAACAGGTTGCATTTTGTGCGCCCGAGCGCATACCGCAAAAAAACGCATGCGCGGTAAAACGCGTACAAACGCATGTGTATGCGCACATAAGCGCATCCCATGCAAAGTATAGGGAAAAAAAACGCATGCGCTATTTAGCGTAAAATACCGCGAAAAAAAACGCAAATGTGAAACCAGCCTAAGCCCACCGGTTAGCACAGCAGCAAATGTTGAGGTGTCGTTGCAAGGCCAAAGCAGTCAGGGAATCCCACTGTTATATCAACGAAAGACTGAATCTAGGCCATCAGAAAGAACACCAACTCCATCACCATCATCAACCCTCTCTCAGTCCGCCCTGTCCACCGCTACTTCCACCATATGCAGCTCTCAAGTCCAGCTCACCCTCCCAGACACTATGAGTAGGTCAAGAAAGTACTCAGTCTCTCATCCGCGTACACTGGGTTTGAACGCCCACATTGCCAAACTAATCTCGTTAGAGATGATGCCCTATAGGTTGGTGGAAAGCGCAGCTTTCCGCGAACTCATGGCCTATGCAGTACCACGCTATGACCTACCCAGTCGCCACTTCTTCTCTCGCAAAGCCATCCTAGCCCTCCACCATCAAGTGAAAGACCGCATTGTCCATGCACTCAAGCAGTCAGTGAGTGGAAAGGTGCACCTCACAACAGATGCATGGTCCAGTCGGCATAGCCAGGGCCGTTACGTGTCCATCACTGCGCACTGGGTTAATGTGGTGGATGCAGGGTCCACGGGGACAGCGGTGGTGGGACAGTGCTGCCTAACCCACGGTATAGGAAACAATTGGCTGTAGGCGTTCGACCCTCCTCCTCCTCCTCCTCCTCCTCCAGAAGCGAAAGCTCGTCCACAGAGCGCAGTCATACGAGCACTCCATCTGCAGCTGGCACTGTTGTACACGAGGTGTCCCCCTATCGAGCAGCTAGTGTAAAGCGTCAGCAGGCTGTGTTGCAGATGATGTGTTTGGGCGACAGACACACCGCGGAGGTGCTGGCCGAGTACTTTCAGCGACAAACTGAGTCATGGCTGGGCAGTATACATCTTGAGGCAGGCAAGGTAGTTAGTGATTTTGTGGCAGCCATAGCCCTTTCAAAACTCAGCCACATACCTTGCTTGGCTCACACCTTGAATCTGGTGGTGCAGTGCTTCCTCAACAATTATCCGGAGTTAACAGCCCTGCTCCAGAAGGTGCGAAGACTGTGCGCGCACATCCGCCGGTCGCCTGTACACTCCATTCGTATGCAGAAGCTGCAGCGATTGCTCCACCTTCCCAACCACCGCCTTATTATCGACATTGCAACAAGGTGGAACTCCACCCTGCACATGGTTGAGCGGCTGTGCGAACAGAGGCAGGCCATAATGCATTTGTGGGAGGATACACGGCCAGGCACTTTGAGAGCAGACATGGAGTTGACAGGTGTGCAGTGGTCGAAGCTGAAAGACCTCTGTAAAGTCCTTCAGTGTTTTGAGGAATGCACACGGCTGGTAAGCGCAGACGACGCCATCCTAAGCATGAGCATCCCACTTATGCGTCTGCTCATGCAAACTTTGACGCACCTTAAGGAGCAGGTGTCTGCAGCCAATGTTGATGAGGAGGAAGAGGAGGAGGGAATCCTTGATGACATTCAGCCATTGTCTGCTCAGGGACCTCTCCTGGATGAGGTGGAGGAAGAAGAGGAGGAGGAGGATGATGATGGTGATGATTACTTAGGGGAGGAGGATGCATCTCGTGGGGCAAGTGAAAATGTTGGCGTGGCAAGGTCTGGTACAGGGTTTGTGCGTGACTGGAGGGATGTGGATTTGCCAGAAAGTGCTCCTCCAACCAGCACTCGCAGTGCATCATTGACACCGGGAACATTGGCCCACATGTCAGATTATGCCTTGCAGATCCTAAAAAGGGACCCCCGCATTGCCAAAATGATGAACGATGACGACTACTGGTTGGCCAGCATCCTGGATCCACGCTATAAAGGCAAATTACAAAACATCATGCCACACGAGAACCTTGACCTAATATTGGCTAATAAACAAGCAACTCTGGTAAACCGGTTGGTTGAGGCATTCCCAGCACACAGCAGCGGTGATGGTTCTCACACGAGCCGTACGGGCCGGGGGCAGCTTGGCAGAGGTGTTCATGGCGCACACAGCAGAAGTGGCGTTGGAGACAGGGGTTTCATGACAATGTTGTGGACTGATTTTTCAAGTACCGCTCACACAACTGGTAATACTGCATCGATGGAAAGTGACAGGAGACAGCAGTTGTCAACTATGGTTACAAACTACCTTTCCTCCCATATCGATGTTCTCCCGCACAGGTCATTCTCCTTTGACTATTGGGCTGCTAAACTGGACACCTGGCCTGAATTGGCACAATATGCCTTACAGGAGCTCGCTTGCCCAGCTGCAAGTGTGCTATCGGAAAGAGTCTTCAGTGCAGCTGGATCAATCCTGACAGAAAAAAGGACCCGTCTGTCAACCCAAAATGTGGATGATCTAACCTTCATTAAAATGAACCATGCATGGGTTTCCAAGGATTTTGTCCCACCTTCCCCTGATGACACATAGGGTGACAGAAAAATGGCTTGCTTTGGTCCTCCTCTTCCTGGGACTTGAACAATTTCGACTTTTGCATCAGCTGAATGTCCAACATCAACATATGCCACTTTCTAAAACTCCCTAACTGTGCTGCCCCCCCATGACCGGGGTCACCACCTAGCGCACGAAACCGTGCGAGTGCCGTTGCCCTGGACAGGTGGGTAGGCCGACTCTTGGGCGCGGGCACTGGCACAGGGTCCCTCATATTGCAATCAAGTGTCTCTGACAGTGGTGGTGCACACCCGCCATCAGACACACCGCTGTACTATGAGGGGCCCAGTGCCAGTACCGACGCCCACGAGTGGGCCCCCCCTTGCTTGGGCAGGGCCCCAGCATTTGCAATTTTTACCTCTCCTTGCTCCTCCGCTGTGTAGTCTGGGCCGTCAAATCCATACTGGGCCTGACACCGTCACTATGCTATCCATACATGTTATCCGGTGATACGGTACCCTTTCTCACCTTTGTGCAATCACGTGTAATCCATACTGGGCCTGACACCGTTTGAGCCTGCCTCCTGATCTATAGACATATATTTTGAATGTGTACACAATGCTATCCATACATGTTATCCGGGGATACGGTACCCTTTCTCACCTTTGTGCAATCACATGTAATCCATACTGGGCCTGACACCGTCTGAGCCTGCCTCCTGATCTATAGGCATATATTTTGAATGTGAACGGCTGGCGAGCTGTTAAGCAAGCTACAGCACCTGTGGTTTGCACACGTAAGTTTTTCATTTTTTCAGGAATGACGGTTAGGCCTAATTCCGGAACTGCGGTTGACCTGCACTTACTGGGAAATCATCGTTCGCGGGTAATAATTGTAATCCCAGATCCCCATCACTAACGTTGTTCAGCGGGTTATCTGCACCTGTAAGCGACAAACGCTGTCCTTTTCAGTGAAGCGCACATGCAGCCACGGACATGTAAGGGCATGACACACCAGTTATTGGCCAATCTCACGTGCCAGAGCCTCGCGTGTCCCTCTAGTAAGCCGGACTCGGACCGCAGGGCATGACGGAGTCTCGTTCGTTAATGGAATTAAACTTGCAATGTGTGCATCTTTTTTGTTGCTGGATGGTTGAGGTTGCCCGTGTTGAGTCAAATTACGCCGTAGGCTCCACTCCTGGTGGTGCCCTTCTGGACATTCCTTTAAGGTTCAGCTTTGCAACCATACTGCCCATGTAAAACAAACACTTTGCCTTCATGAACGCTGTTTGGAGGGTCGTGACTCGTCGGAATAACGCCGCCCAATCAGTTAACCTGCTAGAGAGATCCTTCGTTGCTCCCAAGCATGACATCACACTCCCTAGGAGGAAGGTAATGCCACTGTGGCGACCGTACTCCTGGGGGCGACACAAGTGCACTGATGCCCAGCCACTGCTTGATGAATCTGCTGGTACATTGACCCAGACCACTACATTCTCCTCGCACGCTACACAGCCTGAATCTGACCCTGATGAAACTCAGGTTACCCTTCCCATATACAGTTCCATCTTACACAGTGACAAAGAGGAAGCTGCAGATGAAAGTGCAGGTTCGGCCCACCCGCCGTCAGACACACCACCGTACTATCAGGGGCCCTGTGCCAGTGCCGTCGCCAACGAGTGGGCCCCCGCTGCTTGCTCAGGATCACAGCACTTGCAAGGTTGAAATACTGTGCAGTGAGATGGAAGATGGGGACGATGAGGAGTCCAGACTAGTACAGGGATTCCCTAGCGAGTAGACTTATTTCATTGTTTTCAATGTTGGGACAGCAATTTTTGGGGAGCACTATACTCTGGAGAATGATAGATGGGGCCCACCATACACTGGAACATTCCAAAGGTGGACATCAGACACTGGAGCAGCATTTACAGGGCCCATTATACACTAGAGCATTAGAAATGGGGCCCATTATGTTTGGAGCATTATTTGGGCCCATAAGACAGTGGAGCTTCATCCATGGGGACCAACATATACTGTAGCATTATGTGGAGCTCATCATATACTGTTTCAAACATTATATGGGACCAATGATTCTGTATGGAAAAATAGATGGGCCTCGTCATAAGATGTAAAAAGTGAAGTATTTTTCATTGTACTATACCACTATTTCTCTGCCATATCGGAGCATCATGAGTTGTGGTATGTGTTAAAGGGGCGCTCTTTCGCCCAGGGCACATGAAAACCAGGAGCCAGCCCTACCCCGCCACAACTTGAGCCAAATAACCCCCATTTTTCAGTGCGTAACTAGTATTATGAAGTTAATTAAGGTTGACAAGCTTAAGTAAGAAGAATTGATGCTTTTGGCATTCAAATGGGCACTGTAGGTGTGTTTCATGTCCTCCTCTCACTGCCGGCTTTAATTCCCCATTGACTTACATTGGGTTTCGTGTTTAGGTCGGACTCCCGACTTTTCCCTATAGTCGGCCGATTTTGCCCGACCCGACTTTTGGAAAAGTCGGGTTTCATGAAACGAAACTCGACCTTAAAAAAGCAAAAGTCGCTCAACTCTACTTACATATATATCTAGGTTGGTGACTATAAATATATTTATATCTGGGGGTTTTAAGCCCACCACACAAGAGGAAGTGTCTAGTTTCAGATGAGGGGAAATGATGTCAGTCTATTGTATATTCTCCACCCACTGGCTAAGGTTCATTCTTCGCTGAACGTGTTTTTCAGCAATTGACTGGACATCGTAAGACTGGGAGAGGGGCTTAAATCGGCGGGGCATTATTCTTGTGGAATTCATGTGGGGGGATTATATATATATATATATATATATATATATATCTCTATATATATATACACTAGCTGAAGAGCCTGGCCCTGCCTGGGCATAGTAACTAACTGTGGTTAGTTATAACAAATTATAATTATCCTCCATCCCATAGTCCCGTGCCCATATAACCATCATACATATCCATGATCCCATAGGCCCGTGCCCATATACCCATCATACATATCCTCCATCCCATAGTCGAGTGCCCATATACCCATCACACATCCTCCATCCCATAGTCCCATGCCCATATACCCATCACACATATTCTCCATCCCATAGTCCCGTGCCCATATACCCATCATACATATTCACCATCCCATAGTCGATTGCCCATATACCCATCAACCATCCTTCATCTCATAGTCCCATGCCCATATCCCCATCATACATATCCGCCATCCCATAGTCCCGTGCCCATATACCCATCATACATATCCTCCATCCCACAGTCCAGTGCCCATATACCCATCACACATCCTCCATCCCATAGTCCCGTGCCCATATACCCGTCATTCATCCTCCATCCCATAGTCAACCATTATGACATCATAATGAGCGGCGGGGCTTGCAACCTATGATGACATCAGCGTCGCCATGGCAACCATTATTACATCATAATGAGGGCCGGGGCTTGATACACACACTTTTTCCCCATTATGTAGATAGGGGCAAAATTGTTTGGTGAATTGTAACGTGCGGGGTTAAAATTTTGCCTCACAACATAGCCTATGACGCTCTCGGGGTCCAGACGTGTTACTATGCCAAATTTTGTGGCTGTAGCTGTGACGGTGCAGATGCCAATCCCGGGCATACATACATACATACACACACTTGAGCTTTATATATTAGATATATATCTGTATATGGGCCAACATGCAATATATATCTCCATATATATGTACATTTGGGGGGCGCTTCCCTACTATACTGTTAGCTAGAGTGGGGGAGCTTGAAGTCGGATGCGATAGCATTGTTGGATGTTCTGGATATGAGAATACCAAATAAGTGTAACGTGGGAACCTCTGGATGTAATTGTTCCTCTTATATGGGCACAAGGTCTCATTGTTCTATCTGTCGGAAACATTTGCCTGTCATCATACCAATAATGGTAAGTTCTGAACGTCATTCTTGTGTGTGTGTTGGGGGGGCCTAGATGTGGCTCGCAACCCTCTCTCAAAATTGAATGAGACTCTTAAGGTAAGACAGGTTGGCGATTGCTGCCTTAAAGCGTCAAAACAAAAGAATTCGCGCATTTTAGCAACAACACTTCTGAAAGAATGTATCCCACATGTGTTGTTTTATGGAACTACTGTTTGGACACATGGCAGGGCTTGGGAAAAAAAAGAGTGTGAGTGTCATTTGGCTTTTGAAGAACAGGTTTTGCTGGAATATTTTTTGGTAGCCATGATACATATGCAGAGCCCCAAGTATATCAACGTAGAAATTTTCTAGGTTTGCAGTGAGCATTATTACCTTTTAGGTATGCTTCATTACTCTTATTAATATAATATAATTTTGCCAGTAATGTTATTTTAGGCCTAAAGAAAAAGCAATCCCCCATCTGCTACATAATTTCTCCTGTGTACAGAAATACCCGATGCGTAGTCAAATTCTGCTGAATAGGCAAAAAAGGGAAAAAAAAATTTTTAGGTGCCATGTTGCATTTGCAGACCCATTCGTCACCAGCATTATTAAAAGAGACAGTACATCTCTAACCCCTAATAAGCGTTAGCGCAGACCTTCTATCATCTACGAGGGCGATCCTATTAGACATTATTTGAGTAGGGCGTTTCTCCCGCAGTCATTTTCTCATGCATGACTTGTGGCATTTCTGCTACATGCCATACAACCATGTCACACATTTATTGTACTTTAGTTACAGCACTACACATAACAATGCAACATCAAATTAGTTTTCTCCCCCTTCAACTTTATTAACTAAATTAGCATGTCCATGTCAAAAATTTAAAATTTTTTGTTACTTATCATATCCAGGTCAAGCGCCGTGTCTCTACCGCCGCTGCTTCAATGATTCCCTACTGGCTGCAGTGGTGATGTCATGTCATTATGCGCTGCAGCCAATCACTGGGCTCAGCACTCATGCTGTTTATATCACTGAGTCCAGGGATTGGCTGCAGCACTGTAGCACTGCAGCCTATATACGGTACATACAATCACTGGACCAGCAGTGTGGACTCAGGGCTGGACCTTGAGAGGATAAGGCCTGTTTCACACAGCAGTTTTTGTGTTGAGTCAAAATCCGCTGAAATGGCGGATAGCGTATCCGTTCCTGAACTGACCACAACGTTTGTCACCGGACCGTTATTTTAACGGATCCGGGAAAGGAAGAATTTTAAAGGAACCGCTGCCTGGGGAAGGAGAGAGAGAGAGAGAGAGAGAAAAAAAATATATATTTTCCAGCCGCCAGAACAGAGTTTAGGGTTAAATTTCCGGCTGAGTGAAGTCTTTCAGCCATGCGCAGTGAGAAGTGCGGATCCTGCTGCCCGAAAAAACGTTACATGCTCCGTTCGGGCATGTCGGCGGACGTCAAAATTTTGGCGGATCCGCAAAAAACCGGATCCAAGGGATGGCCATCCGTCAAGATCCGCCAGTAATGCAACTCAATGGGAAAAAAAGCGGATCCACCAAAAAAAATGGCGGATCTGTTTTTTTTGCAAAACGGCGGATTTTGACTGATGGACAAAAACTGATGTGTGAAACAGGCCTAAGTTGCAGATAATTTTATTATTTTTTACATCGTAATAATGATTTAATTAACTAAGTTTAAAGGTTAAAACCCTTTTAATCCCTTCTTGACATTTAGTGTACAGGTACTTAGCATGATGGATGCCGGTACATGGAGGGAGCACAGAAGCTGATCCAACTCCACACATGGTGGATGCCGGTACATGGAGGGAGCACAGAAGCTGAGCCTACTCCACACCTGGATGCTGGCTGTGTTATACTGCCTTCAACAGCAGCTACCAGAGTGCTGACCTGGAGAATTATTTGCCAGATCATTTTGACCTCACAATAAACATTGTAAAAACATCTCACCATCCCACAAAAAAGTCGGGAATACATTGTTGCACTATTATACCGCACTTGGAATATGGATTTTTTTTTTTCCCATTTCCACTACATTTTAGAGTAAAATGATTGGTGTCATTCAAAGCTACAACTCGTTCCGCAAAAAAACAGGAACCTCAGCTGGCAATGTCAATAGAAAAATAAAAAAAATTATGGCTTTGGAAGAGGAAAAAATAAAAGTGCAAACATGACTCAAAGGGGAAGGCGTTAAACATTGGCATGGCTACAATCTTGATCATGATGTAAATGTACGGCAAAGTTGGGAAGGAGTTCATTAAAGAAAAGGAAACTGAACTCTTATTAGAAAACCGTGAAGCACGGGAAACTAAATAGAAAACGCCAATGTGGGCAGAATGCCTCAGCTGAAAATGACTTGTTTCCATGTTACTAATTGGTGAATTTTGAATGATATTTCTACAGAAACCAATCTTTAAACTCCTGATTGTTGTCAGAATCCTCACTTTCAATTACGTTTCCAAGAGTTTGGATGGTACCGTGCCCATAGAATGATTGTCTCACTGACTAGGAGATGAGAGCAATATTGGATATAAGTAATAGTAAAACTTCTTCATTGCAGTTTAGTTAATTAGAGCTTTCCGGATGCATTTTTAATAACTTTGTAAATCAAAGCTCTCAAAACTAAATTTAATGAGTCATTTAATTAAAGTATAATTGGAATCATATCATCAAATATCCAGATGAGACTCATAATTCATTTATTCCCACTATTCAATTAGGTAAGAAAGTTTTATTACTAACTTGCAAACCAAATAAAGTAACCCTCTCTGCATTGGAATTATCAACTAGAAAAAGTACAAAGATAAAAAATATTTCCAAGTTTCTCAAGTTTTTTTTTTTTATTGCGTTGAGAGAGCAAAATGATCCACTGCCAAACCATAATACTGCCGTGAATAGCCTGGCATCAAAATAAGGAAACCTCCCGAGAAGCTTTGTGCTGATGAATGATAATTAGGTTTTGTCATATCATGGAGTCACATAGCTAGAATGGCAGAACTATTGTTGGAAAACCCCACAGAATATTCCCACCCAAAATGAATACTTTTTATGTATTGTAATAATCCTAAATTTAGGTAGAGGCGTATACGCACATGAAAAATGTAAAATATTTAAAGAAATCTCATTCACATGTGGAGAAAACCCACAGCATGTCAATTCACATTGCTGATGTCATCTCAGATGTCACCTGCACCATTTCCACCACGAAGTCCACATGGATATATAATGTAGTGCATTTTGCTGTGGAATATGCATTTCTGTTATGTTGTGGTGCCTATTGTTATGAAACTAGTACCAACCGAAAGTAAGGCCAAATTGGTTTTTAACCTTTCAATATATTTTTTATTAAACTGGTCACATTTTTGTTGATTGGAGGCGGCAAGACTAATTTTTCACCCAAGTTGAAGGGAGCCCGTACCTTAGGTAAAAGAGAAATAAAAACAGAGAGAAAAAAGCATTATGATTAAATTTTAGCTGCTGCCCTATTTTCCGATTTACTAATATACATGTACAGGGACTGTTCCTTGATAGATGATGTTGGAGGGATTCAAGGTTGGGCATGTTGAATTTCAATATGCCTGATTCTTTGTTGTCACAGGAGATAAGCCAAGCTTATGGGTGCCTGACAGTGGCTTACTCTTCTCTCCATTTTGAAAACACATGCATAGATATGGTGGATAAGGAGTTATAGTTGTTGGACAATGAAGACGACATTGATGTAATATGGGCACTTTAAAGGGGCCTTTACATATAGCGATATCGCTAGCGATATCGCTAAAGCGTCCCCGATTTTGTGACGCAGCAGCGATATCGCTATGTGTGATACTTACCTCCGACCGGCTCCCCCGCTGTCTGTCGCTGATCGCGTGAGATCGTGCAGCTCCATTTCTCGTCGGGCACTTCCTGCTGGGCTTCCTGCTGGCGCCGACGAGCGACGCGTGGACGCGGTCGGGAGGACGTCAGGATCGCCGAGTCTGAAAGGTAAGTAATGACTGCTGCTGCGTCGCTACATCGCTGTGAAATCTGCCTGTATGGCAGCTCACTAGCGACCATTTAGCGATGCACCAGCGATCCTGACCGGGTCGTATCGTTGTCGGGATCACTGGTGCATCGCTAAATGTAAAGGGGCCTTAAGTCTCTGGAGTGCCGCGCGGGGCCTGGGGGTACTCTGTACCGGGCCCGTCAACTTCCATGGGGGACGGTGTCACGGCGGCGGCGACCCGGTCCGTGGCTCAGAGGCGTCCAGTAATAAAAATAGGGGAAAGTTGTGTGGCATTTATGTGGTAAAAATGAAAATAAAGTATTAGATGGTGAAATACGTGACGCCACCTGTGGTAATCTGGTCAGAGGTGACCAGCGCTGCGGTGTTGCTTCTCTGGGATGGATGTTGGGCGCAGCTATGATGTTGTAGCCCTCCACAGGTAGGGCTGTAGTCCCAGGGCAAAGATGTTAAATAAATAGTTAAAGTGGCTGTAAACTTTGGGGTGCAGATAAATGAGAGAAAGACACAGAGAGGTGCAGTTTCTTTACCTTCTACTGGTAATAGGTTGCAGTCCGGAGTACCACATGCAGGTGATGGAATGAGTCCGGCTCGCCTGGAGGCATTCAGGGAATCCACCTTGCCAGGTGGTGATTTAGGACCTTCCTTTCTGCGCTTTGTGTGTGGGTCTCCCCTGTATATAACTATGCTGCGACCCTCTGATGGTTTCACTAACCTGTACGGCTATCAGCGTGAGCCTATTCCACGGGTACCGTTCTCTTCACTGTCGGCCCTGGGCTCCTTATCCACTGCCGTGCCCTCAGTTAATCAATGTGCACAGGAATTTACAATCCCCTGTACTTTCAGATTCGGCTATCAGGACTTACAGTTCCTGTCAGCCTAGGACTCTGACGTCCCTTTTCTCTTTATTAGCGCTTCACTCAGGGGTCTGCTATATGCAGTATTTTAGCTTCCCTAGAGTCTCTCAGTCTCTGCTGGTGTCCTTTTTGTCTCCACAGATCAGCTCTGCCTATTGAGCTCCTCACCGATCAGCTCCCTGTCTTCATCTGACAGGATCTTCCAGAAAGATCTCTTTACCTCACCTCATCACGTTGTAACTGTCATTTTTCCTCACAGCTGCTTCGTTTCCATGACAACTCCCTCAGCTGATTTCTAGCTGACTCACCAACCACCTCTGCTGGCCAGAATTTATAAGGCATCTCCCTTTTCTGACCTGCAGCAGGAAATTGTGATTAAATCTTTAAATCTATACTGCCTGGCATGGGATCCCTTTCTGCCTTCAAGCATGACTTTACCCATTAGAGGGAGGTAATGTCACTGTGAAAACCGGACTCTGGGGTGTCACATCTCGATGGCTCACAATCTTTACACCGATATTACCCAAATTTAAGGCCCCTTTACATTTAGCAATGCACCAGCGATGCCGACAACGATACAACCCGGTCAGGATCGCTGGTGCATCGCTAAATGGTCGCTAGTGAGCTGCCACACAGGCAGATCTCACAGCGATGTAGCGACGCAGCAGCGGTCGTTACTTACCTTTCAGACGCGGCGATCCTGACGTCCACGTGTTGCTCGTCGGCGCCAGCAGGAAGCGCCCAACGAGAAATGGAGCTGCACGATCTCGCGCGATCAGCGACAGACAGCGGGGGAGCCGGTCGGAGGTAAGTAGTATCACACATAGCGATATTGCTAGCGATATCGCTGCTGCGTCACAAAATCAGTGATGCTTTAGCGATATCGCTATGTGTAAAGGCCCCTAAAGGCTATATTCACATGTCCAATAATCATCAATTAGAATGGATCTGATATCCGTTATCAAAAAAGTTGTGCAGATACAGCTTTTTTGTCCGGTTAAAAAATTGATTTCAACTGGATCGGGTTTTTTTTTTAACATTGAAGTCTATGAAAAACGTTTCCATTAATAAGCCATCAGTTTTTCTTTCATTTGAAAAGGATCATTTTTTTTGCTTACTGGATCAGTTTCCATTGGAACAAAACAGATGCAGTTTTCCATAGACTTGAATGTTTAAAAACAGATCCAGCTGAAATCCGTTTTTTAGGTGGACAAAAAAGTTGTCACGGTCATGTGTGTCTGGACGCAGCGAGTACCGCAAGGCGAACCCATGTGACGCACGTGACCCTGGATACACCGCCTCCAGTGGGGCGAACTTAAATAATAAACATGTGCAGCTGGATACACCGCCTCCAACTGGCGAATTTAGACATTACACGTATATACAAGTCTGGAAATCCTGCCTCCAGTAAGGCGAATTTAAAAAATAAGGGAAACCTGGGTAACATTAACAATGGTGGGCCCTGCGATAGGGAATAGGGAAGTGGAGACCTCCTGAGCTCCCCTGAGCCAGTGTCCCTGCACTCCTAACGTTCCCTATGCCGGTTCCGCAAAAGGAACCTAAAAACCCTAGCTCGTCCTGACCTAAACCCTCACTAGGCAAAAAAAAAACTCTGTTTGGGAGAGAAGAACAGACAATTCGCGGCGCCCTAAGTGCGTAAACACAATATTGTAGTCTTTAAAGGGTGCACAATTTTATGCACTCACCTGATAGAAGACTAATATAGCTTTGGATTATGTATCCTCAAAAATCCTTCCTTTTGGGATACTTCTCAGAAGACAGGGCTTGCAGCTTGCCTCTTGCCTCGGGTGGATCCAAGTGAAAGAGCCGGGTTCAGGCTCACACAAGATGAGTAAATCAAGAAAGGCACATCCAGCCCATAAACGGCAGCGCTTCCCAGGACTCACATCTAAGGGTGATATTCCATATTTTTTTTTATTTCATAGGTTAAAAAAGAGATACAACGCGTTTCGGATACAGTGTATATCCTTCATCAGGTATCATAAAAACACAGTACAAATCATAATAGTATAAAATTCAGTTACACTTATAGTAGCAACCTTTTATCCCAGTCTCAGAAACTTGATTTAGGGTGTGGACCAAGTTCAGGAACACAGTTCAGGAACACAGTTCAGGAACACACCCACTGATTGATCCAACCTTGACAACATGGATGCAAGACGGAAAAGAAAAAAAAAAAAAAAATACCCAAAAGGAAAAAAAAACCCAGAGAAAAAAAAAAAAAAAAAAGACAACGTTCAAACTCTCTCTATGAAATCATTCAATCCATTTGGATATAATGTTCCCAGACGATATATCCAAAACATTTCTTTCCGGTTTAAAAAAGCATTCCTATTTGCAACACCAGAGGGTATCTGCTCCACCGGAGTTACTTTTATGTTAAAAATTTTGTTATGTTTAATTAGTAGATGCCTTGAGAGACTATGTTTTAAAAAGCCGTTTTTTGCTCTATTTCTGTGACCATTAATGCGGGACCGCAGTGTCTGCACAGTGCGTCCCACATATTGCAAACCGCAACTGCATGTGATTACATATACAACAAAATCACTGATACAGCTGAGTCTTTGTGAAATCTCAAAGACCTCACCAGTACTATTACATTTGATGGTTTTAGCCCCGTGATCTAGGATCCCACAGGTACAACATTTTTTAGAGGTGCATTTAAAAACTCCGGTTCCTTGAGAAACACCACATAAAATTTGATCTGTACTTTTTTTTATAGTTTTTTCCTTTTGAATCCAACTGTTTTTTTTAATTTACTGGGGGCCACCAAATTTTTCAAAGTTTTCCCCCTTCTATATGTAATCCCTGGTTTATCAGGGAGATGTTTTCCCAAAACAGGGTCACGCTTCAAGATATACCAATATTTTGAAAGCACAGTTCTTATTACTTTATTTCCCCTATTGAATGTGGTCACAAAATTCAATTTCCAGCGATCATCACTTTTTTCTTTACCAATGGTCAAATTATCCCCCTTCCTATTTTTTCCTTTTAAACATTCCTCCTGTGTTTTTACTTTGTTATCCCTATATGCACTAATTATCAAGTTTTTTGGGTATCTTTTTTCCTTAAATTTTATTTTTAGAATTTTAGACTGAGCTACATAATCAGATTCTCTCGTACAGTTCTTTCTTATACGAAAAAATTGGCTGTGGGGTATATTAACCTTCCACTTCTTGTAATGTGCACTGTTAAAATCTAAAAAGCCGTTTGAATCCACCTTTTTGAAGTGGGTTTTTGTAATAATTTTTTTCCCACTATGGCTGATCTCTAGATCAAGAAACACCATTTTTTCTTTATTAATTTGTGATGTAAAGGTAATCCCCCAGGTGTTATTATTGAGCTCCTTTATTGACTGTGCCGCTTCCTCCTCTGTCCCCTTCCATATAATAATCAGATCATCAATAAAGCGCTTATAAAGCCTTATTTTGTCATTGAAAACAGGCTTAGAGAGTGACGATGAGGACTCGAATCGCCCCATGAATAAGTTTGCGAAACTTGGCGCGACCCGAGTCCCCATCGCGGTGCCGAGCAACTGTAAATACAGTATGCCTTCAAAAATGAACACATTGTGTTCAAGAATGAATTTGAGACCCTTTAACAGAAAATCTCTTTGTTCAGGGAGCATCAATAATAACACCTGGGGGATTACCTTTACATCACAAATTAATAAAGAAAAAATGGTGTTTCTTGATCTAGAGATCAGCCATAGTGGGAAAAAAATTACAAAAACCCACTTCAAAAAGGTGGATTCAAATGGCTTTTTAGATTTTAACAGTGCACATTACAAGAAGTGGAAGGTTAATATACCCCACAGCCAATTTTTTCGTATAAGAAAGAATTGTACGAGAGAATCTGATTATGTAGCTCAGTCTAAAATTCTAAAAAGAAAATTTAAGGAAAAAAGATACCCAAAAAACTTGATAATTAGTGCATATAGGGATAACAAAGTAAAAACACAGGAGGAATGTTTAAAAGGAAAAAATAGGAAGGGGGATAATTGGACCATTGGTAAAGAAAAAAGTGATGATCGCTGGAAATTGAATTTTGTGACCACATTCAATGGGGGAAATAAAGTAATAAGAACTGTGCTTTCAAAATGTTGGTATATCTTGAAGCGTGACCCTGTTTTGGGAAAACATCTCCCTGATAAACCAGGGATTACATATAGAAGGGGGAAAACTTTGAAAAATTTGGTGGCCCCCAGTAAATTAAAAAAAAACAGTTGGATTCAAAAGGAAAAAACTATAAAAAAAAGTACGGATCAAATTTTATGTGGTGTTTCTCAAGGAACCGGAGTTTTTAAATGCACCTCTAAAAAATGTTGTACCTGTGGGATCCTAGATCACGGGGCTAAAACCATCAAATGTAATAGTACTGGTGAGGTCTTTGAGATTTCACAAAGACTCAGCTGTAACAGTGATTTTGTTATATAAGTAATCACATGCAGTTGCGGTTTGCAATATGTGGGACGCACTGTGCAGTCACTGCGGTCACGCATTAATGGTCACAGAAATAGAGCAAAAAACGGCTTTTTAAAACATAGTCTCTCAAGGCATCTATTAATTAAACATAACAAAATTTTTAACATAAAAATAACTCCGGTGGAGCAGATACCCTCTGGTGTTGCAAATAGGAATGCTTTTTTAAACCGGAAAGAAACGTTTTGGATATATCGTCTGGGAACATTATATCCAAATGGATTAAATGATATCATAGAGAGAGTTTGAACGTTGTTTTTTTTTTTTCTCTCTGGGTTTTTTTTCCTTTTGGGTTTTTTTTTTTTTTTTTTCTTTTCCGTCTTGCATCCATGTTGTCAAGGTTGGATCAATCAGTGGGTGTGTTCCTGAACTGTGTTCCTGAACTTGGTTCACACCCTAAATCAAGTTTCTGAGACTGGGATAAAAGGTTGCTACTATATATAAGTGTAACTGAATTTTATACTATTAGGATTTGTACTGTGTTTTTATGATACCTGATGAAGGCTATACACTGTATCCGAAACACGTTGTATCTCTTTTTTAACCTATGAAATAAAAAAAAATATGGAATATCACCCTTGGATGTGAGTCCTGGGAAGCGCTGCCGTTTATGGGCTGGATGTGCCTTTCTTGATTTACTCATCTTGTGTGAGCCTGAACCCGGCTCTTTCACTTGGATCCACCCGAGGCAAGCTGCAAGCCCTGTCTTCTGAGAAGTATCCCAAAAGGAAGGATTTTTGAGGATACATAATCCAAAGCTATATTAGTCTTCTATCAGGTGAGTGCATAAAATTGTGCACCCTTTAAAGACTACAATATTGTGTTTACGCACTTAGGGCGCCGCGAATTGTCTGTTCTTCTCTCCCAAACAGGGTTTTTTTTGCATATTGTCACCGAAAGGAGCTCTTCCTAATCGGTTGAAGACAGACACCCCAGATAGCAAAGGGGAGCGAGCAGCCTGGAGTGAGAATGGAGTATTATAATAGCAGAATTGAGAGGAGAAAGGAGCTGTTATCATCCATTAAGAACATGACTAATATAAGGTTATATTGGCAGTTATAACATGGCAGTTAGACAGGGCAGGAGACAGGTAAGACATTTATATCCATCTACTCCCTCTACATTTGGAGTACAACAAATATATACCATATGCATTTGTGTAATTTTAATCCTGGCTCCTGCATTCACACACATCCACCGCCCTGGCATTAACTCTCTACACTCCATCCATATCGGCCCCTCGCTTCTTTCCTCTCCTATGTATAGCACTCACGCTCTTTTCACGTTGTTAAATTGCACAGATCCAGTCAGTCCCACCATTCAACATCAGAGACGCTCTCACAAATCACTTAACCATCTGCTCACTCTTTCTATCCTCCTTCTCCTAGTCGCAGGAGACATTGCTCCCAATCCTGGTCCCCCATGTTATAGAAAGTCAAACCCCCCAACTGCTACACTTAGAAACCCCTCTAATCTGATTAATATTCCCTGCCTGCCATCTGTCTCTCTTAATTGTGCACTTTGGAATTCTCGCTCAGTGTGTAATAGTGTTGAGCATTCCGATACCGCAAGTATCGGGTATCGGCCGATACTTGCTGTATCGGAATTCCGATACCGACTTCCGATATTTTTTCAATATCGGAATTCGGCATCGGAATCGGAAGTTCAGTTGATTGACGGCCTGACGTCATCATGATGCGCGGTGTGTGCGCATCATGATGCGCCATCATTTCGGGCCTTCCGGGGGTCTCTGCCGGCCTGCCGGGGGGCTGTGCCGGCCTGCCGGGGGGCTGTGTGGACTGCCCGGGGTCTGTACCGGCCTGCCGGGGGGCTGTGCCGGCCTGCCGGTGGTCTGTGCACCCTGTGGGGGTCTGTACCGGCCTGCCGGGGGGCTGTGCCGGCCTGCCGGGGGGCTGTGCTGATGTCCGGGGGTCTGTGCAAGCATCGTCCGATGGGACTACAAGTCCCATCGGGCGATGCCTGCTACCATGACAGTGATTGACACATTAGCCAATGATGGGACAGTAGTAGTCCCATCATCCGGCTAATGTGTTAAATGTTAAAAAAAAAAAAAAAAAATACTACATACATACTACATGCATGCTACATACATACTACATGCATGCTACATACATACTACATATATACTACATACATACTACATATATACTACATACATACTACATGCATGCTACATACATACTACATGCATGCTACATACATACTACATACATACTACATGCATTCTACATACATACTACATGCATGCTACATACATACTACATATATACTACATACATACTACATGCATGCTACATACATACTACATGCATGCTACATACATACTACATATATACTACATACATACTACATACATGCTACATACATACTACATATATACTACATACATACTACATGCATGCTACATACATACTACATATATACTACATACATGCTACATACATACTGCATGCTACATACATACTACATACATACTACATGCTACATACATACTACATATATACTACATACATACTACATACATGCTGCATGCTACATACATACTACATACATACTACATACATGCTACATGCATGCTACATACATACTACATATATACTACATGCATGCTACATACATACTACATGCTACATACATACTACATATATACTACATACATACTACATACATGCTACATACATGCTACATACATGCTACATACATGCTACATACATACTACATGCATGCTACATACATACTACATGCTACATACATACTACATGCATGCTACATACATACTACATGCATGCTACATACATACCACATACATACTACATGCTACATACATACCACATATATACTACATACATACAATACATTCATACAATACATACATAGACATACAGTACATATAACATAGAGTAACATACTTACCAATACTTGTCACATTGTTCCCCGAAGCCATTGTCTATTCCGGGATAAATATTAACATAACAAACCACAAAAATACTCACCCACGATCCGAAGCAGTCCACGAGTGTGTCCCACGACGATCTTGGGTAGAGAACTGCAGCATCAGCTGTTGCTGCCGTTCTCTACGGGCTGCAGGAATCCAATGACGGAAGGTAGGTATCCTTCCGCACTGTATTCCTCCGCCACTTAAAAAAAAAAGTCCCTAGTCTCACTTTATGCCATTGCTGTGTGGGAATTTCCCACACAGCAATGGCATAAAGTGAGACTAGGGACTTTTTTTTTTTAAGTGGCGGAGGAATACAGTGCGGAAGGATACCTACCTTCCGTCATTGGATTCCTGCAGCCCGTAGAGAACGGCAGCATCATCTGATGCTGCAGTTCTCTACCCAAGATCGTCGTGGGACACACTCGTGGACTGCTTCGGATCGTGGGTGAGTATTTTTGTGGTTTGTTATGTTAATATTTATCCCGGAATAGACAATGGCTTCGGGGAACAATGTGACAAGTATTGGTAAGTATGTTACTCTATGTTATATGTACTGTATGTCTATGTATGTATTGTATGTATGTAGTATATATGTGGTATGTATGTAGCATGTGGTATGTATGTAGCATGTAGTATGTATGTGGTATGTATGTAGCATGCATGTAGTATGTATGTAGCATGCATGTAGTATGTATGTAGCATGTATGTAGCATGTATGTAGCATGCAGTATGTATGTAGCATGTATGTAGTATGTATGTAGTATATATGTAGTATGTATGTAGCATGTAGTATGTATGTAGCATGCATGTAGTATATATGTAGTATGTATGTAGCATGCATGTAGCATGTATGTAGTATGTATGTAGTATGTATGTAGCATGCAGCATGTATGTAGTATGTATGTAGTATATATGTAGTATGTATGTAGCATGCATGTAGTATGTATGTAGTATGTATGTAGCATGCAGTATATATGTAGTATGTATGTAGCATGTATGTAGTATGTATGTAGCATGCAGTATGTATGTAGCATGTATGTAGTATGTATGTAGTATATATGTGGTATGTATGTAGCATGCAGTATGTATGTAGCATGCATGTAGTATATATGTAGTATGTATGTTGCATGTAGTATTTATGTAGTATGAATGTAGCATATATGTAGTATGTAGTATGAATGTAGCATGTATGTAGTATGCATGTTGTATGTATGTAGCATGTAATTTTTTTTTTTTTTTTACATTTAACACATTAGCCGGATGATGGGACTACTACTGTCCCATCATTGGCTAATGTGTCAATCACTGTCATGGTAGCAGGCATCGCCCGATGGGACTTGTAGTCCCATCGGACGATGCCTGCACAGACCCCCGGAGCCTGCTCAGCCCCCCGGCAGGCCGGCACAGCCCCCCGGCAGGCCGGCACAGCCCCCCGGAGCCTGCACAGCCCCCCGGCAGGCCGGCACAGCCCCCCGGAGCCTGCACAGCCCCCCGGCAGGCCGGCACAGCCCCCCGGCAGGCCGGCACAGCCCCCCGGAGCCTGCACAGACCACCGGCAGGCCGGCACAGACCACCGGAGCCTGCACAGACCCCCTGGCAGGCCGGCACAGCCCCCCGAAAGGCCCGTACAGACCCCAGAGAGGCTGTACAAGGGCAGGAAAGGGTTTTTCTTATTCCGATACCGGAAGTCCCATAGACTTGAATGGGACTTCCGGTATCGGAATCGGCGATACCGATACTTTTTTTAAAGATCGGCCGATACCATCCGATACGATACTTTGAAGTATCGGACGGTATCGCTCAACTCTAGTGTGTAACAAACTCTCCTTCATCCATGACTTCTTCCTTTCTAATTCTCTTAAGCTCCTGGCTCTTACTGAAACCTGGATCCAGCAGTCAGACACTACCGCTGCTGCTGCTCTTTCATACGGGGGCTACACTTCTCTCATACCCCAAGATCAGCCAATAGAGCAGGTGGAGGCGTTGGTCTGCTCCTATCATCAAAATGTACCTTTCAGGTTATCCCTCAAGTACCCTCACTTGTCTTCCCTTCTTTTGAGGTCCATGACGTCAGACTCTACACCCCCCTCTCCATGCGAGTGGCAGTGGTGTATTGTCCTCCCGGCCCCTCCCATCAGTTCCTGGATCATTTTGCCACTTGGCTTCCACATTTTCTCTCCTGTGACATCCCTACCCTCATCATGGGAGATTTCAACATCCCCATTGCTCTTCCCCTCTCACCATCTGCTACTCACCTTTTATCTCTAACCTCCTCATTTGGCCTTTCGCAGCTTACTAATTCTCCAACGCATGAAGACAGAAACTCCCTCGACTTGGTCTTCTCTCGGCTTTGTGCAGTGGATGATTTTGCAAACTCCCCTCTCCCGCTCTCTGACCACAATCTTCTTTCATTCTCTATCAAGAACTGCCAGGCTGCTCAGGTCACCCCCACTGTCCATACTTATAGAAACATACAGGCCATTAACACCCAGAAACTTATGAAGAACTTGCAGTCTTCATTGGCCCCTATCTCCTCCCTCTCATGTCCTGATTCTGCATTGAAGCATTACAATGAAACACTTCAAAGTGCCCTGGATGAATTTGCACCCCCTATAAATAGAACACCACAATGCAGACGGCGACAACCCTGGCACACGGTGCAAACACGTTTCCTGCAGCGGTGCTCCAGGTGCGCCGAACGTCTGTGGAGAAAATCCAATCTACACGAAGATTTCATACATTTTAAGTTTATGCTTAGAACATACAACACTGCCCTTCACCTCTCCAAACAAACCTATTTCAACACCCTCATCACCTCACTGTCAAATAACCCAAAACGTCTCTTTGACACTTTTCATTCTCTACTCAATCCAAGAGTACAGGCCCCAACCACAGAGCTCAGAGCTGACAATCTGGCCAATTACTTCAAAGAAAAAATTGACCAGATTCGACAGGAAATTATCTCCCAATCACCTCATACCACGCACTGTCCTCCCTCCCCCACTGCATCTAGCTCACTCTCTGATTTTGAACCAGTCACAGAAGAAGAAGTAAGCAGGCTCCTTGCATCTTCTCGCCCAACTACTTGCACCAGTGACCCATTTCCGTCACATCTCCTCCAGTCCCTTTCCCCTGCTGTCACCCCTCACCTAACTAAAATATTTAACCTCTCTCTCTTCTGGTATTTTTCCCTCCTCATTTAAGCATGCCATCATACATCCACTACTTAAAAAACCATCCCTCGACCAAAACTGTGCCGCTAACTATAGACCTGTCTCTAATCTTCCCTTCATCTCTAAACTCCTGGAACGCCTGGTCCACTCCCGTCTTATCCGCTATCTCTCAGAAAACTCTGTTCTCGACCCTCTCCAATCCGGTTTCCGCTCTTTACACTCCACTGAAACTACCCTCACTAAAGTCTCTAATGATCTGCTAACAGCTAAATCAAATGGTCATTACTCCATGCTAATTCTCTTGGATCTCTCTGCAGCATTCGACACTGTGGATCAT
The DNA here is from genome assembly GCF_039654945.1 of Dendrobates tinctorius. Taxonomy (NCBI): domain Eukaryota; kingdom Metazoa; phylum Chordata; class Amphibia; order Anura; family Dendrobatidae; genus Dendrobates; species Dendrobates tinctorius. Next base: position 5,550,472 of record NW_027361751.1, read on the forward strand.
CAGCTCCTCCTCACTATGCTCCGTTCCATTGGCCTCAAGGACACCGTTCTCTCCTGGTTCTCCTCCTATCTCTCTGACCGCTCCTTTACTGTGTCTTTTGCCGGTTCCTCCTCCTCTCACCTTCCCCTTACTGTTGGGGTCCCCCAAGGATCGGTTCTAGGCCCCCTCCTCTTCTCCTTGTACACTGCCCCTATTGGTCAAACAATCAGTAGATTTGGGTTCCAGTACCATCTCTATGCTGATGACACCCAATTATACGCTTCTTCTCCTGACATCACGCCAGCCTTTCTAGAGAATACCGGCGATTGTCTAAACGCTGTGTCTAACATCATGTCCTCACTATATCTGAAACTGAACCTGTCAAAAACTGAACTCCTGGTGTTTCCTCCCTCTACTAATGTACCTATACCCGACATTGCTATTTCTGTGGGTGGCTCCACTATTACTCCCCAGCAACAGGCCCGCTGTCTTGGGGTCATACTTGATTCTGAGCTTTCCTTTGCCCCCCACATTCGATCACTGGCTCGCTCTTGTCATCTGCACCTCAAAAACATTTCTAGAATTCGACCTTTTCTTACTTTGAACTCTGCAAAAACTCTTACTGTTTCTCTTATTCATTCTCGTCTCGACTATTGTAACTCTCTTCTAATCGGTCTCCCTCTTACCAAACTCTCCCCTCTCCAATCTGTCTTGAATGCTGCAGCCAGGATCATATTCCTCACCAATCGTTACACCGATGCCTCTACCTTGTGCCAATCATTACACTGGCTACCCATCCACTCCAGAATTCAGTATAAACTTATTACCCTCACCCACAAAGCCCTCCATAGCTCAGCACCACCCTACATCTCCTCCCTTGTTTCAGTATACCACCCTACCCGCGCCCTCCGTTCTGCTGATGACCTGAGGTTAGTATCCTCAATAGTCAGAACCTCCCACTCCCGTCTCCAAGACTTTACACGTGCCGCGCCAATTCTTTGGAATGCACTTCCCAGGTCAATACGATTAGTCCCCAATCCCCACAATTTTAAGCGTGCCCTGAAAACGCATTTATTCAGACTGGCCTATCGCCTCAACACATTAACCTAATCTATCCCTCTGTGGCACAGCCAAAAGTTTTACCACAACCAGATTTCCCGCATCATGTTCCCACATGCTTTATGCATCCATTAGCCCTCTGTCTGTACTGTCACACACTTAACATTATGGCTGGTCCATACAATCAGGGCAACTGTTACCACCCACCTTTCGTGTCTACCTCTTTCCTCATAGACTGTAAGCTTGCGAGCAGGGCCCTCATTCCTCTTGGTATTTGTTATAATCTACGGTATGTGATTATTGTTATGCTGTAATGTCTATTGTCTGTACAAATCCCCTCTGAAATGTAAAGTGCTGCGGAATATGTTGGCGCTATAGAAATAACAGTACAGACACAGAGGGCTAATGGATGCATAAAGCATGTGGGAACATGATGCGGGGAACCTGGTTATGGTAAAACTTTTGGCTGTGCCACACAGGGATAGATTAGGTTAATGTGTTGAGGCGATAGGCCAGTCTGAATAAATGCGTTTTCAGGGCACGCTTAAAATTGTGGGGATTGGGGACTAATCGTATTGACCTGGGAAGTGCATTCCAAAGAATTGGCGCAGCACGTGTAAAGTCTTGGAGACGGGAGTGGGAGGTTCTGACTATTGAGGATGCTAACCTCAGGTCATCAGCAGAACGGAGGGTGTGGGTAGGGTGGTATACTGAAACAAGGGAGGAGATGTAAGGTGGTGCTGAGCTATGGAGGGCTTTGTGGGTGAGGGCAATAAGTTTGTACTGGATTCTGGAGTGGATGGGTAGCCAGTGTAATGACTGGCACAAGGAAGAGGCATCGGTGTAACGATTGGTGAGGAATATGATCCTGGCTGCAGCATTCAAGACAGATTGGAGAGGGGAGAGTTTGGTAAGAGGGAGACCGATTAGAAGAGAGTTACAATAGTCGAGACGAGAGTGAATAAGAGAAACAGTAAGAGATTTTGCAGAGTCAAAAGTAAGGAAAGGTCGGATTCTAGAAATGTTTTTGAGGTGCAGATGACAAGAGCGAGCCAGTGATCGAATGTGGGGGGCAAAGGAAAGCTCGGAATCAAGTATGACCCCAAGACAGCGGGCCTGTTGCTGGGGAGCAATAGTGGAACCATACACAGAAATAGCAATGTCGGGTATAGGTACATTAGAAGAGGGAGGAAACACCAGGTGTTCAGTCTTTGACAGGTTCAGTTTCAGATATAGTGAGGACATGATATTAGACACAGCGTTTAGACAATCGCCGGTGTGTTCTAGAAAGGCTGGTGTGATGTCAGGAGAAGAAGCAGCGTATAATTGGGTGTCGTCAGCATAGAGATGGTACTGGAAACCAAATCTACTGATTGTTTGACCAATAGGGGCAGTGTACAAGGAGAAGAGGAGGGGGCCTAGAACCGATCCTTGAGGAACCCCAACAGTAAGGGGAAGGTGAGAGGAGGAGGAACCGGCAAAAGATACCGTAAAGGAGCGGTCGGAGAGATAGGAGGAGAACCATGAGAGAACGGTGTCCTTGAGGCCAATGGAACGGAGCATAGTGAGGAGGAGTTGATGATCCACAGTGTCGAATGCTGCAGAGAGATCCAAGAGAATTAGCATGGAGTAATGACCATTTGATTTAACTGTTAGTAGATCATTAGAGACTTTAGTGAGGGCAGTTTCAGTAGAGTGTAAAGAGCGGAAACCAGATTGGAGAGGGTCGAGAAGAGAGTTATCAGAGAGATAGCGGATCAGACGGGAGTGGACCAGGCGTTCCAGGAGTTTAGAGATGAAGGGAAGATTAGAGACAGGTCTATAGTTAGCGGCACAGTTTTGGTTGAGGGATGGTTTTTAAGTAGTGGATGTATGATAGCATGCTTAAATGATGAGGGAAAAATACCAGAAGAGAGAAAGAGGTTAAATATTTTAGTTAGGTGAGGGGTGACAGCAGGGGAAAGGGACTGGAGCAGATGTGATGGAAATGGGTCACTGGTGCAAGTGGTTGGGCGAGAAGATGCAAGAGCCTGCTTACTTCTTCTTGTGTGACTGGTTCAAAATCAGAGAGTGAGTTAGATGCAGTGGGGGAGGGAGGACAGTGCATGGTATGAGGTGATTGGGAGATAATTTCCTGTCGATTCTGGTCAATTTTTTCTTTGAAGTAATTGGCCAGATCGTCAGCTCGGAGCTCCGTGGTTGGGGCCTGTACTCTTGGGTTGAGTAGAGAATGAAAAGTGTCAAAGAGACGTTTCGGGTTATTGGACAGTGAGGTGATGAGGGTGTTGAAATAGGTTTGTTTGGAGAGGTGAAGGGCAGTGTTGTATGTTCTAAGCATAAACTTATAATGGATGAAATCTTCGTTTAGATTGGATTTTCTCCACAGACGTTCGGCGCACCTGGAGCACCGCTGCAGGAAACGTGTTTGCACCGTGTGCCAGGGTTGTCGCCGTCTGCGTTGTGGTGTTCTATTTATAGGGGGTGCAAATTCATCCAGGGCACTTTGAAGTGTTTCATTGTAATGCTTCAATGCAGAATCAGGACATGAGAGGGAGGAGATAGGGGCCAATGAAGACTGCAAGTTCTTCATAAGTTTCTGGGTGTTAATGGCCTGTATGTTTCTATAAGTCTGGACAGTGGGGGTGACCTGAGCAGCCTGGCAGTTCTTGATAGAGAATGAAAGAAGGTTGTGGTCAGAGAGCGGGAGAGGGGAGTTTGCAAAATCATCCACTGCACAAAGCCGAGAGAAGACCAAATCAAGGGAATTTCCGTCTTCATGCGTTGGAGAATTAGTAAGCTGCGAAAGGCCAAATGAGGAGGTTAGAGATAAAAGGTGAGTAGCAGATGATGAGAGGGGAGGATCAATGGGGATGTTGAAATCTCCCATGATGAGGGTAGGGATGTCACAGGAGAGAAAATATGGAAGCCAAGTGGCAAAATGATCCAGGAACTGATGGGAGGGGTCGGGAGGACGATACACCACCGCCACTCGCATGGAGAAGAAATAAGACATCAGATCGATGCAGAATTTCTAGGCATTCGTATTGATCAAAAAATAGTTCCAAATGGTTTGAAGATACATTTTAATAGTACTTTTCTAGATGACAGTAATTTTACCAATAAGTGGAATAATATTTTAAATGATTGTTCTTGTAGTCTTATGAGTTTGTTAGTGGAAAAGCATTCTGAGCTAGCCAGCAAAGTCGCAATGATCAGTGAGAAAAAATTACTTGAACTTCAAAGGTTCAAAAGTTTACATTTTTTTAATTTGGTGAATGATGACATTACTAGGAAACTCAAAGTATTTGAAAATGAACTAGTAGATGTAAAAATAAAAAAATTTCACAGGGACACTTTTAAAACTAAACCAATGTCAACGGAACCAATCAGGAATAAAAACCTGATAGGTATCAATGAACCTACAAAGAAAAACCTTGGCAATTTAAGAACAGAAGCCCTGGTCCAACAAGAATTATAAAAAATATACATAATGTTGAAACCACTATCTCTCAAATTAAGTTACCTCTTAATACGTCTACCCCTGAAAATCCTCATACTATACTCAATAGAAATGTACAAAAGAAAAAACCTCCACCCATTGAAAAAACAATTCCACTAGAGCCCAGGATCATTGTAATGAAAAATGCTCCAACATTACCTCCCCCCAATCCAGGACTTCCCCCACTGGAAATTCCAACTGCTCCCCACAGGTTGGAAATTTCCAATGTTGAATTTGATATAAATGAACTAACCATCCATGACAATACAGAATCCTCATCTACATTCACCACAGTAATACAAGCGCCTACACCATCTCCATCCTCAGTAATATCCAACATCTCTTTTTTAGAGAGAGGTCCCACACGTCCAAGTGTTTCAGAAATAATTTTACCACCACTAATCAGCTCCTCACAAACAGCCCAAATTTTAAATCCAATACAAAAGAATCACATTACAAATTACTTCACACCGGCTGCAACATCAAGGTCAAAAAAAGAAAAGTAGAGCAAGAGGAAAAAGAGGAAAGGGATCTAACAGAAATCTGAGAATATATAAAAAAACAAGGAACCCAGAAACTAATAAACAATCAAATCTGCCTCTGGTTAAAATATTTAATTTATCATCCCACATTTTATCCTTTTCAGAAATGGAAATTTTAAGTAGGGGACTAAATTTCTGCCCTGCTCAAGATATGAATGCATTTGATCTTTTTCTCGATTTAAATGCATACACTCGCAAACTTACTCTTAAAAGGCATTTCTTGTTGACTGAAAAAAATGGGGACATTGGGGATCTTAAAAAAATACTGATCCCAACAGAGACAAACAAAGAAAGTGAATATATCCACAAGGAGGTACACCCAAAATCTCTATTTAATCCTCATCAACACAGAGGACCAAATATAGACACTTTTTTTTCATTAGTATCTGAAGAATTTAGGAAGTGGGAAAATAATAATAAAAATAAAATTGAAAAGCATGGAATGGGGAAAAAAACAAGGTAAAAAAGGAGAACAATATCTCTAAAAGAGAAAAAGTGGCATTGGAGAATTTGAGAAAAAACACAGATATAGTAATAAGACAAGCTGATAAAGGGGGGGAGTAGTTGTGCAAAACAGATCTGACTATATTGAGGAAGCTTTGAACATATTGTCTGATATGAGATATTACAAAATTTTAAAACAAGATCCCACACAATGCTTTTTCCGGGACTATCACCATATGATCAAGGAAGCCTATGAGAGAAATATTCTTAATAAAACAGAAAAAAAGTTTTTAACAAATTCTGCACCAACCATGGCGTTATTTTATCATTTACCAAAACTGCATAAGAACCCTGAAAAACCACCTGGCAGACCGATCATATCAGGAATTGGGTCTTTGACTTATCACCTTTCTCATTATATTGACTTGTTTTTACAAGATCTGGTAAAGTCTCTTCCTTCATATTTGAGAGATTCCACACAATTAATCGAGGAACTGAGGGATATTGAATGGGAAGATAACTATTCCTTTATCTCGTTGGATGTAAATTCATTATATTCCAACATAGATCACGAAATGGGGGTAAATACGGTGGGTTTTTATTTAGCAAAGACAGAGATGCTCCCTGAACAAAGAGATTTTCTGTTAAAGGGTCTCAAATTCATTCTTGAACACAATGTGTTCATTTTTGAAGGCATACTGTATTTACAGTTGCTCGGCACCGCGATGGGGACTCAGGTCGCGCCAAGTTTCGCAAACTTATTCATGGGGCGATTCGAGTCCTCATCGTCACTCTCTAAGCCTGTTTTCAATGACAAAATAAGGCTTTATAAGCGCTTCATTGATGATCTGATTATTATATGGAAGGGGACAGAGGAGGAAGCGGCACAGTTAATAAAGGAGCTCAATAATAACACCTGGGGGATTACCTTTACATCACAAATTAATAAAGAAAAAATGGTGTTTCTTGATCTAGAGATCAGCCATAGTGGGAAAAAAATTATTACAAAAACCCACTTCAAAAAGGTGGATTCAAACGGCTTTTTAGATTTTAACAGTGCACATTACAAGAAGTGGAAGGTTAATATACCCCACAGCCAATTTTTTCATATAAGAAAGAATTGTACGAGAGAATCTGATTATGTAGCCCAGTCTAAAATTCTAAAAATAAAATTTAAGGAAAAAAGATACCCAAAAAATTTGATAATTAGTGCATATAGGGATAACAAAGTAAAAACACAGGAGGAATGTTTAAAAGGAAAAAATAGGAAGGGGGATAATTTGACCATTGGTAAAGAAAAAAGTGATGATCGCTGGAAATTGAATTTTGTGACCACATTCAATAGGGGAAATAAAGTAATAAGAACTGTGCTTTCAAAATATTGGTATATCTTGAAGCATGACCCTGTTTTGGGAAAACATCTCCCTGATAAACCAGGGATTACATATAGAAGGGGGAAAACTTAACTAAAAAAAGTATGGATCAAATTTTATGTGGTGTTTCTCAAGGAACCGGAGTTTTTAAATGCACCTCTAAAAAATGTTGTACCTGTGGGATCCTAGATCACGGGGCTAAAACCATCAAATGTAATAGTACTGGTGAGGTCTTTGAGATTTCACAAAGACTCAGCTGTAACAGTGATTTTGTTATATATGTAATCACATGCAGTTGCAGTTTGCAATATGTGGGACGCACTGTGCAGACACTGCGGTCACGCATTAATGGTCACAGAAATAGAGCAAAAAACGGCTTTTTAAAACATAGTCTCTCAAGGCATCTACTAATTAAACATAACAAAATTTTTAACATAAAAATAACTCCGGTGGAGCAGATACCCTCTGGTGTTGCAAATAGGAATGCTTTTTTAAACCGGAAAGAAATGTTTTGGATATATCGTCTGGGAACATTATATCCAAATGGATTGAATGATTTCATAGAGAGAGTTTGAACATTGTTTTTTTTTTTTTTTTTTTTTTTTCCTCTCTGGGTTTTTTTTTCTTTTTTTTTTCTTTTCCGTCTTGCATCCATGTTGTCAAGGTTGGATCAATCAGTGGGTGTGTTCCTGAACTGTGTTCCTGAACTTGGTCCACACCCTAAATCAAGTTTCTGAGACTGGGATAAAAGGTTACTACTATATATAAGTGTAACTGAATTTTATACTATTAGGATTTGTACTGTGTTTTTATGATACCTGATGAAGGATATACACTGTATCCGAAACGCGTTGTATCTCTTTTTTAACCTATGAAATAAAAAAAAATATGGAATATCACCCTTGGATGTGAGTCCTGGGAAGCGCTGCCGTTTATGGGCTGGATGTGCCTTTCTTGATTTAAACCCTCACTAGGGAATTGGTGGAAACTAATCCCATCACTGCACTAAAACACACATGAGGAAAGATGACAAAACAGGGGAAACACCACTTAGCTTTGCTCTGTTGCGTACGCCCCTAGCAACAGAGCCCACCTGTGTGCATCTTCTCCTCCACCCGGATCCATCACCATAACTGGATCCTTCACCATAGTGCAGCCTTGGAGCAGAGTCCACCACCAATTGCAAAAGTCCAGTAACAGAGTCCCAAAGATGAGTTCAGCTCCTGCCCAAAAAGTCAAGCATGCTTGAGTCCAGCTCTGAGCAACCAAGTCCTGCAAGCTGAGTGCAACTCTCTCCATAGTCATCACTCCATCAAGCCATGCAAGCACTTCCTGCCGACACCATAAACTGTGACTCCACCACGTCATGCCAGACCTTCTTGCAGACCATCTAGCTGCCACTCGTCCCCTCTGGCTGGGCTGCGCAGGACTCATGTTCAGCTCCTTCCTCACCCAGGCTTACTTGCCAAATCAACACACAATATCACCAACAGTGATTGAACCCACCTGGCTCCCTTATATAGAGCCTAACACCTGATTTGTAATTGCATGCACATTAATCCTAAAACTAAGGTGCGATACCACTCACCACCACCGGGCAACTTAGAATGAAACACCACGTGTAATAATTCTAATGGCCACCGGGGGCAATCACATCACACTTTGGCACCAAGCCAAAGGAAAAAAAGTTCACTTTGTGCATTTAAACTGTCAGATCCCGCTGGATCATGACAAAAGTTTTCTGCACAGCTTTTATGTTAACGGATTGCTGCTGGATATGTTCTAACTGCTGAATACTGGATTTGTGAATGTAAACTTAGACTATCCTTTAAAGTTGTGATGAGCTTATGTGCCTCACTATAAGTTTCCAACGAAAAAATCAGAAATAGTAAGTAGGGAATATCCAATATTTACACACAGACAGGACCAATTACTAACATGGGACTGGAGTTTTTGTTGCCCAATCTGGGATTACTCTCTGAGTTTGCCAAGACTCCTTTAATGGTGTTCTGGGGAATGTTTGTGGAGACAAGCGAGTTAATGATTTGTCCATAATGCATGTATTTCTGCTGTAATAACACAATTTCCTAAACATCCATAATAACTCAAACACTTAATGACATGAATGGAAGTAGTAAGTACACTGCAAATGTCGGAACGAGCACCAATTAATGCGTCCATGACATGATATATAAAATTGTTGAAATGTGTGAGTAGCTTGAAATTTACCAGGCGCTCCTAGACAGTCTCCATTGTAAAGGTCACTGTCAGATTTACAGTGCCTGTGAGTTTTGACACACATGTCAAGTGTTACCTGATATTACAAAGCATGTAGCATTCTCTTGTTATGTTCACCTTTGTGAGTGATTTTACACTAAACAGAAAGAACAAAGTCACATAAAAACTTGAACAACCTTCTAAATTCATTGTATTACTCATCTTGTATTTATCCTTAGTTATTGCTTGTAGATTAGAGCTGCATTTATAATTATATAGTCTTCTGAGCTGAAATCTATCACTAATGACTGCTGGTTCAATGTCTTTTATTCAAAACTGGCACTGGTAATTTTTATTTGCAGTTGAATCTGGAAGTTTAAATACACTATATAAAAGGACATATATGCAGGTTTTTCTCAAGATCTGACATGAAATAAGAATAAACCTTTCCCATTTTAGGTCAATTAAGATTACCATAAATATTAATATTTGCCAAATGCCAGAATGAGAATGTTTTAAGGCATTTGTATTAGTTAATGCAAAGTCAAAAGTTTACATACATTTCATTAGTATTTGGTACCATTGCCCTTAAACTGAATGACTTGGGTGCCCATGTTGATACAGTACACATTTCACTGTGGTATTGGCATAACCTTACCAGCTTCTGCCATCATCTTCACAAGGTCTTTTGCTTTTGTCCTTGGGTTGATATGCACATGACGGACCAAAGCATGTTCATCTCTGGGACACAGAAACCATCTCCTTCCTGAGCGGCATGATGGCTGGACATGTCCATCTTGTTTGTACTTGCATATAATTGCTTGCACAGATGAATGAGGCAACTTCAGGTAATTTGAAATTGTACCCAAGGATGAGCCAGACTTGTGCAAGTCCACAATTCTCTTCCTGATATCTTGGCTGATTTCTTTAGACTTTCCCATGATGCTACACAAAGAAGCAGGGTGTTTCAGGTGTGCATTAAAATACATCCACAAGTTTGTCTCTAATTAACTCAGTGTCACGCGGGGCTTAGGACAACTAAGGCAGAAATACCCGGGGCCCCTGTGGTGTCCCTTTCACTAGGGGAAACCCTGTCTGACCCTCAACCCAGGGTTTTTGCTGAAGGTGAAAATGCCTGAGCCTCCACCCTTTCCTTATCTCCTGCTCAGCCCTGCACTTAACCCTCCACCCTCCACCCAGTGAGGAGACACACCACCAAAGCTCCCACACAAATAAGACAGACAGGGAGAACTTAAACTGCACTGCGCCGCACACACACAGGAATATACAGTAATGTGAACAGGGCACAACTAAACACAAATATGGGAAGGAGAAAGGATAACGATGGATCATACGACACCAGATACGAATCTCTCTCTCTGCAACACCTCCACTCCAGACCGGAACCACTTGGTATGAAAACACAAGCTATAATCGGCGACACCCATATGCCAGTATGACTATTTAAAGACCGTGGGCGTGACTAACCTTCCAACCTGGTCTCCAGCAGGATTAACCCCCGAGAGCCTGAAGATCAAGCAGGCGCCACTGAGGCTATAGTGGCTGGAGGTGGAACTACCTCTGCCTGCCGGACGCTGTGGTGTGAACAGCGTCCGACATGACACTCAGCTGTTGCAAAAAACAGAAGCTTCCAAACACATGACATCATGATATGGGCAGTCCAGAATTGTTTAAAGGCATAGTAATCTTAGTGTATGTAAACTTTTGACTTTGCAGTAAGTGCCGTAATAAAAATGCCTTAAAACATTCTCTCTCTCATAACTCTGGATCTTGGCAAATATTAATGATTATGGTAATCATAACTGACCTAAAATGGGAAAGGTTTATTCTGATTTCATATCAGATATTGAGAAAAACAGGCATATGTGTCTTTTTATATAGTGTATGTAAACTGGTTTCAATTGTATAATTCTAAAACCAAGTCGTATTAAATTATAGGAGGTCCGCTAAGCTTGTAATAACTTTGTTAACTGTTTCTCACTGGGCTGGATAATTTTTTCAATGCACATAACATTGCGGGTTATAGTTAATTTAGCGTCAAAAAAATAAAATTTGTACTTGATGGACTTAGGTCTTTTTTTCATCCTATGTGACTATGTAGCAACTAAAAAAATTGTGACATAGTTTGTAAGATTAATAAAAAGATAAAGTCCATGTAGTTTGTTAATATCCTGAAATATTAATCTAATGAATTGTAAAGTTGTGGAACCATAGGGAGATTTCATTAAGGCTGTTTCTTTTTCATGCCAGTTTTAATCTAAGATGTGCTAATAAAACATCTTGGAGATCTTTGCACCAAAAAGTCAAGTATCCAGCAGCTATACAGTGTCATGTGTTTGCATTATGCTACACGCCAATGTCTGGGCCAAATTATGGCACAATTTTTGGGTCTTAGAAAGTCCCTCCTTTATACACAAAGCCCTATCAACCTTTCACTGCGTACATCTACTAATAAATTCTGCCCTGTGTCCTAACTGCGTGAAACCATGCCTTTTTTGATTCACCCCATGATCCTTTTTGCCTTGTAAGCAGCTTCCTAACATTACAGTACTGTATGGGGAGTCCAACTATATAAAGAAGTACAGTGGTGAAACTGCACAAGGTGCAAAGTGCAAAACTGCGCATGCTCGCGTGCTAAATGTCAGTAGCTCATGCACAAGAATTGCTTGTAGCTTTTAGTAACATAGTTAGCATGGCTGAAAAAAGACATTTGTTCATCCAGTTCAGCCTATATTCCATCAGAATAAATCCCCAGATCTACATCCTTCTAAAGAACCTAATAACTGTAAGATACAATATTGTTACGCTTCAGGAAGACATCCAGGTCTCTCTTGAACCCCTTGACTGAGTTCGCCATCACCACCTCCTCAGGCAAGGAATTCCAGATTCTCACTGCCCTAACAGTAAAGAATCCTGTTCTATGTTGGTGAAAAAACCTTCTCCCCTCCAGATGCAGAGAATGCCCCCTTGTGATTGTCACCTTCCTTGGTATAAACAGATCCTCGGAGAGATATTTGTATTGTCCCTTTACATACTTATACATGGTTTTGAGATTGCCCCTCAGTTGTCTTTTTTCTAGTCTATATAATCCTAATTTTGCTAATATCTTTGGTTATTGTAATTGCCCAATCCAATTTATTATTTTTGTTGCCCTCCTTTGTACGTGCTCTAGTTACATTATATCTTACCTGAGCACCGGTACCCAAAACTGTACACAGTACTCCATGTGTGGTCTAACCAGGGATTTGTACAGAGGCAGTATAATGCTCTCATCATGTGTATTCAGACCTCTTTTAAGGCACCCCTTGATCCTGTTTGCCTTGGTAGCTGCTGCCTGGCACTGGTTGCTCCAGTTTATCATTAACTAGGATCCCCAAGTCCTTCTCCATGTCAGATTTACCCAGTGGATTCCCATTCAGTGTGTAATGGTGAAACTGATTCCTTCTTCCCATGTGTATAATCTTACATTTATCAATGGTAAACCGCATCTGCCACCTTTTGACCCAAGTTTCCAACTTATCCAGATCCATCTGTAACAGAATACTATCTTCTCTTGTATTGACTGCTTTGCATAGTTTTGTATCATCTGCAAATATCGATATTTTGCCGTGTAAACCTACTACCAGATCATTAATAAATATGTTGAAGAGAATAGGTCCTAACACGGACCCCTGCGGTACCCCACTGGTCACAGCGACCCAGTTAGAGAATATACCATTTATAACCACCCTCTGCTTTCTGTCACTAAGCCAGTTACTTACCCATTTACACACATTTTCCCCCAGACCCAGCATTCTCATTTTGTGTACCAACCTCTTGTGTGGCACGGTATCAAACGCTTTGGAAAAATCAAGATATACCACGTCCAATGACTCACCTTGTTCCAGTCTATAGCTTACCTCTTCATAAAAACTGATTAGATTGGTTTGACAGGAGCGATTCCTCATAAACCCATGCTGATATGGAGTTAAACAGTTATTCTCATTGAGATAATCCAGAATAACATCCCTCAGAAACCCTTCAAATATTTTACCAACAATAGAGGTTAGACTTACTGGCCTATAATTTCCAGGTTCACTTTTAGAGCCCTTTTTGAATATTGGTACCACATTTGCTATGTGCTAATCCTGTGGAACAGACCCCGTCGCTATAGTACTCGTGGGTGTATGCCATCCGGACCCGGAGATTTACCTATTCTAATCTTATTTAGCCGGATTTGCACCTCTTCTTGGGTTAGATTGGTGACCATTAATATAGGGTTTTCTTTGTCTCTTTGCATTTCACTTAGCATTTCATTTTCCACCGTGAATACCGTGGAGAAGAAGGTGTTTATTATATTAGCTTTTTCCTTGTCATCTACAAACATTCTTTCCTCACAATTTTTTAAGGGGCCTACACTTTCACTTTTGATTCTTTTATTATTGATATAGTTGAAGAACAGTTTGAGATTAGTTTTACTCTTCTTAGCAATGTGCTTCTCTGTTTCCTTTTTGGCAGCTTTAATTAGTTTTTTAGATAAAGTATTTTTCTCCCTATAGTTTTTTAGAGCTTCAGTGGTGCCATCCTGCTTTAGTAGTTTAAATGCTTTCTTTTTACTATTAATTGCCCCTCTTACTTCTTTGTTTAGCCAAATTTGGGTTTTCCTACTTTTTGTCCTTTTATTCCCACAAAGTATAAACTGCTTACAGTGCCTATTTACGATGTTCTTAAACATTTCCCATTTATTATCTGTATTCTTCTTTGGTGACGTATAGAGGTTTGACAAATTACATTGTTGGAGCCAGCATTATACGACTCTTAAAAGTTTATTTGCATATAGTGTGCCCAGCTTTAAAAATTAATTTCTGATGTTTGGCTGCATTAGATTTAGCATACAGGAGCATGTTTGTAAAAATGTCTCCAATTCATCAATATGAAGGTTGCTAGAGAGTAAGGTGAGCATTATCTGCACACCACCACACTGCAAAAAATGGGGGTCCTGGCCGGGTGTGTGCGCTGCTGCTACCTTGGCGGTACGCCCCTGGAGGCAGAATGCTGCTGCTTGACATGGCAGGCCATGACTAGTTGAAGTAAATGTGAATGAGTGAGACCAAAATAAAATCACGCTCTTGGCACTAACCCAGTGCTGCCGGTGACCCAATGTTAACGGTGCTGAAGATGCTGTTGTGTAGTAAATACTGTTAGTAAATAATGCATCAGCATTGGGTTAGTGCCAAGAGTGAGATTTTAAGATAATGTGTGAGATCTTATTCTTTTACTACAGAGGGGCCATGGAGGGTTGTGAGATCCTGTTGTGTATAACGGATTACACAATGCATAAATTCAGACCTGACTTTTGCTAAAAACTCAGACTTTTGGGGGGGGACGTTAGGTAGGTCTCTATTCAGTTTCTGTTGATAATTTAGATTTAGAAAACTCACTGCGAGACTGCTTGCTCTTTTATTAAATAAAATGGTAGCTCCAGACTGTTGATAGATACTTTTTAACACCTACAAAGAACAACACCATAGGATGCACTTTTAAAACCTACAAAATATGCTTTATCACATTTATAGTCAGAAATTACAAATTAATATATAAAACAGTAGAGACACACAGACAAAAAAAAGTGTTCTAGCTGCTATATGTACAGAATGTTCAGGGCAGACTGGGGTGTCTGGGGCCCACAGGGGAAATTGACCTTACGGGTCCACCTTACAGCTATACTGTATGCAAATATCTGTTAGCCGTTATCCCCTTTATAGTGGAGCATGGACTGTAAAACACAGGAGGCAACAGCACATTTACTGTTCACACACCTTAACTGGGATGTACAATTACAGTAGTTTGCATTAAAGAGCTTCTTTGGATAAACAAAGTTTTATAATAATAAAACATAAAAGATAGAAATACTGCCACACAATGATTGGACTACATATTCCACCACATAGTGACCAAATAATACCACATACAAGGGACAAATTCCACAACACCATGACCAGACCACATATTACCACCACATAGTGACCAAATAATATTACATGCAAAGGACAAATACTGCCACACTATAACCAAACCACATATTACCACCATATAGTGACAGAATAATACCTCATACAAGGGATAAATACCATCACACCATGGCTTGACAACATATGACCACCACATAGTGACCGAATGATACCACATACAAGGAACAAATACCACCACACCATGAACGGACCACATATTACCACCACATAGTGACTGAATATTACAATACTGATCATGAATAAAAACCACAATACTTATATTACCATAAGTGCCATTATACACAGGAGCTCTGTATATAGTGTCAGTGTACAGGCAATACAGAGATAAGTAGTGACATTATACACAGGAGCTCTGTATATAGTGTATAGTATACAGGGATCACCTTTGACATTATACACAGGAGCTCTGTATATACTGTCAGTGTATGGGTAATATAGAGATCAACATGACATTATACACAGGAGCACTGTATATATTGTACAGGTAATACAGAAATCACCGGTGACATTATACACAAGACCTTTGCATATATTGTAAAGCGTCAGTGTACAGGTAATAAACTGACTCACCAGTGACATCTTTAGGCGAAGTCCTTCATCTTCACTTTTCTTGTTCATCTTGCACAGACCTTCATCACTTCTTCCTGCTGGACATGTCTCTCCAGAAAATAAGTCATTTATAGCTGATCTATTCTGAAGCACATTCCTCACATTTCCCCCCAACTTCTACACTATGCCACATGAAGAAAAAAAGCGACATAGTTCCATCCTGCACAGTAACAGGACCTCCTTTTTGTTCCCCCCATGGAAAACAATCTCCTAAAAAGTTAATTATATTACAGCAGTAATGACGTCTCCCACTTGCCACCATAAACTAATAATGTATGTTCCTCAGTTTGGCCCCTATACAGTAATAAAGGGAACCCGTCAGATCCTCCATGCCCTCCAACACAGCAGGATTCACATATGTATGAGTAAATTCCCTGCCTAATCAGTCCTGTAAAACATTTTTCTGTAAAAACGGTTTATAAAAAAAAGCATTTATATTGTCGCCGTTTTCTATTCTAATGGGGGCTTTGACTAGTCAATCGAGTGTTAGTTGCCCCTGACTAGTCAGCCCTCTTTCAATTTTATCACCCCCTCGTGTGCAGGGCCGGCCCGAGAGATTACGGCGCCCTAGGCGAAACCATTTTGTTGCGCCCCTACTATTCTTGGCAGTAGATGAAAACTTGGGATATAAATTTAGGAGCAAAATAAACCACAACAACAATGATTAATTAACTCTCTCCTAACTCTTTAGTCTTCTGAGAAGTTGTATAGGACAAATATATACAAAGTAATCAATAACACAAAACAAAAACGACCATAGGTAATTAAAATTTTTGTTTCCTTGCCCTTTTTGTTAAAAGGATTGCACTAAGTCACCGAGATTAATTTGTTTAGCAACTTCAGATTCTATCGAAATTGTTGCCAACCCAACCAACCTCTCTTGCGTCATATTTGCCCTTAAATATGTACACTTTTCTTTCCATCCCTAAAACTTTTTGCCTTTTGAAAAGATTTTTTATAATTTTTTCTATTTTTTCTCTGGCGCCCCCTTTGGGTCGGCGCCCTAGGCGGCCGCCTAGTTCGCCTATATGTTCGGGCCGGCCCTGCCCTTGTGCCTGATAACATAATTTGCAGGAGCTATTGTCATCGCCAATATCTCAGCCGTTCCTGTCTGCACTTGCCTGTATATTAGTCGTGCCCGCCTGCACCAACCTTTCTGCACACCAGCTGTGGCTGCCAGTACCTGCCTGTCTGTGAATCAGCTGTGCCAGACACTATACCTACAGTTTCTGCCTGCATCTGCTGTTACAGATTCCTGTCCCGTTGGGGGTCAGCTAGCTGCTACTGATGGATGCCGCCCTTGAGTGGTACCTGGAAGCTTGCTGCTGCACAAGCCTGACATCACCACTAGAGGCTTCAGTGAAGACCAAGGTAGCTGCTTAGTGACACCCCTCCGGGGTAAGTCTGGTCTCTGGCACAGTAGGAACATGATTTATGCTTGCGCTAAAAATTTGGAGCGCAAGCGTAACACAGATTTTGCTACAAATATAACAAACAGACCAAAACATGACACATCGCTGTACTCTGAGACTCTGCCTCTACATGATGATGCATTTGTCTTTAAATCGTGAAATAATATGAATATTCACATTACTGTATTACTGTACCAGTAATCTGGTATTGCGAATGTAGCATGAAATAAATAAAGCAGAATTTTATCCTTATTCTAAAATATAATAAAATATCAGGAGCTCAAACTTCTCTTATGTGTTTGTTATTATTTTAAACACACTTTATTTTTTTTCCTATTAAAGCAACTTTTTGGCTTCAGTCAGAACCCAAAACCAAAACCTCAAACCAGAAACCAGAGTGGATCCAAAACAAAGGTGGAATCAAAACCAAAACCAAATCACAAGGGTGGTAAAATGTGGATGCAAAACTTTCTGGGACCTCCATTTAGCAGAAAATGCGTCCTGGTGTAATGGAATGGAATACTTACAGTAATTCATTTCAATACATTTGGCATAATAAAACTAAACAGCGGATACGCCGAGCAGTAATGGAAGAATGAATGGAGGCTTGTGCTCTGGGCTCGTAGTGAAATTTGAGGATACATTTACAGGGTCTCATGCAGTTTTATTCTGGTCGGCTATTATTTGTGGCTTTACCCCGAGTATTGTTCACACAGCTGACATTTAATAAGATTTTGATTGCAGCAGTTGTAGGGACATAGTCTATCTGAAGTGTTGCCCAGTGCTGCTTCTTTCTTGTAGCAGATCTGTACACTATGGCGGGTCTACCTCATAGCTCATACTACGGCTCACATTCTTTTATTTCCTGTTCATGTTATTTCCTACATAATGAGTAAACCCATATGAAACAGTAAACTTATACTGTGTGTAATAACAGCTATGTTAATAATGGTGAGTTAGGTAGAAAAATATATTTATAAATGGGTATTACAATGGGATATTCATTAGAAAAAGAAACTGAGCATATTTTATTTTATAGGGCATCGTTGTTTAGAAACTTACCTGACTACTTTCCAGGGGATCCTATAGGCCCACATTTGATGAACAGAGACCTTGGAACATACATGGTGCCACTATCAGACACAGACAGAAAAGGGCCCCTGTGCAAGGACATTATTTGGGCTCTTTCCAGTCCAATAACTCATCGTAATGCATATTGCATATACAGTGAAATGGTCACTCCTGGATACCCTGAAGAAGCAATAAGCGAAACATGCTTAAGGGAAATAAGGAGTGTGCAGTGATACATCTATTATGGGTAAGATCTGAAATTGAGCTATATACTACAATAGATTGTATCAGGAAATTGCTTGCAGTAGCCCTTGTTTGTGTTATTCTGCAGTACGGCACATGCTTGCTATTCTATTGTGTGATTTGGGTGCAATGTACTGTCATCTTTAACCCCTTTCTGACATCTGTCGTACTATCCCGTCCATGAGACCCGGGCCCCTATGCCCATGGACGGGATAGTACGTCATAGCGATCACCACGTCAGCGCCGCTTATCGCGGCCGGGTGTCAGCTGATTGTCACAGCTGACACCCGGCACTATGTGTCAGGGGCGGTCACGGACCGCCCCCAACACGTTAACCCCTAGCACACTGGGATCAAACACAATCGCAGTGTATCGGGGGCATAGGGAAGCATCGGCAGGGATGGGGCTCCCTCCGTGCCTCCCTGAGACCTCCTTCTCTGCAGGTCCCCAGATCCAAAATGGCGGCGGTGACCTTCGGGGGCCTGCAGGGAGGCGGTTTCCTCATGCCTGCAAAGCGCCGGCATGAGGAAGCCTGCAGCACTGCCTGTGACAGATCGCTGATCTGTCACAGCGATCTGTGATGTCACAGATCAGCGATCTGTCACATGACAGTTATGTCCTCCCTGGGACATTGTAATAAAGTAAAAAAAAAAAAAAGTGTAAAAATTAATTTATAAAAAAATCGCTAAATAAATTAAAGAAAAAAAATATTCCCTAATAAATTCATTTTTTGGAAATAAAGAAAAACAAAACAATAAAAGTACACATATTTAGTATCGCCGCGTCCTTAAAGACCCGCTCTATAAAACTGTCCCATTAGTTAACCCCTTTAGCGAATTCCTTAAAAAGGAAAAATAAAAAACAAAGCAAAAAATAATGCTTTATTATCATACCGCCGAACAAAAATTGCAATAACGCGCGATAAAAAGACGGATATAAATAACCATGGTACCGCTGAAAACGTCATCTTGTCCCGCAAAAAACGAGCTGCTATACAGCGAAATCAGTGAAAAAATAAAAAAGTTATAGGTCACAGAATAAAGCGATGCAAAAATAATCATTTTTTATATAAAATTGTTTTTATTGCATAAAAGCGCCAAAACATAAAAAAGACAAATGAGGTATTGCTATAATCGTACTCACCCGAAGAATAAAACTGCCTTATCACTTTTTTACGCACGCGGAACGGTGTAAACGCACCCCCCAAAAGAAATTCTTGAAATGCTGGTTTTTGTTCATTCTGCGTCCCAAAAATCAGAATAAAAAGCGATCAAAAAATGTCACATGCCAGAAAATGTTACCAATAAAAACATCAACTCGTCCCGCAAAAAATAAGACCTCACATGACTCGGTAGGTCAAAATATGGAAAAATTATAGCTCTCAAAATGTGGTGATGCGAAAACTATTTTTACGATAAAAAGCGTCTTTTAGCGTATGACACCTGCCAAACATAAAAACCGCCATAAATAGTAAATCAAACCCCCCGTTATCACACCCTTAGTTAGGGAAAAATAATAAAATTTGAAAAATGTATTTATTTCCATTTTCCCATTAGGGTTAGGGCTTGGGTTAGGGCTAGGGTTAAGGCTGAGATTAGGGTTAGGGATGTGTTGGGGTTAGGGCTGGAGTTAGAATTGGGGGGTTTCCACTGTTTGGGCACATCAGGTGCTCTCCAAATACAACATGGCGTCTGATCTCAATTCCAGCCAATTCTGCGTTGAAAAAGTCAAATGGTGCTCCTTCCCTTCCAAGCTCTGCCATGCACCAAAACAGTGTTTTACCCTAACATATGGGGTATCAGCCTACTCAGGACAAATTGCAAAACAACTTTTGGGGTCCAATTTCTCCTGTTACCCTTAGGAAAATAAAAAATTTGGGGCAAAAACATCATTTTTGTGGAAAAAAATGTGATTTTTTTATTTTCACGCCAGGGCGCTATAAACTTCTGTGATGCACTTGGGGGTTCAAAGTGCTCACCACACATCTAGATAAGTTCTGTGGGGGGTCTAGTTTACAACATGGGGTCACTTGTGGGGAGTTTCAACAGTTTAGGCACATCGGAGGCTCTTCAAACGCGACATGACACCCGCAGACCATTTCATCAAAGTCTGCATTCCAAAACGTCACTACTTCACTTCCGAGCCCCGATGTGTGCCCATACGGTAGTTTTCTCCCACATATGGAGTATCACCGTACTCAGGACAAATTGGACAACAACCTTTGGGCTCCAATTTCCCCTGTTACCCTTGGGAAAATAAAAAATTGGGGACTAAAAATCATGTTTGTGGAAAAAATATGATTTTTTTATTTTCACGCCCGGGCGTTATAAACTTCTGTGAAGCCCTTGGGGGTTCAAAGTGCTCACCACACATCTAGATAAGTTCCTTGGGGGTCTAGTTTCTAAAATGGTGTCATTTGTCGGGGGTTTCCACTGTTTAGGCACATCAGGGGCTTTCCAGTCGCGGCATGGCGTCCAATCCCAATTCCAGCCAAAAAAGTCAAATGGCGCTGCTTCCCTTCCGAGCTCTGCCATGCGCCCAAATAGTCATTTACCCCCACATGTGGGGTATCAGCATACTAAGGACAAATTGCACAATAACTATTAGGGTCCTGTTACACTTTGGAAAATAAAAATTGGGGGTGAAAAGATCATTTTTGTGGAAAAAAAATGTGATTTTTTAATTTTACGACAGAACATTATAAACTTCTGTGAAGCCCCGGGAGGTTCAAAGTTCTCACCACACATCTAGATAAGTTCCAAGGGGGGTCTAGTTTCCAAAATGGTGTCATTTGTCGGGGGTTTCCACTGTTTCGGCACATCAGGGGCTTTCCAAACGCGACATGGTGTCCGATCTCAATTCCAGCCAAAAAAGTCAAATGGCGCTGCTTCCCTTCCGAGCTCTGCCATGCCCCAAATAGTCGTTTACACCCACATATGGGGTATCAGCGTACTCAGGACAAATTGCACAATAACTTTTAGGGTCCTGTTACCCTTGGGAAAAGAAAAATTGACGGTGAAAAGATCATTTTTGTGGAAAAAATATGATTTTTTTAATTGTATGGCTGTACGTTATAAACTTCTGTGAAGCCCTTGTGAGTTCAAAGTTCTCACCACACATCTAGATAAGTTCCTTGGGGGGTCTAGTTTCCAAAATGGGGTCACGTGTGGGGGGTTTCCACTGTTTAGGCACATCAGGGGCTCTCCAAACGTGACATGGCGTCCGATCTGAATTCCAGCAAATTTTGCATTGAAAAAGTCAAACGGCGCTCCTTCCCTTCTGAGCTCTGCCATGCACCGAAACAGTGGTTCCCCCCACACAGGGTATCAGCATACTCAGGAGATATTGCACAATAACTTTTGCAGTCCAGTTTCTCCTGTTACCCTTGGTAAAATAAAAAAAATTGGACCTATATTAATTTTTTTGTGGAAAAAAAGCTAAATGTTCTTTTTTTTAAACATTCAAAAAATTCCTGTGAAGCACCTAAAGGGTTAATAAACTTCTTGAATGTGGTTTTGAACCCCTTGAGGGGTGCAGTTTTTAGAATGGTGTCACTTTTGGGTATTTTCTATCATATAGACCCCTCAAAGTGACTTCAAATGTGATGTGGTCCGTAAAAATAAAATGGTGTTGTAAAAATGAGAAATCACTGGTCAACTTTTAACCCTTATAACTTCCTAACAAAAAAAAATTTTGGTTCCAATATTGTGCTGATGTAAAGTAGAAAAGGATTTCCAGTTTGTCAAGGAGCACTTCCGGCTGATTCATTTATTACTCTGAATATTTAAAGGAATATCCAGTTTATTATTAGACATAAAAACACAACGCGTTTCGGCTATACAAGAAATTAGCCTTCATCAGGTAAAAACATATTCGGAGTAATTAATGAATCAGCCGGAAGCACTCCTTGACAAACTGGAAATCCTTTTCTGCATTCTCTGACAAATCTCCTACAAGGTAGTTCGTTCCACCTGTTTTGAGCTGCAGGCCAGAAGATCCAGACGATTACTCCAGTACCCAAACACAGGGTTATGCGCTGAGCAAGAAGACACCAAAAAGGTGAGAAGAATTTTTTATTTCTAGCTGACATAATTAAAACTCTGCACTTAGATCTGCACCCCCCTTCTTTTTCTGGATATTCCTTGAAATACTCGGAGTAATTAATGAATCAGCCGGAAGCGCTCCTTGACAAACTGGAAATCTTTCTCTGCTGATGTAAAGTAAACATATGTGAAATGTTATTTATTAAGTTTTTGTGTGCCATATCTCTGTGATTTAAGGACATAAAAATTCAAAATTGGAAAATTGCGAAATTTTCAAAATTTTCGCCAAATTTCCATTTTTTTCACAAATAAACGCAAGTTATTTGAATGAAATTTTACCACTATCATGAAGTGCAATATATCACGAGAACACAATGTCAGAATCACCGGGATCCATGGAAGCGTTCCAGAGTTATTACCTCATAAAGGGACAGTGGTCAGAATTGTAAAAATTGGCCCTGTCATGAACGTGCAAACCACCCTTGGGGGGTAAAGGGGGTAAAATATGAATACACTGACATTGTGCACGCCTCTTGTACTTGAATCCTCTTGACATTACCCTGTTTGTCACTGTAGTTTGAATGTGTTTTGAATAAAAGTTGTTTTATATGGTACTTTTATGGTGGGTTACAAATTCTTTTTTTTAATGTAGTGATAGTTTTTGAGCTCCCACTGATGATTATAAATTATTAAGGTAGGACTGTGCACTCTTAACTAGAGATAAGCGGTTCAATCCACAGAGGATCTATTTCAGAACTAATTTTCTGAAATTTGCAGTTCCATGTGAATTAAAACACTTGGGTGCAAAAGCTTTGAAAGTTGCAAAATATTTCCAAATGAGAAGCTATGCAAAAAATTGCAACTTTTGGTGTTTTTATGCCACTTTAGATCAGTTCCAACAAAATGGGAAGAGTTGGGAGGAGCAAGGGCAGGAGGGGGCATGGCCACATTCACCTGTTCGAGCCATGAAAAGTGCTGATGCCCGAAAAGCTACTCCAATCCTTGACTGTAGTAACATTTCTGGTGCAGCACATGGAGGCACTTTGCATTCAGAAGTAGTGTGGATTTCATTATGTAGCGTGCGTCTCTTAATGAATTCGGTGCCTCTTCTTCATCAAGACTGTGGTAGCATACATTATGCCAGTCTAGAAGAATCGGCCACATGGAGATTCTTTTCATGAAAAGAGCAAAGAAAAAACTTTTCTGGCAACATTTTACACATTCCTGAAGCATCAGAGAGCAGGCTAATGTTGTTTTGGGTTGCTGTTATGAATGAGTCACCGTAGGAGGCAAAAACAGAAATACTAGCTAAGTCCAGAAAACCAGAGAAGTTGGCAGCTATCGGATTGCAGACCCCTGAACCTAGCAACAACAACTAGCTGTAGCCGTGGGGGGTTCCTACGGTGCCCTAGACCCCTCGATCACAGCTGGAGAACTACATAGCATAAAGACAGAAAGGGAAATCTAAACTGCCCCAGAGCAGACCCCAAAGCAATAGGCAGCCCCCAACATATAATGACGGTGAAGCAAGATGAAAAAACACTCACACAGATAGAAAGATAGGCTGAGCAAATGATGGGGCCCAAGCTAACTAAATAGGACAGAATAGAAAAGCTGCTGTCTGCAATCCGCCAAAACCCTCTCAAAAACAAGAGCCAACAGACTGATAGGGAAAAAAGCCCTGAAGACGCTAGGCTTCAAAAAGACTATATCAGTACTCAGGTATTTTCTGAAGACAGAGCAAAAAGGAATTCAGCTCACCCAGCAGGGAAAGGCAGAAATCCAGAAAAACAAGGCAAAACAAAACCAAAACACAAATGCAAAAAGTAGAGCAGAAAACTTAGCTTTTGAGGAGCAGGAATCAGACTGGTCTCCAAGAATCCCTCAGAGTAATCACCCGCAAGGGCATCGGCTGCCTTATATCCAGCCAGCAATTCTAGTCACCCAGTCATCATCATTCTGCTCAGGTGCTTTGTAATCAGCCTCACTACCTTCCTTCACCAGAAGAGGGAGTTCATCAGACCTCAATGGTGAAGGGGAAAATGAACTCACAACAGGTTGCCGTTTGGGCTTCCTCATAATGTTCTGTAACTATGACATCACACCGTCAACCCAAGCCTCTCCAGTGGATTATCAGACCTTTTACCAACATAGCTTCCTCTACATCCCTGGGTTTAGAGACCAGAAGGTCCCAGTGGGACACAGCTGGGCACAGGACATGCAGTTTGAATGGCATAGTTGTTGGATTCCATCTCCAGATTCACCGGGATGGCAAAATCATTTACGTAAATTGAGAAAGTTCATTATTCTTCATTTGGCTTTGAATTGTATACTTGTTGGGGTCTCTTTCTTTCTCTCTCTCTCTCTCTCTCAAAGGTAGCAGTAGTCTACTTACAAAAGCCTGATTTTTGTGTTTCCTTCTACACCCTTCCCATGAGTTTTGAGCCAATTTTAATTTAAAGTAGTTTCTGGTCCAATTTTTCCAATCACATAGCAAAGAGCAAATAACCAAACAGGTTCTCTCTTCGAGAGCTTCTTAATATCTACAAGGTCTGCAGGACCATTGGTCTCTCTAGAAAGAAAAACATGAAAGCTGCTCCCAAAAAGAAATCATAGACACCCAGTATACAATAATAGTACAGTTACCTTTATTTTACAGTGTTCTTCATTTTGTATCTCCATTTCTTGCTGCTATTACAGAACCTCCAATGTAAACACCAGTAAATCTTCTACACCACGAAAGGTTCCATCTGAATGCAACTGTTAAAGGGAATCTATCACGTAGTTTTTTTGAGTATCAGCTGCCGGCACCGCCATCAGGGCTTATCTACAGCATTCTGTAATGTTGTAGATAAGACTCTGAAGTAACCTGAAAGATAAGAAAAATGAGTTATATTATACTCACCCAGGGGCGGTCCGGGCCCGGTTCGGGTCCGATGTGTGTCGCAGTCTGGTCCGGCAACTCCCATCTTCTAACAGTAACGTCCTCTTCTTTACTTCCCATCGTGGCTCCTGTGCAGGCACACTGCTCTGCTCTGTTGAGGGCAGAGCAGAGTACTGCAGTGCGCAGGCGCTGGACCTCTCTGACCTTTCCCAGCGCTTGCGCACTGCAGTACTCTGCTCTGCCCTCAACAGGGCAGAGCAGTGTGCCTGCGCCGGGGAGCAAAGTAGAGGATGTCACCACTAGAAGATGGGAGGCGTCGGACCGGACCGCGACACCCTCCGGACCCGGACCGCCCCTGGGTGAGTATAATATAACTCATTTTTCTTATCTTTCAGGTTACATCGGGGGTTATCTACAACATTACAGAATGCTGTAGATAAGCCGCTGATGGCGGTGCCGGCAGCTGATACTCAAAAAAATAGGGTGACAGATTCCCTTTATTAAAATATACGTGTCCAATGCGTTTTATGATATTATATTGTACCCATGTGACCAGGCCATTGAATGTATGGACAACACCCATGGGAGACATCAAGGTTTTAATTGTTTCAGTCTTGGTGATTCCTCTGTATATGGCTTTGAACTATCTTATGTCTCCCATGAGAGCAAAATCTAGATCTGATTTCAGATGGCTTAATGAGAAACAAGCTTCTGTCAACATTGTTTAAGGAACATGATTAATTGGCACAAGGAGAGTGGCTGTGCAAAGCCCGTCCTTATTACAGAGGCTTGAGAAGCATGGATCAGTGAGTTGTATTTGTAAGCACACTCTCAGACGTGTGACTAGTCTGAAATGAGAGAATAAATTCCCCTAATCCTGAAATCCAGCAAATAGGCAATTACAAGGCACGGCTCCATGCGCTTGTTCAAATTTCAAGTTGGGGATTTACTTTGTTTTTACCTCAGCGCTCTTCTGTACGAAATGCCACGTTTAACCCGTTTCTGTTGCAGCAGTAGAGAAGATTGACAATATCGATTATATAAAATGTCTTTTTATGTTTTTCTTTGTAGCTTTTATAAAGAAAGTCTGATTAATACAAGCAATGGTGGCTTAGGATGAAGATAATAAAATGATAAATTTCACTTTTCCTACTTTCTTTAGGTAGATTAAATTGGACATTTTTTATCTGGTTTTGCCTATTTTCTTCATGTTCATGTTTATACAGTTAATTAAACTTAAAGAAAAGTTGCTACAAAAATGTCTCTAAATCGCAATCTTTGTAAATGTATAAAGAGTACAAAGGAATAAATAAAGAAAAAAGCAAACCAATAGAAAAACTATGTATAACAAACTTATATGATGTGAGTTTAGAGCCCTGCCAGTGTGTAGCCCGACACCACAAGGTGTGTGTTACGGGCTGGCGGAACGCACCCAATAAATAAAGATGAAATAATAGAAGATGTGCGTTCGCAGCCCGGGCCCATCGTGCAGAGGTGACCAACTGCTGCTGAACAATGAGGGAAGACTTGTAGGAGGAAAGCCGGACACCAGTGTACAGCCACTGAGCTGGTGCTAGCAGGCATGAGCTCCGTTACTTCACATAACACGTACCAGCCGGCAAACAACCGCAACCTGTTAGCGTCACAGGTCACGATGGTGTGAACCACTGCTTGCAACGTGTGCAGTGTCCGCCCTGACGGACGTCACTAACCAGCTTACAATGGTGCTGGTAAGCGCACGCATGGCGCTACTGTAGCAGACGCTGCGGTAGCAGTGGCCAAGGAGGCCTATATTGGACGACGCCCTAGGCACTAGCAGTAGATGTGGAGCAACACTGCGGTGCTATGCAGTGTAAGAGCTAATGTGCTGACTCTAATCCCTCACCCTAACACATACGTAATATCCAAGGAGGGGGGAATTATAATGCGTCAGTCACCAGGCTCATTCATCCATCATCATACATACACTAAATACATTAGCCTCAGAGTCTATCATAGCGCATGGTGTGGCGGCCATCCGAACCTTTTATAGCCGTGCCCTTCTGGGACCTTCCTGATCCTCCAGGTGGACCAATCAGAACAGGAGAAGGACCTGAGCTTGTGACTCCCAATCCCCAATGGGAGATTGTTTCATGAGCATGCTCAGTGGACAGAAGGAAGAACTTAGACTCTGGAGTCTTTTGCTGCTGGCCAGGCTGCATTGCCATGACTGGACGAGAGGTGGCAGCAGCAAACGAACCCACAATACTGGTGTGGGCAGGACGCTGGGATCGTGGAGTCTGCTGAGCAGGCTCCACTGCGGCTGGGGAGGAATGGGAGACCGATGATGGCAAGGCTCGGGATTCCCGCTGTGCAGTGCTCGGAACCTGATGCCTAACATTACCCACCTCCTAGGGCCCCCTCCCCTCTGAGCCTCGCTGCGCTCAAATGCCGCAATAAGGAGCGGAGTGTGGATATTCTCCACAGGCTCCCAGGTCCGAGCCTCAGGACCATGACCCTTCCAGTCCACCAAATAAAATTTTTTGCCACGCACCACCCTGCATCCCATGATGGCATTGACCTCGAACTCATCCGAAGACAGGTCGGATGTCCCGGAAGATGACTCAGAAAACCGGGACAAGTGGGCAGGCTTAAGGAGGGACACGTGAAAGGTGTCAGAAATGGCCAAGTGGGGACGAAGAGCCAGGCAATAAACCACTGGGTTGACCTGCTCCAGGACCTTGAAGGTACCGATGTATCGCAGCACAAACTTGGTGGACTCGGCCCGCAGCCTGATATTTTTGGCAGAGAGCCACACCAAGTCATCAGGAGCAAAAGTTGGAGCAGGACACCGATGCGTGTCAGCGGACGCCCTAATTCTCTCCTTAGAGACTCGGATGGCATCCTGAGTGTGATCCCAGATGTCGCAAGCCTCCACTGCCCAGTCTGCCACCCTGGAATCAGTGGAAGACACTGGCATCGGGACGGGGACGTGCGGATGCTGGCCGTAACTAAGGAGGAACAGGGTATGACCGGTGGAATCAGCTACTGCGTTGTTAAGAGCAAATTCTGCCCACGGTAGTAAGGATGCCCAGTCATCCTGCCTGGCCAAGACAAAATGTCGCAGGTATGTCACCAGAGTTTGGTTAGCTCTCTCAACCAACCCGTTCGTCTCGGGCTGATAGGCGGAGGACAAATTTAGCTCAATGCTGAGCAGACTGCAGAGCTCCCTCCAAAACCGAGATGCAAATTGGGGACCCTGGTCACTAACTATCTTGTCTGGCAAACTGTGCAAACGAAATACGTGCTTTATGAACAGCGCGACGAGACCACGGGCAGAAAACAGCCGCACGAGTGGGACCAGATGCACCATTTTAGAAAAGTGATCGGTGACCACCCAGATGACCGTGCTGCCACTGGATTCGGGCAGGCCGACCACAAAATCCATGCCGACCATCTCCCAGGTTCTGTCTGCCACCGGCAAGGGGTACAGTAACCCAGCCAGCCTCTGCCTAGTGGACCTGTTCCGAGCACAGGAGACGCATGCCTGAATGTATTCTCTTGTGTCCCGAGCCATGTGCGGCCACCAATAGGTCCTTGCCAGGAGTTCCGTGGTCCATCTGGTACCAAAGTGACCACCCACCCTGGACGTGTGAGCCCATGCGAGAACCTCTGGCCGCAGGCGGGGAGGAACAAAGGTCTTGCCCGGCCGCACTGACTCAAGAGCGACCGGAGCCACGGTTCTCAGACTCTCAGAGGGGACGATTAGCCGAGACTCAGCCTCCTCCTCCTCCGCTGACACCACCGAGCGAGAGAGCATCTGCCCGGACATTCTTCTCACCAGACAGATAGTGCAGGGTGAAGCGGAAGTGGGAGAAGAAAAGTGACCACCTGGCTTGGCGAGAGTTCAACCGCTGGGCCGTTTGTAAATACACCAGGTTTTTATGGTCGGTGAATACCTGAAAGAGAAACTGGGCTCCCTCCAGGAGATGTCTCCACTCAGAAAAGGCCAACTTCATTGCTAGCAGCTCCCTGTCGCCGGTGAGAAGGTCTTGGAGAAAAAGAAGCAGGGATGCTTCCGACCTTGAGCATCCTTCTGGAAAAGGACTGCCTATGTACCGACGGACGAGGCATCTACCTCTAGGATAAAGGGTTTATCCAAATCGGGACAATGGAGGATAGGAGCACCAGCAAAATGGGTCTTAAGAGACGAGAAGGCCGCTGAGACCTGTTCTGACCAAAGCTTTGGATTGGCTCCCTTTTTGGTGAGGGTAACCAAAGGAGCCATCAGTGTGGAGAAATTGGGAATGAACTGGCGGTAGTAATTAACGAAGCCCAAAAAACGCTGCACCGCTTTAAGAGAGTGGGGCTCCTGCCAGTCCATTACCGCCTGCAATTTGGCAGGATCCATAGCCAACCCCTGGGCTGAGATGATATAGCCCAAGAACAGCAAAGGCTCCTGCTCAAATTACACTTCTCCAACTTGGCGAAGAGAGAATTCGCCCGCAAACGGTCGAAGACTTTGCAGACGTCTCTCTGGTGAGAGGCCAAATCTGGAGAGAAGATGAGGATGTCATCCAGATAGACCATCACCGAGGTGGAGAGCATATCGCGAAAGACATCATTCACGAAGTCCTGGAAGACAGCTGGTGCGTTACAGAGGCCGAAGGGCATGACCAGATACTCATAGTGGCCATCCCTGGTATTAAAGGCTGTCTTCCACTCGTCCCCTTCACGTATGCGGATCAAGTTGTAAGCCCCCCATAGATCTAGCTTAGTGAAGATACAGGCCCCTTGCAACGTATCAAACAACTCAGAGATCAGGGGGAAGAGGCTACTTGTTCTTTACAGTTATGGCATTGAGACCTCTGTAGTCAATGCAAGGGCGCAGCTCTCCACTCTTCTTCTGTACGACGAAGAACCCTGCCCCGCTGGTGACACCAACTTCCTAATAAACCCTTTTGCCAGGTTCTCCCGGATATATTGTGACATGACCTCCATCTCTGGGAGGGACAGAGGATACATGCGGCCTCGAGGAGACTCCGCGCCTGGCAAGAGATCTATTGGACAGCCGTAGGGGCGATGGGGTGGAAGCGTCTCTGCAGATTTTTAAGAAAAGACATCCACATACTGCTGGTAGTGTCTTGGGAGTGCAGAGAGATCCGCAGGCACCTCGGTGGAGGCTACCTGAATGCTATCCCTCATGCATCTACCCTCACAGGACTTGCTCCAACCCAGTATTCTCCCTGAGGACCACTCTATATGAGGAGAATGGCAACGGAGCCAGGGAACTTCTAGGAGAACCTAGTCGATGCCCTCGGGCATAATGAGTAGAGACAACGTCTCGTGTGAGATGGTGAGATTGAGAGCACAAGGGATGCTGTCTGATGTGTAATATGGGACGGTAAGGTCAAACCGTTGACCACCCTGTTGGTCACGGGGTGGGAAAGTGGCACCAAGGGAATTGCGTGCTGTTGGGCGAAGGCTGAGGACATAAAGTTCCCCTCTGCCCCGGAGTCCACACAGATCTCTACCTCCCAGGTGGAAACAACGCTCTCTAATGTCCCTCGGAAGGACAACTTGGAGGGGAAAGTTCCAATATCAAGTAGACCTCCTCCGACTACCACTAGATGTGATCGTTTTCCTGACCGCTGAGGGCACCTGTTTGCCAGGTGACCAGACTGTCGACACCGGTAACAGCGTGCGGAGATTCGCACCGGGAGCGACTTGGGACCGGTGCGAGACACCTCCATGGACTCTGGGGGCAAGACTCCCAGATCGGGGGGTTCAAGAGGTTTAGAGAAGGTGGGAGCCAACCTAACCGTTGATCTGGACTGAGAACATTCCAACCCGCGCTCCGTAAAACTGAGATCTATGCGGGTGGAAATGGTAATCAGCTCCTCCAGACTAACAGGATCCTCCCTGGTAGCTAGAGCATCTTTGACATGCTCCGCCAAACCTCTCCAGAACAGACGAGTGCTCTCTCAGGCCATTCCAGCTCGGAAGCCAGTGTCTGGAAGCGGACGGCATAATGGCTGACCGAGAGGGGTCCCTGTGTTAGTGCCAGCTGGAGAGAGGTGTCATGTGTGACCCGTGGCCCCAAAAAGACCTGCTTTAGAGATGTCAGGAACTGAGCAGCACTCAGAACCACTGGGTCGCCACGCTCCCACAATGGAGTGGCCCATTCCAAAGCCCTGCCTGACAAGAGGGAGATGATAAACCCCACCTTAGCCCACTCTGAAGGGAATCGTGTGGCCAGTAACTCAAGCTAGATAGAGCACTGGCTCACGAAACCCCTACAGGTGGCGCTGTCACCCGAGATCTTGTCGGGCAACGGGAGACGGGACAATGTCGGGGCAGGAATGGATATAGAGGTGCGGGAGACCGCATCTGCTGCCGCCTGGATGGCGACTGGCCGACGCCCTAGGCTCTAGCGGTAGATGTGGAGCAACACTGCGGTGCTATGCACTGTAAGAGCTAATGTGCTGTCTAATCCCTCACCCTAACACATACGTAATATCCAAGGAGGGGGGAATTATAATGCGTCAGTCACCAGGCTCATTCATCCATCATCATACATACACTAAATACATTAGCCTCAGAGTCTATCATAGCGCCATGCGAGCCTTTAATAGCCGTGCCCTTCCGGGACCTTCCTGATCCTCCAGGTGGACCAATCAGAACAGGAGAAGGATCTGAGAATGTGACTCCCGATCCCCAATGGGAGATTGTCTCATGAGCATGCTTAGTGGATCGAAGGAAGGACTTAGACTCTGGAGTCTTTTGCTGCTAGCCAGGCTGCATTGTCATGACTGGACCAGAGGTGGCAGCAGCAACAGAACCCACAATGCTGGTGTGGGCAGGACGCCGGGATCGTGGAGTCTGCTGAGCAGGCTCCACTGCAGCTGGAGAGGAATGGGAGACCGATGATGGCAAGGCTCGGGATTCCCGCTGTGCAGCGCTCGGAACCCGACGCCTAACAGTGTGTTTCACCTAGCTTCATCAGGGAGCGTGATACTGGCAGGGCTCTAAACTCACAATATTTAAGTTTGTTATAAATAGCTTTTATTTTGGTTTGTACGCAACGCTCTGTGGACTGCATCTTAACAATGTGCCTTAATATGTTTAACTTCTTTATTGTATTCTAATATAATATGTTCTTCAGCCCCTCAGTGTTGATTCTTTTTTTCAGCTACTCTGTTTTTTTGTTTATTTTTTTCTATGTAATTTCTATACGTTAATAAAGATTTTAAAAACATTTTTGTAGCACCTCTTCATTGGTTTTATTTGCATGGTACTTTGTCATTTGCATAGATACTTTAGTTGATCTTAAAGGGAATCTGTCACTCCATTTTTCGACTATGAGCTGCCGGCACAGCCATCAGGGGCTTATCTACAGCATTCTGTAATGCTGTAGATAAGCCCCCGATGTAACATGAAAGAGAAGAAAAAGGAGTTATATTATACTCACCGGGGGGTGGTCCGGTCTTGGTCCAATGGGTCTTGCGGTCCAGCGCCTCCCATCTTCTAACGGTGATGTCCTCTTCTTTGCTGCCCGTTGTGGCTTCGGCGCAGGCGCACTGCTCTGCCCTGTTGAGGGAAGAACAGAATACTGCAGTGCTCAGGCGCCGGAAGAGGACCGCTGCCTGCGCACTGCAGGACTCTGCTCTGCCCTCAACAGGGCAGAGCAGTGCGCCTGCGCAGGAGCCACAACAGGCAGCAAAGAAGAGGACATCACCATTAGAAGATGGGAGGCGCCAGACCGGACGGTGACACCCATCGGACCAGACTGAACGCCAGGGTGAGTATAATCTAACTCTTTTTTCTTATCTTTCAGGTTACATCAGTGGCTTAACTACAGCATTACAGAATGCTGTAGATAAGCCCCTGATGTCGGTGCCGGCAGCTCATAGTCGAAAAATGGGGTGACAGATTCCCTTTATGTCTTGTGTTTATTGGAGATTTCTAGAGTCCTTATGATTCAGTGTCCCCTTTCTGTCTTACATCTATTTATTTCAAGTCTAGTGTATGATATTTAGTATTTTAATACCCAGAACATGATATCCAATGGTGTCCTCTATCAATAGCGAACTCAGGAAGTTTTAGCAAAGGTGCCACTTCTAAACTTATGATGTACAATAAAAGGAGTGCCATCTAAGGTGGTCATTACTTGTGACAGAATGGAGGAAGGTAAAGACCAGTTATGGTTCCTCACATAGTAATCAGCATACTGCATAAAAGCATATGTACCAAGCCAACGCCCGCAAATAGTAATACTAATCAATAGGCCAGCAAGCGAGGGTGTGAGGATATGTAAAGAAGGTTCAGTGCAAAATAGGGAAAATCATATCAAAAGGAAGCACCAATAGAACCAAAGTTAACAAAAGTAAAAAACTTTATTGGGGTAACAATGAAACACAATAGGGAGCATAGGAAAATGACAGGGAAATAACAATAGTGTGCCAAAATGATGATGGCACCACAAAAATGGATCAGGTGACATCAAAGAAACCACAGGCAAATTAAACCATTGTAAACAGAAGGGTCAACTCAAAAATGCATGTGCATTCTGCAACAGATATATATCAATATAAGTAAAATGGTTCTATTGGTGCTTCCTTTTTTATATGATTTAGCATACTGCATAAGTAGAGTCTGCAAATCTGTCATTTATAAATTCATTTATTTTCAAAACTGCCTTTATATTGTAGATTAGTTTTATATGCAGATCAAACTAATACAAATAGCAGAGAGAATACTCTTAGGGCAGCTGGATTTCCAAACTTTAGATCCAGTTAGTTGGTTGTGATTTGTGTGTCAGTGGCAGACATCACCGTTGATGTCTCCTAGTCCTTACATGTTTGAATTCCCATTACAAAGTAGTAAGTAAAAAATGGCCTTGCAACACTGGAGTCCTGGGTTCAAATCCCACCAAAGGGGCTTGCATGTTCTGCCCGTTTTAGCATGGGTTTCCTCTGGGTACTTCAGTCCCCCACACGCGAAAGAAACACTGCTAGGGAATTTAGGTTGCAAGCCCCAATGGGGACAGTGATGATGAAGTCTCTAAAGCGCTTTAGAGTATGATGGCACAATATAAGGTAAATAAAGTAATTAATTGTCAGATCTCATTGGACATTATTCACATAGGTGGACACCACCAAGAAATTGTAGAATAACAGGAACGAGGAAAATAAAAAAATGGGTATGTGAATAAATATTTACTTTTATTAATTTATTAGATAATATGTTTTAAAAACCATTAAATTCACATACATCAACGTGAGGATGTATATTGGGTCACAGATGAATGAGTTGTGCAATTATCATAACTGTGATCCACTAACGTTCCGATATTAACGCCAGGTTGCAGAAATATAATTATTTGTAATAGGATCCCTGACTATTGTCCCTTATAAAAGCTAACCTGTCAGCTGTTTTGGCCATTATAAGATGTGGCCACTGTCTTTCAGGGCTTATCTACAGCATTCTATAATGCTGTAAATAAGCCTCCGGTCTGACCTGAAAGATAAGAAAAAAAAGTTTAATTATACTCACCCGGGGGGCGGTCCGATGCGGTCTGGTTCAATGGGTGACGTAGGTCTGGGTCCGGGGCCTCCCATCTTCTTGCGATGCCACCCTCCTGCTTGCTTCATTGCTCCTGACGTCACACTTCTGCACAGGCATACTTCTCCACCCTGTTGAGGGCAGAGCAAAGTTGTCATAATCCAAGGTGGATCTGACAGTTTAAATGCACAAAGTGAACTTTTTTTCCTTTGGCTTGGTGCCAAAGTGGGTGATTGCCCCCGGTGGCCATTAGAATTATTACACGTGGTGTCGTTCATTCTAAGTTGCCCCGGTGGTGGTGAGCGGTAGTGCACTTTAGTTTCTTTGGTTTAATGTGCACTTAATTGCAAATCAGGTGTTAGGCTCTATAAAAGGGAGCCAGGTGTGTTCAATCACTGTTGGTGATATTGTGTTCGTCATTTGGGAAGCAAGCCTGGGTGAGGAAGGAGCTGAACATGAGTCCTGCGCAGCCCAGCCAGAGGGGATGAGTGGCAGCTATGTGGTCTGCAAGAAGGGCTGGCATGGCGTGGTGGAGTCACAGTTTATGGTGTCGGCAGGAAGTGCTTGCATGGCTTGGTGGAGTGACGACTATGGAGAGAGTTGCACTCAGCATGCGGGACTTGGTTGCTGAGAGCTGGACTCAAGCATGCTTGACTTTTTGGGCAGGAGCTGAACTCATCTTTGGGACTCTGTTACTGGACTTCTGCAATTGGTGGTGGACTCTGCTCCAAGGCTGCACTATAGTGAAGGATCCAGTTATGGTGATGGATCCGGGTGGAGGAGAAGATGCACACAGGTGGGCTCTGTTGCTAGGAGCGTACGCAACAGAGCAAAGCAAAATGGTGTTTCCCCTGTATTGTCATCTTTCCTCATGTGTGTTTTAGTGCAGTGGTGGGATTAGTTTCCGCACCGACCAATTCCCTAGTGAGGGTTTAGGTCAGGACGAGCTAGGGTTTTTAGGTTCCTGTTGCATGCCCGGTGCGGAACCGGCATAGGGAACGTTAGGAGTGCAGGGACACTGGCTCAGGGGAGCTCAGGAGGTCTCCACTTCCCTATTTCCTATCGCAGGGCCCACCACTGTTAATGTTTCCCGGGTTTCCCTTAATGTTTAAATTCGCCTTACTGGAGGTAGGGTTTCCAGACTTGTATATACGTGTAATGTCTAAATTCGCCAGTTGGAGGCGGTGTATCCAGCTGCACGTGTTTATTATTTAAATTCGCCCCACTGGAGGCGGTGTATCCAGGGTCAAGGGTGTCTTATGGGTTCACCTTGCGGTAGTCGCTGCGTCCAGACACACGTGACCGTGATAAAAGTACTGCAGTGCGCAGGCGCTGGGCCTCTCTGACCTTTCTCGGCGCCTGCGCACTGCAGTACTTTGCTCTGCCCTCCACAGGGCAGAGAAGTATGCCTGCGCAAGTAAGCCCTGAAAGGCAGTGGCCGCATCTTGTAGCGGATAAAACAGTTGACAGGTTCCCTTTAATAATAGGTCAGGTTTCATAGTATCCATATTGTTATAGGGTCACAAATTTTACAAGAACTTTCAAATATCTGCAAGTCTTACAAAGAATTTGAATAATTAAATGGCATACTGCAGTAGAATCAAATTATTTACAGGCATTGCTATGTATTGCCTGTATATGTTTATATTATCGATTTTATCATAGAAAATTATCATAGAAATAGATCAATTTAATCTACATCCAGCTGGTATAAGATGTAAATTGCAAGGCAGTATGTCTATGTTATACGCATGCTCAGTATGTCTGTGATAATTACACAACAACTCACTCAGCTGTGACCCAATATACGTCCTCACTTGGATGTATGTGAATTTAATGATTTTTAAATATATTATCTAATAAATTAATAAAACTAAATTTTTATTCACATACCCTTTTATTCCCTTATTATTCTATGTTAAAGAAATAAATAAATGAACACTTAAAACATCCAAAATTAAAACAATACAAAAAAGGTGTCAATGTAAATGCCTTCTAAACCATCTTTACCTTTATGGAAATCTCATCACCAAGAAATGCTGAATGTCTGTTTACCCAAACCACCTAATTCTACCGCCACTATCTCTACTTGTCCGTATAGCTATACTACAGTTTTTGGTCATGGGTGATTTGCTACTTTGTACTCCATAGCATGTATGTTTCTACCACATGCTGCTCTCCTATTACAGTCACATTTGAAACTCAAATTGTCCCCTACTTACATTTGTTTGCATTAATTGGTTGCATTAACTTCCGTGCTCCCCCTGATTGACTGGGCTGTGGGTGGTGTTTCTCCGCACGTCACAGCTCAGTATCCGGCTCTCCCTCTCTTCTGCTCTAAAGGGAGTCTGTCACCCCATTTTTGGCATATAAGATGCGGCCACCACCATCAGGGGCTTATCTACAGCATTCTGTAATGCTGTAGATAAGCCCCCGATGTAACCTGAAAGATAAGAAAAAAGAGTTACATTATACTCACCCGGGCGTCTGGTCCGGTCCGATGGGTGTCGCGGTTCCGTCTGTCGCCTCACATCTTCTATAGTTGACATCTTCCTCCTTATTTCTAGCTATGCTTCTGCGCAGGCCTAATTTCTCTGCCCTGTTGTGGGCATACTAAAGTACTGCAGTGCGCAGGCGCCGGACCTCTCTGACCTTTCCCGGCTCCTGCGCACTGCAGTACTTTGCCCTCAACAGGGCAGAGAAAGTATGCCTGCGCAGGAGCGCAGCATGAAGCAATGAGAAGGATATCATCTCTAGAAGATAGGAGGCGCCGAACCGGACCGCGACACCCACCGCACCCAACCCGCCCCCCGGTGAGTATAATCTAATTTGCTTTTCTTCTCTTTCCAGTTACATTGGAGGCTTATCTACAGCATTACAGAATGCTGTAGATAAGCCCTGATGCCGGTGCCGGCAGCTTATAGGCCGAAAATAGGTGACAGTTTCACTTTAAGTGGCCATAAGCGCATGTTGTATACTGGGCTGCGACGTGCGGTGAAGCACCACCCACAGCCTAGTCAATCAATGGGAGTGGGTCACATCTCGGTGATTTAAGGAAGTCTGGAAGTTGACATGACATCAGCGGATGTCAGTGGCAGCTGCAGCTGAGGGTTACATGAACGGAACTGAGCAAGCAGCGATAATGCCGCTCACAGGCATATATGGCAACATAAGGTATTTACAAAAATACTTATTTTACATTGTAGTGGACCACCTCTTTCACCTATAGACACAGTTGAACAGTGCCTATATGCAGCCTGTGAAAAAGGGCTCCATTTTCATGAAAGGGTTACATATGAGTGCACTGGGAATGCTTATACATTTATGTGAATATTTTTGGGATTTATACAGTATATAAATTATAGTGCTAAGAAAGTGTTAGGTGTTATAAGCAACACACTGCAATGTTCTTCTTTATAGGCTAAGTCCTATCGACTTACTAGGTGGGGTCTAACGCACCAAATAATCTGCCCCTACAAGCTCCAGAGACGGAAATATGGTATTACATAAATACAACAAGCTGAGCTATCAGCCGAAACTAATCTATTGTCTACAACAGTTATAGTTGTACTGCTATATGACAAAACAAGTCAAGGTAAGTCGGGAGCTTTTTTCTTTTTGTAAT
Organism: Dendrobates tinctorius; assembly: GCF_039654945.1. Taxonomy (NCBI): domain Eukaryota; kingdom Metazoa; phylum Chordata; class Amphibia; order Anura; family Dendrobatidae; genus Dendrobates; species Dendrobates tinctorius. The sequence goes on from NW_027361751.1 coordinate 5,589,047, forward strand.
GGCCTTTGTTTAATCTTCATCATATAAAATGCAGCACAGAAAAGCGGTCCTAAGAGTGAAACTGGATAGACATTTATTTTCTAAACTTACAAAGTCGGTCTAACTGTTTTACTTCTTTTCAAAGAGGCCAGAGAAATCCCAAGTTTTTTATCAACAGCTTGTTACAGCTTTGATGATGAATAACAAGTTTCTACATTAAAACTTTCTACCTCTGAACTTTTCTTCGTGTTGCTCCTAATAAGAGCTATCTAAAGAAAAGTGATAGCAAAGGAAAAATGACCCAGCAGCTGAAAGAGAAATCTCCAAGATGAAGGAAAATTACACACAGAACAAATTACTGAAATGTCTCACTAGAATTCACTTTATTCTTCTCCGGTCATGATAATAGAAAGTGTTCCTAATATAGATAATAGGACATTTGATGTCTAACCTTTCTCAGCTGGCAGCAAACCCAGTCATTCTGTGCTATATTTGTGCTACAGAGAATATGGCAAAAAAGTGTCCATAAACTTATATCAAAGTACTAAAGAGTAGTCACCTAGTCATCTACACTTTTCTCTACTAAAGGATCCTGCGTAATAATATCCAGTGCAGTATAAATATATATATTTTTTTTACATCTGAGACAATAGCAGATATATACCATTAAAGGCATACAGGTACATATCTCTGTGCATTATATATAAAACAATATAAAGAATAATGTTTTAAGATTGCCTTTTTAAGCACTGCAACTGTCACTTTTGCCATGCTGGTTACTAAAATTACAGGGGAATCAATGCCTTATTTTTGTATTTATTTAGTTACAGCATCAGCCGTAGCCTGCACTTGCTGTTGTCAGCGACAGCAGGTGCAGGCTTATGGGAGTAGTACACCCATCAGCCGATGCCTGTGACTGAAGATAAATTTTTTACCTCCGGTCACTGCTGCTGGCTCATGCAGCTTTCTGACCAGCGGTAATAATCTTGCCACCGATCAGAGCCATTACTTTCTGCTCTGTCATGCAGATGAAAGCGTGGCAAACAATGCATGTTTGGGACCCCATTCATCTGAATGGGGTCCAGGTACAGAACGGAACTTTTTTAGCTGTTCAGCCGAACCTGCCGGACCCGAACATCCAGGGATTCGCCCATCACTAGTATTATTCATACAGCATATCTCCTGTATACAGAAGACTATGTGCTGCCAAAAACAATAATTTTTAAGTTTATTTAAAGATCAACCTCCCTGACAATTGAGCACTTTGCTAATTTTGCAGGTGATTGCCGGTTCGTTTGGCCAGGTCTATAATTGGTAAAATGATGAATTGGGTCCATAGTGCTTTACGGCACTAACATTTGTATTCTGCACTGATAGGGATCAATTCATCAAGCAGTTTTCAACAGAACTCTGGCATAAAACTGCTTGAAATATCATACATTTTCTGCGCAACTAACAGTAGAAAAAAATTGCAATTTTTGTGAGGTGAGTATTTTTTTAATCTTTTTCTATATACTCTCTGTCGCCATTTTGTTGAATTTATTTGCACAGTGAATACACATTTTTGTAAAATTGGAGTAAAATTCAATTCCACTTGAATAAGTTCACCCATCATGAATTATTATTACAAATATTGGTGCCTGGCTCCAACTTTCAACTCCAGGCTATATCAATTGATTTTTCTTTATTTAGCAAGAGTAAAAGAATTCACGACTGACCACAGCTCGGCATTAGAGCTGGAAAGTTTGAGGTTGGGCGAAGGTGTTAAAACAGTTAAAATAGCTAATTGAAAGAACATTCCCAAAGTACTGAACCAGAAAGCAGGAGTCAGATTCCAGCCAAATATTTATGGAGAAGTTATATTGGTAAATAATGAATTTTGCCCGGCCACACTTCTTACTCACCCTGTCCGTGTACTCGTGAGCCCCCGTTTCACACTTCGAACATGCTGAATTGATCTTGTTTGTATCACATAACCAGATAATTTACTACTTTCATACAATGACTCTGTCAATTGGGACTTTTTGCTATTATTACTTTTACCTGGTCTGCCTTAAGAGTGATAATTTGGGCACTGACAATTGTTTGCAAGGAAGGGAATGATCATACTAATGCATATTTTTGGTATACATTGTAGCAGAGTGTATCTTTTGAGAATTCACCGCTACACAGGAAAACTTCACAGAGCAAGTTATCTTGAGTAAACAGTATTTACTTCTTATGGGTAAACATGTTATAAGAATTCAGAAGCACACAGCCCGTGCTGCTGGCATAACACAGTCAAAAGCGAAAGTAAAACTTAACAACAACAAGAGAGCGTCCCTCCAAACAATACAGCAAACATTTAACTTCACACTATCGCCATCTGCTGTAAGGCTAGTGTAAAGTCCTCCTTTACATAAACAATAAGTCAATTTCTGTTGCATATGCCAACACCCTTTCTTAACAGTAAGGACTTATTCAGTCAAACCCAACTTTTTTATTAGTCTCTGGTGTTTATCAGCATTCAACGGCTTCATGAAGATGTCTGCTGTCATTTCTTCAGTAGGACAATATTCTAACTTCAAGACTCCTTGTTCCTGATGATCTCACAAAAAATGATACTTAACATCAATATACTTGGTTCTTGGATTGACTCTTTCCATCTGAGCAAGAGCAAGACATCTTTGATTGTCCTCTTTCAATTTTGTCGGTTCCAACTGTGGTTGTCCTAAGTCTGTCAGTGTCCATGTATTTGAGTCATGCATGGATTTCATTTCTGTTTCTGTTGCTTCTATCCATTTATTAGCTTCTTCTTTGGGGAGTTTAGATATGTCTTGCCAAGAAGTAGGTTCATACATTTTACTTGTGCTTGCCTTGTATGAGAGGCGTTTTGGTGGTTTTCCTTTGTTCTCTCTCATTGAACGTCTTGGTTCTGTGTCTGTGTTTGTAGTTGCATTTCTTCATTTTCAATATTCTGTTCTTCATCAATTTCAACTACTTTCTCATCAGATACCTCTTCAGCTATGTCACTGCTGGTTTTTCTCATTTTTTGTGTCAATTGATAGTGTCTTCATTTAGATCCTCAATGAATGTCACACTGTTACTCACCGTGACTCTGTCTGTTTTGGGATCTAGGATTCTGTATCCCTTGCAATTTTCACTATATCCAGCAAATATTCCCTCCATGGATCTGTTTTGAAGTTTGGAACGTTTTTCTGTTGGAATGAATACAAAAACTTTACATCCAAAAACTTTTAAATGATTGACACTTGGTTTCATACCTTGCCACAGTTCATATGGAGTTTTCTTCAGTTTTCTGGAAAAAAGTCTGTTCTGTAGATATGTAGCTGTCATTGCTGCCTCACCCCAATATTTCTCTGGTAGTTTGGAATCTGTCAGCATACATATTATCTTTTCTGTCAGAGTTCTGTTTTTCCTTTCTGCTACTCCATTTTTTTCAGGTGTGTACGGAACAGTTTTCTGATGTTCTATACCATTTTGTCTTAAGTAGTTTTCTATTTTGTGACCTGTAAATTCATCTCCATTATCACTTCTGATGACAATTGGCTTCCTTTGAAATTTGTTACCTGACCTTGTTACGTAGTCTACAAGTTTATCAAAAACTTCACTTTTGTTCTTAATTAAGTATGTATCTTGAGTAGTCATCTATGAAAGTCACCATGTATGTATTTCCTCCTGATGTAGTCACTTGCATGGGTCCACATACGTCAGTATGCACCAAATCAAGTGGTCTTTTGCTTTTCATCTCAATTTCTTTTGGAATAGAAATTCTTGTGGCTTTAGATTTTATACAACATTCACATCTTACGGTAATTGAGCAATCTGATATCTTTAGATCTTTTGTCAATTGCTTTCTTTGTAGTTCCCTTATACTGACAGGGTGTCTGTGTCCTAGACGTCTATGCCACATGTGAATACAGTCCTTGTGATCATGTGTACATATCTTCATCTGTTCCTTTGGTGTGTCAAGATGATATAATTGTTCATCTGCCTTGACATTGGTTATCACCTTGTTTCCTGCTAGAATTGCACACTCATGGTCTTTGAATTTTACAGTGAGTCCATTGGCTGTTAAACGCTTCACAGATAACAATCCACCTTCCAATTTTGGAACATACAACACATCCTGTACAAGTATCTTTGAATCTTGTCCAAACTTGTTTGAACAGTTTAGCATACCTTGTCCTATACCTTCTGCAGTTATTTTGTTTCCATCTGCAAGATAAATGGCTTCTTTCTTATCTAAATCAAGATCAGTGAAGAAATTCTTGTCACTTGTCATATGACTCATTGCTCCTGAATCAATAAACCAACCAAGTGATGATTTCTTGTCTGCTACTTTAAATGTGCCATTCCAATTATTCTCACATGAATCGGAAATTGTGTTTTTCATTTTCTGTGTATGCTCTTTATGTTGCATTTTTTGTTGTTCTGCTCTCCATAAGGTACAGTCTATCTTTAAATGACCTTTTTTCTTACATTTGAAACATTCTCTTGTCTCTTTATTATAGGGTTTTTTAAATTCTGTAGCTTTAAGAGCGTTTTCACTCTCCTTTCCAGTAGCAAAATCATTTGTTTGTTCTTTTCTTCTCTGATATTCATCTATTAGTCTTGAATTCACAAAATCTAATGTGATGTCTTTTTCAGGTCTTGTCTCTAGGGCATTTATCAAGGCTGTATACGAATCTGGTAAACTGCACAATAATATTGCTGCTACATGACTTTCTTTAATGTCTTCACTAATACACCTTAGCTGTGATATTACTTCCATCAATGAGAATATGTGCTTCATTTGCACTCAATCTCATACTGTAAAGCTTTCTTAATAGAAATAACTTGTGATTTAAACTGGGTCTATCATGTAATTTTCTTAATGTGTCCCACATTCCTTTCGCTGTTTCTTCATTCCTTATGTGTATTAATTGAGCATCATCCACTAACAAGCTAATGGTGGCTCTAGCTTTTCTATTCTTTCTATCCCATGTCTGATTATCTTCATCAGGTCTATCTGAAATGATTACTTCCCATAAATCATCTTTAGATAACAACATCTCTACTTTGAATTTCCATAACTGATAATTTTCACTGTTCAGCTTAGCTTCTGTGAGTTTCAGCTCAGTGCTGCACATCATTTTATATAATCTTACTTGCTTTATGAAGATATTCTTCTTTCTTCCTTCTTCTTGAGTTCCTGTATATCCTGTGTGTGGTGATTCTCGGTAATTATCTCCAGTGTGCGGTCCTCCAGTTCCTGGTAATTAATTCCTTTGTCCCTCTGTATCTGTATTTTTTTTTAAGCCTCCGTTCACTGGGTTTTATCTCCTTCTGTTAACAGAGTTTATCAGCTTTTCTGGTGTCTGGATTTATCTCCTGGGTGTCTGGGACTATCTCCTGTTCTGCGTGTCTCTGTTCTGGGTGCCTGGGTGTCTGGGCCCTTACACTCTGCTACAGGTTATCTTTTGAGAATTCACTGGTACACAGGAGAACTTCACAGAGCAAGTTATCTTGAGTAAACAGTATTTACTTCTTATGGGTAAACATTTCTGTTGCATATGCCAACATACATAACATATTGTTTACTACCCCTTATGGTTGCCCACTGTTGGCACTAAGATTTATTTGTAAGAAAGGGAGAGATCATACTACTGCATATATTTTTAGTTTCGGTTCCTATGATATCCTTCCAAAAAAACTCTCCTTTTACATACATTATTTACTGCTCCTTTGTTTGCCTGGCGTCCCCTACAGTATTACTGCTTTATATATCATGTGCTTTTTTACATTGTGTGTGTTTTTATCATTTATCTTTAATAAAATGTAAATGTTTTAATATTACCACTGGATCTCTTCTTTATCCCATATTTATATCCATATGGGTATTTGTTGTTATACCTCAGGTGATGTGCCAATGTGACATGGCACCCTCAAGCCATTCCAGCAAAATCTGACCTCCAATATAGAACTTCGTCATTTCTGAGCTTTGCACTGTGCCTTAAAAGTAGTTTTCACCCACAAATGGGGTATCAGCATACTCAGGAGAAATTTCACAACAAATTGTATGGTGCAGTTGGGGCTAAAACAACAATTTTGTGTAAAAAATTAGATTTTTTATTTTCACAGCTTAACGTTATATACTTCTGTGAAGCACCTGGGCGTTCAAGATGCTCACCACACATCTAGATACATTCCTTGAGGAGTTTAGTTTACAAAATGGCATCACTTGTTGAGGGTATCCACTGTTTAGGCATATCAAGGACTCTCCAAACGTGACATGGTGTATGCTAATGATTCCAAACAATTTTGCTTTTAAAAAGTCTAAAGGTGCTCCTTCCCTTCTGAGCCTTGCTGTGCGCCCAAACAATAGTTTTCCCCACATACGAGGAATAGTCGAAATTGCACAACAAATTATATGGTGCAATTTTTCCAGTTACCCTTGTGAAAATAAAAAATTGGGGGCTAAAAGTACATTTTTGTGGAAAAAAATGTGATTTTTTTATTTTCACGGCTCAACATTATAAATTTCTGTGAAGCACCTGGGGGTCTAGATAAGTTCCTTGAGGGGTCTAGATTCCAAAATGGGGTCACTTTTGGGAGGTTTCTATTGTTTAGGCACATCAGGGGCTCTCCAAATGCAACATGGCATTCACTCTCAATTACAGTTAATTTTGTATTAAAAAAGTCAAACTGCGCTCATTCACTTACGAGCCCTGCCATGCCCACAAAAAGTAGTTTTCCTTGACCTATCTGGTATTGATGTGCTCAAGAGAAATTGTACAACAAATTTTGGGTTCCACTTTATCCTGTTAATCTTGTGAAAATAAAAGAAAATTTAGGTGTAAATAAAATTTTTGTGAAAAAAGTTAAGTGTTAATTTTTTTCCTTCCACATTCCATTAATTCCTGTGAAGCACATGAAGGGTTAATAAACTTCTTGAATGTAGTTTTGAGCACCTTGGGAGGGGCAGTTTTTAGAATGGTGTCAATTTTGAGTATTTTCTGTCACATAGGTCCCTCAAAGTCACTTCAAATGTGAGGTGGTCCCTGAAAAAAATGGTTTTGTAAATTTTGGAAAAACGAGGAATCGCCTGTCGACTTTTAAAGTTTTGAACTTCCTAACAAAAAAAAGTATATTTCAAAAATTGTGTTGATGTAAAGTTGACATGTGGGAAATTTTATTTATTAAGTATTTTGTGTGACATATATCTCTGTTTTAAGGGCATAAAAATTGCAAGCTTTAAAATTGCAAAATTTTTAAGTTTTTTGCCAAATTTATGATTTTTTCATAAATAAACGCAAGTCATATCGAGCAAATTTTATTACTATCATGAAGCTCAATATGTTATTAAAAAATAGTCTCTCAGAATCAGTTGGATCCATTTAAGAGCTCCACAGTTATTACCACATAGCTTTACACTGGTCAGAATTGTAAAATTTCATAAAGTTCATGGACATGGAGGTCATGATGGTGAAATCAGGCTTTGCGGTGAAGGGGTTAAAAAGCCAAATACAAAAAAACAAACAAATAAACAAACAACAAAATATAACTTACTCTTTAACCTTGTTTATTTAGACTAGGAGTGGACCAGCAGAGTCATCTCTAAATATCATTACAATTTTGAGAAGCTAAGGCTTGAATTAACCAATCTATGAAATTTAACAAAATGTTTTACCAAGAATTCAACAGCACCCACAAAACTGATAGCAAGAAAGTGCCTTAGCCAGCCCACTCACATATTGCATAAGCACCTCAACCAGTGCGCCATATAAAAACCAGTGTTCTCCCATAACAGCACATAGTTTCTGAATTAATACCCTCCCAATAATGGTAAGACCAACCAATGCTAATGTTGATGATTATGGCTTCCAGCCAATGAAAACTCAAAAGTCATTATCTCAGTAAATTAGAATAATTAACAAAAAACACCTGCAAAGGCTTCCTAAGCATTTAAAAAGGTCCCTTAGTCTGTTTCAGTAGGTTCCACAATCATGGGGAAGACTGCTGACTTGACAGATGTCCAGAAGGCAGTCAATGACACACTCCACAAGAAAAGTAAATTAAATTTTGCATCTCAGTTGGAAATTAAGGTTCCAGAGTCTTGGGGAAGAGTGGAGAGGCAACAATCCAGGCTGCTTGAGGTCTAGTGTGAAGTTTCCGCAAACAGTGATGGTTTGGGGAGCCATGTCATCTGCTGGTGTAGGTGTTTTATCAAGACCAAAGTCAACGTAGCCATCTACCAGGAAATTTTAGTCCACTTCATGCTTCCCTCTGCCGACAAGCTTTTTGGAGATGGAAATTTCATTCTCCAGCAGGACTTGGCACCTGTCCACACTGCCAAAAGTACCAATACCTTGTTTAAAAACAACAGTACCACTGTGCTTGATTGGCCAGAAAACTCGCCTGATCTCGTTCTGTCAAGAGGAAGATGAGAGACACCAGACCTAACAATGCAGGCGAGCTGAAGGCTGCTATCAAAGCAACCTGGGCTTCCATAACCCCTCATCAGTGCAACAGGCTGATGCCTCCATGCCACACTGCATTGATGCAGTAATTGATGCAAAAGGAGCCCCAGCCAAGTATTGAGTACATTTACTGAAGGGCAACATTTCAGATTTTAGAATAATTTTTTCAAGCTGGTGTTATAAAGTATTCTAATTTACTGAGATAATGACTTTTGGGTTTTCATTGGCTGTAAGCCATAATCATCAACATTAACAGAAAGAAATGCATGAAATAGATCACTCTGTCTGTAATGACTCTATAATATATGACATTCACTTGTTGTATTGAAGAACTGAAATAAATTCACTTTTTGATGATATTCTAATTTTGTTAGAAGCACCTGTAGATCTACTAAACAAGTAAGGGTATAAATTGAGTTTTTGCAACTAATGTTTCTGTAGAAAAAAATAGTATTGGCGGGAAAAACACTAAGTAAAATGTGTGCATTTTTATACGCTTTTGCGTGTGTTTTTGATGCTTTATTTTCTGGTTTATTTGAATGTGTGAAAAACTCTGCAAAAACTCTGTAACAACTGACATGTGGCTGCTTTGATGATTCAAGTCCAGAAGGACAAAATAAGCAGCAAGTGCAGGAGATTTCAGGAATCTCATTCACTTTGCTAGTACTGTAAAACGAGCAGAAAATAGTGGCAGAAATGCAGAGTGTGAACAAGCCCTAATGTAGCTTGGGGAAGACTATGTATTCAGCAACTATAATATTGTGCTAAAGTGCTAATGAGGACCTGGACTAGAGGAAAGAAGCATTGTATGTATGTGTCTGAAAATGCCCTCTAACGGAAATTAACATTATAATGAACCAGTGATTGGCGAACAGAACATGATTTATGGACATCTTTAGCTTTCTTTGGACAAACTTCATTAAGAAATCTCATATTGCCAATTAAAAAGACGATTATTTCCACTTTATTGTCTTACTCATTGTGACACAGTTAATTGGAAGATAGATTAAAGTTGTTAATATCCTTATTATCAATGCTACACTCATTGTTCTTCAGGGAATGAATGAAAGCTTCTTCTACATCTTCTTCCGTGAGAACCATACAGTATGACTTCATATACACTACCTTTCAAAAGTTTAGGGTCACCCAGACAATTTTGTGTTTTCCATGAAAACTCATAATTTTATTAATCAAATGAGTTGACAAATGAATTTAAAATCTAGTGCAGACATTGACAAGGTTCGAAAAAAAGATTTTTTTATTTGAAATAATAATTTTCTCCTTCAAACTTTGCTTTCGTCAAAGAATGCTCCTTTTGCAGCAATTCCAGCATTGCAGACCTTTGGCATTCTAGCAGTTAATTTGCTGAGGTAATCTGGAGAAGTTTCACCCCATGCTTCCAGAAGCCCCTCCAACATGTTGGTTTGGCTTGATGGGCACTTTTTTGCGTACCATACGGTCAAGCTGCTCCCACAACAGCTCAATGGGGTTGAGATCTGGTGACTGCACTGGACACTCCATTACAGATAGAATACCAGCTGCCTGCTTCTTCCCTAAATAGTTCTTGTATAATTTGAAGGTGTGCTTTGGGTCATTGTCCTGTTGTAGGATGAAATTGGCTCCAATCAAGCGCTGTCCACAGGGTATGGCATGGCATTGCAAAATGGAGTGATAGCCTTCCTTATTCAAAATCCCTTTTACCTTGTACAAATCTCCCACTTTACCAGCAACAAAGCAACCCCAGACCATCACATTACCCCCACCATGCTTGACAGATGGCGTCAGGCACTCTTCCAGCATCTTTTCAGTTGTTCTTCGTCTCACAAACGTTCTTCTGTGTGATCCAAACACCTCAAACGTGGATTCATCTGTACATAACACTTTTTACCAATCTTTCTCTGTCCAATGTCTGTGTTCTTTTGCCCAAATTAATCTTTTACTTTTATTAGCCAGTCTCAGATATGACTTTTTCTTTACCACTCTGCCCTGAAGGCCAGCATCCCGGAGTTACCTCTTCACTGTAGACGTTGACACTGGCGTTTTGCGTGTACTATTTAATGAAGGTGCCAGTTGAGGACCTGTGAGGCGTCGATTTCTCAAACTACAGACTCTAATGTACTTGTCTTGTTGCTCAGTTGTGCGCGGGGTCTCCCACTTATCTTTCTACTCTGGTTAGAGCCTGTTTGTGATCTCCTCTGAAGGGAGTACACACCGTTGTAGGAAATCTTCAGTTTCTTGACAATTTCTGGCATGGAATAGCCTTCATTTCTAAGAACAAGAATAGACTGTCGAGTTTCACATGAAAGTTCTTTTTTTCTGGCCATTTTGAGAGTTTAACGGAAACAACAAATGTAATGCTCCAGAATCTCAACTAGCTCAAAGGAAGGTCGGGTTTATAGCTTCTCTAATCAGCCAAACTGTTTTCAGCTGTGCTAACATACTTGCACAAGGGTTTTCAAGGGTATTCTAACCACCCATTAGCCTTCTTACACAGTTAGCAAACACAAAGTACCATAAGAACACTGGAGTTATGGTTGTTGGAAATGGGCCTCTATACACCTATGAAGATATTGCATTACAAACTAGACCTTTGCAGCTAGAATAGTCATTTACCACATTAACAATGTATGGAGTGTATTTCTGAATCATTTAATGTTAGCTTCATTGGAAAAAACTGTGCTTTTCTTTCAAAAATAAGGAAATTTTTAAGTAACCCTAAACGTTTGAACCGTAGTGTATAACCATCAGAATTTTACAAATCTCCTACTGAGGATCAACAATGTCATCACCATGCAAAGACATGCGGGTTTGCTGTAGGGGAGACACAGGGCTATGGCCAAGGGGGAAAGTAAATTATAGCTTATTTTTTATACCGAAATGTGTCTGATAGCAGAAGATTGGTTAAAGAAGAAAAACCCTTTAAACAAAAGTTTGAACTCCCTTAAATGGAGTTTCTCACATACAAAACTAAAATTAAACTATTTATACATTCATGTAGGGAACTTAGCCCCTATAAAAATCATAATTGTAATGTATATTGTAGATTTTACTTATTTTGTTTTACATACAGTTTTATTGGACATGTAAATGAGGGGTTCTCCGTGCACCCGTGGTGTGACCAAAGGCTCAGTGCACGGTTCCGTCCCCTCAATTACAATCCTTTATACCTCCATTTTATTAATATTGACAGCTCACGCTTTGCTGTGCTCCTGTATTGAATGCTCAGCCCTGTGCACACTGACACTGTAGGAGCTGAAAGCAGACACAGTGTCAGTGTGTACCGATTGCTGCACACAGGATACCAAACTAGTGGGTGACTGAAGCAGACAGGTGAGGGAAATGAGCTTGCACTCAAGGACACTGCAAGGGTTGAGGGCGCACACAGTATCAATGTATCGTGCTCTCTTCTCCCTCTTCTGTCAGCATCGCCCGCTTGCTGCTATGTGATCCTGTGTGCAGCAAATAGTCACTGCAGACTGGAAAGAGGATGACAATGCACCTGTGCTCACTGACACTGTGTGTGCACTCAGGTCCTGCATTGTCAGTGTGTGCAGGTGTGGAAGATTGCAATCAAGGGATCGGAATGGTGCACAGATACCTTGGCCGCGCCAAGAGTGCACTAAGAACCCTGCATTTTAATAGTCAATAAAACATTTTTATTTTATGTAAAACGAAATAAATAAAATCTACAGCACCAACATGATTTTTATAGCGGCTCTGTCCCATATATAAAAGGTTTAATTTGAGTTTTGGGGGTGACAGACCCCTTTTAAAGTCAGCAAATGATGCATTGACAGTAAAGATATTAACAACACATATTCATCAACCAATTAATTAAAGTCACAAAGAACAAATCAATAAAGCCGAAAACCATTATCTTTTTAATTGGCACTTTGAGTTATTTTTAATGCAAATGGGAATGAAAATGAGATATTTACTGCTAATTATTTTCTAGAGCATCCAGTTATTCATAAAATTATTGCACTTAGCGTTTTCTTGCAGATTTATGCTCATAAGGCATTTTTCTGCTTATGTATAATATACTAAGAGTTTTACGTCTTTTACAGGTATTAAAAACATTAATTTGATTTAATTTTCCAACTCATGGAAAAACATATTGGAAAGTTATCTCATTTAACTCTTTATATCTTTAGATCACGCAGTGCAGGACACTTTAACCCCTCATCCATATCTGCCATACATATACAATCTTTCAGACTCCATTACAGAGCTGATTATAATGCATTCTTCAAATCTTTCATGATTTCTATAAATCCAGAAGCCATGACACGAGTGTCCTAGAAAAGTAATAACTGTGCAAAAAGTGTAGATTCAGCATATTGGATTCTCTGATCATTTCTTAGAAAATGTTCTGTTTTCTTCTTTCAGTGCTCCCTAGGCTCGTTCTTTTTAGCTTGCTTGTTTTTTTCAGGTAACGTAGTTATTTTCATAATTCACATTTTTCTACAACATTGAATATACTGATAATCAGATTACATACTTTAGGTTTTGGTTTTCATTTTCTTATACTTTTTACTCACTTACTGTTAATTCAATTTGTTTTTATTGCTGGGTAAATAGTTTTCTTGGATCTTTAATAACACAACATCAAAGGTCAAAAACATTACACCAAAGTTAATGTCTGTGTAATTCGTCATAATTCATTACTTCTACAGTATATGTAGTCTGTATTAATTGTATGTGCACAGGATACTTGGTCCATAAAGTAGCATTGCTTCAGACATAGATGGCAGAGAATCCCTCTACAAGATGAATATATAGGCCCTTTCAAACATATCCTTCCTTGGTATGTATTCTCCTGTACAATCCATGGATAAATGTGTAGTAAGTAGTGTTGAGCGATACCGTTCGATACCCAAAAATATCGTATCGGATGGTATCGCCCGATACGAAAAAAATATCGGGTATCGCCGATTCCGATACCGGAAGTCCCAATCAAGTCAATGGGACTTCCGGTATCGGAATTAAAAAAAGGCCTTTATTTCCTTGTTGGCTAATTCTACATAATTGAAAACAAATAAGAATCATGTAGAATGTATTGTGGGAGGTGGAGGAGACATTAAAAGCATAGTGGTTTATTCAAATCACATGGCATAGCATTAATTCCAATTTTTTTTTTCAAGACGTTCGGAGTTAAAAAGATATTGACTATGTTAACTTTTTTATATTTAGTCAGATATGTATGTTTCGCAACTTCCATGCTCTTCACCTTCTTTTGTACTTCTCCCACACTTTCTTCTTCATGATCCGCAGCAGTAGCATTTTTTTCATCAACTTTTTCTTCACCTTATTCATCTTCTTCTTCTTTCCATTAATTTTTTTTTCCATTCTTCATATTCTTCTTATTCAGCTATTATTAATTTTCATATGCTATTTCTTCATCTTCTTCCTATTCTTCTTTTTCTTCATTTTCTTATGGTGACAGGCATTCCTGTAGTACTTATCTATAAAAGTTATAAGATTACACCTTACGTTCTGCCTGTCACAAAAGATTTACAACAGGATTTGTCCGCGTTCAGTTTGGCCTGCAGCAGCAGGCATTTTCCAGGGGCACCACGAGGAGGAACGGACTCACCCCCATTTGCTGCTTAGTCTTCTTCTGCTTATAATTTTGATTTCTTCTATGCTGATTTTTTGTCTTATGCTTAATGTTCTTCTGCTTTCTGTTCTTCTGCTTTTGCTTCTTCTGCTTCTTGTTCTTCTGTCTTTTGTTCTGTATCTTGGTGGTTGTCTTCATGTTCTTTGTACTCTTGGTCTTATTATTTAGGGTCATATTTCTGGTCTTCTTTGGTGTGGTCTTCAGGGTCGTCATCATCAGGGTCATCGTCATAGAGATCAATAAGGATTACCAAAGACAATTTCAAAAAGCTTGATCTTGGAAATGTAGCAGAAGGTACAAGAAGGCTGAGAAACTGGCGAGAACCAGCAGACAGTGCTGGCACCCGGATGGGTAGCAGAAGGAACAAGAGCCAATGGCACTACCGAGGACCAACTGACGGTGCTGGACCACGGTTACTAAGCAGAAGGTACCTGTGCTAAAAAGCACTACCAAGGACCAGCTGACGGTGCTGGACCTCAGATACCGAGATGGAGGCACCTAGGCCAAAGGCTGTGGCGAGAACCAGCAGACAGTGCTGGCACCCGGATGGGTAGCAGAAGGAACAAGAGCCAATGGCACTACCGAGGACCAACTGACGGTGCTGGACCACGGTTACTAAGCAGAAGGTACCTGTGCTAAAAAGCACTACCAAGGACCAGCTGACGGTGCTGGACCTCGGATACCGAGATGGAGGCACCTAGGTCAAAGGCTCTGGCGAGAACCAGCAGACAGTGCTGGAACCCGGGTGGGTAGCAGAAGGTACCCATTGAAAGCAAAGTAGCCAGGCCGCAAGCCGGCCGCAGTTACCGAAACCCACAGTCCTACAGGGGGTCCATGTCCCATTGGCACTACGGATCCAGCCTTCAGTGCCAGTTCCCGCAGCCCACATAGGAGTCACCTAAACTGCAGGCACCGTAGAGTCGGCTAACCCGGCCGCAAGACGACAGGACAACGGATTGGTGGCATAGTGACCTTGACACTACCCAGAAACAGCAGGCGGGCTGGAACCAGGCTGGGCAACAGGGAGTCCCCGTGCCAAAGACACTGCCGAGAACCAACTGACGGTGCTGGAACCCAGATGGGTAGCAAAAGCTACAAGAGCCAATGGCACTACCGAGGAACAGCTGACGGTGCTGGACCACAGTTACTAGGCAGGAGGTACCTGTGCTAGAAAGCACTACCAAGGACCAGCTGACGGTGCTGGACCTCGAATACCGAGATGGAGGCACCTAGGCCAAAGGCTCTGGTGAGAACCAGCAGACAGTGCTGGAACCCGGGTGGGTAGCAGAAGGTACCCATTGAAAGCAAAGTAGCCAGGCCGCAAGCCGGCCGCAGTTAACGAAACCCACAGTCCTACAGGGGGTCCATGTCCCATTGGCACTACGGATCCAGCCTTCAGTGCCAGTTCCCGCAGCCCACATAGGAGTCACCTAAACTGCAGGCACCGTAGAGTCGGCTAACCCGGCCGCAAGATGACAGGACAACGGATTGGTGGCATAGTGACCTTGACACTACCCGGAAACAGCAGGCGTGCTGGAACCAGGCTGGGCAACAGGGAGTCCCCGTGCCAAAGACACTGCCGAGAACCAGCTGACGGTGCTGGAACCCAGATGGGTAGCAAAAGCTACAAGAGCCAATGGCACTACCGAGGAACAGCTGACGTTGCTGGACCACGGTTACTAGGCAGGAGGTACCTGTGCTAGAAAGCACTACCAAGGACCAGCTGACGGTGCTGGACCTCGGATACCGAGATGGAGGCACCTAGGCCAAAGGCTCTGGCGAGAACCAGCAGACAGTGCTGGAACCCGGGTGGGTAGCAGAAGGTACCCATTGAAAGCAAAGTAGCCAGGCCGCAAGCCGGCCGCAGTTACCGAAACCCACAGTCCTACAGGGGGTCCATGTCCCATTGGCACTACGGATCCAGCCTTCAGTGCCTGTTCCCGCAGCCCACATAGGAGTCACCTAAACTGCAGGCACCGTAGAGTCAGCTAACCTGGCCGCAAGACGAAAGGACAACGGATTGGTGGCATAGTGACCTTGACACTACCCGGAAACAGCAGGCGTGCTGGAACCAGGCTGGGCAACAGGGAGTCCCCGTGCCAAAGACACTGCCGAGAACCAGCTGACGGTGCTGGAACCCAGATGGGTAGCAAAAGCTACAAGAGCCAATGGCACTACCGAGGAACAGCTGACGGTGCTGGACCGCAGTTACTAGGCAGGAGGTACCTGTGCTAGAAAGCACTACCAAGGACCAGATGACGGTGCTGGACCTCGGATACCGAGATGGAGGCACCTAGGCCAAAGGCTCTGGCGAGAACCAGCAGACAGTGCTGGAACCCGGGTGGGTAGCAGAAGGTACCCATTGAAAGCAAAGTAGCCAGGCCGCAAGCCGGCCGCAGTTACCGAAACCCACAGTCCTACAGGGGGTCCATGTCCCATTGGCACTACGGATCCAGCCTTCAGTGCCAGTTCCCGCAGCCCACATAGGAGTCACCTAAACTGCAGGCACCGTAGAGTCGGCTAACCCGGCCGCAAGACGACAGGACAACGGATTGGTGGCATAGTGACCTTGACACTACCCAGAAACAGCAGGCGTGCTGGAACCAGGCTGGGCAACAGGGAGTCCCCGTGCCAAAGACACTGCCGAGCACCAACTGGCGTTGTTGGAGCCCAGGGACAATCATGGTGTAGGCCAAGGCCTACTTGGTGGTAGTTTTAGATTGTTTGTAGGCTACAACAGACTGTCAACGTGCTCCAATTAGGCATCTGTCTCCACTCTGTTTCCAGGATTTCATGTGACCAACAACACCGCCAGTTTATGCGTACAGCAGCCGTCTGCCCAATCCACACGTGTTGCTGTGTTACTGGGATTCTGTAATGTCAGCAGATCCCCTGATGTGTGTCTGCCACTGTCTCCTGCTCTGTCCACTTTCCCACCGCTTGCAGTGGGAAGGTGGACAGCGCAGGAGACAGTGGCGGACACATATTGGGGGATCTGCTGACGTTACAGAACCCCAGTAACACAGGAACACGTGTGGAATGCGTGGACGGCAACTGTGAGCAGGAACTGGCGGTGTTGGAGGTCAGGGGAAATACTAGAGACAGAGTGGAGACAGAGGCCAAATCAGAGAATGTTTAAATCTGAAGTAGTTACAATTTGGAGGCAGCAGCAGTTTGCCCACCACACAGCAGGGGAGCAGCTGACGTTACTGAACCCCACTTTCACATGAACGAGTGTGTTTTTCTGTGTGGACAGCACTTCCGAGCACCAACTAGCGTTGTTGGAACCCAGGGACAATCATGGTGCAGGCCGAGGCCTACTAGGAGCCAGGTGTAAAGCTGAGGTATTTTGACTTTGGAGGGAGCAGGACACTTTGCCCTCCACACAGCAGGGGATCAGCTGACGTTACTGACCCCCACTTTCACATGAACGAGTGTGTTTTTCTGTGTGGACAGCACTTCTGAGCACCAACTAGCATTGTTGGAGCCCAGGGAGAACCAGGGTGCAGGCCGAGGCCTACTTGGTGGCAGTTTTAGATTGTTTGTAGGCTACAACAGACTGTCAACGTGCTCCAATTAGGCATCTGTCTCCACTCTGTTTCCAGGATTTCACGTGACTACCAACACCACCAGTTTATGCGTACAGTAGCCGTCTGGTCTGCCCAATCCACACGTGTTGCTGTGTTACTGGGATTCTGTAATGTCAGCAGATCCCCTGATGTGTGTCTGCCACTGTCTCCTGCTCTGTTCACATTCCCACCGCTTGCAGTGGGAAGGTGGACAGCGCAGGAGACAGTGGCGGACACATATTGGGGGATCTGCTGACGTTACAGAACCCCAGTAACACAGGAACACGTGTGGAATGCGTGGACGGCAACTGTGAGCAGGAACTGGCGGTGTTGGAGGTCAGGGGAAATACTAGAGACAGAGTGGAGACAGAGGCGAAATCAGAGAATGTTTAAATCTGAAGTAGTTACAATTTGGAGGCAGCAGCAGTTTGCCCTCCACACAGCAGGGGAGCAGCTGACGTTACTGAACCCCACTTTCACATGAACGAGTGTGTTTTTCTGTGTGGACAGCACTTCCGAGCACCAACTAGCGTTGTTGGAACCCAGGGACAATCATGGTGCAGGCCGAGGCCTACTAGGAGCCAGGTGTAAAGCTGAGGTATTTTGACTTTGGAGGGAGCAGGACACTTTGCCCTCCACACAGCAGGGGATCAGCTGACGTTACTGACCCCCACTTTCACATGAACGAGTGTGTTTTTCTGTGTGGACAGCACTTCTGAGCACCAACTAGCATTGTTGGAGCCCAGGGAGAACCAGGGTGCAGGCCGAGGCCTACTTGGTGGCAGTTTTAGATTGTTTGTAGGCTACAACAGACTGTCAACGTGCTCCAATTAGGCATCTGTCTCCACTCTGTTTCCAGGATTTCACGTGACTACCAACACCACCAGTTTATGCGTACAGTAGCCGTCTGCCCAATCCACACGTGTTCCTGTGTTACTGGTGTTCTGTAATGTCAGCATATCCCCTGATGTTTGTCTGCCAATGTCTCCTGCTCTGTCCACATTCCCACCGCTTGCAGTGGGAAGGTGGACAGCGCAGGAGACAGTGCCGGACACACATTGGGGGATCAGCTCACGTTACAGAACACCAGGAACACAGGAACAAGTGTGGAATGCGTGGACGGCAACTGTGAGCAGGAACTGGCGGTGTTGGAGGTCAGGGGAAATACTAGAGACAGAGTGGAGACAGAGGCCAAATCAGAAAATGTTTAAATCTGAAGTAGTTACAATTTGGAGGCAGCAGCAGTTTGCCCTCCACACAGCAGGGGAGCAGCTGACGTTACTGAACCCCACTTTCACATGAACGAGTGTGTTTTTCTGTGTGGACAGCACTTCCGAGCACCAACTAGCGTTGTTGGAACCCAGGGACAATCATGGTGCAGGCCGAGGCCTACTAGGAGCCAGGTGTAAAGCTGAGGTATTTTGACTTTGGAGGGAGCAGGACACTTTGCCCTCCACACAGCAGGGGATCAGCTGACGTTACTGACCCCCACTTTCACATGAACGAGTGTGTTTTTCTGTGTGGACAGCACTTCTGAGCACCAACTAGCTTTGTTGGAGCCCAGGGAGAACCAGGGTGCAGGCCGAGGCCTACTTGGTGGCAGTTTTAGATTGTTTGTAGGCTACAACAGACTGTCAACGTGCTCCAATTAGGCATCTGTCTCCACTCTGTTTCCAGGATTTCACGTGACTACCAACACCACCAGTTTATGCGTACAGTAGCCGTCTGCCCAATCCACACGTGTTCCTGTGTTACTGGTGTTCTGTAATGTCAGCAGATCCCCTGATGTTTGTCTGCCAATGTCTCCTGCTCTGTCCACATTCCCACCGCTTGCAGTGGGAAGGTGGACAGCGCAGGAGACAGTGCCGGACACACATTGGGGGATCAACTCACGTTACAGAACACCAGGAACACAGGAACAAGTGTGGAATGCGTGGACGGCAACTGTGAGCAGGAACTGGCGGTGTTGGAGGTCAGGGGAAATACTAGAGACAGAGTGGAGACAGAGGCCAAATCAGAGAATGTTTAAATCTGAAGTAGTTACAATTTGGAGGCAGCAGCAGTTTGCCCTCCACACAGCAGGGGAGCAGCTGACGTTACTGACCCCCACTTTCACATGAACGAGTGTGTTTTTCTCTGTGGACAGCACATCTGAGCACCAACTAGCGTTGTTGGAGCCCAGGGAGAACCAGGGTGCAGGCCGAGGCCTACTTGGTGGCAGTTTTACAGTGTTTGTAGGCTACAACAGACTGTCAACGTGCTCCAATTAGGCATCTGTCTCCACTCTGTTTCCAGGATTTCACGTGACTACCAACACCGCCAGTTTATGCGTACAGTGGCCGTCTGCCCAATCCACACGTGTTGCTGTGTTACTGGGATTCTGTAATAATAATAATCTTTAATAATCTTTATTTTTATATAGCGCTAACATATTCCGCAGCGCTTTACATTTTTGCACACATCATCATCACTGTCCCCGATGGGGCTCACAATCTAAATTCCCTATTAGTATGTCTTTAGAATGTGGGAGGAAACCGGAGTGCCCGGAGGAAACCCACGCAAACACGGGGAGAACATACAAACTCCTTGCAGATGTTGTCCTTGGTGGAATCTGTCCACATTCCCACCACTTGCAGTGGGAAGGTGGACAGCGCAGGAGACAGTGGCGGACACACATTGGGGGATCTGCTGACGTAACAGAACCCCAGTAACACATGAACACGTGTGGAATGCGTGGACGGCAACTGTGAGCAGGAACTGGCGGTGTTGGAGGTCAGGGGAAATACTAGAGACAGAGTGGAGACAGAGGCCAAATCAGAGAATGTTTAAATCTGAAGTAGCTAAAATTTGGAGGCAGCAGCAATTTGCCCGCCACACAGCAGGGGATCAGCTGACGTTACCGAACCCCACTTTCACATGTACGAGTGTGTTTTTCTGTGTGGACAGCACTTCCGAGCACCAACTGGCGGTGTCGGAGCCCAGGGAAAATCAGGTAGTAGGCCGAGGCCTACTTGGAGCCAGGTGTAAATCTGAGGTTGTTTGACTGTGGAGGGAGCAGGACACTTTGCCATACACACAGCAGGGGATCAGCTGACGTTACCGAACCCCACTTACACATGAGCGAGTGTTTTGTCTGTGCGGCCAGCACTTCTGAGCACCAACTGGCGGTGTCGGAGCCCAGGGAAAATCAGGTAGTAGGCCGAGGCCTACTTGGTGGCAGTTTGCGATTGTTTCTAGACTACTACTAACTGTCAACGTACTCCAATTAGGCCTCTGTCTTCACTCTGTTTCGAGTATTTCCGCTGGCTTCCAACCACGCCAGTTGCTGCTCTGAAATGCCGTCTGCACAACCCACACTTGTTCCTGTGTTACTGGGGTTCTGTAACAGCAGCTTCTCCCTAGAGGTGAGTCAGGCAATGTCTCCTGCTCTGTCCACATTTCCACTACAAGTAGTGGGAATGTAGACAAAGCAGGAGACATTGCCGTGCTCAACTCTGGAGATGAGCAGATGTTACAGGACCCAGGTACCACAGGAACAAGTGTGGATTGTGCAGACGGCACTTGAGAGCAGAAACAGGCGGTGTTGTAGGCCGGAGGAAATACTCAAAACAGAGTGGAGACAGAGGGCAAATCAGAGAACATATTAAATCAGAGGTAGTCAGAAGTTGTAGGGAGCAGGAGAGTTTGCCGTACACACAGCAGGGGATCAGCTGACGTTACTGAACCCCACTTACACATGAGCGAGTGATTTGTCTGTGCGGACAGCACTTCCGAGCACCAACTGGCGTTGTCGGAGCCCAGGGAAAATCAGGTAGTAGGCCGAGGCCTACTTGGAGCCAGGTGTAAATCTGAGGTTGTTTGACTGTGGAGGGAGCAGGACACTTTGCCATACACACAGCAGGGGATCACCTGACGTTACCGAACCCCACTTACACATGAGCGAGTGTTTTGTCTGTGCGGACAGCACTTCTGAGCACCAACTGGCGGTGTCGGAGCCCAGGGAAAATCAGGTAGTAGGCCGAGGCCTACTTGGTGGCAGTTTGCGAGTGTTTCTAGACTACTACTAACTGTCAACGTACTCCAATTAGGCCTCTGTCTTCACTCTGTTTCGAGTATTTCCGCTGGCTTCCAACCACGCCAGTTGCTGCTCTGAAATGCCGTCTGCACAACCCACACTTGTTCCTGTGTTACTGGGGTTCTGTAACAGCAGCTTCTCCCTAGAGGTGAGTCAGGCAATGTCTCCTGCTCTGTCCACATTTCCACTACAAGTAGTGGGAATGTAGACAAAGCAGGAGACATTGCCGTGCTCAACTCTGGAGATGAGCAGATGTTACAGGACCCAGGTACCACAGGAACAAGTGTGGATTGTGCAGACGGCACTTGAGAGCAGAAACAGGCGGTGTTGTAGGCCGGAGGAAATACTCAAAACAGAGTGGAGACAGAGGGCAAATCAGAGAACATATTAAATCAGAGGTAGTCAGAAGTTGTAGGCAGCAGGAGAGTTTGCCGTACACACAGCAGGGGATCAGCTGACGTTACCGAACCCCACTTACACATGAGCGAGTGTTTTGTCTGTGCGGACAGCACTTCTGAGCAACAACGGGCGTTGCTGTAGCCCAGGAAATAAAGTTCAGGTCATAGAAACATGAACACAACAGGAGACCTGGATCCTGTTGCCAGCCAATTATTTATTCTGGAAGAGGACTGGCAAATTCAGATGAGATCCAGGCCTTGTTCATTTTCAGAAAAGTAAGCCGGTCAACATTATCGGCAGATAGTCGCGTGCGACGGTCTGTTACCACACCACCTGCAGCACTAAAGACACGTTCCGATAATACACTGGCAGCAGGGCAAGCCAGCACCTCCAATGCATACTGGCTAAGCTCTGGCCATGTATCCAGCTTAGAGACCCAATACTTGAACGGGGAAGAGCCGTCTGGGAGAACACTAACAGGGCACGACAAGTAGTCTGTCACCATCTGACGGAAACGTTGCCTCCTGCTGACTGGAGCCGTCTGTGATGGTGTAGCCGTTTGTGGCGGTCCCACAAAACTTTTCCACATTTGGGCCATACTGGCCTTGCCTTGTCCTGCGGCACTGCCTCTGCTACCTCTTTGTGCAGAGCTTCCTCCACTGCCTCTACCCACATGGCTGCTTTGAAAAGCACTACCAGCAACACTTGTGGGGGGAATGGAGAACATGATGGCCTGCACAAGTGTTTCTTGGTACTCCCGCATTTTTCGCTCCCGGTTCAACTGTGGTATGAGGCTTTGTAAGTTGTCCCGGTAGCGAGGATCTAGGAGGGTGTACACCCAATAATCAGCCGTGTGGAGAATGTTGGCGATGCGGCGGTCATTTAACAAGCACTGCAGCATGAAATCAACCATGTGCTGCAGACTGCCAACTGGACCGGAAACGCTGTCCCCAGTTTGAGGCAGCATCTCTGCCTGCTCAGCATTACCCTACCCTCGCTGTACACACTGACTACTAGAGCCTTGTGTACCTCCCTCCTCTGGAGAGATGTATTCCTCCTCCTCCATTGACTCCTCGTCATCCTCCTCACTAAGTGTCCCCTGCCTGGGCCTTTGTGTGGAAGCATGTTGAACAGACTTGCCAGAAGCAGATGGCATTTCTGACTGCTCATCCTCGACCTCTTCAAAAACCTCCTCACTTAGTGCTTGTAAGGTTTTTTGAAGCAGACAGATGAGTGGGACAGTCATGCTGATTAGTGCATCATCTGCACTGGCCATCCGCGTGGAGTCATCGAAGGCACGCAAAACTTGGCAGATGTCCCTCATAGTGGCCCACTCAGTGGTGGTGAAGTGTGTCCGGCGCACAGTGCGACTTGTTTGCGCCTGATGCAGCTGGTACTCCATTACTGCTGCCTGCTGCTCACACAACCGCTCCAACATATGTAACGTTGAATTCCACCTGGTGGGGAGGTCACATATGATGCGATGTTCTGGCAGGCGGAATCGGCGTTGCAGAGATGCAATGCACGATCTTGCCATGCTGGAACGCTGCAAGTGAGCACACTCTAGGCGAACCTTGTGCAGCAGTGCATCAAGATCCGGATAGTCCCTCAGAAAGCTCTGCACGACCAAATTGAGCACGTGTGCCAGACATGGTATGTGAGTGAGGTTGCCTAGGCCCAGAGCTGCCACTAGATTTCGGCCATTGTCACTCACTACCAAACCTGGCTGGAGATTCGCTGGCACAAACCACACATCGCTCTCCTGCTTGATGGCATTCCAGAGCTCCTGTGCTGTGTGGCTCCGATTCCCCAAAGAAATTAATTTAAGGACGGCCTGTTGACGTTTGGCCACACCTGTGCTCATATCTGGCCTAACAGGCTCACGCAGTGCTGATTCCGAGGAACTAGAGTAGGAGGAGGACTCAATATGTACAGACTGCATTCCTGCAATCCTTGGAGTTGGCAGAATACGTACAGAGCCACTCTCCAGATCTGTACCTGGCTCCACAACATTGACCCAATGGGCAGTGAGGGAAAGGTATCGTCCCTGTCCATGGCTACTGGTCCACGCATCGGTGGTCAGGTGGACCTTGCTACTGACGGCATTTAGTAGCGCATTTTTAATTTTTCCCTCCACATGCTTTTGCAGGGCAGGGACAGCTTGCCTGCTGAAATAAAAGCGGCTGGGCACATTGTATTGTGGAACTGCCAATGACATAAAGTTCCCGAATGTGTCAGTCTCCACCAGCCTGAATGACAGCATCTCAAGGGCCAGTAGTTTGGCAATGCTGGCATTCAGAGCCAGTGCTCGGGGATGGTTTGCCGAGTATGGCCGCTTTTTCTCCCATGCCTGTGCTACCGATTGCTGGTGAGTGGCCTGGGAGGGTGCTGATGACTGCGAACGTGGTTCAGAGGGTGGAATTTCACTGGGTCTCTGGACAACAGTGGCAGTGGTTCTTCCATGGCGTTCCAGTGAGGAAGCCGAACCAGCTGTGTGTGAGCTGGAGGAAGAGGCTCCAACACGAGCTGAAGAGGTGGTAGGTGCTGCTGAAGGTTGGCCTACATCTTCAGTGTGTCTGTGTAACTCCACCTCGTGCTTGGTACGCACATGTTTCCACATATTTGTGGTATTGAGGTTGGTCACATTTTTGCCTCGTTTCACTTTCTGATGACACAGCTTGCATTTGACAAAGCAAATGTCATCTGCAACTGTGTCAAAAAAAGACCACGCACTGCAAGTCCTGGGAGCGCCCGTTTTGTGTTTTGGAAGAGGATTGCTCCTCACGGGTGCCAAAGTGGAGGCTACAGGCAACCAAGTCTGCCCCCGCCCTCTCCCTCCTCTTTTGGCCGTTCGGGGAATCTCTTCCTCAGAGCTGCTCCCACCACCTTCCTGTGGCTGGCGCCATGATGGGTCAAGGACCTCATCATCTCCACTCCCCTCTTCAAGCACCGGCTGGTCCTGGGTTGTCTCGCCAGCACCGTACGCACCAGAAATTGGCAACTGAGTCTCATCATCATCTGATGCATACTGAGGTGTGCTGACCATAGGCACTGGCCCACCCGCCTCTTCAGATTCAGAGGGACAAAGCAGTTGCGCATCACTGCATACTCCCTCTTCTTCACGCTCTAGAATGCTGCTTGGCTGGCCACCTCTTTCCAAGCCAACAGATTCTGAGAACAGAAGTAAAGATTGAGATGGCTCCTGTCCAGGGCTCTCAGACTGCCTGGGCAATTTGGCAGGTGGTGAAGAGACAGATGGTTGCTCTTCAGTGCTCTGGCCTTGGGAGGATGCGGAAGTCATTGAAGTGGATGCGTTAGCTGCCATCCATCCGACAACGGCTTCAATTTGTTCGTCACGCAGCAGTGGGGTACGGCGAGGTCCTACAAAGCTGCGCATGAAGGACTGTTGCCTGGTAAAAGTGGGGGATGCCGGGTCACTGGTGGCCGCAGCAGATACCGAATCCCCACGTCCTCTCCCTGCTGAATCCCCCCGTCCTCTCCCTGCTGAAACTCCACGGCCACGACCACGTGCCTTACTCCCTGCCTTCTTCATCTTGGTAGACTGATAAAGATAGGCAGAAAAGTAGAAAAGGGGTGGCTTAGTGTTCTTATTCCTGAACACCTGCTAACCAGTATAAGAAACACTAATTTGGCTAAGAGTGTGTGTACTACACTTTAACATGATCTAATGTGGCCTAGACAACTGTAAAGTGGAGTGTTTGGTGAACTTTATTTCCTTTTTTTTTTTTGGGTGGGGGGAAAGGAAAGGATGTGAACAAAGTTTGAAAGCTATAGTATCACAAACTTTTTGGAGCGATTACAATGCAGGAAGCTAACCTACAATGCAATTGATGAGGCTCCAAAAAATAGGGTGATACTAGCCTGGCTGGCCCTGAAGGGCACAAGCCAGCAAAAAGGCTCCTCTATCTAATCCTATATAGTGTTTGCAACCAACCAATGACAATGGATGCGGTTGGAAGCACACTAACATAGGAGCAAAAATCTGGCTAAATTTGCTGCAAAAAAAGGACTTTGTATGAGGCAGTGACGCACGCTGAGCGGACTACAGCTAGCGGTGGCTGTAGAACACACTGCAACGTGAGCTGCACTCACACACATAGAGACCTATCAGACAGCCAAAAACAGTGCAGAGAAATGGGCTATAGCACTGAAAGGCTGCTGAAAGGCTCCGCTGTCCACTCCTTTAGTGTTTGCAACCAACGTATATGGATACGTATGGAAGCACACTATACAGGAGAAAAAAAAAGCAGCCATAAAAGAAAAATGTGTATGAGGCAGAGACACACGCTGGCCGGCCTACAAGCAGACGTGCCTGCAGGACACACTACACAGCGTGGGTCTGCACTCACACAGCCCTTGCAGACAGCTGTGAACACTACTGCTAGGCAAAAGAAAGCTACAGTGGTGGTTTATGTAGCCTGGATAAAGCACAATATTGTTTTTAGAATCGCTATTTCTAACTGTCCCTCACAGTCTTCATTAGCAGCCTGTCCCTAACTGAATTCACATCAGAGTGACCAGAAATGGCGCTTTTTATAGTGCATCATGACATCATTTCAGCAGCCAATCACAGCCATGCCAGTACTTAACATGCCTACATGCCTAACAGGATATGCCCACACTTCTGAGGATCCCCATTGGCTGAACCAAATCGAGCGGGCTCCTAGCATTATGGGAACTTCCGATTCCGGTATTCGATATGAAAAAAGTATCGGAACTAAGTATCGGAATTCCGATACAGCTAATATCGGCCGATACACGATACTTGCGGTATCGGAATGCTCAACACTAATAGTAAGACATTCATTAGCTCAGTTCCTTACATGGCATCTAGTAGACAGAAGGAAGCTGTTTTTAAAGTGAATCTGTCAGTAGGATCAACCCTACTAAGCTGTCTATATGGGCATGTAGGTTTTAGGAAGATGAATAAAATGATACCTTGATATCTGTGATATAATGTCATATTCCAGAGAAATTCATATTTTCTTAAATGCAAATGAGCTATTCCAGGCTATGGGCTGACACTGATCTGCATGAGAATCTGCCTACAGAGATTATTTTAAATTAAAGGAGGCATTTCCAGTGTGAGACATGTAACTAACACAGAACAGTAGAAATTAACCTTGTCTCCTTACAAACACATTTGCTGCAGCTCTCACAGCTCTGCTGTATTACAACACTATTGTAACACTGGCTGCCTATGAGATGGATGCGGAAACTGAGAGGAACCAGCAGACTTGTCAGCTATCACAAGCAGCTCTGCAGTGAGATCAGGAAAGCAGCCATTACACATCAAAGTGATATTACCTCCTTTTTTATTTAAAATAATCTCTGGAGGCAGATTCTCATGCAGATTAGACTCTAGGCCACAGTCCTGGACAGCTCATTTACTGTATTTTTCGGACTATAAGACTCACCGGACCAAAAGACGCACCCCAAATTTTCAGAAGCAAAATGGGGGAAAAAATATTAATGCATCAAAAAGGGGTCCATCTTACAGTCCTGAATTCAGCTTACCCAGGGGGGATCGGCAGTGCTGGTGGCAGCAGGAGTCGGGCAATTCTTCCAGTGGACTGATTCTGCAGGGAAATGATCTCGCTCCCATCCCAGCCTGGTGCGGCCGGTGCAGCAAGTTCGGCGGTGCTCGGTGGTGTGGGGGGCTCCGGCGACATTTTCTGAAAGCCCGATGCACCCATACTTCTATTGCCCCAGAGGGATCGGCAGCGCTGGTGGCAGCAGGAGTCGGGCAATTCTTCCGGTGGTCCGACTCTGCAGGGCAATGATCTCGCTCCCATCCCAGCCTCCTGCAGCAGGTTTCAGGGTGCTCGGTCGTGTGGGGGGCTCCGGCGACATTTTCTGAAGCCCGGAGCCCCCATACTTCTATTGCCTCAATGCTGTGGCCTCTGGGAAAATGGCCACTGGAGGAGGCGCATGCGCAGATTGAGATCTCGGCAACAAGATATTGTCCTAAGATCTTGGAGCCGAGATCTCAATCTGCGCATGCGCCGCCTCCTGCAGCCATTTTCCCGGGGGGGGGGCCAGATTGATTCCCCAGAAGCAGATTGAGATTTCGGCAACAAGATCTCATCCAGAGGTCACCACCATCACCCATGGGCGAACCACGGCGCCTCCCAGTGGCCGAGGCAGGAACAACCGTCCCTGAGTCTGACGGCGAAGTGATGGTCCGGCGCCTCCTAGTGGCCAAGACCGGAACAGCAGGCCCCGAGTCTGACGGCGACGTGACAGACCGGCGCCTCCTAGTGGCCGAGGCCGGACCAGCAGGCCCCGAGTCTGGCGGCGACGTGCCAGTCCAGCTCCTCCTAGTGGCTGAAGCCGGAACAGCAGGCCCTGAGTCTGACAGCGACGTGACAGTACCCCCCCTCCAAGAGGGGTCTCCGGACCCTCAAAACCCAGTTTGTCTGGGTGAAGGAGGTGAAACCTTCTAATTAACTTCTTGGCATGGATGTCACTAGCGGGGACTCAGGACCTCTCCTCTGGACCGTAGCCCTTCCAATGCACCAAATATTGCATGGACCCTCTCTCCAAAGGGGAATCAAGGATACCCTGGACTTCGTACTCTAAGGCACCCTTGACCAAAACTGGAGGAGGAGGGGCCTGGACGGGATGAATTGGGGAGCGGTACATCTTGAGGAAGGATTTGTGGAAAACATTGGGTATTTTAAAAGACTGAGGGAGCTTTAAACAAAAGGCTACCGGGTTAATTACCTCTAATATCTCATAGGGACCAAAAACCTGGGACCCAGTTTGGCAGATGGCACCTTAAGCTTAATGTTTTTGGTAGACAGCCAAACTTTGTCCCCAACTCCTAGGTGTGGCCCCTTGGACCGCCGTCTATTTGCGGCCGAAGCCTGCCTGACCTGGGACCCTTTCAAGTTTGTGTTCACCTCTGACCAGATTGTCCTTAAGTGATGTATGGATTTCTCTACCCCCAGGAGCTCTGACATCTTGGCCGAAAATGAACCAAAATGTGGGTGCAAACCATGATTGCAGAAGAACGGAGTTGTTTTGATGGATTTCTGGTATTGGTTATTTAGGGCGAATTCGGCTAACGGGAGATGTTCCACCCAATCGGACTGATGTTCCGAGACATAGCAGTGGAGATACTGCTCTAGGGCCTGGTTGGTGTGATCAGTTTGACCATTGGTCTCAGGGTGGTAAGCGGAGGAGAAGGATAATTCAACGCCAATGCGTTTGCAGAATGCCCTCCAGAATTTAGAAATGAACTGGGTACTGTGATAAAACACTCCGGGATCGCCTTTGCTGGGGTCAAAGGTCACGTGCATTTAGCATGAAACTCAGGCGCAGAGCTGGGATTCGTGTATAACTGACCCTGTGTCAGGTTTATTAATGGTGAAAGCAATGCAAAAGGAAATAAAACATAAAACAAATCCTTGCCTGTCCGGCACTAACTAAACAATGGACAACCTAACTACCAACTGGTGGGCTTCTCCCATCCAGCCAAACCACAGTTGCAGTGGGCACTGCTTCCACTCACGTGTGTCTCTCACACAGACAGGCTCTCTGTGTTCCCAGGCTGAGACACTCACACAACCACCTTGCATCCTTTTATATCCACCTCCCATTATCCATTAGTAAGCAGGTGCGATACTGACCAGACTAGGCCACATAGGAAAGGAATCTGGGCGAGATATACCTGCCCTCATCCACTATTCCCACATGATTCTCACATATCCCCCCCCCCTCTGCTCAGACCACTCCAGTCGAGCAATGACACCTGCCAAACAGTGCACTCGGGACAGGGCATCTGCATTTCCCACCTGTACCCCTGGGCGGTGCTCCACCGTAAAAGTGTAGGCCTGCAGGGCAAGGAACCACCGAGTCACCCGGCTATTCCGTTCCTGTTCAAGTGCATCCACTTGAGAGGGGCATGGTCAGTGATCAGCCTGAACTTTCGGCCCACCAGGTAATATTTGAGGGCCTCTAGAGCCCACTTAATGGCGAAGCACTCTTTTTCTACGACTGCATACCTTTGCTCGTGTTTATTCAGCTTCCTGCTGAGATAGAGGACTGGGTGTTCCACTCCGTCCCTCACTTGTGAGAGTACGGCCCCGATACCGGTATCAGAGGCATCCGTTTGTACCACAAACTCGCTGCGGAAGTCCGGAGTCACCAGTACGGGCTGAGAGCAAAGTGCCCGTTTTAGGCTATGGAAGGCTTCTTCAGCCACTAAACTCCATTTAATCATGATGGAGTCTTTCCCTTTTGTAAGATCCGTCAGGGGGGTAGCGATGGCTGCAAAATTGGGTATGAACCGGCGATAATAGCCGGCGATCCCCAGGAAGGCTTGCACCTGCTTCTTGTTGACAGGTTGTGGCCAGTCCTGAACCGCCTGAATCTTATCAACCTGGGGTTTAACAACACCCCTCCCAATTACATACCCCAAATACCGGGCTTCTTCTAGCCCGATGTGACATTTCTTGGGGTTCGCGGTTAGACCTGCCTCCCACAGGTCGTCAATCACAGCTTGTACTTTCTGGAGATGAGTCTCCCAGTCCAAGCTGTAAATGACAATGTCATCCAAATAGGCCGAAGCATACCGCCTATGTGGCCTCAAGACTCGATCCATCAGTCTCTGGAAGGTCGCCGGTGCCCCGTGCAGTCCAAACGGCATATACACATACTGAAATAAACCTTCCGGCGTAGCAAATGCTGTCTTTTCTCTGGCAGCCTCCACCAGAGGGATCTGCCAATACCCCTTTGTTAGGTCTAGGGTCGTAATATACCGGGCTTTTCCTAACCGATCTATTAACTCGTCGACCCGGGGCATGGGGTAGGCATCAAATTTTGAGACCGCATTCAGTTTCCTGAAGTCATTGCAGAACCGGATGGTGCCGTCCGGTTTAGGAATTAGCACAATCGGGCTGGACCACGCACTGTGCGATTCCTCAATGACTCCTAACTCTAACATTGCCTTCACTTCTCGGGAAACGGCTTCACAGCGCGCTTCCGGGATTCGGTAGGGCTTTACGTGAACTGTGACACCAGGTTCCGTTACGAAGTCATGTTTCATTAGCATAGTCTGCCCGGGTTTTTCTGAGAAAAACTTTTGGTTGTGAAGTAGAAACTGCCTGACTTCCTTCTTTTGCCGCTCCGAAAGAGTCTCTGCAACCCGTACCTCCGGTACGGCATGCGAGCAGACAGGACGGGCCAGCTCCGCTGACAAGGCAGACCGATCCTTCCAGGGCTTTATCAGATTTACATGATAAATCTGTTCAGGTTTCCTTTTACCTGCCTGGTATACTTTGTAGTTTACTTCACCAACTCTTTACTTGATCTCAAAGGGGCCCTGCCACTTTGCCAGGAACTTACTGTCCACCGTGGGGACCAGGATCAACACCTGCCGCCGGTAGGGTTTTGGCACGACTAATAGTTGCACCGTATCTTCCCCCTTTTTCTCTATCTGATAGAGTAAATCATTCTCCAGAACCATGTAAGGATATGCCAGCCTAGAGCCAGGTTCTACGGGTACCCCATTTATCACTTTTACATTTGTCCTAGCCTGAGAAAGGGTAGGATCCTTTATTTGCTCGCTTTGGAAGTCATCTTTCTGAACTTCTAAATCCGGCAAACGGGGAGGTGGACGGCTGTCGGCCTCCTCCTCTTCCCCGGTCTCCTCCGTATCACCCGCCATGACTGAAAACGGGAACTGCAGGTCATTTCCCGCAGACTCTTCCCCAGAGTCTTCCGGGGAGACCTCTTCCAGGGGTTCGGGACCCACACGCGCCCTGGGAGAAGAATCATGTACACTATTACCCTGGGGTATCAACTGATTCTCCCACAATTGCCAGAAGTGGGGAAAATCCCAGCCCAGGATAACATCATGCAATAACGCCGGGACGAGTCCCACTTTATGTTGCACAGACCCATAGGAAGTAGTAATGCATATGACCGTGGTGAGGTACGAACAGGTGTCTCCATGCACACACGTTACAGAAAATTTGTCTGATGGTCCAGTCGGGGCTGACACCAGACTGGCCTTCACCAGAGTCACCACACTTCCCGAGTCTAACAATGCCACCACATTTTTGCCATCAACAGTTAAATCACACAAATGTTTTTCCACATCCTTTTGACCGGCATTCACACTCACTACCCGTGCAACCATAGACATGCGGTTTTTAGAGTCTGTGAGGTCGCACTGCATGGGATCAGTAGTGACCGGACAGTTCGCAGCAATATGTCCCATCTCTTGGCAGCGGAAGCACCTAACGGGCCCCTTGCTTAGACCATAGTTCGTTACTCTCGGCCTCGCAGTGCGGGCAGTCCCGTTTTCCTCCCCCACTGTCTTAGGGATTTTTCCATCTCCCCTACTCCCTGGAACAGTCTTACCGGTTCCACGTGGAGATGATGAAGGACGAGGTGGGGTAGCGTCGTCTCGGAGTCCTTCCGCCACGGAGTAACGTTCAACCAGATCCACCAGTTGATCTGCCGTCGTAGGATTGCCATGGCTTACCCACTTCCTCAGGGCTGGCGGTAGAGCTCTCAGGTACTTGTCCATGACGACTCTCTGGATTATCTCTGGCGCTGTCAACACCTCGGGTTGTAGCCACTTCTTCGTCACGTGGATCAGGTCGAACATCTGGGACCGCGGTGGTTTATCCGGCTGATAAGTCCATTGATGCACTCTCTGTGCACGGACAGCGGTCGTCACTCCCAGCCGGGCCAAGATCTCGGCTTTCAATTTGTCAAAGTCCTGCGCGGCTTCAGGCTCTAAGTCATAATAAGCCTTTTGGGCCTCACCGGAAAGAAACAGGGCAATCAGGCCGGCCTATCGTGCCTTCGGCCATTTTTCTCGCACGGCCGTCCGTTCAAACGTGGTCAGGTATGCCTCGACGTCATCTTCGGTCGTCATTTTCTGCCAGTACCGACTCACGTGAATCACTCTCGACTCGGCTTCCAGGTTAAGCTCAAGTAAGCTTGCCAAGCGCTGCGCCACCTGCTGGAGAAGCGAACGATCGGCAACTGTCATGTCCACCAACTCCTTCAGCTGGGCCATCATCACCCGATTAGCTTCTTGCTGGACGGCGGTGGACTGTACCAGCGCTTTCACCACGTCCTCCATGCTCATGCTTGCAACGTGATGCCCGCGTTCTCCACCACAATGTGATAAAACACTCCGGGATCGCCTTTGCTGGGGTCAAAGGTCACGTGCATTCAGCATGAAACTCAGGCGCAGAGCTGGGATTCGTGTATAACTGACCCTGGGTCAGGTTTATTAACGGTGAAAGCAATGCAAAAGGAAATAAAACATAAAACAAATCCTTGCCTGTCCGGCACTAACTAAACAATGGACAACCTAACTACCAACTGGCGGGCTTCTCCCATCCAGCCAAACCACAGTTGCAGTGGGCACTGCTTCCACTCACGTGTGTCTCTCACACAGACAGGCTCTCTGTGTTCCCAGGCTGAGACACTCACACAACCACCTTGCATCCTTTTATATCCACCTCCCATTATCCATTAGTAAGCAGGTGCGATACTGACCAGACTAGGCCACATAGGAAAGGAATCTGGGCGAGATATACCTGCCCTCATCCACTATTCCCACATGATTCTCACAGTACCTTAGTCGGACACGATATTCACCAGAGCGCCGTGCAGTCGTATTACGTGAATAATGAACAGCTTACTCAAAGTTTCTGAATTAGGTAGTCCAGACGGGAACAAAATGGCACTGCTTACTGAACCTGTCCACCACCACCCAGATACATGTCTTCCCTTCTGAGGGCGGTAGGTCAGTAATGAAGTCCATGGAGATGTGGGTCCATGGACTCTCTGGGGCGGGCAAGGACTGGAGCCAGCCAGCAGGCCGATTATGGGGGGACTTGGCGCGAGCACAGATTTCGCAAGCTAGTACGTAATCTTTACAGTCCTTAACTACCGTCGGCCACCAAAAATTCCTAGTCACTAGTCTGGCGGTATTATTGACACCAGGATGGCCTGCCAGGACAGAGTCATGCGACTCCTTCAGAACTTGTAGACGAAACGGGGCTGGAACGAACAATTTCTGGGGGGGCGTCGTGTCAGGGTCTGGTTCTGATGACCTACGGATTTCCTCCAGAAGGTCCAGAGACACTGCTGACACAACGATCCCATTAGCCAGTATTGGAACTGGTTCCGAGTCCTCGGCCTGTGAGGGGCAGAAACTTCGAGAGAGGGCATCAGCCCTTACATTTTTAGTCCCTGGATGAAACGTGATCACAAAGGTAAACCTTGAGAACAAAGCCCACCTAGCCTGCCTAGGATTCAGTCGTTTAGCTGACTCCAAGTAGGTCAGGTTCTTGTGATCTGTGATCACTGTAATCTTGTGTTTAGCACCTTCGAGGAAGTGGCAACATTCCTTGAAGGCCCATTTTATGGCCAACAATTCCCGATTCTCTATATCATAATTTTTCTCAGTAGAAGAGAATTTTCAGGAAAAGAAGGCACATGGACAGAGTTGAGTGAGGGAGGCAGTGCCTTGGGAAAGCACTGCCCCTACTCCAACCTCAGAGGCATCGACCTCTACCACAAATGGGCGGTCTAGATCAGGCTGGATTAATATCGGGTTGGCAGAAAAACAATCCTTTAAAACAGAAATTGCCTGAAGTGTCTCAGGTTTCCAATTAACCACGTCTGCCCCCTTCTGGGTCAAATCCGTGAGCGGTATGGCGATCTCAGAGAAGCCTTTGATAAATTTACGGTAGTAATTTGTAAACCCCAAGAATCGCTGCAGCGCTTTTAGAGTTGTGGGTTGCACCCATTCTCTAATGGGTCGGATGTTGGCAGGATCCATGCGGAACCCCTTAGCAGAAATCATGTACCCCAAAAATTGTACCTCCTCAGCCATAAAAACACACTTTTCCAGCTTGGCAAATAGAGAATGTTCTCAAAGTCTCTGGAGCACAGAACAGACATGTTGCGCGTGTGTAAGAACATCAGCAGAGTAGATCAGGATCATCTAAATAAACCACTGCATATACCCCACAGATATCCCTGAAAATATCATTCACAAAGTTTTGGAACACGGCAGGTGCGTTACTTAACCCGAACGGCATAACAAGATACTCAAAATGACCAAGGGGTGTGTTAAACGTGGTTTTCCACCCATCTTCCTCTCTTATGCGGACCAGATTGTAAGCTCCCCAGAGATCAAGCTTAGTAAACCAACGGGCTCCCAGTAGTTGATTAAAAAGATCAGGGATGAGTGGAAGCGGATACTGATTTTTTACAGTAATAGCGTTCAGCTCATGATAATCAATGCAAGGTCAGAGTCCACCATGTTTTTTTTTCTACAAAGAAAAACCCAGCCCCTACAGGTGAAGTGGATGGTCTAATAAAGCCTTTTCGTAGGCTGTCTGCTATGTAGTCGTTCAAGGCTACACGCTCTGGACCAGAGAGATTAAATATTCTTCCCTTAGGGAGACAGGAACTAGGGACCAAGTCTATAGGACAGTCATATTCTCTATGAGGAGGTAATTTCTCAGACTCCACTATGGAAAAGACATCCTCATAGTCCCTGAATGCATATGGTATAAAGGGTGTTTTAATTTTAATTTAGTTCACCGACAGCGACATACAGTTTTTCTGACACTGTGGACTCCAGCGCACGATATCACCTAGGTGCCAGTCAATAACAGGACTATGCTGGCGCAACCATGGCATACCTAAAGCAACTGCATGTGATAAATTGTGAATAACAAAAAACGACATCTGTTCGGTGTGTAATGTCCCCACTGACATAGCAATTTCTGTAGTGACAAATTCCACTCCACCCTGGATAATAGATGTACCATTAATCGCAGTGGTTTGAACTGGGACATTAAGCCTTAACAGAGGGATACCAAGATTCCTTGCAAGCTAAAAATCCATAAAGTTGCCTGCAGAACCACAATCCACATAAGCCTTCACACACAGAGATTTCTTAGAAAACGAGAGAGAGAGATGGGTAACAAAACTTTAGCCGCATTTGCGGGCAATACCTGAGCCTTTGGGCCAGCATGACCAGAGCTGCCCAGAGGCCGATGTCCCAGGAATGTGGATTTCTGACGCCCAGCATTTCCCTTGAAGTCTCCAGTTGCATCATTCTGGTATAGGAAGATGGGAGTGTTCCTTCAGGCTGTGCATTGAAGCAGGTGTTAGGCCAAGAAATCAGCTCAGGCAGGAGAAGAAGAAAAAAAAAAGTTCAGGAGACTGCTTTTATATATGATGGACATACATACAAAAGGCAGTCTTTTTGCGCCGGATATAATGTGATAACCGTCTGCGAATCTGGGCTGCAGTAGGAACAGCGCCCTGAGTAACCCCGAGACCCTTATCCCCTATACAGGGATCTGGAATTGTAGCAAGGCCCAGGGAGTAGCTGTCTAGAGGAGCAGTGGACCAGAGCAGGACGGCCGCCAAGGGGTTAAAACCAAATCCCGTAATCGTGGTCCGAAGGCAGGAGTGGGAGGCCGGCGGGCAGAAGAGGTACAAAATCAGCAGGCAAAAGAAGGGTCAGTCTGGGCCAAGGTCAGTAAAAAACCAGGAGGGCAGCAAAGGTACAAAAACAGCAGGCAGAAGAAGGGTCAGGAATCCAAGCTAAGGTCAGCGTCAAAAATCGGGAGAGAGGCAGAGGTACAAAAACGGCAGGCAACAGAATGGTCAGGAATCCAGGCTGAGGTCAGAGTTAACTATAGCAAATCACACAGTAGCACGCAGGGGAACCAAGAATATATCCGGCAGCTTGCAAGACCAGTCCCAAGGTATTTGAGGGATCAGGTCATCCCTCACAGGTTCCCGGACTGATGATGTCATTAGGACCGCCCCCAGGACTAGGCCAGATGGTGATGCAGTAACCCCCTGATGACTGACAGAGGGGCGGAGCCTGCGCCCACCAGATGCCTGCGCAGGAGCCCCTTCTCTGTCACCACGATCATCCACGGGCGAACCATGGTGCCTCCCAGTGGCCGAAGCAGGAACAGCCGTCCCCGAGTCTGACGCCGAAGTGACGGTCCGGCACCTCCTAGTGGCCGAGACCGGAACAGCAGGCCCCGAGTCTGATGGCGACGTGACAGACCGGTGCCTCCTAGTGGCCGAGGCCAGAACAGCAGGCCCCGAGTCTGGCGGCGACGTGCCAGTCCAGCACCTCCTAGTGGCTGAAGCTGGAACAGCAGGCCCTGAGTCTGACAGCAACGTGACAGCAAATCATCAGCCTTGTCCAGGAGCTTGTCCCGTTGTGGGACAGCCGTGACCAACAGTACAAAGACATTGTGGTGACCTGGCAGCTCTGGAATGAAGTGGCCGCAGCGTTGATGGAGGGCTGGGACAGCGCCTCTGCAACTGTCAAAAAGGCATTCAGTAAGTATTTCTCTGTTGTGCTATGCTGCATTGACTCTTGTTCATGATGATACTTGTGTGTTTATTGCAAGACATATACTTGCATTAAACACACATGTGTCCTCAGGTTCAATAGTGTATGCATTGTTTTTGTCATGCTGTATATTTCATGGTTCCTATTGTTCCTGATGATACATATGTGTTTAGTGCAAGAGATATACTTGCAGTAAACACACAAGTGTCCTCAGGTTCAAAAGTGTACGCATTGTGTATTGTCAGGTTGTATATTTCATGCTTCACTCTTGATCCTGATGATACTTGTGTGTTTATTGCAAGATATATATTGGCAGGAAACACACAAGTGCCCTCAGCTTCAATAGTGTATGTATTGTGTATTGTCATGCTGTATATTTCATGCTTCACTCTTGTTCCTGATGATACATGTGTGTTTATTGCAAGATATATACTTTTAGCTAGAGTTATCATACCTAAATTTGATCACTAATGTCAAAATATGTAAAATGGGCAACTCAAAACATTATTAGAACCTACAAAAGACCGAGTTCAAAACAAGCCCAGCCAATACGAGCAAAGTATTCAGCACGAAGACAAAAAAGTTTTACCGTGCAAAAATTCATTATATTCAATTGTAATAAATACATATGTACTAAAAAAGGCAGACATACAAATAAGAGTATATGTAAGGTGATAGAACCAAGGCACAGACCACCCAACACATTGGATAATCACATTGAAAAAATCTCCATTCAAAAAGGGTGATTAATATCAAGGTGGGTGCATACATACAATCAATGCAACCCAAATGCCAATAAGTCGATAATACATTTTATATCATGCCAATAATACACCTTGATGGGCAGAGAGAGATGGAAAAAGTAACTGCTTGTGCATATGGCGATTAGGCCTCATTGCCTCCTATCTACTCCAAGTCCCCTCCCTCAAATCCATGGACGACTACCAATGTGACACCATAAATATCATCTTACCCATGTGGGCGGTCAGATGGTCCTGCCTGTGCCCCAGGAAACACACATGTGTCCCCAGGTTCAATAGTGTACGCATTGTGTATTGTCATGCTGTAGATTTCATGCTTCACTCTTGTTCCTGATGATACATGTGTGTTTATTGCAAGATATATACTTGCAGGAAACACACAAGTGTCCCCAAGTTCAACAGTGAATGCATTGTGTATTCAGTTTGTTGGGATGCCGCATTGACTGTTTGACAAGTTCACTCAGATGTGTGTTGATACAGATGTTACCATCAGTGCATTGTATAATATAATTTTATTTTTCTTTGACATTTTTTCAACAGTTAACAAAGTCTGCACACTTTGGCGCTCGATGAAGGACCGCTTCAACACTGATGTTCATGCTGAGGGACAGGTTCGCAGTGGCTCAGCGGCAAGGACAAGAACCAAGTACCGCTATCATCGCGCGTTGGAATTCTTACGAGTTACGACCAGTCCTTGCCACCAGAGCGTAAGTATATTTTTAAATTTTTTTTTGTTTTTATTGAACCTAATCATTCCTTTTCTATTCCACAGCTGATCCGTCTTGAAAATGCTTGATACTAATGTTTAACTTTTGTTTCCACAGCACCTGGAGCAGCACACTGCAACCTGTCCCGGTAGCGGTTCTTCATCGATCGACCTCGGACTCGTCCCAGCCATCCGACAGTCAGGAAGCAAATTGCAGGTCAGCAACACTGATAGCTGGTGATCAGGAAGCTGGTCAATCAGGTGTTCCCCTGTCCCAGGTCTCTGCCACTGGTTATGCGGGCACTACCCACCAGCGGCAGAGGGCCTTGGACAGGCCTGTCTTGCCCGAGTTCATGCACTTGAGCGAGGCCTTTCATGCCAGCCTCAAGACGCTGTCCGAAAGAGTGGAAAGTGGTTTTTCACTAATGGAACATGGTTTTAACTACATGGAACACCTCTTCCACTCTTCCGCAAAGCGCCTTGACCGGCTGGAGGCCGACCTCAATAGACCAGCGCACCATTTCTTTAGTAAAATTGAATGGGGCATGGCGGATCACATTAGTCCTGAGCAACAGTTGACTGTGTTACACGCCTGCAACACTGCTTGTTATGATTGAGTCACCGTAGGAGGCAAAAACAGAAATGCTAGCTAAGTCCAGAAAACCAGAGAAGTTGGCAGTTATCGGATTGCAGACCCCTGAACCTATCAACACAACTAGCAGTAGCCGTGGGGGGTTCCTACGATGCCCTAGACCCCTCGATCACAGCCGGAGAATTAAATAGGCCTAAAGAAAGAAAGGGGAAATCTAAACTGCCCCAGAGCAGACCCCAAAGCAATAGGCAGCCCCCAACATATAATGACGGTGAAGCAAGATGAAAATACTAACACAGACAGAAAGATAGACTGAGCAAAGAGGGGCCCAAGCTAACTTGATAGAAAAGGACAGGAAGGCTGCTGTCTGCAATCCGTGAAAAACCCTATGAAAATAAGAGCCAACAAACTGACAGTGAAAAAGGCCCTGAAGACGCTAGGCTTCAAAAAGCTATGTCAGCACTCAGGAATATACTGAAGACAGAGCTACAGGCAAAAGGAGATTCAGCTCACCCCAGCAGGGGATGGCAGAATACTGAAAAGCAAGGAAAACAAAAAACAAAACAAAAAGGCTAACAGCCAAAACAGAAAACTTAACTTTAGGGAGCAGGAATCAGACTGGTGTCCTAGAAGTCCACAGAGAAATCACCCGCAGGGCAGAAGGGCGTCGGCAGCCTTATATCCAGTCTGTGACTCCACTCAGCCAGTCATCCTCATTAGACTCAGGTGCCTGATAATCAGGCTTACTACCTTCCTTCACCAGAATAGGAAGTTCACCAGACCCCAGTGACGAAGGGGAAAATGAACTCACAACAGTACCTCCCTCTTGAGGAGGGGTCACCGAACCCTCAACCACGCCACCAGGGCGATCAGGGTGAGCCCGATGAAATGCACGCACCAATCTTTTGGCATGAATATCAGAGGCAGAGACCCAGGAATTATCCTCCTGACCATAACCCTTCCACTTAACCAAATACTGGAGTCTCCGTCTAGCCAGACGGGAATCCAGTATTTTCTCTACCTCATATTCCATGTCACCTTCAACCAATACAGGGTCTGGAGGTGCCACCCCAGGAACAACTGGTTCAACAAACCTCTTCAACAAGGACTTATGGAACACATTATGGATTTTAAATGTGACAGGAAGAGCCAAACGAAAAGAGACCGGATTAATAATCTCCAAAATCTTGTAAGGTCCAATAAATCTAGGCTTAAACTTAGGAGAAGCCACCTTCATAGCAATATTTTTTGATGATAACCACACCATATCACCAATCTTAAACTGGGGACCAATGGTCCTATGTCGATTGGAAAACCGCTGGGCCTTTTCCTGGGAGAGAGATAACTTATCCACCACTTGGTCCCAGATCTGGTGCATTCTCTCCACCACAGTGTCAACACCTGGGCAGGCAGAAGGCTCCACCTGCCCTGAAGAAAATCGAGGATGAAACCCAAAGTTACAAAAAAAAGGTGACATCAAATTGGCAGAACTAGCTCTATTATTTAAAGCAAATTCGGCCAAGGGCAAAAATGAAACCCAATTATCCTGATCAGCGGAAATAAAACATCTCAAATACGACTCCAAGGTCTGGTTTGTTCTCTCTGTCTGCCCATTGGTCTGAGGGTGAAAAGCAGAGGAGAAGGACAACTGAATTCCCAGCTTGGAACAGAAAGTCCTCCAAAATCTAGACACAAACTGAACTCCTCTGTCAGATACAATGTTCTCAGGAATCCCGTGTAAGCGAACCACCTGTTGCAAAAACAGGGGCACCAACTCAGAGGAAGATGGCAACTTAGGGAGTGGTACAAGATGAACCATCTTAGAGAACCTATCACAAATCACCCAAATAACAGTCATTCTTTGAGACCGGCATATCAGAGATGAAATCCATTGAAATATGGGTCCATGGCCTCCTGGGGACCGGAGAAGGCATCAACAACCCACTAGAGTGAGAACAAGATTTAGACCGGGAGCAAGTCCCACAGGACTGCACAAAATTCCTGACATCATGAGACAAGGTGGGCCACCAAAAAGAGTGACTCACCAGATCTCTAGTACCAAAAATACCTGGATGACCAGCCAATGCAGAGCAATGAACTTCAGACATCACTCTCTTCTTCCACTGGTCAGGAACATACAACTTTCCACTGGGACAAAGCTCAGGTTTGTCCTCCTGGAACTCTTGCAGAGCAAGTCTCAAATCGGGCGAGATGGCAGAAAGAACTACCCCTTCTCCTAAGATGGTAGCAGGCTTGGTCACCACAGGAGAATCAGCAAAGAAACTCCTAGAGAGGGCGTCTGCCTTGACATTCTTAGTTCCAGGAAGAAAAGAGACCACAAAATCAAAACGTGTAAAAAACAAGGCCCACCTAGCCTGTGTAGGGTTCAAGCGTTTAGCCGACTCTAGGTAAATCAAATTCTTGTGGTCAGTGAGGACCACAACGTGATGTTTAGCTCCCTCCAACCAATGTCTCCACTCCTCAAATGCCCATTTCATGGCCAACAGTTCCCGATTCCCCACATCATAGTTATGTTTAGATGGAGAGAACTTTTGGGAAAAGAAAGCACAGGGATTCATTTTAGATGTTACAGGATCCTTTTGGGACAAAACAGCTCTTGCACCAATCTCAGAAGCATCCACCTCTACCTGGAACGGGAGTGAGACATCAGGTTGCCGCAAAACCGGGGCGGAGGTAAATCTTTGCTTCAGCTCCTGAAAGGAAGCAACAGCCTCAGGAGACCAATTCAATACATCAGCACCCTTCTTAGTCAGATCAGTCAATGGCTTGGCAATACTAGAAAATGTTGCTATAAATTTCCAATAAAAATTAGCAAAACCCAAAAACTTCTGGAGCGCCTTCAAAGAAGTGGGCTGAACCCAATCATAAATGGCCTGTACCTTGGCCAGGTCCATTTCAATAGTTGACGAAGACAAAATAAATCCCAAAAATGAAATCCTCTGTACTCCAAAAAGGCATTTCGATCCTTTTGACATACAGGGAATTCTCCCTCAAGATCCGGAACACAGTCCGAATATGTTCCACATGAGAATCCCAATCCTTGGAGAAGATCAAAATATCATCCAGGTAAATAATCAAAAATTTATCGACAAAGTCTCGGAAAATATCGTTCATGAAGCACTGGAAGACAGAAGGGGCATTAGTGAGCCCAAAAGGCATCACCAGGTACTCAAAATGTCCCTCCGGAGTATTAAACGCCGTCTTCCATTCATCCCCCTGCTTAATGCGGATAAGATTATACGCCCCCTGAGGTCAAGCTTGGTAAACCAGCAAGCACCTCTAACTCTAGAGAATAGATCCGAAATCAGGGGTAACGGATACTGATATTTAATAGTAATTTTATTGAGGGCACGATAATCAATACAAGGCCTTAAAGAACCATCCTTTTTGGCCACAAAAAAAAAATCGGCACCTAAGGGTGAAGAGGATGGTCTAATATGACCCTTCTCCAACGCCTCCTTAATATATGACCGCATAGCCTCGTGCTCGGGTACAGATAAATTGAAGAGCCGACCTTTGGGAAATTTACACCCCGGGCTTAGTTCAATTGCACAGTCATAACTCCTATGAGGAGGCAAGGACGCAGACTCATTCTCACTAAATACATCATAAAAGTCCGCCAAATAGTCAGGAACATCATGAGACTGAGGAGAGGTGGAAAAAACCGGAGCCTCACTAAAGGCACACCGACAACCCCAACTCACCACAGACACAGATTTCCAATCCAAAACTGGATTATGAATTTGCAACCAGGGAAACCCCAGAACAACGGCATCATGCAGACCATGCAATACCAAAAATCTGCAATTTTCTTGATGGTCTGGGGCGACCCGCATGACCACCTGGGTCCAAAACTGAGGTTTATTTTTAGCCAAAGGAGTAGCATCAATCCCCCTCAAAGGGATAGGCGTCTGCAGAGGTGTCATCGGAAATCCACAACATTTAGCAAAATCCAAGTCCATTAGGTTTAGCGCTGCTCCCGAATCCACAAAAGCCTTGGTGGAAAATGTGGACAGGGAGCAGATCAGAGTAATTGCCAGAAGAAACTTAGGTTGAACACCACCAACAGAAAACGTGTGTGCAAAGCGTTTCTC
Source organism: Dendrobates tinctorius (assembly GCF_039654945.1). Lineage (NCBI taxonomy): Eukaryota > Metazoa > Chordata > Amphibia > Anura > Dendrobatidae > Dendrobates > Dendrobates tinctorius. The sequence goes on from NW_027361751.1 coordinate 5,632,719, forward strand.
TCGTTTAGGACAAACAGAAATAATATGCGAGGCATCTCCACAGAAAAAACACAGCTTATTACGCCTTCTGAACTCATGACGTTACGCCTTAGACAAAACTCTATCACATTGCATAGGTTCAGACATCTGTTCAACCGGTGGTAACACCTCTCGTGCAATCCTGCGTTCACGTAAACGCCGATCAACCTGAATGGCTAATGACATAGAATCGTCCAGACCAGAGGGAACACGAAATCCCCCCATAGTATCTTTTACGGCTTCTGACAAACCCTTCCGAAAGAGAGCAGCCAAGGCATTATCATTCCAGGTAGTAAGGACCGCCCACTTTCGGAACTTTTGACAGTACAACTCTGCAGAATCTCGACCCTGGTTCAATGCCAACAGGGTCTTTTCAGCCTGATCAATAGCATTAGGTTCGTCATACAACAACCCCAAAGCTTGAAAGAATGCGTTCACATTAGTCAGAATAGGATCATCTGGTTTCAAAGAAAACGCCCAATCCTGGGGATCGCCACGCAGCAAAGAGATGACAATTTTAACCTGCTGCGCGGAGCTCCCTGACGAGTTAGGTTTCAAGGCAAAAAATAATTTACAATTATTTTTGAAACTCAAAAATTTAGATCGATCCCCAAAAAATACATCAGGTGTAGGGATCTTTGGTTCAACAGCATGCGAACGAGCAAGGTAGGTGGAAATTCCCCGCACTTCCGCAGCGAGCTGCTCCACATGATCAGACAATTGCTTTATCTCCATTGAGAGAAAAAAAAAATTCCCCCTACGGCCTCAGAGATATAGAGGAAAGAATATACACACACTTTTTTTTTTTTTTTTTTAAACACAATTCTTTCCTGCTATTGAGTACCCTAGGATCTGCGGTATGGCGGGTGATTCTGTTATGATTGAGTCACCATAGGAGGCAAAAACAGAAATGCCAGCTAAGTCCAGAAAACCAGAGAAGTTGGCAGCTATCGGATTGCAGACCCCTGAACCTATCAACACAACTAGCAGTAGCCGTGGGGGGTTCCTACGATGCCCTAGACCCCTCGATCACAGCCGGAGAATTAAATAGGCCTAAAGAAAGAAAGGGGAAATCTAAACTGCCCCAGAGCAGACCCCAAAGCAATAGGCAGCCCCCAACACATAATGACGGTGAAGCAAGATGAAAATACTAACACAGACAGAAAGATAGACTGAGCAAAGAGGGGCCCAAGCTAACTTGATAGAAAAGGACAGGAAGGCTGCTGTCTGCAATCTGTGAAAAACCCTATGAAAATAAGAGCCAACAAACTGACAGTGAAAAAGGCCCTGAAGACGCTAGGCTTCAAAAAGCTATGTCAGCACTCAGGAATATACTGAAGACAGAGCTACAGGCAAAAGGAGATTCAGCTCACCCCAACAGGGGATGGCAGAATACTGAAAAGCAAGGAAAACAAAAAACAAAACAAAAAGGCTAACAGCCAAAACAGAAAACTTAACTTTAGGGAGCAGGAATCAGACTGGTGTCCTAGAAGTCCACAGAGAAATCACCCACAGGGCAGAAGGGCATCGGCAGCCTTATATCCAGTCTGTGACTCCACTCAGCCAGTCATCCTCATTAGACTCAGGTGCCTGATAATCAGGCTTACTACCTTCCTTCACCAGAATAGGAAGCTCACCAGACCCCAGTGACGAAGGGGAAAATGAACTCACAACACTGCTTACTTGCAAGCTATGCAGCAGAATCAGTACGTGCAGCAGTCAGTGTTGTCATTCCCACCTGTGCCACCATTGACACGCTTCACCACAGTACCGACTTCTGTTGCATATCAATGCACGGCCACATGCATTCCTAGCCAAGCCGGACACCACTATTCAACACAAGTGCCGAGTGCTGCTGGTCACTCCACCACCGCCACCACCATGTCAAGCGCTGCTCCGGTCTGGAGCACCAGTACTGCCACGGTGACATCATCTTAGCGCACAAGCACAAAATCATCTTGGGCCACAGCAGCCTCCTCACAGGATTACGCACCACTACTCTTCAGAGGAGCACGGCCACCACTTCGCGTCCTCATTGCACAGCCACCACTCCTCATCAGAGGAGCACAGCCATCACTTCGCCTCCTCATAGCACCGCCACCACTCCTCATCAGAGGAGCACCGCCAACACTTTGCCTGATAGGAGCACCGCCACCACTTCTCCTAACAGAAGCACCGCGCACAATTCACCTTCAATGAGCACCGACACCACAATTTCTCCTTCAAGGAGCACCGCCAGCACCACCACCGAGCACCCTAGGGGAGACCCACATTCATTATTTTTTCATCATGATCACGGTCCACCAGCTCTACGTGGTCAAGTAATGTAAGGCAGTCACACGGTTGTAGTCGGTCCAGGCTGGTGACTCCTGCCCCAAAGAAGACCAAGAAACAAAAGACTTTGTTAGTCAGTCCGCCCTCTCCTAATGTTTCTCAACCTGCCTCCTTTTCCATGCCTGAACTCCCTTCCCCCACTAATTTAGTAGCCCCTTCACCTAGAACCCCTTCCTCAATTTCCAGCTGTTCCTCGTCTCTCCACACGCCTAAAGTATCCCATTCTTCCCTCAAACATCCTTCAAAGGGAAAATAATTTTTTTACTTTTTTACTTAAAAAATAAATGTTGAATACTTTTTTTCCCCAAAAAGGTTTGGTTAAGGTGTCTTTCGCCGCATACACACACTGTGCCATACACACACTGCGCTGTACAGTTTGCGTTTTTGTGAACACATAGCTCCATTAATGACACGTTTCGTGTGTCAATCTTAGAGATATGTGTTGTCAAAAACACAAATTTATATGACTTGCAATTTCCAAATCCCCTCAGTCTCTTTTCTCAGGTAATATCGCACAGACTGAATAGAGTATGGTGTTGAGTGCAAGACCTATCTAATGTTACCTTGCCTTGTATCCTTAACAGTTAATCTACTATGGTGTTTTTTAACATCATTTAACTGTTTGGAATACAATCCCAGGTTATTATAGATAGACCTTGTAAATAACCCCATCCTCTATTCAGTGTGTGTTTATAAACTGAGGAGATGATGTAATACACGTCATATGTTCAGTAACCCGGTCTTGTATCATAAATTTAAATTGAAAAAGACAGAGTTGACTACAGGTATAAACACAGGCTTTTTATTAACATACAACCAAAAAAAAATTGCTTACACCATTTGCTCTTGCCAAGCCACCCCTCCTACATCTGAGTTGAAGTAGGCCGCAAATTGGTCCCTCATTTGCCCTACTTCAATGAGAGGGTGCTGATTAAATTCTGGCAAGGGGTTAGGAGCGACATCATCGAGTTCAAAATGCGGGTGCTCTCTAACCATCACAAAATTGTGTAGAACAACACAGGCCTTCACCACCTCATCCACGGTTTACAGTTTAAGATTAATGGCTGTGCCAAGAATGCGCCACCTGGACACAAGTATGCCAAAGGCACACTCTACAGTTCTTCTTGCCCTGGTCAGCCTGTAATTAAAAATTCATTTGATGTGGTCCAAGTCCCGGCTGGAGTAGGGTTTGAGGAGGTTTTGGCACATCTGGAATGCCTCCTCCCCAACCATTACAAAGGGCTGTGGCGGACCTTCGGTGTTGGGAAGAGGCCGTGGCATGGGGAAATTGAACTGGTTGCCATACAACCTCCGGCCCATGTCCGAGTTCTTAAAAGCCTGGGAGTCATTTCCACGGCCAAATGCCCCAATGTCCACTGCAACAAATTTACAGTCTGCATTAGAAATGGCCATGAGTACTGTAGAGAAGTACTTTTTATAGTTGTAGTACTCTGATCCAGTTCTCTTGGGTTTTATAATCCTGATGTGTTTCCCATCCACCGCAGCCAGTTAGGAAAATTGCAGACAGTCCAGAATCTTTCGGCATTTTCACACCACTTTTCCACGGTGGGCAGGGGCATAAATTCTGGACAGAGAACGTCCCACAAAGCCAGGCAGGTGTCCGCAACTATTCCAGACAAGGTGGATATTCCTAGCCGGTACTGGAAGTGCAGTGAAGAGAGTGTCTCTCAAGTAGCCCGGAATCTGTGACACAAAGAAACAACAAAAATTAATATTTGTGTATATGGATTTTTACCACACCCAAAAACACACCAAAAAGGGCGCACCAATGAATAAAAATGTATCTTTTTCTTTAATAAATGGTAGAAAAATAATGCTGCAGCCTTTGGGTAATTAATCACGGAGAAAAAATAAACGATCAAAAGAAATCCAAACAACTAAATATGTATGAAACATAAAAAGTCTTTATTAGGATACGAACAGGAAAAGAGGGCAGGGAATAGAGTCATAAATTGACCATGGCAGCGTGCAAGCGACCAAGTGGGGTATACATGGAGTACAGAGACTAGATAGGAACACCAATACAAGGCATATAACTAGATGACATGATTAAAAACCAAAAATGCCAGTTCCCAGGAAAAGCAATAATGTAGCCAAACAGGACAAGTACATAGATGTAACTTATAGGCAAATGTCCAAAAAATCTTATTACCTGTTTGGATTATGTATAGCGGTCCTCTCCAGCATACCCCCCCAACGCACGTTTCGGCAAATGGCCTTTCTCAAGGGGTACAGAGGAAAGAGGAAGTGGGGGGTATTTAAGACAGAGTCAACCAATCAGTCTAAAAGGTCATACCCATGTGATCAATCACCAATAGTACAAGTGTATCAAGGTTCCACCCAGTCATGGCGTCCATTGTCATGGCTACAAGTCATCATATCACTAATAAACAAACTCATCATTTGGATATTGACAGAGAGGCTAACTAGGGTGAGGAGCCAACAAATAGATAGAGACATCCAAATTTAATTACTTTAATAGAGATCGCTGCCGATATACATGAAAGCTGCTGTGATTATAATGGCAACGTATCATGATCTATGCGACGTCCCTTAAAAATGACGTTATCATTGGTGGGGTCATGTGAATCACGCTGACTCGCAACCTGCACCCAATCCAGTACAAGTGACGATATCAGCATCACTGGTCACATGACCATCATCACGCTACCGTGGCTCCTCCCCTAATTACATCACCACGCCGACACGTCCACTAATGATGACACAGACGTTGCCCCGACAACCGAGACAGTGGGCGGCGGCGGCAACAATGTGGCGTCATCATTGTGACTGCCCACAATATGGAGATGCCAAAGGACACCATAACTCCTCCCTAACTACATCAGCCACGACGACGCATCCACTCGTAATGACGCAAGCGTCACCCCGGCAACCAAAACAGCGGGCGGCGGCGGCATCAATGTGACGTCACAAACGTGACCAGCCACAGTGGGAGATGCCGAAAGACGCCCGGTGTGGAGGAGACAGCGGCGCGCATGCGTACAGAGTGAGCGTCAGTCAATAGCATAGAAGTAGGCAAGCGTAATCCTAGAGAGAGCAATGAATAGAATGTACATATTAATAGCCCACGAAGATAATCATGAATATAACAAAGAAAACAATAAAGGATTTTAAATAAATAGTCAGTTAAGGCCAATAACATAGCTGTAACCAATCAACATATAATATCAAGATTATCTATCAAAGAGATATTAAAGAATGACCCAGAGCATAAAAAATATACAAATTGAAGACAACCCCTCATAATACAAATCAATTAACAAAAAAAGGGCAGAACATATATATGTTGACTAATTTCATAGCAGAATAGTCTTGCAAACATTATCTTCATATATTGTTATGCCAACGAGGAGATCTAATCATCCAGGGAGATGAAACAGTAGAAATGTTCAACCAAAGGAACCCCGATACACAAGTATGGCAAAGGAAGACTCTGAAAAAATAAAAACAACATTAGACCAAAAACTTAAAAACAAAGAAGGGCGCCGCAAGCTACACACGATCAAAAAGGTATATATATATAACCAGACCACCATATATTTATATATATAGACATTTAGATAAAGGGAGCAAAACTAATAGCCTCGTTCAATCCCTTCGGAGATACTGTATCAAGCAGCCATATCCATCTTGTTTCACGTTGCAGAAGTCTCTGGGTTAAATTGCCACCACGGATTCCCGGATTAAGGCTGTCAATACTGCGAATCCGTAGTAGCGACCCATCGCAACCATGTTTAAGTTTAAAATGTCGAGGTATGGTCCTGAGTGTGGTCAGATCCTCATGGCCGGCTGCCGCCTGTATGCCCAACACGTGCTCACGGACACGCGTCTTCAATTGCCGTGTGGTCATTCCAATGTATATCAGGTTACACGGACATAACGCAAAATAAATGACATACCGTGAAGTACACAGTATGCGGTTGCGAATGTTAAATGTCCGAGTTCCTGAAGAATTGAAGAACGTGTCCGTTCGCTCGACGTTGGGACAGGCGACACAGCGGCCACAAGGAGCACAGCCACACCCAGGACGAACCAAACTGAGAAAATTCTGTTTAGGTTCAGGTTGGTAGTGACTATGGACGAAATAATCTTTGAGATTCCTTGATCGACGGATAGTAACACTTGGTTTTGATGAAATAAATTGGTTAAGAATAGGGTCCGTCTGGAGGATGGGCCAAGCTCTTTGGAGACAACCTCTCATTCTTGCAAATTGTGCATGATAATTTGTACTAAATCTGATCTTATTGTCAGTCTTAATTTCCCTCTTCTTATATAATAATGACTGACGTGTAGACCATCTTGCACGGTTAAAGGCTCTCTTGATAGATCTCCTACTGTAGCCTCTCTCAAGAAACCTCTCCGAGAGATCCTGAGCTTGGACTACAAAATCCTGATCATTAGAGCAGATCCTGCGTAGCCGCAGGAACTGCCCTATAGGAATAGAATTAATCAGTGATTTGGGGTGAGCAGAGGAGGCATGAAGCAACACGTTGGAAGAAGTTTCCTTCCTAAATATTCCTGTCTGAAGCGTATTATCAGAATCTCTCCAGACATTGACATCCAAGAAACTCACCTTGGTCAAATCATGTTGATATGTGATATGAATATTCATATTGTTTGAGTTAATTCCCTCCATAAATTTAGATAACTGAAACTCATTCCCCTGCCAGACCAGAAAAATGTCGTCGATGTACCGCACCCAAAAAGGGATGCGGTCCATCGACTGACATCGGTCAGACAGGGGGAGGTCCCTCTCCCACAGCCCCAGGAATAAGTTGGCATACGAAGGGGCAAAAGATGCCCCCATTGCTGTCCCCTGGAGCTGTAGGTAGAAGGACCCCATAAACGTAAAAAAAATTAAGGGTCAGGGAAAACTCAAGCAATTCAATGACCAGGGAGATAATCTCTATAGGTAAGTTTGACATATTCAGGAAATATCTGGTGGCTGCCAACCCATCGGTATGCCTTATGCTGGTGTACAGGGACTCAATGTAACATGTTTTATTGTTTAGTTGTCTAAATGCCTCCTTCTCATAGAGGGACTTAGGCCATATTACCACGTTACCCCCTTTATCAGCTGGCTTTAACACAATATCAGGAAGCCCCCTCAGGATGTCCAATCTCATACGTTCTTCTCGGCTAAGATTGTCCCTGCCTACACCCCCAGGAATATTCATAAAATCCTTCGTAACAACCTGAACAAAAAGGTCAATAGCTGCACATGTCGCTAAGGGAGGAAATTTTTTTGATTTAGTTCTAATAGATTGAGGAATCTTACCTCCCTCTCCAGCTGTATGTTCAATAGAGAGATCCTCAAGATTCTGCAGAGCTAGTTGCTCCTCTTCTGTGGGAAAAAGATTTTGCAAATGAGGGTTGAAAAAATGTCTCTTGAAGATCAAAGATCTAGCAAAAAGAGGGCAGGGAATAGAGTCATAAATTGACCATGGCAGCGTGCAAGCGACCAAGTGGGGTATACATGGAGTACAGAGACCAGATAGGAACACCAATACAAGGCATATAACTAGATGACATGATTAAAAACCAAAAATGCCAGTTCCCAGGAAAAGCAATAATGTAGCCAAACAGGACAAGTACATAGATGTAACTTATAGGCAAATGTCCAAAAAATCTTATTACCTGTTTGGATTATGTATAGCGGTCCTCTCCAGCATACCCCCCCAACGAACGTTTCGGCAAATGGCCTTTCTCAAGGGGTACAGAGGAAAGAGGAAGTGGGGGGTATTTAAGACAGAGTCAACCAATCAGTCTAAAAGGTCATACCCATGTGATCAATCACCAATAGTACAAGTGTATCAAGGTTCCACCCAGTCATGGCGTCCATTGCCATGGCTACAAGTCATCATATCACTAATAAACAAACTCATCATTTGGATATTGACAGAGAGGCTAACTAGGGTGAGGAGCCAACAAATAGATAGAGACATCCAAATTTAATTATTTTAATAGAGATCGCTGCCGATATACATGAAAGCTGCCGTGATTGTTATACTTTTATTTATTTGAATGGGATTGTTATCCTTACTATGGTTATGTGCTAATTTTGCTGTGTTATGCACAGGTTCTCTTGGTGTTTTGGATATGGATTTCCGAGCTAAAGACAAAGCCTGGCTCGGACAAATCGACCAGGTATTTGGGACAGGTGGAGTTGAGTCACAACCACCTGTGGATCAAACACTTGATAGCCAAGTTCTTGAAATTGAGAAACTGTTATTAAAACGGACGAAGATATGGTGGAATAGGGCCTTCCTTGAGAAGTATGTCTCATATAACATTATTCCCAGGGGTCTGAGAGTAAGGGTTACCCCCTCATTCCCAATCGATGATGACGACTTTATCAGTTGATGGGAGGAAGCATGTGGTGTTTGCTCCTCTGTCTTCTTGAAGCTGCTAATTGAACGGAATTCCAAGCTTATTGTAGCTTTGGATAAATCGATTGATGAGGCTGAATGCAATTTTAAAGCATCTTGTCCATCTGAGAAGATTGCTGAATATGAATCCCGTATCGAGAAAAATCTTGACACTTGTGTCAAAAAAATAAATGAAATACAGGCTTCTAAATTACATCGTGATACTAAAGATTTTGCAAATAAGAGTGTCTATTTTTGGAGAAAATTGAATATCAAAGCCCCTAAAATGCATGGAGTATCTTCAGTGAGTTCTCTTTCCTCTATGACTGATTCTTCAGAATGGTCTACTTCCTCAATAACTACACGGTCTGGAGCAAGACCCAAGAGAGTGAGAGACGTGAATTTTCACCCCTACAAGCGGATGAAATTCAAGTCACCTGAACGTATCAAAAACAACAATAAGGTAATCAATCTGAGCTCTCACGTTCTAACTGATTCTGATCTCTCACTGTTGAGTAGGGGACTCACTTTCTCTCCAAAGTCTCATTTTAATGCATTTGTGGCTATAAAAGATTTACATCTTTTTGCTAGATCTTTGATCTTCAAGAGACATTTTTTCAACCCTGATTTGCAAAATCTTTTTCCCACAGAAGAGGAGCAACTAGCTCTGCAGAATCTTGAGGATCTCTCTATTGAACATACAACTGGAGAGGGAGGTAAGATTCCTCAATCTATTAGAACTAAATCAAAAAAATTTCCTCCCTTAGCGACATGTGCAGCTATTGACCTTTTTGTTCAGGTTGTTACGAAGGATTTTATGAATATTCCTGGGGGTGTAGGCAGGGACAATCTTAGCCGAGAAGAACATATGAGATTGGACGTCCTGAGGGGGCTTCCTGATATTGTGTTAAAGTCAGCTGATAAAGGGGGTAACGTGGTAATATGGCCTAAGTCCCTCTATGAGAAGGAGGCATTTAGACAACTAAACAATAAAACATGTTACAAGCGTTTGACGTTCAACCCCCTTGCATCATTTGTGTTACAGCTGAATAAAATCCTTAATACAGCAGTACAAAATGGAGCTATCACCAAGGAACTGGCTCTTGCCATGCAGGTACAAGAACCTGCCATTGCAACATTTTATTTATTACCCAAAATACACAAATGTCTTGAGGCCCCCCCCGGTCGTCCAATCATTTCCGGCTCTGGCAATTATTTAGAACGAGTCAATCGTTGGATTGACTCCAAATTGCAGCCCTTGGTTGAAAGTTTGCCTTCCTTTCTACTTAATACGGGTGAATTTCTCAGGAGGGTGGATGGCCTCCATATTGGGAGTGATAATATGCTGGTGACAGGTGACATTGAGTCCCTATACACCAGCATAAGGCATACCGATGGGTTGGCAGCCACCAGATATTTCCTGAATATGTCAAACTTACCTATAGAGATTATCTCCCTGGTCATTGAATTGCTTGAGTTTTCCCTGACCCATAATTTTTTTTACGTTTATGGGGTCCTTCTACCTACAGCTCCAGGGGACAGCAATGGGGGCATCTTTTGCCCCTTCGTATGCCAACTTATTCCTGGGGCTGTGGGAGAGGGACCTCCCCCTGTCTGACTGATGTCAGTCGATGGACCGCATCCCTTTTTGGGTGCGGTACATCGACGACATTTTTCTGGTCTGGCAGGGGGATGAGTTTCAGTTATCTAAATTTATGGAGGGAATTAACTCAAACAATATGAATATTCATATCACATATCAACATGATTTGACCAAGGTGAGTTTCTTGGATGTCAATGTCTGGAGAGATTCTGATAATACGCTTCAGACAGGAATATTTAGGAAGGAAACTTCTTCCAACGTGTTGCTTCATGCCTCCTCTGCTCACCCCAAATCACTGATTAATTCTATTCCTATAGGGCAGTTCCTGCGGCTACGCAGGATCTGCTCTAATGATCAGGATTTTGTAGTCCAAGCTCAGGATCTCTCGGAGAGGTTTCTTGAGAGAGGCTACAGTAGGAGATCTATCAAGAGAGCCTTTAACCGTGCAAGATGGTCTACACGTCAGTCATTATTATATAAGAAGAGGGAAATTAAGACTGACAATAAGATCAGATTTAGTACAAATTATCATGCACAATTTGCAAGAATGAGAGGTTGTCTCCAAAGAGCTTGGCCCATCCTCCAGACGGACCCTATTCTTAACCAATTTATTTCATCAAAACCAAGTGTTACTATCCGTCGATCAAGGAATCTCAACGATTATCTCGTCCATAGTCACTACCAACCTGAACCTAAACAGAATTTTCTCAGTTTGGTTCGTCCTGGGTGTGGCTGTGCTCCTTGTGGCCGCTGTGTCGCCTGTCCCAACGTCGAGCGAACGGACACGTTCTTCAATTCTTCAGGAACTCGGACATTTAACATTCGCAACCGCATACTGTGTACTTCACGGTATGTCATTTATTTTGCGTTATGTCCGTGTAACCTGATATACATTGGAATGACCACACGGCAATTGAAGACACGTGTCCGTGAGCACGTGTTGGGCATACAGGCGGCAGCCGGCCATGAGGATCTGACCACACTCAGGACCATACCTCGACATTTTAAACTTAAACATGGTTGCGATGGGTCGCTACTACGGATTCGCGGTATTGACAGCCTTAATCCGGGAATCCGTGGTGGCAATTTAACCCAGAGACTTCTGCAACGTGAAACAAGATGGATATGACTGCTTGATACAGTATCTCCGAAGGGATTGAACGAGGCTATTAGTTTTGCTCCCTTTATCTAAATGTCTATATATATAAATATATGGTGGTCTGGTTATATATATATATACCTTTTTGATCGTGTGTAGCTTGCGGCGCCCTTCTTTGTTTTTAAGTTTTTGGTCTAATGTTGTTTTTATTTTTTCAGAGTCTTCCTTTGCCATACTTGTGTATCGGGGTTCCTTTGGTTGAACATTTCTACTGTTTCATCTCCCTGGATGATTAGATCTCCTCGTTGGCATAACAATATATGAAGATAATGTTTGCAAGACTATTCTGCTATGAAATTAGTCAACATATATATGTTCTGCCCTTTTTTTGTTAATTGATTTGTATTATGAGGGGTTGTCTTCAATTTGTATATTTTTTATGCTCTGTGTCCATGCTTTAATATCTCTTTGTTAGATAATCTTGATATTATATGTTGATTGGTTACAGCTATGTTATTGGCCTTAACTGACTATTTATTTAAAATCCTTTATTGTTTTCTTTGTTATATTCATGATTATCTTCGTGGGCTATTAATATGTACATTCTATTCATTGCTCTCTCTAGGATTACGCTTGCCTACTTCTATGCTATTGACTGACACTCACTCTGTACGCATGCGCGCCGCTGTCTCCTCCACACCGGGCGTCTTTCGGCATCTCCCACTGTGGCTGGTCACGTTTGTGACGTCACATTGATGCCGCCGCCGCCCGCTGTTTTGGTTGCCGGGGTGACGCTTGCGTCATTACGAGTGGATGCGTCGTCGTGGCTGATGTAGTTAGGGAGGAGTTATGGTGTCCTTTGACATCTCCATATTGTGGGCAGTCACAATGATGACGCCACATTGTTGCCGCCGCCGCCCACTGTCTCGGTTGTCGGGGCAACGTCTGTGTCATCATTAGTGGACGTGTCGGCGTGGTGATGTAATTAGGGGAGGAGCCACGGTAGCGTGATGATGGTCATGTGACCAGTGATGCTGATATCGTCACTTGTACTGGATTGGGTGCAGGTTGCGAGTCAGCGTGATTCACATGACCCCACCAATGATAACGTCATTTTTAAGGGACGTCGCATAGATCATGATACGGTGCCATTATAATCACAGCAGCTTTCATGTATATCGGCAGCGATCTCTATTAAAGTAATTAAATTTGGATGTCTCTATCTATTTGTTGGCTCCTCACCCTAGTTAGCCTCTCTGTCAATATCCAAATGATGACTTTGTTTATTAGTGATATGATGACTTGTAGCCATGACAATGGACGCCATGACTGGGTGGAACCTTGATACACTTGTACTATTGGTGATTGATCACATGGGTATGACCTTTTAGACTGATTGGTTGACTCTGTCTTAAATACCCCCCACTTCCTCTTTCTTCTGTACCCCTTGAGAAAGGCCATTTGCCGAAACGTGCATTGGGGGGGTATGCTGGAGAGGACCGCTATACATAATCCAAACAGGTAATAAGATTTTTTGGACATTTGCCTATAAGTTACATCTATGTACTTGTCCTGTTTGGCTACATTATTGCTTTTCCTGGGAACTGGCATTTTTTGTTTTTAATCATGTCATCTAGTTATATGCCTTGTATTGGTGTTCCTATCTGGTCTCTGTACTCCATGTATACCCCACTTGGTCGCTTGCACGCTGCCATGGTCAATTTATGACTCTATTCCCTGCCCTCTTTTCCTGTTCTTATCCTAATAAAGACTTTTTATGTTTCATACATATTTAGTTGTTTGGATTTCTTTTGATCGTTTATTTTTTCTCAGAATAGTACATCAGAGAACAAATAAAATTAGGCAGGCATTGGTTTTGCAATACTATGTACCGTAATGTAACCAGGAGCCGTTCCTCGGGAGGAATCGCACGAGGGAGCTGTGTGTCCTGTCTACGGATGACATCTTGTACACGACCAAGCAAATACATGAAGCTTTGTTGGGACATCCGTTTGTAATCAGTAAATTTATCCTGTAGCTCGCTGTAGAGGGTGTGGTACACTCCATGGCTCTCCCGGAGTTCAAAAATTGGATGAATCCACAAACGCCGCCGCTGCCGTCTTCGCTGTCCCTCTCTCCCTTTGTTCATGGCAAGCAACTGCATAAGCCTCAGTGATCCTGATGTCCAGATCCAAGTTGAAGTGAAAACTCTTCCAGCGCAGATCCATGTCGTCAAGAAAAACAACAAGCAAATGTGAAGAATAGCTGTAAACAGGGTCTATATAAAGAATTCCAATAACACACGCCCACAGCTGTCCAATTGGTGGAGGCTGTTGCACTAATTGGTCAAGGATTATTACTCCTGTGATTGTGACATCATGCGCAATAAAAACGCAAACGCACGAAATGCAGCGCAAAAAAAACGCTAGTGTGAAACTAGCCTAATGCAGGAGAACTCTGAAGAAATACATCAGGATAAGACTTTGCCCACAGACAACAACCTTGTACGCCTTCAGAATCCTCCTGGATGGAGAAAGAAAAATGTTGTGAAGAAGAAACGGAGAGTGGTGGTCATGGGGGATTCCCTGTTGAGAGGAACAGAGGCCGCTATCTGCAGACCAGATATAACCTCAAGAGAAATGTGCTGTCTTCCAGGTGCAAAAATTAAAGATGTGTCTGACAGGATATCAGGACTCTTCAGACCTACAGATGACTACCCATTCCTGCTAATACATGTGGGGACAAATGACACAGCAAGAAACGACCTGGAAACCATCTGCAGTGACTTTGAAAGCTTAGGTAAGAAAGTGAAAGAACTGGGAGCGCAGGTGGTCTTCTCTTCCATCCTCCCAGTGGATGGCCATGGAACAAGGAGGTGGAATAAGATTCTGCAGGTGAACAACTTCTTACGTCAATGGTGGCGTCAGCAAGGATTTCTGGATCACGGAGTGAATTACCTATACGATGGACTACTTGCTAGAGATGGGGTGCACCTTTTGAAGACTGGTAAGCATGTATTTGGAAGTCGCCTTGGTACATTCATCAGGAGAGCTTTAAACTAGAACAATATGGGTAGGGAAGCAAAAGGCCAGAAAAAGCCATACACCTGGCAAATGCTATTGAGAAGTGGAATGAAGAATAAAGACAAAAGAATCTAAATAATAAAAAAACAAGGGGAGAAAACAAGGGGAACTGTTACCTTGGATCTAATCCTTATAAACAGGGAGGAAATGGTTGAGGAGGTAAAAGTGGCTGGGACCCTAGGAGGTAGTGACCATGCTATTTTAGAATTTTGGATAACTAGAGGAGGAAGACCAGTGAAAACTCAGACGTCAAGGTTAGATTTCAGAAAGGCAGATTTTAAGGGATTCAAAAAGAGAATTGGAGGGATCCAATGGCTGGATATCCTTAAGGGCAAAAGTGTCCAGGAAGGATGGGAAATCTTGAAAAATGAAATTTTTGGAGAAAAAAGTGTGTCTTATAGTCCGAAAAATACGTTACATATAAGAAAAACTTGAATTTCTCTGGAGTAAGACATTGAATCACTGATATCAAGGTATTATTTTATTCAGCTTTCTATGACCTGTCTGCCCATATAAATTGCTTAGAAGGGTTGTTCCTACTAACAGATTCCCTTTAAGTTGATAGTGGTCTCCTAGAGCTACCAACCTTGTATAGCTGCTTAGGTTGCCTAAGTATGTTGATCCGAGTAGCTTGTAAAATGATTACCTTCTGTATGTATCAATGAAAGAAGGACACATGTTCAAACACAAACCAAGGAGCCTAATGAGCACACAAGTCACAGGGCCTATATGGAAGACCTGTGGCACAACGAAGGTGGGTGCCAAGATATCACAGTGTAGGTGGTGTTCTGCCTACTGTTCTGCAGTCATGGCTGCTGCATCACTGACCTCTCTCTCCCACTCTTTTAACGTAGAGAATGAGTATGCCCGATAGGACCAAAGGCTGGTGTCCTATGCTCGGGCAGAACCAAACTAGAAAAGAATGGAGATTTGGGGTCTTAAGTGTTCCTAATGTGCCAATCAGCCTTTCGACCTGGGTATAGAGACTAAACAAACCATCTAACTGCAGGCTCCCTACAAAGTCTCCTCATGAAATTTGGCACCCAAAGTTTTTGTCAGGTTATGCTGCCAAAACAATCTTAACCTATTTTCAAATTTTATTTTAAAAGTCATTTTATTGAGTGAAATGCAAACATAGATATAGGTGGAAATGTTTTAAGATTGTTGTGAAGAAAAGATATTGGACTGTAGTTGGCTGGTAATGTATGTCTTTGCTAGGTTTTGTTATAACAGCAATTAGGGCACCAAGAATGTTAAGAGGAAATAAATCTCCTTAAAGAATATGACTACATAGCTTTTTTACTATGGGTAAGTCTGTAATATTGGACTGACAGTCAAGGTCTGATGCTTTTTCACTTTTTAAATATAGTTGCCCTTAAGAATTTTAGAGTTCGTGAAGCAAATAATTTCACTGGCACTTTTAAGTTTAACCTGTGTCCATCTAAGTGCCTTTTCAGTGTAGAATAAAAGAGTAGTGTCAAATTAAAGCTTTGCATGTTTAGTGGTTTTTATTAATGCCTAGAAAACTGTTTCTGATATGACATCTGTAATTTAACTCCTTTTTGGGGTTCTCCAAGAATGTGATAAAACTGCCCCGTCCTGTGACAAAACCGCTAATAGGCCTACCTCAGAGGCATCCGTTTGCACGATAAAGCTTATGCTGAACTTTGGACTGGTGAGGATGGGGTGTCTGCACATGGCCGACATCATAGACTGGAATGCTTCCTTCTCCTGTGGGTTCCACCAAACCATGACCGATTTTCTTCTCTTTAAGTAATTGGTCAAAGGTGCTGATCTCCAGGCAAAATTAGGTAGAAATCGTCGGTAATACCCAAATGACGCTGAAGGACACTCTTACCTGTTTTGTAATAAGAGGATGGGGCCAGTTTTGAATGGCATCGATCTTGTTTATTTGGGGATTGATAACCCCATGGCCAATCATGTACCCCAAGTACTGGCATTCTTCTAGACCTCTATTGCACATTTTTTGGGTTCGCCGCCAAGCATGCAGCTCTGCGCTAATCCATTACTGCTTCCACCTGGGACAAGTGGGTATGCAAGGCTGATACTATAGATAATAATAACATCCAAGTATGCCGACACATACTTCTGTTGGGGTTCTAAAACTATGTCCATCAGCATCTGGAATGAGGCCATGGCCACATGTAACCCGAAAGGCAAGATGACATAGTGATATAGACCCTCCAGTGTTATGAAAATGGTATTTTCTTTCACTGACTCTGTCAGAGGCACCTGCCAGTAAACCTTGGTCAGACCGAGCATTGTCAAGTACTGGGCCTGCCAGCTCATCAGCTCAATCAGCTCATCTACCTGGTAAAATTTTGACACTTCATTCAATTTCCGGAAATCGTTACAAAATCCTAACGATCCGACCAGCTTTGGAATCAGTACAATGGGACTAGCCCACTCGCTCCTGGACTCAATAACTTCTATCTGGAGCATCTGTTTCAACTCAGCCATGATGGTTTGCTTCCGGGTTTCTAGCACACGGTACAGTTTCATTCGTACCCTTACTTTACGTTCAGTGACAACGTCATGCTCGATGTATGGCTGGGCAATACTGAGAATACATCCGGCCGTTATTGCGGTTTTGAGAGGGCATCACTTATCTTTACCTCATTCCCGACCTTGTTCCGGGTGGGTATCAGAGGGTCCCCAGATGATATAACCGGAGTCGCATCTGCAACCTTACATTCCCAAAACCTGCATGCTTTTAGAAAATTTACACAATAATAGATTTACATAATTGCTTGTGTTTCCTATTCCCGGGCTGATATACCCTGTAATTCACCCCCCCAACCTTTTCTCAGACTTCATATGACCTTTTCCACTTGGCCATGAGCTTACTTTCTACGGTGGACACCAATACTACCGTAATACCTGATCTCCTTTTTTTAAAGAACCTAACTGTGGCCTTTCCATTATATGCTTGGCTCTGCACTGCCTGGGCATCCAGGAGGTGTTCCTTTTCTGTAGGCATTCACAGCTGCAATCTAGTCCTGTCTACTCACAACGTGCTCTATCACGCTTCTATGGAGAGTAGGCTCCTGCTCCCATATCTCTTTGGCTATGTCCAGCAGACCTCTGCCTGCCGTATAATAGCTCAATTAATCAGAACCCCATTGAAGACTGCAGTACCTCTTGTACGGCAAACATTAAATAGGGCAGTAACATATCCCAATCCCTCCCATCTTTGGAGACCACTTTTTTGAGCACAGATTTAAGGGTTTTGTTAAACCTTTCAACTAGACATTTGATTTGTGGATGGTACACTAACATACGTAATTGTTTAATTTGGAGCAGCTTTGCACAGTTCTTTTGTCAACTTGGACATAAAAGCAGTCCCCTGATCCTTAAGGATCTCCTTAGGTAGCCCAAGGTGGCAGAACATAGAAAATAGTTTCCGGGCAATACGTTTATCTGATGAAGCAGAATTGCTTCCAGGTAACGAGTAGCATAGTCTACTACCACTCGTGTGTTGGTGGCCATGAACTGACTTTACAATGGGCCCTACCAGATCCATAGCAATCCATTCAAAAGTTACCTCAATAATAAGCAGAGGAACCAATGGATTATGGAAACTTCAGTGGATATGGTCAGTTGACACTCTCGGCAAGATAAACAAAACCTCTGTACTTCTGCATAAATCCTGGGCCAAAAAAAACCCTGCAGAATCTGCTCTTGCATATTTTTAACCCTAGGTGACAACCTAGTATGTGTTTTTGGGCCATCTTGAGCACCGCCCAATGGTACGATTGGGCACTACCAGCTTTTCCACTACTTCGTCCTGGATTTTGTTAACCTAATATAACAACTCCTGGTTGACCGCCAAATTCAGAAAAAATGACTCTACCCCCGATTGCTGACCCAAACTATTTACCTCTATCAACCTTTCTCATGTTCGGGTCAGTGTGGAATCCTGGCGGTGAGCTGTCTCAAACATTGCCCGGGATACTTCCAGTTCCGGGATTGATGTGGTCTCACCTCGACCTCTTCTACCAACACCTCTAGGGGAAACCTATCGGGTTTACACTCTTTCTATCAGGTCTACCCTACTTGGGACATTCGGGTTTCGCGTGTAGACAAACCTTTATCCTGGCAGGGTTAATTTTACTCTCCCACAGGGACCAGAACAGGGGCAAATCTCTTACCAATATAGTCTCATAAGGAAGGGTCTTCACTACTCCCATCACATGTTTATCCTCTCGGCACAGAGTGGAAAAGGTAACCTCTGCTATAGGATACTTGTGAAGTTTGCCGTGTATACAAATGACCCGGACATCTCCCCCAGTGGGTTCTTACTCATAGATCAGTGACCCATGATTGATTATCACTAGGCTCCCTGAGTACAAGAGAACCAGTGTCCATTGACGCACACCTGGCACAGTTAGGGTTCACCAGCTGGACTGACGGCGTCTGCTGTGTAGACAGTCTAGGCATACATAATTTAAAGTGGCTACCTGGCACATAGTTGATGGGAGGTATGTTTCACAGAGGTGGTTTCCATCTGTGATGTAAACGTGGAGTATTGCTTTAGTGCACATAGTACTAAGAGGTTTTTTTGGTGCATATGGGCCAGGTTTTATGGGCAACCTGAGAGATAAGCAGATCTGACTGCCCACATGCCCAACCTCTGGGTGTGGTTCACATGTAAAAATGGAGTCTGTTGTTTGACACATGGTATGTGTGTAGAGGAAGAAGGCCACCTGTGTGTTATCTTCAGACTGAGCCAGTATACTGGATGCCATCCAGCCTGTGTGACCAGGACTGGAACTAAAGAGACTTTGCCAAGAACTGTTTACTTTATTTTGCCTGCACTGAAAGGGCATCTGTTTTCCTTTGCATTGAAATTTAAATGAAACGTGTCGTGTGTTGCCGAGGTACTGCATGTCCTGTGTGAGGGCAGCCATAAGCCAGCAAATAATGTCAGACAGCATGGAAAACCTGATGAAACATCTGGTGCAAGCCCAACTGCAGCAGCAACGGCAAGAATAGCTGGCACAGCAGGAGATGAATAAACTACTTATACAACAGATCCATCACCATCATCAGAACTATCAACAGCAGCGGTTTGAAATTCTCGCAGAGGCGGCTCTTGGCAAGGCATCAGCTCTGACTCCAAGGTTGAATGATGATTTTTCCATCCAGAAGGAGGTAAGAGAAGCACTTTAGAAAATGACCGAGGATGACGATATAGAGGCCTTTTTGTCCGTTTTTGAAAAGGTCGCCGAGAGGGAGAAGCTTCTACCAGAGCAATAGGCAGAAGTGCTGGCAATATACTTAATGGGGGAGCCCCAGAAGGCCTACTATGACTTAGCCTTGTAAGACGTCAAGTAATATGTCAAACTAAAAACTGAAATTTTGTCTCGCTTGGGGTGACGATGACTGTCAGGTCACAGCAGGTCCACTGCTGGGTGTATCACCTGAGAAAGCCCCTCGCTCCCAAATGTTTGATCTGCTGCACCTGGTCCAAAAATGTTTGCAGGCAGAGTCCTCTACCCCTGCGTAGACGGTAGAGTGAGTGGTGATGGACCGGTTTGGGCATTCCCTTCCAAGGCCAATACAGACTTGGTTGCCCAGGGTGATCCCCAATATGCCGATGACCTGGTCAGGCTGGTCAAGAGGTATCGGGGGTGTCGATGGTTCCTTGGGGAAGCCGTCCACTCCGTACTGGGGGTCTCAATAGCAGCAGAGACCCAAAAGGGGCTGGGGAGGTAATGCTGAAGATGCTAGCTGGTGATATTATATGCTGGAAATGTCATGACTCAGGCTATATAGCCGCCCATTGTTGCCTGACCTCCGAGCAGATGGACTGTAGCCAAGGATGCCACTGTTTATACTATGTATATTCGGCCTGCAGTGTGAAGTTTCTACCTACCGAGGGACCACAAGCTTGTCCCGTAAAGGTGAGTGGTTGTCAAGTAACAGGACTGCTAGACTCAGGAAGTTTGGTGATCCTCATGAGGGCCACACTTCCTCTCTAGCTGATCACTGGGAAGAATGTTGGTGCCTGCTGCATTCATGGGGATGCTAAAGACTATCCAGTGGCCAGAGTTGATATTGAAATGGGCCAAGGTACTGAGTCTCATGAGGTTGGCGTAATCCAGGACTTATTGCACCCTATTATCATAGGCTGGCACTTTTGTTTGCCTTGGGAACTGTGGGGGAAATGGGCAGGTTGCTCGGATAAGAGACGGGTCGACCCTAAAGAAGTATCACAACACTCAGAGTCTGATGGGTTTCCCTTCTGTGCTCTTCTGGGGTATGAGGAGGTAGTATCCCCTGAGGTCGACATTCCTGAGTTTGGGGTGACTGGTGATAATTTTGGGTCTGCTCAAAACTCTAAGGGAGGCGTTTAATAATGTAACCATCATAAATGGTTTAGTGTGGGAGCCGGGACTGACACCAAGTTTGCCTATTGTTTGTTAATTGGGAACTTATTGTACCAGGTTATGAAAGTGAGGGAGAAGATAGTGGACCAGTTCTTGGTACTAGGACCCTATGGGCAGAAGGTGTTGGACTTGGCTCATTCACATATTTGGGTGTCTATCTGGGGGTTTATAAAACTTATGAACGGGTCAAGCGGACGTTCTACTGACCCGGATGTCACCGGGAAATTTTAAGGTACTGCAGGTCCTGTCCCACTTGCCAGCTAATAACCCCCACCTCTCACTTTTGAAGCCCCCTCATGCAATTACCCATCATAGAAGTGCCATTTGAGAGAATTGCGATGGACTTGGTCGGTCCCCTAGTTAAATCTGCTCGTGGGCATCAGTGTATATTGGTCATCCTTGACTATGCTACATATTGCCCTGAAGTGATTCCCCTGAGAAACTCCTCTGCAAAAAATATAGCCCACAAGTTGGTCCACGTTTCCCTGACAGGGATTCTGAGGGAGATCCTAACCAACCAAGGAACACCAATTATGAGTAAGGTGATGAAGGAACTGAGTAAGGCCCTGCAAATTGCACAACTGAAGATGTCAGTGTACCATCCTCAGACGGATGGCCTTGTGGAAAGAGTATGCTTAGGAATGTCATAGAAAAGGATGGTTGAGACTGGGACTGTCTCCTACTGTATCTGTGGTTCACTATCCGGGTGGTTCCACAGGCCTCTACTGGGTTCTCTCTGTTCGAACTTCTGTATGGCCGACATCCGCAAGGGTCTTCTTGATATAGCGAAGGAATCCTGGGAAGCCGAAGTCACGCCCCATGGGATCGTCAATGAGCACTTTGCTCATATGCAGAAGAGGAGTGTGAAGGTGATACCCATCGTCATCCGACATCTCCTCCAGGCACAAGAAGTTCAAGCTAGGGTCTACAACTGGTCAGCCAGGGTAAGGCAGTTCAGTCTCAGGAACAGAATCCTCATACTAATTCCCACCATGGAGAGTATGTTTTTGGCCAAGTGGCCTTATGAGGTGGTGGAAAAGCTTAGTGAGGTGAACTACAAGATTCATCAACCAGGATGACGTAAGCATACCAGGTCTACCACATCAATCTCATCAAGCCGTGACAAGCAGAACAGGGATCCTTTCTCTAATTTGCCAGGGTGTACAAAGGTAATTTAACATGAGGCTCTGATGGAACCCCATGTGCGGGTGAACTTGAAGCCCTATTAAATTCCCAAGTCCCACCGAGAGCTGATCTCCAAGGAAGTAAGTTGTATTGTTACCACTGGTCCCGCCGGCCCCGGGTCTGATACTGCTGACACCTCACTCACCGCCGATTCCACGCTGCAGCTGGGTTCCTCCTGGACAGCCTCCAGTCGTGCGCCTGCTCGGGCACGTCGGCGCGCTCCCTCGCTGTGGCTGGCCACACCATCTGTCACTGATCCTGTGTTTCCTAGGGGCCGAGCGCGCGCTCACTCGGCTCCCTTATCCCACAATGTAT
This sequence comes from Dendrobates tinctorius, assembly GCF_039654945.1. Classification (NCBI taxonomy): domain Eukaryota; kingdom Metazoa; phylum Chordata; class Amphibia; order Anura; family Dendrobatidae; genus Dendrobates; species Dendrobates tinctorius. The sequence continues at coordinate 5,655,179 of NW_027361751.1, forward strand.
CCTGACCCGGCAGCATTGCCGGGTCAATAGGCAGCAAGTATTAGGTATTTCAGGCTGCCCTCTCCTAATGGAGGCGCCTGATTGTTGTGTTAATCTCCTCTGTCCAGGCTGCCTTGTTAGCGGTGCCCTGCATCACTGACATTACTTCTCCCAGTCTGTTAACTCCGTGTCTCCCTTCTCTTCCAGAGTCCACCCTGTCCTGCATCCTCCTGGTGTCTGCTGTATTTCCTTTCCTGTCTCTCCTAAAGCCTTCATATCATCTCTATCTAGGCTTCCCTCTGCCCTGTACCCTCGTCATCTCGTGGCTTACTCCCTCCATGTATTTCCTGCTTCCTTCCCGCACCACACTTTGCCTCCTCCTGGTTCCCACTCCTGTCTCTGTTAGTACACTCTCCAGAGCCGACCCCTGGTCCTGGCATCTATGGTAATTGAGGCCTCTGAGCTTCCTCCCTAACGATCCCTGTATAGGGGTTGGTCAAACCTGGTGTGCTCGCTCAGGGGAGTTTTTGGTATCACGGTCCAGTGGGTCCACTTTTGGTTCCCGCCGCCTCCAGCGTAACATGTATGTTGAAATTTGAAGTCATTGAGCAATCCAAGATCGGACAGTCTAGCCGATTGTCTTGGTTTCAAAACGCAATGACAAATGGAGATTCTGTAACAATTATAGGAAGCTGAATGAAGTCTCCAAGTTCGACGCATATTGATGCCACGTGTTAATGAGCTGATCGAGAGATTTGGGCAGGCAATGTACATAACCATCTTAGATTTAATGAAGGGATATTGGCAATCCCCATGTCACACGAGACCAAGGAGAAGACAGCTTTTTCTACGCCCGACGGATGCTTCCAATACATCCAGATGCAGTTTGGACCTACACCAGCAGATTTCCTAGCTCCCCAAACCTTCACTGATTGAGTGCATTGAGTACATTTACTGAACATACATTTCAGTAGGCCAACATTTCGGATTTTAAAATAATTTTTCTAGCTGGTGTTATAAAGTATTCTAATTTACTGAGATAATGACTTTTGGGTTTTCATTGGCTGTAAGCCATAATCATCAACATTAACAGAAATAAACACTTGAAATAGATACTCTGTTTGTAATGACTATATATAATATATGAATTTCACTTTTTGTATTGACGAACTAAAATAAATTAACTTTTTGATGATATTCTATTTGTGTGAGAAGCACTTGTATGTCAATATATAAATTATATGGCAGATATATCAACCACATTCGGATCCTTCAGACAGAACCTGAAAACCCATCTCTTCAAGAAAGCTTACAGCCTGCATTGACCCCGCTACCTCCTCACCACTACCGGACATATTGCCTCAACCAACACCGGAACTGCTGCAACCCACCAACCTACTGTCGCCTTCCCCACCATCCTGTAGCATGTAAGCCCGAAAGGGCAGGCTCCTCTCCCCTCTGTATCAGTCTGTGATTGTTAGTTTGTTTACTGTAAGTGACATCTGTACTTTGTATGTAACCCCGTCTCATGTACAGCACCATGGAATCAATGGTGCTATAGAAATAAATAATAATAATAATAATAGTAATATACTTTTAACAGGTCACATGTGAAATGTAAAGACATTGAGAATCATTATAATATTTCTACATAATTGGAATTAACAAATGTGTCATCAGAAAATGTCCTATTGTTTAATTCAGTTTTTTATGTTTAAGGGTATGTGCACACACTGCAGATTCACCTGCGGGTTTTTTCCAGCAGAACCGCAGGTAAAACCGCAGGTAAAGTGACCTGCAGTTTTGCCTGCGGTTTTTCCCTGCGGTTTCACACCTCTACTATGTTAAAGGTGTGAAACAGCAGCAGAATCCGCAGAAACAATTGACATGCTGCGGAAAAAAAAACGCAGCTTTTCCGCAGGTAAAAAACCGCAGCGTGAGCACTGCGGTTTTGAAAACCCATAGGCTAACATGGTAAAGTACCATGTCTGCGGAACTGCTGCAGTTCTGCAGGGCCAAAACCGCAGCAAAACCGCAGCAAAACCGCAGCGTGTGCACATGGCCTAAGGAATTGTTTTAACCTTTGGCAACATATTTTTCTTTCATATCACAATATTTACTAAAAATAAAAATGAGAAACTTTCTAATTCTCACACTGGTCACAGTGGATTTTTCCTATTGCTTTAGGGCTTTAGGGAATCCTCATGTATATAAGCCACAATGAACAGATTCTGACCCTATTTTTTGTTTTGAAGCACATATAGAGCATGTGCAAAGCCAGGGGCGGACGCTGACAGCTTGGGTCCCCTGTGCAAGAAATGTGTCTGGGTCCCCTTCCTTTTATGGCATCAAAGCTATATATATATATATATATATATATATATATATATATATATATATATATACATTGCCTCGGAAGGTTCAGATCAGATGCCGGAGAAGGCCTGGGCTGTGAGGAAGATTTGTTCTCTGTGCCAGTAGAAGACTGCAAGCAGCTCCAGGCTTGGTAGACAGTCCTGCTGTAGCACAGGACCGTTCCTGTGGGCCATTGCTTCCACTGCAGGCATACGGTACAGAGATGGGCTGGGGTTGTGCCTCATGGTAAGGCGATGGCCAGTGTATATCCTGTGACTCGCATATCTAGGACTTGGGACCTAGCGGGAAATACCGGTGACCCGCGCTAGGGCCAGTGTAATGATCACAGGCGCTTACGGAGACTGATGGGGACAGGCCTAGTACTGAGAGTGACACCCGTCAACACGTAAAGGCATAAACAGCCATTTAACTGCTAGAAAATAAGTCCATTCAGAACAGTGTATATAATAGAGCACAGTGTCGGACTGGGGTGTCAACCAGTAACATTGACTTTAGGGGCCAACTTTTCACCTGCATACAAATATTACACAACCCTGGTTAACAAATTTACCTATAGCTCTATATAATAATAAATTGGGCAGTTTGGTTAATGAATGATGAGATGCTGCTTTCTTCTGAACAGAGTGAGTCAAGTGAATTATGACAAGTGCTGCCCATACAGTAAGGTTGGGGGCCCTGATTTGCACAGGGGCCCCTGTTACCCTATGGGCCAGTCCGAGCCTGATAGAAAATGTCATAGATGTTATAATGCTGTGCAATAATAGACTGTAGTGACCCTGTTAGTGTAACCCGCCATATAGTGCTCACTTATATAAACTTATACATACATTTCCTTTTTGTGCTAGTTAGATGTTGCTGGCTAACGTCCACCATCTCCTCGCTGTCTGCGCTGTTACATTCAAGTAATCTGCTCATATGTAGAAGGAAACCGGAGCACCCAGAGAAAACCCCCCAAAACTCCGGGCAGATGTAGTCCTTGGTGGGACCCCAGTACTGCGCTGCCCATTCTCTGACTTATCACTCAGCACTGTCTGGCATGGTTATAATTGGAGATTTGGTGGCGCCATGACTTGGGTTGTATGACACAGTAATAACTGAAATATTAGATGCCGGTATTGGCACTTTCTTTGCCCCTATTACATATACGTCTCGGAACACTATTATTTGGGCACCACATGCAGTGTTACTATGGTGGCGTTATATGGTCCCGGACTCTGCGGGACTGTCCCACATTAGTGGGCTACGCCAGGAGCAGTATTCTGTGTGGGGGGCTGCCGCAGTTACTGTGCCTCTTTCTTGGCTTGGTATTATGGGGGTCAGGCTTATCTCCCTTTTCCCTACAGAATGTTAGAGGTTTTGCTTCTCTCCTGTGCAGTCTGCTACCAGAGAGTAATAGCTGACTGGGGATTCCTGGACGCATAGGTCAACATACATACACACACACACACACACACACACACACACATATCCATACATACACACACACATCCATACATAAAAACATACACATCCATACATACATACACACACATCCATACATACATAGACACACACACATCCATACATACACACACATCCATACATACACACACACACACACACATCCATACATACACACACACATATCCATACATACACACACATCCATACATACACACACACATCCATACCTACACACATACACACACAAACACATCCATACATATACACACACATCCATACACACACACATTCATACATACATACATACACACACATCCATACAAACATACACATCCATACATACATACACACACTCATACACACACACACATCCATCCATACACACACTCACATCCATCCATACATACACACACACGCATCCATACATATATACACACATCCATCCATACATACTGTACATGCATACATACACACAAACATCCATACATACATACACACACATCCATACATACACACACATACATACATAAAAAACACACACATCCATACATACTGTACATACACATATCCATACATACACACACATCCATACATGCATACACACACACACACATCCATACATACACACATCCATACATACACACACACACACACATCCATACACATACACACATCCATGCATACACATCCATACATAAATACACATGATGTCATTCAGCGTCGCTGCTCTCAGAGACAGGAAGCGCTTGCGCCGGGCAGGAAGGATCCTTGCAGCTCCGCTCCTGCTTCCTGTCCACCGCACATAAGTGCAATCTGGCCAGGGGTCCCCCCGGAGCTTCGGGCCCGGAGAAACCGGCCAGATTGTCCTCATCATTAGCCGCCCTGCAGGGGCCACCTACAGCCTCTGGGCCCCGGTGCAATCGCACTGGTTGAACCGGCGGTATGTCCACCCATGTGCAAAGCGTATTGTGATGGTAAGAAAGCAAGGTCACTTGTGACATCACCTATTATGATTGCTGGGTCCTGTGTTATGAGCTGTGAAGATGTTATCAGGAATTGTATTCCTGCCTCTGATGATAACCTACTGAAAGTACAGAAACAGAGGCATAGCTAGGGGTTCAGCTCAGGGCAGGGCGAAACATGTGAGTGGGCCCCTAACAAGTGGACATATCATTAGTGCAAACTGCGCAACAGCACATGGGCACAAGAGGTAAGGGGGCCCATTTCTACCTCTATAGAAGGTGCAATTTTGAATTTTTAGGAGCTCTTGGACTGCAAAGGGTCTATATATCCATATATTATTCTTGCACATGAGCCATTTTCTGTCTGTGTCCGCCTGTGGCCCCTAACCAGGTAACTATGATTATAACTACGGTTGGTAAAGGGGAACCTCAGGAGATGTCCGCACTGTTAGTGAAAATAAATCTCTATAAAGACCAACACTGATATTATCGCCATATGCTGACATATAGTGGTAGATAATAGATATCAGTCCTGCAGATCATAGTACACATAGTGAATTACAGAGGACGTTCTTTCTGGTGGAGTCGTTCACTTTTCCCGTCTTTTCCATCTGGCCCAGACCGACAACTTCTCCAGCCATGACTTATCTGCAAAGATTACAAAAAGACACATTCCCAACCTGCAAAAACTCCTCATCCTGCCAATACCCCAATACTGAGCTGCTGTCGTCATATGTGTTCCTATTTCTGCACCTAATGTGTGGTACAATAACGGCTCCTCTTAGTGCCCCACATAGTAATAATGCTGCTTCTGTGCTCTCTAGATGGTAAAATTGCTCCCTAGAAAATATTAATTTCCTGTGCATGTGCCCTCCACATTTCATGTGCAAATTTATATAATATTTAAGTGCCCACTTAACATTTAATAACATCCCCTGAGTTCCCCTTTACAACTCCCCTATATATAGTATGCTGGGCCCACAGATCCCCTATATATCATATGGTGATCCCACAGCTCCCCTATACACAGTATAATGCTGACAGAACTTCCCTATACACAGTATAATGTCCCAACAGCTTCCTTATACACAGTATGATGGGCCCACAGCTCCACTACATATAGTATGATGTTCCCCAGAGTTACTCTATAGAATTATGTCCTCACTGCTGTCCCAAAACACAGTAGAATGACTCCCACAGTAGTCCTCACACTTTATGATGTCCCACACACAGTATATTGGCCCCCACAGTAGCCTCGACAATGTTTATAGGTCCTCACAGTAGCCCCCATACTGTATAATGTCCCTGACACTTCATAATAGCTGCCACAGTAGTCCCCACACATTATGGGGGTCATGCACAGTAGTTCACACTGTATAATGGCCCTCCCATTAGCTCCCACACTGTATAATGGCCCCCACAGTGGTCCCCAAACTGTATATGGGCTCTCTCATTGTATGCTGGTTGGCCCCAAACTGTATAGTGACCCTCTCGTTAACTCGCATTCTGACATTCTGTGAATTTGCTGGTGACTCAGTCAATGCATCACCCTGCCGTTCTGTAGACCGCAGGCTTAAAGTGACTTGTGGTCTACAAAACGGAGAGCAGTAGTGCAGGGAGATCATGTTTGTCTACTGCAGAGCTTAAAGGGAACCTGTCATTATTTCTATTAATCTGCAGATATGGGGTTAATCTGCAGGTTAATAGTGTTTTGACACCATGCGGCGCCTGCACTGAAAGCCCTGCTGCTGGGAAGAAGTTAACTTTATTCCACCTGGCAGCCTTGCTCTTCCAGTCATAGGGGCAGCGCCGGCGCGTTTTAATTCACCGCTCTGTGTATAGAGAGTGGCGACTGTAACCAATACCCTGGGACAGACTGACAGCCAGTTCAGCACCGTCTGACCCCGTATCTAGGCTCCAAATAATAATTCTTTGTGCCTACTTAATATTTAACAATGAGTCCCCCTATGTACAGTAATAATGGCCCCAGCATCGCTGATGTGAGCAGGGGGTCATGTGACAATTATCTTCTATTGAGAGAAGTCAAAGTTATCTAGTCAACACGTGCAAATAGCAAACATGGTCACATGACCGCCTGATTGCATCAGTGGTATTGGGGTCTCGTGACAGCAGGTGCACCATATCATGATTGGCAGTCTGTAGCCTCAGAGTGACGGCAGACATTTATCCTGAGCCTTTAAAACCTTAATAATTTCATAATAAGCAAATTATTATTATAACAATAATATATAATGCAGCCCGTGGTTACTGTATTGTTATACTTGTTAGGGGCAGACAGACTGGACGTATTTTTATTGTGCGAGGATCGCATCACAATCCTTGGACTGACCATTGGCTCTCCTGACCAGAGGGCGACAGCTGCATAATAATCCATCATGCTGTCACATGATGAAAAAAATAAAATGTGTAAAAAACAAATACATTTAGCAAAAGTGGAAACTGAGAGACTCATTGCTAAGGAAAGTAAAACAAACCCCAAACTATTCTTTAATTACATAAACAGTAAAATGATTAAAATTGATGGTGTCGGCCCATTAAAGAACAATGAGGGTGAAATCATAGAGAGCGATGTGGGAAAAGCAAATGTTTTAAATACTTTTTTCTCAACAGTGTTCATACAGGAAAAGGATTTGCCAGGGAAAATGCAGAGTGATAATGTAAACTCCCCATTAAGTATTACCTGCCTAACCCAGGAAGAAGTGCAGAACCGCCTTAGTAAGATTAAAATTGACAAATCACCAGGCCCTGATGGCATTCACCCTCGGGTATTAAGGGAGTTAAGTAATGTGATAGACAGGCCTCTATTCCTTATATCTAAAGACTCTATAGAAACAGGGTCTGTTCCTTTGGTTCCCTGCTTGGAACACGAAATGTGCTGGGAGGTGGGTGGAGTTTAGTTCACCTAAAAGAGCGGGAAGAGTTGAGTTCAGTCAGTCAGTCCAGTCACTCAGTCAGAGAGTGAGGATGTAGACGGACGGAGTGTGAGACAGAGAAGATCCCCGGGAAAGGGATGGAAGAAGGAAGTGCTGCAGCAGGCCACAGTGATCTGGGTCTGCTGGCATAGGAAAGAGACAGAGAAAGGAAGCTTGATTCTCCATTGGAAAGAAGGATTACCACGGAACGTGAGGAGAATAAGAGAACAAGGACCAGGGTTAGAGGAGAACCCTTTTCAAGTTCTAAGCGCAAGGCCGGGGTCCTGTCCCCGAGGTTGAACGGATACTAATGGTCCTGCAGCAGACACCGGAGGAATAGAAGCAGTGATCACTTTTTTCCCACACAAGACTTGGGGGCACAACAGCAACATATTAGTGAGCCGGGACTTAGTAGCAAGGAGTCCCCGAAGCAGGCTACAGCTGTCTGCCATACAAGTAGAGTTCATAGGAACATCTGACAGGAGGAACTCCAGTGTAACTCAGTACTGAGAGTACTTCACTCAAAGGCGCTATAAGAGGAAACGTTCAGGAAAGGCACTATGTTGGCGGGATGTTGGAAAGGAGTACTTCATCTTGTCTGGAAGTTGGCTGAGCCCCTGACCCGGAGGACACGGCACGGATGCGGGCACCTGTACCTGCAATAGACTGTGAGTAAAGCTTTGGATCTACATGCCCTGGTGTCCTCCGCTTATTCCTGCGCCAACCTGCCCAGCACTGTTGCATCCCTTGCGCCTGACACTACACCAACTACGTGTCACTACACCAACTACGTGTTCGGCTTACATCTCTATTGCCGAACACCACAGGTGGCGTCACGAATCACTTATCAACTTTCACCACCATAAGCACACTGAAACAACCCCCCCTTTGAAATAAAGTCCCAGGGCCACGGACCGGGTCACTGCTGCCGTGACGACACCCAGTTGAGAAGATCAACCGGCCCGGTACCGAGTACCCCCCGGCCCTGGTGAGTGAGGGCGCTCCAGGCAGTGGCGTAGCATGGGGGGGCGGTCCGCCCCAGGCGGCACGTGTGGGGGCGGCGCGGCAGCAGAAGCAATTCCTCTCCTCTGTGGGAGAAGCGCGGAGCCTGGTCTCACTGACTGAACATTTCGGCCTGCGGGGCTGTGCAGTGAGGGGGTAATGCAGCCTCTTCTTCCCACCCTTCCTCCATCCTTCTCTGCCTATCGGGAGCCGCTGTACCCCTGCTACCTAGCAGCTTAAGTTCTCCCTCCTCTCTGCCTGGACCCTCAGTGAGCGGCGCTGCGCTGGGCAGAGGCAGTGCTGACGTCAGCCCCGCTGCACTGGAGGACTGTCATGGTGGGATGGTGCGCTGCTGCCAGAAATGTGATGCACACAAGGAGCCATGTTAGGAAGAGCCAAGCAGTGAGCTGGTGAGTGTGGGGCTGGGGTAAGGTGGTCTGCGGCTGCCCCCGGTGGCCCTGTGTGCAGGCAGCTGTCATCCTCATTACAGGCTGCGCTGGGTGTGTGTCTGCCTCCATTGTGTGCAGTTATGTGCCACCAACACCGCTGCCTGTGTCTTACCATGTGCAGCAGCGAAAGGATCTGTTCCTGCAGCCACACTGTGTGTGTGTGTATCTACACCTATGTGTGTATGTGTACGCCTGTGTGTGTGTATCCTCCTGTGTGTTTGTGTGTGTCTGTGTGTGTATGTATACACCTGTGTGTGTGTGTATGCCTGTGTGTGTGTATCCACCTATGTGTGTGTACACCTGTGTTTGTGTATGCCTGTGTGTGTGTGTGTCAGTGTGTGTGTGTGTACGCCTGTGTGTGTGTGTATATACACCTATGTGTGTGTGTACGCCTGTGTTTGTGTATGCCTGTGTGTGTGTGTCTGTGTGTGTCAGCACAGCAGCAGCTCTGCTTTCCTAGGTTTTCTGTCCCGTCGTGGCACCGTAGCAGCTGCAGAGGCTCCGCCCTATTGATGCTCCCGGGAGGAGGAAAGAATATGGCGGTGCTGCTGCCCCGGCTGGGAGCGAGAGGAAAAGGGTAGGACAGTATTGCACGGGGTGAGATGGGATACTGGGGAGCATGGTATGGGGGCGACTTGTGGGAGAGGCTGCTGGGTGCACCGCGGCCATTACCGGAGAATGCACCACCAACATCTGTACAGGAGAAGCCACAGACAGCTGTCACATGACACATAGACATCACACCACAGGTGTCCTAATACAATAATCATCCCCCATATAAGTGTTCTCGTACATCCCCCCATATATACGTGTCCTCGTACATCCCCCTATACGTGTCCTAGTACATCCCACCATATACGTGTCCTCGCACATCTCCTCCCCATATACTTTTTGTTTTTTTCTGTCATATTATTAAAAATTATTATTAAAAAAGCCATTAGGTCTTCATCCAGCATCATCAAGCTAATACATATATATATAGAGAGAACTGCAAGAAGATGAAAGTCTAGAAATGTAGAAATAATAACAGCAGCGTTAGTAGCAGACTAAAAATTAGATCTTTGAGTGTAGTGTGGGCTCTTCAGATGCTTCCAGATTATCAATGACCAAAGGGGCGACAAATTTTTCGACCGCCCCGGGTGCCACAAACAGTTGCTACGCCACTTGCTCCAGGTGCATACTCAGATTGGGCCAGGGTTACTAGTGGGGTACCACAGGGTTCTGTATTGGGCTCCTTACTATTTAATATATTTATTAATGATCTAGTGGATGGCTTACACAGTAAAATATCAGTATTTGCAGATGATACAAAACTATGTAAGGTAATTAACACAAAGGAGGACAGTTTGCAACTACAGACAGATTTGAGTAAATTGGAGAATTGGGCTGAAAAATGGCAAATGAGGTTTAACACAGATAAGTGTAAGGTTATGCACATGGGAAGGAGAAACAGATGCTACAATTACTTACTAAATGGGAAACTGCTGGGGAAATCAGACATGGAAAAAGACTTCAGCATCTTAGTCAATAAGAAGCTAAATTGGAGTGCCCAGTGTCAGGCAGGTGCCACCAAAGCAATTAGGGTCATGGGATGCATTAGAAGAGGTCTGGGGACACGAGATGAAAACATAATTCTCCCTCTGTACAAAACACTCGTCAGACCACACTTGGAGTATTGTGTGCAATTTTGGACGCCGGTGCTCAAGAAAGACATTACTGAACTTGAAAGGGTTCAAAGGCGGGCTACTAAAATGATAAATGAAGTTGGTTCACTGCAATACCCAGAAAGGTTATCAAAATTAGGTCTATTTACTCTAGAAAAGAGAAGACTTAGGGGAGACCTAATATATATGTACAAGTATATCAGAGGGCAATACAGAGATCTCTCCAATGAACTGTTTGTACCAAGGACTATGACAAGAACAAGGGGGCATTCTCTTCGTTTGGAGGAAAGACAATTTCTGCATCAGCATAGAAGAGGGTTCTTCACGGTAAGAGCAGTGAGGCTCTGGAATTCTCTTCCTGAGGAAGTGGTGATGGCCAACTCACTGAATGAATTTAAGAAAGGAATGGATGCTTTTCTTGTGAGTAACAGTATAGAAGGTTATGGATAACATAATATTATAGGTAGATGGTTGACCCAGCTTAGGGGAAGGAATTTTTTTCCCTATGGAGAAAATTGGCTTCTACTCTGTGGGTTTTTTGCCTTCCCCAGGATCAACAATGCAGAACAGCTGCACTAAAAGTAGGCTGAACTAGATGGACATAAGGTCTTCCTTCAGCCTTCAAAACTATGTTACTATGTTACTATGCGACTATGATTGCGATGCGACCGTCGCATGAGTTATATGGCCGTCTGCTTACGCCCTTATGCTAATACTTATCCTTGTTACACTAATACTTAAATATTAACCTATTAGTAAAGTATTAACGCTATTAACCTGTATTGTTATGCTTGTTATACTAATACTTATAAAAGACCAGCTCACAAGTATAAAAAGCCCCCCGACCTACCCATCTCCAGCCCATGAAGACAGCAACTATCACATGTGATGGAGTGCATATTATAGCATAACATTAAACAGTATAATAATAATCAGCCCCCAAGTGCCCTTTCCCCGCTCACCCACCTCAGCCCTCATAATATCCTAAAACTGTCACATTCACCCCCCAGCACCCTGTCCCTCTCGCTCATCCCAACACCCATCTTCTCACATTCACCCTCAGTGCCCTGTACCCCTCCCACAATACCCCATCATCTCTCAGTCACCCCCACAGTGCCCTGTCCCCCTCCCACACCCGAACACCCATCCTCTCTCATTCACCCCCACAGTGCCTTGTCCCCCTCCCACACCCGAACACTCATCCTCTCTCATTCACCCCCACAGTGCCTTGTCCCCCCCCACACCCCAACACCCACAATAACCCCCATCCTCTCACATTCACCCCACAGTGTCCATGACATGCCTAAATCGAATTAATCTAATAAATTCCATCCCCACTTACTGATGAGGTTTGCAGGCAGTCAGGCAGGACCAGGAATTGTCCAGATAAATACAAAGAGGGCACTAGGACCCAGCGTGCCTGAGACAATCAGAATCAGCACAGCCAGAAAGATTATGCAGCTGCTGCCGGCCCAGCAGAGGCTCTTCAGGTGAGACAACACTGCACTGACTGAAGCTCTGCAGCCGGCCACTGTGCAGAGTCTGTCAGACAGGGAAGCTGGCACTCTGTTGTTCTCTCCAGGACACCTCAAGACAAAAGCAGCCATGACTCTGGTGGGCCCTTTCAATTGTCAGGGCCCGGGGCAACGGCCCCCTCTGTCCTCCCAGTAGCTACGCTACGGTACAGAAAGTATGGATCTAAAATAAATCCAATAAAAATTGCAAGACTATTTATGTTATTTTTAATAAAAATCATGAACTACAAAAAAACCCCACTGCAAAATAAGAAAAACTTACCCAAAAATTTGATTTAAAACATTAGGTTATTTTGTGATGACAAATTCTTTTTAAGGTATTAATTTATCTAAAATATAGAGTTAAAAGTAACTCTAATGTTACAAATTGCTAAGTGGTTGGGAGTTTTATAGTTCAGTATAGGAAGATCATTATATAATATATATATAATTATATAAATGATAGAAACATTTCAATTTTTATTAGCCAAGTTTCTGAAGGTCACCCTTCATTCATACAGGACATGGGTAGACAATGATCCAAGTGAACCCTGCATACGATGATCTATTGAATAAATCCAGCACGGAGTCTGGTGATAAATTGCTTTAATATGTTACAAAGCATTATTCTTCCACTGTTCTAATATGAGACTGGAGACTTCATTAAAATGGAATAAAATCTCTCAGTAAAACCCTTGCTTCCTTTTCTGTTTCAATACTGACATATCTCAATGACTTTCTGGGCACTGTTTAATCCTGTATTGTTCTTTTTTTGTTTTACAAGATCATTTGTGATGTGCAGATGTACTGTGCACCTCCTCCTGGGATGTATAAAGTATAGGATTCTATAACAAATTGGACCATTGGAGTAATATAATATTAGAGAAACAGATTTGTTTCCGAATAGATCTATACCGATCTCACAAAGAAAGTAAATTGGGCAATTAGCCAATAACAAATGTGTGTTTTGCAGCCCTAATCCTGTATCTTAACACAATGGCCAAAGCACAGCAATACCTGCCAACTTCCAACTTGCCAACACCTGGGCAAACACACTAACAGGCTTTCCCAACTATACAATTACAATACGAATAGAGAACAGGAATATTTTGGTTGCTGGTATCCCCTATTTGCTTGTATTATAAATAAAGGAAATACATTATGGATAATATTTAATGAACAATCATTTTTCATTAGGAAGGCCTTGGTATTTAAAGAGATTGATGGCTTTCTAAGTCCAGTATTGCCTGATGTCATGTCAACAGCACGGCAGTCAGTCAGTGAGCTCAGCGGCTCTGTTCATGTAGATGGAACTTCCCCACAGAGCCGCTGAGCTCACTGACTGACTACCATTTTGTTGTCATGATGCCAGCACCACAGCCAACCGAACACCAGGAGCAGGGACAGAGGCTCAGAGCTGGACTCGGCGATAGTGAGTAAAGAGCAAAGAGTAGTTTGCTAGATTATAACAAACTGCAGCCGGGGACTTACATTTCATTTTTATTACTTTGCTTAAGGGACGCTCTTAAAGTCTTGCACAACCTGGGTCTGTGTTATCTTTGGGCAGGCACTGTATGATACTGAATTCTAAAAGGATAAAATACAATGTAATATAAGGTAAGATGCACTTTTCATATATGAACGAACATGTGACGATCACTCAAATTGGCAAGCATCCCTGATTTCTAACATTGTTTATATTACACATTAGGGACTGATTTGCAAATTTTACCCTGGGGTGTAAACACTGTTAGGGTTGCGGATCGCACTAAATATAAAATATGAAGGAGTGCAATCGCAACCCAGGGTCCACCGTGCAGAGATGGTAAACTGCTGCTTGATAATAGCGGAGTGCAAACTAAACACCGGCGGGTAACCACTGACCCGGTGTATAGAGGAGCGAAATCTGTTACTTCACAGAGTTCGCTGGCACAAATGTCGGAGCCGGTTAACTCCACAGGACTCGGCAAATGGAGCTCTAGTGTAGAGTCTCAGGACTCTGCCCTTAGGACACTGGACAGGAGTCCCTCTAGACCTCTAGCGCTCGGCACTGCAAACTGCGGAGCCAGCAGAAAATGCTATTACAAATATAGCGCGCAAGTGTGCACAGTGTCGCTCTGGCGCACGCCAGTAATCGACCAGGGTTGGGCTAAGAAAGCTCACTGGCGGTTGCTAACACTTGACGCAGTACGATAGTGCCCTGGACAGATTGTGTCACGGGGCAGGAGACGTGGAACCTGGGCCCCTGAACTGCCTCTCAGGCTAAGGACATGCCCTGACTTTCTTTAACTTGGGGTACACTTGATGGTAGTGAGGCCCAAGTCCCCGACCTGTTCCTATCACCTGTTTAGCCTTGAGCTAAACACCCAACCCCCTCCCCAGGAGGTGAGACAGGGAATAAAGTGAACTGCACCAATAACACAAAAGAAAAAGATAAAACAGACACCACGGGGTTAAAGCAACTAAAAACCAAAACTTAGCTTTATCTGCTGCCAATGTTTCAAGCAGCAGAGTAAAGGTACTGTCACACTTAGCGATGCACCAGCGATCCCGACCAGCGATGCGACGCAGTCAGGATCGCTGGTACATCGCTAAGTGGTCGCTAGTGAGCAGCCACACAGGCAGATCTCACCAGCGACATCGCTGGGGATGGGGGTCGCTACTTACCTGTCACACTAGGCGATCCTGTGTCCTCCCGCCCGGCTCCATGCTCATCGCTCGTCTCTCCACAGGAAGCGCCGCAGGAAGCTGACGACGAGAAACAGTCCTGGACGTTCTCGCGCGATCAGCGATAACCAGCGGGGGAGCGGGTCGTAGGTAAGTATCAGACACAGCGATGTCGCTAGCAATATCGCTATAATGTCACAAGTTATAGCGATATTGCTAGCGATATCGCTTAATGTGACAGTACCTTAAGGCACCCAATCAGCATCCAGCAGCAACACCACTGCTCCAGATAAGTTAAACCCCCTCTGCACCAGGTAGGTTCAGTGTTCACCAAGGTTGGTTAGCAAATGACCAGTATTACCAATCATGAATTGCAGCAACAGTTGGCCTTATAAAGGGAAGTGGGAGTAGTCACCACCTGCTGACTAACTAAACATGTAGTAACACCAGCAGCCACCAGGGGGGAAAAAACCCAGCAGCCGACCAACTACAATTGTAGTAACACCAGCGACCACCGGGGGCAAAAACCCATATTGACCCCCGAGGGCCAGAAAGGAAAAAGGTTTATATAAGAGTGTCCAGACTCTGACACAGATCCAAAATTGGATTGTGACAGGTTGGCACCATCGGGCGCTAGCATGAGCACAGTGGCGAATGCAATGCCACTGGTGGGCGCTGACTCTAACTCCTATTCCCTGAACCCAAGCACAACCAGAGGGAGGGGATCATAATGAGTCAGTCGCAGTATCAACAATCCGTCATCATAGTCATCATACACACCATAAACCACAAGAGTCTATACTAGCGCATAGCTGAGCGTCCATGCGACTCTTTTATAGCGGCATCCTTCTGGCACCTTCCCAGTGGAACAATCTGTGCAGGAACGGGACCTGCACCAGTGACCTCCGACCTCCAATGAGAGGTCGTCCCACGGGCATGCTCAGTAAGCAAAAGACATGACAGTCACGCCTAGCATCAGCCTGGGCAAGACGCTGGGACCACTGCTCCAGATAAGTTGAACCCTGTCTGCACCAGGTAGGTCCAGTCTTCATCAAGGTTGGTTAGCAAATGACCAGTATTACCAACCGTGAATTGCAGCAACAGGTGGCCTTTTAAAGGGAAGTGTGAGTAGTCACCACCTGCTGACTAACTAAACATGTAGTAACACCGGGGGGGAACCCAGCAGCCGACCAACTACAGTTGTAGTAGCACCAGCGGCCACTGGGGGCAAAAACCCATATTAACCCCCGAGGGCCAGAAAGGAAAAGGTTTATATAAGAGAGTCCAGACTCTGACACAGATCCAAAAATGGATCGTGACAGTACCCCTCCTTCAATGAGGGGCCTCTGAACCCTCAACACTGCACCTCACCAGAAAAACACCTATGGTGAGGAAGCCTAGATCCACCAGATCTCTTGAATTGAGGCTTGGAAGAGATGTCAAAAGCAATAATAAAGGATTTTGGGGATATGTCAAAAGTAAAAGAAAAGTCAAAGATGCTATAGGATTTTTACAGGATGAAAATGATGAAATGGTAAGACAGGATGTTGAGAAGGCCAAACTTTTAAATTCCTATTTTGCATCTGTTTTCTCTCAGAAAGGAAATGTAACATCAACTGTTCTTCACTGTCCTATTAAGGGAATAGAAGAATCCAGGATATCTATAAACAGAAAGATAGTAAGGAAACACTTAGCTAACCTAAATGAATTCAAGTCTCCAGGTCCAGATGAATTACACCCCAGAGTACTGAAGGAGATAGCAGAAGAAATTTTTGAACCCCTCTCCATAATCTTTGAAAATTCTTGGAGAACAGGAGAAGTCCCAGAAGACTGGAGAAGAGCAAATGTTGTTCCTATCTTCAAAAAGGGGAAGAAGGTGGACCCAGGCAACTATAGGCCGGTGAGTCTGACTTCTATACCAGGAAAAATCTTTGAACAAATTATTAAACAACATGTATGTCAGTACCTGGATAAGAATGAAGTGATTAAACAGAGTCAGCATGGGTTTGTAACTAATAAGTCATGTCAGACTAACTTAATTTCCTTCTATGACGGAATCACTGATTGGGTGGATGAAGGAAATGCTGTAGGTATAGTATATCTTGACTTCAGCAAAGCATTTGACAAAGTATCTCATACAATCCTTATTGAAAAAATGACTAAGTATGGAATGGACAAGGCAACTGTTAGGTGGATTCATAACTGGCTTAGTGATCGGACCCAAAGAGTGGTTGTAAATGGCTGCACATCCAGTTGGAAAAATGTCTCAAGTGGGGTACCACAGGGCTCTGTCCTGGGCCCTGTATTGTTCAACATCTTTATCAACAATTTAGATGAAGGAATTGAGGGTAAACTGATTAAATTTGCTGATGACACAAAGCTAGGAAGGATAGCTAATACTAGAGAAGAGAGTGAGAGGATTCAAAAAGATATAAATAAACTGGAGAAGTGGGCAGCAACTAACAGAATGGTTTTTAACAGGGAAAAATGCAAAGTGCTACATCTGGGTAATAAAAATGAAAAAAGCATATACAGAATGGGAGGAATAGGCCTAAGCAACAGCACATGTGAAAAAGATTTGGGTATACTAATAGATCACAGACTGAATATGAGTCAACAGTGTGATGCAGCAGCAAAAAAGGCAAAGCAATTCTAGGATGTATTAACAGAAGCATACAGTCTAGATCACGTGAAGTCATTATTTCCCTCTACTCCTCTTTGGTCAGACCTCATCTGGAATATTGTGTCCAGTTTTGGGCACCACATTTTAAAAAAGACATCAACAAACTGGAGCAAGTTCAGAAAAGAGCAACCAGAATGGTGACCGGTCTGCAAACCCTGTCTTATGAGGAAAGGTTGCAGGATTTGGGATTGTTTAGTTTGCAAAAGTGAAGACTGAGAGGAGACTTAATAGCTGTCTACAAATATCTAAAGGGCTGTCACATTGTAGAAGGATCAACTTTATTCTCATTTGCACAAGGAAAGACTAGAAGCAATGGGATGAAACTGAATGGGAGGAGACACAGATTAGATGTTAGAAAAAACTTTTTGACAGTTAGAGTGATCAATGAGTGGAACAAGCTGCCACGAGAAGTGGTGAGTTCTCCTTCAATGGAAGTCTTCAAACAGAGGCTGGACAGACATCTGACTGGGATGATTTAGCGAATCCTGCTTTGAGCAGGGGGTTGGACCAGATGGCCCAGGAGGTCCCTTCCAACTCTACGATTCTATGATATTATGATTCTTTGAGAGTTCACCTCAGCAACCACCTGACTCGCAGGTTTATGGCAAACGTGGGCAGATGGAAATGGCAAGGTATGCTCTGGAGGCACCACAAATCTCCAAAATGCCGACCTGGGGAATGAATTGTGTATGGGCATTATTGGGTCGCTCCAGCTGGTAAGTCCCCGGGCCGAGGATGGTCGACACCCGATATGGCCCGATCACTCGAGAACTCCAGACCCCAGCAGCACATCTCCATTGGATGTTTTTGTGGACAGCCATACGTACTCATTCACACACAGGTCTGGACCTGAGCGTTTATTGCCATGCACACATTTGCCAAAGATGATGAACTCTTCACAGCACCGACAACAGAGGCGTCCCCCTGTGTCGTCACACTCACACCCCCACCATGCTCAGAAGGAGTCAGCACCCTCCACTGACCCCTCCTCCTAAGAGGACTCCAACACTCAGGGTTAGCATGTGGTGAGGGTAGAGACTTGCCCCTACTCCCTGGCAGCACCTCTGCTGCCCCCTCTGGAGAAGAAGGGGGCGGTTGTAGTATGACGATAGGGACAGTAGCCCCCAGGCAGCAGCCCTCACACGACTGATCCCAGCTGACTACCTCCCTAGACCGCCAATCTATGACCGGGTTGTGTTTTTCCAACCAAGGGAGGCCTAAAACGTTAGGTGATGGCATTCCCCCCCAAGACATAGCATGACAGGGACTCTGCATGATGAGTCCTTATATGCATATGTATATTTTCCATGACTTGGGTCAACCTTCCCTTGGCTCAGTGGGACAGAGTCAATGGCCTGGACGCTTAGGGGTTGGGCCAGCGTCCTACACCTCAGGCCATGGGTCTGGACAAAGTGCGTGTCCACCAGATTGACTCCTGCTCCACTGTCCACAAACACAGGTATGCCCTCAGGTACCCCGCCAATCACCACTTCTGCTGACAAAGTACCCAGAGAGGGCAAAATGGAGGAAATATACACTCCCTGGTTGCCTCCCTCCACACGACCATGGGGACGCGGCTTCTTAGCTGGTACCGAAGATTTGGCGCCAGCCGGACAGACCCTGAAAAAATGGCCAGTCTGCCCACAGCAAAAACATGCCCCTAAACCACAACGAACCGCAGGCAACAACGCTGGGGAACCAACTCCTCCCACCTGCCTGGGCTCATCCGCCTGCACCAGTGAGTCCTCCTCCCTAGCAAGGACTACTGGGGGCATATTCGTCAAAGACACAAAAAACTCTTCCGCCGACCATAGAGATGGTGAATCGGCCAGCAGTGAGAAGGCCCAGGATACGGGATCACCTTTAAGGCGGGATTTGATGAATCCCACCCACTGTTCCTCACTCCCTAAAGAACGAGGACAGAGCCTGAAGTGTAGCTTGCAGGCCTCCTGAAAAAACAAAAAATTATCTCTCCCTCCAGAAAACCTGTCTGGGAGAAATAACTTGGGTTCTGGTTGAGCCTGAACCTGAGCTGAGGCCCCGAGCCCCACCAACTGCTGCAGCTGCTGCTCCACCACACCATGCAGCATCCCACGCTCCTCAGTAAGGGTCTGCAGCAATTGGAGACAGGTCTGCATTACGGCCATGGCTCACCAGAAAAAATGGGCGGTTGGTAATAATATCACGGAGCAGTAGTGGGAAAACAGGAGATGTGGAACCTGGGCCCCTGAACTGCCCCTCAGGCTAAGCAGATGCCCTGACTTTCCTTAACTTGGGGGTACACTTGATGGTAGTGAGGCCCAAGTCCCTGACCTGTCCCTATCACCTGTTTAGCCCTGAGCTAAACACCCAACCCCCTCCCCAGGAGGTGAGACAGGGAATAAAGTGAACTGCACCAATAACACAAAATGAAAAGATAAAACAGACACCACGTGGTTAAAGCAACTAAAAACTAAAACTTAGCTTTATCTGCTGCCAATGCTCCAAGCAGCAGAGTAAGGCACCCGATCAGCATCCAGCAGCAACACCACTGCTCCAGATAAGTTGAACCCCCTCTGCACCTGGTAGGTCCAGTCTTCACCAAGGTTGGTTAGCAAATGACCAGTATTACCAATCGTGAGCAATTGTAAGTAAACAGTTGTATATAATTTTATGATTGCAAAATATTAAGAGGATAAAATCTTTGATGGGATTGTTTCTTTAATGGTTTTCTGAGGAATGTTCTGCCACTCTTAATGCACTTGGGCAAGTCATCAAGATCTGCTGCTGTCAGCTACCTTTACAATCGTCGTACAATATCCCAGATGTGATCGATAGGAGACAACTTTGGAGTTGCTGCAGACCAGGGTAGCACATTTAGATCATGCAGGCTGCTGCTTAACAGAAAGAGTAAAATGTGGCCTGGCCTTGTCTTGTTGAAAAAGAGCTCTTGGGAGACTTTCATGTTCCGTTGTGAAGGCCTCTTCATGGTGCTGCTCATGTGGTCTCCAGACCAATCACCGGCTATCATTGTATCAAAGACAAAAGCGGACTTATCACTGAAGAGGCTAGACCTCCATTTCAGCCTCCATTACTGTCTTGCCCTACACTATGAGCCTTTGAGAGTAATGGTGAATTGTCAATGGAATACCTGTAGCTGGAAGTCTGGTTCATAGCCCAACGTTATGTAAATGCCTTCTGTTGGTTTGTGTACACACTGTTTGATGCCTTATGTTTGTTATGTAATAACTAATTTCCCTAGCAGTACATAAAGATAAACTACATGCCATTCTTTGAATTTGTCGAGACAACTTTGGAAAATAGCCTTCAAGAGAGAGCGTCATACCCATTCTACTATGGTGTGGAGTGGCATACTGTATGGTAGCCAAACCTCTCTAGTTTTAATTCCAAGTAAACTAGCTTGTGTTACTATGAAATAGTGGTACAGCCATTTCTCCAAAGTGTCCCAGGAGCCCTTTTCAATAGAAACATGCCGAATCGCATGTTGCTTGTGCTACTTCGAGCATCCTGTGTGGTCGAAGTGTTCCGCCATGAGTTGTAACGTCTCCGGACTTGTCTCCCATCGAGCACATCTGGGGCGTTATCAGTCATAAATTGCAAAGGAGCTGCCAGCAGTGGATCTTGATGATTTACACATTAGCATTCAGAATGACAGAACATTCCTCAGACAATCATTAATAATCTCATAACAGTGAAGACGGGTAAGTGTGGGGATTTCAGTGCCTGATGCTCATACTTGTTACTGAATAAATCAAGTTTTGAAATTTTTATTTTCATTTTTTATCATTTGCATATCATTAACAAGTCTATGCATCCTGTGAGTTCCATAATTTCACTACTTTTCCTTTTTAGTGTTGCAATTTCAGTGTTGAGTGTAAATGGTGGCATTAAATTTATGGTTTCCAATATTACAGATTTTTTCATGTCATACTGTATATTAATTGTCATCTACTACTTTTTTACTATTTACATTTCAGTTTATGGGAGATACTAAAGGATAGCTTGTATTAAAAAGTAATTTATTTACCCATAATGGATATAAAGAGAGGCAAATACAGCATCCACAAAATCAAATGAGCTGCAGTACCAGGCGTAGCCACAAATGTATATAGGGGCGGTATTTCCCCTATTCTGCTGCCTAATAATGATTGTCCCTGCAGAAGAACTGACTCCCCTAAACAACAGTCCTCATTTTCCCACTAAAAACATTCTCCATAGCACTGTAGACCCTTATTTCTGTATCATATATTTTTTGCAGTCAGATCTTATTTCCTGAAAATTTTTTCATACTTTTTTTTTAAAGCTACTTAATTTACCATAAATTAAAGTCACTCTATATCAATGTACTAAATTATAACATTGAGGCATGATTTTTGATTTTCTAACCGTTCACAAGATTTCAGTAAAAATGTAAATTTTAGCATGAAGCAAATCAGTGATGAGAAGAGCTTGAATGGAGAAACGTTCTCATTCTTGTTAAATTATTAACAGAAGAGATGATTTTTCATCCAAACCCCCCAGTGACCTTGTCTTATTTCATGAGACATCTTTGACTTGAGTCAGCCATGGCTGTGAACTTCAATGAAAAGAGACAATATCCTGAAGTTTATGATCAGCCAAGTGTAGAAAACAAATCAAGTGGGTCTTGATGGACCGAGAGCCTTGCCAATAAGATAGCACATTGCTTTGTGCATTGGGATGTGTTCGCTGTGGGGCTCAGATGTGAACTTCTCCAACTGCTTCCCGCAAATATATTCTGAGGTACACAGTGAATGTTCTGAAAGTTCTAAGTATTGTTAGAAACATTATTTTAAACCTTTGGAGACACAGCCATTTTTTGCTTTCTGTTTTTCTATTTCTTCTTTGCCTTCCATGAACCATGGCCTTTTTATTTTCCCAGTGACGTTTTTTTGCGCAACAAGTGGTAGCTCTGAATGACACCATATGTTTTATCAGACAATGTACTACAAAATAGGAAAGAATTCCCAGTGGGGTAGTAGAACTGAAAAACTCCAGTAATTTTGGTGTTTTTTTTAGGTTTTGAGGTTCACTTTTTTGGACAAAAATATCCCGGTAGCTTCAGTTTACAAGTCAGTGCAGTTATGGACTTACAAGTTTATATAGTTTTTTTTATCTTGTTTTACTAGTTTAAAAAAATATAAAAATTGCAAAAAAAAAGATTTGACTTCAGTCGCCAATTTTTGGGAGCCATAACTTTATGAGGGCATGTAGATATATGAGGGCTTGTCTTTTTATTGGTATAATATTGGGATCAGTGTAACCTTCTATTCTCTTTTTAGGTTATCTTTGGTGAAGTGAGGCACCCAAAAAACAATGATTTTGAAAACTAAGATTTTTTTTTTACATTTTGTAGAGAAAAAATATTTTGATTGATCAGTTCAGAGAGTTTGATATGCAGTGAGTGCATTTAAAAAAAAATATATTTCCTTGTTTTCTTCTGATATTTTTTATTAGTCCCTTAGGGTGACTAGAACCTGGGCTCACTTATACAATAGTGTAATACTGGAGCATTGTGTTGTAAAAGTACCGTTCTCAGAAGCCACAGGCAGGTGCGCAGACCTTGCCAACACCAGTGCTTTCACGCAGCCTTCAATTCCAACCTCTGAAATGCTGCTGTTGAGGTTGACCGTAGCATCTGAGTGGTTTAACTACAGTTAGCTCCAACCATAGCAGTTAGACTTTAGTGCTAGCTCTATAACTTGTCCACTACATACTTGCAGTGCTCATCCGTTGTACACATAGGGCACATATTAACAATGGAAACAGATCCTAGTGGGCCATAGCTTTCCTAAATGCTAATGCTGACCCTGGCTGTGTGTGTGTATACTGTGCACTCTGCTGAGTTATTTATATGTATATTATGTATGCTGCACAGCACTATGTAAGTGTATAATGTGCGTCCAGCAGAGCTCTGTGTGTGTATAAAGTGCATGCAGCAGAGTTCTCTGTGTGTGTAATATGGGTGCTGCAGTGCTCTCTGTGTGTATAATGTATGTGCTGCTGAGCTCTGTGTGTGTGTATAATGTGTGTGCTGCTGAGCTCTGTATGTGTATAATGTGCAAATAGCAGAGCTCTGTGTGTGTATAATGTGTGTGCTGCTGAGCTCTGTATGTGTATAATGTGCAAATAGCAGAGCTCTGTGTGTGTATAATGTGTGTGCTGCTGAGCTCTGTGTGTGTATAATGTGTGTGCTGCTGAGCTCTGTGTGTGTATAATGTGTGTGCTGCAGAGATCTCTGTGTGCATGAGAGTGCTGCAGAGCTCTGTGTGTATAATGTGTGTGCTGCTGAGCTCTTTGTGTGTACAACGTGTCTGCTGCTGAGCTCTGTGTGTGTATAATGTGCATGCACATGTCTAATAAATCAGCAGAAGATTTAAAGAGACAGTGTTCCTGAGTCTACCTCCGTGAGCATCCACATGAGACGATCTACCACAGTTGGTGCTAGACATGCAGGCAATTTCCCCAGGAAGCACATGTGACGGCTGTGGATAACCTGATTAAGCACCTTGTGAAAGCACAGAAGCAAGAGATCCATCAACAGCAGCAGCAACAGATCCAGCAACAGCACCAAGACCAGCTCCGACAACAGCAGCAGTTTGAGTTGCTTGCAGAGGGAAGACGGCAGCTCCTCCCCCAAGTACAGGTGACAACACATACATCCGGAAGGCGGTAAGATGAGCAATGCAAAAGATGACCAAAGAGGATGATGTGGAAGCATTTTTGACTGTTTTTGAGCGGGCAGCAGAGTGGGAGAAACTACTGCCAGACCAGTGGGCAGAGTTGCTGGCCCCATATCTAACTGGTGAGCCCCAGAAGGCTTGTTCTGACCTGGCCTTACAAGATGCCCCGGAATATGACAAAATGAAAGCTGAGATGCTAGCATGCTTAGGGGTGACTATGTCTGTTCGAGCTCAAAGGGTCCACCATGGGACATATTGCGATGATAAAACCCCTTTCTCCCAAATGTTCGATTTGCTGCATCTGGTACAGAAGTGGTTGCAGCCGAAGTCCTCTGCCCCAGCCCAGATGGTAGAGCTGGTTGTAATGGACAGATTTATGCACTCCCTTCCCAGGTCAGTGCAGACCTAGGTTGCCCAGGGGGATCCCCGAAATGCAGATGACCTGGTTGGCCTAGTAGAAAAGTACCAGATGGTCAAGAGGTCCCTAAGGATGCATTTACATACTGGGGTACCAAGAGGGAGCCCAAATCCCAAAAGAAAGGTAGTAGAGCTACGACTGGGGGAGTCCGAGGTCTCAAGGGGTTGCTGAGGGGTTGCCAAAAGTCACTGTTAAAGATCTGCTCTGCTTGAGATGTCATGGTCCTGGTCATATAGACACCCGGTGTCCTACATCCTACAAACAAATGGACTATAGAATAGGGAGGCACTGTTTGAACTATGCCTACCCCTTTTGCAGTGTGGACTATCAGCCAAGTGAAGGACCAGAGGCATGACCTATGACAATAAATAGGGTACAGGTGTCAGGACTCTTGGACTCAGGGAGTTTGGTGACCCCCAGTTGATTCCCAGAAAACACGTGGGTGTCCGCTTTATTCATGGGGATGCGAAGAATTACCCCGTTGCAAGAGTGTGTATAAAAATGAACTCGAGGGCTGAGACCCATGAGGTAAGGGTGGTTAAGGACCTTCTACACATGGTGATAATAGGATGGGACTTTAGCTTGTTTTGGGACTTATGGCAGAACGTGGAAGTACCAGGTGATTCAGACAAGAGCCGGTTTCATCATGATGAATCCCCATCGCACTTGGAGGCAGATGGGTTACCGCTGTGTGTCATGGCTGGTGATGAGAACGAGACGGCGACCAATGAGACAGAGATTCCTGAACTGGGGTTTTCTGGTGGAAATTTTGAGACTGCTCAAATGCAGAATCTTACTCTAAAAGGGGCAGTTAACAATGTAACTGTGATAAATGGGGTCACTCAAGAGCTGGGGGCTGACACCAGGTTCCACATTTTGCTTTAAATGGGGAACTGCTATATCAGGTCACTAAACTAAAAGAGGAAGTGGTAGAGCAGTTAGTACCGAGTCCCTATAGGCGTAGGGTATTAGACCATTCTCATGTGATAGCTGCGCATTTAGGAGTAGACAAAACAGGTCCTTCAGAGGCTCTTCTAGCCTGGATGTCACAGAGAGATTGCTAACTACTGCCGATCCTGCCCTACTTGTCAGCTAACTGCTTCCTTATCCCAGTTCTGAAATCCTTTAGTGCCATTGCTCTTTTTTAGAGGTCCCATTTGACCAGATTGCCATAGACCTTATAGGGCCCCTAGTAACGTCCGCCAGGGACAACAATACACCCTAATGGTGATGGACTATGCAACACGGTACCCGGAGGCTGTACCACTGAGAAACCACTTCACCAGGTTCATAGAACAAGAGATTATCCATATTTTCTCCCGGACAGACCTACCAAAGGAGATCCTGATGGACTAAGGAATTCCATTTATGTACAAAGTGATGAGGGAGTTGTGTAAGGCTCTCCAAATTAAACAACTCCAGACATCGTTGTACCATCCGCAGATTGGCAACCTGGTGGAGAGGTTCAACATGACCTTGAAATCCATGCTTAAGAAGGTCATGGCGAAGGATGGCCAAGACTGGGATTGCCTACTGACATATGTGTTTCTCTCTATCAGGGAAGTCCCACAAGCCTCTACGGGGTTCTCACAGTTTGAGCTGCTATACGGACAGCACCCTCAGGGACATCTGGATATTGCAAAGGAGGCCTGGGAAGCAGAGGAAGCAGATATATAACCACCCTGGACCTAACAAAAGAATACTGGCAAATTCTCCTGTCCCCAAGTGCCAAGGAAAAGTCGGCCTTCTCTGCCAAGGCCTTCTCAGCCAAGTGAGCCGATGTACCACAATATATACAGTGAAGGAAATAATTGTTTGATCCCTTGCTGATTTTGTAAGTTTGCCCACTGACAAAAACTTGAACAGGCTATAATTTCAAGGGTAATAATAAATAATAATAATCTTTATTTTTATATAGCGCTAACATATTCCGCAGCGCTTTACAATTTGCACATATTATTATCACTGTCCCCAATGGGGCTCACAATCTGGATTGCCTATCAGTATGTCTTTGGAAATTTGCACACATTATCATCACTGTCCCCAATGGCACTCACAATCTAGCTTGCCTATCAGTATGTCTTTGGAATGTGGGAGGAAACTGGAGTACCCGGAGGAAACCCACGCAAACACAGGGATAGGGTAGGTTAATTTTAACATTGAGAGATAGAATATCAAAAATAAAATCCAAAAAAATCACACTGTTTACATTATATAAATTTGTTTAGATTTTACAGTGAGAAGTAAGTATTTGATCCCTCTGGTAAACAAGACTTAATACTTGGTGGCAAAACCCTTGTTGGAAAGCACAACAGTCAGACGTTCTTTGGAGTTGATGATGAGGTTTGCGCACATGTCAGGAGCAATTTTGTTCCACTCCTCTTTGCAAATCATCTCTAAATCATTAAGATTTTGAGGGTGTCGCTTGGCAACTCGGAGCTTCAACTCCCTCCATACGTTTTCTATTTTTAATGTCCTAGCGGAGGGAAGGAGGTTGTAACTCAGGATTTTATGGTACATGGCTCCATCCATTCTCCCATTGATACAGTGAAATAGTCCTGTGCCTTTAGCAAAGAAACACCCCCAAAACATAATGTTTCCACCTCCATGCTTGACAGTGGGGACTGTGCTCTTTGGGTCATAGGCAGAATTTCTCTTTCTCCAAACATGGCGAGTTGAGTTAATGCCAAAAATCACAATTTTTGTCTCATCTGACCACAGCACCTTCTCCCAATCACTCACAGAATCATCCAGGTGTTCATTGGCAAACTTCAGACAGGCCTGCACATGTGCTTTCTTGAGCAGGGGGACCTTGCAGGCACTGCAGGATTTTAAACCTGTACGGCGTAATGTGTTACCAATGGTTTTCTTGGTGACTGTGGTCCCAGCTGCTTTGAGATCATTAACAAGTCCCCCCCATGTAGTTTTAGGCTGATCTCTCACCTTTCTCATGATCAAGGATACCCCACAAGGTGAGATTTTGCATGGTTCCCCAATTGACAGTCATTTTGTATTTCTTCTATATTCTTACTATCGCACCAACAGTTGTCTCCTTCTCACCCAGCATCTTACTTATGGTTTTGTAGCCCATTCCAGCTTTGTGCAGGTCTGTGATCTTTTCCCTGGCATCCTTATAAAGCTCTTTGGTCTTGCCCATGTTGTAGAGGTTAGATAATAATAATAATCTTTATTTTTATATAGCGCTAACATATTCTGCAGCGCTTTACAGTTTGCACACATTATCATCACTGTCCCCGATGGGGCTCACAATCTAAATTCCCTATCAGTATATCTTTAGAATGTGGGAGGAAACCAGAGTACCTGGAGGAAACCATGCAAACACCTTGGTGGCATTCGAACCCAGGACCCCAGCTAACCACTGAGCCACCGTGCCGCCCTGAGTCTTTTAGAAAGATTACTATGTAAGACAGCTGTCTTTAATGCAGGTAATGAGTTGATTAGGAGCGTGTAACGATTGCAGGAGCCAGAACTCTTAATGGTTGGTAGGGGATCAAATACTTATTTCTCACTACAAAATGCAGGGTGGGCCATTTATAAAGTTGGATTCAAAATGGCCAACTTCAAAATGGCCACCATGGTCACTACACATCTTGAAAAATTTTCTCCCTCCCATATACTAATGTGCCACAAACAGGAAGTTGATATCACCAACCATTGCCCACCCTGTATATATGTATATATATATATATATATATATATAGTGGTACAGTAAAGGGTGTTTTACTGGATGGAAGATACATTTGTCCCAGCAGATTAAGGCTGTGTGCACACGCTGCAGATTTTGCTGCGGTTCCGCAGCGGTTTTGGCCGCTGCAGACCCGCAGCAGTTTCTGCTGCGGTGTACAGTACCATGATTCCCTATGGGAATCAAAAACCGCAATGCAGACGGTGCGGAATTTTCCGCGTGGATTATCTGCGGTTTTCAGTCCGCAGAAAGAATTGACATGTCAATTCTTTCTGCGGATTCCGCTGCGGTTTGCCATCTCCTCCATTGAGGAGATGAAAAACCGCAGGGCAAAACCGCAGAGCAATCCGCAGGTAAAACCGCAGGTCTTTTGACCTGCGGTTTCACCTGCGGATTTTACAAAATCCGCGCGGATGAATCCGCGCCTAAATCCGCAGCGTGTGCACACAGCCTTATGTTTGGCGGGTTTTTCCCTAAAGACAGGACCTGAGATGATGTCATGGTCACGTGATCAGCCCATGTGATGTCTACCTCACTTGTGGGAGGGGCTAGGGGCTATGTAATGGAGGTTGGTGTTTGGCACATGGTGAGTGTGTCTGGAAGTTACAGGAACTTGGCTGGACTTAGCCTGAACTTGTGTACAGGATCCCTGTGCTGCAGGACTATAGCAGCAAGACTCTCAACAACCCTGGGAATGGCACCTGGCGGGTGCCGCAGGACCTGGCAGCCGCTTAGTTAAGCCTGTCCCGTGCAAGGGGTGAGTCTGGGACCAGTGGTTCTCCAAGCTGGAGTACATTTATGCTTTTCCCTTATTTTCTGTTAACCTGCTGTTTGCAAAGTGACATTAAACCACTGAAATTGGACTTTAAGCCTGTGTGTTGCCTCGTTACTGCAGCCCTGCCATTACCTACCAGAGCGAATCCCTACTATATATATATATATATATATACAGTATATATACACTCACTGGCCACTTTATTAGGTACACCATGCTAGTAAGGGGTTGGACCCCCTTTTGCCTTCAGAACTGCCTCAATTCTTCGTGGCAGAGATTCAACAAGGTGCTGGAAGCATTCCTCAGAGATTTTGGACCATATTGACATGATGGCATCACACAGTTGGCGCAGATTTGTCGGCTGCATATCCCTGATGCGAATCTCCCATTCCACCTCATCCCAAAGATGCTCTATTGGATTGAGATCTGGTGACTGAGGAGGCCATTTGAGTACAGTGAACTCATTGTCATGTTCAAGAAACCAATCTGAGATGATTCGAGCTTTATGACATGGCGCATTATCCTGCTGAAAGTAGCCATCAGATGTTGGGTACATTGTGGTCATAAAGGGATGGACATGGTCAGCAACAATACTCAGGTAGGCTGTGGCGTTGCAACGATGCTCAATTGGTACCAAGGGGCCCAAAGAGTGCCAAGAAAAAATTCCCCACACCATGACACCACCACCACCAGCCTGAACCGTTGATACAAGGCAGGATGGATCCATGCTTTCATGTTGTTTACGCCAAATTCTGACCCTACCATCCGAATGTCGCAGCAGAAATCGAGACTCATCAGACCAGGCAACGTTTTTCCAATCTTCTACTGTCCAATTTCGATGAGCTTGTGCAAATTGTAGCCTCAGTTTCCTGTTCTTAGCTGAGAGGAGTGGTACCCAGTGTGGTCTTCTGCTGCTGTAGCCCATCTGCCTCAAAGTTCGACGCACAGAGATGCTCTTCTGCCTACCTTGGTTGTAACGGGTGGCAATTTGAGTCACTGTTGCCTTTCTATCAGCTCGAACCAGTCTGCCCATTCTCCTCTGACCTCTGGCATCAACAAGGCATTTCCGGCCACAGAACTGCCGCTCACTGGTTTTTTTTTCTTTTTCGGACCATTCTCTGTAAACCCTAGAGATGGTTGTGCGTGAAAATCCCAGTAGATCAGCAGTTTCTGAAATTCTCAGACCAGCCCTTCTGGCACCAACAATCATGCCACGTTCAAAGGCACTCAAATCACCTTTCTTCCCCATACTGATGCTCGGTTTGAACTGCAGGAGATTGTCTTGACCATGTCTACATGCCTAAATGCACTGAGTTGCCGCCATGTGATTGGCTGATTAGAAATTAAGTCTTAACACACAGTTGGACAGGTGTACCTAATAAAGTGGCCAGTGAGTGTATATATATATATATATATACACACACACACATACATAGATAATGTGTATCTTGAAGAATATTTCCTTGGAAAACTATATGTAAATTACATAGGGAATTGCTCCATGTAAAAGCTCATTTTAGAATCGCATTACAATTGGATCGCATTTCCATGAAAAACAGATGTAAATCGGATGCTAGGTGGTGTTAAAAATCGGATTGTACGCGCATGAAAATCGCATGACACTTGCATGACACTTGTCCCACTTTTCTGGGCCGAAATTGGACCATTTTTTTTTTACGGTGATAGATATGAGCCATGAATGCTGGTTAGCCTATCAATATCAGACTGGGGGGGATCCGACATCTAGTACAACTACCGACCAGTCTTTCTAATCTCCGGCAGTGGCTGGATGTAAACACATTAAACAGCTCCTAGTCAGCTTCTATGCAAAGATGGGAGCTGTTCTGCAGTACAGGGAAGTGGACATTACCTACTGAAACAGCTGATTCATGGGGATGTCTGTTGGAATATGTTTAGTGCAACAACTCCATTCCTGTCTATGAGTGTTTACTTGCTAGATTTTTATGCTGTTCATAAAGTTACAACAAAAAAAATTCCCAGAGGCTCACACAGGGAGAGCATGTGACTGTATTTCCTGTTTTCCTGTGTCTGTGTGTGAGAGAAGCTGCCTGCTGTAGATGCTGCACAGATAGAGACACACAAATGATTTATTCCTGATCTATTAAGCTTATCATATATTGTTACTGAATAAAGAAGCTCTGTTGTCACACGCTTGGAGAGTATCCTGAAAAATCTGCTGCCAACAGTGTCAGACTCCCATTTATCTGATACTGGTGACCTATCTCAAGGATAAGTCATCAATGTCTTCTGACAAGACAAATTCTTTAACATCTTTTTCTATCCTAAACCCTGAAAAATTTGTAACATTGACCCTTTTACTTACTTACACACCATGGAAAATCTAAGTAGTAGAAAATATTTTTTCCTCTCTGTTTGGTAAAACTACAGTTCATATTAGGTATATCTTGAGTTAAATACATAGAAATCTCCATGAGGAAAACATGCAATCTATAAGAGTATTGTAGTAGTAATGCTGACAGGAACACTGGGCTGTAGAATAAAAATGTTAATTAGAATACTTAGAATTCTCATAGCACAAGAAGCAAAAAGTTCTCTCTGAAAGTTGGTTTTCTTGTCTTTTTAAGATAAGGGTAAACTGACCTCATTACTGTTTTTCTAAGACATTAAAATCACCATTGTTACCATCGTTTTTATAGCTTTTATTTTTCCATTTTAATGTCAGCCTTTACACAATTTACAAGATCTGTTGTATCCCAAGCAGGAAATAAAAAGGAAAAACAGCAGAGTAGTAAAAAAGATATATATCCAGTGAAACGGCCTCTCTGGAGAGTGCTATGCTAAAGGGCATCATTACATAAAATCTAATATATTCTAGAGCAGCACAACATTAAATTTGTCACATAATTTTTTAGTCCAATGTCACATCAATAGGAGGAACAAGGGACTGTGTAATGAACACACACATAACACTATACGCTATCAGACCTAGGGGTAAAAGATTACCCAAATAGGAACATTTACTATTAACTCTGTTTACCGATCATTAAGCTCCAAGGTCATGGTGCCTAAAAGCCTAAAAACCCCCAAACACATTGGCCGTCATCTGAATGATGGTTTGGATGATCGTTTAGGTGGCACCTACTGCATCTTGACCGGCTCTCTCATACACACAGGGGCTGATTTATGGTAGCCAGGGCCCAGGGCAGTTCAGGATATGTGAGTTCCCCTATGTGATGGGATCATTTGATGGGTCAAAGTACAGTCATGTGACTAACGTCATCATCATATACCTGTAACAGATTATTTCTGAAAAATAGCTGCTGAGTGAAGCTATGACCTAACCAGGATATTCCAAAGTGCAAAGAAGTGTTACACATAATGGTAAGGAAGTAAACGATAAGGGATAAGGTAAGTGCTTATATATATTAATAGGGTGCTGAGCTGGTGGTCCTTACTCTGAATGGGGAAGGTGGCCTGCAATTCTGGTGCTCTACAGTGAGCAGTTACTCCAGGAACGCTGTGCGATTGGTGTACTGTTCAGCGGTTGGTGGTCCGGGTGTTCTGCCCCTCAGGAAGTCTGGTCATGAGAATTTATTTAGGTTAAATGGTTATGCAGCCAAAGTTATATTAATGGGAGACACTCATGTGTACTGTCAGACAGATGCCAGAAAGATATCCTGTTGGCCTCAGACTAATGGACCCAAAAATACAGTGTTTTTTAGGAGGTTTTTAGGAGGTGTAAATGCTAAGCTTGTGCTAAAAATGGTACGTGAATACAGCTTAGTTGTATCATCATGAGGAAACAATGCTGACTATGAGCTGTCAGCGTTAACAGATATCTGACTTCAATAATTATCATGTACAGGAGTAATCTGCAACTTTACCCTGGCCGACTGTGTCCATTAAAAGGATTTTATACCCCAGACTAACTAACTGCTGCCTATAACACTGCCAGGCTGCCACATACATACTTTAGTGGCAGACCCAGTGCAGGCAGCAGCTACTGATGTGCAGGGGGCTTGAGGAGGGAGACCAGGCAGGGAGGCACAGCAGCTTGTTCCTCAGTCTTCAGGTGTGTGAGGTGGAAGCCGGCAGCACCAAGCTCCTCTTCGCCAGACAGACGGTAGGTGTGCTTTCAGCAGACGCCTCCGCACTCTGTATGCTGGATACGTCCTTGTAGACTCTATGCGGCAGGTTGAGCTCAGTATCACTTGTGTGGATTATAATGGGGGTAATTACTTTTTGGATCATGGGCCCCCGAAGCCACAGGCATTGGGAATAGTAGCCCAGATTGTCCTCATTATATTCCACCTATGCATACACAGGAGTGCTCACAGTCTTAAATTGAATCTGTCACCAAGTTTTTGCCATCTTGCAATATGATTTCGCACTTATTTTTTCTCTGGTATGGATCCGCTCCGTACTTTGGTGGACCAAGTGGCCAAACTTACTCAGTTGATGCAGGAGTTATCTATCGAGCACAGGGCTACTTCTCAAAAGCAGGTGCAGAGGGAGAAGGCTGAGACAGTTAAGTTAACTTTGGGGACTTCCTCTCTCAGTAAGTCTGGTGAGGTAACTGACGTGTCTCTGCACTCTTCTGAACCCTTGGTGAAACTCCCTGACACCTTCTATGGCAAGAAGGACAAGTTCCGCATGTTCATGGAGGGTTGCAAATTAATCTTTTCCCTTAGACCCCAATCTTCAGGGGATAATTATCTTTTCAGCTGGTGGGGATAATTATATCTTTACTGAGGGAGAGTCAGCAGTCTTGGGCTTTTTCCTTACCCCCGACCGCCCCTGAGAGAATGTCTGTTGATACGTTTTTTGAGGCTCTGGGCCTCATCTATGACGAACCAGACCGAGTCAGATTGGCAGAGGACACTATTATGGGTCTATTGAAAGGAAAGCTCTCTGCTGAATGGTACTGTTTGGAATTTCGGAGATGGTCCCCAGAAGTGTCCTGGAACAACTCGGTACTCAGGTGTCAGTTCCAGAGGGGACTGTCTGATCATTTAAAGGAGGCTCTGGCTCTTAATCTGCCTGCCCGCTCTCTGGAAGAGGCCAAGACTCAGGCCGTTTGCATGGATTGGAGGTTACAGGATAGAGGAGTAGTGCAACAGGAAGCCTCTTCTTCACAAAAAGGAGATGAGACATTGACGGTAAGGAAAACTTTGTTTTTACTGCGCTGCTCCAGGACATTGGAAGGACTGTCCCTCCTGTCCTCCTACTCCCAAGGTGTCGGGAAACGCCTAAGTCTGGGCAACTGCCGAGGAGGTTGCCCAGCCTCACAGGTACCTTTTTCCTCATTCCTTAAAGTACTGTTAAACGTGTAACTTGGTATTGGGAACTGCTTCACTCCCACTTGGCCTTTGTAGACTGTGGGTCATCCATGAACTTAATTGACTCTAAACTGGTTGCCAGCTGTAAGTTAGGGACAGTTAGATTGGGGACTTCCATTAAAATCGTGACCATAGACTCTGCACCCCTCACCAAGGGCTGGGTTAATTTAATCTCTAAAGAGTTCACCCTCAAGGTGGGGGCCCCACACCAGGAGCGTATTTAATGTTTTGTCTTCGATAATCTCCCTGCTGGCCTGGTGTTGGGGTTTCCTTGGTTGCACCTTCATAACCCGGTTATTGACCGGGGGTCCCAGGATATTGTGAAGTGAGGACTGTTGTGAACTCATTTTCTGGTCTACCAGTTGTGAGTTCTCCTTCCGGGCTCTCTCTGGTGGTAACAGGAGGTTGTGAGGTTGATTTAATTAGTAGAGATCTGCCACCTGATGATGAGGATAACGATTGGATCTCTGGAATCTCAGACTGGATTTAAGACAGCTGACGCCCTATTCTGGTGCTGGTGATTCCTTCTGGCTTTTCAGGTCTTGGTTTTCAGCTCTGTTCCAGTCATCTCAAGCTAAGTGTTTCTGCTAATGTTCACACTTGATTTTGTTGGTCTATTCAGTTTTTTGTGTGGTCAGCCAGCCCACTCTTATTTATCTGTATTTGCCAATTTGCTTTTTGTCCCTTATTAGATTGGCCTCTTTTCTGCTCTGTCTCAGAATATTTCAGAGTGCTGATATAGTGGAAGAAGTCTAGTGACTTCAGGGTTAATTTTGTTATGAGAAGTGTTGGACATTATTTTTGTAGGGTTTTTTGGGCAGATTGCAGACAGTGTCTTTCCTTTCCTGTCCTTTCTAGTTAGTTTGGGCCCCATCGTTTGCTCAGCCTATTTTCCTGCCTGTGTTTGTGTTTTCATCTTGTTTCACCGTCAATACATGTGTGGGGGCTGTCTATTCCTTTGGGGTCTGCTCTGGGGCAGTTAGTTTTCCCCTTTTCTTGCTTTAGGCTTGTTTAGTCCTCCGGCTGTGATGTGGTGTCTAGATTCATCGTAGGAACGCTCCACGGCTGCTGCTAGTTGTGTGGTTAGGATCAGGGGTCTGCAATCTGCATAGTTACCAACCTCTCTGGTTTTCTGTGACTTAGCTTGCTTAGTTTTCCTCCTCGGTGACCCATTCATAACAGAATCACCAGCCATACCACAGATTCTAGGGTACTCAAAAGCAGGAGAAAATTGTTTAAAAAAAAAAGTGTCAGAATTTTTTTTTTAATGTATTTTTTCCTCTTTTTCTCTGGGGCCGTAGGAGGATTTTTTTTTTCCTAATGGAGATTAAGCAATTGTCTGATCGTGTGAAGCAGCTCACTGCTGAAGTGCAGGGAATTTACACCTACCTCATTCAGTTACATGCTGCTGAACCTAAGATCCCTACTCCTGATGTGTTTTCTGGGGATCGGTCTAAATTTTTGAATTTTAAGAATAATTGTAAATTATTTCTTGCCTTGAAGCCTAACTCATCGGGGAGCTCTGTGCAGCAGGTTAAAATTGTCATCTCCTTGCTGTGCGGCGATCCCCAGGATTGGGCTTTTTCTCTGACAACTGAAAATCCTATTCTGACTAATGTGGATGCATTTTTTCAAGCCTTGGGGTTGTTGT
Organism: Dendrobates tinctorius; assembly: GCF_039654945.1. NCBI lineage: Eukaryota > Metazoa > Chordata > Amphibia > Anura > Dendrobatidae > Dendrobates > Dendrobates tinctorius. The sequence continues at coordinate 5,691,423 of NW_027361751.1, forward strand.
ATGATAAACCTAATGCTGTTGATCAAGCTGAGAGAACCCTGTTGGCATTAAACCAGGGTCAGAATTCTGCAGAGTTATACTGTCAAAAATTCCAAAAGTGGGCGGTCCTTACTACATGGAATGATAGTGCTTTAGCACCTCTCTTTCAGAAGGGTTTATCAGAGACCGTAAAAGATGTTATGGTGGGATTTCCTGTTCCCCCTGGTCTGGATGATTCTATGTCATTAGCCATTCAAGTTGATCGGCGTTTACGTGAGCGTAAAACTACACGGGAGGCGCTGCCACCTTTTGAACAAACGTCTGAACCTATGCAATGTGATGGGGTTTTGTCTAGGGCGCAACGTCAGGAGTTTAGAAGGCTTAATAAGCTGTGTTTTTTCTGTGGAGACGCCTCTCACACTACTTCTGTCTGCCCTAAACGAGAGAAAAGTTTTGCACACACATTTGCTGTGGGCAGTGTACAACCTAAGTTCCTTTTGGCAATTACTCTGATCTGCTCCTTATCCACGTTTTCCACTAAGGCTTTTGTGGATTCAGGAGCAGCTCTGAATCTGATGGATTTGGACTTTGCTAAACGTTGTGGTTTTTCCATGACGCCTCTGTAGACGCCTATTCCTTTGAGGGGTATTAATGTTACTCCTTTGGCGGAGAATAAACCTCAGTTTTGGACCCAGGTGATAATGCGAGTTGCCCCAGACCACCAAGAAAATTGTAAATTTTTGGTGCTGCATAATTTGCATGATACTTTTGTTCTGGGTTTTCCCTGGTTGCAAACTCATATTCCAGTTTTGGATTGGAAATCTGGGTCTGTGGTGAGTTGGGGTTGTCAGTGTGTTCTTAGGGAGGCTCCTGTTTTCTCCACCTCTCCTCAGTCTCATGATATTCCTGATTATCTGACCGATTTTTCTGATGTATTTAGTGAGAGTAAGTCTGCATCTTTGCCTCCTCATAGGAGTTATGACTGTGCAATTGAGTTGATGCCTGGGTGTAAATTTCCCAAGGGTCGGCTTTTGAACTTATCAGTACCCGAACATGATGCTATGCGATCCAATATTAAGGAGTCGTTGGAGAAGGGTCATATTAGACCATCCTCGTCACCTTTAGGTGCTGGGGTTTTTTTGTGGCCAAGAAAGATGGTTCATTAAGACCGTGTATTGATTATCGTTCCCTTAACAAGATTACGGTTAAATATCAGTACCTGTTACCTCTGATGTCTGATTTATTCTCCAGAGTTAAGAGTGCCTGCTGGTTTACTAAGCTTGACCTCAGGGGGGCATATAATCTTATTCGCATCAAGCACGGAGATGAATGGAAGACGGCGTTTAATACTCCAGAGGGACATTTTGAGTACCTGGTAATGCCTTTTGGGCTCACTAATGCCCCTTCTGTCTTCCAGTCCATTATGAATGATATTTTCCGAGACTTTGTAGATAAGTTTTTGATCATCTATCTGGATGATATTTTGATCTTTTCTAGTGATTGGGATTCTCATGTGGAACATGTTCGGACTGTGTTCCGGATTTTGAGGGAGAATTTCTTGTTTGTTAAGGGATCGAAATGCCTCTTTGGTGTACAGAGGATTTCATTTTTGGGATTTATCTCGTCTCCGTCGACTATTGAAATGGACCCAGCCAAGGTACAGGCCATATATGATTGGGTTCAGCCTACTTCTTTGAAGGCTCTGCAGAAGTTTTGGGGTTTTGCTAATTTCTATCGTAAATTTATAGGTAATTTTTCTGGTATTGTCAAACCACTGACTGATCTGACCAGGAAGGGCACTGATGTGCTGAATTGGTCTTCTGAGGCTGTCTCAGCATTTCAGGAGCTTAAGCGGAGATTTACTTCAGCTCCAGTTTTACGGCCACCTGATGTCTCACTTCCATTTCAGGTGGAGGTAGATGCTTCTGAGATTGATGCAGGAGCTGTTTTGTCCCAAAAAGACCCTGTGATTTCTTTTCTCGAAAGTTCTCCCCATCTGAACGCAACTATGACATGGGGAATCGGGAATTGTTGGCCATGAAATGGGCATTTGAGGAGTGGAGACATTGGTTGGAGGGAACTAGACATCAAGTTGTGGTCCTCACCGATCACAAGAATTTGATTTATCTGGAGTTGGCCAAACGCTTGAATCCTAGACAGGCTAGATGGGCCTTGTTTTTCACGCGTTTTAATTGTGTGGTCTCTTTTCTTCCGGGCATTAAAAATGTTAAGGCTGATGCCCTTTCTAGGAGTTTCTTTGCTGATTCTCTTAATGTGACCGAGCCTACTACCATCCTAGGTGAGGGGGTAGTTCTTTCTGTCATTTCGCCCGATTTGAGACGCGCCCTGGAGGAATTTCAGGAGGATAAACCTGAGCGTTGTCCTATGGGAAAATTGTATGTTCCTGACCAGTGGAGAAAGAGAGTGATGTCTGAAGTTCATTGCTCCACATTGGCTGGTCATCCAGGTATTTTTGGTACCAGAGATTTGGTGAGTCGGTCTTTTTGGTGTCCTGCCTTATCTCGTGATGTCAGGAATTTTGTACAGTCCTGTGGGACTTGTTCTCGGTCTAAACCCTGTTCTTGTTCTAGTGGGTTGCTGATGCCCCTGCCGGTGCCCAAGAGGCCATGGACCCATATCTCAATGGATTTTATTTCTGATCTTCCTGTCACTCAGAGAATGACTGTTATCTGGGTGATTTGTGATAGATTTTCGAAGATGGTCCATCTTGTACCACTCCCAAAGTTGCCATCTTCCGCTGAGTTGGTGCCCTTGTTTTTACAACAGGTGGTTCGGTTACATGGGATTCCTGAGAACATTTTGTCGGACAGAGGAGTCCAGTTTGTTTCCAGATTGTGGAAAACCTTTTGTTCCAATCTGGGAATTCAGTTATCCTTCTCCTCCGCGTTTCATCCCCAGACCATTGGGCAGACTGAGAGAACAAACCAGACCTTGGAGTCTTATTTAAGATGTTTTATATATGCTGATCAGGATGATTGGGTCTCTATTTGCCCTTGGCCGAATTCGCGCTGAACAATAGAGCTAGTTCTGCCACTTTGATGTTACCCTTTTTTTGTAATTTTGGGTTTCATCCTCGATTCTCTTCAGGGCAAGTGAAATCTTCGTCCTGCCCAGGTGTGGACACTGTGGTTGAGAGAATGCAGCAGATATGGGACCAAGTGGTGGATAAGTTGTCACTCTCTCAGGAAAAGGCCCAGCGATTTTCCAACTTGCATAGGACCATTGGTCCCCGGTTTAAAGTGGGTGATATGGTTTGGTTGTCATCTAAGAATATTCCTATGAAGGTTGCATCTCCAAAATTTAAGCCAAGATTTTTTGGACCTAATAAGATTTTGGAGATTCTTAATCCTGATTCTTTTCGATTGGCTCTTCCAGTTACGTTCAAGATCCATAACGTATTTCACAAATCACTGTTGAAGAGGTTTGTTGAGCCAGTAGTTCCTATGGCAGCACCTCCTGACCCTGTATTGGTTAAAGGCAATGTGGATTATGAGGTAGAGAAAATATTGGATTCTCGTTTAGTTAGACGGAGACTCCAGTATTTGGTCAAATGGGGTTATGGCCAAAAGGGTTATGGCCAGGAGGGTAATTCTTGGGTCTCTGCCTCTGATATTCATGCCAATAGATTGGTTCGTGCTTTTCACCGAGCCCATCCTGATCGGCCAGGTGGCATGGATGAGGGTTCGGTGACCTCTCCTTAAGGGGGGTACTGTTGTGAACTCATTTTCTGGTCTACCAGTTGCGAGTTCTCTGTCTGACTCCCTCTGGTGGTAACAGGAGGTAGTGAGGTTGATTTAATTAGTAGAGATCTGCCACCTGATGATGAGGATAACGATTGGATCTCTGGAATCTCAAACTGGATTTAAGACAGCCGACGCCCTATTCTGGTGCTGGTGATTCCTTCTGGCTTTTCAGGTCTTGGTTTTCAGCTCTGTTCCAGTCATCTCAAGCTAAGTGTTTCTGCTAATGTTCACACTTGATTTTGTTGGTCTATTCAGTTTTTTGTGTGGTCAGCCAGCCCTGCCTGGGGCTGTGCTGAATTTCCACTCTTATTTATCTGTATTTGCCAATTTGCTTTTTGTCCCTTATTAGATTGGCCTCTTTTTTGCTCTGTCTCAGAATATTTCAGAGTGCTGATATAGTGGGAGAAGTCTAGTGACTTCAGGGTTAATTTTGTTATCAGAAGTGTTGGACATTATTTTTGTAGGGTTTTTTTGCGCAGATTGCAGGCAGTGTCTTTCCTTTCCTGTCCTTTGTAGTTAGTTTGGGCCCCATCGTTTGCTCAGCCTATTTTCCTGCCTGTGTTTGTGTTTTCACTTGTTTCACTGCCAATACATGTGTGGGGGCTGTCTATTCCTTTGGGGTCTGCTCTGGGGCATTTAGTTTTCCCCTTTTCTTGCTTTAGGCTTATTTAGTCTTCCGGCTGTGACGAGGTGTCTAGATTCATCGTAGGAACGCTCCACGGCTGCTGCTAGTTGTGTGGTTAGGATCAGGGGTCTGCAATCTGCATAGTTACCAGCCTCTCTGGTATTCTGTGACTTAGCTTGTTTAGTTTTCCTCCTCGGTGACCCATTCATAACAGAGGACCTAATTGTTCTGATGCTTGTTTTAATACTATGTCTATGTCATTCATCAGTCTGGAGGGTATGCCGGAGTACCTGAAGGACTTTACGGATGTGTTCTCTGAAAATGAGGCTGAGGATTTACCACCACACCGCCCTTTGATTGTACCATTGATCTTGTTCCTGATGTTAAATTGCCCAAGGCCTGTTTATATCATTTATCCAGTCCTGAGCATACGGCCATAAAGGAATACATCTCTATGAGTCTTCGCAAAGGGCACATTCTCCCTTCCATGTCCCCTGTGGTAGCTGTGTTCTTTTTTGTGAAAAAATAGATGGTGGTTTGCGCCCATGCCTCGATTTCCGAGAGTTGAATAAGATCACTACGAGAAATACTTACCCCCTCCCTCTTATTCGTGATTTATACAACCAACTGTCCGGGCCTTTCATGTTTGGTATCCAGGGAGGTCTGGGGGTCCGGTGGCCCCCCTTGAGAGGAGGGTATTGTCATGATGCACATCGGGGTTTGATTCTTGCTTTTCTTTCCCTGGCCTGATCATTGAGGGGTTTATGAAGGGATGTAAGCAGTCCCGAAAGATTGGTTTGTAGCATCATTCACTATAGTTTGTTAGTCATTAAAAGGTATCACACCCACAAGATTCTATTTTGTTTCTCTCACTGAGAGCACTTTATGTATAGCCAAAAACATGAGATGGAAAAAGGAGTCGAGGTACAAGCCAGTGGGTCAAAAGCTAATAGGGGAACATAGTACCAGAGACAGAGAAACAGGAGGCGGAGTTCAGAGTTAAAGCCGATTCATACACTGTAGGGAAATCACCAAACATACACAAGGTCAGGGATAGGGAATGGGTCAGACACACACACGGGAAGTCAGAGGCAAAAGTATCACTAGGGTATACAGATCAGCTGCTCAAGCCAAGGACCAGAGCTATCACTGACAAAGGCTATCACAAGCTGTGTAGGTAGGTGTGCTGACCGGGGGGTGACCCTTTTCTTCGCCACAAACAGACTGAGACAGAGACTGTAGTGCATCCAACAGGTCCTCTTTATTGACCGCCCTCTTGATTATCCACAGCAACACAGCAGCTGCTCCACAAACTTCGCAGCACCACACAGCAGCTGCTCGACTCCGCACACAGGCCCAGGTACCTCCATTACCTTCTTCCTCCTGAATGATGTCCCTCGCGGCTCTTTCACTGCAGCAGCCCTAGGCCTATCTACTGCAGCGCTTTGCCTGCCCGAGCCCATCCATCTTGTGGTACCCCAGGCTCTCTCTGTCTGCGGCTTCTCTTGTCAGGGCCACACCCTGACTGTGCCTAGTGTCAGTCCCTTCCAGAGCTTCTTCCCTCTGTCCACCTCTCTCTGTAGTCTTCTCCTCTCTTCAGCTCCTCTCCCCGGACTGAACCTTCTGGAACTCTCTCTCTTCCTTTTATTCCCTCTCTCACTGGGAATTTCCCTCTAGAGTTCCTGTAACCCCGCCCCCCATGACTGTGCATTTTCTTAAGCCATAAGCTGATGTTCAGTCTTGCTCTCACTGCTCCCTGCTCCCATCTTGTGGCCAAACTGCAGTACTACACTCATTCTCCTCTTTTCCCAGCTGTTACCCTTCTGCTAATACAAACATCCATCTAAAGTGCACCAACCACCTCTTCTCCCTACAGACAAGTTCGTAAGTCAGGTCACCTTCCCTACACTTGCACCAATAAATAGCCACCCAAGAACCAAAGAGCGGCAGGAAGAGTTAATCCCTCCATGACCAGGCTGGGGAAAGAAAAGCAAGAAGCAAAGCTCGACCTGGATCATAACAGAATCCTTTCAAGTATAATGGCCCCCACAGCTCCCCACACAGTATGATATACAAACTGTTCCCCCACTCAAAGTGTGATGTCCCTATATTTCTCCACATAGTAATATTCCCCCTCAACCCCAAACATAAAGTATGATGTCCCAACAGTACCCTCCACAAGTAATCTTTGACAATATAATAAAATAATACTCACCTAGCCCTGCTCCCTGATGCGGACACAATCTTCTGACAAAGCAAATGAAGGTTTCCAGCCGTTTGGATACAAAGCTTCACCAATTTATTAGTACAGCTCAATAGGTTCCAGGTACATTAAAGATATTTCATAGAGGCAAAAACCGAAGCATTGCATACATAGAACTGTCTTCATTGTGGTATCATGCTTCCTGTCTGAAGCCCAGACGCATAAGCAGTATAGCGGAACAGGCCTCCTCCACCATGTTATTCAATTGTATCAGCATCCTGAAGATGCACTGACCATTGAGATCAGGACCTTGGGTGGGGGAAGATGGTTGTGTGGTGCAGGACACCACTGACTAGATTCCTTTTCCTGTCTTGATCTGTGGGCTGCAGTTTACCCAGTTTTTTGCCAAGTATTATTCATACTAGTTGAGGCTTGTGTTACAGATTTTTACAGAGACTTGAGATTTCGCCTCAGGGTAACACTGCATCATATGTGGTAGAATAAATTGGGCAAGGTGGAAATCATTCCATCATACGATCTGTATTTGTTAGAGCCAACAATAAAGCTTCATTTATATGATCCCGTTTTGTTATCCTCCCATTCAGATTTATACTTTTTATATTGCTCTCAGTCTGCTGTCTTTTCCTTGAGGATAATAAAATGGTTGGTGGGAAGTTCGGCTGATTGACTGTGCCAATACTTTGTCCTCGAGAAATATTAATAATTTCAGCAAACGACTCCAGAACAGCACTTCGTGTTTTACAGTCAACTGTACTTTTTAGTAGATGAAAAGCAGATGGTAGAACCAGCGGAGACCTTTATGATCAATATCCTTACTGGAAAATTCAGCTAAAGCAATTTGATATAGCTGCAAACATTCATGTTGTTCGTAGGGTCAGGTCATTACAACCACTCTGAGTATAGTGATTTCTTACACCGTGTTCTTGACATCTTTTGCCACCTTGATCTGAGTGTGGCATACTGCATAATCATCTACAATAGACAAGATTTACTTATAATGCCACTTGCGGTGCATCATGTCGTATCAATGATGGACAGACATTCAATTTTTTAAGTAGGAGGAAGTTGGATTTTACCATGTTAGATTTTAGCTGTAAACATTCAGGACTATTTTCTTGTATTTTTATTCAAAATCTAAATAAAAAAACAACTCTTCAATTCCTTTATGGTCCTCGAATGCTGCATCATAGATTGGACAGTGGACATGGTGTGGCTCAGCCATGCTGCCAACCCAATTGTCAATATTCAGGAATAAACAGCCCCCCGGCAAACAGGAAGCCCAGAAGCCAGGGAGATGTACGCTCCTGAATAGAATTGAGTCAATTTTTAAAAATTTGGTTTCGATTATGACGGGCGGCAAATATTGTTTATGCAATATTTGCTGAACATCATTGGAGTCAATGGGTGAAGAAATGAATGAATATGTTCGGAACCGATCATCAAATATAAATTCGGCACCAATAGGGCACTAATAGGGCACTAATATGGTAAGAATATGACAAATTCAGATTCGGCGATTGATTCTGAACATATTCCTTCAACTCTACTCCTGAACATAGGAGCTGGAGGCAACCTTTTAATAATAAATAGGCTTCAATATGTGGCTATTGCAATCACGTAATTAGTAGTATGGCTTGTGACTAGAGGACACCTCTATCACCAGGGAGTTCTGTTTCTTTTTTGTTAATACCATTTGCAGATTTTTTTTTTGCACCCATTTAGTCCCCTTTGTCACTTCTCTACTCAAGATCTGACTGGCCTTAGCTTACTTTTGGGGAAGATGATCGTAAATTGTTTTTGTGATACCTCTGAGGTCAGTGATTGACCACAGTGGTCATTTGGTTAGATACCATGTGATCAGGCACCAGGGGAATTAGAATTAGTTATCTTGCCATTTCAAAGCATCCATTGTATTTTAATTAAAAAAGCTACAAAACTAGCTGACTCCTAATTATTTTAAAAAATGACAAGAAATTTGAGGAACAAAAATTATTTTTACATCTCCCAGAATCCCTTTTTGAGCTGATCATATCTTTGGTGACTGTAAGGCCACGTTTACACATTCAGTATTTGGTCAGTATTTTACATCAGTATTTGTAAGCCAAAACCAGGAGAGGAGCAATCAGAGGAAAAGTATAATAGAAACACGTCACCACTTCTGTATTTATCACCCACTCCTGGTTTTGGCTTACAAATACTGAGGTAAAATACTGAATGTGGCCTAAGACTCATAATACTATAATTACATCCTAATGTGACCATGGGCGTACCCAGGATCAAAACTTGGGGGGGGGGGGCAAGCCATGGTCATTCAGGTTGTAAGATTTTAGAACGAAAAAGGTGAATGAAACTGCTCCATACAGTATAATGAGCACAATGCCTGTATATACATCATCACCAGCCCAGTAAACCCAGCACCTGTATATACATCATCACCAGCCCCAGCCCACCAAGCCCACCACCTGTATATACATCATCACCAGCCCCAGCCCACCAAGCCCAGCACCTGTATATACATCATCACCAGCCCCTGCCCACTAAGCCCAGCACCTGCATAAACATCATCACCAGCCCCAGCCCACTAAGCTCAGCACCTGTATATACATCATCACCAGCCCCAGCACACTGAGCCCAGAACCACCTGTATATATATCATCACCAGGTCCAACCCCAGTCCATTGAGCCCAGCACCACCTGTATATACATCATCATGAGGTCCAGCCCCAGCCGACTGATCCCAGCACCTCTTGTATATACATCATCACCAGATCCAGCCCAAGCCCACTGAGCCCAACACCACCTGTATATACTGTACATCATCACCAGATACAGCCCACTGAGCCCAGCACCATCTGTATATACATCAGCGCAGCCACAGCCAGCCCCTGTATAAGCATCAGCCCAGCCACAACCAGCCCCCAGCCCCTGTTTATACATCAGCCCAGCCAGCCCCCAGCCCCTGTATATACATCAGCCCAGCCACAGCCAGCCCCTGTATATACATCAGCCCAGCCACAGCCAGCCCCTGTATATACATCAGCCCAGCCAGTACTCTCACTCAGTCCTGGCGTGACATCACAGACTGAATAGAATAACAGCGATTGCCTCAGGAGCGTGCAGGTACTGGGAACTCCTCCGGATGCCTGATCTGATATGTTCAGCGGCGCGCTTCAGCCAGGGGTGGGAGCTCGGGAGAGCAGAGTGCTCTCTCTGCCTACAAAGAACGTCCTGACGTTCAACATCAGGCGTTCTTAACCCCTATGTGCAGGGCACCCGGACACTGACTCACTGATGCTTGCGCGAGCGCATGCACCTGTAAAGCCGCCATGCCCAAAGATTTAAAGGGCCGGTGGCAGGAAAAACAGGTGGCCTCATCATGATAGGTGTGCGCCCCTGCTTTTGGGGGGGCAGCTGCCCCCCCTGCCCCATGGTGGGTACGCCCATGAATGTGACGTAGTCCTGAAATTTCCTAAACTCCAATGAAACAAGCAAATCTACTGTCCTTGTTTAAGGGCTTGTTCAGATGAGAGTATTATACTGACGTGCTGTCCAAGGAAAAATCAGACAGTGCACTGATCAATCTAATTTAATAGGGCTGTTCAGATGACCGAGTGTCCGTATGAAAAAAAATCTCAGCATGCATTGTTATGTTCCATATATCGGATGATACTCGCCCATTCAAATATATGGGTGGCCCAAAAATATTGGATCGCATATGGGTCGGCCACATATCCTCTGATTTTTATGATTACTTTTCATTTTATTGATCTAGGAATCCAAATTTGATCAGGTACATTTTAAAATATTGATGTATAAATATGGATGTCATACGGACATAAAAAACAGACACATGGATGTAAATGGATAACAATATGGATGGAAATTGTCTGAGTTTTCTGTATTAAAACTTGATGATTTCTCATACACTCAACCTAATGTGAATGAACAAAAAAGTGCTCACCTGCTTCTGGTCTGAGTGGTTTTTCTTTTCAGCGTTAGCACCTCTACCAATCTTGTGCCAGATGTCTAGATGTATGAATTGGTACTGTTGCCAACGAAGACTATGAAAATGCGTTTAAGAGGTATTAAAGAGCTATTGGCATAGTGGTAAGTGATGATGGCAAATCATTGAGAAACACCATTACTGTGTAAAAACAATAAAAATATTTATTTTAATCCGCACATTTACCACCACCTGGTTGTTTCTTCACTCTGCCATCTTCAGTGTTGCTGATTCCTGTAGTACGCCAAGAAGATGAGTCAGCAAAGTCCCCGAACCTCCTCTAACAAATGCTTTGAGTTGCAAACACAATTGGACGTATTGTAGAGCCACGCCAACTTTTAAAATCAATAACCCGGTGAATAACCCTGAAATGTATAGACTTGGTGACATGTTCACATAAATAATATGAATTATTATTGCATGATGCTAGATATATATTGTTTAATTGTCTCTTAAGAACATTTTTTTTATATTTCTACCAAGTTACTTTTTACACTTCGGTCATCTTATTCTTTACAAATGATGCTCTGTGTCCGACGGGTCATATATAGAGATTAGACATTCAGTGTCTTCCAGAGAATGAATGCAGCCAGGGCGCCGACATCGGCAGTGGAATACAAGCCGAGTGTTTAATCCCATTGCTTCTAGAGCTGTATATTGTTTCAGCATTTCTCTGGCTATTTCCTATTGGTGTTGTGTATAAAAGTTCTCTGGGAATTATTTAATGGTTCTTTTAATGTAAACAGTCCACACGATGGTTTCGTTTCCCAGAAAGAACTCTTTGGCAGTGTCTTTGTGCAGACGAATATTCTGCTGAATCCCTTGAGTATTAAAAGAGCTTTCCCTAAATGTTAGTGGATTTATTTTTTGCAAACTGTAAAAATGTTAATAAATGGTCAATTACTATCAGCACAATAAAACGGATACCAAACACTAAGGGCATCTATAGCATTGTGCATAAAGGGCCTCACTGTAAAATAACATCCCCTTCCTTCCTTTTATAGGTAAGAGCTGCACTTGACTATTTGCTTCCTACATTGGAAATATAATTGCCTTCAATCCACATAATTATTTTTGGCTTATTGGATCCCAAATTTAGCTGTGATTTCTCTATTGCTCTAAATTTTACAGTACTTACAGTACATCTGCAGTTCTGCATATTCTAGAAAAAACAGGAAGAAGGGAAGCCAACACCAATAAAACCCTTACCAATAGCGTTATTCTAGAATTAACTCTCCTGGACGTTATAGCATAGATCAAGAGCTGGACAGGGACTAAAATTCTTCATTGGAATTCTTTCTCTGAAATGCATAGGGTGCATAACACTAAAACTGCTCCAGTGGTACCAAAGCCTGAATTCCATGCTGCCAGGACCAGTATTTGAATAAGCGGTTACATCTATATCCTCTGTATCCATTTCTGCAATGGACTGCTAGTCCATTCTACTGTCCTGACCTGTGAGGTCAACTGCCATGGTACTGGGAACAGTCCTGGAGTAGCACCTGGCATCCACCAGGGCTCAAGTCTAACTTCGCCATCAGGGGCACTAGTGAAAACTCAGGTCAGGTGTGCGCTTAGTTACGCCTCTCCAGGCTCTCCCGGGTTTGTTGTGCAATGGGTCTACGATCCACAAGTGTGACAGGTGCCTTGACTGTGTGCAAGGCATCATGAAATCTGAAGATTGCCAAAGAATTTTGAGTCGCAATGTAGTGCTCAGTGTCAGAAAACTGGGTTTGTGTCCTAGGTCATGGGTCTTCCAGCAGGACAATGACCTCAAACATATTTCAAGAACCACACCATGCCTGTGGAGAGATCTCAAAATTGCTGTTGAGAGAAGGTACCCTTCAAATATGAGAAATCTGGAGCAGTTGGAAAAAGGAAAGTGGTCCAAAATGCCAATTGAGAGGTGAAAGAAGTTTGTTCATGGTTATAGGAAGCGATTGAATTTTTGGGGTTCTGTGTGAAATTATGTCCAATTTGTATTACAAAACATGTGTAATTGCAATAATTTTCTGGGAAAAAGACTTCATTTCCTGGAACAATTTCAAGGGTTCCAACACTTTCGGCCATGACTGTTTATATATATACTGTACAGTGGGTATGGAAAGTATTCAGACCCCTTTACATTTTTCACTCTTTGTTTCATTGCAGCCATTTGGTAAATTCAAAAAGTTCATTTTTTTCTCATTAATGTACACTCTGCACCGCATCTTGACTGAAAAAAAAACAGAAATGTAGACATTTTTGAAAATTTATTAAAAAAGAAAAACTGAAAGATCACATGGTCATAATTATTCAGACCCTTTGCTCAAACACTCATATTTAACTCACATGCTGTCCTTTTCCTTGTGATCCTCCTTGAGATACTTCTACTCCTTCATTGGAGTCCAGCAGTGTTTAATTAAACTGATAGGACTTGATTTGTAAAGGCACACACCTGTCTATATAAGACCTCACAACTCACAGTGCATGTCAGACCAAATGAGAATCATGAGGTCAATGGAACTGGCCAAGGTGCTCAGAGACAGAATTGTGGCAAGGCACAAATCTGGCCAAGATTACAAAAGAATTTCTGCAGTACTCAAGGTTCCTAAGAGCACAGTAGCCTCCATAATCCTTAAACCACCAGAATTCTTCCTATACCTGGCCGTTCAGCCAAACTGACCAATTGTGGGAGCTTTGGTGAGAGAGGTAAAGAAGAACCCCAAGATCACTGTGGCTTAGCTCCACAGATGTAGTATGGAGATGGGAGAAAGGTCCACTAAGTCAATTATCACTGCAGACCCCCACCAGTCGGGCCTTTATGGCAGAGTGGCCCGACGGAAGCCTCTCCTCAGTGCCAGACATATGAAAGCCCGCATAGCGTTTGCTAATAAAACCACACTCCCAGACTATGAGAAATAAGATTCTCTGGCCTGATGAGATGAAGGTAGAACTTTTTGGTGATAATTCTAAGTGGTATGTGTTCAGAAAACCAGGCACTGCTTATCACCTGCCCAATACAATACCAACAGTGAAACATGGTGGTGGCAGCATCATGCTATGGGGTGTTTTTCAGGTGCACGGACAGTACGACTGGTTGCTATTGAAGGAAACATAAATGCAGTCAAGTACAGAGATATCCTGGATGAAAACCTCTTCCAGAGTGCTCTGGACCTCAGACTTGGCTGAAGGTTCACCTTCCAACAAGACAATGACCCTAAGTACACAGCTAAAATAACAAAGGAGTGGCTTCAGACCAACTCTGTGACCATTCTTGACTGGCCCAGCCAGAGCCCTGACCTAAACTCAATTGAGCATCTCTGGAGAACCTGGAAATGGCTGTCCACCAATGTTCACCATCCAACCTGACGGAACTAGAGAGGATCTGCAAGGAAGAATGGCAGAGGTTCCCCAAATCCAGGTGTGAAAAACTTGTTGCATCATTCCCAAGAAGACTCATGCCGGTACTTGCTCAAAAGGGTGCTTCTACTCAATACTGAGCAAAGGGAATGAATACTTATGAAGATGTGATATTTCAGTTTTTCTTTTTTAATAAATTTGCTAAAATTTCTACATTTCTGTTTTTCTTCAGTCAATTTGAGGTGCAGAGTGAACATTAATGAGCAAAAATGAACTTTTTTGAATTTACCACACTTAGAATACTGTGTACAGTTCTGGTCTCCGGTGTATAAGAAAGACATAGCTGAACTGGAGCGGGTGCAGAGAAGAGCGACCAAGGTTATTAGGGAACAGGGGGGTCTGCAATACCAAGACAGGTTATTACACTTGGGGTTATTTAGTTTGGAAAATCGAAGGCTTAGGGGTGATCTTATTACAATGCATAAATACATGCGGGGACAATACAAAGACCTTTCTAATGATCATTTTACTCTTAGACCTGTGACGGGGACAAGGGGGCATCCTCTATGTCTGGAGGAAAGAAGGTTTAAGCATACTCACAGACGCAGATTCTTTACTGTAAGAGCAGTGAGACTATGGAACTCTCTGCCATATGATGTTGTAATGAGTGATTCCCTACTAAAATTTAAGAAGGGACTGGATGCCTTTCTTGAAAAGTATATTACAGGGTATATACACTAGCTTCCTTAATATTGCGTTGATTCAGGGAGCTAGTCTGATTGCCGTATGTGGAGTCGGGAAGGAATTTTTTTCCCTAATGTGAAGCTTACTGTTTGCCACATGGTTTTTTTGCCTTCCTCTGGATCAACATGTTAAGGCAAGTTAGGATAGGATATGGGTTGAACTAGATGGACTTAAAGTCTTCCATCAACCTTAATAACTATGTTACCAAATGGCTGCAGTGAAACAAAGAGTGAAAAATTTAAGGGGGTCTGAATACTTTCTGTACCCACTGTATATATTGAGATGCAGTAATCCCTGTGACAGCTAGGGGGCACTGTATGGGAAATGCATGCAGGCGTTCCTTCATTGTAATAGGGAAAATGGTGACAGGCAGGGTTGTGAATGGCCGATATGTATCACAAGTGTGGGTGCCTTGTGATGGAAGCTGGAACATGTGTTGATCAGCAGAGGTACTACTGAAAGTTTGCTGCAGTGTATCAGGGAAAGCTTCCAGGTGACTTGGTGAGATGGGTGGAACCAGTCACCTATAAACCCACCTAGGGGCTTGTGTTTGAACGCCCAGGATAAAGCCTGTGTGTTTTTGTGGCTGTGTGAAAGAACTTTAGTGAGGTCTTAACTGTTATGAATGGGTCACCGAGGAGAAAAAAAACAAAACAAAGCTAAGTCACAGAAAACCAGAGAGGTTGGTAACTATGCAGATTGCAGATCCCTGATCCTAACCATACAACTAGCAGCAGCCGTGGAGCGTACCTACGATGGTCCTAGACGCTTCGTCACAGCCGGAGAACTAAATAAGCCTGAAGCAAGAAAAGGGGAAAACTAACTGCCCCAGAGCAGACCCCAAAGGAAAGCCAGCCCCCACACATGTATTGATGGTGAAACAAGATGAAAGCACAAACACAGGCAAGAAAATAGACTGAGCAAATGATGGAAAGACACTGTCTGCAATCTGCAAAAAACCCTACAAGAATAAAGTCCAATCGTCATCCTCATTATCAGGTGGCAGATCACTACTGATTAAATCAGCCTCACTACCTCCAGTTACCACCAGAGGAAGCCTGGAAGGAGAACTCACAACTGGTGGACCGGAAAATGAACTCACAACACATAACCATGTGATCCATACCTCACCTTTGGGTGTGGTTATGGACCAGATAAGGTGCCTAAGGTCTGGTCACATGGGGAGAGAGTGTGAATGGTTCAGGGTGGAAGGTCCTGGAGGGTCTAGGTGTTGGAAGGTGTGCTGCCTTCCTTAATAGCACCTGCTGCGACCTTGGACCTGATGAGGCCGGTGTGTTGGGAGTCTCTGGAAGTAGGGACGGATCCCTGAATAGCACCCGCTGAAGCGTGAGTGTTGGACGGTCTCAGGAGGGGACAGACGTCCTGATTAGCACCCGCTGAGGCCCTGGACCTGGTGAGGCCGGTGTGTTGGAAGACCCAGGGAGTAGGGTCGGATCCCTGAATAGCACCTGGACAGGCCGCATGTGTGAGCAGAGTCTGTGATGGCCTGCGTTTGGGGAAACCACTGTCCGGCTGTGGTTCTGGAGCCATGAGGCGGCCTAGTGAATAAGGCACTGTCCGGAACGGTGAGCCCAGTGCGACCGCTTCCCCGAAAGAAAGGACTGACCAAGAGTCGGCGTCTGGAGCAGGAGCTCCTCAGAGGTAACAGGGGGAAATAACTGTGTTGAGGCTATAGAGCCTGTTACTGGACATGGCACTGCCTGTGTGGCCTCAGAACTGAGAGAGCGGAGCTCTAATGTAAACACTGATCTATCTGATACAAGACTGTTTTCTTTGTGTTGCCATACATGGTTTATGCCGTTCAATAAACCACATAGACTGTTTAACGGAAAGTGTTCCTGTGTGACGTGAATGCGCTGCCAATTGAGTGTCCCCCAATACACTCGGTGAGCGCTGCCTTACAAGATATAGGCTTGTGCAAAACCTTCTGTCTCTTTATGTAATTACAGAAAGATCCGTTGATGTGCAGATTAGTGCTCTGAGCATGCATCACTTCCAGGACTCCTTGTTCTTTATGCTGGTGATAGTTCTTAATAACATTGGCTGTTTGTTTAGGGTAGTTGTCCTCTTGCAGATGAAATTTGGAGCCAACCAGATGCCTGCCTAAAGGTATTGCATGATTGATAAGTATCTGCTTGTATTTCTCAGCATTGAGGACGTCATTAATCTGGACCAAATTTTCCACTTTTGTTGAAATGTAGCTCCAAATTTGCAAAGAACCTCTCCCATGCTCCATTGTTGCCTGCAGACACTCATTATTGTACTGCTCTCCAGCTCTTCAACAAACAGACTGCCTTCTGTTACAGACAAATTTTTCACATTTTGACTACTTTTCTGCTCTCTACTTCCTATGTTTTTGTGCACAATTGACCAACTTGGCCTTGTTTTCATGTCAAAGGTTTGATTCACTTCTGTCCAGACTCCTCAAAATAGTAGATGATTGTGGCTGGGTCCTGGTTGCAGACAGTTATGAACTGATGGCACTGCTGGACATCTTCAGATTTGAAAAAACAGACAAATGGAATTGAAGTGCAAAATGAATCTGTAGCATTACTGATGCAAAAGGATTCAAATGATTATTATGGGCTCTGTCTGGGTTCCATTTGTGTCAGATTTTAGAACAGAAAAAGAACCATTCGGTGATGGCTCCTAGCAAGCAGGGAGGGGGTTTTCATGATATATCTTATAGGTACAGGTGTTGTCCACAGTTATATTTTTTTTGTCGTTTGCTTATTTATCGCTGCACTGAATCTTGCTCAGTCTATAGAGCTAAGCTATGCTTAGTACACAAATAGCCTCCTCTTCCAGCTTCCAGCCTAGGTAATACACATGACAACCAAACATTACATACAGCTGTTTTTCCTTGCAAGTCAGTGTGTGAAACTCTCATATTGAATGAACCCTTAGTGAAAGGCCCAAGGTTTACTACTTTAGAGAGTCATATAGTTCTCAGCATAAATGAGTACACCCAAACAAATTTGTCAAGAAACCTTTACTAGCACCATACTACAAAATACTCCCACAAATGGGCCATTAATTGCAAACAAAAGTTATTTTCTACAACCAAAAAAGTAATTTTCCTAACAAATTTATTTAAGGCCATTAAAAATTAGTACACCCCAATGAACGTCTTAGGAGCAAAACTAAAGAATAGATTACAAAATTCTAATTAACAAGAATTCAACCATAGGTACAGTAAGTATATTTCTTCATTGAACAGGTGTCCAGCAGAAAGTTGACTATAAAAAGGCATTATTTGACGTAGGCTTTGTGGACGCGCTGCAGAATCTGCAGCAGATTAATCCGCGCGGATTTTGCAAAATCCGCAGATAAATCCGTAGGTCAAAAGACCTGTGGTTTATCATCTCCACAATGGAGGAGATGGTAAACCGCTGCGGAATCCGCAGAAAGAATGGACATGCAATTCTGTCTGCGGATTTGAACCCGCAGCAAAATCCACGCGGAAAATTCCGCAGCGTCTGCGGTTTTTAATTCCCATAGGGAATAATGGTACTGTAGCTGCGGATCCGCAGGGCCAAATCCGCTGCGGATCCGCAGCAGAATCCACAGCGTGTACACACAGCCTAAGAAAACCCTTTCTCTTTTCATGCTGTCAGCAATGGAACCTCATGGAAGAGAAATGTCACAAGAATGGAGAAAGAAAATAATTCCTTTACACAAAAGAGGAGAAGGCTACAAGAAAATCAGCAAATCTTTACTTATGAGTCAGAATACTGTAGCAAAATTAATAAAAAGTAACAAAGATGGAACTTCACACCTCTCACAAAAACATACAGGTCGACCATAGAAGTTAACACCTAAGCAGTAGCGTCTTTTGATGAGAAGGGTTGAGGAAAACCAACATGAAAGTTCACTGCAGTTAGCTAAAGAAGTAGAAAATCAAAACAGATCGAGTGTTTCCTGTGACACAAACTGGAGTACACTGCAGATGAATGGCATGCATGGATATCATCCAGGAAGGATCCCTCACCCAAAACCCATGCACAAAAAGCCTATCTACAATTTGCGAGAGTCCATGTTGAAAATATGAAGACTACCTGGACTCTATACCCTGGAGTCATGAGACCAAGATAAATGTTTTTGGAATTGATGGCTGACAGTGTTGTTATATGGGGCTGCATGAGTGCTTCTGGCGTCGGGAAGCTAAATTTCATTGATGGTATCATGACCTCACAGATGTACTGCTCTGTATTGAAAAATAACATTCTACCATCACTTCATGCCCTTGGAAGTCGTGCACGTTTCCAACATGACAATCATCTAAAATACACATTTAGAGCCACTGTTGCAGTTCTGAAGAAGAACAGGGTGAATGTGAATCAGTGGCCAAGCATGTCCTGGTTTGAACCTAATCGAACATCTACGGGGAATTCTGAAGAGATATGTTGAACATCACTCTCCTTCGTGAGGTCGTTCTTGAAGAAAATGATAGATATTGCATTGTTGCTAACTTGTTAATTCCATGCATAAAAGGTACTGTAGTTAAAAATTATGCGGTCATACGGAATACTACTGATGTGGAGTTTATTCATTTTTACATTAATTTGAGTAAAGCTGATGAGTTTATAATGAAAGTTATGTTATTATCCTTACTTTCATGTTAAGGGTTAAAAAAATGTCCTATGAAACTCAGTATTGTCAACATTTTTGAAACTGTTCCTGTGTTCAGTTAGATATTGATTAAAATCTTACTTTTCAAAGTGGGTTTACTCATTTATGCTGAGTATTGTATATAAGTAGAGTTGAGCGATACCGTCCGATACTTCAAAGTATCGTATCGGATGGTATCGGCCGATCTTTAAAAAAAGTATCGGTATCGCCGATTCCGATACCGGAAGTCCCATTCAAGTCTATGGGACTTCCGGTATCGGAATAAGAAAAACCCTTTCCTGCCCTTGTACAGCCTCTCTGGGGTCTGTACGGGCCTTTCGGGGGGCTGTGCCGGCCTGCCAGGGGGTCTGTGCAGGCTCCGGTGGTCTGTGCCGGCCTGCCGGTGGTCTGTGCAGGCTCCGGGGGGCTGTGCCGGCCTGCCGGGGGGCTGTGCCGGCCTGCCGGGGGGCTGTGCAGGCTCCGGGGGGCTGTGCCGGCCTGCCGGGGGGCAGTGCCGGCCTGCCGGGGGGCTGTGCAGGCTCCGGGGGTCTGTGCAGGCATCGTCCGATGGGACTACAAGTCCCATCGGGCGATGCCTGCTACCATGACAGTGATTGACACATTAGCCAATGATGGGACAGTAGTAGTCCCATCATCCGGCTAATGTGTTAAATGTAAAAAAAAAAAAAAAAAAAAAAAATTACATGCTACATACATACAACATGCATACTACATACATGCTACATTCATACTACATACTACATACATACTACATATATACTACATGCATGCTACATACATACTACATGCTACATACTACATGCATGCTACATACATACTACATGCTACATACTACATATATACTACATGCATGCTACATACATACTACATGCTACATACTACATATATACTACATGCATGCTACATACATACTACATATATACTACATGCATGCTACATACATACTACATGCTACATACATACTACATGCTACATACATACTACATATATACTACATACATACTACATACATGCTACATACATACTGCATGCTACATACATGCTACATACATACTACATACATACTACATGCATGCTACATACATGCTACATACATACCACATACATACTACATGCTACATACATACCACATATATACTACATACATACAATACATTCATACAATACATACATAGACATACAGTACATATAACATAGAGTAACATACTTACCAATACTTGTCACATTGTTCCCCGAAGCCATTGTCTATTCCGGGATAAATATTAACATAACAAACCACAAAAATACTCACCCACGATCCGAAGCAGTCCACGAGTGTGTCCCACGACGATCTTGGGTAGAGAACTGCAGCATCAGATGATGCTGCCGTTCTCTACGGGCTGCAGGAATCCAATGACGGAAGGTAGGTATCCTTCCGCACTGTATTCCTCCGCCACTTAAAAAAAAAAAGTCCCTAGTCTCACTTTATGCCATTGCTGTGTGGGAAATTCCCACACAGCAATGGCATAAAGTGAGACTAGGGACTTTTTTTTTTTAAGTGGCGGAGGAATACAGTGCGGAAGGATACCTACCTTCCGTCATTGGATTCCTGCAGCCCGTAGAGAACGGCAGCATCATCTGATGCTGCAGTTCTCTACCCAAGATCGTCGTGGGACACACTCGTGGACTGCTTCGGATCGTGGGTGAGTATTTTTGTGGTTTGTTATGTTAATATTTATCCCGGAATAGACAATGGCTTCGGGGAACAATGTGACAAGTATTGGTAAGTATGTTACTCTATGTTATATGTACTGTATGTCTATGTATGTATTGTATGAATGTATTGTATGTATGTAGTATATATGTGGTATGTATGTAGCATGTAGTATGTATGTGGTATGTATGTAGCATGCATGTAGTATGTATGTAGCATGCATGTAGTATGTATGTAGCATGCATGTAGTATGTATGTAGCATGTATGTAGCATGCAGCATGTATGTAGTATGTATGTAGTATATATGTAGTATGTATGTAGCATGTAGTATGTATGTAGCATGCATGTAGTATATATGTAGTATGTATGTAGCATGCATGTAGCATGTATGTAGTATGTATGTAGTATGTATGTAGCATGCAGCATGTATGTAGTATATATGTAGTATGTATGTAGCATGCATGTAGTATGTATGTAGTATGTATGTATGTAGCATGCAGTATGTATGTAGCATGTATGTAGTATGTATGTAGTATATATGTAGTATGTATGTAGCATGCATGTAGTATGTATGTAGTATGTATGTAGCATGCATGTAGTATGTATGTAGCATGTATGTAGCATGCAGTATGTATGTAGCATGTATGTAGTATGTATGTAGTATATATGTAGTATGTATGTAGCATGCATGTAGTATGTATGTAGTATTTTTTTTTTTTTTTTTTTAACATTTAACACATTAGCCGGATGATGGGACTACTACTGTCCCATCATTGGCTAATGTGTCAATCACTGTCATGGTAGCAGGCATCGCCCGATGGGACTTGTAGTCCCATCGGACGATGCTTGCACAGACCCCCGGACATCAGCACAGCCCCCCGGCAGGCCGGCACAGCCCCCCGGCAGGCCGGTACAGACCCCCACAGGGTGCACAGACCACCGGCAGGCCGGCACAGCCCCCCGGCAGTCCGGTACAGACCCCGGGCAGTCCACACAGCCCCCCGGCAGGCCGGCACAGCCCCCCGGCAGGCCGGCAGAGACCCCCGGAAGGCCCGAAATGACGGCGCATCATGATGCGCACACACCGCGCATCATGATGACGTCAGGCCGTCAATCAACTGAACTTCCGATTCCGATGCCGAATTCCGATATTGAAAAAATATCGGAAGTCGGTATCGGAATTCCGATACAGCAAGTATCGGCCGATACCCGATACTTGCGGTATCGGAATGCTCAACACTATATATAAGCATAAAGCCGAATAGAACTGCCCATAACAATGTATGGCGTTAGACTGAGCTGTAGGATCAATTCTTTTTATTCTCTTCAGAAGCCATTCATTTCCATTTTCCACTAAATGGACAATATATAACCTGTGACTGAGACAGCAGTGGTTACTGATATATGGTCCAAACTGATGCATAAAGTTTGCTCCTCAGAGAGCATCTTGCTGTGAAGTGACAAGATACTGTGGGCACCTACATAATCCCTTGTTCTAGAGGCACCCTAGTCAATCCCTGTCCCCGAAATAACCCCAAATGGTGGAGACACCTGGGTCTTGTACCTAGCTACTCAGAGAGGTGAGTGGCCGAAGTGTATAGGAAAACACTAACCAGACAGCCAGGAGTTAAGAGATAGAGATAAATGAAACAAACAAATACACTCACAAAACAGTGGCGTGCGATAAAGCGGAGCTATAAGAAGGGGAAATCAAATGTGAGGAAAAGGATAAACAGGCAAACCAACAGCAGCAATCTCCAGAAAAACTCTCCAACCACCATCTCCAAACAATGAATTTTCACCTTCAACACCAAACCAGGAAGTAAAACTAACCCTGTCAACTCCCAAGTGCCAGTAGCTAGCAAATATAGCAGAGGGGAGTGTCCAACACTGAACAGCTGAGACAATTCAGGATGGAGAGCTCCAGGACATCAACTGAACTGATTAACCCTTGCCATGACACCAAGGAACACCTGAGGTGTTTAATAGGATAGTTAAGCAGTTCTAGTAAGTGCAGGAGTTTGTGTAACCAGACTCAACGATTTTCTGTCCCCTCTCTGTCGCATTATCCCCATGACCCTTGTATAACTAATATAAACTTCAGAAAAGAAACAAGATTCTTTAAATTCATTGTCACTTCATCTCTGCCATGTTTGTAGACCATTAATAATAATGTACACGAGTCAGCAGGCAAAAAACGGCAAGAAACCCAAGATCAGCTATGAAAAGAAGGAAAACTGGACAACTTTAAAGCACAAGTGAGCATGAAATGGGATGCTTGACCTATAGTAAAAAGGCCAGAACTGAAAGAGATCTTTTATTAAATAGAGATTGGTCATGGCAAATGAATGAAATTTATGAGACAGGAGCAAGATGAAAGGCCTCCCTGATATATTGTGTAGTTAATAGAATCCAGATTTGAAAATGTGCAAAACACATGAACATTACATATGTGAGCAAATAACAAATTATAACATTATTTCATAGGTTTAAAGATAAAGATCACAAGAAATTGACCGCCGTGATTGTTGATTTTATTTATTTTACCTAAATTGGTGCTTAATTTCTTAACTTGACACTTGTCAGAATGTAGCATATACTGAATTAGGCAACACTAGTACTGTCAGTTTTTCAAGGTCATGTATTGGAAGCAGGAAAATAGTCAAATATAAAGATCTATGACAGAAGCAATTGTGTTGGCTAGAGCTAAACTACAGGGTCAGACTGAGGGATCTCCAAAATGGCAAGTCTTGTGGAGTGCTAATTGCTGTACTTTGGAAATGAAAATTAGCCCATCTGGTCCAAAGAGCTGCTGTATCACAAATTTCAGGAAGTGCATGCTTTCGAAAGAATCACTATGATGAAATGTCTCAGAACATTACAATGCATCACAGTTTGCACATATGGGGCTGTGTAGCCACAGACTGGTGGGATTTCCCATGCTGACCTATGTCTACTGTCAAAAGCATCTACAATGAGCAAAGGTGCATCAGAACTGAACCATGGGCAAATATCAGAAGGTACCCTGGTCTACTGAAAAATGTTTTTTTTTTACTTCATATTGGCAGCTGGGTAGTGTGATGTTGTCACATCTCCTGTTGTTTGTGGGCTGTTGCCCTTGTTTGCATTCTTTGCCTAGTAACAGTGATGTAGGGGAGAGGAGGAGTCGGGGGAGGGACGTAGAGAGGAAGGAGGAAGTAAGCAAAAAAGAAAAAGCACGGCCTGGCAGCCAAGCACCAGCACATCAGCGTACGTCTCTGAATTCTTTATCGCCGACATCATGACACTACAACTGGCGACGAGGAAGCGTTCATTCATCAGCCACAGGTATTTCAGTCCCACGAACAGTCTACAAGGCTATCAGCACTCACTATGGCTTGTCTACCCGCATTTCCTGCTTTTGATGTGCATCAGTCCCAAGCAAACCTGGCAGTATCTTGGGATAAATGGCTAAAGCGATTCGAGATATTTCTGCAAGCCATGAATGTCTCTGATGATACCCGGAAAAAAGCCATGCTGTTACACTACGCAGGGGAGCTGGTTTACGATATATTCACTACTCTGCCGAATACAGGGGAGGACAAGGACTATGAGCTCAGCAAAGCTGCGTTAAGCAAGCACTTCTCCCCTCACAGAAATCCGGCATTTGAAATTTTTAAGTTCAGGCAGTCAAAGCAGTCGCCAACAGAAAGCATGGCTGAGTATCATGTCCGGCTACGACACCTTGCAGCGCACTGTGAATTTGCGGAAGTAGACAAAGAAATCCAAATGCAGATCGTACAAGGATGTATTTCCTCCAAGTTAAGGAGACAAGCACTCAGAGACCCCACCATGACGTTAGCGAAGTTGCTAGATACAGCGCGTATAAATGATGCTGCAGACAAACAAGCTAAACTGATAGAGAACATCGAGCATGAGCCAGACGCGACATCTTCTATAGCAAAGCTTACACAGAAACCAAATGTGCCTCGCACGCAGGCAGCCACATGTTACAACTGCGGTGGATCGTATCCTCACCAGAATGTCTGCCCAGCAAAGGGAGGAACTTGTCATAATTGCGGAAAGCAAAATCATTTTGCAAAGGTGTGTAGATCCAAGCCACAATCTCCTCATACCACCGCACAACCTAGGCCACCAAAGATCCAAACACTGCAGATTAATGACGAGTCCCACAGCACCTATTTATTCTCCGTGACGGAAGAGGGATCTAATACTGTGCACGCAGTTACTAATCCAAAACGAGTAATCCTAGTGAATGGCAATCCAATAGAAGCCCTGGTAGACATGGGGGCATCAGTCAACGTCATCAGTCATACTGTCTACAACCAGCTCCTAAACAAACCTACTCTACAAAGTACTAATATAAAGATTTTTCCTTATGGCTCAGCAGCTGCACTGCCCCTGTGCGGAAAATTTCAGTCAGAAGTTGCAGCTGAAGGAAAGTCCATCACTGACACCTTTTATGTGGTAGAATGCTCTGAGGACACACTTCTCAGCTGTACCAGTGCAATATCTCTGGGCCTTGTGAACCTGTCAACAGCATTACAGGTCCTTCGGCCCACCACATTATGCAGAAGTACCCAAATCTCTTTAAAGGCCTAGGTAAGCTAAAGGATGTTCAAATAAAATTGCATATAGATCCGTCAGTACAGCCCTCTATTCAGCCCCACAGGCGCATTCCATTTCATGTCCGCAAGCTTGTGGAGCAAGAACTGCAAGACCTGGAGGCGTCCGATGTCGTCGAACGCGTTGAAGGCCCGACCCCCTGGGTTTCACCAATCGTTGTTGCACCTAAACCGAAGCAGCCAGGTAAAATCCGACTATGTGTGGATATGCGCCACGCCAATTGGGCGATCCAAAGAGAAAGGCACATCACGCCCACTATTGATGACATTCTCGCAGACCTGAATGGTGCGAAGGTATTTTCAAAAATTGACCTAAACTCGGGCTATCATCAACTTGAATTGCATCCAGACTCCAGGTACATTACAACTTTTAGCTCGCATGTGGGCCTGCGCAGATTTAAGAGATTGAACTTTGGCATCTCATCGGCCGCAGAAATTTTTCAGAATATCGTCAGCCAGGTTCTGTCTGGCATTGCAGGAGTCCTCAACGTCAGTGATGATATTCTCATTTATGGCACAACCCCAAGAGGAACATGACAATCGCCTAGAACAAGTGTTTCAAAGACTCCAAGCCTGCAATCTCACTGTCAATCCGTCAAAATGTGAATTTAACCAAAAATCATTAACTTTTTTTGGATACATCTTTTCTGAACAAGGAGTTTCAGCTGACCCACAGAAAGTGGCTGCCATAAAATCGGCTAGCCCACCGCAAAATGTGTCAGATGTTCGCAGCTTCCTAGGACTGGTCACATACTGTGGGCGATTTATACCTGACCTAGTCACTGTTTCTGAACCTCTGCGAAAGCTCACAAAGAAAGACTCTCCGTGGACATGGGGTACTGAGCAGCAAGCAGCTTTTGACGCATTGAAAACCAACCTAACCAGCGACACTGTCATGGCCTATTTTGACCCGTCAAAACCCACACAGCTACTGGTGGATGCTAGTCCAGTAGGCCTAGGGGCAATTCTCACACAAGTGTCTAGCGCAGGCGACATATCCACAATCTCCTATGCCAGCAAGACACTAACGGATACAGAGCAGCGATATTCACAAACTGAGAGAGAAGCCCTGGCAGTTGTGTGGGGGTGCCTTCATTTCCATTTATACCTTTTTGGACATCAATTCACAGTGATAACTGACCACAAGCCACTCGTTCCAATTTTCAATAAGCCCTCGTCAAAGCCTCCCCCGCGTCTTGAACGCTGGTTGCTCCGCTTACAGAACTATCATCTCCAGTTGAGATACGAGGCGGGAGTTGGAAATCCCGCAGACTATTTCTCGAGACACCCAGCACCACAGCCCACCACAGACGACATCCCCGCGACGATTCTGGCGGAGGAGCATGTCAACTTTGTCGTCGCCCATTCGGTACCGAAAGCTATGACCATACAGGAAATTAAGCAAGCGCTGGATGCCGATCACCAACTTCAATTTGTGATAGAGACGGTTCGGTCCAAGAGCTGGAGCAGTTTTCTCGCTGAGGCCCGCCTTCACCCTCCTGATCAGGCTGGGTACCTGGAGGTTTTCTTTAACGCGAGACATTCACTATCAGTATCTGACTCAAATATGCTCTTAAGAGATACCTCAGAAACTTCAGAGCAGGGTACTGGATCTGGCGCATGAAGCTCATCAAGGGGTCGTGAAAACGAAGCAGCTACTTCGGGAGAAAGTGTGGTTTCCCGGACTTGACAAAAAGGTAGAGGCACTCGTTGAAACATGCATACCGTGCCAAGCCACTACAGTTGCCCATAGACGTGCACCATTACAAATGACACCCCTGCCAGCCGGCCCATGGATAGCTGTTAGCATCGATTTCTGCATTCTACCAGATAGCTCCTATCTGCTGGCGATCATGGATGACTTTTCAAGGTTTCCAGTCACCGAACATGTTTCTACAACCTCGGCCAAGGCTGTTTTACCAAAATTAGACAAGATCTTCTCGGCATATGGCATACCTGAGATCGTGAAATCTGACAATGGACCGCCTTTTAATAGCACAGACTTTCAGTCCTTCGCAACCTACCTGGGTTTCACACACCGGAAAATAACTCCTTGCTGGCCTCAGGCCAACGGAGAAGTCGAACGATTCATGCAATCGCTCAACAAGACCCTAAGGATTGCTACCATGGAGCACAGGGACTTACAGCAAGAGTTGAACGCATTCCTCAGACAGTACAGGGCTACACCCCACTCTACAACGGGAATACCACCTGCAACGGCACTGTTCAACAGGCCCTTACGGGTCAAACTTCCAAGCATTCCAGCAATCTCCGTCCAGACCCCGATTTCTATTAATGACTCCATATCAAAGGAAAAGATGAAACGGTACGCAGATAAGCGCAACCATCGAGGCAGACAGCCAGCAATACAGGTGGGCGATTGGGTCCTGGCACAAAGGTTAAAAGCGACTAGCAAGTTTGCGTCACCGTACTATCCGGAACCCTTTCAAGTTATAGACGTTAAGGGCACCATGGTTACTGCCCGGAATCAAAGTCGTCAGGTCACACGAAATGTGTCCCACTTTAAAAAACTCTGGGGCCACGTCCCAAAAACCACGCCTATTGAGGAAGCAGAGAGCGACGACTTCCTGCCAGAGACTGGAGATGCCGTAAGCCTAACAGGGGATGACTCTGGGGATACTCAGGGCTCATCTGGTGATGGGCTGTCTCACCGCTATCTGACTAGGACCTATCGAAGACCACCTGCCCACCTTACAGACTATGTTCTGCAGTGAGACTTAATGTTTGAACGACAATATTCTTCAAATGTTTCAGTTTTTTTCGTTGGGAGAAAAGAAGAGGTGTGATGTTGTCACATCTCCTGTTGTTTGTGGGCTGTTGCCCTTGTTTGCATTCTTTGCCTAGTAACAGTGATGTAGGGGAGATGAGGAGTCAGGGGAGGGACGTAGAGAGGAAGGAGGAAGTAAGCAAAAAAGAAAAAGCACGGCCTGGCAGCCAAGCACCAGCACATCAGCGTACGTCTCTGAATTCTTTATCGCCGACATCACGACACTACAGGTAGATTGTTTACCTAGGAAAGAGATGGTACCATGAAGTACTATATGAAAAATTAAGCCAGTCTAGACAGTTTTGTTAGCTGAGTAATTTTCTGGGAATTCTTGGGCATTGACATTCATGTGGATGTTATTTTGACACATATTGTCATGATCCAGTCTGAGTTTTGAGTCCTGTCTGCCCCTTTCCTGGACTGATCATGGCAATGGTTAACTTTGTCTGACCTCGTTTTGGGTTCAGGTCTCCTATGTTTTCCTGCTGCATCCTGCAGGAGATATCAGTTATATTTTCTGCCTACGGCATCTGACTCTGGTAGTACCCTGATTTGTCCTGCTGTGCTTTCTGACCTTGCCCGTGTCTCCCTCTCTGCTAATCCCATCTTAGTGTTTCCTGATTACTTTTGGATTTCCTGGTGTTTGGCTTGGTTTTGCCTCTGACTTGCCTTTGCCTCTTGTCCCTGGTACTTCTGCCTTTTGTCTGGTATTGACCCTTTGGCTCTTCGCTGACTCTGTGCTTGCTTTTTCGCTAGGTACTGCATGATGGTCTAGGTTTTGACTCGGCTTGATTGACTATTCTGGTGCCACCTGGTGGTGGCTTCACTGCAGCACTGCAGGTCTTCTCTTGCAGACTTATTACTATCCTTCCACTCTTTTGCCATCTAGTGAAGGTTTCAGTTACCTGCATAGCTGCAGCGTGACACATATCACCAACTATAACATAAGCAGACCAAGTATTTCCTAAAGGCAGTAGCAACATCTTTCAACAAGATAATTGTTAGGGCTCACCTTGTGGTGTCCATCCTCTAAGCCCAAATCCAGATGGGCACATGAATTACAGGTGTTGATGCAGCAGTAGGATGGCATGTACGGAGTGAGGACTTGAAGCGCTGGAGGCTGCAGGCAGACAGGACACAGAAAAGCCCAAGAAAATTCAGGCAGAGGAAGGCGAGGAGCAGTTAGTGCAGCAAAGAAAAACAGAACCAAGAGTCTCAAGACAAAGACCTAGGTGTGTGTCTTAGGCTGGTTTCACACTTGCGTTTTTTTTCGCGGTATTTTAGCGCTAAAAAACGCATGCTTTTTTTCCCTATACTTTGCATGGGATGCGCTTATGTGCGCATACACATGCGTTTGTATGCGTTTTTCCGCGCATGCGTTTTTTTGCGGTATGCGCTCGGGCGCACAAAATGCATCCTGTTGCATTTTTTGGGCGTCCGACTTGCCTCAAAAAAACGCATGCGCACGCAATGCGTTTTTTTACAGCAAGACACCCATTATAAGTCTATGGGTGCGCATATGTGCGCATTGGCATGCTTATGTATGCGTTTTTTTGCGCATGCGTTTTTTTTTTTTACCATTAGTTGGACAATGGAATTTAGGGGTTTGGGTTAGAGTTAGGGTTAGTTAAGGGGGTTTAGGGCTAGGGTTAGGGTTAGCTAGGGTTTAGGGTTAGGGTTAGGGTTAGGGTTAGTATGGTTTGGTTAAGGGTTAGGGTTAGGGTCAGAGTTAGGGTTAGGGTTAGTATGGTTTGGTTAAGGGTTAGGGTTAGGGTCAGGGTTAGGGTTAGGGTTAGGGTCAGGGTTAGGGTTAGGGTTAGGGTCAGGGTTAGGGTTAGGGTTAGGGTCAGGGTTAGGGTTAGGGTCAGGGTTAGGGTTAGGGTTAGTAAAGTCATGGTTTGGGTTAGTGTGAGGGGCCACCTAATGTTGGAAAAAAACGCAAACGCAGTAAAAACGCACTAAAAACGCATACAAATGCATAAAAACGCTGCGTTTTTTTCATGCATGCTCATAAAAATGCTTGAAAAAAACGCAGCATTTGTATGCGTTTGTATGCGTTTTTTCAATGCGTTTTTTTGCGGGAAAAACGCGCTGCAAAAAAAAGCAAGTGTGAAATTAGCCTTAGTGGGCCTTATATAGAGCTACACAGATGATGACGTGGGAGCATGCTGGGCCACTTGTAAAATCCGGCGTGGAGCATAGAAGAGAGCAACGGCCATATGGGAAGGTGACGAAGTCCTACTGAGGCAGATGCATAACAATACTGCTTCTTCTACACTGCATAAGCTGGTCAAGAATGGTTTAAGTAACACGACAAGGAGTTCAAGGTTGATGACTTTTCTCCAAATTCCCCAGATCTCAATCTAACCAAATATCTGTGGTGGCCCCATGTTGGAACATACAAAACAGTACAGGGCCTGCTGCTAAAGTTGACGTGCTATATACCACAAGGCATTTTCAAAGATCTTGAGGTGCCTTTGCCTTAATTTATTTGGTGACATGAAGGCGACCTCCATAATTTTATGGCTAATTTTTGTAAATGCATTAATTTTGTATGTAAAGAACAGAACCATAGTGAAACGCAAATGCAAAACCACATTTTCTGGTAGCCAGAACCAGCAAATAAACTTGAGGCTATTATAGTTGGGATGTGAGCATTTTAAATGAAATCTGTCACCAAGTTCTTGCTTCAGTTCCAATTCTGAGAACAACATGATGTAAGGGCTGAGATCCTGATTCCAGCAATGTGTCACTTACTGGACTACCTTGTGTAGTTTTATTAAAACCCATCCCTTACCACTGTAACCCAGCATCCACCATTGTAAACTTGTCCTCACCACTGATTGGCAGCTTCCTGCCTATGCGCAGTGTTCTGTGTACACAGAAAGCTTCCAATTAGTGGTGTGGGTGGGGCTATACAAAGAGGAGCAGTTGGAAGAAAACTGGCAGTTCTTGCCAGATTAAACAGTTTTTAGTAAAAAACATGGGGGTCTGCTGCTTTCTGCTAGTGCATTACTGCCAACTTTTACACACGTGGTCAAAATTGTTGGTACTCTTCATTTAATGACAGAAAAACCCACAATGGTGACAGAAATAGCTTGAATCTGACAAAAGTAATAATAAATAAAAAATCTATGAAAATTAACAAATGAATGTCAGACATTGCTTTTCAACCATGCTTCCACAGAATTTAAAAAAAAATAAAACTCGTGAAAATGGTCTGGACAGAAATGATGGTACCCTTAACTTAATAATTTGCTGCACAACCTTTTGAGGCAATCACTGCAATTAAACGATTCCAGTAACTGTCAATGAGACTTCTGCACCTCTCGACAGGTATTTTGGCCCACTCCTGAAGAGCAAACTGCTCCAGCTGTCTCGTGTTTGAAGGTTGCGTTTTCCAGACAGCATGTTTCAGCTCTTTCGAAAGATGCTCAATAGGATTTAGGTCAGGGCTCATAGAAGACCACTTCAGAATAGTCCAATGTTTTCCTCTTAGCCATTCTTGGGTGTTTTTAGCTGTGTGTTTAAGGTCAGTATTCTGTTGCAAGACCCATGATAGTCTTGAGATTTCATTGTACCCTGCACAGATTCTAGACACCCTGTGCCAGATGCAGCAAAGCAGCTCCAGAACATAAAAGAGCCCCCTCCATGTTTCACAGTAGGGACAGTGTTCTTTTCTTGATATGCTTCATTTTTCCATCTGTGACTATAGAGCTGATGTGCCTTGCCCAAAAGTTCTCATCTGTCCATAAGGCATTTTCCCAGAAGCTTTGTGGCTTGTCAACATGTAGTTTGGCAAATTCCAGTCTGGCTTTTTTATGATTTTTTTCAACAATTGTGTCATTTTTGGTCATCTCCCATTAAGTCCACTTTGGCTCATACAACAATGGATTGTGTGATCTCACACTGATGTTCCTTGAGCTTGAAGTTCACCTTTACTCTGTTTAGAAGTTTTTCTGGGCTGTCTTGTTACCATTCGTATTATCCGTCTCTTTGATTTGTCATCAATTTTCCTCTTGGGGCCACATCCAGGGAAGTTGACTACAGTCCCATGGAGCTTAAGTTTCTGAATAATATGTGTAACTGTAGTCACAGGAACATCAAGCTGCTTGGAATTGGTCTTATAACTTTTACCTTTAACATGTTTGTCTATAATTTTCTTTCTAATCTCCTGAGACAACTCTTTCCTTTGCTTCCGCTGGTCTATGTTGAGTGTGATACACACCATGTCACCAAACAGCCCAGTGAGTATCTGTGGCCCTCTATACAATCACTGATTCCAAGATTGTAGACACCTGTGATGCTAATTATTGGACACACCTTGATTTAACATGTCCCTTTTGTCACATTATTTTCAGGGGTACCATCATTTCTATCCAGGCCTATTTCATTAGTTTTATTTTTTTTTTATTCTGTGGAAGCAGGGTTGAAAAGCAATGTCTGACTTTCATTTGGTCATTTTCAAAGATTTTTTAATGATTTATTATTACTTTTGTCAGATTCAAGTTATTTCTGTGACCATTGTGGGTTTTCTGTCAATAAACGAGGGGTACCAACAATTTTGACCACGTGTGTAAAAGTTGGCAGTAATGCAGAAGTTGTAATACAGACAAATTTTACTTCTCACAGTTCCTGCGCCATCTCCACTTATTCCCAACCTGCACAAACTAACTATTTTGCTGCTACCCCCTAATTTTGTAGCTCAAATAATAATGCCCCTTAAATTCCCCCTTCAATAATAGTGTTGATAATGTATGTAAAGCGCTTCGGAATGTGATGGCGCTATAAAAGCATATTAATAATAATAACAACATATCGCTGGAATTGGCGTCTCTGCTCTTATATCATACTGCTCTCAGAATATATAGCCAAAAACCTGGTGATAAATTCTCTTTAATAGTTTTGGTCCACAATGAGCACATATCAGTTTTCCCACCTCTCAAAGTCATTTTATTTCAATTGGTGGTTTTCTAAAATGTCCTAAACACTAGTACATAACTATCAGCAGGGACGTAGAAACAAAATCTGATCAAGAAAAAGAAGTCAAAAGCCTCAATTTGATTATGATATTGGACAATTTCTCCAAACTAAATATTGGTTCACTTAACACAGCAGATCTCGACAAGTGCTTGCCATACAAGCTTTTCCTTGGCTTTTTATATCATTTAGTTCCAAATTATTTCCTAATGTTGGGGTCCTTTTATAGCTGCGAGATAAGCTTGCCTGGGAGTAATGTCCTTTATTATTACCTTCAGGATGGAAGATGAGTAGATAATGAAATTAATGTGTGCAATATTTCTAGGCCTTCTTCATTTTATGATACCTTTTAAAAGCAACTGATGCGATTCCGCTACTGAGACAATGCTAAATTTTACAGAGCTCGGTCTTAAACGAGTTTCACAAGTGTAACTGGTTTGGAGATAGTAGATCCATGAGCGCTAATAATCTAAAGTCTGACAATATTCCCTCTGCGGTGTAGGATGTATCTGAATCCCCATACAGGTGTCGTCCAGCTGCAAAAGTTGCTTTGATCTAATTAACGCAGGCTTTAAAATCTGGTTATATTGTATGACAGCCTTGTAAATTGCCGGTTGGCTTTGAAAAAGCCCAGACTCTATAGGGAGGACATCCAAAAAGAAGAATTCGATACTAACAGGAATAGGAGGTTAAATACAATACGTCTCTATGGGCTGAAATAAAATGAGCCTTTATGGGAACAAGTCTCATCCTGCGCCGTGTTAAACGCTTCCTGTCAAGTTACACAGTTATGTAAAAAAACCCGGAATCTGTTGTTAATTATAGTCCACCACGCCATACAATCTAAAGTAATTACATCCCTCTAGATATAAGGACGATTCAACCCTGGTCATTCTCTTTACAGACTTTAGGATGTCCCTAATGTGATGTCCCAAGTTGGAACCAATTCAAAAATACATTTCTACTTTACCATTGTTTGAGTTCCCTTTAGCTGAAGGAGTTTTCTAACAGTAAGAAGGGTAAGAATTGCAGGGGATTTTTAATTTATTGATGCCCTGAAGACTAAGTTACAGAAGATTATTAAATGGGTCTACAGACAAAGCAGTGAAGATTAAAAAGGTCATGGGGCTCAACAGGTTAATACCAAAAACTTAAATGAAACACCTTCACTGCAACAAGACCCAGACGTATAATGATATCAATACAACCTAACAAACAAGAATTCAGGGCATTTATAGATTCATATTGAAAAACACCCATTGGCGTCTTAGAGCATGCTTACGTATGGCATATAGGCTGTGGATTTTCCATCTGGATTGCTGAAGGAGGGGGTACCCACCAAGACCAGCGACATCCGAGGACACACATGCAACTGAAGTGTATTGCAGCACATACGACCCTCCATCTCCCTGTGCTGCAATACACACAACTGAACAATCAAAGGCTGCCAGCTGACATCGACGTGACAGGCAATGGAGTCACATGGCAGTGTCATCATGTGTCTCCTTAGCAGGCACATAGATGTCAGAAGCTGATCTCTGCGCCAACTACAAAAGAGGACACTGCACGTTGTGGGATCAGAGATGAGAAAAGGGTATTTTTTTTATGCAGAGGCAGAAGGGGAGACATATATAGGCCCAGAATGGAGCCATATATACCAGGATGGGGGACATATATACCAGAACGGGGAACGTATATACCAGGATGGGCATAGGATGGGGACATACATACCAGGATGGGAGTTGACATATATACTAAGATGGACCCAGGATGAGAGACATATATACCAGTATGGGCTACATATATATATGCAGCTGGGGTACATTTATACCAGGATGAAGGACATTTATACCAGAATGGGGGACATATACACCTAGATGAGGGACATACTGTATATAACAGTATGGACTAAGATGGGGGACATATTTACCAGGATGAGGGACATATACACCAGGAAGGGCTAGGATGGGGGACATATTTGCCAGGACGAGGGTCATATACACCAGGAAGGTGTAGGATGGGGGAAATAAATACCAGGATGGGCCCAGGATGGGTGACATATATACCATCATAGGGCCCAGGCTGTGGGTCATATATACCAGAATGGGGGACATATACACCAGGAAAGGGTCCGGGCAAGAAGGGGGATGGGCAATGCATATGGTCTTATAGGATTTAAAATGCTAAAAGGGCCCATACATCTGGCCAACATGTGGGAGGTGGGAGGGTAGGTCCAAGTTTTGCACTGGGGCCTATTGGCCTATTGACTATAGTTATACCACTGAGTGCAACTGCATTTAAGTACGGATTCAATACCCAACTTAAATGCTCCAAACAGATAAATATGAGCAGTGTCATTGCTTGTGACTCACCCCCAGAGGCCGTGGGGTACTCGGTGCCGGGCCCGTTGACTTCAATGGGAGATGTCACAGTGGTAGTGACCCGTTCCATGGCCTCAGGCGGTCAATGTAAAAGGGGTAGAGTGATGGGGATAAAGTTGTTGAGATGATTCGTGACGCCACCTGTGGTTTCTGCTCAGTTTGACCAGCGCTGCAGGGTTGCTTCTCTGGGACAGATGGTGTGGTGCAGCAATGATGTTGAAGCTCCCCGCAGGTGGAGCTGTAGTCCCAGGGCAGAGTAGATGAGGTTGGCAAGTGGGGAGATGGTGTAAAGAAGTAGATGTAGCAGAGCCGGGTGTAAGGCGCAAGAATAAGTGGAGGACACAAGGGCATGTAGTTCAAAGGCTTTACTCACAGTCTGGTGCACACAGATGCCCACTTTGGTGCCGTGTCCTCCAGGTCAGGGGCTCAGCCAACTCCCAGGCAAGGTAAAGTACACCTTTCCAGCACTCCTCCAACATGTGCCTTCTCTGAACGTCTCCACACTAGCGCCTAATCTGAAGTACTTGTAGTTGCGTATAAAACTCAAGTTCCTCCTTCTTGATGTTACTTAGAACTCTACTTGTATGGCAGACAGCTGTAGCCTGCTTTGGGGACTCCTTGCTATCATGTCCCGGCTCACCCACATTGCTGTTGTGCCCCCAAGTCTTAGATGGGAATAAAGTGGTGACGACTTCTATTCCTCCGGTTTCTGCTGCAGGAACATCAGTATCCATACAACCTCAGGGACCAGACCCCGGTCATGGGCTTCAAACTTGAGGAAGGGCTCTGCTCTGACCCTAGTCCTTAGTTCTCTTCTTCTCCTTATGTTCCATACTAAACTATCTTCCTTCTGAAGAATCAGGCTTTCTATGACTCTTTCCTGTGCCAGCAGCTCCAGGTCACAGGAGTCTGCTGCAGCAATTCCTTCACTCCATCCCTCTCAGGGGATCTTCTCTCACCAACTGACCTTTTCCTAATATTCTCCCGCTCTCTTGTGCAGTCTAAGCTCCACCCATCTCCCAGCACTCATCGTGTTGCAAGCAGGGAGGCACCAAGGTTGCTCTGCTACACTACTGGTGTGCATGTGGGATGTGAGTGTTGGAGTGTGGTCAGGTGTCTCCACCTTACCTGGATAGTGGGGTACCACACCTCAGGAGGAGGTGCAGTACCTCTGTGGCGACTGAACCCTCAGGGGTGCCACATACCCCCCCGTTAAACACAGCACCTCCGCAGACTGCAAGTGAAACAAAGGTGTTATATAAGGAACATACAAAATTTTTAAAAAGCATTTTAACAGGTAAACAATTTTTAAACTAAACTTCCCAATAGGGGAGGCACTGATTCTTAAACATTGCAGAAGTTAACAGACTACCTATAATTTAACATTTTACCTAATTTAAAGTGCTATTGGCAGTAACCGTTGGTAAGAAGTTCACTGCCAGTCCCCGCTGCAACATATTTTCCTTTATCATTCACATTTCCACATTCTGCTGTTTCTTCTAGACCCATAGGTGACAACCGCTGACTCCTGGTTCGTCACCTGAATTCAAATTTTTATTCAAAACTTCACTTTTTTCTTTTTATTAAGAATTACTACGAGGCTAAATTCTGCAAAATATTCACTCCTAATACTGCAGCTAAACATTGCTACCAACATTTTCAAAAGGCACATTATAAAATACTTCACAGTAAGACAACAGTAATTCCTGCAAGGGCTGGACACCACTCCCAGCCGGGATTTCCTGCAGTGTCTCTGTAGCTGAAGTAGAACTTGGGTCTGAGGTAGTCCTTGTTGAAGACTGTTCATGTAAAACCAAGAGAGAGCACCTTAAGAGGTGCAAACTATTTACAACAAAGTTTGTGGATCACTCCAAGTTCATGATTGCTCAGTTCAATAAAAGTGGTGCCAACTGGGCGAACTGGGGAAACACAGAAAATGAGGGCACAATGGTGCCCATACCCTCCCGGGTAACAGTTCAGTTAGAAATGTACTTAGTGGTGGTCTTGTCGCTTGCGTGATGAAAGGCGAGGATAACGAATCTCTGGTAGGGGAAATCCATGATGCATGGTAACACCCATCAGCTGCTCAGGCTCCTCTGCCGAGTTCAGAAGCCGCCGGATGGGACGCGTCTGCTCCAGCATTGCTCTTTTCAGCAGGGACTTCTTCCACTTCTCCATCGCAGTCAGCTTAGCATCTTGGAATTGAGAACACAACTCCTCCATTTGTTCCATGCGAAGTACCGGCCTGTTGCACGCGGTGGATGGAAACTCAGGGGTCAACCCGGTTGCAGGGGCGGCGGTCATAACTGACAATTCCTGACGGTGTTCCGGCTCTGGTGCAGGCACTGGACGGCAGCCGGTGGCAGCGGTGGTTGGTGGAGCTGCCTGGTCAGCGGGCAGCGACTGGAGTGGAGCATGTGCTGGTTCAGGGTCTACTGAGGCCTCCGGTGGGACCTGCGCGGCAGCGCCAGGTCCAGGCAAGATCACAGTCTCTGCTTCACATTCAGCTCCCGGGTCCTCAGGTAACTCCTCCAGGCAGGCAGCACCCAGCGGCGGCAGCAGCGGGGAGGTGGTGACAGGCGCTGCCAATGTCATGGCAGTGGCCGCCGGTTTCACAGGTACTGCATGGGGAGAACTGGTGCAGCAGCGGCGGGTACCGGTGGTGGAGGTACCGTTTCTGCAGGCCCCTCCTGGGTGCGCTGCCAGTCCAAGGTCTGCAGAGCCTCCTGCTTCAGCCACAGACTGCGGTTCAGCATGACGATTTCTTCATCCAGCTGCTGACGGTCCATCACAGAAGCAGAGCCGGAGCCTTCGACTACTGCGCCGGGGAAGGCAAGCTCCTCTTCATCGCGCTCTTCAGGCCTCCATCCTTCTTTTATCATGGCATCCTGGCATTCTGGCTTCTCTCTGGGCTCCTTTCCCACCACCGGGCTTTGCTCCTCTTTCCTGGGGCGGCATCTTCTTCCTGTCTCTATACCAAGCCAGTATACGAACCCCTCTGGGGGTGGGCCATGTTGCTGTTGCATAGAAGTTCAGGCAGGGGAGGCCCAGGACAGTTCACGCTCTTTTCTTAAGGCCACCCATGTTGTCACGCCCTTCTTCACCGCGCCGGCGGCCATTTCGAGAGTCCATTTTACAGTCTTTCATTTTGGTTGTTTTGCACATTTTCAGCAATATCCAATGTAATAAATCTTCTGCACACAGGACCCGATGGTACCGGGCTTCGCCATCCTGTTCGTGACGCCAAAATTTGACTCACCCCCAGAGGCCGTGGGGTACTCGGTGCCGGGCCCGTTGACTTCAATTGGAGATATCACAGTGGCAGTGACCCGGTCCGTGGCCTCAGGCGGTCAATGTAAAAGAGGTAGAGTGATGGGGATAAAGTTGTTGAGATGATTCGTGACGCCACCTGTGGTTTCTGCTCAGTTTGACCAGCGCTGCAGGGTTGCTTCTCTGGGACAGATGGTGTGGTGCAGCAATGATGTTGAAGCTCCCCGCAGGTGGAGCTGTAGTCCCAGGGCAGAGTAGATGAGGTTGGCAAGTGGGGAGATGGTGTAAAGAAGTAGATGTAGCAGAGCCAGGTGTAAGGCGCAAGAATTAGTGGGGGACACAAGGGTATGTAGTTCCAAGGCTTTACTCACAGTCTGGTGCACACAGATGCCCGCTTCGGTGCCGTGCCGTCCAGGTCAGGGGCTCAGCCAACTCCCAGGCAAGGTATAGTACACCTTTCCAGCACTCCTCCAACATGTGCCTTCTCTGAACGTCTCCACACTAGCACCTAATCTGAAGTACTTGTAGTTGCGCATTAAACTCAAGTTCCTCCTTGATGTTACTTAGAACTCTACTTGTATGGCAGACAGCTGTAGCCTGCTTCGGGGACTCCTTGCTATCATGTCCCAGCTCACCCACGTTGCTGTTGTGCCCCCAAGTTTTAGATGGGAATAAGGTGGTGACTTCTATTCCTCCGGTTTCTGCTGCAGGAACATCAGTATCCATAGAACCTCAGGGACCAGACCCCGGCCATGCACTTCAAACTTGGGGAAGGGCTCTGCTCTGACCCTAGTCCTTAGTTCTCTTCTTCTCCTTACATTCCGTACTAAACTATCTTCCTTCTGAAGAATCAGGCTTTCTATGGCTCTTTCCTGTGCCAGCAGCTCCAGGTCACAGGAGTCTGCTGCAGCAATTCCTTCACTCCATCCCTCTCAGGGGATCTTCTCTCACCAACTGACCTTTTCCTAATATTCTCCCGCTCTCTTGTGCAGTCTAAGCTCCACCCATCTCCCAGCACTCATCGTGTTCCAAGCAGGGAGGCACCAAGGTTGCTCTGCTACACTACTGGTGTGCATGTGGGATGTGAGTGTTGGAGTGTGGTCAGGTGTCTCCACCTTACCTGGATAGTGGGGTACCACACCTCAGGAGGAGGTGCAGTACCTCTGTGGCGACTGAACACTCAGGGGCGCCACACTTGCATCAAAGATCTGGGTGATGAGCCCTGGACTTCTTGCCTGGTGCCCCGAGTTTCTGGTGAGTGCCACTTTGGACTGTATTGGAATCAGCACGGCACCGATAGTTTGATCAAGTGTTATAACAGAAAGCAATGAGCACTTCTACCTAGAAGACACTAGGATCTCTCTGTATTATGACTCCAGTGCCAGTAAGCTC
Source organism: Dendrobates tinctorius (assembly GCF_039654945.1). Classification (NCBI taxonomy): domain Eukaryota; kingdom Metazoa; phylum Chordata; class Amphibia; order Anura; family Dendrobatidae; genus Dendrobates; species Dendrobates tinctorius. Next base: position 5,731,887 of record NW_027361751.1, read on the forward strand.
TTGAGTGCAGGATAGATAGAGGACCAGATTAGGAGAGCATAAACTTTATTTTTGTGAGGGGTTCAGGACCACATCCAGATGTAGTTTTTTTCTATGGAGGCATTATTACCGAAGGGGGAAAATGTGGGGGATTTTTACTGTGTAAAGGGGACACATTGGGGTAATTTTGGTATGGGGGTATTACTGGAGGGGGCACATTGGGGGGTTACTGTGGGGTCATTGTTACTGGGCTGGGTACATTGGGGACATTTTTATTTGGAGACATGGTGGATGAAGTAGTTACTCTGGGATTATTACTAGCGGTGGCACACTGAAGGGGGTATTTAAGGGGCATTATTATATGAGCCACAAAAGTAGCGGTAGCAGCAGAATGGTTAGTTTGTGTAGGTTGGGAATAGGTGGAGATGGCGCAGGAAATGTGAGAAGTAAAATGTGTCTGTATTACAACTTCTGCAGATAAACGTTGGCAGTAATGCACTAGCAAAATGCGGGGCTAGCGCAGGTGCAAAATACTGATGCAAACAGCCGCTCACAAGCCTACCGATTCATGGAGGGGTTAGCTGTGTAGAATTAGACATGCACACATATGGAGATGCATTGCATTGGTTTGCGTGTGAGGGCCTGAGTTCACAGGAAATATCACCCTTTACATCATTTCTCCATAGAAATCTGTAGCGGTTCTTACTGATTCAGATAACTTAAGCAGAAGAAAAATAACCTCTTGCAAAAAAAGGAGCAATTCAGCATTATGCGAATTTTTAGCGATCTTAATTGCGAAATCTTTGACATCTCATAAATGTGTGATCAGATCTCCTAAATTAAACCTTTAGATGCTAATGAGCTATTGTTATCAGGTCATGTTTCCAGGGAATTTTTTATCTAAATCATGGGTTACAATTTTGGATAATTAGACTCATCTAAATTTCAAATGCAGTCATCACATCGATGAAATATACTGTGCCGTATAATAAAGTCAAGAAAATGGTCCCGCCATTTAACCCTTCCCAACCACTGGGTCCTCTTAGCTTCTAGTGTGTCTTCCTGCATGATTCACGCTTTAATGAATCCATATTGAAAAGTTGGATTTGACACGGAAGGTTTGCAAATGCGGAATCATAAAAGTGAGCTGGAAAGTCCCCAATACGCAGAAATAATGATCCTGCAGATGGCTTTGTTATGACATGCTCATATATTTTTACAGATCACTAAAAACATGGAAACTTGTGGAGTTTAAATACAGGATATTATGGAGAATGTGAGTAACAAATAACATAAACCACGTTTAGAAACCAGCAGGGGGTTTCACAGCAGATGGGGGGAGCTTGCAGCCCACCCATGTATTTATACACTGTATTGTAGTAATAGCTGTGGGGGTTTATCAGAAATAATGTTTGGCATGATAAACGACGGAGCAGGAGGTTGAGATCATTTCCATATTATTTGCATCTAGTTTAGCAGGTGCACATATTAGTTTATTCTGTGAAGTCAGTTGTGCTGATAAAACAGACTATACAAAGGGAAAATGATTAATATTAAAAAGGTAATCCTAGCAAATAGATACAATACACGTGCACATTAGGAAGCACAGTAAATGAAAGATATCGAGGTGTTACTGGTTTATGATGTTCCATATTTCATGCCTGTTCTTGTATTAGCTCTTTACAGCAGCCTTCGGGAGGCTTTAACACAGTCATTTTTTTCACTTCGTTATGGACTCGACATCTAGTTCTCCCATTTTTTCAGGTATAACATGGACACTAAAAATATATATGGTAGTTGTCAACATTTTCTGTGATGATTAAGTCTTGACTCCAGCTTCCACCCTGCACCTCCCAAGAACTCCCCCTGGTTGAACCGGGAATGTCCAGTTTTGGGCACATTTTACATAATCCCTGCCACTTCCGAACTAGGAGTCTCGGGAAATCCCTAGACAGTTGGCAAGAAAGGAAATAACAACCATCTGAATGGCCTGGACAAGTTAAAATTTTGGCTTCTTTTAGACGTGCGTTTTTCATATTCTTGTTCTGTGTGTATTTTTTATGGAAGAACCCATTCTCATTGTAGTCTAGGTGTGACCATCTTTCATATGAGTCACATCACAGATAAAATTTGCCAATTTAAATCAATGGGTCCATGAAAAAAATGGAGTGCAAATAAATTCCATGTGCATGTCATCTGAATGCTATCTGTATCTTACTGTGTAATGAAAAGTAGAAGCTTATAAAATTTGCAAACATTGAAAAAAATTTAAAAATGGATGAAATTCACATGGTAAAATCCAGACTTACTGACGAAACGCTAATGAAAATATGATCCAGAAGGCTGATGAGAAAGGTCTGCTGTTTTTTTTCCACATACAATTAAAAAAATAGATATCTGAATGTGGAGCTTTGCTGTTGGTGGTCTAGAATTAACAGTTCCATCTGGACCTGAGGAGGCCCAATGACTCTGAATATATAAATCAATGCAGACATTGATAGCTGTTATTTGGCTGGTTGACTTCATTAGTTTGTTACTTAACTCTTCAGTTTACCAGAATGCACACACTAAAAGTAACACTCGCGACCAATATAGTAGATAATATACAATAAAAGAGTGCTGGTGCCTTTTCCGTGGTGTCGGCACTCGCTCTCCACAGTGCTCCCGTGCTGTTGTTGTGACACATGAGCCTGGTGACCAATCAGCGCTGGTGTCACTGTCCCTGTCTGCTGTTGAATTGAACATGAAGAGGAAGTCAGGGGTCAGCTGCAGCCCTGACTTCCTCTTCATGATCAATCTGTACAAAGGCAGAGACAGTGACGGCAGCGCTGATTGTGCACCATGCTCATGGGACTCAACAACATCATGTGAGGTGAGTATAAGCTTTATTTTATCGAGGCCAAACATTTATATGTCCCCTGACATGCCAAAACAGCAGAAAACCCCCACAAGTGACCTCATTTTGGAAACTATACCTCTCGAGGAATTCATCTAGTGCTGTAGTGAGCATTTTTAACCTTCAGGCGATTGACAGAATTGTATACCATTAGGCAGAGTGAATGGAAAATTACCAATTTTTCCACTAAAATGTTGCTTTTTAATTTTCAAAATCCCTCCATAAGTGACACCATTTTACAAACTACAACCCCCACTTAATTCATTCTAGGGTGCAGTGAGCATGTTGATGGGTCGCCATCCAAGGACAGTGGGGTTCTCGGAACCGGGCCGGTATCAGCGGGATGTGTCACAGCGGCGGTGGCCCAAGTAATAGGAAGATGTGAATGGTGGAATGTAGTTAAATGAATAGTTCGTGATGCCACCTGTGGTGCTCGGCAAGGGAGGTGTTAAGCCGATGCTGCAGACAGATCCTCCGGGACAGATGGTGTGGTGCAGCGAGGATGGTATAGCCCTCCACAGGCAGGGCTGTTGTCCCAGGGCAGTGTAGATGTGGAGACACATAGATGGTGTAGTGTTTGGCGCAGGGGATGTAGCAGTGCCAGGCAGATGGACGCAGGAAGGAATGGAGGACACCAGGGCATGTAGTTCCAAAGCTTTACTCACAGTCTGTAGTGCCCGCTTCTGTGCCATGTCCTCCGGTCAGGGACTCAGTCAACCTCCAGGCAAGATGGAATGCTCCCTTCCACACTCTGCCAACTTATGTGCCTTTTCTGAACGTCTCCTCTATAGCGCCTTTTAGTGTGAAGATCTCCTAGTACTGTGTTACACTGGAGTTCCCCCTGACAGATGTTCCCAAGAACTCTACTTGCACGGCAGACAGCTGTAGCCTGCTTCGGGGACTCTCTACTCCTAGTCCCAGCTCTCTATCCGTGTTGCTGTTGTGCCCTCAAGTCTTAGGCTAGTTTCACACTTGCTTTTTTTTGCAGCGCGTTTTTCCCGCAAAAAAACGCATTAAAAAAACGCATACAAATGCATACAAACGCTGCGTTTTTTTCCAGCATTTTAATGCGCATGCAGGAAAAAAACGCAGCGTTTTTGCGCGTTTGTATGCGTTTTTTGTGCGTTTGCGTTTTTTTACAGATTTTGGAAAAACCCCACAAAAAAGAAAAAACAACCATTCAACAACACACAAGACCAATGGGACTTCATTGTGGGTGTGGTATGTTAATATATATACACCCTGTCTACAGTATTCTTCACATTTGCTTGATTCTTCTCGTGACCATGGATCTGCGCTGGAAGAGTTTTCACTTCAACTTGGATTTGGACATCGCGATGGCTCAGGCGTATGCAGTTGCTTGCCATGAACAAAGGAAGAGAGAGAGGCAGCGAAGACGGCGGCGTATGTGGATACATTCGATTGTTGAACTCCGGGAGAGCCGTGGGGCATACCACACCCTCTACAGCGAGCTACGTGCAAACCCGGAGAAATTTACTGATTATATCCGGATGTCCCACGAAAGTTTCATGGATTTGCTTGCTCGTGTCCAACAATCCATCCGGAGACAGGACACACAGCTCCGTCGTGCGATTCCTCCTGAGGAACGGCTACTGGTGACATTACGGTATGTTTTAAAAACAAAGGGGTGTGGTCTGATGTTTTTTTTTGTAAATTTAGTATTCAAAACCTTGGGTAATTAGTTTTCGTGAATGTACTAATATTTTTTTTATAGTTTTTAAAAATAATATACATAAATATTAATTTTACTTCTTTGTCTGTTCACAGATTCCTGGCGACTGGAGAAACCCTATCCTCACTACACTTCCAGTACCGTATTGGAATCTCTACCTTGTCTGGAATTGTTGCTGACACCTGCCGGGCTCTCTGGAATGTTCTTTGCCCAGAATTTATGCCCCTGCCCACCGCTGAAAAGTGGATGGAAATTGCTGACAAATTCTGGACAGTATGCAATTTTCCCAACTGTTTGGGAGCTGTTGATGGGAAACACATACGGATCATCAAACCCCAAAGAACGGGATCTGAGTACTATAATTACAAAAAGTACTTTTCAATAGTACTCATTGCAATTGCGGATGCCGGATGTATGTTTGTAGCAGTGGACATTGGAGCATTTGGCCGTGGTAATGACTCGCAGGCTTTTAAAAACTCAGACATGGGCCGGAGGTTGTATGGCAACCAATTTAATTTCCCTATGCCACGGCCTCTTCCTCACACCGAAGCTCCGCCACTGCCCTTTGTAATGGTTGGCGATGAGGCTTTTCAAATGTGCGGAAACTTACTGAAACCCTACTCCAGCCGGGACTTGGACCACACCAAAAAAATTTTTAATTACAGGCTGACCAGGGCCAGAAGAACTGTCGAGTGTGCTTTTGGGATTCTTGTTTCCAGATGGCGAATTCTGGGCACGGCCATTAATCTTAAACTTGAAACAGTCGATGAGGTGGTGAAGGCCTGTGTGGTTCTACATAACTTTGTGATGGCTAAAGAGCACCCGACCTTTGAACTGGACGATGATGCTCCTAACCCATTGCCTGAATTCACTCAGCACACTCTCAGGTCATCCGTTGAAGTTGGCCAAATGAGGGACAAATTTGCGGCCTACTTTATTTCTGATGTAGGACGGGTGCACTGGCAAGATGAAATGGTGTAATGTTGTTGTTTATGGTAATAAAAATCCTTATTTGATACCATTACTGAGTGCACTATATTTTTTAAACTCCGATTAATTAAAAAACTTCCCATGTATAACTGAATTTTGTTATGTTCACACACCTGGGCAGGTAAATACACATACGAGTTAAAATGCAGCATTGCTAGTCTGCGTGAAATATATTGGAATGAGCAAAGCTGCAGGCCATGAATCAGGAAACCATTTTTTTTCAAGATAAAATTGTGCAAATAGTTTAAAACAAAGTATGTGATTTTCTCAAAACACAACACTCAAAACCCAACCCCAATGAAAGTCCATGGGGAATACAAGTCAGCATTGAGTGGATGAATGTAATCTGCTCCATTAAAAGTTATTACACTAGGCCTTTGAATGACTATACTAGCCCGTGGTATTTCAAATATGAGTATACTAGGCCTTGGGGCTAGTAGTATAGTAATATGTGAAATACCACGGCCTAGTATAGTCATACCAAGGCCTACTGTAATAACTCGATTTTTAACAACTAGCATCTTGTTTCACCAAAAACAAACTGGTGAAACTAGAAAGAAACTTATTTTTTAGACAAGTTTCAACAGTTTGTTTTTCATGAAACCAGATTCTATTTGGTAAAACTAGAGTTATTACACTAGGCCTTGGAATGACTATACTAGGCCGTGGTATTTCAAATATGAGTATACTAGGCCTTGGGGCTAGTAGTATATGTGAAATACCACGGCCTAGTATAGTCATACCAAGGCCTACTGTAATAACTCGATTTTTAACAACTAGCATCTTGTTTCACCAAAAACAAACTGGTGAAACTAGAAAGAAACTTATTTTTTAGACAAGTTTCAACAGTTTGTTTTTCATGAAACCAGATTCTATTTGGTAAAACTAGAGTTATTACACTAGGCCTTGGAATGACTATACTAGGCCGTGGTATTTCAAATATGAGTATACTAGGCCTTGGGGCTAGTAGTATATGTGAAATACCACGGCCTAGTATAGTCATACCAAGGCCTACTGTAATAACTCGATTTTTAACAACTAGCATTTTAAACAACTAGCATCTTGTTTCACCAAAAACAAAGTGGTGAAAATAGAAAGAAACTTTATTTTTTAGACAAGTTTCAACAATTTGTTTTTCATGAAACCAGATTCTATTTGGTAAAACTAGAGTTATTACACTAGGCCTTGGAATGACTATACTAGTCCATGTTATTTCACATATGACTATACTAGCCCTTGGGTTGGTTTTTAACATGTATTTACCCATCAGTGTGTGTGAGCGGCGCAAACAACATTAATGAAACTTATTAATGGTGAACCACAAATGTAAATTTATTTTTTATCACAAAAAAAAAAATTAAAAATTATTTTTTACGGCGTTTGGGGGCAGATGGTTTCAATTTGGGGGTGTGCAGGGAATATGCAACACTTGCAGTTGAAGACGGTGTTTGAGGGGAAGGGGCAACAAAACTTGTGGGGGAAGGTAGTCCAGTTAAGGGAATTAAACTTGGAACACTTGTAGGAGAGGAAATCTGTTCAGTTACATTAGTTGTAATGGCATGTCGCCGTAGGCTTGTGTGCCTGGACCGACTTTGGCCCAATGCCCGCCTTGATTGATTTCGCCTTGAAGTAGGGGCAAATATGGAATGTAGGTCCCCCGTCTGCTGGTATGGCTGCTGCTGCTGAGGTGGCGGCTGCTGCTGCAGAGGTTGCGGCTGCTGCTGAGGTGGCGGCTGCTGCTGAGGTGGCAGCTGCTGCTGAGGTGGTTGCTGCTGCTGAGGTGGTTGCTGCTGCTGCTGAGGTGGCGGCTGCTGCTGAGGTGGTTGCTGCTGCTGCTGAGGTGGCGGCTGCTGCTGAGGTGGCTGCTGCTGCTGAGGTGGCGGCTGCTGAGTTGGCTGCTGCTGCTGAGGTGGCTGATGCTGCTCTTCTTGGTCAGTGCTCGTCCTTGCAGGAGGACTGGTGGCGGCAGTGATGGCCCAGGTTTGCAGAGTGGTGGTGGCAGGGCTACTACATGTTGTTGTAGCGGCAGGGCTGTTCCATGTTTGCCTAGTGGTGGCTGAGCTCCACGCATGCATGGGATTGGCGGTGGTGCTCCAGACAGGAGCAGCGCTTGCCATGGTGGTGTCGGTGAAGTGACCAGCTGCACTCAGACTTGTGGTGGTGTAACGGTGGGTGTCCAGCCTTTGAAGAGAGGTGTCCGTGCAGTGGTATGCAGCACAAGTCGGTAGTGAGGTGAAGCGAGTCAATGGTGGCACAGGTGGAAAGGACACCACTGACTGCTGACCGTACCGATTATGCTGCATAGCCTGCAAGAAAGCATTGTTGCAGGCCTGCAGCACATTCAGCTGTTGATCAGGACTAAGGTGTTCCGCCATGCCCTTTTCAATCTTACTAAAAAAATGGTGTGCTGGTCTGTTGAGGTCGGCCTCCAGACGGTCAAGGCGCTGTTCTACAGAATTGAAGCGGTGTTCAAAGTGGTTAAAACCACGTTCCATCAGTGCAAAACCGCTTTCAACTCTGTCGGACAGTGACTTGAGGCTGGAATTAAATGTCTCGCTCAAATGCATAAACTCGGGCAAGACATTCCTGTCCAAGGCCCTCTGCCGCTGGCGGGTAGTGCCCGCATAACCAGTGGCAGAGACCTGGGACAGGGGAACACCTGATGGCCCAGCTTCCTGGTCACCAGCTGTGTGTGTGTGGGACCTGCAAGGTGCTTCCTGGCTGTCGGATGGCTGGGACGGGTCAGAGGACGTCCGAGGAAGGACCGCTCCAGGGCCAGGTTGCAGGGTGCTGCTCCAGGTGCTGTGGAAGAAAGGAAAATCATTACTACCATGCCTTTACAAGAAGCATCAGCTGTGGATTAGAAAAACACAGATTAATAAAAATAAAAACCCAAAATGTATAATACTTACGATCTTGTGGCAAGGACCGGTCTTAGGAACTGCAACGCGTGATAGTGACGGTATCTAGTTCTGGTCCTTGACGCAGATCCACTGCGAACCTGGCCCTCAGCACGAACATCACTGTTGAAGCGGTCCTTGATCGAACGCCAACGTGTTCGGACTTTGTCCACTGTTGATAAAAAAAAACAGTGCCGTCAAGGACAACAGTCACTGCTTCACAATTTAGCAATACAATACTCAAAGCAGTCACTGTACACCCCGATGACACTGTTGGGTTTCCTGCTAGAATACACCTAGCACGAAACCCAACAGTGCCGTCAAGGACAACAGTCAATGCGGCACAATGTAGCAATACAATACTCAAAGCAGTCACTGTAGACACCGATGACACTGTTGGGTTTCCTGCTAGAATACGCCTAGCACGAAACCCAACAGTGCCGTCAAGGACAACAGTCACTGCGGCACAATGTAGCAATACAATACTCAAAGCAGTCACTGTAGACACCGATGACACTGTTGGGTTTCCTGCTAAAATACGCCTAGCACGAAACCCAACAGTGCCGTCAAGGACAACAGTCACTGCGGCACAATGTAGCAATACAATACTCAAAGCAGTCACTGTAGACCACGATGACACTGTTGGGTTTCCTGCTAGAATACGCCTAGCACAAAACCCAACAGTGCCGTCAAGGACAACAGTCACTGCGGCACAATGTAGCAATACAATACTCAAAGCAGTCACTGTAGACCCCGATGACACTGTTGGGTTTCCTGCTAGAATACGCCTAGCACGAAACCCAACAGTGCCGTCAAGGACAACAGTCACTGCGGCACAATGTAGCAATACAATACTCAAAGCAGTCACTGTAGACCACGATGACACTGTTGGGTTTCCTGCTAGAATACGCCTAGCACGAAACCCAACAGTGCCGTCAAGGACAACAGTCACTGCGGCACAATGTAGCAATACAATACTCAAAGCAGTCACTGTAGACCACGATGACACTGTTGGGTTTCCTGCTAGAATACGCCTAGCACGAAACCCAACAGTGCCGTCAAGGACAACAGTCACTGCGGCACAATGTAGCAATACAATACTCAAAGCAGTCACTGTAGACCACGATGACACTGTTGGGTTTCCTGCTAGAATACGCCTAGCACGAAACCCAACAGTGCTGTCAAGGACAACAGTCACTGCGGCACAATACAGAGCAGGGAAATACTCACTAAACGCCTTTTTGGCGGATGCTGTGGCGCTGTCCCAGCCATCCATCAACGCTGCGGCCACCTCATTCCATAGCCGCCGTGTCACCACATTGTCCTTGTACAGCCGGTCACGGCTGTCCCACAACGGCGAACGCTCCTGGACCAGGCTGATGAGCTGCTCATTATCCAGGTAGACGTCTTCATCCCGTTGTGGAACCTAGACAAAACACATTCATTAGAATAATCAAATTTAAATTGACTAAAAAGTTACAAAAAAAGAAACAAAAAAAAGAGTAAAAATAGAAGATAAAAAAAAACAAAAAAACATTACAAATCATTTGATACTTACATTACGTATAACCACCGGGAATTGGCTTCGCTGCTCCTGCTGTTCGCCCTCACTATTCCCGTCCGCAGATGATGATGACGATGTCTGAAAGTTGAAAAAAACGTAAGAGATTTGGAGAAGCAGCAGATATACTTACCAGATGCACGAAAATAATCACCTCACGGTCTGCTTGCGCCAATTCCTGCCGCGATGGGGAATACTCCGATTCTGAAGACATACTGCATGTAAAAATAATAAAAATCATTAGTACATACATAATTTAAAAGGACAGGCATATAATGTAATATACTCACATTCTTCGCTGATATAATGGGTTCTTGGTTGAATGTCTGCTCTTCAATCTGTCTAGTGTAGTAGTGGCAGAGTTTTGGCAGGCACCTCCTTTATATAGACTTTTTTTTTTGGACTTTAGAAGATTCTAACTAGGATAAAAAGTGGACACCACCCAAAAAACGCTGCGCTAAAAAAGCGCATACCTGCGCATGCCAGTGCGCACGTATGCGCATCCATAGGCTATAATGGCCATTTTTAGCGCAAAACGTGCGCATACGTGCGCATGCGATTTTTTCAAGGGCCAAAAAATGCAACATGCAGCGTCTGGAAAATACCAACGCACACCCCAAAAAAACGCAGCGCATGAAAATCGCATACATGCGCTTACAAGTGCGCAGGTATGCGCACCCATGTTAAATATAGGGGAAAAATCGCATGCGCACGTATGCGTTTTTTTCCAGCGCTAAAAAACGCAAATGTGAAACCAGCCTTAGATGGGAGTAGTGCATTTACAGCCCACTACTCCACCGATGTCTGCTGCAGAACCGTTATTGTCCATACAACCTCGGGGACCGGGCCCCGGCCTTGCGCTAAGAACTTCTAGGCAGGGTTCTTCCTCTAACCCACGTCCACTGTGTTCCCTTTTACTCCTACGTTCCGTACTTGTCTTTTCCCTTCTATGGAAACTCAGGCTTCAGTTCAATGTCTTTCTCCTTCTTTCCTTTCCCGTGCCAGCTGGCTCAGGTCACTGAGGCAGCTGTAGCACTCCTTCCTCCATCCCTTCTTCCAGGGATCCCCACTCCTCCTGAGTGGCTTCCTCTCTCTTACTCAACCTTCTCACTGACTGACTGACCTGTAATCCTAAACCATCCCGCTCTTTTATGTATTCTCAACTCCACCCACCTCCCAGCACGTTTAGTGTTCCAAGCAGGGAACCACCAAACGTGCTCTGCTTCTCTCTAAGCAAAGAGCCGCAATGTGGTTTTGCTGAACTACTCTATTGTGTGGGGTGCTAGTGTTGGAGCGTGGTCAGGAGCCTCCAACTTACCTGGATGGTGGGGCACCACACCTTAGGAGAAGGTGCAGTACCTCTGTGGTGACCGAGCCTCAGGGGCACCACATTGACACCACATGTGCCTTGTTACACTGAATGGGTAAATGTAATACTAGTGAATGTGGATCCACTGCGCCACAGGCCGAGTTTAATCTGGAGGGACGTGACTAAGCGAACACCTAGTTTTCACTAGAGTCTCTGGTGGTGAGGCTATGTCATGCTGGGTGAAGGATAACTAAGTGCACAACAATGGGAAGAGGGAAGGGGGAGCCCAAATGTAAGGAAATGGAAAATGTTATTGGTCTATCTTTTATCTCTTTCTCGTATTTTACTGGTACTGCTACACGTTCATGTGTATTACCATTATGTGTGTGTCACATAGATACTGCTACACTATTCTGTGTATTACCTTAAGGGATAAAAGTGTTATGTATATTTATGTTAATGCTATGTAGAACTACTGTTATAGTTGAAGGGAAAGCGTAGTACCCCAGTTAGGCCACTAGATGAGGTGGAGCACATACTCAGCATGTAAATAGTTAAAGTAGGATGAGCTAACAGTCGTTAGGCTGAGGAACAGCTGAGATTTGAATCAGTTGGGCGGGAGCACCCTGACAGGGCAGTCAGCTCTGTAACGTTAAAGACACGGGCCGTCCAGGGCCTGAAGGCCACAGATGACAACACTGCAGAACACAGCAGCACAGATCACAGCCGCACAGTTCATAGCAGTGTAGAACATAGCAGTGCAGATGACTACACTACAATGAGACAGTTGGCAGCGGTACGGCAGCACAGAAAGCTCATTATGAGGTAGCTTGCTACGTGGGCACACGCCTTTTTGTCTGGGGTGAAACAGACAGGGGAATTCCCAAAAATGGTGAAGCTGGACAGAGAGGATGCTGTGATGCTGAACGAGACATGACGTCCTGGAGATATGCTGAAGGAAGACAGTGAAAGCATAGGGAAAGCGACAGAATTGTGCACTGTGGAAGCTGAAGTAACCGCTGTAAAGAAAATGGATGTGCTGTGTACAAAAATGAGTAAAGGTGTTATTGTTAAAGTTGAACGGGACTGTGAACCTGTTTGTTCCACATTGTCTGAGGAGAATGTGCAGCTCATTACAGAAAGCCCTGAGAAGAATGGAGCTGCAGGTATGCTCACAAGATGCTGTCATGTCTATGTGAGGGGAGGCCAGGACACCATTGCCTCGGAGTCCTTGGCCACGACTACGGTCCTGGCCGACCCCTACACAAACGCTAGCTAAGAAGGGAGTTGAGACCTCTATGCAGATCTAAAATCACCCTGTCTGCCCTAAACATCCCTATATAGGTTCTGAACCTATCGCTGAGCAAGAATCCCTGACTGACCCTAGCAATAGGCACTACATAGGGAGGGGAAGGGGTGTACACTAGTCAGTCCCCACTAAAACTAAAGACAGAGAGGGTAGACGGATGGGAGGAACACTTAGCTAGAGTAGACCGCCGAAATGTCAAGCCAGCAATCCTCCAAGGGTTCTCAGGGAAGACACTAACCGACTGCTAGAGATTCTAACAAGACTGAGGGAAGTATGAGTTAACACCCGTACCATACTACAGCAGTTGAATATATTTAAACCTTCAGCACAGGTGTGTGATTAGCAGCAGAAGATGGAGGTAACTATTGGATCCTATAGGTAGAAGGAAATCACTCCATAACAGAGATGCAAAAATCAAGAAAGTGCTTGAGCTAAACATAAAGACCTTCTACAGCCGGATCTAGAATGACTGTCTGTCACACCTGAATTGGCTGAAGGTAGTCACATTGTAGAATTCCAGGGCAGTCCCTGGGATTGCAGCAGTTGACCGGAGGTTCAGAGGCACAATAACATGGTACAGGAGAGCAAGGACAAAAATGTGGTCAGACGGTCCAAAGTCGGAGCAGGCAGCACTGTTTCAGGATATGTAGCTGAGGTCAGGAGTAGAGTTGAGCGATACCGTCCGATACTTCAAAGTATCGTATCGGATGGTATCGGCCGATCTTTAAAAAAAGTATCGGTATCGCCGATTCCGATACCGGAAGTCCCATTCAAGTCTATGGGACTTCCGGTATCGGAATAAGAAAAACCCTTTCCTGCCCTTGTACAGCCTCTCTGGGGTCTGTACGGGCCTTTCGGGGGGCTGTGCCGGCCTGCCAGGGGGTCTGTGCAGGCTCCGGTGGTCTGTGCCGGCCTGCCGGGGGGCTGTGCCGGCCTGCCGGTGGTCTGTGCAGGCTCCGGTGGGCTGTGCCGGCCTGCCGGGGGGCTGTGCCGGCCTGCCGGGGGGCTGTGCAGGCTCCGGGGGGCTGTGCCGGCCTGCCGGTGGTCTGTGCAGGCTCCGGGGGGCTGTGCCGGCCTGCCGGGGGGCTGTGCCGGCCTGCCGGTGGTCTGTGCAGGCTTCGGGGGTCTGTGCAGGCATCGTCCGATGGGACTACAAGTCCCATCGGGCGATGCCTGCTACCATGACAGTGATTGACACATTAGCCAATGATGGGACAGTAATAGTCCTATCATCCGGCTAATGTGTTGAATGTAAAAAAAAAAAAAAAAAATTACATGCTACATACATACAACATGCATACTACATACATGCTACATTCATACTACATAAATACTACATGCAACATACATACTACATATATACTACATACATACTACATATATACTACATGCATGCTACATACATACTGCATGCTACATACATACTACATGCTACATACATACTACATGCTACATACATACCACATATATACTACATACATACTACATACATACTACATGCATGCTACATGCATGCTACATGCTACATACATAACACATATATACTACATGCATGCTACATACATAGTACATGCTACATGCATGCTACATACATACTACATGCTACATACTACATATATACTACATGCATGCTACATACATACTACATGCTACATACTACATATATACTACATGCATGCTACATACATACTACATGCTACATACATACTACATATATACTACATGCATGCTACATACATACTACATGCTACATACATACTACATATATACTACATGCATGCTACATACATACTACATGCTACATACATACTACGTATATACTACATGCATGCTACATACATACTACATGCTACATACATACCACATACATACTACATACATGCTACATGCTACATATATACTACATATATACTACATGCATGCTACATACATACTACATGCTACATACATACTACATATATACTACATACATACTACATACATACTACATGCATGCTACATACATACTACATACATACTACATGCTACATACATACCACATACATACTACATACATACTACATGCTACATACATTCATACATATATACTACATGCATGCTACATACATACTACATATATACTACATGCATGCTACATACATACTGCATGCTACATGCATGCTACATACATACTACATACATACTACATGCTACATACATACCACATACTGTATATACTACATACATACAATACATTCATACAATACATACATAGACATACAGTACATATAACATAGAGTAACATACTTACCAATACTTGTCACATTGTTCCCCGAAGCCATTGTCTTTTCCGGAATAAATATTAACATAACAAACCACAAAAATACTCACCCACGATCCGAAGCAGTCCACGAGTGTGTCCCACGACGATCTTGGGTAGAGAACTGCAGCATCAGCTGATGCTGCCGTTCTCTACGGGCTGCAGGAATCCAATGATGGAAGGTAGGTATCCTTCCGCACTGTATTCCTCCGCCACTTAAAAAAAAAAAGTCCCTAGTCTCACTTTATGCCATTGCTGTGTGGGAATTTCCCACACAGCAATGGCATAAAGTGAGACTAGGGACTTTTTTTTTTTAAGTGGCGGAGGAATACAGTGCGGAAGGATACCTACCTTCCGTCATTGGATTCCTGCAGCCCGTAGAGAACGGCAGCATCATCTGATGCTGCAGTTCTCTACCCAAGATCGTCGTGGGACACACTCGTGGACTGCTTCGGATCGTGGGTGAGTATTTTTGTGGTTTGTTATGTTAATATTTATTCCGGAAAAGACAATGGCTTCGGGGAACAATGTGACAAGTATTGGTAAGTATGTTACTCTATGTTATATGTACTGTATGTCTATGTATGTATGTAGTATATATGTAGTATGTATGTAGTATGTATGTAGCATGCATGTAGCATGCAGTATGTATGTAGCATGCATGTAGTATATATGTAGTATGTATGTAGCATGCATGTAGTATATATGTAGTATGTATGTAGCATGCATGTAGTATATATGTAGTATGTATGTAGTATGTATGTGGTATGCATGTAGCATGTAGTATGTATGTAGCATGCATGTAGTATATATGTAGTATGTATGTAGCATGTAGTATGTATGTAGTATGTATGTAGTATGTATGTGGTATGTATGTAGCATGTAGTATGTATGTAGCATGCATGTAGTATGTATGTAGTATGTATGTAGTATGTATGTAGCATGTATGTGGTATGTATGTGGTATGTATGTAGCATGTAGTATGTATGTAGCATGCATGTAGTATATATGTAGTATGTATGTAGCATGTAGTATGTATGTAGTATGTATGTAGTATGTATGTGGTATGTATGTAGCATGTAGTATGTATGTAGTATGCATGTAGTATGTATGTAGTATGCATGTAGTATGTATGTAGCATGTATGTGGTATGTATGTGGTATGTATGTAGCATGTAGTATGTATGTAGCATGCATGTAGTATATATGTAGTATGTATGTAGCATGTAGTATGTATGTAGTATGTATGTAGTATGTATGTGGTATGTATGTAGCATGTAGTATGTATGTAGCATGTAGTATGTATGTAGCATGCATGTAGTATATATGTAGTATGTAGTATGTATGTAGTATGTATGTGGTATGTATGTAGCATGTAGTATGTATGTAGCATGCAGGTAGTATGTATGTAGCATGCATGTAGTATGTATGTAGCATGCATGTAGTATGTATGTAGTATGCATGTAGTATGCATGTAGTATGTATGTAGTATATATGTAGTATGTATGTAGCATGTATGTGGTATGTATGTAGCATGTAGTATGTATGTAGCATGCATGTAGTATATATGTAGTATGTAGTATGTTTGTAGTATGTATGTGGTATGTATGTAGCATGTAGTATGTATGTAGCATGCATGTAGTATGTATGTAGCATGCATGTAGTATGTATGTAGCATGCATGTATGTATGTAGCATGCATGTAGCATGCATGTAGTATGTATGTAGTATGTATGTAGTATGTATGTAGCATGCAGCATGTATGTAGCATGTATGTAGCATGTATGTAGTATGTATGTAGTATATATGTAGTATGTATGTAGCATGTAGTATGTATGTAGCATGTAGTATGTATGTAGTATTTTTTTTTTTTAACATTTAACACATTAGCCGGATGATGGGACTACTACTGTCCCATCATTGGCTAATGTGTCAATCACTGTCATGGTAGCAGGCATCGCCAGATGGGACTTGTAGTCCCATCGGACGATGCTTGCACAGACCCCCGGACATCAGCACAGCCCCCCGGCAGGCCGGCACAGCCCCCCGGCAGGCCGGTACAGACCCCCACAGGGTGCACAGACCACCGGCAGGCCGGCACAGCCCCCCGGCAGGCCGGTACAGACCCCCACAGGGTGCACAGACCACCGGCAGGCCGGCACAGCCCCCCGGCAGGCCGGTACAGACCCCGGGCAGTCCACACAGCCCCCCGGCAGGCCGGCAGAGACCCCCGGAAGGCCCGAAATGACGGCGCATCATGATGCGCACACACCGCGCATCATGATGACGTCAGGCCGTCAATCAACTGAACTTCCGATTCCGATGCCGAATTCCGATATTGAAAAAATATCGGAAGTCGGTATCGGAATTCCGATACAGCAAGTATCGGCCGATACCCGATACTTGCGGTATCGGAATGCTCAACACTAGTCAGGAGTGGACAATGCACAAACAGGACTCTAGCTGAACAAACAGGCAAGAAACCAACGTTCGGGCAAAGAGTGATGGGAGGAGCTGCCAGTTACTCTCTGCAGGACACTGCAGGTTTAACTTCCGGCAGATACTGGCCTGTTTGCTAGGCAATTCCTGCATGTGTTGTGGCTGTTTAACAGCCATGAGACATGCAGCTATGGGGGCTCTAACATATTTTTAGAGCACGCCAAAGACACTCGGTTAGTGCATGAGCATGCTCCGATAATATCTTATCCGAGCACGTTCACTCATCACTACTAATAGGAATAAGTGGATTTCACAGTTTGTTGTGCAATTTCTCCTAAGTGTGGCAATACACTACATGTAATTGGGAAATACTTTTCAGGCACAGTAGAAGACTCAGAAAAGAAGGCGCATGATAATTTAGTGCAGATTTTACTGTTATGGTTTGCGAGTGCCATTACTAACTGTGAGAAGCCCTTTGGTGCCAGAAGAGCCGAACCCTCATAAGTGAAAACATTTTACAAACTACACTTCTCAATGAATTTATCTAAGGGTGCAATTGTAAGGGATGTACTGGGACCGGGTAATGCTCCACTCCCTTCCTTTATGTAAATATTGCCTTTATATATAACTGTATATATTCAGTATATATGTCCAAGTCTTTCTACTATGTACATATTCTTTTGGCAGTGTATGTTATGCTTTAAGTTAGGAAAAGCGTAGTACCCCTAATCGGACACTAGATGGGGCACATTAGTGTAAATAGTTATTTTAGGAGGAGCCATCTGTAGATAAGAGGGAAAAGGTAGTAGGGCCCAGGTGCCCGTGTGGGCTGATAAGTCCGCAACGTTGAAACAGAAGTGCCCAGCCATCCAGAGTCCGGATGGACAGAAGTTCAGCTGAAGCAGCAGTGGAACCGCAGAAGAAGAGGTCCCAAGCATTACTCGGACGCAGGTCACTCATCATATGGAAGATCATCACATGGGCTGATGCCCTCTGATCCGGGGCAAAATGGTTGAGGGAACCCCCAGGCGCACAGAGTCTGGACAGTGAGGACGCTGCGTTACTGTAAATAGCGGTACGACCTGGGCACGTACTAAGGGACGTAGAAGGAAGTGCAGGAAAAGTGGAGAATGTGGACTGTATGGTTCTCTATGCTGATGATGTATATGAAAACGATGTGCTGCAAAACCAAGAAAGTAAAGTGTTACGTTTTAATTTTGAAATGGACTCTGTCTCTTAATGCACAACAATGGCAGCAGTGGAATTTCAACCAGCCTGATAGGATCCTGACTGTGCAGAATGTGAAGCAGAAGGTATGCTACAGAGGGGACATTATATTCATGAGATGAGAGACCGGACACGACTACGGCCTTGACGCTCCCTCACACAGTGATCATACTGACACCACAAGTGTGCCACAGAATTTCATACCATTGGGCGGTGAAGAAAAAATAATTAAATTTTTACCTCAAAAATTTTGTTTTATACCCAGATTTTACATTTTCACTTAAGCAAATGGCTAAAAGTGGCACCAAAATTTGTTGCACAATTTATACTGAATGTGGCAATACCCCATATGTACAGTACTGCTTAGCCACATGGCAAGACTTGGGAGTGAAGGAGCGCTATTTGACCCTTGGAGAATATATTATCGTAGAATAGTTTGTGTGCTCCACATACAGAGACCCTAAGTGCTAGAAGAGCAGAATTCCCTCTCAAGAAACCCCATTTTGGAAAATACACCCCTCTAGGAATTTATCTACAGGTGTAATGATGATTTTGACTCCATGGTTATTTTCAAGAAACAAGCAGCAGTAGATGTTGCTGAGTGAAAATTGCAAATGTGTTCTTGTAATATCCAGTACATTATGCCAAGCTCGTGCTTCTGGAGACATGCAGCTGTTAATTAGGCGGGTTCTCATCACTACAAGTTTACCAAATATGTGGACAGTAAATGTGGTTTAGGCACACTGGGCTTAGAAGGTACGGGGGCATTTGGATTTGGGATGCAGAATTTGCTGTATTTCTTTTGAGCTATAGCATTCTTCCAGAGCCTTTGTACTACCAGTAACATGGAACATATATTTCCATTGGCAGATGACAAACTTGAGTGGAGACTTTTGCTTTTTTGTTAAGTTGAAACTTTAATTGGGAATGTTCTACATACCATTTTGTATCACATTTATCCTGTGCTTTACCCTGAGCACTTACATTGGGGTTTCCAATTAAGTCTCTGAATGACATAATTCATATGAAACCTCAGAGGGATTAATTCACTATTCACTATAATGAGGCAGCAAAGTTACTATTGACTCTGTTTGGTCCTTTTACAGCGATGTTCTTTCTTTCAGAGGTGCACAAAACTGTGGCAGACCGTGCTTTTATGCACGCTTAAAAAGAAATTGCTGGATCACAGGCCACATCGTGTCCACAGCGTCTACATCTGCCCCATTATAAGGAATCTTCTGGAGGTTCCATATGAATCATGCATTTCAAAGATTTACATTGAAATCCTCATGAAACTCTCGGTGTAGAGCGCAGGATACATCTAAGCCGAACTTTACTGCGATCTTTGGAAGGCAGACTGAGGAAATCAATAGCAGGTCAAGAATTGGTTTTATTAATTCTTAATGACATTCTTTGTGTGGTATAAGTGATTAGATTATTCTTCTGGTAAGTGCAATTACAGTGATACCAGATTCATGTTGTTTTTTATATTTGGTTGCTGTCACACAGTAAAAAAGCAAGTTTTTGCAATCGCCATATTTGATAGCTGTAATTTTTCTGCCAATAGGGTCATGTGAGGGCTTATTTTTGCGGGACAAGTTGACTTTTTTGGTGCTGTTTTTGGGCACATAACCTTTTTTGATCACTTTCTTTTCTGACTTTTCGGAGGCAGAATGAACAAAAACAAGCAATTGAGAATTGCTTTTTGTCTGTTTTTAATGTCGTTTACCGTGTGGGTAAAAGAGAAAAGACAGCTTTATTCTTCGGGTGGTTATGATTACAATGATACCATATTGATGTAATTTTTTTATGTTTTGCTGCTTCTGCACAATAAAAACAACTTTACAGAAAAAAGAATTGTTTTTGCATTGGTATATTCTATAACCTTTTTATTTCTCCGCTGATGGACCTGTATGGCGACTTGTTTTTGCATATAACATTTTCAGCAATACAATTTTATTTATATTTGTCTTTTTGATTGTGTTTTATTTCACTTTTTGACCAGCAGTATGATAAAAAAGCACAGTTTTTTGCCACTTTTTTATGATGTTCACTGAAGGGTTTAACTAATAGGGCAGTTTTAGAGGTCAGGTCGTTCGGGATGCGGCTCTACAAAATATGTGTATTTTATTTATTTATTTTTGCATAAATAAATGCATTTATTGGATTAATATTTTTTCTTTGTTTTGTGATTTTTTTAAATATTTTTCAAAACTTTTTTTTACTATTTACCTTGTCCCAGGATGGGACATCAACTTTCCATGCCCTGATTGCTGATCTAATACTCTAAAATGATTTTGCATGGCAGGGCATTAGCTCAGTGCATCCCAGACAGGGACGAGGCCTGTCAGCTCCTGCTCCGTACCTCGGTGACTCTGTGGCCTTCTTTTGGCTCGGGTTGTCCATGGAGACCATCGGCAACGCTCGACTGTAATTGCATTGTGCTGATTGGAGCAGAGATGGATCTCCCTCCCTCTGCGATGTCACTGCCACTATTTACAGCGGCATCAGAGGGGATAAATGCCTGTGATCAGTGCTAGCACCAATCGTAGGTGTTGCTGCCGGGTGTAAGCTTTGATATAGCGCTTTTGATTGTGTGATCAGTACGCCGTACATGTATGGTGGTTTGTGGGAACGCACATCTCACGTTGCCATACATGTACGTCGGTTGTTGTGAAAGGGTTAAAGTGGATCATTCACCAAATTTCACAGGATAAACTAAATATATTATTAAATTGATGTCTTACACGTGATGAGACTGGTGTACTTGCTTTGAAAAATCCATAGGACAATAACTGTGTAATACTTTGTGAAAGTTGTTCTACTTTATTTGAAAATGCCCTATTCAGCTGCTCACTTTATTTTGAGGTCTACATAGTTACTCTGACATATTTTCAAAGTACACCAACCTCATCAGACCTAACAGATCTGTGTATGAATGCATGCAGCTTTTATTGTAAAGCGTGGTGATCGGTAAAGTCAAACAAACCAGGATATTTTTCTATTTCTTTACTGTAAAGTGAATTGTGTTCTGTCTTACACATATAGTAGGCAATGAATGCAATAATTCTCCTTTGAATAAATCATGAAACACAACATTTACAGTCAACAGCTAATCTACAGTCTGCTTCCTTACAACAGCTGGGTTTTGTGCAAAATGGAAATGTGACAGGTGTTAGAAAAGTTCACACCTCCCTGCTTCAAAGTTGCCTTATCTCTGGATAAGTGGATTATTGGTCTATCTTGTAGGAACACAGTATTTCTGCATTAAAGGGCCCGTTACACTAAGCGATATCACTAGCAATATCGCTATAATGTCACTGATTTTGTGACGCAGCAGCGATATTGCAATCGATATCGCTATGTGCGTTACTTACCTCCGACCGGCTCCCCCGCTGGATATCGCTGATCGCGCGAGAACGTCCTGGGCCGTTTCTCGTCGTCTGCTTCCTGCTGTGGCGACGAGCGACGCTTGAACGTGGGCGGGAGGACGTCTTCATCGCCGCGTCTGACAGGTAAGTAGCGACTGCCGACCGCTGCTATGCTGCTGGTGAGATCTGCCTGTTTGGCAGCTCACTAGCGACCACTTAGCGATGTACCAGCGATCCTGACCGGGTCATATCGTTGTCGGGAGCGCTGGTGCATCACTAAGTGTAACGGTACCCTTACTCATGCTGGAGATAAAGCTTAAAGATAAAGAAAAGAAGGTATGCTCTGATAAGGTATCATATGTATTTAAGCACCTCGATACTATGTTATTACTTATAATAACATATTTACTTTTAATTAATTTTATGCTTTCTCTTTGGTAAAAATTGTTTGTTTTGTTCAGTTCGGCATGGAAAAGAACTATGCAGTAAATAGGGAAGCCATTTGTTCCATCTGTATATCATCCAAGACATAAATATCTTATCCTCTGCCTTCTTGGATCTCAAACTATTGGTAAGAAATCCTCAATAATTGTCTACAAAATGTGACTATTATATCTTTGGTGTTAAAGGTTTTTTTTATTTTTGTGAACCTCTCTACCCTAGGTCTTGTGACAAGACTCTGCCCCGCTCCTAGTGTCTGTTACTGTTGCTGAGCTCACTGATTGGCTGCAGCGCTGATGATATGACGTCAACGTTGCAGACAATCACACTCACCACAGCTGTTAAAAAAAAAAAATGCAGCTGGGGACTGGTGTTTTTTTTTTTAAAAAAGGAAAATCACCGTAAACAGGTTATTAGATAACATTGCACCAAAACTATGAAGAAGCAAAAAAATTAATTTATTTTAATTAATTAACAAAAGTATTACCAACCAAAAAACTAAAAATATAATTAAACAAAGAAGGTGGAACTCACAGATACCTTACGTGTTTTGAAAAATATTTAGAATTGAGAGTCCTCAGTGGTTGACACCTTTTAATGGCTAACTGAGAAGATGGTAATAAATTGCAAGCTTTTGAGATTATTCACGTCTCTTCATCAGGCATAGACTTATACAATATCTGAAGAATCACATATTTATACACAACACAGCACAGAAAAAATGCAATAGATAAGACAAGTGACATGAAGCAGAACTATCATTATGGGAGAGGGATAAACAGTTGTGGCCATAAATATTGGAAACGTTCCACAGCATGCAAATCTTTTCATGGCCAAGCTTGAAAGCAAATTTTTCTTCTCATGTCCCATAAGGCCTCTGGCCTACTACCGTTACATTGATGATATTTTAATCATCTGGACGGAGTCAGAGCAACAGCTAAAGACATTCCATGAACAGTTTAATCAATTTCATCCCACCATCAGTTTAAGGCTAGGTTCATATTGCGTTAATGCAGTCCGTTCAGCGCATAGTGTTGACGGACTGCATTAACGCTACTGTCATTTTTTGATCGCGTTTACCGATCACGCTTGCACAGCTTCCCTATCTGCGCTACTGGTGGCGGATCCCCGAATGCTGCAGACCGCGTCCGAGGGTCCGTCACGGAATGACGGCACATCGTGAATGCATGCCGATTATGACATGTGTCGGCGATTAGCTCTTCTATTGCAGTCTATGGGTGCATTAATGCATTCGTTACATAGCGGTAATGCCGCTATGTAACGGATGCGGTAAACGCTGCCCACAAGCGCAATGTGAACCCAGCATAACACTCAAATACTCCTGTACTGAAATTAACTCAGAAAGACCTTTTTGAATCAGGGCTACCAACAGTTGAAAACCAAATTACAAGAGCTAATAAAATATCAAGGAATCATCTCCTACAGTACAAAGCTAAGGAAGAAATTAATCGTGTGCCTCTAGTAGTCACCTACAATCCAAATCTGGAGGTGCTAAGGGGAGCTGTATTCACAGGTTAACTGAATGAGTATTCCTCATGCATTTCTATACATTATAAGTGCCTTTTTTTAAGTGATACTATTGAAGAGGAGACGCATGTTAGAAGTTCTGAAGACAACATGTTGCTAGAGTGCTGCAAGTAGGCAACATAATTTAATTTATATATATAAAGCTGAGTGTGTGTGTATGTATCAAACCACGCCCACTCCACATTGCCCACCCACTCCAAATAGCCACACTCACTCCACATGCAAAGCCCCATCCACACGGCCCATGTGGTTAGTGCACACGGGCGGAGACACACTCACCTCGTAAGCCACTCACCGGCTGTGATGAACCAGCCGCTGTGAGCTACAATCAGGGCCACCACCTTCTGAGTATCAGTGTGTGGCAGGCACAGGCCACATCTTGCTCCATCATGTCTAGAATGGAGTTGCCCTGTGAGGCATGACGTCAAGGGAAAGGGAGGAGCCTTATGGATTACACCACTGTGCTCATAACAAGAAGTTGCTGTGCATGTGTGAGGGGAAGAGAGGAGTGAGGTGAAAATGAGAGGAGTGAGGGAAAAATAAGAGGATTGAAGGGAAAATAGTGGAGTGAGGGGATTACAGTGGAGTGAGGGGAAAATGAGAGGAGTAAGGTGAAAATGAGAGGAGTGAGGGGAAAATAGTGGAGTGAGGGGATTACAGTGGAGTGAGGGGAAAATGAGAGGTGTGAGGTGAAAATGAAGAGGTGTGAGTGGAAAATGAGAGGAATGAGGGGAAAATAGTGGAGTGATAAGAAAATGACAAGTCTGAGGTCAAAATTAAAGGTGTGAGGGGGAAAAATGAGAGGAGTGAGGGGGAAAATGAGAGGTGTGAGAGAATGGAGTTGCCCTGTGAGGCATGACGTCAAGGGAAAGGGAGGAGCCTTATGGATTACACCACTGTGCTCATAACAAGAAGTTGCTGTGCACGTGTGAGGGGAAGAGAGGAGTGAGGTGAAAATGAGAGGAGTGAGGGAAAAATGAGAGGATTGAAGGGAAAATAGTGGAGTGAGGGGATTACAGTGGAGTGAGGGGAAAATGAGAGGAGTAAGGTGAAAATGAGAGGAGTGAGGGGAAAATAGTGGAGTGAGGGGATTACAGTGGAGTGAGGGGAAAATGAGAGGTGTGAGGTGAAAATGAAGAGGTGTGAGTGGAAAATGAGAGGAATGAGGGGAAAATAGTGGAGTGATAAGAAAATGACAAGTCTGAGGTCAAAATTAAAGATGTGAGGGGGAAAAATGAGAGGAGTGAGGGGGAAAATGAGAGGTGTGAGAGAATGGAGTTGCTCCTGTGAGGCATGACGTCAAGGGAAAGGGAGGAGCCTTATGGATTACACCACTGTGCTCATAACAAGAAGTTGCTGTGCACGTGTGAGGGGAAGAGAGGAGTGAGGTGAAAATGAGAGGAGTGAGGGAAAAATGAGAGGATTGAAGGGAAAATAGTGGAGTGAGGGGATTACTGTGGAGTGAGGGGAAAATGAGAGGAGTAAGGTGAAAATGAGAGGAGTGAGGGGAAAATAGTGGAGTGAGGGGATTACAGTGGAGTGAGGGGAAAATGAGAGGTGTGAGGTGAAAATGAAGAGGTGTGAGTGGAAAATGAGAGGAATGAGGGGAAAATAGTGGAGTGATAAGAAAATGACAAGTCTGAGGTCAAAATTAAAGGTGTGAGGGGGAAAAATGAGAGGAGTGAGGGGGAAAATGAGAGGTGTGAGGGTGGAAAATGAGAGGCATGATGGGAAAATGAGAGAAGTGAGGTGCTGCTGCAGTATGAGACTGTGTATAGAGAAGAGTGAGGTGCTGCAGGTGGAGGCTGTGTATAAGACCACATTCACAAGTTCAGTATTTGGTCAGTATTTTACCTCAGTATTTATAAGCCAAAACCACGAGTGGGAGAAAAATACAAAAGTGGTAACGTGTTTCTAATATACTTTTCCTCTGATTGTTTTCCTCCAAGTTTTAGCTTACGATTACTGAGGTAAAAATAATGACCAAATAACGTGTGAACAAGGTTCAAAGGAGAAAAGTGTGGTGTTGCACAAGAAGTAGGCTGTGTATACGATACACTTTATTGCAATTAATGCAATTTCTCTCAGGATCAATTGTTTCCAATTGTATATGGAAGAGGAGTGTGAGGTGCTGCTGGAGGAGGCGACGATCAAAGAAAAAGGCTGTGCTGCAGAGAAATGCTGTGTATAAAGGAGGAGCATGAGGTGCAGGAGAAGGCTGTGTAAAAAGAAGGAGCCGGTTGTGTTCCGTGTACCAGTGCGGGAGCGTTGATATGTTGAAAATAAAATACTATAAATACTTGGGTAATCATTTAGTTAATTTGTGTTGCAAATCCGTAGTGTTGAATATATGATATGAAATGTTTTTATGTGCACTATACCATCTCAGCTGAGATCTCATCTCCCGAGATCTTGGTGCTGAGATCTTCATCTGCGCATGCGCAGCCCCCCGGCAGCCATTTTCTCCGAGTCTACCGCATAGGAGACCATGGAACTGCAGGGGCTCTGTCCTGTCCCAAAATGTCGGTAGAGCCCTCGCAGCATCGGAGACGTCCGCAGCAGCGCGCCGCACATCGGAAGACCCCCTCATCCCAGCCTGTGGCCTGCACCAAAACTATCCGCAGTTAATTATTATGCCCGGGCATAGTCAGGCTCTTAAGCTAGTATATTATAATCGTGTGGCAATAAGATCTCATCCTTGCTTCCAGTTTGTCTTGTTTCTCCAACATAGAGACCTCCAGTAGCACACAAGTGCAGACAAAAACAAAAATCAACCTGTAGCTAAACATTTCTGTGGTCCATGTCAGAACACAAACAACATGAAAGTTGTTATATTAAAAAGCAACTTCAAATCACAAAAACACCAGTGGGTCTGTGAATAAAACTGAATGGTGGTCTTAGATTTAGTCCTGTGTGGAGGGTATCAATCACAAAGCTTTATGACAAAATCTGAGGAATCTGCTCCAGAGACAGTGAGGGCACCATGTCTGGGACAATGAAACTTTCACATCACTTATTTGAGCTAATGAAGAATTGATTCTCTGAGCTCAGTTTGTTTCTTTTTGTAAATGTCCATTTATTATGTGATGTCTGATGAAGAGACCTAAGTAGTCTTGGCAGCTTGCTTTGTAACATCCCTTATTTTATTTTCAATAGCCATTAAAAGGTATCATAACTACAAGTTTATTATTTTGTTTCTCCCATTGAGAACAATCAACGTTACTATTCACATGATCCTCGAGAACTTGTTCAACATCTGGGTGAATCACTAGAGTTGAGCGAAACGGGTCGAAAAATTTCAAAAGTCGCCGACTTTTGGCAAAGTCGGGTTTCATGAAACGAAACCCGACCCTAGGATGAGGTCGGCCACGAGGTCGGCGACTTAAGCGCCAAAGTCGCGTTTCAAAAGTTTGTTTTGCGCTCTTTTTCAGCCAATCAGGATCCACGGACACTGTGGGCAACGTGATGACATAGGCAGGGGTCACCACCATCTTTCAGAAGGGCATGCAAGTGATTGGCTTGCTTTGGTGGGCGTCACAGGGGTTATAAAAGGGCGTGCACGCCGACCGCCATCTTACTTCTGCCGATCTTAGCATAGGGAGAGGTTGCTGCTGCTGATTCTGTAGGGAGAGCGTTAGGCAGGGAAGAAGAAAAAAAAACTGCTTCTGCTGCTAGCGATTTTGCCTGTACAACACACCAGTCACTGTGTGTGCAGTGCAAGGGGAGGCTATATTGTGGTGGATCAGCGGTGTTGGTTGTTAGGCTGCCTTCTAAGGCTTCCTGACAGCTGCATTGCTGTTTACCCACTGCTCTGCAAACTGCTTTTTTAAAAGCAATCCCAATTTTTTTTTTGTCCTGCTGAGGTACTGAGCGTGCATTTTTTCACACCATACAGCGGTGTACGCTCCTCACACAGTACCGTGTAACGGCTGTTATCACAGCCACAGTGAAGCTATCTGTGTGTCACTCTGTGAGAATAAGTCGAGGACATGTTCCATTCTTACAGACCTGCACCTACTAGTTTTGTCTAGCTTTCAAACAGTTAAATATATTTGCTGTTTGATCACATTCAAAACTATAGAGAGACAGTGTGTGTCAGTCCGTATACTTAAAAAACAGGGAGCTTGACAATTTTACGTACACCGGACAGCCGTGTACGTGCACGCTCCTCTCAGTACCGTGTAACGGCTGTTATCACGGCCACAGTGAAGCTATCTGTGTGTCACTGTGGAAGGATAAGTGGAGGACTTGTTCCGTTCTTACAGACCTACACTCTAGGGAGATTCCTATTCTGCCCAATTCTACATACACCTTGTACAGTTGTGGCCAACAGTATTGACACCCCTGCAATTCTGTCAGATAATACTCAGTTTCTTCCTGAAAATGATTGCAAACACAAATTCTTTGGTATTATTATCTTCATTTAATTTGTCTTAAATGAAAAAACACAAAAGAGAATGACGCAAAAAGCAAAACATTGATCATTTTACACAAAACTTCAAAAATGGGCCGGACAAAAGTATTGGCACCCTCAGCCTAATACTTGGTTGCACAACCTTTAGCCAAAATAACTGCGACCAACCACTTCCGGTAACCATCAATGAGTTTCTTACAATGCTCTGCTGGAATTTTAGACCATTCTTCTTTGGCAAACTGCTCCAGGTCCCTGATATTTGAAGGGTGCCTTCTCCAAACTGCCATTTTTAGATCTCTCCACAGGGATTCAGGTCTGGACTCATTGCTGGCCACCTTAGAAGTCTCCAGTGCTTTCTCTCAAACCATTTTCTAGTGCTTTTTGAAGTGTGTTTTGGGTCATTGTCCTGCTGGAAAACCCATGACCTCTGAGGGAGACCCAGCTTTCTCACACTGGGCCCTACATTATGCTGCAAAATTTGTTGGTAGTCTTCTGACTTCATAATGCCATGCACACGGTCAAGCAGTCCAGTGCCAGAGGCAGCAAAGCAACCCCAAGACATCAGGGAACCTCTGCCATGTTTGACTGTAGGGACCGTGTTCTTTTCTTTGAATGCCTCTTTTTTTCTCCTGTAAGCTCTATGTTGATGCCTTTGCCCAAAAAGCTCTACTTTTGTCTCATCTGACCAGAGAACATTCTTCCAAAACATTTTAGGCTTTTTCAGGTAAGTTTTGGCAAACTCCAGCATGGCTTTTTTATGTCTCGGGGTAAGAAGTGGGGTCTTCCTGGGTCTCCTACCATACAGTCCCTTTTCATTCAGACGCCAACGGATAGTACGGGTTGACACTGTTGTACCCTCGGACTGCAGGGCAACTTGAACTTGTTTGGATGTTAGTCGAGGTTCTTTATCCAACATCCGCACAATCTTGCATTGAAATCTCTTGTCAATTTTTCTTTTCCGTCCACATCTAGGGAGGTTAGCCACAGTGCCATGGGCTTTAAACTTCTTGATGACACTGCGCACGGTAGACACAGGAACATTCAGGTCTTTGGAGATGGACTTGTAGCCTTGAGATTGCTCATGCTTCCTCACAATTTGGTTTCTCAAGTCCTCAGACAGTTCTTTGGTCTTCTTTCTTTTCTCCATGCTCAATGTGGTACACACAAGGACACATGACAGAGGTTGAGTCAACTTTAATCCATGTCAACTGGCTGAAAGTGTGATTTAGTTATTGCCAACACCTGCAAGGTGCCACAGGTAAGTTACAGGTGCTGTTAATTACACAAATTAGAGAAGCATCACATGATTTTTCGAACAGTGCCAATACTTTTGTCCATCCTCTTTTTTATGTTTGGTGTGGAATTATATCCAATTTGGCTTTAGGACAATTCTTTTTGTGTTTTTTCATTTAAGACAAATTAAATGAAGATAATAGTACCAAAGAATTTGTGTTTGCAATCATTTTCAGGAAGAAACCGAGTATTATCTGACAGAATTGCAGGGGTGTCAATACTTTTGGCCACACCTGTAGTTTGTGATACACTAGCCAATTGCTGCCTGTGACATAGCGCTCTGATATTCAGTGGGCCTCACACAATCCAAAAGTGTCCAGTGTCCACTAGTGTGTGCAGAAATTCAAAATCTCCCTTATCCTGTAGTCACTTTTTTCACACCTGTGCCATCGAGCCTGTGACATAGCGCTCTGATATTCAGTGGGCCTCACACAATCCAAAAGTGTCCAGTGTCCACTAGTGTGTGCAGAAATTCAAAATCTCCCTTATCCTGTAGTCACTTTTTTCACACCTGTGCCATCGAGCCTGTGACATAGCGCTCTGATATTCAGTGGGCCTCACACAATCCATAAGTGTCCAGTGTCCACAAGTGTCTACAAATATCTAAAGGGCTGTCACATTGTAGAAGGATCAACTTTATTCTCATTTGCACAAGGAAAGACTAGAAGCAATGGGATGAAACTGAATGGGAAGAGACACAGATTAGATATTAGAAAAAACTTTTTGACAGTTAGAGTGATCAATGAGTGGAACAAGCTGCCACGAGAAGTGGTGAGTTCTCCTTCAATGGAAGTCTTCAAACAGAGGCTGGACAGACATCTGACTGGGATGATTTAGCGAATCCTGCTTTGAGCAGGGGGTTGGACCAGATGGCCCAGGAGGTCCCTTCCAACTCTACGATTCTATGATTCTATGATTCTATGAAGTGTGAGCAGAAATTCAAAATCTCTGTGATCCTGTAGTCACTTTTTTCACACCTGTGCCATCGAGCCTGTGACATAGTGCTGTGATTTTCAGTGGGCCTCACACAATCCAAAAGTGTCCAGTGTCCACTAGTGTGTGCAGAAATTCAAAATCTCCCTTATCCTGTAGTCACTTTTTTCACACCTGTGCCATCGAGCCTGTGACATAGCGATCTGATATTCAGTGGGCTTCACACAATCCAAGAGTCCAGTGTCCACAAGTGTCTGCAGAAATTCAAAATCTCCCCTGTCCTATAGACACCTTGTACCTTGTTTTACGTTACTATATAGTTTGTTGGATTTTGTCTACATTTCTACAAAAAATGAGGAAGGCTGGTGGAAGAGGCCGTGGAATTGGGCGGGGGTTGGCAGCTGGTAATGATGGTGTTGGTGGTGGATCTGATAGTAGTGGCAAGAGCAAAATAGGACCGAATGCAGGAGGTGTTGAGCCTGCGTCATCGTCTGGCTCCATAAGGCTTCGAAGGCTTAGTTTTCTAGGAGTTGACAAACCGCTTTTAAAGCCAGAGCATCAGGAAAAAGTTTTGTCTTACATTGCTGACTCAGCCTCCAGCTCTATCGCCTCCTCTTCTTCAGTTGTAAAAAGTAAAAGCACTGAGTCGTCATTGGAGGCTCATGTTCATGAACCACACCTTTCCTTGTGTCCTTCACCCCAACCAAGATTGAAGGATGACGCAGGCCATACTACTGATTACTCCATGGAGCTGTTTTCACATACCATGCCTGGATTATCAAGTGAAATGGTGAATTACCCAGGCCAAGATGAATCTGACATGGAGTGCACTGATGCACAGCCGCTGATAGATGATTCTGCTGGTACATTCACTCAGAGCACTACATTGTCCTTGCAGTGTACAGAGCCAGATTCTGACCCTGATGAGACTCAGGTGCCCCTTCCCGCACACTATACCACCATACACGGTGACACAGAGGAAGGTGCACATGACATTGAAGAGGAGGTGATGGATGACCCAGTTGTTGACCCAGATTGGCATCCATTGGGAGAAGAGGGTGCTGCTTCCAATAGCTCAGATGAGGAGCATCCACAGCAGACATCGACATCGCAACAGCTGTTATCTGGCAGGCCCGGAGCAATCCAAAGACAGGTTCCAAAAATCAAAAGAGTTGCTGGACAGCTTGTCCAGAGGGTCAAAAGATCACAGCGTGCTAGGCCGCAAAATGTCTGCCAAAGTAGGAAGAGTGCAGTGTGGCACTTTTTTGAACAAAATCCTCATGATCAGGCCAAGGTTATCTGTAAGAAGTGCGCAAAGACCTTTAGCCGAGGGAAAAATCTGAAAAATTTGAATACCAGTTGCATGCTTAGACATTTAACCACCATGCACTTGCAAGCGTGGACACGACACCAAACCTCAAGTGCCACATGTGCAACTGATCACAAAGAAGGTAGTCAGCAACGCTACATTGTTTCCCCCACTGTAAGCCCACCGGTTAGCACAGCAGCAAATGTTGAGGTGTCGTTGCAAGGCCACAGCAGTCAGGGAATCCCACTGTTACTGTATATCAACGAAATACTGAATCTAGGCCATCAGAAAGAACACCAACTCCATCACCATCATCAACCCTCTCTCAGTCCGCCCTGTCCACCGCTACTTCCACCATATGCAGCTCTCAAGTCCAGCTCACCCTCCCAGACACTATGAGTAGGTCAAGAAAGTACTCAGTCTCTCATCCGCGTACACTGGGTTTGAACGCCCACATTGCCAAACTAATCTCGTTTGAGATGATGCCCTATCGGTTGGTGGAAAGCGCAGCTTTCCACGAACTCATGGCCTATGCAGTACCACGCTATGACCTACCCAGTCGTCACTTCTTCTCTCGCAAAGCCATCCCAGCCCTCCACCATCATGTAAAAGACCGCATTGTCCATGCACTCAAGCAGTCAGTGAGTGGAAAGGTGCACCTAACAACTGATGCATGGTCCAGTCGGCATGGCCAGGGCCGTTACGTGTCCATCACTGCGCACTGGGTTAATGTGGTGGATGCAGGGTCCACAGGGGACAGCGGTGGTGGGACAGTGCTGCCTAGCCCACGGTATAGGAAACAGTTGGCTGTAGGCGTTCGACCCTCCTCCTCCTCCTCCTCCAGAAGCGAAAGCTCGTCCACAGAGCGCAGTCGTACGAGCACTCCATCTGCAGCTGCCACTGTTGCACACGAGGTGTCCCCCTATCGAGCAGCTAGTGGAAAGTGTCAGCAGGCTGTGTTGCAGATGATGTGTTTGGGCGACAGACACACCGCCGAGGTGCTGGCCGAGTACTTGAAGCGACAAACTGAGTCATGGCTGGGCAGTGTACATCTTGAGGCAGGCAAGGTAGTTAGTGATAACGGCCGTAATTTTGTGGCAGCCATAGCCCTTTCAAAACTCAGCCACATACCTTGCTTGGCTCACACTTTGAACCTGGTGGTGCAGTGCTTCCTCAAAAATTATCCGGAGTTAACAGCCCTGCTCCAGAAGGTGCGAAGACTGTGCTGGCACATCCGCCGGTCGCCTGTACACTCCGTTCATATGCAGAAGCTGCAGCGATTGCTCCACCTTCCCAACCACCGCCTCATTATCGACATTGCAACAAGGTGGAACTCCACCCTGCACATGGTGGAGCGGCTGTGCGAGCAGAGGCAGGCCATTTGTGGGAGGATACATGGCCAGGCACTTTGAGAGCAGACATGGAGTTGACAGGTGTGCAGTGGTCGAAGCTGAAAGACCTCTGTAAAGTCCTTCAGTGTTTTGAGGAATGCACACGGCTGGTAAGCGCAGACGACGCCATCCTAAGCATGAGCATCCCACTTATGCATCTGCTCATGCAAACTTTGACGCACCTTAAGGAGCAGGCGTCTGCAGCCAATGTTGACGAGGAGGGAATCCTTGATGACATTCAGCCATTGTCTGCTCAGGGACCTCTCCTGGACGAGGTGGAGGAAGAGGAAGAAGAGGAGGAGGAGGATGATGATGGGGATGATTACTTATGGGAGGAGGATGCATCTCGTGGGGCAAGTGAAAATGTTGGCGTGGCAAGGTCTGGTACAGGGTTTGTGCGTGACTGGAGGGATGTGGATTTGCCAGAAAGTGCTCCTCCAACCAGCACTCGCAGTGCATCATTGACACCGGGAACATTGGCCCACATGTCAGATTATGCCTTGCAGATCCTAAAAAGAGACCGCCGCATTGCCAAAATGATGAACGATGATGACTACTGGTTGGCCAGCATCCTGGATCCACGCTATAAAGGCAAATTACAAAACATCATGCCACAGGAGAACCTTGACCTAATATTGGCTAATAAACAAGCAACTCTGGTAAATCGGTTGCTTGAGGCATTCCCAGCACACAGCAGCGGTGATGGTTCTCACACGAGCCGTACGGGCCGGGGGCAGCTTGGCAGAGGTGTTCATGGTGCACACAGCAGAAGTGGCGTTGGAGACAGGGGTTTCATGACAATGTTGTGGACTGATTTTTCAAGTACCGCTCACACAACTGGTAATACTGCATCGATGGAAAGTGACAGGAGACAGCAGTTGTCAACTATAGTTACAAACTACTTTTCCTCCCATATCGATGTTCTCCCACACAGGTCATTCCCCTTTGACTATTGGGCCGCTAAACTGGACACCTGGCCTGAATTGGCACAATATGCCTTACAGGAGCTCGCTTGCCCAGCTGCAAGTGTGCTATTGGAAAGAGTCTTCAGTGCAGCTGGATCAATCCTGACAGAAAAAAGGACCCGTCTGTCAACCCAAAATGTGGATGATCTAACCTTCATTAAAATGAACCATGCATGGGTTTCCAAGGATTTTGTCCCACCTTCCCCTGATGGCACATAGGGTGACAGAAAAATGGCTTGCTTTGGTCCACCTCTTCCTGGGACTTGACCTATTTCGCCTTTTGCATCAGCTGAATGTCCAACATCAACATATGCCACTTTCTAAAACTCCCTAACTGTGCTGCCTCCCCCTTCCATGGCCGGGGTCACCACCTAGGGCACGACACCGTGCGAGTGCCGTTGCCCTGGACAGGTGGGTAGGCCGACTCTTGGGTGCGGGCACTGGCACAGGGTCCCTCATAGTGCAATCAAGTGTCTCTGACGGTGGTGGTGCACACCCGCCGTCAGACACACCGCCGTACTATGAGGGGCACAGTGCCAGTACCGACGCCCACGAGTGGGCCCCCCTTGCTTGGGCAGGGCCCCAGCATTTGCAATCTTTACCTCTCCCTGCTCCTCCGCTGTGTAGTCTGGGCCGTCAAATCCATACTGTGCCTGACACCGTCTCAGCCTGCCTCCTGATGTATAGACATATATTTTGAATGTGTACGCTATCCATACATGTTATCCGGGGATACGGTACCCTTTCTCACCTTTGTGCAATCACGTGCAAGCCATACTGGGCCTAACACCGTCTGAGCCTGCCTCCTGATGTATAGACATATATTTTGAATGTGTACGCTATCCATACATGTTATCCAGGGATACGGTACCCTTTCTCACCTTTGTGCAATCGCGTGCAAGCCATACTGGGCCTAACACCGTCTGAGCTTGCCTCTTGATGTATAGACATATATTTTGAATGTGTACGCTATCCATACATGTTATCCGGGGATACGGTACCCTTTCTCACCTTTGTGCAATCACGTGCAAGCCATACTGGGCCTAACACCGTCTGAGCCTGCCTCCTGATGTATAGACATATATTTTGAATGTGTACGCTATCCATACATGTTATCCAGGGATACGGTACCCTTTCTCACCTTTGTGCAATCACGTGCAAGCCATACTGGGCCTAACACCGTCTGAGCCTGCCTCCTGATGTATAGACATATATTTTGAATGTGTACGCTATCCATACATGTTATCCGGGGATACGGTACCCTTTCTCACCTTTGTGCAATCACGTGCAAGCCATACTGGGCCTAACACCGTCTGAGCCTGCCTCCTGATGTATAGACATATATTTTGAATGTGTACGCTATCCATACATGTTATCCGGGGATTCGGTACCCTTTCTCACCTTTGTGCAATCGCGTGCAAGCCATACTGGGCCTAACACCGTCTGAGCCTGCCTCCTGATGTATAGACATATATTTTGAATGTGTACGCTATCCATACATGTTATCCGGGGATACGGTACCCTTTCTCACCTTTGTGCAATCACGTGCAAGCCATACTGGGCCTAACACCGTCTGCACCTGCCTCCTGATGTATAGACATATATTTTGAATGTGTACGCTATCCATACATGTTATCCGGGGATACGGTACCCTTTCTCACCTTTGTGCAATCACGTGCAAGCCATACTGGGCCTAACACCGTCTGAGCCTGCCTCCTGATGTATAGACATATATTTTGAATGTGTACGCTATCCATACATGTTATCCAGGGATACGGTACCCTTTCTCACCTTTGTGCAATCACGTGCAAGCCATACTGGGCCTAACACCGCCTGAGCCTGCCTCCTGATGTATAGACATATATTTTGAATGTGTACGCTATCCATACATGTTATCCGGGGATACGGTACCCTTTCTCACCTTTGTGCAATCACGTGCAAGCCATACTGGGCCTAACACCGTCTGAGCCTGCCTCCTGATGTATAGACATATATTTTGAATGTGTACGCTATCCATACATGTTATCCAGGGATACGGTACCCTTTCTCACCTTTGTGCAATCACGTGTAATCCATACTGGGCGTGAGAACGGCTGGCGAGCTGTTAAGCAAGCTACAGCACCTGTGGTTTGTACACGTAAGTTTTTCATTTTTTCAGGAATGACGGTTAGGCCTAATTCCGGAACTGCGGTTGACCTGCACTACTGGGAAATCATCGTTCGCGGGTAATAATTGTAATCAGTGATCCCCATCACTAACGTTGTTCAGCGGGTTATCTGCACCTGTAAGCGACAAACGCTGGCCTTTTCAGTGTAGCGCACATGCAGCCACGGACATGTAAGGGCATGACACACCAGTTATTGGCCAATCTCATGTGCCAGTGCCTCACGTGTCCCTCTAGTAAGCCGGACTCGGACCGCGGGGCATGACGGAGTCTCGTTCGTTAACGGAATTAAGCTTGCAATATGTGCATCTTTTCTGTAGCTGGCATGGTTGAGGTTTCCCAGGTGGAGTTGAATTTAACCGTAGGCTCCACTCCTGGTGGTGCCCTTCTGGACATTCCTTTAAGGTTCAGCTTTGCAACCATACTGCCCACGTAAAACAAACACTTTGCCTTCATGAACGCTGTTTGGAGGGTCATGACTCATGGGAATAACACCGCCCAATCAGTTAACCTGCTAGAGAGATCCTTCGTTGCTCCCAAGCATGACATCACACTCCCTAGGAGGAAGGTAATGCCACTGTGGCGACCGTACTCCTGGGGGCGACACAAGTGCACTGATGCCCAGCCACTGCTCGATGAATCTGCTGGTACATTGACCCAGACCACTACATTCCTCTCGCACGCTACACGGCCTGAATCTGACCCTGATGAAACTCAAGTTACCCTTCCCATATACAGTTCCATCTTACACGGTGACAAAGAGGAAGCTGCAGATGAAAGTGCAGGTTCGGCCCACCCTCCATCAGACACACCACCGTACTATCAGGGGCCCTGTGCCAGTGCCGTCGCCAACGAGTGGGCCCCCCCTGCTTGCTCAGGATCACAGCACTCGCAAGGTTGAAATACTGTGCAGTGAGATGGAAGATGGGGACGACGAGGAGTCCAGACTAGTACAGGGATTCCCTAGCGAGGAGACTTATTTGATTGTTTTTAATGTTGGGACAGCAATTTTTGGGGAGCACTATACTCTGGAGAATGCTAGATGGGGCCCTCCATACACTGGAACATTCCAAAGGTGGACATCAGACACTGGAGCAGCATTTACAGGGACCATTATACACTAGAGCATTAGAAATGGGGCCCATTATGTTTGGAGCATTATTTGGGCCCATAAGACAGTGGAGCTTCATCCATGGGGACCAACATATACTGTAGCATTATGTGGAGCTCATCATATACTGTTTCAAACATTATATGGGACCAATGGTTCTGTATGGAGAAATAGATGGGCCTCGTCATGAGATGTAAAAAGTGAAGTATTTTTCATTGTACTATACCGCTATTTCTCTGCCGTATCGGAGCATGATGAGTTGTGTATGTGTTAAAGGGGCGCTCTTTCGCCCAGGGCACATGAAAACCTGGAGCCAGCCCTCCCCCCCCAACTTTAGCCAAATAACCCCCATTTTTCAGTGCGTAACTTGTATTATGAAGTTAATTAAGGTTGACAAGCTTAAGTAAGAAGAATTGATGCTTTTGGCATTCAAATGGGCACTGTTGGTGTGTTTCCTGTCCTCCTCTCACTGCCGACTTTTATTCCCCATTGACTTACATTGGGTTTCGTGTTTCGGGACGACCCCGACTTTTCCCTATAATCGGCCGATCTTGCTTGGCCCGACTTTTGGAAAAGTCGGGTTTCACGAAACGAAACTCGACCCTAAAAAACCAAAAGTCGCTCAACTCTATGAATCACTATTAAATCACGC
This sequence comes from Dendrobates tinctorius, assembly GCF_039654945.1. Lineage (NCBI taxonomy): Eukaryota > Metazoa > Chordata > Amphibia > Anura > Dendrobatidae > Dendrobates > Dendrobates tinctorius. The sequence goes on from NW_027361751.1 coordinate 5,770,079, forward strand.
TTCTTATCTGTATTTAAGAAATTACTCTGTGGTATTGTGATAACCCCCAATGTTTTCTTAGTTTTTCCAAATATTTTGCAATAATGTTACTTAGTTATAGACCCATTACTCAGTCAAACCATTATTTGCTCTGTGGGATAAAAGGAATGAGGTCTATAACTATGTAAATATTTGCTGATACTTTTCAGGTGTTATATATTCTTTTTAATGCTTCGTTTGCAGTAACCAAAGCCTTTTCCTTTCTTCAGCATGGTGCATTTGATCTGCATATTGTAACAACATCCCATTGAGTTCATTAGTGAATGCATTAAATGGCTTTTGTCAGTAGGAACAACCCTACTGAGTTGTCTGTATGGACATGTAGGTCATAGGAAGCTGAATAAAATGACACCTTGACATCAGTTATCCGATGTCTTATTCCAGAGAAATCCACATTTTTCTTAATATGTAAATGAGTTGTTAAGATCTATGTACTAGACAGAGTTCTCCTCGAGAATTTGCCTCTAGAGCTTATCTAAAATTAAATGTGGTGTTACCAGTGTGAGACATAGCAGAAAAGGTCTGAGGGCACCATTTATTTAATTGGGATCAGCCAAACGCATACTTATAAACCAACCATGTGAGTAAAAAGAAAGAAGTATGCAAAAATGCCAGGATCCCCAAATAGCAAAATAGTCTTTAATAAAAGTACAAGGACAATTCAAAACACACAATTAACATTTAACATTTTTTTTTTAACATTTAAAAAGCCATAGGGCTACACAATGGTGCACTAGGTGTATCCAAACTAAGACTGAAACCTCTCCTCATATATCCAAACAATTAACAGGGAACCCCATATGAAAAAACCCACAGTAGAGAATCAATGTGAAGGGCAGTTGCAAAATAATGGCAACGAGTTCTAGAAAAAGAATTAAATAATGTAAATAAACCAACACATAACTTTAACGACTCAATCCCTGAAGTAAAGTGAATCCAAGATTTACAGCCCATACAGATCTGTGCTACACAATACATATTCACCTGATGCATACCAAGACCTATGGATGCAAAATAACATCATGGATTGCCATATGACCATAAAACTGCAAAAAAATACAGAGCTGCAAATCAAGGGGAACTTCAAATAGTTACAAGATGTAGTAGAGGGGGAAAGAACCCCAGGCGCATTGCCACAAGATGTGTGGCTTCTTCGGTGGTAGGAATGAGTCAAATGGTCTGAATTAAATGTTACCAGATGTGGATGAGATATAGGTAAGGGTAAATGCGTCTTTTCACGTCCATAAATTCTTTCTGCACATGCGCAAACAGACGGTATGAATAAAGTTTTCTGCACACAAAAAGTGTGCAGCCGCAGTTATGCCATATTGTCCAAGATCTCACCGCGATCGCACAGTCAAAGCATCCACATGATCCCCATACAGGATTTGGTGCATGTGCGATGTATACTTGCAAGTTGTGCATGTGTGAAACTGTAATATATTGAGCTTGCGCAATAGCATGAACAAGGCAGTTTGAGACCAGAACTTCTAGCACACGCGTGGTGGAAGTTAATAGACAGAAAACATTATCAAAAAGATTCACATGAGCAAATGCCAGGTAGATGGCGCATGCGTAGAGATGCGAGACAATGAACCTATGCAGTCAAGGAATGAGTACAAATCTATGTATGTAAAAATGAATGTATGTGTGTATGTGTGTGTATCAGCCATGCCCACTTCACATAGCACCACCCAATCACTAAGCATCTTTCATTTCACCAGAGCTGTTTAAAAGAAGCTGAGCTGTGATTGGTTGCTATGAGCAACAGTTTTCCCACTCCACAACACCTCAGCAGTCACTGACTGGGTGGGAGAAATCTAGCAACCCCAGGAACATAAACTCCCAGCCATTGTCTGCCCCCTAGAAAGGAGCAGAGAGCACATTACAGAAATGATTCCTCCCCTCCCGTGCCCATATACCCATCACACATCCTCCATCCCATAGTCCCATAGGCACATCTTCCCTCTTAAAGGGATCTCCGGTATGGAAGTTAGGGCAAATGCACTCTGCACTTTGGTACTGACTCCAGGCTTCTATTAAAGGGATCATTGGTATGGAAGTCAGGGCAAATCCACTCAGCTCTCTGGTTCTGACCCCAGGCCTCTCTTAAAGGGATCCCCGGTATGGAAGTTAAGACTGTTCCACTCAGTGCTCTGGTACTGACCCCAGGCTGATGGGATGATATGGGATATTAGTGATAGTAGTTCGGTGCCTCTGGCTGATGGGATTATGTGGGATATTAGGGGTAGTAGTTCAGTGGCTCTGGCTGATGGGATGATGTGGGTTATTAGGGGTAGTAGGCCGATGGCTCTGACAGGATGATGTGGGATATTAGGGGTAGTAGTCCGGTGGCTCTGACGGGATGATGTGGGATATTTGGAGTAGTAGTCCGGTGGATCTGACGGGATGATGTGGGATAGGGGTAGTAATCCGGTGGCTCTGACTGACAGGATGATGTGGGATATTAAGGGTAGTAGTCCGGAGGCTCTGACAGGATGATGTGAGATATTAGGGGTAGTAGTCCGATGGCTATGGCTGATGGGTTGATGCAGGATATTAGGGGTAGTAGTCCGGTGGCTCTGACCGGATAATGTGGGATATTAGTGGTATTAGTCCGGTGGCTTTGGCTGACGGGATGATGTGGAATATTAGGGGAAGTAGTCCGGTGGCTCTGGCTGACGGGAAGATGTGGGATATTAGCGGTAGTAGTCCGGTGGCACTGGCTGACAGGATGATGTGGGATTTTAGGGGTAGTAGTCTGGTGGCGCTGGCTGACAAGATGATGTGGGACATTAGGGGTAGAGGTCCGGTGGCTCTGGCTGACGGGATGATGTGGGATAGTGGGGTAGTTGTCCAGTGGTGCTGGCTGATTACGGGTAGTAGTTCGGTGGCTCTGGCTGATGGGATGACGTGGGATATTATAGTGAATGTGGCTATGCGGAGTGGGTGGGGCTATACACTCAGCTTTATATATGTGTATATATATATATATATATATATACAGTCATATGTTAAAGTTTGGGCACCCCTATTAATGTTAACCTTTTTTCTTTATAACAATTTTGGCTTTTGCAACAGCTATTTCAGTTTCATATATCTAATAACTGATGTACTCAGTTATATTTCTGGATTCAAATGAGGTTTATTGTACTAACAGAAAATGTGCAATCTGCATTTAAACAAAATTTGACCGGTGCAAAAGTATGGGCACCTCAACATAAAAGTGATATTAATATTTCGTAGATCCTCCTTTTGCAAAAATAACAGCCTCTAGTCGCTTCCTGTAGCTATTAATGAGATCCTGGATCCTGGATGAAGGTATTTGTGACCATTCCTGTATACAAAACAATTCCAGTTCAGTTAAGTTTGATGATCGCCGAGCATGGACAGCCCGCTTCAAATCATCCCTCAGATGTTCAATGATATTCAGGTCTGGGGACTGGGATGGCCATTCCAGAACATTGTAATTGTTCCTCTGCATGAATTCCTGAGTAGATTTGGAGCGGTGTTTTGGTTAATTGTCTTGCTGAAATATCCATCCCCTGCGTAACTTCAACTTCGTCACTGATTCTTGCACATTATTGTCAAGAATCTGCTGATACTGAGTTGAATCCATGCGACCCTCAACTTTAACAAGATTCCCAGTGCCGGCATTGGCCACACAGCCCCAAAGCATGATGGAACCTCCACCAAATTTTACTGTGGGTAGCAAGTGTTTTTCTTGGAATGTTGTGTTTTTTAGCCTCCATGCATAACGCCTTTTTGTATGACCAAACAACTCAATCTTTGTTTCATCAGTCCACAGGACCTTCTTCCAAAATGTAACTGGCTTGTCCAAATGTGCTTTTGCATACCTCAGGCGACTCTGGTTGTGGCGTGCTTGCAGAAACGGCTTCTTTCGCATCACCCTCCCATACAGCTTCTCCTTGTGCAAAGTGCGCTGTATTGTTGACCGATGCACAGTGACACCATCTGCAGCAAGATGATGCTGCAGGTCTTTGGAGGTGGTCTGTGGATTGTCCTTGACTGTTCTCACCATTCTTCTTCTCTGCCTTTCTGATATTTTTCTTGGCCTGCCACTTCTGGGCTTAACAAGAACTGTACCTGTGTTCTTCCATTTCCTTACTATGTTCCTCACAGTGGAAACTGACTGGTTAAATCTCTGAGACAACTTTTTGTATCCTTCCCCTGAAAAGCTATGTTGAATAAGCTTTGTTTTCAGATCATTTGAGAGTTGTTTTGAGGAGCCCATGATGCCACTCTTCATAGGAGAATCAAATAGGAGAACTACTTGCAAGTGGCCACCTTAAATACCTTTTCTCATGATTTTAAACACCTGGCTGTGAAGTTCAAAGCTCAATGAGGTTACAAAACCAATTTAGTGCTTCAGGAAGTCAGTAAAAAGTAGTTAGGAGTGTTCAAATCAAGAAAATGATAAGGGTGCCCATACTTTTGCACCGGTCAAATTTTGTTTAAATGCAGATTGCACATTTTCTGTTAGTACAATAAACTTCATTTGAATCCAGAAATATAACTGAGTCCATCAGTTATTAGATATATGAAACTGAAATAGCAGTTGCAAAAAACAAAATTGTTATAAAGAAAAAAGGTTAACATTAATAGGGGTGCCCAAACTTTAGCATATGGCTGTATGTATATATAGATATAATCATTATAATTTATTATAACTAACCGTAGTTAGTTACTGTGCCTGGGCAACGCCGGCCTCTTCAGCTAGTCTAAAATAATAATCCTTACGGTGAGAATAAATTATGATAATAATAAATCAGCAAAGGTGTCGATGGCGCATGTGCAGATACAGTTATAACACATATTGCGGTGCAAGCGCACTAGCACCAAATGGTTAAGAACGTTTTTGCATTCAATAAATGGGCTCGGCACCTGCTGGAGCCATTGAGCATGCATACTCGAGATGAGCCAAAATAAATTATCAGCAAAGTCTGTCATGACAATGGCATATAGATACAATGTTAATCAGAAGATACCCATATTTAAGAAAAATACTGTATATATTAGCAACAGTACTCTAGTGATATGGTTACTATGCCAAAAACACGCACACATATGGTTATGGTATATAAAAGATAAATACGATCAAATTAAAACAAAATATATTCTTAATAATTGCATATAAGGCAAAATTTAAAAAGGGTTTTAAAAAATGTACTGTATATAATTTAAGTAAACCAAAATGGATTTTTTTATTAAAAAATAGGAAATTTGTATTTAATTTATGAAGGAGGCAAGAACTGCCAAAAAGAGGGACTCAGATGTACCCTGTATTAGACATTAAGGAGGACCTCATACACATTCTGTTCAAATTGTCATTTACAGTACTGCTCATTGTTATTGGCACCCATGAAGTTTAAGTACATAATGTAGAATATCTCCTGAACAAAATGAATCAAGGGAAACAGTTTTTTTTGTATACAGCACTTGTGTTAATTGCAAAAGAGCAAATGGTAGACACTACCGTATTTTTCGGACCATAAGACGCACTTTTTTCCCCAAAATTTTTTGGGGAAAATGGGGGTGCGTCTTATGGTCGCAATATACTTACAAATCCTGTTGCAGCAGTCCCATAGCAGCGGTCCCAATGCAGCCTCCCTGTGCTCTGTGGTGCGGTGGGGTCGGGGCTCTGTAGTGTGGCTGCAGCAGGGCTCTGTGCTGCGTGGGGGGCTTTCGGGATTTAACGCAGTTCCGTTGTTGCAGTGCGGTGTGTTATGATGAGTCACCGAAGGAGGAAAAAACAAAATACCAGCTAAGTCCAGAAAAACCAGAGAGGTTGGCAGCTATCGGATTGCAGACCCCTGAACCTATCCACAACAACTAGCAGTAGCCGTGGGGGGTTCCTACGGTGCCCTAGACCCCTCGATCACAGCTGGAGAACTACATAGCCTAAAGACAGAAAGGGGAAAAACTAAACTGCCCCAGAGCAGACCCGAAAGCAATAGGCAGCCCCCAACATGTAATGACGGTGAAGCAAGATGAAAACACAAACACAGATAGAAAGATAGGTTGAGTAAATGATGGGGCCCAAGCTAACTACATAGGACAGGATAGGAAAGCTGCTGTCTGCCATCCGCAAAAACCCTATCAAAATGAACCGAAAACAGGCCCTGAAGACGCTAGGCTTCAAAAGACTATATCAGCACTCAGGTATATTCTGAAGACAGAGCAAAAGATCAACAGATCAGAGACAAAAATGGAATTCAGCTCACCCCCGGCCGGGGATGGCAGAACTCCCAAAAAACAAGGCAAAACAAAAACAAAACTGAAGAGTACAAAGCAGAGCAGAAAAACTTAGCTTTGAGATGCAGGAATCAGACTGGTCTCCAAGAATCCTGCAGGAAAATCACCAGCCAGGAAGAAGGGCGTCGGCAGCCTTATATCCAGTCCTCAATTCCAGCCACCCAGTCATCATCTTGCTGCCCATGTGTTTGGTAATCAGCCTCACTACCTTCCTTCACCAGAGGAGGGAGTTCATCAGACCTCAATGGTGAAGGGAAAAATGAACTCACAACAGCGGTGGCCTCCAGAAAGATGGCCGCCGGGAGCGGCGCATACTCAAATTCAAATCACGGCAACGAGATCTCATCCCGAGATCTCCCCACATAATGCTGTGGGGTTGCTTTGTTCCATCTGGTACTGGAGACCTTGACAGTATCACAAGAATCATGAAGTCAGAGAATTATCAAGGACTGTTTTAACCCCTTAACGACCGCCGATACGCCTTTTAATGGCAGTAATTAAGGGTACTTAAACCACAGTAAGTGGGCATGCATACTCGAGATGAGCCAAAATAAATTATCAGCAAAGTCTGTCATGACAATGGCATATAGATACAATGGAGTAAGTAAATAGCGGCCCCCAGTGTCATATTTTCTCTGGGGTCTCAGCTGCAGGGGTTAGCCGAGACCCCAGAGAACATGAATCGGGTTGGTTTTTGCGGACCCCGCTTTTGTGATCGCCGTTATTAACCCTATAATGGCGACCACAAAAAAGCCACGATTTTGCATTTAATTTCTCTTTCCTCTGATGTGATCGCACATCAGAGGAGAGAGAAAGAGGGTCCCCGATCCCCCCAGTACCTCTCCATGGTCCAGGGTCCCCTCCCGGTGGTCCAGCGTCCTGCCGGCATCCTCCCGTGGGCTCCGCCATCTTGGATCCGGAGGAAATGGCGGGCGCAGGCTCCGGCTAGCAGATTCCACTCATTCATTTTGATCACTATGATAAACTATCATAGTGATCAAAATAAAACAATAGTAAATACCCCCTCCCCCGTTTATCACCCCCTTAGTTAGGCAAACATAATAAAATAAAGAAAATATTCTTTCTTTTCATTTTTCCATTAGGATTAGGGCTAGAGTTAGGGCTAGGGTTAGGGCTAGGGCTAGGGTTAGGGCTAGGGTTAGGGTTAGGGCTAGGGTTAGGGATAGGGCTATGGTTAGGGCTAGGGTTAGGGCTAGGGTTAGGACTAGGGTTAGAATTAAGTTTAGGGTGAATTAGGATTAGGGATTAGGGCTGGGATTAGGGTTAGGGTTGGGATTAGGGTTAGGGGTGTGTTGGGGTTAGGGTTGGAGCAAGAATTGAGGGGTTTCCACTATTTACCAACTTTGGAGGTCTAAACTTCTGTGAAGCACTTGGGGGTTCAAAGTGCTCACCACACATCAAGATAAGCTCCATGGGAGGTCTAGTTTCCAAAATGGGGTCACTTGTGGGGGGTTTCCACTGTTTAGGTACATCAGGGAATCTGCAAACGCAACATGACACTCCTTCCCTTCCAAGCTCTCCCATGCACCCAAACAATGGTTCCCCCCCACATATGCGGTATCAGCGTACTCAGGACAAATTGCACACAAACTTTTGTGGTCCAATTTCTCCTGTTACCCTTAGGAAAATAAAAAATAGTAGGCTAAAAAATCATTTTTGAGGAAAAAAAAATGATTTTTAATTTTCACGGCTCTACGTTATAAACTTCTGTAAAGCACTTGAAGGTTCAAAGTGCTCACCACACATCTAGATAAGTTCCTTAATGGGTATAGTTTCCAAAATGGGGTCACTTGTTGGGGGTTTCCACTGTTTAGGAACATCAGAGGCTCTCCAAATGCAACATGGCATCCGATCTCAATTCCAACCAATTCTGCGTTGAAAAAGTCAAACGGTGCTCCTTCCCTTGCGAGCTCTGCCGTGCGCTGAAAAAGTGATTTACCCCTACATATGGGGTATCGGTGTATTCAGGAGAAATTGCACAACAAATTTTGTGGTTCATTTTCTCTTTTAACACTTTTGAAAATAAAAAAATTGGTTCTGAAGTAAATTTTTTTGCAAAAAAAGTTAAATGTTAATTTTTTCCTTCCACATTGCTGTATTTCCTGTGAAGCACGTAAAGGGTTAATAAACTTCTTGAATGTGGTTTTGAGCACTTTGCTTCCAAAATTGTGCTGATGTAAAGTAGACATGTGGTAAATGTTATTTATTAAGAAATTTGTGTGACATATCTCTCTGATTTAAGGCCATAAAAATTTAAAGTTTTAAAATTGCAAAATTTTCAAAATTTTCGCCATATTTCCATTTTTTTCATAAATAAACACAAGACATATCGAAGAAATTTTACCACTAACATGAAGTACAATATGTCAAGAAAAAGCATTCTCAGAATCAGCGGGATCCATTGAAGCGTTCCAGAGTTATAACCTCATAAAGTGACAGTGGTCAGAATTGTAAAAATTGGCCTGGTCATTAAGCTGCAAACTGGCTCTATCACTAAGGGGTTAAAATGGCCAGCAAGGAGTTTTGACCTCAATCCCATTGAACATCTTTTGGGTGAGCTGAAATCTGCCATTGAGAAAAGTAACACTGCAAACATTCAAGAGCTTGAACAAACTGCAAAGGAAGAGTAGGAGAAAATAACAACTGAGAAGTGCAAGAAGCTTATAGATGGCTTCAAGAAACATTTGGAGGCTGTCATCAATGCCAAAGGGTGTGCAACCAAGTATTTATTAGGATTGACTTAATTGCTGCACATGCTGTTTATTCTGTTTCTTCTTTGAAATTGCAACATGTAACTTGAAAAACAATGTTTTATTGTTGAATTACTTTAGACAACTAATCTAAAAATCCTGATGATATAACTTTGGTACATTTCCATTTATTTCTGAAGATTTTGTACAGTCTATGGAAAAAATGATGGGGTGCGAATAACGATGAGCAGGACTGTATTGGTAGTCCTAGTCTCATAAAGGCCATGCATTTGTGAGGGTTGTATAGCAAGGAAATGTACTCCAGACCACGGAATAGCCTGTAGGTGAGCAATATAATATTGAGAAGGATATGTACACATGTTGAGTAATATTTCTGCACCATTTCTGCAGAAATGCTTGATTTTGGTGAAAAATATTAAGAATTGAGAGTCCTCAATGGTTGATACCTTTTAATGGTTAAGGCCGGAGTCACACTAGCGATTAAATCGGACGAATGCAATGCGATAAAAAATCGCATTGCATTCGTCCCAATGTTATTCTATGGTGCTGCTCCCATCATGCGTTTTTTTATCGGATCCGTTCCTCGGACCGAGACAATCACAGCATGCTGCGATTGTCACCGATTTTCGGATCGGATTCGACAATGCAAGTCTATGGATGCGATTAAAAATCGCATTGAAAGCGCACCACACGTGTGACTTGCGATTAAATCGCAAGACTTCTCCAGGTCAACAGAAAAGAGCATCAGGCATTGGCATTGGATGTCAATTTGATGCTTAGATGCGAATAAAATCGGTTCATCGCCGGAAAATGGGATGACAGACGGATCCCTGGACAAGAATTCTTTGTACGATTTCGTACCGTTAAAATGGGACCGATTTTTTATTCGTTGTGTTTGACTCCAGCCTAACTGAAAAGATGGTAACAAATTGCAAGCTTTCGAGATTACTCAGGTCTCTTCATCAAGCATAGACTGCCTATGCCTGATGAAGAGACCAGAGTAGTCTCAAAAGCTTGCAATTTGTTATCAGCTTTTCAGTTAGCCATTAAAAAGTATCAACCAGTGAGGACTCTCAGTTCTTAATATTTTTCTATCTACTGGCTAACACGGTGCATATTCATCTTTCCTGTTTTTTGTGAGTTTTTTGCCTTCGTTTTTGGTTGATTTGAGTGAAGTCAATGGTAAAAAAAGCAGGGAAAAATGCACTAAGTATTTACATGCTGCTGATTATTTTTTGCATGCAATCTGCAAGTCAAAAATACTTAATGTGTGCATGATATTTTAGGTTTCTCATTCACTTTGCTGACATTAGGTTTTACTTCAGGTTTGGTCACAAATCCACGCACAAAAAAGGGACAAAAATGCACAAAATCTGCAACGTGTAAACACAGACTAAAAGTTTTCAGCAAGTTTTTTGAGGCTTAGAGTAGGTGCACATGTTGAGTACAATTTCTGCACCCCCCACTACAAGGAGACCCTTGCATATCTCCTTCCTGAGGCAGAGAGGTTTACTAAAATGGTGCTATACCAGAAGGCTATTATAGGAAATATGTTGATAAAATTCACATCATACAACGCTAGCGGCAGAGGGCAAGCTTCCTTCCCCAACCAAGCAGGAGAGGTGAGGGAGACACACATGCACACCAGGTTCAGCATATGCAGGGGTACACTGTCAAAGGCCAGGGACAATTACATGACACTCTCCCACTGTTCATGCCCTGATAATCTGCTGTTTTTGACAAGGAGGAAAAAGTTTTTAAAGATGGTCAAGCAATACCTGGCTGACAAAACTAGCATACTCCCCAATTCTTCTGCGACCTTCAACTATTGGATCTAAAAGCTGGACACCTGGAATGAGCTGTCCCTCTATGCCTTGGAGGTGTTGTGCTTCCGTGCCACTAGTGTCTTTTCTGAGCGGGTTTTTAGTGCTGCCAGGGGAGGTCATAAAAGACAGGCACTTCCGTCTCTCACCAGAAAATGCTGACAGGCTCACTCTGATAAAAATAAACAAAGCGTGGATTAGCCCTAACTTTTCCACATCACCAGATGACAGCAGCACATAAAGGGTTTTAATCTTCAATATTTGAATGAGGCCCACCAGTTATTGCCTTCAAGAGTCTATAGATGACCCTCCTTATCATTTTTTCCTGACTTTGCACAGTGTGCAAAGCGTTTATGAGTGTAAATGTTCAACAACTACACTTTCTTCATTTTTTATGAAGTACTACAGTTGGTGCCTTCAGTAGTGTATAGATGACCTTACTTGTAATTTTTGGCAAGATTTTCACTGTGCATGGCTTTTATGAGTTTAGGAGTACCACAATTACACTTTGTTCACAATATTTGAATGAAGCACTACAGTTGGTGCCTTCAAGGGTGTATGCATTACCCTGCTTGTTATGTTTGGCAGGCTTTGAACTTAATGCTTAGCTTTTATGAGTCTTGGAGTACCACTGCATGACAATTTGAACAGAATGTGTATGAAGTCTTCCTTTATGTCTAATACAGGTTGTATCTGAGTCCCTCTTCCATTAAATTTTTGGCATTTCTTGCTTCCTTCATAAATTACACTGAAATTTACAGGTTTTGAATAAAGATGTAAATTTTGGTTTATCTAAATTATAGTTTTTTTAAAATCTTTTTTTTTTAATTTTGTCTTATATACAAGTCATTATACAGGAAACAATTTTTTCCTGTAAACTGCAATTTCTCTTTGATTTTGAATGTTTTATTGTCAGTCCTTAAGGTGGAGTAAAAGTGTGACACCATTTTTCTCAGCAGTGATCTGGGAGTCAGAAAAGCTACCATGGCTCTTTCCCATGCTGTTCTCCTTCCATTCAAGACTTTATCCATTCACTTAAACATTTTTACTGCCCTCCAGACCTCCTTGTAGGGTCTGCTGGAAAAATGCTCAGATTTCCCATTGACTTCTATTATACTATTATTACTCGAAACAAGCATTAGGAATTGATCGGTTCGAGTAACGAGCATCACAGCACTTCAGTGCTCGCTCATCCCTAATGTACATCCATTGCATGCCTGATGTCCCAGATTATGGTTGATTTATGCATATAAGGATTCCACATCCATTGTCACCAGGAAGGTATTCAGGTTAATGACAAGGCCATCAAGCTGCTCAATCAGATGAGGTGAGTCTTGTAAGTAGGAGCCTAATGAAAGAACTAAAGGCTGTAAACAGTACTACAAAAAGATGCATGGATGTTCATACAGGCTACCAATGCCTGAGACAATCAGCTTGCTTGAAGGGTTCCTGCAGAGATTTATGTACCTTCTGGATCATATAAAATGTAGGTGTAGGTACGCGTGCCGACTGGAGGGTGGTCCACTTTCCGCCGCGAACAGACTTGAGACAGAGACAGAATCATAGAATCATAGAATCGTAGAGTTCGAAGGGACCTCCTGGGCCATCTGGTCAAACCCCCTGCTCAAAAGCAGGATTTGCTAAATCATCCCAGACAGATGTCTGTCCAGCCTTTGTTTGAAGACTTCTATTGGAGGAGAACTCACCACCTCTCGTGGCAGCCTGTTCCAATCATTGATCACTCTAACTGTCAAAAAGTTTTTTCTAATATCTAATCTGTGTCTCCTCCCATTCAGTTTCATCCCATTGCATCTAGTCTTTCCTTGTGCAAATGAGAATAAAGATGGTCCTTCTACAATGTGACAGCCGTTGAGATATTTGTAAACAGCTATTAAGTCTCCTTTCAGTCTTCTGCAAGCTAAACATTCCCAAATCCTGCAACCTTTCCTCATAAGACAGGGTTTGCAGACCGGTCACCATTCTGGTCGCTCTTTTCTGAACTTGCTCCAGTTTGTTGATGCCTTTTTTAAAATGTGGTACCCAAAATTGGACACAGTATTCCAGATGAGGTTTGACCAAAGAGTAGTAGAGGGCAATAATGACTTCACGTGATCTAGACTGTATGCTTCTGTTAATACGTCCTAGAATTGCATTCGCCTTTTTTGCTGCTGCATCACACTGTTGACTCATATTCAGTCTGTGATCTATTAGTATACCCAAGTCTTTTTCACATGTGCTGTTGCTTAGCCCTATTCTTCCCATTCTGTATATGCTTTTTTCATTTTTATTGCCCAGATGTAGTACTTTGTATTTTTCCTTGTTAAAAACCATTCTGTTAGTTGCCGCCCACTGCTCCAGTTTATTTATATCTTTTTGAATCCTCTCTCTTTCTTCTCTAGTATTAGCTATCCCTCCTAGCTTTGTGTCATCAGCAAATTTAATCAGTTTACCCTCAATTCCTTAATCTAAATCGTTGATAAAGATGTTGAACAATACAGGGCCCAGGACAGAGCCCTGTGGTACCCCACTTGAGACATTCTTCCAACTGGATGTGCAGCCATTTACGACCACTCTTTGGGTTCGATCACAAAGCCAGTTATTAATCCACCTAACAGTTGCCTTGTCCATTCCATACTTAGCCATTTTTTCAATAAGGATTGTGTGAGATACTTTGTCAAATGCTTTGCTGAAGTCAAGATATACTATATCTACAGCATTTCCCTGATACACCCAATCAGTGATTCTGTCATAGAAGGAAATTAAGTTAGTCTGACATGACGTATTAGTTACAAACCCATGCTGACTCTGTTTAATCACTTCATTCTTATCCAGGTACTTACATACATGTTGTTTAATAATTTGTTCAAAGATCTTTCCTGGTATAGAAGTCAGACTCACCAGCCTATAGTTGCCTGGGTCCACCATCTTCCCCTTTTTGAAGATAGGAACAACATTTGCTCTTCTCCAGTCTTCTGGGACTTCTCCTGTTCTCCAAGAATTTTCAAAGATTATGGAGAGGGGTTCAAAAATTTCTTCTGCTATTTCCTTCAGTATTCTGGGGTGCAATTCATCTGGACCTGGAGACTTGAATTAATTTAGGTTAGCTAAGTGTTTCCTCACTATATTTCTGTTTATAGATATCCTGGATTCTTCTATTCCCTTATTAGGACAGGTGTGCATCCAACAGGTCCTCTTTATTGGCTGTCCTCTCGACAACTGCAGCACCACACACAGCAGCTGCTTGACACCATCCGCACACAGGCCCGGGTACCTTCACTTTCTTCCATTCCTAATTGACATCCCTTGCGGCTCTTTCACTGTGGCTGCCCTAGGCCTACCACCACAGCGCTTCACCCGTCCGAGTCCGTCCATCTGGTACCCCTGTGCTTCCTCTGTCCTGCGGCTTCTCCTGTCAGGGCCACACACCTGACCGTCTCTCTTCTCAGTCCCTTCTGGAGCTTCTTCTCCGTCTGTCTCTCCCTTCAGTGTTCTCCTTTCCTGAGCTCCTCTCCCTGGACTGACTTCTTGTTGAACTCTCTACCCCTACTTATATCCCTCTCTCTAGGTATTCCCCTCTAGAGCTCCTGTAACTCCGGCCCTCATGACTGCGGTTTCGTAGCCTTAAGATGATGTTAAGCCCTTTCCTCACTGCTCTCTGCTGCCATCTTTTTGCCAAACTACAGTATTACACTGTATTCTGTTTCTGCTGTCCTTAGTCTCCCCCTAGTGGCCAAATCCAGTACTTCACCATCCTTTACTATCTCCACCTGTCTCCCACCTTCATATACAGCAGTCCACGTCAAGCACCTTTACACTTACCCTACCGCTGCAGACAGGTCCATAGGTCAGTCCACTTCCCCTACAAAGGAATCACTGGATCCGGTGTTGTGAGAAAATCACCCTCTTTTTGGTAAGAATACCATATTCATATGCTGATAAAAGCCAATCCACTTAGGTTTTTAATATCGTTGTTGGATCGGATGGTAAAGCCTAATAACAATCAATGTTATCACGTTGTCTTTTGGCTTCCTTTGTGTGCATGTCAACACGCCAAAGTACTACATTTCACCCCTTGTTGACCTCCTTTATTAGAAAATTGTCATTCTTCTTGAGTGCTTTTCGATATTCGTTTCTCATGTTGTTATGTTTGTTAGTGCTCAATCTCATTCTCTGGATATCCCATTATGTTGTGTGATAGATAATTTGAAAAAAAATTGAAATGGAGGGAGTTACTTGGGATGGTAATCTGTATGTACATTGTGTATTCTTACTTCCTTCATCCATATTTTCTTCCAATAATTCAAATTAGTCCTGAAATGCCGATCTTTCATCCAGAGTTAAGGTATCATTTATGGATGTTTGGTGATAAAGAAGCTTATATGTACGGTAAGTTGTCTGCAGAAAAGTTCTAAATCCTTTGTTAATTCAAATTTTTTCAGAATCTTCATTGGTGAAAATGAAAGATCTTCGTATAAGATCGGTATCAGAAACAGAATATGTAGACAAATTGATAGTTTGTAGATTACTTGGGTGCGAACGATGATACTGAGATGTTCCTATCGTTTCCTGCTGTGTCTCATCTCCCTCTTGTACAATGGTGACCTTTCTATGTAACATCTGTTGCGTTTTCTTGGATTTTGTGAACTTGCATTTGCCCTTCCCGGTGGGTTTTTTTGATCACTGATTTCAGAAGACAAAAAAAAAACATTGCTACAGGTAAGTTTACATGAGGTTCAGGCTACATCAGTGCCTTTGTTAACTGGTCTGTTGGGTCTCCTATTACCCTAGTGTGACCACCTTTAGGCTCTCTTATCTTCAAAGTCCATCTTATCCCAATCAAATTTTCTTGCCCCTAATAATATCTTTTTAAAAGAGATCTATAATGTGCTTGTGTCTCAGGATGAAATGTCTTTAATTTGAATTATTGACACTTGACATCCTCCTTCAATTCCATCAATAATGACCGGTCATGGTCAATAAGCATATTAATAATGATGGAAAATAACCTGATCCATTTCACTTCACCCATCAGCCTATGGTGGTTTTAATCACAGCAGGATTCTACGTACCTACATAATTGTGGTCTAGCAACCCAGGAGAGGTACCGTATATACTCGTGTATAAGCCGACCCGTGTATAAGCCGACCCCCCTAATTTTGTCACAAAAAAATGGGAAAACTTATTGACTCGCATATAAGCCTAGGGTGCACAGTGAGTGGCCCCAGTTTTGCTGCACAGTGAGTGGCGCCAGATAATGCTGCACAGTCAGTGGCCCCAGTTTTGCTGCACAGTGAGTGGCCCCAGTTTTGCTGCACAGTGAGTGGCCTTAGGTAATGAGGACAGTGAGTGGCCCCAGATAATGCTGCACTGTGTGTTGTGGCCCCAGATAATGCTGCACAGTTTGTTGCCCCAGATAATGCTGCACAGTGTGTGGCCCCAGATAATGCTGCACAGTGTGTGGCCCCAGATAATGCTGCACAGTAAGTGGCCCCGTATAATGAGGACAGTGAGTGTCCCCAGATAATGCTGCACAGTGAGTGGCCCCAGATAATGCTGCACAGTGAGTGGCCCCAGATAATGCTGCACAGTGTGTGGCCCCAGATAATGCTGCACAGTGTGTGGCCCCAGATAATGCTGCACAGTGAGTGGCCCCAGAAAATGCTACACAGCGTGTGGCCTCAGATAATGCTGCACAGTGTGTGGCCCCAGATAATGCTACACAGTGAGTGGCCCCAGTATTGCTGCACAGTGCGTGGCCCCAGATAATGAGAACAGTGAGTGGCCCCATCATGTTGCTGCTGCTACCGCTGCCTCCATTACAAAAAAAACTGTATACTCACCTCCTGCTGCCCCCTGCTCATCTGTGTTTCCGGCTCTGGAAAGGGGACAGGTGAATATGGCTCCCTCCGTTCATACTCACCCTCTCCTGGCGCTTGTCTCTGCAGTGCAGCCCCTTCTTGTTCCATGTTCTCGGCGCCGCTGTGCTCTTCCTGCTTCAGCGGTCACATGGTACCGCTCATTAAAGTCATAAATATGCGCATATTCATGAGTTTAATGAGCAGTACCACGTGACCGCTGAAGCACGAAGAGCAGGGGTGCTGAGAACATGGAGCAAGCAGGGGGCTGCAGAGAAGAGCTAGGAGGGGGTGAATATGATCTCTGACACCCCCGATCCCCCTCCCCCACCGACCCCCCAGGTATATGACTCGTGCATAAGCCGAGAGGGGGACTTTCAGCCAAAAAAATGGGTTGAAAATCTCAGCTTATACACGAGTATATATGGTATCATATTAGGCTATGTTCCTGGCAAAGAAGATCACCTTGTCTTTGGCTAGTGGGCACACATGAATTAGTAACATAATAACATAGTTATTAAGGTTGAAGGAAGACTTTAAGTCCATCTAGTTCACCCCATATCCTATCCTAACTTGCCCTAACATGTTGATCCAGAGGAAGGCAAAAAAAACCCCATGTGGCAAACAGTAAGCTTCACATTGGGGAAAAAAATTCCTTCCCGGCTCCACATACGGCAATCAGACTAGCTACCTGGATCAACGCAATATTAAGGAAACTAGTGTATATACTCCGTAATATTATACTTTTCATGAAAGGCATCCAGTCCCTTTTTAAATTTTAGTAGGGAATCACTCATTACAACATCATATGGCAGAGAGTTCCATAGTCTCACTGCTCTTACAGTAAAGAATCCGCGTCTGTGAGTATGCTTAAACCTTCTTTCCTCCAGTCGTAGAGGATGCCCCCTTGTCCCCGTCACAGGTCTAAGAGTAATTGGCCAATTTATGCACTAAATATCTTCATTTTAACTAATTTTCGAGAGCAGTAATGAAATTCTAATTTCATATAATTAATGTTTGCATGTTATAGCGTGCACGTTTATTTGTTAGTTATATATAGAAGTGTCTATGCTTAGCTTGCACCTGCTCACACCTGTTTTCTGCTTGGAAGTGACAGTTAGTGTTTGATATTTATACATAGGCTCTCTGACTGAGCACTCCAGCCATCCTGTGGGATAAGCCCCCGAAGAAGCTGACTCGAAACGCGCGTTGGGGTTGCTGCTTCTCATTTTCAGGTAATGCATGATGCACTATGTATTTATATGCTGACGGGTCTGTTTACATATAATATTACATCAGGAGTTTTCCATGTGATTGCTACAGTGCCTTTACATAATTTTAGGATTGCTCCTTGTGATATTGAGCATTTCATATGCAGCAATCTATGGCTGTCACCCTTGCCTGCTTCATAGTCTTTATATTTTACCATTTTGGTAGGAATGTATCTTCCATATATATTAATTTGAGTGCCATCAGTCTGCCTTTTTTGTACGTATGTTGAATATTTAACCCTCTGTATACTGTTTGGATACCCCATGTATTCTTAGTTATGTGACACTCTATCACTCTTCTTGTCTTTTAAATTTTGTTATTAATATTTTCAATAAAATATGTATTTTTAACCTTTATTTATTAGTTCACTCTTTACTTCCATCCTTTATAGAGAATTTAGTCTGATTGGAAGTGCGATTTATTTGTGGACCAATTCTTCTTTGGTTACTTAAGAAACTACCTTAAATCTTGCTTTATGAAATGGATTAGAATGAGAATTATTTGGTGGTATCTAGGACTGGTTATATTTTAATGTAGAGCCCAATGTACTATAGTTCAAGAGGATTTTTCCAATATATTTTAGAGCATTGTACATAAATGTGGGCCCCTTTAAAAAACATGAAAGTCAGAAAGTAGATAGAAATGTTCTAAATTTTTATGATTGTTTTGACAGTCATAACTTTGGTGTTTAGAAATACATAATCAGTTTGGTATAATAATCTCACTCGGTGATCATCAAAGTGAGTTATAAAATGCCATAGTTGCGTATAATTTTCCATAGCTGTCATAGTTAATGGAGGCCTATTAAGCGTTGAGAACTTGACAGAACTTTGCTTTGAGGATTTGTAATTACAGTATGGGTCAGAGGAATTCTGCATTCACCTCTTTCAGATATTTAGATAATTTCCCACCCATGTTCGATGCAAACCTGTAGGAGCAAAGCACCATCTGTGTCAAGGAGATAATTTATATATACTTGTAGCAATTATGAGATTTTGAAAGGACTTGTTTCTTGCTAAATCTGCTATTCTGGTGTAAAAATTACAACTATTTTTAAATTTATGTGACTCCTCAAAAAGGACTTGGCACTGTGCTTGCCATAACAGACCACAGTATTCTCTATAATCCGACGTCTGACGAAGCTCACCTGCTATGATCAATATATCTCATGTTTTTGGATTGAACATCAACAAACAAACCTAGCAAATATTGAGTGCTGATGAGTCTTTTTGATGAATGTACAAGAGATAGTATCTTATTTGTCCACCTGGACTTTCCTTTTTGAGTGCCGTGTTCTACCTTTAAAGGGGTTCTCTGGGAATAGAAAAAAAAAATAACTAAAGGAAATTTCACTACATATAACTTCATAAATACATTTAATAAGCAAATCTCAATTGTTTTGTCTCGAGAGGTTATTACTGCCAAATTAAAATGGCCCTCACCTTGTCACACTGAGAGAAACCTGTCCTAGAATGTTGGGACAGGAGCCCGTGAGCATGTGCACTAGGAAGCTACTTTGCTCTTAGCTGGAGATACTTATATTGTTATTCAGAAAGATAGGGCAAACTGAGATTTGAATAGCCTTTTTTTTACCTCAGCACCTCTGGTATCTCCAGTAGTATTAATGGAGACCATCTTCCTATATATGAAGGAGCGAGGAGCTTCTTGCTGCACATGCTGTCTTTACAGTCTAGGACAAGTTTCTCTCAGTGAAACAAGGCAGAGATCAATTTGATTCTACAGTAATGACTAGAAATGAGCCGAACACCATTGAATTCAATGGGAGGCAAAACCAAACACATAGACAACTGTTATAATTGGGTCACTGAGGAGGAAAACAAGACCAAGCTAAGCTACAGAAAACCAGAGAGGTTGGTAACTAAGCAGATTGCAGACACCTGATCCTATCCACACAACTAGCAGTAGCCGTGGAGCGTGCCTACGATGATTCTAGACGCCTCGACACAGCCGGAGAACTAAATAAGCCTAAAGCAAGAAAAGGGGAAATCTAAAGGAATAGACAGTCCCCAAACATATATTGTCGGTGAGACAAGATGAAAACACAAACACAGGTAGGAAAAAAGGCTGAGCAAACAATGGGGCCCACACTAACTAGAAAGGACAGGAAAGGAAAGACACTGTCTGCAATCACGCAAAAAACCCTGCAAAAATGTCCAACACTTCTGATAGCAAAAACTCTGAAATCACTAGACTTCTCCCACTATATCAGCACTCTGGCATATTCTGAAGGCAGAGCAAAAAGAGGCCAATCTAATAAGGGACAAAAAACAAACTGACACAAAGAGTAACATAAGGATGGAAATCCAGCACAGTCTCAGCGGGGCTGGCTGACCACACAAAACTGAATAGACAAAACCAAAATCAAATGTGAACAATAGCAAAGAACACTTAGCTTGAGCATGCAGGGACTGAACTGGAAACTAAGACCTCAGGAGGCAGGAAAAATCACCAACAGGGATAGAGGGAGTCGGCTGTCTTAAATCCAGTCAGAGACTCCAGATGTCCAATCATCATCCTCATTATCAGGTGGCAGGCCTCTGTCAATTAGATCAGCTCCGTTACCTCCTGTAACCACCAGAGGGAGCCTGGAAAGAGAACTCGCGACACCTCTGTCAATACAACCAGCTCCACTACCTTCACTAGCAACCAGAGGCCGGCCAGAAAGTGAATTCACAACAGACTACATTTTCAGGGGGGGCAAGAAAGCTGCAAAAACAGTTCAAATTATGGGTAGACACCAGGAGAGATGGCATTAATTGATCCATCAATTGCGCAATAAATAAATATTTTTTTAAATTGACGTAGGTTCCCCTGTATTTTTGATAACCGACCAGGCAAAACTCACAGCTGGGGGCTGCAACGCTCAGCTGTCAGCATTATCAAGGCTGGTTATGAAGAATAGAGGGGTCCCCACACTGTTTTTTAAGTTATTTAAATAAATAATTTAAAAAAACAGTGTGAAGTCTCCCCATTTTTGACAACCTTGCTAAAGCAGACAGCTGGGGGCTGGTATACTCAGCCTGGTAAAGGGCCATGAATCTTGCCCCTCGCCAGTCTAAAAATAGACTTCTCTCACTTTCCCTGTAATGGTGGCAAGTGGGATTAGTATTGTCCTGTAACATCAAGCCCACAGCTTAGTAATGGAGAGGCGTCTATAAGATACC
This sequence comes from Dendrobates tinctorius, assembly GCF_039654945.1. NCBI lineage: Eukaryota > Metazoa > Chordata > Amphibia > Anura > Dendrobatidae > Dendrobates > Dendrobates tinctorius. The sequence goes on from NW_027361751.1 coordinate 5,791,261, forward strand.
TATCCATTACTAATCTTAGAGTTGTAAATAAAAACAAAACAAAATTCTTTTTTATTTAAAAATAACAAATGCAGTTTTACTCACCTAACACCAAATCCATTGAGTCCCTCATCTTCTGTAATAAAACAAAAATAAAAACAACAATATCCCTCATCTATCCGACGTTCTGTCCTGTGCCATAATCCATATTTGGGGGATAAATAGTTTTTTCAACCTGAATGGTGCCAAGATACGACCGTCTAAGCTGAGAGCCACTGATGAATGATCTGCTGCATCATCAGTGAGCAGCTGTGACCTCATCGAGGTTACTGGAGGTCACTGATGCTGCATTCCCAGCCAGGTCAATGAGCTGCAGTGACCTCCCTCCGGTGAGATCACCTCTAGCACAGTGAGAAAAAGTCTCATGGTGCAGAAGCAAGTTCACCGCACTTTCTCGGGAGAATTTCACTGCAGTGAATTTGAACTGGGGTGAACTCACCACTGCACTGTGAGACTTAGTGGTGATCTCACCATAGGGAGGTCACTGCAGTTCATTGAGGTCAATATCTATGGCCCCTTACCAGCCTGAGAAACCATTCACAGCTGTCTGCTTTAGCAAGGCTGGTTATCAAAAATGGGGGAAACTAGGCCTTTTTTAAATGATTTATTTAAATAATTAAAAAAACAGTGTGGGCACCACTGAATTCTTGATAATCAACCTTGTCATTATGATTTAAAAAGAGAAAACACAGTAGTTTGACAATAAATGGCTTCACCCAACCACTAACCATGAGTGGAGAAAAAGTTTCTTGTTATCATTCATATTCTCTGAAAAAAGACCAAGAAAGCAAAAATTCTGTTGAGGTATGTAAACTTTTGAGCACAACTGTATTAATAAGTATCTACTGTCCACCACATTTACACAATTTTGTAAAGATTGTACAATAAAAGGCCAGCCCCTTTAAAGGAAATATCTAAGTAGGATCAATCCTTCTAAGCCATCCATATGGGCATTTAAGTCAAAGGACGGCCAGGCTTCATATGTTCACCGACCGACCTGTAATAGATTGTTTAGTGCGGAAAGGTTGCCGTTTTTCTCAGCAGCACGAGTCCTGTTTACACAAGATGTTGTGCTGCTGAGAGGGATGATCTTTTGTGCAGCACAAGAGTTTTGTATGTAGGGTGTGCAGCAGCTTATTTAGACTGCTTGATTATTGTGAAACAAATATTCCTAATCTTGCAGTGTAAATGGACCTTTAATTTGGCAGTTATTTTACTTGCCTACCCAATATGCATGTGCGCTCAGCCCACAAAATGTTACAGCAATATAGTCAGAAGAGCCTGAATTTGTGCATTTATTTCAGTTTGCTATCATGTATTGATCAATGTTCTTTGATACGTAAAGGTCTGGTCTAGGATCTGTACACTGGTGGCTCAAGTGATTATGGTACTTTAAAGATCTCATATCAAACATTCAGATACTCTCCACTAAACATTTCTATGCCTTTTTTTGGTCCTGGTTGCTACTACAAACAATGTCTTGATGCTAGTGGTCACCATCAGGATGTTGGCTTTGGAGGTGTGTGGGATGAGATAGTGGTGCAAAAATATGGAGAGGCAAGAATGTCCAGCTCAGGAGAGATTTGATGGCTCCTCTGAGAGTCTGAAACATTTATCTTTTTATTTTTTTATGAGTCGCAAGGACACTCCAGAATCCAGGAGATTTTGATCTAATAGAACATTTCCAAGGCAATGGAAGGGAAAAGTGCATGTAATCAGAGTCTTATTGGTGGCACTGGGTAGTAGACTACTGGGATGTCATAAGGATGTGGCCATCATGTCGAGACACAGCATATGTACAGCAAAATATTTCTTATGTTTCATCTTCCTCAAATAATTTTAAATGATGGCAACTATCGTATGTGTATCTAGAGATAGATTACCTGCTTCAGTAATCTCCTACAATAAGGCTCGTACTACAAGGTAACTTTAGCCGTGACACATGTCTCGCTGCCAAAGTTTGCTAGACATCACCCGACAATACAATCAATAGGGTTGGTCTTTTTGCCACTTATTTGCTTCAGACGCAGTGCCCTTTGGGTTGCAATGTGATCCCATTGACTCGTAGTGCTCTGCGATGTAGCGAACTTTGGCTGCGTGACATGTATCAAGGTCAAAGTAATTGTGTAGCCTCAGCCTTAAGGGCCTTTCACACATAGCGAGATCGATAGCAATATTGCTAAAGCGTCACCGATTTTGTGACGCAACAGCGATATCGCTAGCGATCTTGCTTTGTGTGACACGTACCTGAGACTGGCCCCCCGCTGGATATCGCTGATCGCACTCGATTGTCCTGGGCCATTTTTTCCTCATTGGCGTCATGCTGGCGCTGACTAGCAACGCATGGACGCAGGCGGAAGTCGTCATCATCGCTGCAGTGTGACAGGTAACAGCGACCGCCGATAGATCGCTTATCGCTGCTGTGTCGCTGGTGACATCTGCCTGTTTGGCAGCTCACTAGCGACCATTTAGCGATGCACCAGCGATCCTGACCCGGTCGTATCGTTGTCGGGATCGCTGGTGCATCGCTAAATGTAACGGGCCCCTAACTGTCAGAGATTGTTGAAGGAAGTGATCTATCCTTAGATACACATTAGTCACAGCCCAAGCTTTATGGTGAGTGCCATATAAAAATAATATTTCAATCTGAAGAAACATTTCTGTAGGTTTTTGCTTCTCTGATTGGGTGGCTACAAGAAAAATGAAGCAACAGTTGTCAAGTGTGAGTGGTGACAGGTCAAACTCTTCTCAGCAATGAACACTCTGAAACTCACGTCTCCTCATTCCCATGATTTCCCAGGCGCTGTAGAATATGTCATGATGTAATGTAATGTGTCATGATGCCCTTGGCATTGTCTGCAGCTGCACCCAAAGGAAGAGGGAAGCTCAGTCCACAAGATATTCCTTGTTTATCAGGAGTATTTCCCACATTTCATAAGATTTAGGAAGTATGCTATTAGTTTACTACTACTGTATACTCATCGCTCGGGTTTTCCCGAGCGTGCTCAGGTGTCCTCCAAGTATTTTGGCGTGCTCAGAGATTTAATTTTTGTCATCTCAGCTGCATGATTTGCAACTGCTAGACAGCTTGAATACATGTGTGGAATGCCTGTTTGTTAGAGAATTCCCACATGTATTCAGCCTGTCTAAAAGTCGCAGCTGAGACGACGAAAACTAAATCTCCGAGCACGCTAAAATACTTGGAGGACACCCGAGCTTGCTCGGGGAGACCCGAGTAACGAATATACTCACTCATCAGTAGTAGTAAACTAACAGCATGCTTCCTAAATCTTATGAAATGCTGAAAAAAACGAGTATACTCGCTCATCACTATTTACTACAGATAAGCAATAATGCTTCGGTATACTGATCAACAGATTGTGAATTTGTCAGTCGGATCAACCCTTCTAATCTGTTTATATGGGCATGACAGTCATAGGAAGCTGAAGAAAATGATACCTTAATACCTGTGATCCAATGTCTTATTCCAGAGAAATCCATATTTTTCTTATATGTAAATGAGTTGTTCCAGGCTATGGGCAGGATTATTGATCTGCATGAGAATCTCCCTCCAGAGATTATTTTTAAGAAACAGATTCCATTTAGTATTCTATTAAAACCTTAGTAGTAAACATAAAAAAACGCAAAACCCACTCTACTATGAAATAAAATAAAAAAATAATTTATCTGTTAACTTAAATGGTTCTAAATAAAAATGACATGTCTCTCAAAATATAAACCCTTGTGATGACATTTAAACGATATTTTTCTCCGTGGAACTATACAAATTTAGTATCGCTGTAATCATACCAATCTATGGAATAAAGGTACCATTATTGTGAACAGTGAATGTCATAAACGTAAAGCACAAAACAACAAAGGCAAAATTGGTTTTATCACCCAAAAAAAAATTAACAAAAAAGTAAGTGAAATGTAAGTGACATGTACCCCATGATACTATTGAAAAATACAATTCTGCAGTACTGTCTATACGCGAAGTACAGAAGCAATATGGCCACCTTTAGGAAAGGTTTCAAAATATTAAAAATGCATTTTTCTTTTCTACAGACTTACATATTTTTTTATGAATACCTAAAACATTACCTTGCAGAAAAGAAACACCAAATGTAAAAGTAAAGTGACAAACATTTATTTTTCGGGCCTGCAGTGCTGACAATTCTCAGGTACCATCTCTGAAACTCCGGGAAATGTGTCAGGCTTGTCTAAACATTCTGTTTAGAGGCAGCAGAGTAATGATAGAGACGTTCATCCCTCTTGTCAGTGATTAATATAACATAACTGGTATTTCTGCTTTACCATCAGGTGGAGGGAAATAAAGTGGGTTGTTAGTGTGGCCATTACAGCTCCAGTCCAAGGAGACATATAAAAAGACTGTGGTAATAGCATGTTCAATGTGCACTAACTAACCCCCATTATGAATCAATAACGTGTTTATTTAGGATTGTGTGTCACCTCCGGCCTCATTTTTCTCTTTCGCCTCGTCAGTAAGAAAAATGTTCATATTTGCTAATCAAACAATTGCACCTTTGTGATTCATTTACTACAAAAAGCCTTTTAGAGTGGAATGTTAATGTTATTTTATCGTTATTTGTAGGGACACAAAGGAGCAATAAAAGCTAAATGAGTATGTTCAGGTCATCAGATGTTCACAGCTTTATACTTCAGCTTTATGCTCATTTATTACTTAATTTCCAACCCTGATGTCCCTGTCCAACTCCATAACTAATTTTATTTCCAATGCATGCTAAATGAAAAATGAACCAACTTTCCAAATGGTCCTAATGAATAGTTCAATTCTGTTTCTTCTTTTCCTATTCAGTCTTAATTGTCTCCAAAGTTTGACTACAAACAAGCTGTGAAGTCTGATCTTCCATTTATACCCTCTTACCTCTGTCCCCTGCTTCTTATTAATAAGACAATCATTTGGTAAACTACTATTTATTATCAAAAAATGTGAAAGGGGTCGTCCTCTTTGGTCAGAAGGGTCTCCTAATTATTTGATCTCAGAAACCCCTGTAATCATCCAAAATATCTGGATGAACCTAGTTACAGGGGTAATCCACTACTAGGACAACCCCTTCTCGATCTGAATGTTTGTCCCCTGTGAAAATAAGAACACTTATACTCACCTCCCTTGCCGACTCGCTTCCAATGGTCTCAGCACTCACGTTCCAGGTGCTCAGGTGTGGTTGTATTAGTAATAAAGAGTAAGTGAGCAGCCAGCTTTCACTTCCTCTTGATTACGTATATGTCCGAAGGCGGGGACAGTGACACCAGCACTGATAGGGCACAGGGCTCACATGTCAAAACAACCACACGTGAACCCCAGGAACACAAGTGCCGACACTGCTAGAATGGTGTCTGCACAGGAGGTCAGTTAAAGAGTTTTTATTTTCATGGGGACAAACACTGAGATGAAGAAGGCGTTGTTCTAGTAGTGGACAATCTCTTTAAAGTTGATATGTCAGTTTCACCCCTTACCTGCATCTGCTATACATATACAGGGTGGGACCAATCAACACTCGCAGATAATGGCTGTATGTCACAAATATGACCTGCTTTTAACAGCCAAGAGTGGAGCTCTGACTGTCAACCCGTTAAATGCCGCCTGTGGCTAGGTTTCAAAGACCATGATTTTTACTACACGCAGCAATACTGTGGTATTGCTGGCTATGTATAATACAAACAATCAAACAATCAGATTCAAGTCCCTTAAAGGGACTAATAGTTTCAAAATAACAAGTAAAAAATAAAAAAACATAAACAATCCAATCACCTAACTTTTCCCTCGTTGAAGATAAAGATAATTAAAAGATAATACATATATGTGGTATTACTGAGTCAAAAAAATTCAGATATATAAAAATGTAAAAATATTAAACCAGATCGGTAAACACCATAAACAGAAAAAATAAAAAATGCCAAAATTGCATTCTGTTGGTCTTCGCAATACTGAAAAAGATGCTGTAAGAAGTTAATGACGGAGACAGACGGACGAATTTCTCGTGTGAGGATCACATCACAGTCCACGAACTGGTCCGGCTCCTCTCCTGACCCGAGCATCATAACATGATTTATTTCTATGCAGCTGTCATAGCATGATTTATTTCTATGCAGCTGTCTGGGGAGTTCAATGTGATCCTTGCACGAGAATTACAGCCGTCTGTCTGCCCCCTAAAATGCAATATCTACCCCAAAATGAGAGCAATAAAAATGTCTTCTTGCCCTGCAAAAAAAAGCCCCAACGCAAGCCTCATCAACTGAAAAATAGTGTAATTTCTTACTGTAAATTCTCTTTTCTTTAGTCCGATCAGCAGCATCAATGAGGATTTTATGCTTTTGGAAGAAAGGATAGGTGATAGCAATTAGTTTAAATTATGTTAAATATAAGATAAGGCTCTCTGGATACCACAGCCTGGATCTTACTTAAGGGCCCTTTACACATAGCAATATTGCTAGCAATATCGCTAAAGCGTCACCGATTTTGTGACACAGCAGCGATATCACTAGCGATATCGCTACATGTGACACTTACCTCCGACCGGCTCCCCTGCTGGATATCGCTGATCGCGCGAGATCGGCCTGGTCCATTTCTCATCGTCGGCTTCCTGCTGGCGCCGGCGAGCGAGCCATGGACGCAGGCGGAATAAGTCATCATCGCTGCGTCTGACAGTAAGTATCTACCGCCGACCGCTGCTGCATCGCTAGTGAGATCTGCCTGTTTGGCAGCTCACTAGCGACCATTTAGCGATGCACCAGCGATTCTGAACGGGTCATATCGTGGTCGGAATCGCTGGTGCATCGCTAAATGTAACGGGACCTTTAGTCTGCTTGCAGACGTCATAGCCACAAGAAACCAGGTCTTGAGGAATAGATACTTTATATCTGCCCACTACAGAGGTTCAAAAGGAGCCTTATCGAGTTGGTCTTAAATTAGTCAAAGTGACGGATCCCTGAGAAAACACCGTCCCCACTCCCACCTCTGATGCATCCACCTCCACAATGAATGGTTCTGACGGATCGGGCTGAACCAACACAGGAGCAGACTTAAAACACTTCATCAATGCTATAAATGCTTCAACTGCCAGAGACAACCAGACTTTAAGATCAGCCCCCTTACGAGTTAGATCGGTGAGTGGTTTGACCACCTGAGAAAACCCCTTGATAAATTTGCGATAATAGTTGGCGAAACCCAAAAAAGACCCTTGAGGTCTCTGGGTTGCACCCAATTAACAATTGCTTGTACCTTTCCGGGGTCCATACGAAACTCATTGCAGAGAGGATGAACCCCAAAAAGGAAAGCACTTGGACACAAAATGAACACTTCTCAGGTTTAGCAAACAGCGACTTCTCCCGTAGCCTATGAAGAACCGCACGTAAATGACCTATGTGAGATTCTTTGTCAGGTAAAAAAATAAGAATGCCATCCAAATATACAACCATAACGCGCGCACTGAAATCAGAAAATACATCAGTAATTAAGTTTTGAAACACCGCAGGCACGTTCATGAGACCAAAAGGCATGACTAAATTTTCAAGCAACCCCTCAGAGGTGAGAAATGCCATTTTCCACTCGTCCCCTTCCTGAATGCAGATAAGGTTATATGCTCCCCTGAGATCCAACTTGGAAAACCACTTAGCCCCAGATAATTGGTGGGCAAGAGAGACAATAATTCTTCCAATGTCCCAGACTTCTACAATAGAAACATAATTTCCCTTTGCATCGCCGCTTCCTCTCCTTATCCTTGAGGATAGTGGCCCCATACTCCAAAGGTTCCATATATGGCATAACCTCGGACTTAGCAGGATATACTGGAACCTCTCGCTGGATTACTCCTCTCTCCCTCAATCTACGATCCATGTGAATGGCCTGGGTCATGGCCTCCTCCAAAGAACTGGATGGCGGATGGAGAGCCAGAGCGTCATGAGATGATCCGAAAGTCCTCTCCTGAACTGATATCTTAAAGCAAAGTCATTCCAAGACACATCGGTGGACCACCGACTAAACTCTGAACAGTACCATTCTGCAGTGAGTTTACCCTGGGAGAGACCCATGATCGTGTCCTCTGCCACCCTGACCCGGTCTGGTTTGTCCTAAATCAGTCCTAAGGCCTCAAAGAACCTATCCACAGACATACAGTATGTTCAGGGGCAGTAGAAGGTAGGGAAAAAGCCCAAGTCTGAGGACCCTCCCTGAGTAAAGACATTATTATTCCCACCCATTGACTCTCATTTCCTGAGGATCTGGGTCTAAGGGAAAAGAGTAACTTACAACTTTATCTGAACATATGAAACTTCTCCTTCTCTCCGGAGAAAGTATCTGGGAGCCTGATTGTAGGTTTCTGATCGTAGGTTCAGGAGAGTGTAAAGAAACATCAATGGGATCAGATTGCCTAAAGATTGATTGTGTCATGGAACTCTGAAAAGATTTAACAGCTTCAGAAAGTTCCCCCTGGAGTTGGTTATGAGAGGTGGCAAGGGCTCTATGTTCTACGGACAAATCCTGCATCATTTGGGTCAAATTTGACATCTGATCTGCAAGAGTACAAAGCGGATCCATAGAGAGAGAAAATAAATGTATGGCCAGTTATAATGTCACAATGTTGTACTGCGGGTTACTGCAGAGTAGCACAAACTCCACTAGATGGCAGCAGAGTGAAGAATGAGCTGAAAATCCTGCAATGAAGCAGACCCACAGAAATACAGCGAAGCCACCACTAGATGGCAGCGGAATAGTCAGAGAGCCGAATCAAAACCAGAGAGTAACGGAGTAAAAAGGGGAAATCCGAAATGCAGAGTCAGAAGCAAGCAAAAGGTCAGACATACAGGGAACTAAGGAGTAGGGTCAGGTAGGAAGAAGGTCAACAAACACAGGTAGGGTCAGATGAACGCAGCAGGACAGATCAGGAACTCACCAGAGCCAGCTACACACGCCGAAGGTAAGAAATATAACCGTCACTGCACACAGGTTGCAGCACAGAGATATAGCAGATCGGACACAAGAACGAGGCAGGGAAAATTAATCCCTGACATGACCAGATCGGGAAAGGAGAGACAAGACAAAAATCTGGCCTGGATTATGACATCTGCATTCTGATAGCATTATGCTTGAGACCTTTGTCAGAACCATCTTGCAGGAGGTCTAGGATGTTCTGCAAGGTAGGAAAATAAGAGGACAACTGGTTCTTGATAAACCAAGCCAAAAAGACACTCTGATTCCAGAATAGGTTTTGTTGGTGCTTGCACGTCTGCAATGGAGAAGGGTATTGGCTATAATACCTGGTAGCCCCATCTTATCTAAAAGGGGGGAGATCCACTTCCAAGCTGTCAAATTAAGGCAGCCCAGGGGAGGACAACATTGGATGACCTAAGTCACCAGAGGAGAGATAATGGGAAGTCTCTAATACATTCCCCTGCTCAACCATCAGAGGTGTGAACTATGCCATCTTGGGCCAACAAGGGCTTATTATTGTCATTGAGGCCTGCGCTTTCTTGATCTTCTGCAGGACTCTAGGAATCTTCAGTGATCTGCAGTAAACTCACTGAGCTGAACTGTGGTGAACTCGTTGAATTTTTCTCACAGTGCTGAGGTCACCGCATTTCAGCCTGGCAGGGAATGCAGCCTCTGTGACCGGCGGTAACCTCTTTGTTCTGGGTATGTGTTTATTTACAATACAACTATAGGGTTAGCAATGGATAGATGTCTTATAGATGCCTCTCCATTACTAAGCCATGGTCTTGATGTCACCAGACAATACAACGGTGACATCAACCCCACAAATATGAACCCCAGTTGCCACTGCTACAGGTCAAGTGGGAAGAGCCAGTCAAAGTGCCAGAATTGGCACATGTAGTAGATGTGCTTTTTCTGGGCAGCTGCGAGCTGGGGGGGTCAATAATAATTTTTAATATCTACTTAATAAAAGTTATTTTTTATAAGTTTTATTTATAGTAACCCAGTCTAAGAATACCAGCACCCAGCTATCTGCTTTACCAAGGCTGGTTGCCAAAAATGGGGTAGAACCCACACCATTTTTTAAAATTAATTATTTAAATAATAAAAAAACAGCATGGGACCCCTCCATTCTTGATAACCAGCCTTGTTAACGCTAACAGCTGTTCCTCAGGGTTGCAGAGCAGGGGAGAATGATGAGAGCCGTCTTCAGCACCCGGTGCCAGGGAACAGTGTTAACTGTAGTGCTACTTCTCAGGCGCCGGTACGTGTCACATTGATGACATCCATGTGTGTCATCCGTGTGCTCATGTGCGGGACGTTTGCATCCCGTGCTGTTAAAAAGTGGGTGTAGTGTATTTTGCCCACGGACACATGTGCACAGACCCATTCACTTGAATGTGTCTACGTGTGTAAGTTTCTCCAGTACATGGGCCTGAAAGGTGGTTGCCGTATCTCATGTCGGCCAAACCTGGTGACAGATTTCCTTTAAATCAATTGCTATCACCTGTCCTTTGTTCCAGGAGGATAAAATCCCCATTGCTGCTGTAGGACGACAAGGAAAAAAAATTACAGGTTTTGGGAAATGGCGAAACAATAAAAAAAATGTTTTTATGAAATTTCTGATTTTTTTCACCACTAAAATAATTTAAAAAAGAGACAAATTTAGTATCACAGTAAACGTATTGATGAGGATATGAAGGTCATTTTTCCACACAATGTAGACCATAAAAAACAATTCCCAAAAAACAGGGTAAGATTTGTTTTTTATTAGCAATTTCACCCCACTTGGAATATTTGTCACGTTTTTCAGTACACTATATGGTAAAATGAAATGGTGTCATTTAAAATTACAGGTCGTTCTGCAAAAAACAAGCCCTTGCATGTCCACGTGGACAGAAAAAAAGGGAGGGAAAAAACAAAAATGCAAAAAAGTGAAATTAGCCATGTTGAAAAGGGGTTAACACAATGCCCTACTTTAGGGCAGCACCATACAGCTGCAGGTCCATACTACTGATATGCCTAAGCCAAAATGTAGCTGATAGATCTCCATTAATATTCTGTCTGTAAAGTACAAAACTACTTTGAGTCCAATTACACTTCTAATGAATAATTCTGATCTTTCTGTCTACAATGACTTAATAGGGTCTAAACAAACTGAAAATGATAAAACAAAGTGTCGGGTCAACTGTCATGTCATCGATTTACTACATTGGACAAGAAAGGAACTACAGATCCCTTGCTCTGCTTTGATTGTCTGTAATTTTTGTAACTTCAAAGCAGGAACCCTCCCTCATTAGAAGGTAAACATTAGCCCAGGGACACTTGAACCCTTTGAAAGAAAGAAATAATGTTATCATCGCTTCACATGAGATCAGTGTTTATGCCATTAATTATATTAGAGAAAGCCAGTGCATCCAATATTTCAGAAAGAGGTCTAGTGCTCTACAGTATGGTTACCAAGTGTTACCGTTAGTGGAGTAATTAGGAGGCGCGGTGATACATTGTATGAGTCATTAGACCTCCCACAGAACAGCATTTCAGTTTTATTCTTCAGGATTATGATGGATCCTCATGATACATGCATATTGCAATAATTATGTGTGCCATCCTTTTTTATTACAAAGCACTAGTGTTGAGCAAACGTACTCGGATATCGTGTTATCTGAGCATGCTCGAGTGTCATCCGAGTATCATGGACGTGCCCGAATGATATGTTCGAGTCTCTGCGGCTGCATGATTTGAGGCTATTAGACAGCTGCAACACATGCAGTTATTGTCTGCTTGTTAGGCAATCCCCTCATGTGTTGCGGTTGTTAAAAAGCAAAACATGCAGCCTCAGGGACTTGAACATATTATTCGGGCACGTCCATGATATTCGGATGACACTTGAGCATGTTCAGATAACACGATATTTGAGCACGTTCGCTAATCACTACAAAGAACCAATGCATCAGTCCTGACAATACAATAACAGTTACAATGATATTATAACATTTGTTTAGCCATTAGGCTACTTTCCCACGATGAGCTTTTGTTGAGTTTTTGACACTGCACCATTTCTGCACCTATTATTTAGTTAGCTGCATTTTTTAATCACGTTTTTGACACTACTGTTGTTGTTTGTTTGGTATGTCATGCTTTATATAAAGATGCTTTGGTTTTGATACTTCCTGGTATTTGGCTTTGGTGCAGATTACATGCGTTTGTGATGCGTTTCCACCTCGGGTTTTTTACCCGTGGAATTTTCAGAAGTTTTCGAAGTCTATGGGGTTATTCTACACAGAAGACTCAACATATATGCAAGAGAAATTGACATGGTGCAGATTTGAAACCCGCACCGCAGATCAGTTTATGCTTTGTTAAAAAGACGCACAGTGGACATGAGATCTCGATAAATCCCACCCACTTTGCTGGAACTGTAACATACTGCAAAATGCACCAAAAAGCTTGTTGTGGGAGCATAGCCTTATTTGCACAGAAATTAACATGGATATTTTGAGGACCACCTCCTTGCTAATGAAAAAAAGTATAAAAGTAACATAAAGCCAGTGGACCTGTCATCATGTACATTCGATGCTAGGAGTAAGCCTACATGGAAGGAAGGAAGGTAGAATGAAAACAAGAAAATGGATCGGACTTATCCGTATATTTTCTAATTGTCACATTTTCACTATGGAAAGAATGCACACAGAAAATCTGTATGAATTCTCCCTATGCAGTGGCAGACAGGGTCTTCATGTGCCCATACAGTATACTGGCTATACATTTTAACCCCTTCCTGACATCCGACGTACTATCCCGTCCACGGTACCCGGGCCCGTATGACCGTGGACGGGATAGTACGTCTACCGCGATCAGCGGCGCCCACGTGGTGAGCGCCGCTGATCGCGGCCGGGTGTCAGCTGATTATCACAGCTGACACCCGGCACAATGTGTCAGGGGCGGTCACGGACCGCCCCCGACACGTTAACCCCTTGCACACCGCGATCAAACACGATCGCGGTATACCGGGGGTTAAAGGGAAACATCGGCAGGGAGGGGGCTCCCTCCGTGCTTCCCTGAGCCCCCCACGGCAGTGCAATGTGCAGCGCTGCTGCGGGGGGCTCCTTTCCTCCAGGCCCTCGAATCCAAGATGGCGACGGGGGCCTTCGGGGGCCTGCAGGAAGCCTTCATAGAATCATAGAATCATAGAATCATAGAATCGTAGAGTTGGAAGGGACCTCCTGGGCCATCTGGTCCAACCCCCTGCTCAAAGCAGGATTCGCTAAATCATCCCAGTTAGATGTCTGTCCAGCCTCTGTTTGAAGACTTCCATTGAAGGAGAACTCACCACTTCTCGTGGCAGCCTGTTCCACTCATTGATCACTCTAACTGTCAAAAAGTTTTTTCTAATATCTAATCTGTGTCTCCTCCCATTCAGCTTCATCCCATTGCTTCTAGTCTTTCCTTGTGCAAATGAGAATAAAGTTGATCCTTCTACAATGTGACAGCCCTTTAGATATTTGTAGACAGCTATTAAGTCTCCTCTCAGTCTTCTCTTTTGCAAACTAAACATTCCCAAATCCTGCAACCTTTCCTCATAAGACAGGGTTTGCAGACCGGTCACCATTCTGGTCGCTCTTTTCTGAACTTGCTCCAGTTTGTTGATGTCTTTTTTAAAATGTGGTGCCCAAAATTGGACACAATATTCCAGATGAGGTCTGACCAAAGAGGAGTAGAGGGAAATAATGACTTCACGTGATCTAGACTGTATGCTTCTGTTAATACATCCTAGAATTGCATTTGCCTTTTTTGCTGCTGCATCACACTGTTGACTCATATTCAGTCTGTGATCTATTAGTATACCCAAGTCTTTTTCACATGTGCTGTCACTTAGCCCTATTCCTCCCATTCTATATATGCTTTTTTCATTTTTATTGCCCAGATGTAGTACTTTGCAGTGCCTGTGTCAGATCGCTGATCTGTCACAGTGATCTGTGATGTGACAGATCAGCAATCTGTCACAGGACAGTGATGTCCCACCTGGGACTATTTAATAAAGTAAAAAAAAAATAAAAAAAAGTGTAAAAATAATTTTAAAAAAAATCGCCAAATATATTAGAAAAAAAAAAAAATTCCCCCAATAAATCCATTTTTTGGAAATAATAAAAAAAAACAATAAAAGTACACATATTAGGTATCGCCGCGTCCGTAACGACCCGCCCTATAAAACTGTCCCATTAGTTAACCCCTTTAGCGAACCCCTTAAAAAATAAAAATAAAAAACGAAGCAAAAAATAATGATTTATTATCATACCGCCAAACAAAAAGTGTAATAACGCACGATCAAAAAAGACGCATATAAATATCCATGGTACCGCTGAAAACGTCATCTTGTCCCGCAAAAAACGAACTGCCACACAGTATCATCAGCGAAAAAATAAAAAAGTTATAGCTCGCAGAATAAAGCGATGCAAAAATAATTATTTTTTATATAAAATAGTTTTCATTGCATAAAACCGACAAAAACATAAAAAAACGACCTAAATGAGGTATCGCTGTAACCGTACTGACCCGAAGAATAAAACCGCTTTATCAATTTTACCGCACGCGGAATGGTGTAAACGCACCCCCCCCAAAAGAAATTCATGAAACGCTAGTTTTTGTTCATTCTGCGTCCCAAAAATCGGAATAAAAAGCGATCAAAAAATTCCACGTGCCCGAAAATGGTACCAATAAAAACGTCAACTCGTCCTGCAAAAAATAAGACCTCACATGACTCGGTGGGTCAAAATACGGAAAAATTATAGCTCTCAATATGTGGTGATGCAAAAACTATTTTTACAATAAAAAGCGTCTTTTAGCGTGCGACAGCCGCCAAACATAAAAACCGCCATAAATAGTAAATCAAACCCCCCGTTATCACCCCCTTAGTTAGGGAAAAATAATAAAATAAAAAAAATGTATTTATTTCCATTTTTCCATTAGGGTTAGGGTTAAGGCTAGGGGTGTGTTGGGGTAGGGTTAGGGCTAGGGTTAGGGTTAGGGTAGGGTTAGGGTTAGGGTTAGGGCTAGGGTTAGGGTTAGGGCTAGGGATAGGGCTAGGGTTAGGGCTAGGGTTAGGGTTAGGGGCGTGTTGGGGTTCGGGTTGGAGTTAGAATTGGGGGTTTCCACTGTTTGGGCACATCAGGCGCTCTCCAAATGCAACATGGCGTCTGATCTCAATTCCAGCCAATTCTGAGTTGAAAAAGTCAAATGGTGCTCCTTCCCTTCCAAGCTCTGCTATGCGCCCAAACAGTGTTTTACCCCCACATGTAGGGTATCAGCCTACTCAGGACAAATTGCAAAACAATTTTTCGGGTCCAATTTCTCCTGTTACCCTTAGGAAAATAAAAAATTGGGGGCAAAAATATCATTTTTGTGGAAAAAAATGATTTTTTTATTTTCATGTCCGAGTGTTATAAACTTCTGTGAAGCACTTGGGGGTTCAAAGTGCTCACCACACATCTAGATAAGTTCCGTGGGGGGTCTAGTGTCCAAAATGGGGTCACTTGTGGGGAGTTTCAATAGTTTAGGTACATCAGGGGCTCTCCAAACGCACATGACACCCGCAGACCATTCCATCAAAGTCTGCATTCCAAAACGTCACTGCTTCCCTTCCGAGCCCCGACGTGTGTCCATACAGTAGTTTTCTCCCACATATGGGGTGTCAGCATACTCAGGACAAATTGGACAACAACTTTTGGGGTCCAATTTCTCCTGTTACCCTTGGGAAAATGAAAACATTGGGGACTAATTGATCATGTTTGTGGAAAAAAATATGATTTTTTTATTTTCATGCCTGGGCATTATAAACTTCTGTGAAGCCCTTGGGGGTTCAAAGCGCTCACCTCACATCTAGGTAAGTTCCTTAGGGGGTCTCGTTTCCAAAATGGGGTCACTTGTGGGGGTTTCCACTGTTTAGGTACATTAGGGGCTCTCCAAAGGCAACATGACACCCGCAGACCATTCCATCAAAGTCTGCATTCCAAAACGTCACTACTTCCCTTCCGAGCCCTGACGTGTGTCCATACAGTAGTTTTATCCCACATATGGGGTGTCAGCGTACTCAGGACAAATTGGACAACAACTTTTGGGGTTCAATTTCTCCTGTTACCCTTGGGAAAATAAAAAAATTGGGGACTAATTGATCATGTTTGTGGAAAAAATACGATTTTTTTATTTTCATGCCCTGGCATTATAAACTTCTGTGAAGCCCTTGGGGGTTCAAAGTGCTCACCACACATCTAGATAAGTTCCTTGGGGGGTCTAGTTTACAAAATGGTGTCATTTGTGGGGGGTTTCCACTGTTTAGGTACATTAGGGGCTCTCCAAAGGCAACATGACACCCGCAGACCATTCCATGAAAGTCTGCATTCCAAAACGTCACTACTTCCCTTGCGAGCCCCGACGTGTGCCCATACAGTAGTTTTCTCCCACGTATGGGGTATCAGCATACTCAGGACAAATTGGACAGCAACTTTTGGGGTCCAATTTCTCCTGGTACCCTTGGGAAAATAAAAAAATGGTGACTAAAAGATCATGTTTGTGGAAAAAATACGAATTTTTTATTTTCACGCACGGGCATTGTAAACTTCTGTGAAGCACTGGGGGGTTCAAAGTTCTCACCACACATCTAGATAAGTTCCTTAGGGGGTCTAGTTTCCAAAATGGTGTCATTTGTGGGGGGTTTCCACTGTTTTGGTACATCAGGGGTTTTCCAAACGCTACATGGTGTCCGATCTCAATTCCAGCCAAAAACGTCAAATGGCGCTGCTTCCCTTCCGAGCTCTGCCATGCGCCCAAATAGTGGTTTACCCCCACATGTGGGGTATCAGCGTACTCAGGACAAATTGCACAATAACTTTTAGGGTCCTGTTACCCTTGGGAAAATAAAAATTGGGGTGAAAAGATCATTTTTGTGGAAAAAATATGATTTTTTAATTGTATGGCTGTACGTTATAAACTTCTGTAAAGCCCTTGTGGGTTCAAAGTTCTCACCACATATCTAGATAAGTTCCTTGGGGGGTCTAGTTTCCAAAATGGGATCACTTGTAGGGGGTTTCCACTGTTTAGGTACATCAGGGACTCTCCAAACGTGACATGGCGTCCAATCTGAATTCCAGCCAATTTTGCATTGAAAAAGTCAAACGGCGCTCCTTCCATTCTGAGCTCTGCCATGCGCCGAAACAGTCGTTCCCCCCCACATATCAGGTATCTGCGTACTCAGGACAAATTGCACAATAACTTTTGCAGTTCAATTTCTCCTGTTACCTTTGGTCATATAAAAAAAATTGAACCTGAAGTATTTTTTTTATGAAAAAAAGTTAGATGTTCATTTTTTTTTAAATATTCAAAAAAATTCCTGTGATGCACCTAAAGGGTTAATAAACTTCTTGAATGTGGTTTTGAGCACCTTAAGGGGTGCAGTTTTTAGAATGGTGTCACTTTTGGGTATTTTCTATCATATAGACCCCTCAAAGTGGCTTCAAATGTGATGTGGTGTTGTAAAAATGAGAAATCGCTGGTCAACTTTTAACCCTTATAACTTCCTAACAAAAAAAAATTTTGGTTCCAAAATTGTGCTGATGTAAAGTAAACATGTGGGAAATGTTAGTTATCAAGTTTTTTGTGTGCCGTATCTCTGTGATTTAAGGGCAAAAAAATTCAAAGTTGGAAAATTGCGAAATTTTCAAAATTTTCGCCAAATTTCCATTTTTCTCACAAATAAACGCAAGTTATTTGAATGAAATTTTACCACTATCATTAAGTACAATATGTCACGAGAAAACAATGTCAGAATCACCGGGATCCATGGAAGCGTTACAGAGTTATGACCTCATAAAGGTACAGTGGTCAGAATTGTAAAAATTGGCCCGGTCATGAACGTGCAAACCACCCTTGGGGGTGAAGGGGTTAAAGATGCCAGATCACCCATCTCCTTACTTGCTAACAGTTCTGGAACAAAGGCTAGTATGGTCCTTCTTAATACTTTACTCCAGGACCATATGCTGTTTAAAGGGAACCTGTCAGGTCCCCCATGCACTTCAACTCAGCAGCACTCACCTCTGTATGAGCAACTTCCCTGCCTAACAAGCCCTGTGTAACTGTGTAACGTTATTGAGTGAAAACACGGTATTTAAAAAAGCCTTTATAATGTCCCCATTTGCTATGCTAAGGAGGGCTTTGACTAGTCGATGGAGCGTTAGTTGCCCCAGACTAGTCAGCCCTCTTTCCATGTTATTCCATCATATGTTATAACACTGTGGGCATGATAACATAATTTGCACAAATGGCGTCATCTCTGTTCATCCAAATCTAGCGCATGTGCACCGCTCATTCCGGCAGCGTCACTGCATCTCTAAAGCCAGGTGTACACTTCCTGGTTTCAGAGGCGCACATAGCGCATGTCCTGAAATTCTGAAGATGGCTTTCAGTCATGCGCAATGTGCGCCTCTGAAGCCGGGAAGCATACATTTGGCTTCAGAGGTGCAATGATACTGTTGGAATGAGCATGCGTTAGATTAGCATGAGCAGTGATGACTAGAGATGAGTGAATTTGTCCAGATTCGGTTCCGAATATGATCAGAATCAAATATTGTTTATGCAATATTTGTCGAACACAGCTGAACGTCATTAGAGTCAATGGGAGTAGAAATTACTGAATATGTTCAGAACTGATCATAAGACATACATTCGGCCCGAATATTGCTCAACAATGGCTCGAATATGTCAAAATCAGATTCGGGGACAAAATCTGAACAAATTTGCTCATCTCTAGTGATGACGGAGCTCATGCAAATTATATTATCATGCACACAAGGGCATGCTGTCACGGAAAGAGGGCTGACTAGGCTGGGGCAAGTACCGCCCTATTGACTAGTCAAAGCTCTCGTCAGGAAATGGGGACATTATAAAGGCTTTTTTATACCTTGTTTTCACTCAATAACATTATACAGGGCTGGCTAGGCAGGGAATTTGCTAATACATAGGTGAATACTGCTGGGTTGGAAGGCATGGGGGACCTGTTTTCTTTAATAGTGCATATGAATCACAGAATGCTATAGTTGGATTTGACCTCCAGGGTCATCGTGCCCAACAACTCTGTTCAATGCAGTGCAGGATTCACTGAACCATCTCAGACAGATATCTGTCCAGACCTTATTTGAAGGCTTCCATTGTAGGAGAACTCACCACCTCTCATGGCAGCCTGTTCCACTCATTGATCACCCTCATTGTCAAAAAGTTTTTTCTCATAACTAATCTGTATCTTCTCCCTTTCCGTTTCATTCCATTGCTTCTCATGTTTCCATGTGCAAATGAGAATAAGGATGATCCCTCTGCACCATGACATCCCTTCAGATATTTGCAGACACCTATTGTCTCCTCCTAGCCTTCTTTTATGTAAGCTAAACATTCCCATTCTTTTAATCATTACTCGTAGGACATACTTTACAGTCTACTCACTATCCTGTTAGCTATTCTCTGAACTTTCTCCAGTTTTTTAATGTCTTTTTTAAAATGTAGTGCCCAGAACTGGACACAGTATTCCAGATGAGGCCTGACCAACGAGGAGTAGAGGGGAATAATTACTTCATGTGATCTAGACTCTATACTTCTCTTAATACATCCTAGAACTGTGTTTGCCCTTTTTACTGCTGCATCACACTGTTGACTCATATGCAGCCTGTGAGCTATTAGTATACTCAAGTCTTTTTCACACATGCTGTTGCTTAGCTCTATTCCTGCCACTCTGTAGATGTAATTTTTGTTTTTCTTGCCCAGATGTATAATCTTGCATTTCGCCCTGCTAAATACCATTCTATTAGTCACTGCCCATTGTTGAAGCTTATCTAGATCATTCTGAATCTTTTCTCTGTCTTCTCTAGTGTTAGCTATCCCTCCTAGCTTAGCATGGGAGAGAAGATGGTCTTTGGAGCACTGGGGATTACATGTGTTAAGATATCTGCAGATTAGATTGATTAGTTCAGATTATGATCAGAATTGTAGATCAATGTTAGTAGCTTTAACTGGATTAATGTGGAATTGGAAGCCAATGAAGGAAGAAGCTGAGGAGTAGCAAGGAAAGAGGTGGATTAGTCAGGCAGCAGAGTTAAGGTTGGACTGGAGAGGTGCAAGAGTGTTAGCTTGGAGGCCACAAAGGAGGATATTGAAACACGAACAGGGCAACATGACGGTTTGACGAGAAGTACTAGACTGTGCAAACTAAACCCCAAACCAGAAAAAATACCAACTCCATAATAAGAATGAAATTACTTGGAAAAAAGGAGTATATAGGTAAAAAGATACTTTATTAATAATTATACAAAAGTAAATAATAAATATAGACAATAAAAACACAGAGTACAGTGCACAAGGATAATGCTGAACGATCACTGAATGCTGTGCACCTGCCAACAGTAAACAGAGAGCGCTTATCTAATAAGATCAGTAGTAGTAGTATTTGTGACTAAATAATCCAGAAATCATATGAATAAATACAGATAAGTAGCACTTACCAGTATATAAGTTGGAGGGTTAATAGCACCGGACAGGACCCAGAAAACCCCATTGTATGTTTCGCTTTTTTGTATAGATGCTTTCTTAAGGGGGATGTGTGATAATGAAAGGCAAGAACATTTAAATATCTAAAATGGGTGGTCACATGGTCAGATCTGGCCAATAAAATCAATTCAGTTGGCACATGTGTAGTAGAATCAACAAGTCCTGTGTTAACACAAGTATCAGGCACAACTGCGTACTAGGGGTTGCTAGAGTAACTGATCACATGGTGCTATATATTGTATACACACCGTAGTAATATAACTGTGGTTATATATATATATATATATATATATATATATATATATAATTTTGAATATGCACTTGTGAACTGTCAAGTGAAGCATCAATACTATTTTGGAAATGTAGATATACTGTAAGTATATATTAGGCTCTCAAGTGACAAGTCTGTAGATCTTCATTATCATGGGGGTGAGTTTATGCACTAACTGCTTGCAGTCTAACTGTTATCATGTCCCAAATCATTGTGATCCATGTTGTTATGTTTTTTGTTATTTTTGTATATTTATTTAACTATTGAATAAAATTGTTATTGTTTATTAAGATTTATGATCATTGCTCCTTCCTTTGTTCTGTTTTGCATTTTTGGAACTTTATATTCTTAAGGGAATCATTATTATAATTAATGAGGAACTTTATTGGTTTAACGGCTGAGGCACTGGCAGGCACAGCTGGTACTCTGGCAGGACAGGCGGGCACGGCTGGCACTCTGGCAGGACAGGCAGGCACGGCTGGCACTCTGGCAGGACAGGCGGGCACGGCTGGCACTCTAGCAGGACAGGCGGGACAGGTACTGACTCGGTAGGGACAGGAACACAGGCAGGTATATGGAAATAGGTATGGGCCTGTTCAGACTGGAGGGTATATGGGTCATCCAATGTGAACTTTTGTAGATCTTGTTTGAAGGCAAAACACAAAAATTGAAAGCCTCAATTTCTGAGCATGTCTGCGAACAGTAGCTGATCTATTCTGGCTAAGTTGCCACTTCAAATCATGTAATAGTTGTCATTAATTTCAAGACATACAATGACTCCCAGTGAACTTGGAAATACTCGATCGATAAAGCTGAAGGAGATGGAGATTATATGGGGACAGGTAGGAACCTGTTCAGACCGGAGAAGCTAGGACTGATTCAGGAAGGACAGGTACACAGACAGGTATGAATAACGTGTGGGAACAGGTAGGAGCAAGTTCAGACAAGGACGGTAACTGTTAGGAAACAGTTCAGACAGGAGGGATAAAGACCCACAGGATGCAGAACGGAAACAGAGCAGGACCGCCGGATTGTAGAGCAAGAGCAGAACCGCAGGATCGCAGAGCAAGAGCAGAACCACAGGATTGCAGAGCAAGAGCAGAACCACAGGATAGCAGAGCAAGAGCAAAACCATGGGATCGCGGACCAAGAGCAGAACCGCAGGATTGCGGAACAAGAGCAGAACCGCAGGATTGCGGAGCAAGAGCAGAACCACAGGATTGTGGAGCAAGGGTAGAACCGCAGGATTGGAGAGCAAGAGCAAAACCACAGGATTGCGGAGCAAGAGCAGAACCACAGGATTGCGGAGCAAGAGCAAAACTGCAGGATCACGGAGCAACAGCAGAACCGCAGGATTGCGGAGCAAGAGCAGAACCACAGAATTGCGGAGCAAGAGTAGAACCGCAGGATTGGAGAGCAAGAGTAAAACCACAGGATTGCAGAGCAAGAGCAAAACCGCAGGATCGCAGAGCAAGAGCAGAACCACAGGATAGTGGAGCAAGAGCGGAACCGCAGGATTGCGGAGCAAGAGCAGAACCACAGGATTGCGGAGCAAGAGCAGAACCGCAGGATTGTGGAGCAAGAGCAGAACTGCAGGATTGTGGAGCAAGAGCAGAACTGCAGGATTGTGGAGCAAGAGCAGAACCACAGGATTGCGGAGCAAGAGCAGAACCACAGAATAGCGGAGCAAGAGCAGAACCGCAGGATCATGGAGCAAGAGCAAAACCGCAGGATTGCGGAGCAAGAGGAGAACCACAGGATTGCAGAGCAAGAGCAGAACCACAGGATTGCGGAGCAAGAGCAAAACCACAAGGTGAGGAGCGAGAGTAAAGCAGAACCGCAAGGTTTTGATAGAGATCAAAGCAGAACCGCAAAGTGCAGAGCGAGAGCAAAGCAGGACTGCAAGTTGTGGAGCGAGAGCAAGGCAGATGGAGTAAACACAAGGATACACACAGCAGGGAAAGGAAGCCACAGACAAGGATACAAACAGGTAGAGGTTAGGACTGAGTTCAGACCAGGTCAGGTACAGGAACAGAGACAGGATCTAGGACACAAGACTGAGTATGACACCCTCAGGAAGGCAGGAAACAAGACACTCAAAGCACAGAGACAGGTCTGGGTATGCAGCCCCCAAAGAAGGCAGAACAGGACAGGGCATGGCACCTCAGTATCATCAAGACACTGACTGAAGGAAATAGTTGCTCCGGCATCCTCCTTTGGATGCCTTAAGTACCTGAGGCCTTTTTGACAATTGGCTGGGGACACCTTAGGAAGGTGCACGCTGTCTCTATAAGAGTCAGGGAGAGCCGGCACCACCCCCCTAAGTACACAGCCAGGAAGTATGCAGCAAGCAAGAACATGAGGCCCACAGCAAGGAGCCGGCAGAGGACAGAACTCACAGCATAGACCAGAGTGGTGAGTAAGATGGGAGATGGGACGCCATGCAGTGATGCCAGCAGTGTTGTTACACTATGAATTAGTGGTTACTAAGGTAACTGGTCATATGATCAGATCCGACCAATAATATCAGTTAAGTTGGCACATATGCAATAAAATCAACAGGTCATGTGTTGACATAAGTATCAGGCACAACTGCACATTAGTGGTTACTAAGGCCAGTAGTATCAGTTCAAATGGCAGATGTGCAGTGGGATCGACAGGTCCTGCATTGGCACAAGCGTTAAGCACAGCTGCGCAGGGAAAAGGAATTTCCTAGTCGGGTGCAGAAGGCTGGAGAGACACTGCGGCGACAGAGGAGTATACAGACCACCAATGGGCATGTGCACCACCAAATAGTAAAATGTGAACATGCCAAAAATGAAAACAAATTCTCTCTTCAAGTAGAACAATCCCATTGATTCAGAATA
Organism: Dendrobates tinctorius; assembly: GCF_039654945.1. NCBI lineage: Eukaryota > Metazoa > Chordata > Amphibia > Anura > Dendrobatidae > Dendrobates > Dendrobates tinctorius. The sequence continues at coordinate 5,814,998 of NW_027361751.1, forward strand.
AGAACATCATATGTACAGAAATATTACAATAAACAGAAGATTATTGCAGATCATATTGTAGCATCAAAGGGGCATATTCGATTCAAAGGAATGAGTGATGATGATATATTCAGGTTGTTGCCGATGGGGACAAATTAGTGAGAAACTAAAAAATATAATTAAAAAATAAAAAATAAACATAACACAGGAAAATATAAAAAGATCACTTGTAAGGATCCTGATTCAATCCCGGGGGCAAAAGGATAGACGCAAGAAAGGGACACAAACATGACTTATTGGGAGAAAACGTATAAGACTAAGTTATAAAAATGAGAAGTTGAGTTATTCGTTTAACCCTCTGGTTGCAAGGGTGTCAAGTCGTACTATCCAATTGGCCTCTCGCTGTGCCAAATTTTTTAGAGTTGCCACTAGAGATGAGCGACTTTGCCTTTTTTCGGGTCGAGTCGGGTTTCATGAAACCCAACTTTCGCAAAAGTCGGGTCGAACGAAATCGGCCGATTATCGTGAAAAGTCGAAGGCCGACTGAAGCACGAAACCCAATGCAAGTCAATGGGGAAGAAAAGTTGGCAGTGAGTGGAGGACAGGAAACACACCTACAGTGCCCATTTTAATGCCAAAAACATCAATTCTTCTTACTTAAGCTTGTCAACCTTAATTTACTTTATAATAATAGTTAGACATTGAAAACTGGGGGTTATTTGGCTAAAGTTGTGGGGAGGGGTAGGGCTGGCTCCAGATTTTCGTGGGCCCAGGGCCAAAGAGTGTCAATGGGCTCCTTTAACACATGCCACAATTCATGATCCTCTGATATGGCAGAGAAACAGCGGTATAGTACAATGAAAAATACTTCACTTCTTGCATCACATGACTGATATCTAATTTAAATTCTCCAATAGCTCCAAAAACGGACAGTATATTACTCCATACAGTATTATGGCCACCGCATAGTGCGCCATACAGAGTAATGAGACCCATATATTTCTCCATACAGAATCATTGGTCCCATATAATGTTCCATACAGTAAATGATGAGCTCCACATAATGCTACAGTATATGTTGGTCCCCATGGAAGAAGCTCCACTGTCTTATGGGCCCAAATAAAGCTCCATATATAATGGGCCCCATTTCTAATGCTCCAGTGCATAATGGGCCCTGTAAATTCTGCTCCAGTGTCTGATGTCCACCTTTGGAATGCTCCAGTATATCGTGGGCCCCATATATCATTCTCCAGAGCATAGTGCTCCCCAAAAATTGCTCCCAACCTTTAAAACAATTAAATAAGTCTCCTCGCTAAGGAATCCCTGTACTAGTCTGAACTCCTCGTCGTCCCCATCTTTCATCTCTCTGCACTTGGACTGTTTAGGCAGAGGGCGTACAGACGTGATGTCATCGTGCTCTTTGACCAGAATGTCACTGTCAGGAAACACAGAAGACATCACGGCGGTGGAGCAGGGAGAGGTAAGTATTTCAACTTTGCAAGTGCTGTGATCGTGAGCAAGCAGGGGGGCCCACTCGTTGGCGACGGCACTGTCACAAGGCCCCTCATAGTACGGTGGTGTGTCTGACGGCGGGTGAGCCCCCCCCACCGGCAGAGACACTTTTGCGCACTATGAGGGGCCCTGTGCCAGTGCCGTCGCCCATGAGTATGCCCCCCCACCTGCTCAAGGACCCTGCACTTTCATCTGCATCTTCCTCTTTGTCCCCGTGTAAGGTGGTATAGTATACAGGAAGGGGAACCTGAGTTTCATCAGGGTCAGATTCTTGCTCAGTACACTGCGAGGACAATGTAGTGCTCTGAGTGAATGTACCAGCAGAAAAATCTAGCAGTGGCTGTGCATCAGTGCACTCCATGTCCGATTCATCTTGGACTGGGGAATTCACGATTTGACTTGATAAACCAGGCATGGTATGTGAAAAGAGCTCCATGGCGTAATCTGTAGTGTGGCCTGCCGCATCCTTCACTTTTGGTAGGGGTGATGGACGCAAGGAAAGGTGTTGTTCCTGACCAGGAGCCTCCACTGACAACTCAGTGCTTTTACTTTTTGAAACTTCAGAAGAGGAGGCGATAGAGCTGGAGACTGTGTCAGCAATGTAAGCCAAAACTTGTTCCTGAAGCTCCGGCTTTAAAAGCGGTTTACCTACTCCCAGAAAAGGGAGCCTTCGAGGCCTTGTGGAGCCAGACGATGACGCAGGCTCAACACCTCCTGCCTTAGGTGCTATTGTGTTTTTGCCACTACCAGCAGATGCACCACCACCCCCACCACCATCTATACCAGCTGGCCCACTTCCATGGCCTCTTCCACAATACTTCCTCATTTTTGGAAAAATGTACCCAAAATACCACCAGCTATATGGTACTGTAAAACAAGGTACAAGGTGTATATAGTATTGTGGAGAATTTGAATCTCCCTAGAGATTTTAGGAGGCTGAACTATTATCTCAGGCCCACTATAGATTACACCTCAATTTAACAGGCTGAAATTGGCTGGTGTATGACAAAGTACAAGGTGTATATAGTATTGTGGAGAATTTGAATCTCCCTAGAGATTTTAGGAGGCTGAACTATTATCTCAGGCCCACTATAGATTACACCTCAATTTAACAGGCTGAAATTGGCTGGTGTATGACAAAGTACAATGTGTATATAGTATTGGGGAGAATTGGAAGCTCCCTAGAGATTTTAGGAGGCTGAACTATTATCTCAGGCCCACTATAGATTACACCTCAATTTAACAGGCTGAAATTGGCTTATGCATGATTTGAGAGACCCCACCCCTCTCTTGTGTGACATGCACATAAGGAGCTGTCTTGCATCACGTGCCCATACCAGAAAGCGCCTGTCTTAATCCTGCTCATTTAGACACAGTTCATATATTCAGGTATTAAATACATTAGATAGGGACTGCTTCAATACGGGTTACCTTGACGTTGGTGAGGCAGCTTGGTATACATTTTTTTGCAAAAAAACGTATAGACTAAATACCCTGTGTTTGTTATTACCTTTTATCAGCACTTGCTGACTACTGTTATATGTCTTATTGCAAGGTATTTTTGCACATTTGTCATTCTGTGCTTTTTGTTTGTGAAATTGGCTGGTGTATGACAAAGTACAAGGTGTATATAGTATTGGGGAGAATTTGAATCTCCCTAGAGATTTTAGGAGGCTGACAATGATGCTCTCAGTCCAAGTATGGCAGCAGGCAGCCTAACTGCTGCACACAAAAGTGTGGAAAAATGAACGTTTGGTAACTGTGCAGAAAAGAAGAAGAAAGTATTTTTGCTTTAAAAAAAACAGTTTGCACAGCAGTGTGCAAACAGCAATGCAGCTATCAGGGAGCCTTATAAGGCAGCCTAATAACCAACAGAGCTGATGCACAAAAAATATAGCCTCCCCTATCACTGCACACAAACTGTTGTGTTGTACAGTGGAAATTGCTACCAGCAGAAGCAGTTTTTTTGTTCTTCTTCCCTGCCTAACGCTCTCCCTTATTCAGAATCAGCAGCTGCAAACTCTCCCTAATGCTAATATCGGCAGAAGTAAGATGGCAGTCGGCGTGCACGCCCTTTTATAGCCCCTGTGACACCACACAAAGCAAGCCAATCACTTGCATGCCCTTCTCAAAGATGGGGGTGACCGATGCCCATGTCATCGCGTTGCCCACAGTGTGCGTCCTCCATCATTGGCTGAAAAAGGGCGCTGGAAGAATCATTTGAAACGCGACTTTGGCGCTCTGGTCGCCGACCTCGTGGCCGACCTCACGCTATGGTCGGGTTTCGTTTCATGAAACCCGACTTCAGCGAAAGTCGGCGACTTATGAATTTGACCGACCCGTTTCGCTCAACTCTAGTTGCCACCCCTGACACCCAGATGCAAAATCTCAATCATTCTGACCCGAAGAGACCCAGTGTCACAATTATGATGGGTTTTAAAGTGACGTCGATAGTCTTCAGGACAGAGGGATAGGCCACCGTCTTGGTCGCGCAAATGTCCTGAACATGTTCGCATACTCTAATCCTGAGCTCCCTTGAGGTGAGACCTATGTAGATCGGAGAGCAATCACAAGTGGTATATTTAATACCTGTGACCCGTCCTGAGAACCAGATATGGGCCGTCCTCCCATTGGCCCTTTGTTCTTGGTAGTTTGTTATGTGGCCACCTTTTTAGGAGGGGGGGTAGAAGCTGTGGACTCTCCAGAGAGATTGTTGGATTGTAGTAGTCGAGATAGGAGATGTTGAGGGCAAGCACTAACATTTTAGCAGATTCAGGCTTGCGGAAAGGAAAGATTCTGGAAATATTTTTGATGCATAAATACTGAATGGGGGTAAAGTGGGAATCTCTGGACATAGGTACATTGCCTCTGTGTGATTTCTGTGAAAAACCTTTGGTAATTATTATAGCAGTAATAGGGGTCTGGGTGTCACTAGTGTGATGGGAGCAAGATTTGGATGTGGCTCGTGACCCTCGCTCAGAACTGAATATGGCTCTCAAGGTCAGAAAGGTAGGGGACCACTGGTATAGACAGCGGACTAATTCTCTAGACAGTAATGTACAATTGCAGGAATAAAGAGATTGAGTGTAGTATTCTATGAATAGTACAGAGATGCAATTGATAGGGGAAGAGATAGATAGGAGTGGTGCTAGTAGCAGTGCCAGATTCAGTGTGATTGATCAATGTTATAGTGTAGCTGTCATGTGTCCTACTGCATTTGAATTGCAATTACATTTTTTTATTTTAAATGCACATGAAGTAGCAGGAAGGCAGCACAATATTTTTTACAGAAAAAAATCTGAAACCAGTGTTAGTCACAGATGGTGTGCTTGTTTGTCACAAACGACTACTGAGTTTTTGCATTTCTTGTGTAATTCGTTTTGTGAAGGGGTAAATAATTATTCTTTTGTAAATATAAAATAAAATGCCCCAAATTCAAACATTTAACTTTGACTGTCTACATCCCAAAGTGTGTGTTTCATCAACAACTTTTTTTGCACATCCGTTTTACTGGTCAAATTTGAAATCTGTACTCAGCACACTGATACAACACCTTGTTGCAGGTGCTAGCTTTTTAGATATATACCTCCTAGTATTTCATATCATGACATCAATGAGAACGGTGTTGATTTTAGTTAAAAAGTTTACACATTTAACTATGCATGTCTATTTTTGCACATCTGTTTTAGTAATTCAATTTGACAACATTACATAACACACTTATAAGGTGGCACGTTTCATCATTTTGCTTTCTATATATGCAGTTACCTACCTAGCATTTCCAGTTATGTCCTTTTTGGCATGGGTAAAATAATTGGGGTTGAAAAGATTATCAAAAAATAATTATAGTGTTGTGCAAAATTCTCCTGCCGAAGAACGGCGAAACGCGCTTTGAGGTGGCAGGCGGGGGTCTATTTTCATACACATGTAAGTTACTCTATTTTAGGCCTATGCACTTTACTTGTTAGGTTATTTATTTGCCTTGTGGACACCATGTGGTGCTTATAAGCGGTCCGAAATTGATAAAAACCTTTGTGCACTGACACTCCAGTTTTATGGACCAGGGCATTTATGAGGGTATTTGCTAATCTTTCATTGCCATCAGCATAGTTATTTGTGCACTGCCACTTTACTATGCATTTAATGTGATATTTGTAATTCTAGGTTGTTGGCACTTTAATTCTTATAGCATCTGGACTTTATTCAGAGTTTATTAGGCACAAATAACTCTTCTTTTTGTCCATAAAAAGGTTTCCTTGATATTTCTTGAAGCTGGCTATAATAATTGTGATGAAATTTTCCCCTTTTACCTGCTTGGTTAGCGGTATTTTTTGTTTGATTTTGTAATTTTGCTTAATTAATAAAACTATTTAATCATAGAATCATAGAATCATAGAATCGTAGAGTTGGAAGGGACCTCCTGGGCCATCTGGTCCAACCCCCAGCTCAAAGCAGGATTCGCTAAATCATCCCAGTCAGATGTCTGTCCAGCCTCTGTTTGAAGACTTCCATTGAAGCAGAACTCACCACTTCTCGTGGCAGCCTGTTCCACTCATTGATCACTCTAACTGTCTAAAAGTTTTTTCTAATATCTAATCTGTGTCTCCTCCCATTCAGTTTCATCCCATTGCTTCTAGTCTTTCCTTGTGCAAATGAGAATAAAGTTGATCCTTCTACAATGTGACAGCCCTTTAGATATTTGTAGACAGCTATTAAGTCTCCTCTCAGTCTTCTCTTTTGCAAACTAAACATTCCCAAATCCTGCAACCTTTCCTCATAAGACAGGGTTTGCAGACCGGTCACCATTCTGGTCGCTCTTATCTGAACTTGCTCCTTTTTGTTGATGTCTTTTTTAAAATGTGGTGCCCAAAACTGGACACAATATTCCAGATGAGGTCTGACCAAAGAGGAGTAGAGGGAAATAATGACTTCACGTGATCTAGACTGTATGCTTCTTTTAATACATCCTAGAATTGCATTTGCCTTTTTTACTGCTGCATCACACTGTTGACTCATATTCAGTCTGTGATCTATTAGTATACCCAAGTCTTTTTCACATGTGCTGTCACTTAGCCCTATTCCTCCCATTCTGTATATGCTTTTTTCATTTTTATTGCCCAGATGTAGTACTTTGCATTTCTCCCTGTTAAAAACCATTCTGTTAGTTGCTGCCCACTTCTCCAGTTTATTTAAATCTTTTTGAATCCTCTCTCATCTCTAGTATTAGCTATCCCTCCTAGCTTTGTGTCATCAGCAAATTTAATCAGTTTACCCTCAATTCCTTCATCTAAATCGTTGATAAAGATGTTGAACAATACAGGGCCCAGGACAGAGCCCTGTAGTACCCCACTTGAGACATTCTGCCTACTGGATGTGCAGCCATTTACGACCACTCTTTGGGTCCGATCACTAAGCCAGTTATGAATCCACCTAACAGTTGCCTTGTCCATTCCATACTTAGTCATTTTTTCAATAAGGATTGTATGAGAGACTTTGTCAAATGCTTTGCTGAAGTCAAGATATACTATATCTACAGCATTTCCTTGATCCACCCAATCAGTGATACCGTCATAGAAGGAAATTAAGTTAGTCTGACATGACTTATTAGTTACAAACCCATGCTGACTCTGTTTAATCACTTCATTCTTATCCAGGTATTGACATACATGTTGTTTAATAATTTGTTCAAAGATCTTTCCTGGTATAGAAGTCAGACTCACCGGCCTATAGTTGCCTGGGTCCACCTTCTTCCCCTTTTTGAAGATAGGAACAATATTTGCTCTTCTCCAGTCTTCTGGCACTTCTCCTGTTCTCCAAAAATTTTCAAAGATTATGGAGAGCGGTTCAAAAATTTCTTCTGCTATCTCCTTCAGTACTCTGGGGTATAATTCATCTGGACCTGGAGACTTGAATACATTTAGGTTAGCTAAGTGTTTCCTCACTATCTTTCTGTTTATAGATATCCTGGATTCTTCTATTCCCTTAATATGACAGTGAATAACAGTTGATGTTACATTTCCTTTCTGAGAGAAAACAGATGTAAAATAGGAATTTAAAAGTTCAGCCTTCTCAACATCCTGTCTTACCATTTCATCATTTTCATCCTGTAAAAATCCTATAGCATCTTTGACTTTTCTTTTACTTTTGACATATTCCCAAAATCCTTTATTATTGCTTTTGACATCTCTTGCAAGCCTCAATTCATTTTCAGCTTTAATAATCTGATTTGTGCCCTGCAGGTTCTGCAGACAGCATTATATTCTTCTTTAGATATGCCTCCCTCTTTCCATTTTATAAACATTTTTTTCTTCCTTTTTAGCATGTGCTTAAGTTCTGTGTTCATCCATCCTGGTTTCCTTAAATGCTTCCTATTCTTCCCTCTTTTCAGAATTGTTAACAACTGTGCTTTGAGAATTTCATTTTTCAAGATTTCCCATCCTTCCTGGACATTTTTGTCTTTAAGGATATCCAGCCATTGGATCCCTCCAATTCTCTTTCTGAATCCCTTAAAATCTGCCTTTCTGAAATCTAACCTTGACATCTGAGTCTTCACAGGTCTTCCACCTCTAGTTATCCAAAATTCTAAAATAGCATGGTCGCTACCTCCTAGGGTCCCAGCCACTTTTACCTCCTCAACCATTTCCTCCCTGTTTATAAGGATTAGATCCAAAGTAGCAGTTCCCCTTGTTTTCTCCCCTACCTTTTGGGAGATAAAGTTGTCAGCAGGAGAGGATAAGAATTTCCTTGACCTGTTAGTTTTGCCTGAGAGAGATTCCCAACAAATTTATAATATATAAATTAACTCTTGACCTCCCTTTTTTTTGCCTAAATTTGGCATTGGTGGATGGTTTGTGTATTGTCATGGGTTGAAAAAAATTGTCAAAAAATAATTATAGTGTTGTACAAAATTTATAATGAAAGAAAATGAAGCAATTGAAATGCAGAGAGTAGTGTAAAAGAAAAAAAAACATGGCAATTATGTTGGAGCCACTGGTACAAGCCATATTATTATTTATTCCATGATGCTTTACCTGTGAGGAGGGGTGTACATAATAAATACAAGTACAGTAATCAATACATGTCACGAGGAGGAGAGAGGACCCTGCCCGTGAGGGCTCACAATCTATAAGCCATATGGTAGTAATACTACTAAACTCAGTGTACAATTGGCCTCCTTTGCCCTTGGCAAGTGCATTATTGATGAGGAAGGATATAGAATATATGGCACATCACTGATCTCAATCACCGCAGGGTGATGTGATGTTACCTCTGACAGTGACACTGTCAGTTTGAGTTAGTGTGCTGCTTAATTATAATGACTAAGAGGGATAATTTTTCACTATTTTGTAATTCTTAAAACATGGAAAGTCTGTCAGTGTGCTGTGTTATGAAGTGGGCTGTTGGCTACCAGTCATTTCTATGATGAGTCAATTTGACATTAATAAAGCTGTATTTATGTTAAACAGCTTGAAGTGGTTTGAAAACCATCCTATAATATCTGAGTGGTACACATGTCGTTATAGGGTTTAGGGATTCACACTCATAAATAGGCAGTATTCATGCAGGCACTGGATCTTGGAGTCAAAGCAACGGGATGTATTTTTCCACAGGTTATTTCCACACATTTTCCACACCAAAAACAAAACCATAAACACAAAATCCCAAGCCTTGTTGAGGCACTAACTAAATAAAATGGACCCTGGCTATGCATATGTAACAAGTTGGCATGGGAGTGGGGGGATAGTTATGGCCGAGTTACTTAAAGGCACAGGCCGCAGAGTCCACTGAGCAAATGGTCAGCGAGAACCCCCCGGCCCCTTGTAAATAAGTAGACAGGACTGACACAGCTTCTTCCCACGGGTTATCTTTTCTTTTCAGCCACTGTAGTCCGGCAATCAAAATGCAGGGTCACCGCTGTGATCCAACCGGGATAACTTTATTTTATGTTTTGCAATAGTAATCAAGTATAAAAAATAGTAGAAAAGAAGATACAACACTGGCTTCCTGCTATTTCTCTGACACTATCCATGGCCGTGCTCAAAACGGCCACGGTAGTTGAGATCAGGCTATCATTCTACTCGCTGGAATCTGGACGCTCACAGTCCCTTCAGTGGGGGGCCCATCCGAAGTCCTGGGGCCCGTGTTGAGTTTCTTTAGTCCTTAATCAAGGGAAGCAGATTTCCTCCCTATTGGGAGTCTAGCAATGCTTCGTGGATTGCTTTGGCCCGGGACAGCAGATCCTCTCCATCCTGGGAGTCTGGCAATGCCCCGGCTGCAGCCAGACATCTGCTCAGGGTTAACGTGCCCGAGCTTCTGACTGGGAGCAGCAGCATCCTGCCGCCTTTTCTGCTGCTGTCCCATCCCCCAACTTAACCCCTAACTGTCACTAGCTTAACAGTAGTAATTAAAGGGGAACTTCCCACAATACACAATACAGTACATAGTAAACAGGTACAACATATGGCAGTACCTTGCGGGTTCACACAGTGCAAACACAGCATAGGAATACATAACATATATTACACTAGTACACGAGACATAAACCATACAGTAAATGCACACATCATAAACAGGACAGTGCACATAGGAGAGAGGTTCCTGCCACCTCCTTACACATACACAGCAGAGCTAGTCTCAGTTCGGGCAAACAAAATTAGCAGTCTGGTGCACATGGCCTTGTGCAGACTCCTTTCAGAGAGACTATAGTTTGTGTCTCCCCAGCTTTAATGAAACCCACTCTGCTCAGCTTCCCCAGCTGACCGAGAGAGACTTTCCTACAGTGGTAATTGGAAACTTTACAGTATTGTGATTCGTGGAAATTTAACTTGCTGAAAATCAATATTAAATTTGTCAAACTTGGTAAATTCAAATTTCAAAAGATTCATTCATCTGTACTTATAATTTCTCTTTCACTACTTTTCTATAGTGGTGTGGAAAAGATGATGCGATTTTTAACATGTTATCATATATAATCTTAAATTTCGCTTAACCAAGAGCATGTATTATTTGCTTGCATCGGTTAAAACAATTAGCGTGAGGGTTATCTTTTTTTTTTTCATATGATGCTATTCCTGACTATAATTACCAAGTGACAGATGATAGTATATGTCAATTGGTATCTTCTACTGTAGGAAAGTGTGAAAGCGAACTTTAGTTTCCGTTATTTTTCCTCTAAATTCTGGTGCGTTAAAACATCTTTATGTAAAATTGTTGAATTGCTTAGACATTCAGCAGAGATCTTTTTCCATGATTACAAGTAATTACAGTCTAATTTTTGACAGAAACAATACTACAATGATAACATTTTGAAAACCACTGTGGAACAAGTCACAAACTTTTTTAAGCATAAAACCAGGTGTGCATCTCATTGTACCGCAACACTTTCCTCTTCTGTTATAAGGAAGGTATAAACGTTCTGCAGTTTTACTGACCTTTGATCTGCTTAGATGTAGAAGTGAGACTGAAACTGCCTTCAAGATGGTTGTGGTTTAAGAATATTTCCCAATTACTCACAACTTGTCTAGACTTTACTGTAAATAGCGTATAATAAATTACCTTAGAGACCTAAACGACTCGACTCGCAATTGCCTCACAATGCAGTGTGTTTTCCATGAGATAACGCAGCCCCCTGATAAATGGTTGAAAGAACGACGTTCATATTCCCAAACAAAACGTAATTCTCTGTAACTCCATTTCCTGAAATTCCATTGTTCCAATTAAATTTATCAGGATTTACTGCAACGAGTAAATTACATTAAAGCTTTTTTTCAAATGCAGAAAAACAGAGACTTATGGGAATAAAGAAGTCAGGGACTTCTAATATTGTTTGTTTCAATCATAGGCGCTAAGATTACACAGGTTAATCTCTTGCTGGTTCAATCCCTGAACTGTAAAATAAGAATTACAAATGTTTGACTAATGGATTTCCAGTATTGTTGTGGATTATTTGCGGGTCTATTTTTCTGCCTGATTAGCACAATATCTATTATTTGTTCTTCTGTAAGAACTTTATTTTTGAAAGTGGGTTGATACAAGGGGTTGACTTGAGACCAATGTATTTTTCTACCATAGTTGCTCCATTAAAGCATCATAGTCTACTTAAAACAGAGTTGTCTAAACCTTGGGCTCAACTTTCAACATCATTTTTACTTTACGTCTAGTTTTAATCTCTATACCTTTGGATATACTTTACCATGTTTGTCACTTATAGATCATGCGTTACAGCCAGTCTTATAGTGCCAATTTACATTAAATAGTACAAAAATGAACTCAGTCCACACTGTGACAAATAGTGCCCTAACAGGTTAAAGTAGTGATGAGCGAGTATACTCGTTGCTCGGGTCTCCCCGAGCATGCTCTGGTGATCTCCGATTATTTTGGCGTGCTCAGAGATTTAGTTTTCTTCGTCTCAGCTGCATGATTTGCGACTTGTAGACAGGCTGAATACATGTGGGAATTCTCTAACAAACAGGCATTCCACACATGTATTCAAGCTGTCTAGCAGTCGCAAATCATGCAGCTGAGGTGAAGAAGACTAAATCTCTGAGCACGCCAAAATACTCTGAGATAACTCGAGCATGCTCGGGAAAACCCGAGCAACGAGGATACTCGCTCATCACTAGTTAAAAGGAGTCCGTGTCCCCAAAATCTATTTTAAATGATCTACACCGTGATGTAGGGGACTTAGTCCCTATAAAATTCGTGCTAGCACTGTACCTGCTTCTGCTACAGTGCCTGAGAAAATAAATTTAGCTTTGTATACAAATCAGAGGGCTTTGGTTCTTCTCTGCAAATGGACAAGAGCTTGGCGAAACACGTTGCCCCTCATTTTGCATGTTGGGGGCTTTCCCTACTTCTGATTGTTTGTGATGACTTCCCAGGTCGATCATTCCCTAATGTCGCAGTGGCCAGGTGCATTTTTTTCCTTGGCTCCTGTCTGCTGATGCTGCTCAGAAGTGTAGTAAATGGCTTCAGCAGAAAGAAGCCCAGGAGGAAAATGTGCAGATCTGCTTTGCCACATTACACTGGTCTGATTTTTTTATCAGATTAAACTTGTCCATTCTATACTGATCTAGTGTGAGCGAGCAATTATGCTTTTCCCTTTGTTACTCCTTGTTTTGGCTTACAAATACTGATGTAAAATACTGACCAAATACTGAGAGTGTGAACATGACTTAAGAGTTATTCTATTTTTGGGTGGAGACAAGCTGCAGTGTGGGGCTTAGTAAAAAGGCAGGGCATAATGATTTTTGTCCTACTAGCAGGAAGCTTCTGCTGCAGCTAGTTGTCTTACAGACACACAGTAAAGTAAAGACTTGATTGAACATCTGAGAAATCAAACAAAAGTAATTTATTGAGAGTAAATTTGCGGAGATAAATGTATACTTTTAGTGCTTTTTTTGTGTTTTGGATTTTTTAATAGATGGGAGTTTCTCTTCTCAGAGCTCCATCAAAAAGCTGGACCACATGAGCATCGGTCTCTGGATGACACAGCTGCATTAGAGCTGATCATTGGGGACAGCTCTCTCTCATTATTATCATAATGGCTCCAACTCGTCATTTGAGTGATTTTGTAGTGAATGTGCAGTATATTAGAAAAATCAGTTGTAATGCAATCCCTTACTACAGTAGTGTTCAAAATAATAGCAGTGTGTTCAAAAACCTGAGTTAATCACAGGTTTTTATTTCCATGCATTGGGAACATTGCACACTGTTTTCTAATTCAAAACATGAAGTGAAGTGTACAAGGTGGGCCATTTAGAATCATAGAATCATAGAGTTGGAAGGGACCTCCTGGGCCATCTGGTACAACCCCCTGCTCAAAGCAGGATTCGCTAAATCATCCCAGACAGATGTCTGTCCAGCCTCTGTTTGAAGACTTCTATTGGAGAACTCACCACCTCTCGTGGCAGCCTGTTAAACTCATTGATCACTAACTGTCAAAAAGTTTTTTCTAATATCTAATCTGTGTCTCCTCCCATTCAGTTTCATCCCATTGCTTCTAGTTTTTCCTTGTGCAAATGAGAATAAAGATGATCCTTCTACAATGTGACAGCCGTTGAGATATTTGTAGACAGCTATTAAATCTCCTCTCTGTCTTCTCTTCTGCAAGCTAAACATTCCCAAATCCTGCAACCTTTCCTCATAAGACAGAGTTTGCAGACCAGTCACCATTCTGGTCGCTCTTTTCTGAACTTGCTCCAGTTTGTTGATGTCTTTTTTAAAATGTGCCACCCAAAACTGGACACAGTATTCCAGATGAGGTCTGACCAAAGAGGAGTAGAGGGCAATAATGACTTCACGTGATCTAGACTGTATGCTTCTGTTAATACATCCTAGAATTGCATTTTCCTTTTTTGCTGCTGCATCACACTGTTGACTCATATTCAGTCTGTGATCTATTAGTATACCCAAGTCTTTTTCACATGTGCTGTCGCTTAGCCCTATTCCTCCCATTCTGTATATGCTTTTTCCATTTTTATTGCCCAGATGTAGTGCTTTGCATTTTTTCCTGTTAAAAACCATTCTGTTAGTTGCTGCCCACTGCTCCAGTTTATTTATATCTTTTTGAATCCTCTCTCTCTTCTCTAGTATTAGCTATCCCTCCTAGCTTTGTGTCATCAGCAATTTAATCAGTTTACCCTCAATTCCTTCATCTAAATCGTTGATAAAGATGTTGATCAATACAGGGCCCAGAACAGAGCCCTGTGTTACCCCACTTGAGACATTCTTCCAACTGGATGTTGTCATGGTCACGTGTGTCAGGACGCAGATGTTTCCGCAAGGCGGACCCATAACACACGTGACCCTGGATACACCGCCTCCAGTGGGGCGCATTTAAATAATAAAACGTGCAGGTGGATACGCCGCCTCCACCTGGCGAATTTAGGTATTACACGTTATACATACAATATCTGGAAACACCGCCTCCAGTAAGGCGCATTTAAATAATAAAGGGGGGAACCTGGGTAACTATAAAAATGGTGGGCCCTGCGATAGGGAAAAGGGAATTGGAGACCTCCTGAGCTCCCCTGAGCCAGTGTCCCTGCACTCCTAACGTTCCCTATGCCGGTTTCGCACCGGGCGCCGCACGCGTACCTCAACGCCCTAGCTCGCCCTGACCCTAAACCCTCACTAGGGAATAGGTCGGTGCGGAAACTAATCCCACCACTGCACTAATAACACACATGAGGAAAGAGACAATACAGGGGAAACACCACTTAGCTTTGCTCTGTTGCGTGCGCTCCTAGCAACAGAGCCCTCCACCTGAGTGCATCTTCTCCTCCACCTGGATCCATCACCGTAACAGGATCCTTCACCTTAGTGCAGCCTTGGAGCAGGGTCCACCACCAGTTGCAGCTGCTTAGAACCAGAGTCCCAAGGATGAGTTCAGCTGCTGACACGAAGTCGAGCATGCTTGAGTCCAGCTCAGCGGCCAAGTCCCACATGGTGAGTGCCACTCTCCATAGTCGCCACTCCACCAGCCCATGCAGACACTTCCCGCTGACACCATCACTGCGACTCCACCACGCCATGCCAGCCCTTCGTCCAGCCACCATAGCTGAAACACATCCCCCCTGGCTAAGCTGCGCAGGACTCCTCACCAGCTCCATCCTTCATCCAGGCTCTCCAAAAACAGAGTGAACACAAACTCACAATATCACAGGCAGTGATTGCACACCTCTAGCACACCTTTATAGGGTGTAACACCTGATACATGATTAAGTGCACAAAACCTAAAGTGCAATATCAAAACCACCACCGGGGACAGTCAAGACACCTTGGAACTTTCCAAAGTAAAAAAAGTTCACCCAGTGATTTAAAACTGTCAGATCACTTCAGATCATGACAGATGTGCAGCCATTTACGACCACTCTTTGGGTCCGATCACTAAGCCAGTTATGAATCCACCTAACAGTTGCCTTGTCCATTCTACACTTAGCCATTTTTTCAATAAGGATTGTGTGAGATACTTTGTGAAATGCTTTGCTGAAGTCAAGATATACTATATCTACAGCATTTCCCTGATTCACCCAATCAGTTATTAGGTCATAGAAGGAAATTAAGTTAGTCTGACATGACTTATTAGTTACAAACCCATGCTGACTCTGTTTAGTCACTTGATTCTTGTCCAGGTACTTACATACATGTTGTTTAATAATTTGTTCAAAGATCTTTCCTGGTATAGAAGTCAGACTCACTGGCCTATAGTTGCCTGGGTCCACCTTCTTCCCCTTTTTGAAGATAGTAACAACATTTGCTCTTATCCAGTCTACTGGGACTTCTCCTGTTTTCCAAGAATTTTCAAAGATTATGGAGAGGGGTTCAAAAAGTTTTCTGCTATCTCCTTCAGTACTCTGGGGTGTAATTCATCTGGACCTGGAGACTTGAATTCTTTTAGGTTAGCTAAGTGTCTCCTCAATATCTTTCTGTTTATAGATATCCTGGATTCTTCTATTCCCTTAATAGGACAATGAAGAACAGTTGATGTTACATTTCCTTTCTGAGAGAAAACAGATGCAAAATAGGAATTTAAAAGTTCGGCCTTCTCAACATCCTGGCTTGCCATTTCATCATTTTCATCCTGTAAAAATCCTATAGCATCTTTGACTTTTCTTTTACTTTTGACATATCCCCAAAATCCTTTATTATTGCTTTTGATGTCTCTTGGAAGCCTCAATTCATTGTCAGCTTTAGTAATCTGATTTGTGCCCTGCAAATTCTGCAGACAGCATTATATTCTTCTTTAGCTATGCCTCCCTCTTTCCATTTTATAAACATTTTTATTTCTTCCTTTTTAGCATGTGCTTAAGTTTTGTGTTTATCCATCCTGGTTTCCTTAAATGTTTCCTATTCTTCCCTCTTTTCGGAATTGTTAACAATTGTGCTTTTAAAATTTCGTTTTTCAATATTTCCCATCCTTCCTGGACATTTTTGTCCTTAAGGATATCCAGCCATTGGATCCCTCCAATTCTCTTTCTGAATCCCTTAAAATCTGCCTTTCTGAAATCTAACCTTGACGTCTGAGTCTTCACAGGTCTTCCTCCTCTAGTTATCCAAAATTCTAAAATAGCATGGTCGCTACCTCCTAGGGTCCCAGCCACTTTTACCTACTCAACCATTTCCTCCCTGTTTATAAGGATTAGATCCAAGGTAGCTGTTCTCCTTGTTTTCTCCTCTACCTTTTGGAAGATAAAGTTGTGAGCTAGAGAGGATAAGAATTTCCCTGACCTGTTAGTTTTGCCTGAGAGAGATTCCCAAGAAATGTCAGGATAGTTGAAATCTCCCATGACAACTATGTCATATTTTTTGGACAACTTGGCCATTTGGTGCATAAAGAGTTCATCCATATCTTCAGCTTGCACAGGCGGCCTATAGTAAATGCCTACAATGGTGTCCTTTCCATTATTCTGTCCTTGTATTCTTACCCAAACAGTTTCCACAGAACTCCCAGTCTCTGAAGCTTCAATCTCTGTGCAGATATACACGTTTCTAACATACAATGCGACACCTCCTCCTCGTTTATCAAGTCTGTTTCTTGCAAATAAGTTGTATCCTTCTAGCCTTGTTTTCCAATCATGTGTATTGTCCCACCAAGTTTCAGTGATTCCAATGACATCATATTTCTTTTCCTGCGTTAGTAGTTCCAATTCTCCTTGTTTGTTGCCCATGCTTTGTGCATTAGTATAGAAACATTTTAGTTTGTGATTGGTTTCTCTTTCTCCAGTATTTTTATTATTTAGATTCTTTTATCTTAGTTCTTCATTTCCACTTCTAATAGCAGAGTTCTCAATAGCATTAATCAGGTGTATGGCTTTTTCTGGCCTTTTGCTTCCCTTCCCACATTGTTCTAGTTTAAAGCTCTACTGATGAGTGCGGCAAGGCGACTTCCAAATACATGTTTTCCAGTCTTCGTAAGGTGCACCCCATCTCTAGCAAGTAGTCCATCGTATAGGTAATTCACTCCGTGATCCAGAAATCCAAATCCTTGCTGATGGCACCATCGACTTAGCCAGTTGTTCACCTACAGAATCTTATTCCTCCTCCTTGTTCCATGGCCATCCACTGGGAGGATGGATGAGAAGACCACCTGCGCTCCCAGTTCTTTCATTTATATGGATACACCTTAAATAAAATGTGAATGGTTGGTGATATCAACTTCCTGTCTGTGGCACATTAGTGTATGGGAGGGGGGAACTTTTCAAGATGGGTGGTGACCATAGCGGCCATTTTGAAGTTGGCCATTTTGGATCCAACCTTATTTTTTCCAATGGGAAGAGGGTCATGTGACACATCAAACTTATTGAGAATTTCGCAAGAAAAGCAATGTTGTGCTTGATTTTAATGTAACTTTACTTACAAGTTTATGAAAACTTATAAAATGTGTTAAAGATAGCAACACCACAGTAGATATGCTAGTCTAAGGGGGTCAGATTCCTTGTAGGAATGCTCGGACATGCCACCCATAATGTGGTGGTGCACCATCTTGCTGGAAAAACTCAGTGCATAAAGAGGGCAACACATCATCATGTAGCAATTTCAGCTATCCAGTGGCATTGAGGTTTCCATTGATGAAGAATGGCCCCACTATCTTTGTACCTCATATACCACACTATAACATCAATTATGGGTGTCAGGTCCAAGCATTCCTACATGAACAGTTTCCTGGAAAGTGGATTAGTTGTCGTGGGCCAGTTGAATGGCCACCAAGGTCTCCCGATCTGACCCCCTTAGACTTTTATCTTTGGGGTCATCTGAAGGCAATTGTCTATGCTGTGAAGATTCGAGATATGCAGCATCTGAAGCAACAGATACTGGTAGCCTGTGCTAGCATTTCTTCTGAGGTGTTGCTATCAGTGTGTCAAGAGTGGGAGAAGAGGGTTGCATTGACAATCCAACACAATGAGCAGCACTTTGAACACATTTTATAAATGGCCCACCCTGTATATAATTTTTAACTCTTTTTCATAAAATAACAAAAAATGAACATTGGGCTGTTCTAAAAAATAGCAATGTATGCATTTGTCTTTACAAACTCACAATATGTACTTTTTTGTGGATTTAGCATTCCTGTGAATCACTAACCTAATATTTAGTTGTATACCCACAGTTTTTAGAACTGCTTCACATCTATGTTGCATAGAGTCAACCAACATCTAGCACCTGTCAACTGTTATTCCAGCCCAGGATGCTTGGACTACATCCCATAATGTATGGGTATTTCTTGGCTTTGCCTCAGAAACAGCATTTTTAATGTCACCCCACAAGTGTTTTATCAGAGTAAGGTCCGGGGATTGGGCTGGCAACTCCATATCCTCAATTTTGTTGGACTGGAACCAAGATTTTGCTTGTTTACTGGTATGATTAGTGTTGTTGTCTTGTTGAAGCACCCACTTCAAGGGCACATCCTCTTCAGAGTAAGGCAACATGACCTCTTTGAGTATTTTAACATATGGGAACTGGTCCATGATCCCTGCTATGAGGTAAATAGGTCTGGCACCATAGTAAGAGAAATATGCCCATATCATGATGCTCGCACCATCATGCTTCCCTGTCTTCGGAGTGTACTGTGGCTTGAATGCAGAGTTTGGGGGTCGTCTGACGAATGGTCTGTGGCCCTTAGACCCAAAAACAACAATTTTACTTTTGTGAGGGAGGGCTAGGGCCATATTCCTGGCCGAGGTCACTGGGGCTTCTTGGCCCTGGCCTCCCATCACATGAAGATAATGTCCATTAGTCAGCATACTTGTGTCTTCGGGTCCAGCATCATCAGGATCTCTTCTGCGCCACTGAAGGCTGTCTGCAAACGTTTTCACCTGAGTTGAGACACAATCCATTTCAACTTGAAACTGAACACCTTTACTGTTTCCATTTCTCAGCACATCTAAGTATTTCACAGTATGAATCACATGTTCCACATTACACATCTTTTCCTCTTTCCCTGTACCTCTCTCACTGTCACACAGCACGTTCTCAAGATGGGCCATATCATACGGTCCCTCAGCATCCTTCCTGTTTAGCCTTGCCACAATTAGACACTCCTCTGCCTTTTTCACCACAGACATCAGATTATCTGTTCCCAAAGTCAGTTGCCACATGGCGAGTGACATGCCCTTCTGTACTGTCATAGCTTCTCCTGTGGTACTTGTTATGGCCTCCAGTACATTATGGGGACCTACCGCCTTTAAGGGTAATGCAACGATTCTGGACACTTAAGTCTATGCTATAATCCTGGGCACTGAAGCACGTGCAGGCGGTTTAGGCACCCTTGAACCTCTCACTCCTATCAGGAAGTCCTCCCTATCTTAACTGCAGTGACCCCTCCTAAATTAACTATTTTCTACATGGGCTCCTTCCCTACTATGTACACTACTATACCTAAAACTTACATGTACCCCATCTTGTGGCTAAATATGGGTAACGCACTTTCAATATGACAATACTGTAGTACATAGCAGAACAGGTATATATATACATTTATACAAGTACCGTATAATATACCACAATGACATATCAAAGGGATGGAGCATCACACGGTCTCAGTATACCCCTTACACTTTCATCAGTCCACAAAATGTTTCTCCATTTCTCTTTAGACCAGTTGTAGTGTTCTTTGGCAAGTTGTATGTGCTTCAGTACTTGTCTTTTTTAACAGTAGGACTTGTTGGGACTTCTTGATAAGAGTTTAGCTTCTCACAAGCGCCTTCTGTTACAGTCCTCAAAGGTAACTTAAGGCTATGTGCCCACGTAGCGATTCTCATGCAGAATAAACCTGAGCAGAATCGCACACTCTGCTCCGGGGAAAACGCATTCGGTTTTTGACGCGCTTTTGTAAGCGTTTGTCAAGCATTTTTGCATGCGTTTTCCTAAGCGTTTTTGCCAATATAATTGATGGTATGCGGAATCGCATGCGATTCCGCAAAATTAATGAACATGCTGCGTTTTTAATTGCTAAGCGTTTCTGCAGCGGTTAAAAATGCACCATTGGCACAACATGTGCGTTTTTCATTAAAAATCAATTGGATGCTTTTATTAAGCGTTTCTGCAGCAGAATCGCTTGTCTAAAAGCGCTGCAGAAATGCTTTAAAAAACGCTACATGGGCACACAGCCTAAGACAGTCTTTGACCATTCTGGTGCTGATCATTGGCTGACCCTTTGCCATTCTGGCTATTCTTCCATCCATTCGAATGTCAGTCTTCCGGTTTCTTCCACGTCTCTCTGGTTTGGCTTTCCATTTTAATTAATTGGAGAAAATTTTAGCCCATCATTGTCTGCACTTCTTTATGCATTTTATCCTCTCCAATCAAATTTTTAATCAAAGTACACTGTTCTTCTCAGCAATGTCTTAAATGACCCATATTTCTCTGGCTTTCAAGGAGAAATGCATGTACAACATGTCCTGGCTTCACCCTTAAATAAGAGCCACCTCATTCATACCTGTTTTTTCACAGAATGATTGACCTCTCTAATTGAACTCGACACTGATACACAGACTCAAAAACATGCAGATCATGGATGCAGAGTCTGGTGATTTTCTAAGAATCTACTGCACCAACTAGGAATTTGTTTAACATGTGATAATATAATTTCTACCAAAAACAGTGATTAATCTGGTTAGTCATATTGGACTGCTATTATTTTGAACACTTCTGTATGTAAATGAAAGAGTTATGTTTTCAGGCTCTGAAGTGTAGGCTGATTCTGCCTTGATTGTCTTATCCAAAGGGATCTCTGCATGTTCAACTGCTAGAAACATCAGTGATCCTAAATATGGGCTCTGCAGAGCAGTCTGAGTGGAGCAGAGTTTGAGCAGGTGCACCATTGCTCCAGTAATTTTTTATGAGACTGCCAAAGAAAGCATGTTTGCTGATCCAGCTGTGAGCAGGCTGTGTTGCTTAAATGTTCTTCCATGACCTGTGGTGCCTCCTGACTTGTCTCACATTGAGCACATCTAGGACTTCAATTATCTGCAATTGTGGGTTGCCCTCCCAGGGCTGTGGGGTACTTGGTACCGGGCCCGATGAGCTTCAATGGGAGATGTCACGGCAGCTGGGACCCGGCCCGTGGCCCTGGGCGCCCATTGTAAAAGAAGTTGTTGCAGTGTGAAAGTTTATAAGTGATTCGTGACACCACCTGTGGTGTTCGGCAATGAAGATGTAAGCCGACGCTGCAGGCAGATCCTCTGGGACAGATGTTGTGGTGCAGCAGTGATGTTATAGCCCTCCACAGGCAGGGCTGTAGTCCCAGGGCAGAGTAGGTGAAGTGACACGTAGATGGTGTAGTGTCAGGCGCAAGGGATGTAGCAGTGCTGGGCAGGTTGGCGCAGGAATAAGTGGAGGACATCAGGGCATGTAGTTCCAAAGCTTTACTCACAGTCTGTTGCACGTACAGGTGCCCGCATCCGTGCCGTGTCCTCCAGGTCAGGAGCTCAGCCAACTTCCAGGCAAGATGAAGTACTCCGTTCCAACACTCCGCCAACATATGTGCCTTTTCTGAACGTCTCCTCTTATAGCACCTTTGAATGAAGTACTCCTAGTACTGAGTTACACTGGAGTTCCTCCTGTCAGATGTTCTATGAACTCTACTTGTATGGAAGACAGCTGTAGCCTGCTTCGGGGACTCCTTGCTACTAAGTCCCGGCTCACTATTATGTTGCTGTTGTGCCCCTAAGTCTTGTGTGGGAATAAAGCGGTCACTACTTCTATTCCTCCGGTGTCTGCTGCAGGACCATTAGTATCCATACAAACTCGGGGGCCGGACCCCGGCCTTTTGCTGTGAACTTGGGAAAGGTTCTCTCTTCCAACCCTGTTCCTTAGTTCCTCTATTCTCCTTACGTTCCGTGCTAATCCTTCTTTCCAATGGAGAATCAAGCTTCCTTTCTTTGTCTCTTTCCTGTGCCAGGAGACCCAGATCACTGTGGCCTGCTGCAGCACTTCATTCTCCCATCCCTCTCCCGGGGATCTTCTCTGTCTCACTCTCTGTCCTTCTACATCCTCACTCACTGACTGAATGAAAGACTGACTGAACCACTGACTTAACTCTTCCCGCTCTTTTATGTAAACTAAACTCCACCCACCTCCCAGCACATTTCGTGTTCCAAGCAGGGAGCCACCAAGGGGTGCTATGCTACACTCCAAGCAGGAAGCCACCGAAGATGCTTTGCTACACTACTTTGTGGTGTGGGGTGCAGGTGATGGAGTGTGGTCAGGAGTCTCCACCTTACCTGGATAGTGGGGTACCACACCTCAGGAGGAGGTGCAGTACCTCTGTGGTGACTGAACCCTCAGGGGCACCACATACCCCCCGTTAAACACAGCACGCCCTCCATATGTTCACTCCACAACACGGACAGTGCCACCGCTTTCTACAACGCCACCCTCACATCAGCCATAGACTCAGTCGCTCCTCTCATGCATGGCAAGGTGCGACAAACCAATAGGCAAACCTGGCACAACAACCTCACCAAAAAACTTCGACAAGCATCCAGGGTCACGGAGCGGCGTTGGAAGAAAACACGCCTGCCAGATGACTTCACTGCTTTCAAACAAACTACACTTGCCTTTAAATCAGCCCTCACCTGTGCTAAACCGACCTATTTCACAAACCTCCTGGAAATCCCTCCTCCTCTTTCCTACATTGCAGCGTCATCGGTGGAATCGTCAGCTTCTCCCACCGATGACACTGCAATGTAGGAAAGAGGCGGAGGGATTTCATGGAGTAGGAGAGCCTCAGATAACTACTGCGCATGCCCGAGATTCCCAGCCCCGCAGTGTGAATAAGCCATAAGCCATAAGCGACTACGGGGCGGGATCTCTGGCCGCGCTTCCAAGCAGGCGCAATAGGAAGGCCAGGAAGTCATGAGAGAGGATGGGAAGCGGTAACTGAGCATGCCCAAGAATAAATAGGACAGTGCAGGCGCCAGAATTTGAAAAGAGCGATGTGGAGGCAGATCCAAAAATGCAGGAAGACATGAGTGATGGATGTGAGGCGTCTGTGTCAGATGGGGAAAGACCTGCCCCCTGTCAAATATCAGGTATGTCTGACCAATTTTATAAACGATTATTTCAGCGGTGCAAGGTACCCTAAATAAAAGAGCCACCTTGACAGAATGCAGCATTCGTGCTGCACAAGGTGGCTCTTTTAATTAAAATCGCCAGGGGGGGTTGACAGGGTCCCTTTAAATTGAAAAAGAGTTGAAATCTTTTAATACAGAAAGAAAATAACTATATATATATATATATATATATATATATATTTATATTATTTTCGGTATTTTTTTTTTAATAAAAAGAAAAATGTAACCTGAAGCAATCCAAGTTGTAAACTCCATTAATAATAAAGTCTAATACATACAAGCAAAATAATTGTATTGCAATAGTGGATACGTATATATTTCTTCTCTATGGCAAGACAAATCATTTTGCATATATTATTTCCCTGGAGAAGTGAGAATGGGAAAAGGGAATCCGAGAAAACCTTTACACAATTAAATTAGTGGCAAAAGGAACTGTGAACATGAGATGGCGAATGAGTCATGTGAGCTATATCATGTAAAATTCATCAATGCAACCCATTCAGCATTGCCATACAAGTATATTATGTATCAGTGATAAAAAAAAAATAACATTTCAGAATTTATGAAAAATGGGGAATTCTGGAAACAAAGTCCAGCTCATTTTTTTTTATTTATTGCATGCTACACATTTTGGTGCTTTGTGTAGATCTGTAATAAACAGTCTACAGGCCTGACCCTGCAAGCAAACTGATATTAAAATATGTCCATAAATTTACTCTATGTGCAAGTCAATTGTGTGCCAGGTCTTTCTAATGTAAGCTTCCTCTTGAAGAGTAAAGGTAGCTTTGCTCACAAACTTGATGAAGGTGTGTGCACAGAGACAATATGGTAGCACAGAGTTCCTATAGCCCCAGTGGGTTCCAGATTCCTGCCTTGTATAATACCACATTATACTCATCTTCTCTCCTATAGACAATGCATTTAGTATTTTCACAATGGAAAAGCCAATGGAGTCTAATTTATGACATTTATGATGCAGTAATCCCTAAAAATCATATGGGTGTCAAATTATGGGAGCTGTAATATGACCATGTGCATGAGACCTAATCCAGACTATTAGTGTACGGAAATTGACGACTCTTTTGGTAATTAACAGATGGAGCTAGCAGAGGGTAGACATGGCGAAGGTTTCTAATGATTGCATTAAAATTTCTGATAGAAAACAGGGCTAATATCTTTCTCCACCTTCTCAGAAGCAGATAGCAATGAAGCAGGTGCCAAATACTTTCAGCTCTCTAAGGCTGCTTTCACACATCCGGCTTTGTGTCTCCGGCGCCGTGCGGTGAAAAGCCGTAGGGGCGGATCCGGGATGTGCCGGAGACACCGGATGCCTGTGTGGCCGGATACGGTGGCGCCCACATTTAAAAGAGCAGCGCGAGACTCAGAGTCTCCGCGCATGCCCTCTGAGGAAAACCGGTCCGGTGCTGTAAAAAAATATTGTAGCGAACTTTTTTTGCAGACGCCGGACGGCTACTTTTTGCCGTATCCGGCAAAAATTGGATGCGCCGCATACCCATCCGGCACGGTGCAGCGACAATGCAACTCTATGGGACAAAACCGGATCCGGTAGCGGATTCGGTTGTTCCAAATTTCGCCTCATCGTGCCGGATTCAAAAAGGCGGATGTGTGAAAGCAGCCTAATGGAGAACTCATTTCCATCTTTAAGGAGTTTGTAATGACAAGTGGCAGTTCATCTGAAATGTACCGAGAAGCTGCTGTCGCATAGAACTGCAATAAACCAAGGCGTTAGGCTATGTGCACACGGTGCTGATTCTGCTGCAGATCCGCACCGGTTTTGGCCTTGCGGGTCCGCATCAGATTTAGGTGCATTGTTTTCAATGGTAAATCCAAAAACGCTGTGCACATGCTGCGGATTTGCTGCGGGTTACAATCCGCAGCATGCCATTTCTTTGTGCGGATTCCGTTGCGGTTTCACACCTTCTCCATTATGAGGTGTGAAAGGGCAGGGCTAAACTGCAGGACTTTTGACCTGTGGATTTACCTGCGGTTTTTACAAATCCGCGGGGACAAATCCATAGCGCCTAAAAACTATGTGTGCACATAGCCTTATGTATCAGCTATCCTGGTAATTTGACGGGGAGAAAAGAACATTAAGTAGGCTTGCACTAGGTTGTGCAATTTCTTTCAACTCCTTAGACTGTGAACATAACTATTTATTAAAATTATTTCGTGTTGGTAGATCTGTCCACAAAGTTAAAATGAAACAATAAAATGGTCACTGTCATTTCTGAATACTTTGAATAAATCAATAGAATAAGCGAATTTAAGAAAATTTCTTATCAATCTGAAATATGCCGCTTTGTAAACTTATCGGCTGCTTCTTCTCCTCCGCTTGTCTCCTGGACCCATCATTTACTCTGAAAATCAGTTAAAGAGAATCTGTCATCAGGATTATCCTTGTTAGGCCGGCGTCTCACTAGAGAGAAATACGGTTGAGTGAGAGGCGTTAAAAAAACGCATTGCACACGGACCAATGAATCTCTATGGGGTAGCTCCCATCAGCCGTATTTTTCTCGCGTATTTTTTTATGGGCCAAGCCAATCTCAGCATGCTGTGATTGTCAGCGTACTACGAGCGTAGTACGCCAATGCAAGTCTATGGGTGCGCAAAAAAAAAACGCATTACACACGGACCAGATTTGTGACTTGCGAGAAATACGCACCCGGTGTCCTTTAGAAAAGCCGGCAATTCAGTGTAAGATACCGTAAATGACAGGTTTAATAAAGAAACGAAAGAATAGAAATATACATGACGCTCCCCAGGAGGCCGTGGGATACTCGGCGCCGGGCCCGTTAACTTCAATGGGGAATGTCACAGTGGCAGTGACCCGATCCGTGGCCACAGGCGGTCATGTAAAAGGGGTAAAATTTAATGGGGATAAAGTTTATGTAGTGATTCGTGATGCCACCTGTGGTTTCTGGTCAGATTGACTAGCTCTGCAGTGTTGCTTCTCTGGGACAGATGTTGGGTGCAGCTAGGATGTTGAAGCCCTCCACAGGTAGAGCTGTAGTCCCAGGGCAGAAGAAATGAGCGGTAGATGTTGAGGTGATGTAGAAGGGAAGATGTAGCAGTGCCGGAGGAGTGGCGCAGACAGAATGCGGAGGACACAGTGGTATGTAATTCAATGAGCTTTACTCACAGTTCTGCTGTACACACAGATGCCCACTTCAGTGCTGCGTCCTCCAGGTGAGGGGTCCAGCCAACTTCCAGATAAGATGAAATGCACTTTTCCAGATTTCCCAGTCATTGTGTGCCTTTCCTGGTCGTTACCAAACAATTTGCTGCTAAAACTCCTTCCTTCCACTCCAGCACTTCACAGTTATTGTTCTGGGCCAGCAGCTGTGAATCCTGTTCAGACAATGCCTCACCGTTTCTGTGATTCTATATAGCACCTTTCCAGTTGGACTAACTGTGGTAGGGGCGATGGTCCATAAAGTAACCAATGCTGTCGGCTTGCTAGTGGCACCCTGAAGAATGCGATATAAGCTAAGGGCCGTTCCCTTTGTGACCACTTTCTCCCTCCACCTGACTTGTAGTCAGCGTGGATAAGGGTCCCACGGGGAGTTCGCTCCAGCCGTGTCCCAGAAGAACCTTCTTTCCTTGGGAGCTTTCCTTGTATTCCAATCCGTGCAGCAGTCTCTAAGCAGTAGAGCTGCTGCAGACACGTCCTTCTGCTTTCCTTCTCTCAGAGAGGGATCTGATCTCACTTTCTATCCTGCTCCAGCTCTAAGCTACGCTCCGCCCACCTCCCAGCACTCTTCGTGTTCCAAGCAGGGAGCCATAAAGTGTGCTCTGCTACACTACTGGTGTGTGTGGGATGTGGGAGTTGGAATCTGGTTGGGTGCACTCACCTTACCTAGTTGTGGGTACCACTCCTCTGGGTGAGGTGCAGTACCTCTGTGGCGACTGGACCCTCAGGACCGCCACATACACATAGAATATATATATATACAGTACAGACCAAAAGTTTGGACACACCTTCTCATTCAAAGAGTTTTCTTTATTTTCATGACTATGAAAATTGTAGATTCACTCTGAAGGCATCAAAACTATGAATTTAACATATGTGGAATTATATAATTAACAAAATAGTGTGAACCAACTGAAAATATG
The DNA here is from genome assembly GCF_039654945.1 of Dendrobates tinctorius. Taxonomy (NCBI): domain Eukaryota; kingdom Metazoa; phylum Chordata; class Amphibia; order Anura; family Dendrobatidae; genus Dendrobates; species Dendrobates tinctorius. Next base: position 5,842,699 of record NW_027361751.1, read on the forward strand.
TCTTATATTCTAGGTTCTTCAAAGTGGCCACCTTTTGCTTCGATTACTCCTGATGAACCGCCACGGTGGGGAAACGCGTTGAGGGTTCCCCATAGACATGATAAGTGACCACTCATTATCTGATTATTGTATCTGATTGTGTTTATCTCTCCAAGGGAGTTTAGCTGCTGATCTTGTATCATATAGGTCACATGATATCATGATATGGTTGTTCTGTTTTATCGTTAATATTATTATTATCTGTGTTGGGTCTGCACGAGTCCTAGGGCATTCTGATTTTTTCATCTCTGCTCTATTTGAGAATTGTTTTCCCCTCTGTGACAATAGGGATCACCAGGGAAGAGAGGGATAGTCCTCGTTGAGTGGGGGCGCCAATATCGTTCTATTAGGGTGCCAACCTACATGGTTAGGAAGGTATCAGTTAGGCCTGAGTATAGGGCTGTGCAGCACTTTAGACTTGGTCTTTTTCATTTTTTTGACATTTATCATTTTTTCACTGGGAAGGTGTATTTTATGACTATTCTAATTATTGCATTTTAAGGGGATTTGTCTGTACACACTTCATTGCTTTAACAAAATTCTTCATAAGCCCAAGTTTATTATGCAAAGGAGGGAGAAATATCTTTGCTGCATCAACGAGAGGATTATGTTTAACATTCTTCTGTCTAGCAACCAGGTTTTCGTTTTTCTGAAATAGTGCATTTCTCGTGCACGACTGGCCCACTCACAAATAAAATAACAATACTTGGTGTATCCAAGTTGCAGTCCAAGAAGAAGTGCAACAACTTTTAGATCACCACATATGTTCCAGTTATAATTTCTATAATTAATGTAGGTCAACAGTAACTCCATATTCTCATACGTTTCTTTCATGTGTACGGCATGTCCAATAGGTATGGGATAGATATTTCTGTGGCGCCCCCAGGAGTATGGTCGCCACAGTGGCTTTGCCTTCCTCCAGGGGAGGGTAATGCCAGGCTTGGAGGCAATGACGGGTCTCTCTAGCAGTCAATCTATGCATGCAACACAGTTTCACTCCAGGCCAGCAGGGGGAACTCTGAAGCGGGATTAAGGGGAGGAGTGCTCTCTGAGGGCCAAGAGGAAGGAGTGAGGAGTTAGTCTGCGGAGGGTGAAGTGTGCAGACGTGTGGAAGGAGCGCTGAGATAGAGCTGAGAGGAAGAGCTCATCTTCTGTAAGAGCGCATGAACTGGAGCCTGGTCTCCATGGCTGTATGGACACTGATGGTCCTACAGCAGACACCAGAGTAGAAGGCTGTAAATGCAATACTCCCATCTAAGACTTGAGGGCACAACAGCAACACGGATAGTGAGCCGGGACTTAGGAGTAAGGAGTCCCTGGAACAGGCTACAGTTGTCTGCCGTACAAGTAGAGTTCTTGGGAACATCTGACAGGAGGAACTTCAGTGTAACTCAGTACTGGAGATCCCTCAAGTAAGCGCTAGGAAGGAGACTGCACAGCCCATCTGCTGAGAGAGAATTCCTGAGTTGCTTCCAGGCTAGCCTGCTCCAGTACCATCTGTAACCAGGACCCTGGACTGCGTTTATCAAGTAAAGGTACAGAAATTGCACCCCGCTGTGTCTTGTCTGCTTCCTACCTTTCCGGCACCGCTACATCCCCATGCCAACCACATCTACACTGCCCTGGGACTACAGCTTCACCTGTGGGGAGCTTTTACATCTTTGCTGCACCATACCATCAGTCCCAGCGGATCTGCATGCAGTGTCGGCTTAACACCTCCCTTGCTGAGCACCACAGGTGGCATCACGAACTATTCATCTAACTACATTCCACCATTCACATTTTCCTATTACTTGGGTGCCCAGGGCCATGGTCCAGGTCACTGCCGCTGTGACAAATCCCACTGATACTGGCCCGTTCCGAGTATCCCACAGCCCTGGGAGGGCGACCCATTTCCATTGTGTAGTAAAACAGCCTTCAGACTTAAAACTGATGAGTCATTGAACAGTCACCATTCCTTCAGGTGATGTTCACATCCAAGAGCACCAAATAACACCAAGACGTCGTTGAAAAAGGTTAAACTGTCGACATGGTTGAAAAATTGATTAAGGTCTTCTTGACGACTGCGAAAAACAGAAACTCTTGTTCCTGGTAATAAGAGATTCCGTTCTTGTAGCCTTGATCCCAATAATTCTGCCTGCCTTTTTGACAATTTCAAATCTCTGACCAAGTCACTCAGATCAGCTTGACTGAACAGATGTGGATTAGATGGAGAAGGCTCAAAGTCTGGGTCTGCAGCAGTTTCATTTTCCACTGACATTGTTAGTTCATCTTCGTCGTCCTCCATTGTCCATACTTTTGGGCGGCTTTGGAACACGAAGACTCATCGTGTGGCACTGGTCTTATGGCTGAAGGAAGATTAGGATATTCTATTGATTTCCTGTTCTTTGCTGAATATCCTGTTACATTTGTAAGGCAGAAGTAGCAATCTGTTATATGATCTCTCTGCTCACACCATATGATTGGAACAGCGAACGGCATTGAAGGTCGTGATCCATTCAGCCATGCTCTAAGTATGTCAGTATTGTCTTTTGATTCCTCCCCTGCCCAGGAGATGTGGTATGCTCCGTACACAGCCAGATGAATTATTCACTACGCTTGCACGGAATTCGCATAATAAGTAATGGCATATGTGTAGGTCAGCAATTTATGTTATTTCAGTGGAAAATTCAGAATATACTGTTTCAGAAAAAGTTCAAATATGTTTTTAGAATTATAACAGAATATTATAATGTTTCATATCATTTCTCAAAAACCTTACATGATAGGAAAAATCTGAAGTCATTTCTGAAATCAGCATGAAAAAATCTATCAGGAACACTCAAAATTGTCTGAGGGACAAAACCTTGGAAGCACAATGTATGCTAATTAGTCTGCTTGCTGCCCACTTGGTGCGGACCAGAGTCTCAGTGCACCGTTCTGCCCACTGATTTTGTATGTCCCCACTTCCTTCATTCCCGTGTTTGAGACTCTTAAATGAGGCTCCACGGACTTTATTTGCATATTTGTATTTCCCAGGGAGCAATGCACTTAGGATTTCACTGTGATTGAGCGCCTTTGCCGGCTGCCGCAGTGTTTTCTTTGACTGGTCTCCCTGAGGTCAGTGATTGTTTCATGATGTTGTTCTGCTAGGCATTGCTCCCATCTAGCCAGAATCCTACTCCACACTGATGAGGGGCAACACCCCGAAACAGCTGTCTGTGGATGAATACCTGGCCTTGGTATTTCCCTTGTCATATCTGTAAACTCGTAAAGAGCTGGATATTGACTTAAAGGGCCACTTAATATGGTGGTAATGGTGGTTTCCGAAAGGAGCCACCCCTTGGCTGGGTCCTTCCCTGGAGGAAGATCTGGCTAGTCCCCTGTTTGAGACTCTTAAATGAGGCTCCACGGACTTTATTTGCATATTCGTATTTCCCAGGGAGCAATGCACCTAGGATTTCACTGTGATTGAGCGCCTTTGCCGGCTGCCACAGTGTTTTCTTTGACTGGTCTCCCTGAGGTCAGTGATTGTTTCGTGATGTTGCACTTCCCTCATTGGCATTTGACAGTGCTGGCTTCCTGAGCATATTTAAATAATCTTCAATTTCTGCAGAACGGAGGCAGCAATTAAAACACTAAATGCCTTAGAGAACACATTTAATGTGTAATTTATTTTTAATTTTTTACTTTTATACCCCTACAAGGCAATATACCTGTTTTATACTCTCACTTTGCGCTGACATATTTTTCATTTGGAGGTAAACTCATCAGACGTTTTTAGGACAGTAACCCATTAGCTGAGAGCTAAATGTCTAGACAGGATGTCAAAATTACAAAAATGTCTGCTCTACAATATAGGAAAAAATAGACTATTAGTGTGGGTAGACCAGTAAACAGTTATCTTTATAGAACTACTTCTTTTGTAGAGAGTTGACAAATGAAGGTTGTGATGCTCTAAACAGACCTAAGTATTAACTGGCCGTGCACATTACCTTAAAAGGATGGTAGGCAACTAACATTTATTGTCAGACTATTGCAACAAAACACTTCTAATTGAGTCTGTCAGCCCAAACTCACAATATACTGTAAATTAAACACATATTCAAAATTCGGTAACTGAAAATGTGTTTTTAGTGTTTATTTTTGTCTAATAGAAAATAGCAAAATGTGTAGCTATTACATGTAATCAGAGAGATCACAAGACCTTGTACCCATGAGTTTTGACCTTACAAAAAGTAGACATGTTCAGCATGCAAAGATGGGTAGATGCGTCTTTAATATAGGGCATAATCCGCTACTAGGAAGTGTATCTGCTAGTAAAAACTTGTATTCCTCACAATACAGTGCAATTCACGCTCTACTTTACCAGGAAAAATTCTGAAAAAAAAACTTCTAAAAAGAGACAGTCGACAGTATTGAAATTTGGACTGTGCATACATTGGTTCATGAGAAGTGAGAGTGTAATGAACCTTAGCATCAGCAACGAGAAATATTCTTGCACCAAGTGGTCTCACCGATTTGTCACCCTACCGGTCGTCTCCACCATGAGATAGATTTGCTTCACGCCTTACTGGCGTCAGTAGTTTGTTTTGTGCTTGCATTTCACTCTTGCCGAATTCCTTCTTCATTTGTTGACAATGTACAGATACTGTTTGGAGGAACGTGTTTGCACTGTGAAAACTTATTGAAAAACTGAGTCCTTATAGAGGTTCCAAAGTGAGTTTCTAAAGAAGTTTGAAGGTCGAAATCTGCCATCCAAAACGTGTATTCTGTTAGTGGTGAATAAGCTGGAATATACATTACTGAATAGGCATGATGGAGGACATTCAAAAATGTCTGAGGAAACAATTCAAGGTAAGAAACAGCGTCTTCTGGTATCTCCACGTAAATGGTCTCAAAGGCTTTCCCAGGAGACATGTCGTTTTACACTAGGGATGGGCGAATCTACTCGTTAGGACTCGTTACTCTGCGAGTAGTAGGGGACTCGCAGGAGTCGGTACTCTGCGAGTTTCCAAGCGATTACTCGCACAGTAACGAGTCCAATGCAAATGCTAGCGTTTTCCAAGCGATCTGTAGCATCGCTTGGAGAACTGATTGACAGGTTGGTCACACTCGTCAAACATAGTGTTTGACAAGTGTGACCAACTTTTTACTACTGAGGCTGCCTATGCAGCGTCAGTAGTAAAAGATAAAATGTAAAAAAAAAATAAAAAATATTGTTATTCTTACCCTCCGGCGTACCGCGCAGCCTTCCCGCCTCTCCACGCATCCGTTCCCAGTAGTCCTTTGCGAAAATGCCCGCGATGACATCCGTTCTCGCGGGATCGCGATGTCTCGCGGTAATTCGCGATGACGTCGCGCGAATGACCGCGAGACTTCGCGATCCCGCGAGAACGGACGCCATTGCGGGCATTTTCGCAAAGGACTACTGGGAACGGATGCGTGGAGAGGCGGGAAGGCTGCGCGGTACGTCGGAGGGTAAGAATAACAATATTTTTTATTTTTAAATTCTATTTTTTACAGGGATATGGTGCCCAAAGCCCAGAGGACAGTCTCCTCTCCTCCGGACCGTGGGTACCATCCGCAATTGTTCTGCTTACTTTCCTCATGGTGTGCACAGCCACATGCGGGAAGTAAGCGGAACAAAAAAAATGGCAGCACAGGAATCGCTGCAATACTCGCATCCCCATTCATTAACATTGGACTCGCTAGACTCGCAACGAGTAGCGAGTTTCCGAGTCAGACTCGTTAGAGTCTAGCGATTCCTAGTATTTCAGGATTCGCCCATCCCTATTTTACACATGTCAACGAGCGGTCAAGAAAGGCTGTGTTCGCCCTTACAGAGTCACTATAATTCAGGAATTGAAAGGACCTTTGATATTATTTGAAGGTTCTGGTGTACAGTAAAAAGCCACAAACATTACAGGCACTCCGAGAGAACATACAGCGAGAAATCCAGGCTAAGACCCAAGCTGTCCTGCGGAGTACATTCAACAATATGGAATGCCACCCGCAGGCGTGCTTTCATGTGGACCGGTGGACATTTTCAAAACCTGCTTTAAAACATAAGTTTCTAATAAACCAAGGTATGTACTTTTCAAATTTCAGTATGATAGATCATTTCTTTTAGAAGTTACAGCAATTTTTTCCAAGTAAAGTATTGATTGAATCACCCTGTATAATAATTCTGGAGCACCTTTTCTTATAACTTTACCTTATGCTATTCCTCACGGACTTGTGAGAATGAATTGCCACTGGGTGTTATCATTTCACTTGTTAACTGGGTGTTACCATCCCAATACAAATTCTGTAGGGCCACTCCCTATTATCAATGTATTATTACATTTCCAGGGAGTAACCAAGAGCCATCATAATATAGAGTTCTAAGAAAAGGTGCTCCAGCAGTGTGTATTAACAGGAGAGTCAAAAAATCCTGTGCACAAGTGAAATAGAACGGAAATACAAAAGAATACATTTAAACTGTGAAAAAAAAATCTGACAATGATGATGATGATTATTTTTAATATTTTTACAAACTTTGTTAACTAGATAATTTTGAAAATCGCTTTCCTCCCATTTTAGGTTAATGAAGCAAAAGCCAAAAAATGAATTTATAAAGAATAAAATATTTCATGTTTTAGCATTCTTTCCCCAGGGCTCCGTTTCCAGCATTGTGCTGTATAAATTTCCAGCAAAATCAATCAGAGATTAGTAAACTAAATAAAAGCAAAGTTCATCAGTGTAAGTAATAATCACAAGCATGTACCATTGTGCTAATGAAAGATTGATGGCCATAAAGTTAATGTAATAGCCATGAGCATTAATGATGTTACGGATACTCTATAAACCTATTATGTGTGAGCTGCAGCTTGCAGAGGGTGTGCACAGGGGTGAAGTTTATTTTGCTTGTTTTCCTGCTGGTTGCCTTTTCCTAAAGACATCTGCTCTCCACTTGGCAATGTTGGCATACATCACTAGAACCTGGAAGATGCTGCCATATTCTCAGGTTGACAATGCCAGCGACATGTATGATACCCGTGCAAAGGGCACCCAGCTGATAATTGTGTGCTTAATGTGATATGCCCAAATATGCACAGCTGCCACCAGGCCACTCACTAAATGTTATGACGGATCCTCTATGGAACATTAGGCAATTACAGTAGCATCTGACACCACATTTGACAGATATGCGCTGACCGCGCCAAGTTAGAGGACAAACGCATTTCAAGTCAAACAGATGGTTTAAGCATGTAATGAATGAGAAGGAGATGCTATGGAAAAATAATCTGATTTGTTGGATTGCACATGTACAACTGAGCTACATCTTCTACACATTCACATAAGCTTTATCATACAAGGAGTTTGTTTGCAGGATATGCTGAGCTCCATATCTATGGGGCTGTGCACAATATAACATATAGGGGAAATGTATAAAAGTTTTTTCCAGTTTTCTATTGTTAAAAGAGACATATTTGTGGAAACTTAAAGAGGTCGTGCACTACTTTTACTATGATGACCTATCTTTGGGATAGGTCATCAATGTCTGATCGGCCAGGGTCCAACAGCCAGTGCTCCCCTGACAAGCTGTTATCGGGGTCGTCGTAGGCCGCTTGCAGGAAGTACTCACTTGCCGAGCTGCTCCCTCTATTTGTAGTGGCCCCCACAGGGTACTTCACATTCGCCTCTTATTGATTTAAATAGGAGGAGGATTTGCAATACCATGCCCGGTCATTGCAAAAAGACAGAGCAGCTCGGTAAGTGAGTACTTCTGGCTGGCTGTTGCTGCCGCTGACACCAATAACAGCTGATGGATGGGGGTGCCGGGTGTCGGACCCTGGCCAATCAGACGTTGATGACCTATCCCAAGGTTAGGTCATCACCAATTTAAAAATAATGCATGGAATCCTGGAATTAGTCCCACTATACCATAGCTGTGTAACACACACCATGACTTTGCAGGAGGCAAAGTGACTAGGCTTCAGATGACATGAATAGGGTCTAGAATGTGCCAGAGATGCCCATGATAGTTGCTGCAGAAATGAAGGCTGGGTACCACTGAGGAAAGGACAGGACTGGTTGCCTCTGTACTCAAAGATGGGAGATCTGTACAATGCAAAAGCACCTCCACACCAATGCTCTGTATGAAAGAGGCAAAATTGAGTAATTTTTTGGGATTGTTTCAAGTTCAAAAATAAGTAAAAATGTGAAATGCTTAAAAAATAGCTACTTTGAAATGTACCTCATATTAAAAATCTTTTTTTGTTCTCGAGACTGTTTTTTTTTGTAATTTTATAGTGTACAACTCATTGCCAAAGTTATCAGCAATCCTTCAGTCCCAGCGTGGCCAGTTACCTAGACAAGGAGCGCGTGGCTTAACAGGCTTTATACTCTACAGCCTGCTTGTGTCGATTTCAAGCTTGCTGGATTTCTGGATCCGAAAAGCCACTGCACTTCTCTCATGCTATAAAGGCAAAGCTGCCTCTGCTAGCAGCCTGGAAGAGAGCACAATTCAGGCCAGCGATGCCACCATGTCAATAGTCTGATTCGTCAATCTTCAAGAATGCACTACTCCCGTAAATTACAGCTGTTGGGAGTGGTGTACTTCTGAAAATTCATCTTGAAATAACCCCTTTATTCCTATTACAACATTTCTGTAAGTGTAATTTTATGCATAAAAAGTGGAGTTACTTTTTAAACACAATATGTAATCTTAGGCATATCCAATGAAATAGTTTTATTCTTGGCTGTGCACTCCTTTTTGCTGCTCAGACTACACAGAATCTACTGATGGCCACTTTCTGAATACTCTCCATAGGATTGCTTTGATGTAATTTATTTGTGAAGGGAATACCTTTGCTTTGTGCTACAAGCCATCTATTGCAGATAACATGAATTTCTGTGCATGAAATGCTCCTAAGGTTAATCTCCACATCTTAATGTATGCCAAGGTGCAATCAGTGTGGCAGAACCTTCCTCAGACAACTATTAATAGCCTCATTGATGGTAACCAATGTGTGTAAGTGTAAGGATTTCTGTGCATGGCGCTCATACTTGATACTGAATAAACTAAGATGCTTTGAACATTTTTAGTCCGATTCATGAGGACCGGTGTTGTTTTCACCAGTCTTAAGGAGTCAAATGCATCTTAAAAGTGGCATGTAGCTATAAGACTGAAGTAAGATTTGTGGCACAAGGCGCAATCAATAAACAGAGCTGGGAGGATGAGAAAAGAGTTTTCAAGAGTTTGCTGTATAAAATGTCTCCCAAGTGCTATATGGTGGGATCTGACTCTTTAGTTTAAAGCAGGGGTGCCTCAAGGGACTTAAAAGATCAAGGGTTTAATCCCAAAGTATATGTGTCCCCATCATTCCCCCATCATTTAAAATCAAATCTATTCATAAACAGTACTGTGTAAAACGTATAGGCAGGTGTAGAGAAAATGCTGCAAAGTAAAAATTCTTTCAAACGTATTTTATGTACTGTTCAAGCTTTTTGGAAGAAGCAACAATTAGTGGACAAAGTTAAGAACCATAGCCACCGTGGTAGGCAAACAAAATTTTGTGCAATGGATGAAAGACACATCATGCTTACTTGCCTTTGAAATTGGAAGATGTCCAGGAGTGTCATCAGATCAGAGCTGGCAGCAGCAATTGAGACTCTGCTAGATCAATCTACTATTTGCAGAAGTCTGAACAGAAATGACTTCAAAGGAGAAATACTGCAAAGATCGAGTTTGGGATTTGGTCAGAATGAATGGTGCTCTCATGTGACAGTTGTATCATTGCCTGCCTTTCCTGTCTTTGCTTCTGCATTCTCTCATTCAAGCTTTGTGTTCCTAGAGTTAAGTGTTTTCTGGAAATTGTAGTTCAGTTCAAGCTAGGAGCTTGTTAGTTTATTTCTGTCCATATTTGCTCCCTGTTGTGTGGCCTAGGTGGGGCAGATAGCTATTTAAGCTCCTGAAATCTGGCTGTACATTGCCTGTTATAATTTGTCTAGTTTCAGTTAGCTTCCGTGTGACTTGCTTGCATTTCCAGTCAATATTCCTGATTTTGACCTTGAATTGTTTATTGACTATTCTCCTACTTTACGATTTTCCCCCAAATGTACGTCCTCGTTCTGACCAGACCATTAATTCTGCCTGGCTGCACCACCCGACAGAAGCTGACTCTGTGGCCCCAGGGGTCCCTGTGTAATTCCAGTTCCCTGTATAGTGGTTAAAGGGTAAAGGCCAGTGCAACTCCCCAGGTCTGGTAAATATAATGGCTTACGAGAAGTCTGTCTATGGTAACCAGTTTCAGAGTTGCCAGGGGAAAGTTTAACACCTAAATTCTGATAAGTACAGGTAGATACTTATACATTGTGCAATATAATCCAATTTGCTCTAATTTTTTTCTGCTGCAGGACAATGACAGTTTTAAAGGGTGGTCACACCAAATATTGATTTGATTTAGATTTTTATTTTATTCATTCACTTTGCATTTTTCATTGATAATTTTTTTTTAACCCTCCGTCAGGAACAATATTCGCACTGACTCGTAATGGAACAATGTGCCTGTCAAGCGCAGGCTAGAAAAATGCCTAGAATATCTAATTTTCTCAATTTCAGTGATCTAAAAGTGATCAGAGACCTTCATAGGGATGTAATAAAAGAGACTACACATTATCAGGTGCAAAACAAACCCATTTACTCAACACAAAAGTAATAACTTTGATATACACAAATTTCAAAACTCCTGAGAAGTACACTTTCATTTGTAAGAAAATCTGAAATATTTATATGAAATATCCACAAACCTTTCTCTATCCATTCATAAAACAAGCTAAATAAACAATAGTAATGACTAAAAACATTACATACCAACCTTATAAAGTGTGATGTGTTCGGGACCAATGAGCCTGAAAAGCCAGCACAGCTATATCTTCCTTCCTGAAGCTCTGCAGACCATCTGTGGTATCAGGTTTCACACAGCAGCTAGAGCCAGGAGACTATCTAGAGGGAGGGGGTTTCCTGAAAATCTGGTGAGAAGGGAGAAAAGAAAGTAGAAGAGCTGCGCCTGTCAGATCCATTGTTCCTGACGGAGGGTTAAGTTTTTTACAGCATTCTTACTTTGCAGCATTTTTTGTACACTTGTCTAAAACGTTTGCACAGTACTGTATAATTATCATATACTTTTGTTACTTCTGTACCCAAGCTAAATATTACCTACATACTAATACACACTGCACAGAGAACAATGTTGCCAAACGTACCACTACCTGTATACAAAGCCTAAATAACACCACTACATAATGACCAATACTATTACCGCTCCATAGTGAATAAATATTAGCATACCTCTGCAGAACAAGACCAATATGGCAATAATGTCACTATACACTCACCATGTAGTCATGACCACATAAATTGCACCACCAAAGCAAAAAACACTGTAAAAAAAACAATAATGGTAGATACCTGTATTGCCAACCACGTAAGTGATTCAAGTACAGTTATATACAGTATAGTGACTTACAGGTGATGTTCTTTTGTACTTTCTCATTAGTGCTGCTGATGTTTCTTGTCTTTTCCAACCGGGCCAGACCGTCACGACAGCGTTTATAAGAAACACTTATACCATCTCCCACCTTTCCTCCATTTCTGCACCTATTCTAAAACCTACCCAAACTCCTCATCCTGCTGCTACCCAAAAATTTGGGCCTGCACCTGCTGTGTGGCACAGTGACTCAAGAAAATTGTTTATAACTGTAATTACTCACAACCCCCAAAAAGTATTACATAAAGAGTGCCCTTGAATAGTGCCAAATCAGTAGTGACTAGTGAGCTTATAAATAATGAGACCAAAAAGGAGATGAAAGTGCACAACACGGTATACAGTATACCCACGTTAGTGCCTTAATCAATAAAAGTAGCCTTCTTTACAAACAGTAATGGCACTTCCTTTGTGTGCCCTGGACAGTATTAATGATTGCTGTGTGTCTCATAAGAGTTAGTAATGCCCTTATTTTGCTACCTACAAAATAAGGAGGCCCCTTTTTGCCCCTTTAAAAGTAACAATGCCTTACTTGCTCCCTTACAGGTTTTAATGATCCAAGTGCCACCTTCAAATAATAATGATCCGAGTGTCTCCTTAAACTAGAAATACCCCCATATGTCACTTTAAAAAGTAATAATGTCCCAATTGCCCCCTAGAAACTAATAATGCCACCATTTAGGATAAATAAGGTTTCCTGAGTGGCTATAAATATAATATAAAAAATAAAGCTTATTTTCTGCCTGTGCAGGGATGCTGACGGCTTGTAGGCCACAGATCTGTAGAAGTTTGCGGCCTACATGATTGAGAGTGTTAGCATAGGGATCTAGTGACTCCCTGATTTTCCCATAGGATAGAATTGTGTTGGTGTCATGTTGACGTTGACAAGGTTCAAAGTGGCGGAGCGTACCCACTTGAAAAAAATGTTGTGTGAACTTAAGCTAAAATGTCTTCTTATATTGTCTACGTTTTCTAGTCCTAAAGCGAATGATAGACTCTCTTTAACACAAGTATATAAGCCATATAAGTTGGCCTTAATACTTAGTGTGGCTCAGCTTCACTTGCTGCACTTGGAAGTTTATTAAAACTTACCTAAGTTTAATGATCTCACCGGACTCAAACACGATTATTCTTTATTGCCAATGGCTGTCAGAATACCAGGGGTTAATCTTGCATTTGCCTGTATCCGATGTGTTCCTTGTTTATATATGTTCTGGTCTTTATTAGATAGATTAAAATTTCTCCCATAGGGAAGCAGTTTACCATTAATGTCACTTCATTCCACAAACATACAGCTCACAATTTCTACACGGTACGAGAACCTATTGACAAGCAATGCACAATTTTATTGGTCCCTTCTCTTTGTCCCCACCTTTTGTTTCCCTAAGGATAGCCCGCACCTGGTTGAAATAAAATAAATGTAATCCAATGTATTGGCATCAATTATGATTCTCTTTTTTTCACATCAGCTTTGCGCCATTTATTGTTCCTGTAATCTATAAAATACAAGCAGCTGCAGAGTAAAAATCGGAGCCGTCTGTTTACAATTGCTTGAGCTACAAACCGTTAATAATTAACAATTTCATCCCCGTCAAATCCACCTTACCAGGCAGTTCCAATCATGTAACCAGACTCATACTTCATTTCTTGATCCAAAGCTTATGGTAAATTATTTAAGAAGTCCTTGGAGATTTTCTGCTTTATGAAGTTTAGACCTGTCACCATATGCTGTGAATTAGGATCTAGAAGTGAAAGGTGATCTTGAAAATGCTATTGGAAAAAAAATCACAACAAAAACATATGGACAATATAATAAAACATTAAGGACTCAGCCACAATAACAGGACCTAATAAAACAAGCAGAGACCCTTGCATGGCTCATTTATGATACATCCTGAAAGGAGTATACAAAGGTGCTATATTTCCACCAGAAACTGAATAGTTTTAGTCTTGTTTGGTGTGCTTACATAAGAAAGAAATATAGGCATCATATATGAAAAAAGGAAATCAATGTTTGCTTGTTGTTATTGATTGTTAGTTGTAAGCACATGTCTCTCAAAGATGGCCAAGATATTAAAATGGTATTCATCACAATTAGTCCTTTGGTCCTTCAAAGTTCTTACATTGATACCTATCAGGTTTGGACATTCACATTTCCATCCTCAGCAGGTGTTATTGATTCATGTGACAGTCTCTTCGCCGGTGACAACTTGCTGGCAGACAGTAGTCATCAATATGATCTTGATAATCGACATGGTGATACTTCTGTATTTATATTGGGAAAGGGTTTATGTGCATGTGAGCTTCAGTTAAGGTCAAAACCTGACCACTGCCCTCCCATACAATATTCCTTTTACATGATACGAGAGTAACTTTGACTATGTACTACCTTTTTGTAAAACAATAAAAAATAAAATTCGCCGAGATCCTGCAAATTATTACGTGTTCTCACAGATTAGTGCATTGAAACCTCAGAGGGATTGCTATTATACACGCAATGGCCGGGCAGCATTGTGCTTCCTGTTTCATCTGCCCACACTTGTGCTTTACAAGTATGCATGATGTAAGAGGGTGGAATGAAACTATTTCCTTGCTCTGCCTCCTTTAGTGTTCTTAAGGTTTTATTTATAGTAATCCAGTGGTACTGCTACATGTCGTCATGTATTACCACCCAGAATCAATGGTATTGCCACACTGTTATACTGTATGTGTTACCATTTGCTGTAAATATGTTATGTTCCAGTGTATTATGCTATGTTTTAGCTAGGGAAAGTGTCGTGCACACTTTGGATACTAGAGGGGGCACTTTAGTATATAGAGCTCTTAGTTAGGGTTAAGCATAGTAGGGGCTGCCAGGAGGTAAGGCTAAGTTAGAAAGAAGTTAGTTCAGATGGGGTCAGGGTGCCCGAAGTGTCCACATGGGCTATAGACCCAGGACGGCTCGGCAGCCACGCAACGTTAAGTAGCGAAAGTCCAAGTTATCCACGGCTATTGGACATCACTACAGTGAGACAGAACTGAAGAGAATATGTGACGACTCGTAGCCTTGGCGGACGCTCTTAGGGCTGAAGTCGGGCGGAGCGAGGAACAGAACACTGGTGTAACTACCGGAGTAGCAGCCGAAGCAGTTGCTTTGGAGCCCGGCCCATATAGGTGCCCGGTAGTGCAATTAAGTACATTACTGGCCCAACCACCGGTCCGCGGCCCATCACCGGTCCGTTGCAGTGCTCTTGCCGGTCCGCAGACACAAGGGGAGCCGGCGGCTGTGGTGTAGCAGCTGATACTCACCCTGTCATCCCTGTCGGCGCGGCGGCTCCATCCAGCGCTGAGCGGTCACGTGCTACCGCTCATTTAAGGTCATGAATATGGATGCCACTCATCTTCCATAGGCGTGGCATCCATATTCATGGACCTTAATGAGCGGTAGCACGTGACCGCTCTGCACAGGAAGAAGCTGAAGACGTGCAGCGATGGGAAGGAAGATACCTGGGAGGGAGAGTGGGAGCGGAGCAATAAATACATGGGAGGGGGAGCGGGAGCGGAGCCTTAAATACATGGGTGGGAGAGTGGGAGCGAAGCCATAAATACATGGGAGGGAGCCATAAATACAAGGGAGGGAGGGAGAGTGGGAGCGAAGCCATAAATACATGGGAGGGAGCCATAAATACAAGGGAGGGAGAGTGGGAGCAGAGCCATAAATACATGGGAGCGGAGCCATAAATACAAGGGAGGGAGAGTGGGAGCGGAGCCATAAATACATGAGAGCGAAGCCATAAATACAAGGGAGGGAGAGTGGGAGCGAAGCCATAAATACATGGGAGGGAGCCATAAATACAAGGGAGGGAGAGTGGGAGCAGAAGCCATAAATACATGGGAGCGGAGCCATAAATACATGGGAGGGAGAGTGGGAGCCAAGCCATAAATACATGGGAGGGAGAGCGGGAGCGGAGCCATAAATACATGGGAGGGAGCCATAAATACATGGGAGTGGAGCCATAAATACATGGGAGGGAGAGTGGGAGCAAAGCCATAAATACATGGGAGGGAGCCATAAATACAAGGGAGGGAGGGATAGTGGGAGCGAAGCCATAAATACATGGGAGGGAGCCAACAATACAAGGGAGGGAGAGTGGGAGCAGAGCCATAAATACATGGGAGCAGAGCCATAAATACAAGGGAGGGAGAGTGGGAGCGAAGCCATAAATACATGGGAGGGAGCCATAAATACAAGGGAGGGAGAGTGGGAGCAGAGCCATAAATACATGGGAGCGGAGCCATAAATACAAGGGAGGGAGAGTGGGAGCGGAGCCATAAATACATGAGAGCGAAGCCATAAATACAAGGGAGGGAGAGTGGGAGCGAAGCCATAAATACATGGGAGGGAGCCATAAATACAAGGGAGGGAGAGTGGGAGCAGAACCATAAATACATGGGAGCAGAGCCATAAATACAAGGGAGGGAGAGTGGGAGCAGAGCCATAACTACATGGGAGCGAAGCCATAAATACAAGGGAGGGAGAGTGGGAGCGAAGCCATAAATACATGGGAGGGAGCCATAAATACAAGGGAGGGAGAGTGGGAGCGAAGCCATAAATACATGGGAGCGGAGCCATAAATACATGGGAGGGAGAGTGGGAGCCAAGCCATAAATACATGGGAGGGAGAGCGGGAGCGGAGCCATAAATACATGGGAGGGAGCCATAAATACATGGGAGTGGAGCCATAAATACATGGGAGGGAGAGTGGGAGCAAAGCCATAAATACATGGGAGGGAGCCATAAATACAAGGGAGGGAGGGATAGTGGGAGCAAAGCCATAAATACATGGGAGGGAGCCAACAATACAAGGGAGGGAGAGTGGGAGCAGAGCCATAAATACATGGGAGCGGAGCCATAAATACAAGGGAGGGAGAGTGGGAGCGGAGCCATAAATACATGGGAGTGGAGCCATAAATACAAGGGAGGGAGAGTGGGAGCGAAGCCATAAATACATGGGAGCGGAGCCATAAATACATGGGAGGGAGAGTGGGAGCGAAGCCATAAATACATGGGAGGAGAGTGGGAGCGGAGCCATAAATACATGGGAGGGAGCCATAAATACAAGGGAGGGAGAGTGGGAGCAGAGCCATAAATACATGGGAGCGGAGCCATAAATACAAGGGCGGGAGAGTCGGAGCGGAGCCATAAATACATGGGAGCGGAGCCATAAATACAAGGGAGGGAGAGTGGGAGCGAAGCCATAAATACATGGGAAGGAGGGTGGGAGTGGAGCCATGCCTACAGGATGGGACAGGGGAGCCATGTATACAGGATGGGAGGGTGGGAGCGGAGCCATTTATACAAGGATGGGAGCAAAGCCATGTATACAAGGATGGTGACAGGGGAGCCATGCATACAACAGGGGGGCCAGACAGCTGGACAGGATGTGGGGAACCACACATACATTTTCTGATGATTAGAAAATAACCAGCATGTACAGTACTCCAGTACAATTTTTCTTAATTGCTCAATGCTCCGTTTCCTTGTAGGTTCCAATCATCATTAGCGGTGACGGTCATCAGTAGAAGTAGCCCAGTGCTCCCACTGAAACAGAGAAACAAGCCAGGTGCTCCCACTCATTCAAAACCCATGGTGAGTTGAGTCTCATTATAAATGTTATAATTAAATGATAAGTATGCACTGCTAAACTACAACCGCGTCCATAGCCCCGCCCCCTTATGACCAAACCCCCGCCCCTGGCACACCTCCATCCCCGCCCTGCCAGGCCATGGAAGAATGGTCTTGCTTGAAGCCGGTCCCTGGTGCAAAAAAGGTTGGGGACCACTGGTGTAGGGGATCCGGGGCCCCGGCGGAAAAAAATGTACACTAAGAATGACTTCGCACTGCATCTTGAAGGGGGTGTGTCTTGAAGGGTGTATGTCTTTGAGGGGGTGTGTCTTTGAGGGGGCCCCATTTAAAAGTTTGCTATGGGGCCCAATCAGTTCTAGTTACGCCCCTGGAACAGAAAGATGCTGTAGCTTCACTGGGAGCAGTATAGACGGGTCGGATGCTTTTCCAGTGGCGACTAAACCAGGTGGCGGATGATTTTGAGTCTGGGGCGAAACAGGCAGAAGGAATTGTCATCATGGCAATGTTAGGCCAGGAAGAAGCTGGGAAGCAGTCTAAGATGATCCGGACCGGGTACGTGCCGTATAGAAGTGTCAGCAAAGTAGGGAAATCTGAGGAAGCAAGTAAAGATGGATGTGTTATCAATGATGTACCAACTGTGGATATATTGTGTGAAGTTGTCAGTAAAGAAACCATTCAAGTTACTATGGACTGTGTCTCGGTTAATGGAACTCAAAGAATATGATGGCTAGCACTCGACTTAAAAATAAGTGTGACGGTGCTTCTGAAAGGAGCCAGTGGTCCCATAAACAATAGTTCAAGAGAATCACTACACATGTACAAGTTGAAAATTATGCTTCAAGTGAGGATTTATTTATAGTGATTGCTGAAGCGACAGGCAAAATGACATTTTGGCCAGTTAATAGCCTTGATCACATAGTTGCCCTTTTAATAAAGCATCTTAGGTCAAAGATAGTTAATGTCCCTGTAGTACAGTATTTCATATAGTATGATATGGCGTATCCTACCACACTGGTACAGACTGGTCTTGTATGAAGGGAAGTACTCAGAATGATAGGTCCTATATCGGACCTAGAATAAGATTAAATCGGATAAGGGAACTGCTTATAATGATAAACAGTATGATTAAATGAATACAAAGTAATTACCCCACAAAAAGGAATATATACAGGGATCTTTTCCCAGATTCTAATAAGAGATGGTTGCACACGGTTGTTTCTTGTGTGGAACAGTCGCTCTTCACATCCGTTGGTGGTACAATGGTAGATGCTGACACATAAGACACTGATGTGTAAGCATCTACTTTGTGTTCATTTAATATATATGCTTGTAAGAAGATGAGCCGGGACAGAGTCAACGGTTTACAGTACACTTTGGGGCCGGGACTGTCACCACTGTTGCCGGGGGACGATTCTTCTGGGAGGGGAGGACCATTGCACTGGACAGCAGGGGGTGTGAGGGAGATAAAATGGACTGAGCGCGGGATGAGGGAGATTTGGCAGGAAGAACAAGGAGAAGGTTGACTCTCTCCCCACTGCTCCGACTGCTAACTCCACATCATCCATCCCCCAGCATTCGGACTTGCGAACTGACTGAGTCCTTACTGAGCTGTCCTCGGACCCTTCCTTGCTGGATGACTCCTTCCCGCTGTCAGTGAGAGACAATCTGACTTGATACGTTCCTAGAGACTACTTCAGCGGTTCGCACGCTGCCGCAGCCTGCGAACGTGCATGCGGTATTTGCTCAGTGCCATTCCAGAGGAATCCACAAAAGAGACTGTTTGCTGTGAGTTCATTTTCCCCTTCACCATTGAGGTCTGATGAACTCCCTCTTCTGGTGAAGGAAGGTAGTGAGGCTGATTACCAAGCACCTGAGCAGGATGATGATGACTGGGTGACTGGAATTGCTGACTGGATATAAGGCAGCCGACACCCTTCTGCCTTGCTGGTGATTTCTCAGAGGGATTCTAGGAGACAAGTCTGATTCCTGCTCCTCAAAAGCTAAGTTTTCTGCTTTGCTTTTTGCATTTGTGTTTTGGTTTTGTTTTGCCTTGTTTTTCTGGATTTCTGCCATCCCCTGCTGGGGTGAGCTGAATTCCTTTTTGCTCTGTCTTCAGAAAATACCTGAGTACTGATATAGTCTTTTTGAAGCCTAGCGTCTTCAGGGCTTTTTTCCCTATCAGTCTGTTGGCTCTTGTTTTGATAGGGTTTTGGTGGATTGCAGACAGCAGATTTTCTATCCTGTCCTATTTAGTTAGCTTGGGCCCCATTGCTCAGCCTATCTTTCTATCTGTGTGAGTGTTTTTTCGTCTTGCTTCACCGTCATTATATGTTGGGGGCTGCCTATTGCTTTGGGGTCTGCTCTGGGGCAGTTTAGATTTCCCTTTCTGTCTTTAGGCTATTTAGTTCTCTGGCTGTGATCGAGGGGTCTAGGGCACCGTAGGAACCCCCCACGGCTACTGATAGTTGTTGTTGATAGGTTCAGGGGTCTGCAATCCGATAGCTGCCAACTTCTCTGGTTTTCTGGACTTAGCTAGAATTTTTGTTTTTGTCTCCTACGGTGACTCATTCATAACACTGTTTCTACGTTCCAGCGCACTCAAGCCAAGCGGGACCGGATACATCGGCACAGTTGGGAGACGGTAACATAGTAACATAGTAACATAGTTAGTAAGGCCGAAAAAAGACATTAGTCCATCCAGTTCAGCCTATAAAATTCTGTCAGAATAAATCCCCAGATCTACATCCTTCTAAAAAACCTAACAATAACTGTAAGATACAATATTGTTACACTCCAGGAAAACATCCAGGCCTCTCTTGAACCCTTCGACTGAGTTTGCCATCACCACCTCCTCAGGCAGAGAATTCCAGATTCTCACTGCCCTAACTGTAAAGAATCCTCTTCTATGTTGGTGGAAAAACCTTTTCTCCTCCAGACGCAGAGAATGCCCCCTTATGACCGTCACCTTCCTTGGTATAAACAGATCCTCAGAGAGATATTTGTATTGTCCCCTTATATATTTATACATGGTTATTAGATCGCCCCTCAGTCATCTTTTTTCTAGACTAAATAATCCTAATTTTGCTAATCTCTCTGGGTATTGTAGTTCCCCCATCCCCTTTATTAATTTTGTTGCCCTCCTTTGTATCCGCTCTAGTTCCATTATATCCTTCCTGAGCACCGGTGCCCAAAACTGTACACAGTACTCCATGTGCGGTCTAACCAGAGATTTGTACAGAGGCAGTATAATGCTCTCACCATGTGTATCCAGACCTCTTTTAATGCACCCCATGTTCCTGTTTGCCTTGGCAGCCGCTGCCTGGCACTGGCTGCTCCAGGTAAGTTTATCATTAACTAGGATCCCCAAGTCCTTCTCCAGGTCAGATTTACCCAGTGGTTTACCATTCATTGTGTAATGGTGATATTGTATCCTTCGTCCCATGTGTATAACCTTACCTTTACCATTTTTAAACTGCATCTGCCACCTTTTGGCCCAAGTTCCCAACTGATCCAGATCCATCTGTAGCAGAATACTATCTTTTCTTGTATTGACTGCTTTACATAGTTTTGTATCATCTGCAAATATCGATATTTTACTGTGCAAACCTTCTACCAGATCGTTAATAAATATGTTGAAGAGAATAGGTCCCAACACCGACCCCTGCAGTACCCCACTGGTCACAGCGACCCAGTAAGAGAATATACCATTTATAACCACCCTCTGCTTTCTATCACTAAGCCAGTTACTTACCCATTTACACACATTTTCCCCCAGACCCAGCATTCTCATTTTGTGTACCAACCTCTTGTGTGGCACGGTATCAAACGCTTTGGAAAAATCAAGATATACCACATCCAGTGACTCATCTTGGTCCAGTCTATAGCTTACCTCTTCATAAAAACTGATTAGATTGGTTTGACAGGAGCGATTCCTCATAAACCCATGCTGATATGGCGTTAAACAGTTATTCTCATTGAGATAATCCAGAATAACATCCCTCAGAAACCCTTCAAATATATTTTACCAACAATAGAGGTTAGACTTACTGGCCTATAATTCCCAGGTTCACTTTTAGAGCCCTTTTTGAATATTGGTACCACATTTGCTATGCGCCAATCCTGTGGAACAGACCCCGTCGCTGTAGAGTCTCTAAATATAAGAAATAATGGTTTGTCTATTATATTACTTAGTTCTCTTAGTACTCGTGGGCGTATGCCATCCGGACCCGGAGATTTATCTATTTTAATCTTATGTAGCCGGATTTGCACCTCTTCTTGGGTTAAGCCCCCGTTACACACTGCGATATCGCTAGCAATATCACTGTAGTCACCGATTTTGTGACGTTACAGCGATATTGCTAGCGATATCGCTGCATGTGATACTTACCTCCGACCGGCTCCCCCACTGGTTATCGCTGATCGCGCGAGAAGCTCCTGGACCATTCCTCGTCGGCCGCCACTTCCTGCTGGGCTTCCTGTGGCGCCGACGAGCGACGCGTGGAGCCGGGCGGGAAGACGCAGGATCACCGCGTCTGACAGGTAAGTAGCGACCCCCGACCCCAGCGATGTCGCTGGTGAGATCTGCCTGTGTGGTAGCTCACTAGCGACCACCTAGCGATGCACCAGCGATCCTGACCACGTCATATCGCTAGTCGGGATCGCTGGTGCATCGTTAGGTGTAATGGTACCCTTAGATTGGTGACCCTTAATATAGGGTTTTCTTTGTCTCTCGGCATTTCACCTAGCATTTCATTTTCGGTGCTTTTCGTTCCTTCACAACAGAGCAAGAGACACTGTCCACGACTTACGACGCCGGCGGGAGATATTCCAGCCTTTCTCCAACAAGAACTGCAAGCGATAAGTTATCTTATTCATACACCTTCTTCTCAAATACTGTGCTTCCATTGCATGGACTTTTGTTTGGTCTCAGAATCATGAAGGAGGACCCATGTTTCTAATTTGGGAATAGATGTATGATTAGAGTAGTCTTTTTGCTGTACAATATTTTAGTAAAATATATCCCTTTAATTTAATCTCTAAGCCATATAAGCTACAGAATACTACAAATCAGACTTGTAACACAGCTAAGGCTGGTTTCACATTTGCGTTTTTTAGCGCTGGAAAAAAACGCATATGTGCGCATGCGTTTTTTCCCCTATATTTAACATGGGTGCGCATACCTGCGCGCTTGTAAGCGCATGTATGCGATTTTCATGCGCTGCGTTTTTTTGGGGTGTGCGTTTGTATTTTCCAGACGCAGCATGTTGCATTTTTTGGCCCTGCAAAAAAGCGCATGCGCACATATGCGCACGTTTTGTGCTAAAAATGGCCATTATAGCCTATGGATGCGCATATGTGCGCACTGGCATGCTCATGTATGAGTTTTTTTGCACATGCGTTTTTTTTTGTTAACCATGGAATTTAGGGGTTTGGGTTAGAGTTAGGGTTAGTTAAGGGGGTTTAGGGTTAGGGTTAGGGTCAGGGTCAGGGTTAGGGTTGGGGTTTGGGTCAGGGTTAGGGTTAAGTATGGTTTGGTTAAGGGTTAGGGTCAGGGTTAGGGTTAGGGTCAGGGTTAGGGTTAAGTATGGTTTGGTTAAGGGTTAGGGTCAGGGTTAGGGTCAGGGTTAGGGTCAGGGTTAGGGTTAAGTATGGTTTTGTTAAGGGTTAGGGTCAGGGTTAGGGTTAGGGTCAGGGTTAGGGTTAAGTATGGTTTGGTTAAGGGTTAGGGTCAGGGTTAGGGTCAGGGTTAGGGTTAGGGTTAAGTATGGTTTTGTTAAGGGTTAGGGTTAGGGTCAGGGTTAGGGTTAAGTATGGTTTGGTTAAGGGTTAGGGTCAGGGTTAGGGTTAAGTATGGTTTGGTTAAGGGTTAGGGTCAGGGTTAGGGATAGGGTTAGGGTCAGGGTTAGGGTTAGGGTTAGGGTCAGGGTTAGGGTTAGGGTTAGGGTCAGGGTTAGGGTTAGGGTCAGGGTCAGGGTTAGGGTTAGGGTTAGTTAGGGTTTAGGGTTTGGGTTAGGGTTAAGTATGATTTGGTTAAGGGTTAGGGTCAGGGTTAGGGTTAGGGTTAGGGTCAGGGTTAGGGTTAGTAAAGTCATGGTTTGGGTTAGTGTGAGGGGCCGCCTAATGTTGGAAAAAAACGCAAACGCGGTAAAAACGCACTAAAAACGCATACAAACGCATAAAAACGCTGCGTTTTTTTATGCATGCTCATAAAAATGCTTGAAAAAAACGCAGCAGTTGTATGCTTTTGTATGCGTTTTTTCAATGCGTTTTTTTGCGGGAAAAACGCGCTGCAAAAAAAAGCAAGTGTGAAACTAGCCTTAGTCATTGAGCCCTGGGACTAAAAAGGGGCCGACAACATTTTAAATTGAGGAAGACTGTAATTACTAGCAATAAAATATCTAACCATGTATCTAAGCAAGTCAAGCGCATCTGAATTTAATCTTTCTTGTTATTCCCCACAGTCTATAACCTTCGAGCAGTTTTTATGAAGTACAGGCATCTGGTGACCTTTGCCTGTGACCAAGACTTGTGCTCCAATCTTTACTGAACTCTTAATACAGGCATAAATAATTTTACCTAGGGCATGTGATATAGTAATCTCAGTGGCTAGAGCTCCCCTAATAGGGTTAATGATAGATAGACTGCGTGTTCTGCCTTTTTAGTACCAATATAAAAAGACTTATGTGCCTTAAGAGTAATATATACCAGCTAGTAAGTGGCTCTTATTTGATGTCTTTGTTCTTTCATTATATATGATCTTAATTAAAAGTATTTCACCTCTAGAGAATGGGGTAATCTGCATTTTGATTGTGGGTCTTGGCACAAGTTTTGTTTAATAATAATAATAATAATAATAATAATAATAATAATAATAATAATACTAATAGTAATGTTATTTTTTCTGTGAATGCAGGGTAAAAATCTAAATGTGTACTATGTCCTATATTATAATATTGCAAAATCCACTGTGACCTAATAAGTGGTAATGCAAGAAAGAAGCCTTATTTACCAAGTATAATATCTATCTACAAGGCTGGTTTGTTAAAAGAAGACTTTTGAAAAAAAGAATAGAAACATTCAGTTTTATTTTCTGCATGAAAAAACAATTGAGTAAAATATAAACTTTCAAGAGGATAAAAAATGGCATAAATTGCTTTGAATCTTTTACAATGTATTGGAGGTAGCTACCCTATAGTGTAAGGCAGTGTCAGACCTTTTAACAAGCTGTGCCTCATTACATAAATGGTTATTCTCAAAATAATAAGTTATCACCTATCCCAGACCTGGGCTAAGTGTGGCTCATAAGGCACATCTGGCCCTTTGGCTGTTCTTGTGCAGTCTGCAGATCTGGACAGCCAAAGGTTCGGAAGCAGTGGCCACAGTCCAGCCATGCAGCCATTGCCCTAGAAAAGATACTCGATTTCAACCATTATCTGCATTCTCAGTTAACAAAATGGTGGAATAGGAGGCCAAAAGCTTCCTCTTCCACCATTCTTTCAGCCTGTATGCCACTAGATTGTGTTTGCTTTGCGGAGTGTCAGTACACATGCTGTACTGAGTGGAGTGGTGCCGTGTCAGAGTCTGGCTAGATGGATTGTTCTATATATTTTTTTTTAGTTGAAAGTCATGGAATTACAGAAATCACATAATTGATAGTGATGTTAGTGAACTACAAATTCTGAAAAAATGGAAACATTTAAAAAATATCTCAATTTATTCAGTATTGAGTATGAGTGGCACATGCAGAAATCCCCTTACATGCCTTGGCTGCTGTAAAAGAAACTATTAACGGTTGTCTGAGGAATGTTCTGCCACGCATAGTGCACTTGGACATTTGGTGGCAAATTAGTTCCCAGATGTGCTTGTTTGAAGACAAGTCCAGAGACATTGCAAGCCACAGTAACAGATTTATGCCACACAGGCTGCTTACATGAGCAGAAATACCACGTAACCTGGAATTATGATGAAAAAATAGATCCTGGAACAGTTTCAATATATGGCCATACCACTGGTTCCATGACTAAATCAATGAGCGGTTAATCTACCTTGAATAAAGAGTGGTCAAGCTACCATACATTACGTACCCTACACCATAAGCCCAGGACTGGGATCAGTGTAATATTTACATGTAAAGGTATCTTAAAGGAGTTGCCAAAGTAGTCACATCAGATTAACCCCTTAAAGACCAAGCCACTTTGTAGGTTAATGACCAGGCCTTAATTTGGAAATCGGACCACTGTCACTTTATGTGGTCATAATTCTGGAATGTTTCAATGGATCCCGCTGATTCTGAGAATGTTTTTTCGTGACATATTGTACTTCATATTAGTGGTAAAATTTATTCGATATAACTTGAGTTTATTTATGAAAATAATGGAAATTTGTCAAAAAGTTTGAAAATTTTGCAATTTCCAAACTTTTAATTTTTGTACCCTTAAATCAGAGAGTCACACAAAATTGTTAATACATATAATTTCTCTCATGTCAACTTTACATCAGCACAATTTTGGAAACATAATTTTTTTTATTAGGACGCTATAAGGGTTAAAAGTTGACCAGCGATTATTCAATTTCCCAACAAAATTTACAAAACCATTTTTTTAGGGACCACATCACATTTGAAGTGAGTTTGGAGGGTCAATATAACAGAAAATACCAAAAAGTGACACCATTCTAAAAACTGCACCCCTCAAGGTGTTCAAAACCACATTCAAGAAGTTTATTAACCCTTTAGGTACTTCACAAGAATGAACATTTAACTTTTTTTCACAATTTTTTTTTGTCAAGGGTATCAGGAGGAAATGAACCACAATATTTGTTGTGCAATTTCTCCTGAGTACACCAATACCCCATTTGTGGAGGAACACCAATCCTTAGGTGCACGGCAGTGCTCAAAAGGGAAGGAGCATCATTTGAGGTTTTGAATGTTTGAATGGCTGGAATTGAGAGTGGACGCCATGTCGCGTTTGGAGAGCCCTTGATGTACCTAAACAGTGGAAACCCCCCATAAGTGACCCCATATTGGAAACTAGACCCCCCAAGGAACTTAAAAAATTATATTTTTTCCACAAAAATGACCTTTTCACCTCAAATTTTTATTTTCCTAAGGGTAACAGGACCCCAAAAGTTATTGTGCAATTTGTCCTGAGTACGCTGATACCTTTTTTTTGGCTGGAATTGAGATTGGATGCCATGTCGCGTATGGAGAGCCCCTGATATGCCTAAACAGTGGAAACCCCCCACAAGTGACCCCATTTTTTAAACTAGACCCCCCAAGGAACTTATCTTGATGTGTGGTGAGAACTTTGAACCCCCAAGGGCTTCACAGAAGTTGATAACATAGAGCTGTAAAATTAAAAAAATCATATTTTTTCCACAAAAATAATCTTTACAGCCCCAATTTTTATTTTCGCAAGGGTAACAGGACCCCAAAAGTTTCTGGGGGACAGAAAGGACCACTTTCCTGGACTTTGATTCGGCCCCGTTCTGTGGATCTCATATATCGATTACTGCAATCAAGTGTACCCAGCGTTCTGTGGATATCGTTATATAACTAATTAATGAGTGTACTGCCATACATTTATTTTTGTATATGTGTATGATTCATTATTCGCATATGTATGCTGCCTTATGGTGGTTATTTATTTATTGATATATGATTCTCCTTTGCTACCCATATGTGGCAGCAATGTATTAATCTTTAAGGCATATTTCTGTCCTATGATATATGCCCTTTACTGGGCTTTTGTCTACACTTCTGCTGCAGCCATCCACTTTCCTCTACAATTTCATGGCGGTGCGCATTGCTCCAGTGCCCGTGGCTCCACACTGCGACTGGCATCTTTATGCACTGCGCTTGTATCTGGGCTAATGCCCAGCGCGTGCACTGTGCATGATGCCTGTGCCACAGTGAAGGACCTGCAGACGCGAGGGCGCATGCGCCGAGGGCGCCGTTACCATTGGTGGATTCCGGTCATGTGACCGGGTTAAGGGGCTAATTTAAGGTCCTGTGCGGACGCTTATACTAACTTCCTCTTGACAAAGTGGCCTGATGCGCCACGAAACACGCGTCGGGGGTGACACTGCCGGGCTTTCCCACTTCTCCCATCCCTGGTAAGCTCCTCTTGGGAATTTTTGCATTAATTTTTTGACTACTTACTATTGGTTACCCACATTACTGAGTCTTCTGATGGTCCCAATTTTTGGTCTCTGATCCCATCATACAGCCCTTTGGCTTTACTATTGCATTATGATATGGGTAATTGGCTATATAGCCATTTTGGTGATGCTTGCCGGGATGGTTTCCATCATGGTGGGAGGAGTTGGGGATATTTGGGTTAATACCGTCTGCATTATTTGATGAGCACTTCTGTTACTTTGAGATTTTTATCTGTAGTACTTTTTCTAAATAAAGTTTTGATATTTTTATATGCAAATTGATCGCATGCTCTTGTTGTTTCTCCTGAATTTCATAGCTTGAATTGAGCTTGTGCATATGGTGTTGGAGTGGGATGCTCTCCCCCATCTCCATTTCACCTTCTTACATTTATGGGACTCTTGTTGCCATTATTCTGAGAGCTATAACTTTTTTATTTTTCTGCTGATGGAGCTGTATGGCCACTTGTTTTTTGCGGGACAAGATGGCGTTTTGAGTGATACTATTTTTATTCCCATTCTTTTTTTATCGCATTTTATTCCACTTTTTCCAAGCGGTATGATGATACCGCTTGGAAAAAGTATAATTTGCTACTTTTTTGTGTTTTTTTACGGCGTTCACTGAAGGGGTTAACTAGGGTGACACTTTTATAGATGGGATTTTTACGGACGCGGCGATACCAAACATGTGTGTTTTTTTTGTTTATTTATTTTTTTTACATAAAAATGTGTATTTATTCCGGGATTTTTTAAAATTATTTTTATTTTTTAATATTTTTTTACATATTTTTTAAAAAAATGTTTTTTTAACCTTGTCCCTTTATGGGACTTTCACTTTTTCACTTTCATTGCAGGTATACTACATTGCAATACTCCAGCATTGCAATGTATTATACCCTATGCTGAAAGCTGCTGAGACCATGCTGTGATCATGGTCTCAGAGGCTTTCCATAGCTGGATGACCCGAGGTTGTCATGACAACCCCGGGTCATCATGGCAGAGATCCGGCCCTGCGATTACATAACGATCAGAAGGCAGAGGGAGCTCCCGTCTCTCTGCCTCCCCCCCCTGAACTCTGCGATAGCGCACGATCGCAGCAATCAGGGGGTTAACAGTCAGAGGCGGGTGCAGACGCCGCTTCTGGCTGTTAGTGCTGAGCTCCTGCACTGACCGGGCGGGAGATGCTGAAATTTAAGCATTTCCTGCCCGATCATGCTGTGATCGGTCAGTCAGATTGACTGACCAATCACAGTGCTCTGGGTGCGGGGACCCATGCCGTCAGACAGCTGTCAGCACGGAACTGACACTGAGTGTTTACACGCAGTGACAGTTTAAATGCAGGATGGACATGGTACGGGAATTGACATCTTTCCATGACGGACTATGCCCGTCCATAGGCGTTAAGGAGTTAAAAGAATGGCGCTTAGTGATCCATTCTGTACTGCAAGTGAAATTAGACGTCACATACAAAGCATAATGTGTCAAAAAGTATCTACACAAATCATACAAAGGCATTTACATGACATTAGGCTGCAAGCCAAACATCCAGTTACAGGTGCTCCGTGGAGCTGATGGTATTGCTCTCAAAGGTGTATGATGCTGAGCAAAACAGCAATAGAAGCTAAAATGTAGGTTTATCCTCTTCATTGATGAGACCCACTTTTGTCTTTGATACAATGATAGCTAGAGATTTGTCTGGAGACCACATGGGCAATGCCATAAAGAGACTTTCATGACAGAAGGTTAAAGTGTCCCAGGAGACGTTTTTAGACATAGCAATAACATGCTGCAAGTTGCTGATGTATATGTGAGCAGCCTTAGTGGATTAAATGTGCTACCATGGCCTACAAGGTCTCCAGACTTGTCTCTCACCAAGCTTCTGTAAAGGGGACGAGGGCTGTAGTCATGGCTGAGGGTGGTTGCCCTGCCACACCCTGGTCTCCCACCACATACACAATGTCCCTTCTGCAGAGTACCTTTTTGTCTGCCTTCTTGTCCATCAGGGTTCTCTCTGGTCTGCTGGGGATCTTGTTCTTGAAGTCCCATGAAAAGACAGGCAGAGTCAAGTTCCAATTTAAAACAAACAATTTTACTCAGTTCTTTTCTCAGCTTGTCCAGATTGGTCACAGGTACAACACAGGATCCTTCACACATCATAGCCTTTACTCTCCCAGTGCTGTTCCTCACTTCTCCAGGAATATCGCAGGGTCGTACCGTTGCCTCCGGTACCGCAGTATTCTGTCTGTCTGGCCTAACTATTTTTAGGAGTTCCCTGTCTGTTTCACCCTGAACAATTAGGCATCTTCCTGTGTAGTTTACTGCAACCATGTTGAAGCTGCCCTGTATTCATTCTCCTCCCAAGTGACCGTTGCTCCCAGGCCCTGGACGAGCTGGGCTCCTTTCCTTAAAATGTTGTGTGGCACAACTGCCCTGTCCTGGCTTCCAGGCCCTACTGAATAAATTCAGGAACCTCTCTCAGTCTTACACACAGTTGGCCCCTCCTAAATTAACTAAATCCTACTAGTCTTTCTAATTCATGGAATACTCTATTGTGATCCCTATAGTGGGCTAATCTAAGTACTACACTATAACTAAACCTATACATTTATATTCACAATACATTACATCATATAGCAGTATTATAACACATGTCAAATATACACTCACTGGCCACTTTATTAGGTACACCATGCTAGTAAGGGGTTGGACCCCCTTTTGCCTTCAGAACTGCCTCAATTCTTCGTGGCAGAGATTCAACAAGGTGCTGGAAGCATTCCTCAGAGATTTTGGACCATATTGACATGATGGCATCACACAGTTGGCGCAGATTTGTCGGCTGCACATCCCTGATGCGAATCTCCCGTTCCACCACATCCCAAAGATGCTCTATTGGATTGAGATCTGGTGACTGAGGAGGCCATTTGAGTACAGTAAACTCATTGTCATGTTCAAGAAACCAATCTGAGATGATTCGAGCTTTATGACATGGCGCATTATCCTGCTGAAAGTAGCCATCAGATGTTGGGTACATTGTGGTCATAAAGGGATGGACATGGTCAGCAACAATACTCAGGTAGGCTGTGGCGTTGCAACGATGCTCAATTGGTACCAAGGGGCCCAAAGAGTGCCCAGAAAAAATTCCCCACACCATGACACCACCACCACCAGCCTGAACCGTTGATACAAGGCAGGATGGATCCATGCTTTCATGTTGTTTACCCCAAATTCTGACCCTACCATCCGAATGTCGCAGCAGAAATCGAGACTCATCAGACCAGGCAACGTTTTTCCAATCTTTACTGTCCAATTTCGATGAGCTTGTGCAAATTGTAGCCTCAGTTTCCTGTTCTTAGCTGAGAGGAGTGGTACCCAGTGTGGTCTTCTGCTGCTGTAGCCCATCTGCCTCAAAGTTCGACGCACTGTGCGTTCAGAGATGCTCTTCTGCCTACCTTGGTTGTAACGGGTGGCAATTTGAGTCACTGTTGCCTTTCTATCAGCTCGAACCAGTCTGCCCATTCTCCTCTGACCTCTGGCATCAACATGGCATTTCCGGCCACAGAACTGCCGCTCACTGGATTTTTTTTCTTTTTCGGACCATTCTCTGTAAACCCTAGAGATGGTTGTGTGTGAAAATCCCAGTAGATCAGCAGTTTCTGAAATTCTCAGACCAGCCCTTCTGGCACCAACAATCATGCCACGTTCAAAGGCACTCAAATCACCTTTCTTCCCCATACTGATGCTCGGTTTGAACTGCAGGAGATTGTCTTGACCATGTCTACATGCCTAAATGCACTGAGTTGCCACCATGTGATTGGCTGATTAGAAATTAAGTCTTAACACACAGTTGGACAGGTGTACCTAATAAAGTGGCCAGTGAGTGTACATTACATTACCAAATATAGCAACTTTACAGGGAGAGTTCAAGAAGAGTAGGGAACGAATTAGTCTTTGTACCCCCTTACACTTCGATAACTGAGTTGAGTGCCCAAGTACATTCAGCATAGCAGAACATTCCTCCTACAACCATTAATAACCTCTGTAAGGCCTCTTTCACACATCCGGTGTCAGGGGTTCAGCGGCGTGCGGCGAAAAGCCGGGCCGCCGGATACGGCCTGTAGCAGTGACACCGGATGTACATGCGGCGCCTGATGCAGCTTGGAGGACATTTAAAGAAGCTGCAGCCAGCCGGAGAGAGATCGGGAGACGAGAGAGCAGCCAGAGAGACAGCGGGGGATGAGAGAGCAGCCAAAGAGAGAGCGGGGGACAAGAGAGCAGCCAGAGAGACAGCGGGGGGACGAGAGAGCCAGCCAAAGAAAGGTATGAAGCGTATGGAGAGAGAGAGAGAGAGAGGGAGAGAGAGAAGGGGAGGGGGAGAGAAAGATGCGCGCTGGGCACTTGTGGGGTTAAACCTCACAGTGCCCGGGCATGCGCTGTTGAAAAAGTTGGTCCGGCGCTGCAAAAAAATGTTGCAGCCAACGTTTTTTGCAGATGCCGGATGGTGCATGTTTGCCGTATCTGGCAAAACCCAGAGGCGCCGCATGTCCATCCGGCACGATGCAGCGATCATTACATTCTATGTGAAAAAAACGGATCCGGTTTTCACAATTTTCGCCGCATCGTGCCGGATTTAAAAAACGGATGTGTGAAAGTAGCCTTAAGCAAACAATTAATTGTAAAGGAAACTATAATATCAGTAAAATAACTAGATAAGGCTACATCCACATGATTATCTGTACACAAAGGAGTTAACATCTGCCTACCCTTATTGCAGGAACTCAGACCCACAGGGGGATCTCCTGGGAGAATACTGAGAGGTGTCAACCATGGTAGCTTTCCTTCTGGAATCTTAGCTTCGAAGGGGTTAGCAAATGTCAGCACTAGGCAGGATATTTCCTATTGACTGTGTAGAGAGGAGTTGGGGGATACAAAGGATATTTGAAATGCAAGACCATAAATTAACACGTCATCCAGTCTGTGAAGATTATGGGGAGAATTAAGTCATACCCATCAGCTGTATCATATCATACTATAGTCCTCCATCAGCATGTGTAGCTGTAACAGGACACCTGGCTCAGCAAGTGGTCTAGTGAAAAATAACACCCCTATCACCATAGCTAGTATCTAGGCTCATACAATATGACCTCCTGTGGATCTCTACCATGTTGTTTGACTGCGTCATTCAAACTTCCTTCAGTCAGATGTAAATTTCATATAGAGATTTAAGGACAATATGGAGTTATTATATGTCCTAGCCACACACCGGTTACATTTTCGAGATCTCTGGAATTGGCCGGATGCCTTCCAGGGTCTAGATCTGTTCTAGTAGGTGGGGACATACGCAGAATAACTAGTAAAAGCCAAGTAGCAAAGCCGTGTTTGGTCTTCCAGCGTAATGAGGGCCTGAACGCATCTTATGGTGCTAGAACTGCTACCTTATGACTTTGTCTTGGGAAATCTTCATCTTTTGGGAGATTTAGCTACAAACCCCCAGGGGAGGGGGATAAAGACCATCCCGGGGGAGGAAAAGGGTGTGACCAACCAATGGAATAAAGGCTTGTTTAAGGCCATGTGCAGTCTCTTTCTGTTTGTCATGCCTGCTGTTGACTTCTAAATGGTCGGCCATGTCAAGTAATATGCTGAAAGGAATTGGAACAAGCTAACAGCCCTATACCCCTATGTGGCTCAGCATACATGGTCGAACATCAGACTGGTAACTGACATGATTCATCTGCTTATATCTTTTGTACTTCACCTGCCTTTGCATATCTGACTGTTGTGTTTGTATAACCATTGTGTATATAGTGTTTTGCCTAGTGTGCGCTTAAGGAGATTGAAAATTAATTTATTAATATTGTATATAATTTAACTTTGGTCTGCTATTTTATCTCGATCCACAAATCCACTAGCCCATGTTCTCAGTTTTAATGTCACATGCTACATGGTTTGGTTTCTGGCCTTATTGAATCCCATTAACAGACTGGGCTTACATGTGACGAGGAACTGGTGGCAGTCCTACTGGCTGGCAGGGCTCTGTTTCACTGGTGTTAGTGAAAGGGGCCTCCTAGCCTGTCAGGGTTATGAACAAGTGTGGTGCCACGGAAGAGGCTGCTTGGGCCACTTTCACTCACTTCCCATGCCTCCCTGGGCCCGTGTCAACCTGGGGTTTCTGTGTAAAACTGTGCCAAGTAGACCTTACGTGTCCCCAGGGGCTGCTGTACGTCACGTTGATGCAAGTGAGTAGACAGTACCGCATAATCCCTCCAATGTAATAGTGATGTCAGTTGAGGTGGCGAGGTGGGGGTTCATCATATCTGGTGGCAGTAATGGGATCAGACATGATCTCTTTGGTGCCATGCTTCACATCAGGTGGCCGCAAAGAGATTGGGCATGATCTCTCCGACCCCATCCTTCATACAGTCACAATCAGCAACTTTTATATGGGCCAATCTGGGTCATCATGGATATATGAGCCTATGGTCAGGAGTATAAAAAGCTGGGTGACACAAAAAAAGGTTGTTCATATGTGAGGGCTGTGTATGGTGGTGTGATTAATAATTAATTTTTCCTTCCCTCAAGGAACCAGAAGATAACTGTAGATGGAAACGTTTAGACATTTCTGTTATTTCTTCCTTTTTATTTTAGAACTGTTTTTCATATTTCTGTGTCGTTTTATTTTTACCTTATAACTTGTATTGTAAGCAATGTACATTTTTATATTAAAGTTTAAAATCTTTAATAAGCTTGATCCTTGCATGCACTAAAGAATTAATAGCCTTTGAGAGAGCATGTGACCTTTTGATTGTCTCACAGTAACGTATTTTGGGGACTCATGCTCATTACCCAGAGTGTGTGATGAGTGGTGGCAGTGTGCATTAAGTAACTGGGATGTGTGGACTTTGTCAAGGTGTGATTTATGCTCACTTCATACCCAAAAACAAAGGTTTAGAGCTGGATTATGTGAGGAGATAAATTAACTCTTGCATGCGCACCCCACATCACGTGCTGAGAAGTGTGTATGTGACAACTAAGTTGCGGCGGTGGGATAGAAGGTTTTTTTTAACTTCTAATAGAGCATTAGTAGTTGGTTAAAGCAATTACCGTATTTTTCGCTTTGCAAGATGCACTTTTTTCCCCCAAATTTGGGGAGAAAATAGGGGTGCGTCTTACAATGTGGATATACCTTATTTGTGCTGCCGCTGCGGGTGTCCGGTGCTTGCCACCACCGTCGCACTCTGTCCCCCAGTGCTGCCGGGTGCTGCCGCTGCTGCGCTCTGTCCCCCCGGTGCTTGCCGCGGCGGCGCTCTGTCCCGTGCTGCGTGGGGGGCTCTGCCGTTTCATCCATGCTTACTTGCCCTGTGTGGTGGATTGCTTCCGGGAAAATGGCCGCCGCGTAAGCTCAGATGGAGATCTCGGCACTGAAATCTTGGTAGATGAGCGCGGCGACAGCACCCGGCAGCACCAGGGGACAGAGCGGGCGGCAGCACCTGGCAGCACCGGTGCAGAGAGTGGCGGCAACACCGGGGGACAGAGCTGGCGGCAAAACCAGGTACAGAGCGCGGTGACAACAACACCTGTCAACACTGGGGACATAGCACAGCGGCAGCATCGGACACCCGCACATCAAAACACCATCTCATCCTAGCAGCAGCGTTCCACTTCTTCCTCTTCCAGCAGCAACCCTGGGACCCCACTTCCCACCACCCCCCGGTAAGCAATAAGACGCCTGGATTATAAGAAGCACCACCATTTTATTAAAAAACATTTTTTTCCTATTTTTCTCCTCAAAATTTGGGGTGCGTCTTATAATCCAGAGCATCTTATAAAGCGAAAAATACGGTGTTCCCTGTACTAAAGAACTGGTATCTGTCACAACTGTTATCAGATATCCTTCCCTGTCCCTTGCGCTAGGGATGCCCTTGCTATTCCTATACTAATACTTCACATATTGAAGACACATACCTTGCTGAGCTCCTTCTACCGCCCTAAGCCTTTTCCTTCCCCCACCAAGGGAAGAGGAAAGTAGTAGCATATGGAAATACACCAACCAGACTAACAATGGAAGATGTACCGGGATAAAGGAAAACACCAACCATACAAATATGCTCTTACAAACAACAGAGGTGAACAACGGGGAGTGAGGGAAAAGTCAAAGCAGGAGAAAAAGAGGATTTGCATAGAACCAAATCCAAGCAACAGTCTTTAGATAAATCCACCAAACACCTCCTCAAATAACAAAACTCCTCCAGCTCCTGAACCATACACCATGAAGCTAACTCTGGCAATGCCTGCTTGCCAGAGACCAGTATATATAGAAGAGGGGTGAGTGGCCAACACTGAACAGCTGAGATCATCAACACAGGTAAGCTTCCAGGAGTTCTCAACTGAACAGATTAGCCACTGCACTGCTAGAAAAAATCTTCACTGTTTAATATGATCGTAAAGTGCCTTTAATCAGTGCAGGAGTAGGAGATATCAGAGAGCGCAGTCATCTGTCTCCTCTATGTCATGGTAAACCCGTGACAGTATCCTTGCGAGAAGTACACCAGTTCTACAAGGTCTAACCCAGTGCTTACTTAGACATACTAGCAAACAGTTTCCCTTTCCCTCTTGTCTTTTCTATCTTTTAATTGGTTATAGCTGTATACTGATATGGCAACTGTATTCAGGCTCTGATTAACCTCTGTGAGCAGATAGGAATAGAAACAGCAGACTAATCCAAGGATCTGCTGATTGGTGCCTTGATGGAGCAGGACACGAAGCAAAGTACCATGGCACCTGAACAAAGAGAAAGTCCAACTCAAAGGAGCCAAGCAATGGACCTTTTCCAAGAAACAACTACTAACATTGCCAGTTCTGAGGCGAGCAGGGCCTTTTCTTTGCAAATTGCCTTACAACAACAAGGAGAATGTGATGCCAGTTTGCGCCTGCAGCTTATTCTACAATACCAACAGGCTGTTGCTGCAGAACAACAGGCCAAGGCCGGGAGAGATTTCCAGCTTCAGATAGCTCAAATACCTAAGGATAACAGTTTTCAGCTACCCCATTCCCAGGACATAAATCTAAGAAGACCACGCTTGGAAAACTTCCTTATGATCAAGAAAGATGGAGACTTGGATACTATTCCTCAGGGCGTTGATTATATGACTCATCACGAAGGCCGTGGGGTACTTGGTGCTGGGCCCGTTGATTACAATGGGAGATGTCACAGTGGCAGAGACCTGGCCCGTGGCCTCAAGCGGTCAATGTAAAAGGGGTAGAGTGATGGGAATAAAGTTATTAAGATGATTCGTGATGCCATCTGTGGTTTCTGGTCAGTTTGACCAGCGCTGCAGGGTTGCTTCTCTGGGACAGATGGTGTGGTGCAGCAATGATGTTGAAGCTCCCCACAGATGGAGCTGTAGTCCCAGGGCAGTGTAGATGAGGCTGGCAAGTGGGGAGATGGTGTAAAGAAGTAGATGTAGCAGAGTCGGGTGTAAAGCACAAGAATAAGTGGAGGACACAAGGGCATGTAGTTCCAAGGCTTTACTCACAGTCTGGTGCACACAGATGCCCGCTTCGGTGCTGTGTCCTCCAGGTCAGGGGCTCAGCCAACTCCCAGGCAAGGTAAAGTACACCTTTCCAGCACTCCTCCAACATGTGCCTTCTCTGAACGTCTCCACACTTAGCGCTTAATCTGAAGTACTTGTAGTTGCATATTAAACTCAAGTTCCTCCTTCTTGATGTTCTATAGAACGCTACTTGTACGGCAGACAGCTGTAGCCTGCCTCGGGGACTTCTTGCTATCATTTCCCAGCTCACCCACGTTGCTGTTGTGCCCCCAAGTCTTAGATGGGAATAAAGTGGTGACGACTTCTATTCCTCTGGTTTCTGCTGCAGGAACATCAGTATCCATACAACCTTCGGGACCGGACCCAGGCCATGCGCTTCAAACTTGAGGAAGGGCTCTGCTCTGACGCTAGTCCTTAGTTCTCTTCTTCTCCTTATGTTCCGTACTATACTATCTTCCTTCTGAAGAATCAGGCTTTCTATGGCTCTTTCCTGTGCCAGCAGCTCCAGGTCACAGGTGTCTGCTGCAGCACTTCCTTCACTCCATCCCTCTCAGGGGATCTTCTCTCACAGACTGACCTTTTCCTAATATTTTCCCGCTCTCTTGTGCAGTCTAAGCTCCATCCACCTCCCAGCACTCTCCGTGTTCCAAGCAGGGAGTCACAAAGGTTGCTCTGCTACACTACTGGTGTGCATGTGGGATGTGAGTGTTGGAGTGTGGTCATGTGTCTCCACCTTACCTGGATAGTGGGGTACCACACTTCAGGAGGAGGTGCAGTACCTCTGTGGTGACTGAACCCTCAGGGGAGCCACATACACCCCGTTAAACACAGCACGTCCGCAGGCTGCAAGTGAAACAAAGATGTTACATAAGGAACATACAAAATTGTTAAAATGCATTTTAACAGGTAAACAATTTTTAAACTAAACTTCCCATTATGGGAGGCACTGATTCTAAAACGTTGCAGAACAAGTTAGCAGACTACCTATATGTTAACATTTTACCTAGTTTAAAGTGCTATTGGCAGTAACCGTTGCTTAGAAGTTCACTACCAGTTCAGGGCCTACTATCCCCGCTGCAACATATTTTCCTTTATGATTCACATTTTCACATTCTGCTGGTTCTTCTAGACCCATAGGTGACAACCGCTGACTCCTGGTTCGTCACCTGGATTCAAATTTTTATTCAAAACTTCAGTTTTTTTTTATTAAGCATTACTACGAGGCTAAATTCTGCAAAACATTCACTCCTAATAGTGCAGCTAAACATTGCTACCAACATTTTCAAAAGGCACATTATAAAATACTTCACAGTAAGACAGCAATAATTCTTGCAAGGCAGGACACCGCTCCCAGCCAGGATTTCTTGCAGTGTCTCTGTAGCTGAAGTAGAACTCGGGTCTGAGGTAGTCCTTGTTGAAGACTGTTCATGTAAAACCAAGAGAGAGCACATTAAGAGGCGCAAACTATTTACAACAAAGGTTGTGGATCACTCCAAGTTCTTGATCGCTCAGTTCAATAAAATTGGTGCCAACTAGGCGAACTGGGGAAACACAGAAAATGAGGTCAGAACGGTGCCCATACCCTCCTGGGTAACAGTTCAGTTAGAAATGTACTTAGTGGTTTTGTTGCTTACATGTTGAAATGCGAGGATAACGAATCTCTGGTAGGGGAAATCTGTGATGCATGGTAACACCCATCAGCTGCTCAGGCTCCTCCACTGAAGTCAGAAGCCGCCGAATGGGACGTGTCTGCTCCAGCTTTGTCCTTTTCAGCAGGGACGTTTTCCACTTCTCCATTATGGTCAGCTTAGCGTCTTGGAATTGAGAACACAACTCCTCCATTTGTTCCATGCGGAATACCGGCCTGTCGCACGCGGTAGATGGGATCTCAGGGGTCAACCCGATTGCAGGGGCGGTGGTCATACCTGACGCTTCCTGACGGTGTTCC
This sequence comes from Dendrobates tinctorius, assembly GCF_039654945.1. Taxonomy (NCBI): domain Eukaryota; kingdom Metazoa; phylum Chordata; class Amphibia; order Anura; family Dendrobatidae; genus Dendrobates; species Dendrobates tinctorius. The sequence goes on from NW_027361751.1 coordinate 5,881,528, forward strand.
GACTCCAGTGCAGGCACTGGACGGCAGCCGGTGGCAGCGGTGGTTGCTGGAGCTGGCTCAGGATCTGCTGAGGCCACCAGTGGGACCTGCGCAGCCGCGCCAGGTCCAGGCGGGAACATGGTCTCTGCCTCACATTCAGCTCCCGGGTCCTCAGGTAATTCCTCTTGGCAGGCAGCGGCCAGCAGCGGCAGCAGCGGGGAGGTGGTGACAGGCGCTGCCGATGGCATAGCAGCGGCCACTGGTTTCACAGGTGCTGTCTGGGGAAAACTGGTGCAGCGGCGGCGAATACCGATGATGGAGGTACCGTTTCTGCAGGCCCCTCCTGGGTGCGCTGCCAGTCCAAAGTCCGCAGCGCTTCCTGCTTCAGCCGCAGACTGCGGTTCAGCATGGCGATTTCTTCCTCCAGCTGCTGGCGGTCCATCACAGAAGCAGGGCCGGAGCCTTCGACTACTGCGCTGGGGAAGGCAAGCTCCTCTTCCTCGCGCTCTTCAGGCCTCCGTCCTTCTTCCATCATGGCATCCTGGCGTTCTGGCTTCTCTCTGGGCTCCTTTCCCGCCACAGGGCTTTGCTCCTCCTTCCTGAGGTGGTGTCTTCTTCCTCTGCCTCCATACCAAGCCAGTATACGAACCCCTCTGGGGGTGGGCCATGTTGCTGTTGCATAGAAGTTCAGGCAGGGGAGGCCCAGGACAGTTTGCACTCTTTTCTTAGGGCCACCCATGTTGTCACGCCCTTCTTCACCGCGACGGCGGCCATTATGAGAGTTCATTTTACAGTCTATCATTTTGGTTGTCTTGCACATTTTCAGCAATTTTAAGTCCAATAAATCTTCAGCACACAGGACCCGGTGGTATCGGGCTTCGTAATCCTGTTCATGACGCCAAAATTGACTAGCCCCCGGAGGCCGTGGAGTACTCGGTGCCGAGCCCATAGAATACAATGGGAGATGTCACAGTGGCAGTGACCTGGCCCGTGGCCTCAGGCGGTCAATGTAAAAGGGGTACAGTGATGGAAATAAAGTTATTAAGATGATTCGTGATGCCATCTGTGGTTTCTGGTCAGTTTGAACAGCGCTGCAGGGTTGCTTCTCTGGGGCAGATGGTGTGGTGCAGCAATGATGTTGAAGCTCCCCACTGGTGGAGTTGTAGTCCCATGGCAGTGTAGATGAGGTTGGCAAGTGGGGAGATGGTGTAAAGAAGTAGATGTAGCAGAGCCAGGTGTAAGGCGCAAGAATAAGTGGAGGACACAAGGGCATGTAGTTCCAAGGCATTACTCACAGTCTGGTGCACACAGATGCCCGCTTCGGTGCCATGTCCTCCAGGTCAGGGGCTCAGCCAACTCCCAGGCAAGGTAAAGTACACCTCCAACATGTGCCTTCTCTCAACATCTCCACACTAGCGCTTAATCTGAAGTACTTGTAGTTGCATAATAAACTCAAGTTCCTCCTTCTTGATGTTATTTAGAACTCTACTTGTACGGCAGACATCTGTAGCCTGCTTCGGGGACTTCTTGCTATCATGTCCCGGCTCACCCACGTTGCTGTTGTGCCCCCAAGTCTTAGATGGGAATAAAGTGGTGACGACTTCTATTCCTCCGGTTTCTGCTGCAGGAACATCAGTATCCATACAACCTCGGGGACCGGACCCTGGCCATGCGCTTCAAACTTGAGGAAGGGCTCTGCTCTGACCCTAGTCCTTAATTCTCTTCTTCTCCTTACGTTCTGTACTAAACTATCTTCCTTCTGAAGAATCAGGCTTTCTATGGCTCTTTCCTGTGCCAGCAGCTCCAGGTCACAGGAGTCTGCTGCAGCACTTCCTTCACTCCATCCCTCTCAGGGGATCTTCTCTCACAGATTGACCTTTTCCCAATATTTTCCTGCTTTCTTGTGCAGTCTAAGCTCCACCCACCTCCCAGCACTCTTCGTGTTCCAAGCAGGGAGCCACAAAGGTTGCTCTGCTACACTACTAGTGTGCGTGTGGGATGTGAGTGTTGGAGTGTGGTCAGGTGTCTCCACCTTACCTGGATAGTGGGGTACCACACCTCAGGAGGAGGTGCAGTACCTCTGTGGTGAGTGAACCCTCAAGGGCGCCACATATACCTGAAGGCAATATCATCTGCCCGTCATCAGTGGGCACAGTATTTAACTCCAGGGCTGAAAGGCAAAGCCTTGGAAGTTTTTGCTGAACTTTAACAAGAGTTAGATGGGGACTATGATGTTGTAAAAGATGCCTTGGTCAGGAGATTCTTTACCCTAGAGGCATATCAGAAAAAGTACTGGAATCTACAGTGGGGATCAACTGACAGCTATGTGGATGTCTAGAGCACCTTGAGGACCATGTTTCATCAATGGATCTGAGGACTTTACCAGCTTTGAGGAACTAGAGGATCTTATGGTTAAGAACAACCAATTCCTCCACACATGGCCTATGGATGTACGACAATTTGTGTGCGAATGAGAGCCAAAGATGGCTGATCAGGCTGCAATCAAAAGAAGCCCGGAAGCTATCGGGATTCAGCTGGAAGGGAATTAAGCCAGTTGGGGACCTTTCTCCTTCTGCCTGCTGATCCCCAGAGCATTCTTCCTCTACTTCCTGTGGGGCCCATGGGACCAGTAAATCTTTTGTTGTCACGCATCGATGCTTTATGTGTTATAAAGTGGGACATGTAGTGTCTCTCGCCCTAATAGGAAGAAAAGCCCCACTATGATTACCAAGCCGCCAGGGCCCTCACCTTCTGTCTTATTTGTGGCTGACGCTGATGTGAGAAATAATGAGAACTGTCAATCTGTCACTGTGAGCAATACAGTTACCATTGGCCACAGAGACACTGAAGCAGAAGTAACCCTGGTATGTTCAGAAATGGTGACCTTTGTGAATATAATTCCAGGAACGACGATGTCTGTAAGCAGAGTTATGAGACTCAGCCCTGCCGTGTGAATAACCTGTGTGTATCTCCACTGGGGAGCAGGGAAAAGACTGAGGGAAGTGGGTGTATCAGACACCATCCCGACCAAGTCTGAGTCTGTGTGATGCAGGAAAATGCACAGATGTGCAGGAATGCACTTATGTGGCAGCAGTGACCCATAATCAGGCTGTTGCTAAGACTAAACCCCAAGGACTAGAGCAGGGGTGGGGAACCTGCAGCCCGCAGTGACTTTTCATGCGGCCTGCGGGCAGGTCCCCAAAGTCCACAATGCTCGAGTGGCAGCATGCCCAAGTGCACGGCATGCAGCATTCATTACAGAATGCTGCCTGCCCTGCACATGAATGATGACATTGTCTTTGTGGGCGGGGTTGATGTTGAGGTGGGCGGGGTTAGTGCCCAATGCTCTCCCGACCTCCTGTCCCGGAAGAGGAGCTGCTGCCAGAGACTCCAGAGCGATCTCTGTGTTTGCCGGCAGCTCTGCAGCTCTGTGCCTCCCCTGGGGTCCCTGTGCCAGCAGCTCTATGCTTTTCTACTGGTGATCTGTGCCCCTCAACTATGTGCCCCCTGTGATCTATGTGCCCCCCAGCTATACAGCTATGTGCCCCCTTTGATCTTCGTGCTCCCAGCTATGTTTCCCCATGTGATCTGTGCCCCCCAGCTATATGCCCCCTGTAATCTGTGCCCTCCAGCTATGCGCCCCCCTGTGATCTATGTGCCCCCCAGCTATGCAGCAATATGCCCCCTTTGATCTCTGTGCCCCAGCTCTGTTTCCCCATGTGATCTGTGCCGCCCCAGCTATATGCCCCCCTGTGATTTCTGTGCTCTTCAGCTATGTGCCCCCTGTAATCTATGTGCCCCCCAGCTGCAGTCCCATGGAATATCTTTGCCCCCTGTGATCTGTGCCCTCCAGCTATATGCCCGCCGTGATCTGTGCCCCCAGCTATGTGCCCCCTGTGATTTTATCCCCTGTGATCCATGCCCCCTAGCTATATGCCCCCTGTGATCTCTGTGCCCCCCAGCTATGTGCACCCCTGTGATATCTGTGACTCCCAGCTTTGTGCCCCCTGTGATCTGTGTGCCCCCCTGTTATCCCTGTGCCCCCTGCTATGTACCCTCTGTGATAATTGTGCTACCATATGATCTCTGTGCCCCCTGTGATAATTGTCCCCTCCAGCTACAGTATGTGCCCCTCCATGATCTATGTGCCCCTCAGCTATGTGCATCCCTGTCATCTCTGTGCCCCACCCCTGTGATCTTTGTGCACCCCTCTGTGATCAGTGTACCCCCGGTGATCTATGAGCCCCCCACCCCGGTGATTTATGTGCCTCCCCGGCAATCCCTGTCCCCCCCAGTGCTGTATATCCCCCCTCCCCCAGTGCTGTATATCCCCCCACAGCTGTATGTGCCCCCAAGTGATGTATATATTCCACAGTGCTGCATTTAACCCCAAAAGTGCTGTATATCCCCGAAGCACTGTATATCCCCCACCTGTGATATATATAGCCTTGATTGCTGTATATAGCCCCCAGTGATGTATGTGACCCCACCAGTGATGTATATCCCCCCAGGTTCATATATACCCCCAGTGCTGTCTGTGCTTCCTAGTGATGCATATACTGTAGCTCCTCAGTGATGTCTATTCTCCACAGCCTTCCCAGTGTCGAATATTTCCCAGCATCTCCTGTGATATCTATGCCCCCCAGCCCTTCCTGTAATTTATATGACCCCAAGTATGGGTCTGTGTGATGCAGGAAAATGCACTTATGTGGCAGCAGTGACTCATAATCAGGCTGTTGCTAAGACTAAACCCCAAGGACTAGAGCAGGGGTGGGGAACCTGCAGCCCGCAGTGACTTTTCATGCAGCTTGCGGGCAGGTCTCCGAAGTCCAAAATGCTCGAGTGGCAGCCGTATCCTGCCGGCTGCTGGCCCTTTAACCCCCACGGCAGCATTCATTACCGAACGCTGCCTGTCCTGCACATGAATGATGACGTTGTCTTTGTGGGTGGGGTTAATGTTGAGGTGGGCGGGGTTAGTGCCCAATGCTCTCCCGACCTCCTGTCTCGGAAGAGGAGCTGCTGCCAGAGACTCCAGAGCGATCTCTGTGTGTGCCGGCAGCTCTGCGCCTCCCCTGGGATCCCTGTGCCAGCAGCTCTATGCTTTTCTACTGGTGATCTGTGCCCCTCAGCTATGTGTCCCTGTGATCTATGTGCCCCCACAGCTATGCAGCTATTTGCCCCCTTTGATCTCTGTGCCCCCAGCTATGTTTCCCCATGTGATCTGTGCCCCCAAGCTATATGCCACCTGTGATGTGTGCCCTCCAGCTATGTGGCCCCCTAGGATCTGTGCCGCCCCAGCTATGTGCCCTCATGTGATTTCTGTGCCCTCCACCTATGTGCCCCCTGTGATCTATGCGCCCCCAGCTGCTTTCCCACGGTATATCTATGCCCCCTGTGATCTGTGCCCTCCAGCTATATGACCCCGTGATCTGTGCCCCCAGCTATGTGCCCCCTGTGATTTTATCCCCTGTGATCCATGCCCCCTAGCTATATGCCCCCTGTGATCTGTGCCCCCCAGCTATGTGCACCCCTGTGATATCTGTGACTCCCAGCTTTGTGCCCCCTGTGATCTATGTGCCGCCTGTTATCCCTGTGCCCCCTGCTATGCACCCCGTGATATTTGTACTCCCATGTGATCTCTGTGCCCCTTGTGATATTTCTCCCCTCCAGCTACAGTATGTGCCCCTCCATGATCTATGTGCCCCTCAGCTATGTGCACCCCATCATCTCTGTGCGCCACCCCTGTGATCTTTGTGCCACCACTCTGTGATCAGTGTACCCCCGGTGATCTATGAGCCCCCCACCCCGGTGATTTATGTGCCTCCCCGGCAATCCCTGTCCCCCCATTGCTGTATATCCCCCCTCCCCTAGTGCTGTATATCCCCCCACAGCTGTATGTGCCCCCAAGTGATGTATATATTCCACAGTGCTGCATTTAACCCCAAAAGTGCTGTAGATACCCGAAGCACTGTATATCCCCCACCTGTTATATGTAACCCTCATTGCTGTATATAGCCCCCAGTGATGTATGTGACCCCACCAGTGATATATATCCCCCCAGGGCCATACATACCCCAGTGCTGTCTGTGATGCATATAGCCCCTCAGTGATGTCTATTCCCCCCAGCCTCCCCGGTGTTGAATAGGTCCCAGCATCTCCTGTGATGTTTATGCCCCCCAGCCCATCCTGTAATTTATATCACCCCAGAGTCTCCTGTGATGCATATAAAGCAGTCTCAATGTTTCCTATGTTATGTATGTATAGCAGTCCCAATGTCTCCTATGTGATGTATATACAGCAGTCCCAGCATCTCCTTTGTGATGTATATACAGCAACAGGAACATCCGATTCTTCACTATGGCTGGTCCGAACAATAAAAGCAATTGTTACCATCCACCTTTCGTGTCTCCCCTTTTTCCTTATAGATTGTAAGCTTGCGAGCAGGGCCCTCCTCTTGGTATCTGTTTTGATCTATATTTTTATTGGTATGCTGCAATGTCTATTGTCTGCAGAAGTCCCCTCTATAATGGAAAGTGCTGCGGAATATGTTGGCGCTATAGAAATAAAATTATTATTATACAGCAGTCCCAGTGTCTCCTGTGTGATGTATATACAGTAGTCCCAGGGTCTCCTGTGTGATGCATATACAGAAGTCTCAGTGTCTCCTGTGTGATGTATAGACAGCAGTCCCAGCATCTCCTGTGTGATGTATATACAGCAGTCCCAGAGTCTCCTTTGTGATGTATATACAGCAGTTCCTGCGTCTCCTGTGTGATGTACAATATATACAGCTGTCTCAGCATCCTAGCATCCTCTATGTGATATAGATACAGCAGTCTCAGCGTCTCCTATGTCATTTATATACAGCAGTCCCAGTGTCTCCTGTGTGATTTACATACAACAGTCCCAGCGTCTCCTGTGTGATGTATATAAAGCAGTCCCAGTGTCTCCTGTGTGATGTATACACAGCAGTTCCAGTGTCTCCTGTGTGATGCATATACAGCAGTCCCTCCGTCTCCTGTGTGATGTATATACAGCAGTCCCAGCGTCTCCTGTGTGATGTATATACAGTAGTCCCTGTGTCTCTTATGTGATGTGTATACAGTTGTCTCAGCATCCTCTATGTGATATAGATACAGCAGTCTCAGCGTCTCCTATGTGATGTGTTATGAATGGGTCACCGAGGAGGATGGCAGGAACAGGCTAAGCCACCAGAAGACCAGAGAGGTTGGTAACTAAGCAGATTGCAGACCCCTGATCCTATCCGCACAACTAGCAGTAGCCGTGGAGCATTCCTACGATGCCCTAGACACTTCGTCACAGCCGGACACAGCCCCGGAGCAGATCCCCAAAGGAATAGACAGCCCTCAAACATATATTGTCGGTGAGACAAGATGAGACACAAACACAGGCAGAGAACAGACTGAGCAAATGGTGGGGCCCAAGCTGTCTAGACAGGACAGGACAGAAAAAGATACTGTCTGCAATCACGCACAAAACCCTGAAAAAGTCCAACACTTCTGATATACAAAAAAACCTGAGATCACATGTTCTCACCTCCACTAGATCAGCACTCTGGTATAAACTGGCAGCAAGCAAAAAGATACTAACATAACAGGGGACTGAACAAGATGCAACATATGAAGCAGGGCCCAGCGCTGCCCCCAGCAGGGAGCACGCTGGACCCTAGCAGCAAAGCAAAAAAGACACAACCAGATTAGATGCAAAGGACTGGCAAAATAATCACTTAGCTGAAAATGCAGATCAGGCAGGGGACAAAGGAGCTCCAAATGCACACAGAGGAAAAAATCACCAGCAACCTTCAAGAGCAGCCAGCTCCATTATATGCTCCCAGCCAGCAATCCCAGATTCTCAATTATCATCGTCAGGTGGAGAACCTTCATCCACCTGACCAGCTACACTACTCTCAGCAACCACCAGAGGGAGCAGAGGGAGCTTCGGCTCAGAAATCCGAGCAAGGGAGCTCACAACAGCACCCCCTCTTGAGGAGGGGTCACCAAACTCTCATCCACGCCACCAGGCCGATCAGGATGGGCCCGGTGAAAGGCACGAATCAATCTCTTGGCATGGTGTCAGAAGCAGAGACCCAAGAATTATCCTCCTGGCCATAACCCTTCCACTTGACCAAGTACTGAAGCCTCCGTCTAGCCAGATGAGAATCCAATATCTTCTCTACCTCATACTCCAAATTACCCTTAACCAGTACAGGGTCAAGGGTCGCTGCCATGGGAACCACTGGCTCCACAAACCTTTTCAATAAAGATTTATGAAAGACGTTATGAATCTTAAACGTAACTGGAAGAGCCAAACGAAAAGAAACAGGGTTAAGGATTACCAAAATCTTATAAGGTCCAATAAACTTTGGCTTGAATTTTGGAGATGCAACCTTCATGGGAATATTTTTTGAGGACAACCAAACCATATCACCCACTTTAAACCGGGGACCAATGGTCCTATGCCGGTGGAAAACCGTTGGGTCTTTTCCTGAGAGTGGAACAACTTATCCACTACTTGGTCCCAAATCTGCTGCATTCTCTCTACCACAGAATCCACACCTGGACAGGCAGAAACTTCTACCTGCCCCAAAGAAAATCGAGGATGAAACCCAAAGTTACAAAAGAAAGGAGACATCAAAGTGGCAGAGCTAGCCCTATTGTTTAGCTCGAATTCGGCCAAGGGCAAAAATGAGACCCAATCATCCTGATCAGCAGATATGAAACATCTCAAATAGGACTCCAATGTCTGGTTTGTTCTCTCAGTCTGCCCATTGGTCTGAGGATGAAATGCAGAGGAGAAAGTCAATTGAATTCCCAGGTTGGAACAAAAAGCCCTCCAAAATCTGGACACAAACTGGACCCCTCTGTCCGACACAATGTTCTCAGGAATCCCGTGCAAACGAACCACTTGTTGTAAAAACAAGGGCACCAACTCAGAATAAGACGTGTTGTGAGCTCATCTATACATTCACCTTTTGTGTCCGAGGATCTCCCTCTGCTGGTGAAGGAAGGAAGTGAGGCTGATTTGGTGGATTGTGACTGGGTAACAGGAACTTCAGATTGGATATAAGGCAGCCGACGCCCTTCTGAGTGGCTGGTGATTTCTCTGCTGGATTCTTGGAGACCAGTCTGATTCCTGCTTCCCAAAGATAAGTTTTTGCTCTGCTATTGAACTTATTAGTTTTGGTTTTGTTTACCTTGTTTTTTGAGTTCAGCCATCCCCGGCCGGGGATGTGCTGGATTCTTATTCCTTGATCAGTGTTCTCTTTTGCTCTGCTTTAAGAATATTCTGAATGCTGATATAGGGTTTGAAGTCTAGTGACTTCAGGGTCCTTTTTGCTTATCAGTTGTGTTGGTAATATTTTTAGCAGGGTTTTCTCGGATTGCAGACAGCAGCTTTTCTGTCCTGTCCTTTTTAGTTATCTTGGGCCCCATCATTTGCTCAACCTATCTTTCTATCTGTGTTAGTGTTTTCATCTCCTTTCACCGTCATTATATGTTGGGGGCTGCCTATTGCTTTGGGGTCTGCTCTGGGGCAGTCAGTTTTTCCCTTTTCTCTCTTTAGGCTTATTTAGATCTACGGCTGTGACGAGGTGTCTAGGATCACCGTAGGAACACTCCACGGCTACTGCTAGTTGTGTGATAGGATTAGGGGTCTGCAATCCGCTAGTTTCCAACCTCTCTGATTTTCTGGGCTGAGCTTGTGTTTTGTTTTTTCCTCCTCGGTGACTCAATCATAACAGAATCACCAGCCATACCGCAGATTCTAGGGTACTCAAAAGTAGGAAGGAATTGTTAGAAAAAAAAAGTGTCAGAATTTTTTTTTTTGTATATTTTTTCCTCTTTTTCTCTAAGGCCGTAGGAGGAATATTTTTTTTCTGATGGAGTTTAAGCAATTGTCTGATCGTGTGGAGCAGCTTGCTGCTGAAGTGCGAGGAATTTCCGCCTATCTTGCTCATTCACATGCTGCTGAACCAAAAATCCCCACTCCTGATGTGTTTTTTGGGGATCGGTCTAAATTTTTGAATTTTAAGAATAATTGTAAATTATTTCTTGCCTTGAAGCCTAACCCATCGGGGAGCTCTGCGCAGCAGGTTAAAATTGTCATCTCCTTGCTGCACAACGATCCCCAGGATTGGGCGTTTTCTTTAGTACCAGATGATCCTATTCTAACTAATGTGGATGCATTTTTTTCAGGCCTTGGGGTTGTTGTATGATGAACCTAATGCGATTGATCAAGCTGAAAAGACCCTGTTGGCATTGAGCCAGGGTCAGGATTCTGCAGAGTTGTACTGTCAAAAATTCCGAAAGTGGGCGGTCCTTACTACCTGGAATGATGGTGCCTTGGCAGCTCTCTTTCGGAAGGGTTTTTCAGAAACCGTAAAAGATACTATGGTGGGATTTCCTGTTCCCTCTGGTCTTGACGATTCTATGTCATTAGCCATTCAGGTTGATCAGCGTTTACGGGAACGTAAAATTACACAGGAAATGTTGCCACCTGTTGAACAAATGTCTGAACCTATGCAATGTGATAGAGTTTTGTCTAGGGCGTAACGTCAGGAGTTTAGAAGGCGTAATAAGCTGTGTTTTTTCTGTGGAGATGCCTTTCATATTATTTCTGTCTGCCCTAAATGAGAGAAACGTTTTGCACACACATTTGCTGTAGGTGGTGTACAACCTAAGTTTCTTCTGGCAATTACTCTGATCTGCTCCCTGTCCACATTTTCTGCTAAAGCCTTTGCGGATTCAGGAGCGGCCTTGAACCTAATGGATTTGGATTTTGCTAAACGTTGTGGTTTCCCTATGACATCCCTGTGGACGCCTATTCCTTTGAGGGGTATTGATGCTACTCCTTTGGCGAAGAATAAACCTCAGTTTTGGACCCAGGTGGTAATGCGGGTCGCCCCAGACCATCAAGAAAATTGCAGATTTTTGGTGTTGCATAATTTGCATGATACCATCGTGCTGGGTTTCCCCTGGTTGCAAATCCATAACCCAGTTTTGGATTGGAAATCTGTGTCTGTGGTGAGTTGTGGTTGTCGGTGTGCTCCTAGTGACACTCCTGTTTTTTCCACCTCTCCCCAGTCGCATGAGGTTCCTGACTATTTGGCTGATTTTCATGATGTGTTTAGTGAGAGTAAGTCTGCGTCTTTGCCTCCTCATAGGAGTTATGACTGTGCAATTGAGCTGAGTCCGGGGTGTAAATTTCCCAAGGGTCGACTTTTTAATTTATCTGTACCCGAACATGAGGCTATGCGTTCTTATATTAAGGAGTCGTTGGAGAAGGGTCACATTAGACCATCCTCTTCACCCTTGGGTGCTGGGTTTTTTTTTGTGGCCAAGAAGGATGGTTCATTAAGGCCCTGTATTGACTATCACTCCCTTAACAAAATTACTGTTAAATATCAGTATCCATTACCCCTGATTTCTGACCTATTTTCTAGAGTTGAAGGTGCTTGCTGGTTTACCAAGCTTGACCTCAGGGGGGCATATAATTTTATTCGCATTAAGCATGGGGATGAATGGAAGACAGCGTTTAATACTCCGGAGGGACATTTTGAGTACCTGGTGATGCCTTTTGGGCTCACTAGCGCCCCTTCTGTCTTCCAGTGCTTCATGAATGATATTTTCCGGGATTTTGTGGATAAGTTTCTGATCATCTATTTGGATGATATTTTGATCTTTTCCAGGGTTTGGGACTCTCATGTGGAACATGTTCGGACTGTGTTCCGAATTTTGAGGGAAAACTCCCTGTATGTTAAGGGATCGAAATGTCTTTTTGGTGTACAGAGGATTTCATTTTTGGGATTTATTTTGTCTCCGTCAACTATTGAAATGGACCCGGCCAAGGTACAGGCCATTTATGATTGGGTTCAGCCCACTTCTTTGAAGGCTCTCCAGAAGTTTTTGGGTTTTGCTAATTTTTATCGTAAGTTTAGAGCCAATTTTTCTGTTATTGCCAAACCATTGACTGATTTGACTAAGAAGGGTGCTGATTTGCTGAATTGGTCTCCAGAGGCTGTTTCTTCTTTTCAGAAGCTGAAGCGGAGGTTCACTTCTCCGGTTTTGCGACAACTCGATGTCTCACTTCCATTTCAGGTGGAGGTGGATGCTTCAGAGACTGGTGCAGGAGCTGTTTTGTCCCAAAAGGATCCTGCAACATCTAAAATGAACCCCTGTGCCTTCTTTTCCTGAAAGTTCTCTCCTTCGGAACGCAACTATGATGTGGGGAATCGAGAACTGTTGGCCATGAAGTGGGCATTTAAGGAGTGGAGACATTGGTTGGAGGGAGCTAGACATCAAGTTGTGGTCCTCACTGACCACAAGAATTTGATCTACCTTGAATCGGCTAAATGCTTGAATCCGAGACAGGCCAGGTGGGCCTTGTTTTTCACACGTTTTGATTTTGTGGTCTCCTTTCTTCCGGGCACTAAGAACGTTAAGGCTGATGCCCTCTCTAGGAGTTTTTTGGCTGATTCTCCTATTGTGACCAAGCCTGCTACCATCTTAGGTGAGGGGGTGGTTCTTTCTGCCATCTCACCTGATTTGAGATGTGCTCTGGAGAAGTTTCAGGAGGATAAGCCTGAGCGTTGTCCCAGTGGTAGGTTGTATGATCCTGACCAGTGGAGGAGGAAAGTGATGTCTGAGGTTCATTGCTCCGCGTTGGCTGGTCATCCAGGTATTTTTGGTACTAGAGATTTGGTGAGTCGGTCTTTTTGGTGGCCTGCCTTGTCTCGTGATGTCAGAAATTTTGTGCAGTCCTGTGGGACTTGCTCCCGATCTAAGCCTTGTTCTCGTTCTAGTGGGTTGTTGATGCCTTTGCCGGTGCCCAGGAGGCCATGGACCCATATTTCAATGGATTTTATTTCTGATCTGCCTGTCTCTCAGAGGATGACTGTTATCTGGGTGATTTGTGATAGATTCTCTAAGATGGTCCATCTTGTACCACTCCCTAAGTTGCCATCTTCCTCAGCGTTGGTACCCTTATTTTTGCAACAGGTGGTTCGCTTGCACGGGATTCCTGAGAGCATTGTATCGGACAGAGGAGTTCAGTTTGTCTCTAGATTCTGGAGGACCTTTTGTTCCAAGTTGGGAATTCAGTTGTCCTTCTCCTCTGCATTTCACCCTCAGACCAATGGGCAGACGGAGAGAACAAACCAGACTTTGGAGGCTTATTTGAGATGTTTTATATGTGCTGATCAGGATGATTTGGTCTCATTTTTACCCTTGGCCGAATTTGCTTTAAATAGTAGAGCTAGTTCTGCCACTTTGATGTCACCCTTTTTCTGTAACTTTGGGTTTCATCCTCGATTTTCTTCAGGGCAAGTGGAGTCTTCTGCCTGTCCAGGGGTTGACACTGTGGTGGAAAGAATGCAGCAGATTTGGGACCAAGTGGTGGATAAGTTGTGTCTTACCCAGGAAAAGGCCCAGCGGTTTTCTAACCGGCATAGGACCATTCGTCCCCGGTTTAAGGTGGGTGATATGGTCTGGTTGTCATCAAAGAATATCTCTATGAAAGTGGCTTCTCCAAAGTTTAAACCTAGATTTATTGGACCTTTCAAGATTTTGGAGATTGTTAATCCGGTCTGCTATTGAACTTATTAGTTTTGCTTTTGTTTACCTTGTTTTTTGAGTTCAGCCATCCCCGGCCGGGGATGTGCTGGATTCTTATTCCTTGATCAGTGTTTAATGTCTGATGAGCAGATCCACCTCACCCGTAGGAACTGTCCGACCGTGACGGCCCCTATGGTGGAAGGATTGTGGGCAGAGGACGCATGAACCAAAGAATTAACAGATGTCGGTTTACGATAGACATCTGTCTGGATATATCCAGCGTGATCAACACTCATGGTAATATCCATGCTCATCGGACATTAAATTTGAGACCCAATCGGCTGATTTAAAGACACGATTTTTGAGCCGTGGGTACTCGAATAGAAGTACTAAAAAAGGTTATCTAAGAGCAAGGGCCACACCACGCGGCAGTCTCCTGGAGTCCCAGAAGAGGATCTCTCGTTCAACTAGGGAGGAACCTATCAGATTTATTTCTACCTTTAACCATCAATGGGAGGATATGAGACAGATCCTTAGGAAACACTGGTCCATTCTGGGTACCGAACCCTCTCTGGGAGAGTCTTTGGGACCATATCCCTCAATGACTCCAAGAAGATCAAAAAATCTTAAGGATCTTCTTGTGAAGAGTCACTATTTACCTGCACAGGTTAATCCGTTTGGCTCTAGGGGCCCCACACCTGGCTCTATACCTTGCGGTCACTGTCTTGCATGCACAAATGTCCTGCGCTGCACTACCTTCAGTTCCTCTGATGGACGGAGACAGTTTGATATACGCCATCGAATATCATGTGGCAGTATGAACGTGATCTATTATGCTACATGTGACTGTCCAATAATTTATATTGGACTTACGTCAAGGGAACTTAGGATGAGGGTACGTGAACACGTGCGGGACATTTGTGCGTCCAAGACAGTGACCGATATGTCCCTCCTTAAAACTTAAAACGTTGCCCTGCCATTTTCGACAACATCATAATGGCGAATCAACTTCCTTCAAAATTAGAGGGATTGACCAAGTACATTTAGGTGTGAGAGGGGGGAATTATAAACGAAGGTTGGCTCAAGATGAAGCTAAATGGATTATTACACTGGACACAATGGCCCCTAGGGGGCTAAATGAATCATTGTCCTTTTCCTCTTTTTTGTAGGGTACCCTGAATATTAAATATTCCTTTTGGGTATTGTTTTTTTGGTTCCTTCTATTTTTTGCCCTTCTTCCTTCATTGTCGCTCCATATCCCAGGTTCTGGGTCGGTTTTATTCTTATTTTTTATGTTGTTTTTTTAAATGTATGTTGTTTTATTCATGTTTCTTCAGTTCACGTTGGACCTTTCTCTTATTCTCCCCCTGGATCCATATTCCATATTCCTACCTGGCTGTTCCATTGGCTCTAATGTTCGTATCTGTACTATATATACATCATCTTGGACATCGGTTTCTATGGATGAATATGAGATGCTGCAATCGAAGGAGACTACATGTGCTTTGATGTTATGATGTTTGGATTATTTGTTGTCTCCTGATATATATTTGCAATTCCCATTTGTAACTGTTCTTTCCATCTGATGTCTTTATTTACATATTCTTGTCCATGTGACTTGTGCCCATTTTTGTATATTACTTTGATACATATCTACATTCATTGGTGATAGTGGTTGTGCGCATGCCCGCTGTCCCTGCTCTTGGCCGACATGCGGAGGAGTGTCTTTTGCCTTCCTCCGGGCTCCCCCTGCTGCCCGGGGTAACGTATGACGCTTTCTCCTGCATTGTTCGGCGCTTAAGGTGTACAAGCGCGCATGCGCCGTGCGAAACCGCTCTGATTGGCTCATTGGGAGCCATGTGATTAGTCACATGGACTTAAGAAGGTCCTGTGCTCACTTCTCGGTATACTTCCCTTGAGAAAGCGTGCTTCTAGTCACGCGAAACGCGCGTCGGGCGTTCCCTCTACCTGGTCCTGGGTCCACTTAGCCTCCACCCTTACATCTGGTAAGATATTGCTCTTAAACTTGGCCATATTTATTTTTGCACACTGGCTTTTATAATGTCTTCACAAATTGGTGTAGGAGCTCTCTAACCGGAGGATGGGGAATTAGCAGACACTGGTTATTTACCTGACTGTTGCTATATTTGTTCTTAAACTATATATACTGTCTTGCTATTTTGATACTATATGGCTGGGTGTTTTTCCCGGGAAATTCTGTCTTCTATCCTGTGGTGTTGCTTTACTTTGTCTGTGTTTGTACAATGAGATATATATGTAAATTAATAAAGATGTATTTTTACTATATTCACCCAGTTACTCTTATTTCCTCCTTGCATGCATTTCTACAATCTTGTCGAATCCATACTGGGCCTGAGACCGTCTGAGTCTGCCTCCTGATAAATAGACATAGATTTTTAATGTGTAAACTATGTTACATATATACCTGTTATCCGCTGATACTGTACCCTTTCTCAACTTTCTACAATTTTTTCGAATCCATACTGGGCCTGAGACCGTCTGAGTCTGCCTCCTGATATATAGACATAGATTTTTAATGTGTAAACTATGCTACAAATATACAGTACCTGTTATCCGGTGATACTGTACCCTTTCTCAACTTTCTACTATCTTGTCGAATCCATACTGGGCCTGAGACCGTCTGAGTCTGCCTCCTGATTAGAGATGAGCGGTGTTCGAGTCGACCTGTTCGCCAAGTTCAAATTCGAGCTGTTTTGGGCCGTGTTCGAGCCGTTCGTCGAACTCGAACACTTTGCTTATAATTCGGCTGTTAGAGGTTCCGTTCGAGAACGGTTCGTTCACCAAAAGCATAACTTTATTTTCACATTAATAAGGCTACTTTCACACATCAGTTTTTTGCCGTCAGGCAGGATCCGGCTATTTTTAGAAAAAACGGATCCGGCATAAATTTTGGAGAACTGTAGAAACGGATCCGTTTTTTTGCTGGATCCGTCTCTGTTCCTGGGGGCTGGCCAATTGGATCTGAGCATGCGCAGACTTAAAAAAACCGGATCCGGTGGCTGGATCCGTCTTTTTCTTTATCCGGCTCATTGCGGCGCCCATAGACTTTCATTGTAGCAAAAAGCTGGAAGCGCCGGATCCGTCGCTTCCGGCTTTTTCGCCGGAGACAAAAAACGTTACAGTAGCCGTTTTTTCCAGACGCCGGAATGAGACAAGTTGCCGGATCCGGCAAAAAACGGATGAAACGCAATGCCATCCGGCACGATCCGGCGCTAATGCAAGTCAATGGGGAAAAACTGGATCCGGCATTGCATTTTGCCGGATCCGGTTTTACAAAAAAAAGCTGGATCGCGCCTGAAGGCAAAAAACTGATGTGTGAAAGAGGCCTAATGGTTTTAAATGTTAATAGACAGTTTCATGGCATAGTAGCTGTGTCTGGTATCCAGTGGTGTAGTGCACCTGTCAAGGAGCTACACCGTGTGTGTTTCTAATAATTTTTTACCGCATCAGCACTGTCTGCTACTCAGCAGAGGAGCCCACTCGGGAACCTAGCTATGCCGCCTGTTTATGAAAGAACCAGTTTTTGGCTGCATTTAGCCCAGTTAATACTTTGGGCCTAGTAACTGTGTCTGCTACACAGCAGAGGAGCCCACCCGTGAACCAAGCTGTGCCGCCTGTTTATGTAAGAACCATTTTTTAACTCCATTTAGCCCAGTCAATGCTTTGGGCCTAGTACCTGTGTCTACTGCTCAGCAGAGGAGCCCACCCGTGAGCCTAGCTATGCCGCCTGTTTATGTAAGTACTGTCTGCTACTCAGCAGAGTTGCCCACCACTGAACTAAGATATGCCGCCTGTTTATGTAAAAACTGCGTGCTACTCAGCAGAGGAGCCCAGCTGTTAAGCAAGCTACAGCACCTGTGGTTTGGACAATTAATTTTTTCACATTCTTTCTGGAATGCCGGTTAGGCCTAATTCCGGAATTCCGGTTGACCTGCACTTACTGGGAAATCCTGGTTCGCGGGGAAGAATTGGAATCCCAGATCACCATCACTAACGGGGTTCAGCGGGTTATCCGCACCTGTAAGCGACACACGCTGGTCCTTTCAGTGTAGCGCGCATGCAGCCCCAGACATGTAAGGGCATAACAGACCTGTTATTGCTTGATCTCGCGTGCCAGAGCCTCGCGTGTCCCTCTAGTAAGCTGGACGCGGACCGCGGGGTCATGCCGGAGTCTCGATAGTTAACGGAATAAAGCTGACAAATCGCTAGCACAACTAAAAACGGCCATGCACCACCACCCACAGAATCGACAAAGCTTGCAATCTGTCCATCTTTTCGTAGCTGGCATGGTTGAGGTTGCCCGTGTGGAGTCCAATGAAGTCGCAAGCTCCACTCCCGGTGGTTCCCTTCTGGACATTCCTTTAAGGTTCAGCTTTGCAACCATACTGCCCCCGGAAACGAAACACTTTGCCTTCATGGACGCTGTTCGGAGGGTCATGGGAATAACGCCGCCCGATCGGCAGTTGGCATAATTTATGGTGGGAAGTCCAATGGTATATGATCGTCTTCGATTTTAGAATTTTAGATTTTTTTTTATTTTAGATTTTTAGTACAGCCTTTCTTGACTTTATAAGGGCATGACATGCCTATATCTGTGTCTCCTCCTCCTCCTCCTTTTACTCCTCCACCTCTTTTCTATATGTAGTTGCCCTTTTCCATATGTTATTTTTGTCTTCTGAGCATTGTGTTTGCTTTGGGACACCTTTTAAGGTGTTTTGTAATTGTTTTCTATGTGTTTGTATGTGTTTGTGTTTGCCTTCCATTGTTTTCTTTGGGGCTCGACGGTGTTCGTCGATCGTTCGACGAACATTTGACGAACTTGCCTCCTGTTCGACGAACCGAACCAAACTCGAACACTAGCGGGGTGGCTCAACACTACTCCTGATATATAGACGTACATTTTTAATGTTTAAACTATGCTATATATATACCTGGTATGTGGTGATACTGTACCCTTTCTGCCAGGAAGTCCTCCTCCACCCACCACTCTAAGTGTATCATTGACACCTGGAACATTGGCCCACATGTGTGATTATTTCTTGCGGATCTTCTTTTTATGTTGCGGCGTGATCCATCCTGAGTGTGTGAGAGTCTGTGGGTTACTCCTGCAATTTATATGTAGATTTAAAAATTACCCCAACACTGTATACAGCTCTACGCTTGTGATACATTACCCATTTACTGCTTTTTATATTCTGGTCTAATCCAAACTGACCAAGTGAGAGTCTATTTCTGACTGTGGAAATAAATACTGAGATTGACAATGACCCCTACACTGTGCACAGCTGAAAGCTTCAGATCCATTACCATTTTACGGCTGTCACGCTCACCAGTGGTTGTTGTCGGGAGTAGCGTGAAAGGCAAGCGTCAGCGGGCCCCGAAGCTGCTGAGAATCCAGGGGAGGGTACTCCTGGTGAACGGGCAGAGGCGCTGTATCTGCGATCCGAAGTCCGGACACAGGACCTGCGGGAGAGGAGGAGCGATGGAGAGATGCTCAGTGCCCGCAGGACCTTCCACCATGTGACTGCGCGTCAGAGGCGGGGGCAGTGCTTAGCCCCCGGGACGCAGCGGTGAGTGTCAGGGGACAAAGCCACACAGGGGCTGAGAAGAGGTGATAGTCAAACAAAGCAGGGGTTCATACACAGATCTAGCAATGCCGTACAGAATCAGAGTGGCAGAGAATAGTCGGGTGAAGCAGAGGGTCAGACACAGGTCGGGCAACCCAGTACAAAATCAGAATGATAGAGAGCAGTCAGGGGAAGCAGAGGGTCATACACGGGTCGAGCAGAACAGTACCAAATCAGAAACCGGGAGACGTAAACTAAGTCCAAAACAGATCATACACCAATCAACCTACAAGAACAGGCGAGAGGCACTAGCGATGCAGGGTCGAGCACACTCAGGTTAGGAGTATAACCGACAGGGAGGGGTGCTCGCCTGAAGCTATAAAAACCCTCCCCGGCATCAAAGAGATGCTCTCCCTATTAACCCCTGCACCATCGATCCAAATCCTGAATACACCATGACAGTACCCCTCCTTCAACGGGGGCCTCCGGACCCCCAGGTCTCCCCGGATATCGTGCATGATATGCCCTAACCAGACGATCTGCGTGTACAGACCTGGCCGGTACCCATGATTGATCCTCTGGACCATACCCCTTCCAATGGACGAGATACTGCAGAGAACCGCGAACCCATCGAGATTGCACAATGTTTTGTACCTCAAATTCCAGATGGCCGTCCACTGAAACGGGGGGCGGTAAAGGTATGGGTTCTTCCCTTACCGAGCCTACAGGTTTGAGTAACGATCTATGAAAAACGTTATGTAACTTCAAAGAAGACGGAAGGAGCAAGCGATAGGCCACCGGGTTAATCACTTCCGTAATTACATAGGGACCAATAAATTTGGGACCCAGCTTTGCGGACGGCAGTTTTAAAGTTTTGTTTCGAGTCAAGAGCCATACCTTATCCCCACAATGTAGGGTCTGACTCGGATCTCTGTTATTATCAGCAAAGTGTTTGTACTTTTCCTGCACCTTCCCAATACTTGCTCGAATCTTAGCCCATAGAACACCAATCTGTCTGACCGAATCTTCGGCCCCCGGACAGTTTGAATCCAAACGAGAAAACTCACCAAAATGCGGATTTAATCCCAGATTAATGAAAAAAGGAGACCTACCAGTAGATTGATTAATCTGATTATTAAAAGCGAACTCCGCCAAGGGCAATGCGTCGCACCAGTCATCTTGCAATGTTGAAGTCAAACACCGGAGGATTTGTTCCAAAGAGTGATTGGTGCGCTCCGTTTGTCCATTGCTCTCCGGATGATATGCTGAGAAAGACAGAGAAATCCCCAACTTCCTACAAAAAGCTTGCCAAAATTTTGCTACAAATTGTGTCCCCCTATCGGGCACTATATTAGTAGGTACCCCTTGGAGACGAATAATTTGAGAAAGAAAGTGTTTTGAAAGAACCTCAGCTGAGGGTAGTTTGGCCATGGGTACGAAATGTGCCATCTTTGAGAATCTATCCACGACTACCCAGACCACCGTATTACCCCGGGATGGAGGGAGATTGGTGATGAAGTCCATGGACAGATGAGTCCATGGTCTTCTCGGAATTGGTAAAGGTATCAATTCCCCGGCCGGCCGGAGATGAGAGCTCTTAGAACGGGCGCAAACCCCACAGACTGTGACATATTCCTTAATTTCTATAGACATAGATGGCCACCAAAACACTCTTTTCACTGCCTCACATGTGGCCGCAATAACTGGGTGAGCCCCCAACTTAGAGTCATGAAAATCCCGTAACAATTTGGAATGTAGATGCTGTGGTACAAACAATCGATGAGGAGGCTTGGCCCTGGGAGCTAAAGATTGCGCCCCCACAATCTCCCGCTCTAATTCTGACGATAACTCTGCAATAACCACCCCGGATTGAAGAATGGATGACGGTGGCTCGGGGGCAGACAATGGTTCAAAACTTCGTGACAAAGCGTCTGCCGAGAAAAAAAAGTGACCACCGGGCCTGTCTGGGAGTCAATCTTTTCACTGTTTTAATGTATTCCAGATTTTTGTGGTCAGTGATGACCGTAATTGGATGTTCTGCCCCCTCCAAAAAGTGCCTCCATTCTTCAAACGCTAGTTTTATAGCCAGGAGCTCCCTATTTCCCACATCGTAATTTCTCTCCGCTGGAGAGAATTTTTTGGAAAAAAATGCACAGGGTCTGAGATTGGTCAGAGTAGCTGATCCCTGAGACAACACAGCCCCCACCCCTACCTCGGAAGCATCGACCTCCACCACAAAAGGCAGGGATGGATCAGGTTGTATCAGTATCGGAGCGGACATAAAACAATTCTTTAAAACCAAAAAGGATTGTTTGGCCGGGAGAGACCAATTCTTGATATTGGCCCCTTTACATGTGAGATCGGTGAGGGGTTTCACTATCTGTGAAAAGCCCTTAATAAATCTTCGATAATAATTTGCGAACCCCAAAAAGCACTGAAGACCCTTTAGGTCCTGGGGTTGAACCCACTCTGCAATAGCCTGCACCTTTTTGGGATCCATCCAAAAACCCTGAGAAATTATAAACCCTAAAAAGGTTAGCTCCTGAACAAAGAATGTACACTTTTCCAATTTGACAAACAATTGATTTTCTCTCAGTCTCTGAAGAACGGTTTTCACATGTGATAAATGAGTGTGTTCATCAGGTGAATAAATCAAAATATCGTCCAAATAAATGACAGCAAAGTGACCAATTAGGTCCGAGAATATTACATTGATGAAGTTTTGAAAAACAGCTGGCGCATTAGCGAGACCAAACGGCATCACAAGGTTTTCAAATAACCCCTCCGTGGTGAGAAAAGCCGTTTTCCATTCATCCCCCTCTTTTATTCGTATCAAATTATACGCCCCCCCCTAAGATCTAGTTTAGAGAACCACTTTGCCCCCAAGAGTTGGTTACACAAATCTGGAATCAAGGGTAAAGGATATGCATTCTTGATGGTAATCTTGTTGAGTTCCCGAAAGTCGAGGCAGGGACGCAGGCCACCATCTTTCTTTTTGACAAAGAAGAACCCCGCAGCTATCGGGGAAACTGAAGGTCTAATATGACCTTTACGGAGACTTTCTGCTATATAATCTTTCATTGCCAGACGCTCGGGTCCTGACAAATTAAACAGACGGGCTTTAGGTAATTTGGCCCCAGGGATCAGGTCAATGGTGCAGTCGTATGGCCTGTGTGGGGGTAATGCCTCGGCCTCACTTTCGGAGAACACGTCCTCAAACTCCTTCAGGTATTCCGGAAAACCCTCCAGAGAAAAAGAAGACTCAAAGACAGGTTTTGCAGGGGAAGCACAACACACAGTTTTATACGAACAGTCAATACAATCCGGGCCCCATTTAACAATTATTCTCTTCTCCCAGTCAATTACCGGGTTGTGCCGTTGAAGCCACAGCATGCCCAACACCAACCCTTCGGGCAGATTGTCCATCACAAAACATCTCATGTCCTCAACATGGGAGGAACCAACCTGTAATACGAAATTATTGGTAACATAACAGATACCCGAATGGGTGAGAGGGGAAGAGTCAGTGGCTACGATTTCCAGGGGTGTCTCCAACCTGACTGTCCCTATCTTGACCCTGGAGACGGTGCTGGAACTGATTAAGTTCAGGGATGAACCGCAGTCCAACAAGGCTGTAGAAATAAAACGGTTATTGTCTACCACCAGTTTGATATTAAGCAAAAACTTAGGGCATGAGGAAGAAAGTACCTGATGGTCTGGGCAGCCTCCTCTATCACTACCCAGACCTAGTAGTTTCCCGACGGCTTGGCAGAGGCCGGACAAGATGGACAGTCTCTCCTCCAGTGTCCTGATTCCCCGCAGTAGAAACATAGTTGCTTATCCCGCCGACGTGTCCTCTCCTTTTCTCTGATCGAGGTGGCACCAATTTCCATGGGCATAGCACTGGCCTCCACC
Organism: Dendrobates tinctorius; assembly: GCF_039654945.1. Lineage (NCBI taxonomy): Eukaryota > Metazoa > Chordata > Amphibia > Anura > Dendrobatidae > Dendrobates > Dendrobates tinctorius. The sequence continues at coordinate 5,904,602 of NW_027361751.1, forward strand.
TCCTTGCTTCCAGAGAACAGAGATGTTTCAGTGGGCATCACTCCTCTGGCTCTCAGCCGGCGATCCATCCGTACCGCCTGGGTCATGGCCTCGTCCAGAGTATCGGGAGGCGGGTGCAAGGCCAGGGCGTCCTGAAGGCGTTCTGACAGACATCTACGAAATAGTCCCCGGTGTGCGACATCATTCCAAGTGACTTCGGCTGACCATCGCCGAAACTCTGCACAGAAACAGTCAGCAGAGTGTCGACCCTGACGTGCAATCATCACCATGTCCTCCTCCAGGCGTACTCTATCAGGTTCATCATAAATACGGCCCAAGGCCTCAAAAAACGCATCTACAGTCATACGTTCAGGTGCTGTATGTGCTAATGAAAATGCCCAAGCTTGAGGGGCACCCCGCAGCAAGGAGATCACTAACCCCACCCTTTGAAATTCTCCCCCAGACGAACGGGGCCTCAGGGAGAGGAACAATTTGCATCCCTCCCGAAATGCCCTGAACTCGTTTTTGTCTCTGGAAAAGAAATCAGGCAGTTTAACTGGAGACTCAGGAGACGAGAGGGACACATCCCTACTCTCAGGAGCCATAGCCCCTTGCACCGTACTAACCAGCAGTTGCTGAGTGTGGGCCAGGCTGCATTGTTCCACATTCATCTTTTGGAACATTTGTGAGAGCTGTTTCACTTGCTCGGATAGTGCCTGTACTGGATCCATGACCATAGTAAAAGCCCCTCTATACACACACCCCCGTCTGGTAAGAAGAAAGGAAAAGAACGGTATCGGTCGGCTATAATGTCACGCTCACCAGTGGTTGTTGTCAGGAGTAGCGTGAAAGACGAGCGTCAGCGGGCCCCGAAGCTGCTGAGACTCCAGGGGAGGGTACTCCTGGTGAACGGGCAGAGGCGCTGTATCTGCGATCCGAAGTCCGGACACAGGACATGCGGGAGAGGAGGAGCGATCTAGAGACGCTCAGTGCCCGCAGGACCTTCCACCATGTGACTGTGCGTCAGAGGCGGGGCGGGGCTTATCCCACGGGACGCAGTGGTGAGTGTCAGGGGACTAAGCCACACAGGGGCTGAGAAGAGGCGATAGTCAAACAAAGCAGGGGTTCATACACAGATCTAGCAATGCCGTACAGAATCAGAGTGGCAGAGAATAGTTGGGTGAAGCAGAGGGTCAGACAGGGGTCGGGCAACGCAGTACAAAATCAGAATGATAGAGAGCAGTCAGGGGAAGCAGAGGGTCATACACGGGTCGAGCAGAATAGTACCAAATCAGAAACCGGGAGACATAAACCAAGTCCAAAACGGATCATACACCAATCAATGTACAAGAACAGGCGAGAGTCACTAGCGATGCAGGGTCGAGCACACTCAGGTTAGGAGTATAACCGACAGGGAGGGATGCTCACCTGAAGCTATAAAAACCCTCCCCGGCGTCAAAGAGAGACTCTCCCTATTAAACCCTGCACCATCTGATCCAAATCCTGAATACAAAGGCTTTTTATATTGTGTTGTAATCCATACTGAGCCTGAGAGCGTCTGTGTCTGCCTCCTGAATTATATACGGAGATTTAGAATGTTTAAACTATACTATATATACCTGGTATCTGATGATACTGTACCCTTTTTCTACTTTTTATATTCTTGTCTAATCCATACTGAGCCTATGAGCGTCTCTGTGTGACTCATGAAATATATAGGGAGATTGACAATTATCCTTTGACTGTATAGAGCTGTACGCTTCTGATGCAGTACCATATATCTGATGTTATTTTGGGTACATTTTCTCCAAAATTTGGAAGTTTGGTGGAAGAGGCGTGGGGGGGGGGCAGCTGGTACTGATGGTGGTGGTGCATCTGCTGGTAGTGGCAAAAGCACAATAGCAGCTAAGGCAGGAGGTGTTGAGCCTGCATCATGGTCTGGCTCCGGAACGCCTGGAAGGCTACCTTTTCTGGGAGTAGGTTAACCGCTTTTAAATCCGGAGCATCAGGAACTGGTTTTGGCTTACATTGCTGAAACAGACTCCTGCAAATATGCCCTCCTCTTCTGAAGTTTCAAAAAATGCAAGCACTGAGTCGTCAAGTGCTGGCTCCTGGTCAGGAAGAACCCCTTTCCTTGTGTCCTTCACCCCCACCAAAAGTGAATGATGCAGCAGGCCACACTTCACATTAGTCCATGTAGCTCTTTCCCACATACCATTCCTGGGTTATCAAGTCAAATCGTGAATTCCCCAGTCCAAGATGAATCTGACATCGAGTGTGGGTGGCCAGCCAGGGCAGTGGAGTTAATCGGTACCAGGCCGGTGTCTCAGAGGGATGTGTCACGGTGGTGGTGACTCGGTCCGTGGGCATGGGCGTCCATGCAAAGGGGTGAATAACGTTTATAAGTGAATGATACGTGACGCCACCTGTGGTTTCTGATCAGATTGACCAGCGCTGCAGTGTCGCTTCTCTGGGACTGATGTTGTGGTGCAGATAAGATGTAGAAGCCCTGCACAGGTAGGGCCGTAGTCGCAGGGCAGATGAAAGAGTTGGTAGATGGTGTGCAGTGCAGGATGTAGCAGAGCCGTGCGCCAGGCGCAGGAGAAAGATGACAGAGTCGTGCAGTTCCTTTACCTGTACTTGGTAAGTGCCGTACAGGACCCAGAGTACAGATGGAGAAGGAGTTGGTCAGCCTGGAAGCAAATTAGGAATTCTGTCTCTGCAGATAGGTAGTGTGGCCTCCGTTCTAGCGCTTATCTGAGGTACGCGCAGTACTGAGTTCACTGAAGTTCCCCCTGTTGACTCTCTTTTGAAACTTTCTCGTATGGCAGGCAGCCGTAGCTTTTTCCTTCTGGCTCACACAGGTCGCTGCTGGGGCCTCCGAGCCTTAGTTGGGAACAGAGCATTTACAGCTGTTACTTCCTCCAGTTTCTGCTGCAGGACCGTCAGTGTCCCTACAAACTCGGAGACCGGAATCCGGACCATGCGCTCCAGCTAGGAGTGAGCCTTAACTCTGCTCATCCTCCAGCTCCCCTTCTCACATCCACACACTTCCTCTTCCCTTCACAGACTGCCCTAACTTCCCTCCTCCTGACCACAGAGAGCAGCTCCTCAGCAGTCAGGTTCAGAGCACTCCCTGCTGGCCTGGAGTGGGGACTGTGTTATGTGTTGGTTTAACTGCTAGAGAGATCCTTCGTTGCTCCCAAGCATGACATCACACTCCCTAGGAGGAAGGTAATGCCACTGTGGCGACCGTACTTCTGGGGGCGCCACAAGTGCACTGATGCCCAGCCACTGCTAGATGATTCTGCTGGTACATTGACCCAGACCACTACATTCCCCTCGCACTCTACACAGCCAGAATCTGACGCTGATGAAACTCAGGTTCCCCTTCCTGCATACTATACCACCTTACATGGTGACAAAGAGGAAGATGCAGATAAACGTGCAGGTTCCTTGAGCAGGTGGGGGGGCATACTCATGGGCGATGGCACTGGCACAGGGCCCCTCATAGTACGCAAGTGTCTCTGCCGGTGGGAGGGCTCACCCGCTGTCAGACACACCGCTGTACTATGAGGGGCCCTGTGACAGTGCCGTTGCCAACGAGTGGGCCCCCCTGCTTGCTCAGGATCACAGCACTTGCAAAGTTGAAATACTTACCTCTCCATGCTCCACCGCCGTGACGTCTTCCGCGTTTCCTGACAGTGACATTCTGGTCAGAGAGCACGATGACATCACGTCTGTACGCCCTCTGCCTAAACAGTCCAAGTGCAGAGAGATGGAAGATGGGGATGATGAGGAGTCCAGACTAGTACAGGGATTCCCTAGCGAGGAGACTTATTTGTTTTAAAGGTTGGGAGCAATTTTTGGGGAGCACTATACTCTGGAGAATGATATATGGGGCCCACCATACACTGGAGCATTTCAAAGGTGGACATCAGTCACTGGAGCAGCATTTACAGGGCCCATTATACACTGGAGCATTAGAAATGGGGCCCATTATATATGGAGCATTACTTTGGCCCATAAGACAGTGGAGCTTCATCCATGGGGACCAACATATACTGTAGCATTATGTGGAGCTCATCATATACTGCATCGAACATTATATGGGACCAATGATTCTGTATGGAGAAATATATGGGCCTCATTACTCTGTATGGCGCACTATGCGGTGGTCATAATACTGTATGGAGTAATATACTGTCCGTTTTTGGAGCTATTGGAGAATTTAAAATGGATATCAGTCATATGATGTAAGAAGTGAAGTATTTTTCATTGTACTATACCGCTATTTCTCTGCTGTATCAGAGGATCATGAATTGTGGCATGTGTTCAAGGAGCCCATTGACACTCTTTGGCCCTGGGCCCACAAAAATCTGGAGCCAGCCCTACCCCCCCCCCACAACTTTAGCCAAATAACCCCCAGTTTTCAATGCCTAACTATTATTATAAAGTAAATTAAGGTTGACAAGCTTAAGTAATAAGAATTGATGTTTTTGGCATTAAAATGGGGACTGTAGGTGTGTTTCCTGTCCTCCACTCACTGCCGGCTTTACTTCCCTATTGACTTGCATTGGGTTTCGTGTTTCAGTCGGCCTTCGACTTTTCACGATAATCGTCCGATTTTGTTCGACCCGACTTTTGCGAAAGTCGAGTTTCGTGAAACCCGACTCGACCCGAAAAAAGGCAAAGTCGCTCATCTCTACTCACATGTATTTACTGTATTTGCCTCTAGCAAGTATTAATGCAGGTTTTCATCACCAAGAACCTATTGTACAATAAATGGATATTACTGCTGGTGTATTTAGCAGCTAGGGAGTTTCCTCTGTTGTTCTTCCTTGATATCAACATTTATTAAGGAGGACTGCCAATATATTATGCTGGCTTTATAAAGATCATTTATCTTTAAGAGTTTGTTTACACATAGTCCCCAGCAAAACCTCAGTGGCAAATCCATAACTTTGCAGATATCTTTGCGGATTTACTTTTTTTTATCGAAGAGTTGATCATGAAAACACAAAAAATCTCAGTATACTCTAGCAAAACCCATAGTGTTGCTCCCATAGTGTTCCATGCTTGGTCATATACCAGTCGCTGCCTGCAACCTTGTCTCCAGCAATGAATTTTTGACATGGGGTGCTGGGGCAATATTTGTCAAAAATGACATGTCAACCATGGAGTGCACTGTACAGAGTCTGTAGGGGCCAGGTAAGCAAATTCACAGAGAGCCAAGGGACCCTGTTTGATTTTTCCATACAAGAAAATGCACCAGCAGATGTTGCTGCCAATCTGCAGCAAAATCTACAACACTAGGATTTTTTAGTGGATTTTTTTCTCCCATATTGAATCTACCTGGAGAGAAAGCACGTGGATGAGATTTGTTAATTCAAAAATTTCCTTGACCAGACCAGTGTAACTGTACATACACCGCCCAAAAAAATTGCACACATATGCCATTGACTATGATTAGAAACAGTGTACTGCATGGCATATACTGACTTCTGTTTTCAGTACACCTAAGGCTATAGGATCCTATGAATGCTCTCAACCATAGCTCCATGGTTAGCACTATAGCTGTGCAGTGCTGGGGTCCAGGGTTCAAATCCCACCAAAGACAACATCTAAGATGACTTTCTATGTCCTCCCAGGGTTTGTGTGGGTTTCCTCCTACATTTCAAAGACATGCTGATAGGGAATTTACATTTTGTACATCAATGATGATGAGTGGAAATGACTGGAGCTATATAAGCAAACTAAATAAGCGGACACATATTTGGCCATTAAACATTATGGGTATGTTGTCATATATACCAACAGAACACCATGGTCATGACATAAACCCAGGAAGCATATTGTTGTTTAGCACCGGGTCAAAATCACTGTGCTAAATTTTGGGCTACATACATGCAGTATGTATAGTAGAACCCAGTTTGGTCAAAAAAGTTTCTTGATAAGTACAAGGGACTTAATTTTTCTTGACTTTTTCATGACTTCCAGCTAATAATATAATTGTCTTGGGTCACATGCAAAATGTAAAAGACTGTAATAAATCCTCTCTGTGTATATACTCACATGCTGTACATCTGAAGTCATCGGTGTGACATGTGAGCGCACATTATGTGTACGTGAGATTAATGACTTGTGAATGATCTCCATGTACAGCTTCCACTTGTACAGGTATTTGTGTAAATTGCAAGCTCCTATCTCATGTGGAGTTAAATAGCCCTTTCCGCCAAGTTAATGGGTTTCCAGAAAGCTTTCATGTGACTTATTGACACAGAAATGTCTACAGCTCCGCACTCTTACCTCTTAGAGGGGATCTGTGCATTTCTATTATAATTGAGCATGCTGCACTTGTCTCTAGATGAAATTGGATCTGAATTGAATGAAGCTAATGATCATGGGGGGGTCCTGGATTATTGAGAAATTCTGCAATTAATTCTGCATTATGAAAATTGTTCAATACATTCTGTACGTCTATTTAATGCTGGACGTCGGCATTAAGATTTACTCCTAAGTATGTCAGGAAAATCCTTTGCATTAGTCATGGTGTCTTGTCTTTTGTTGAACTTTGAATCACCCTTCTACGTAATCCATGCAAAATGAATGAACGTTTAGGGGGACTTATATTGATATTGCAGTTTGTTAATGAATTTACACAGAATACGTGCAAGACCGGTCCGTCTCGTGTTTCTACTTCGTCTCTTTTGAGCAGCATTAAGTTAATTGGACTGTCATTTTGTTAGTGAGTAAATTGCTTTGAAATATAATATAGCAAAATTTGTATTGTGCAGAATGGAGAATCTCTATATAGAACTATTCACAAACCAATGACAGTTCAACAATCATGTAGGTATGATTCAAAATTTTTGTGTATTTTATTATTTTGGTTGATTTACTTATCTCTAGTACTTGATTTCAGATTGGTAACAATAAATGAGAAATATGATACATGAACTAAGTAATATTAGTGATACTGAATAGTACAAATATTACAAATCACAGGCCAAAAAATACAAATAAAATTTAGGCCTAAATACAGAAATTTGATAGCAAAAAATAAAGCAATAATCTCTTTCACACCAGCGTTTAATACAGTGAATCCTATTCAGTCATAAAGTACCGTACATATTAAAGCTGTAAATCATCAGAAATGCCTTATTTGTAGAACCAGGAGAGAAAGAATGATAATGTGTGAACAAGATGGGTGATACCCATTGCTGAGATTGTATATTAGCAAAAAATAAATATTGTAATGTAATCTCATGGATGGAGGGTAAAGGAATGTGGGGAAGTGACAAAATGAAATATGTTATTACAGGGATAGAAAAGCCAAAATAAATTTCACGTACTGAGTGCCAAAAGTAACAAATGTGAATATATCTCTATAATGGAGCGATGCAGTGCAAAAAGGAAAAATCAGGACAACTCATGGATTTTTACCAGGTAATTTTTTTCAGCAAGTGTCATGTCCCCTTTAAAGGACTTTGTGAAAAACAAAAAATATGCTTAAGCACTAGAAGCCACATAGTTGCTACCAACCTGCCTGTTGAGCCCAGCCCCATTCTTTGTTGGATCAAAGTCATCACAGACGGCTCCTGCTGGCAATTCAGCAGCTTATGCTGACATCACGTCAACACAGCATCAGCTTCTTTTCCGCTCAACTCTGTTGACAGGGTGGGACATCCAACGTCATTCTGATTGGCAGCCGAATCCCAGCTGCCTAACTCTGTGAGACGAATGTCAACAGAGCAGGGAGGAAAAGAAGCTGTCGCTAACCCCTATAAAAGGCCAGGATTAATATCCTGTTTTTTATGTGCCTGATGAAGGAGTCAGACCGACTCTGAAATGAGCTGCCCAAATAAATATCCTTTATCTGATGTCATCTCTGGTTTTCCAGTGTTCTCACAACCACAATATTTCTTTTTGCTCTGGCGTTCTGATTCCTGGCTACCTAACTGGATCACATGAAAACAGCAGCAGTTCCTGGTAGATTGATCGTTGTGTAATATTCTGCAGGTGCTGAGGATGTCGCCACAGATCCGAGACAGACCAAGAGTTAAAGGTTTATTTACAGGGACTTTTCTCTCCACACAGGGAAAAGTGGGGGGGGGTTAAATGTGACAGAGTAAACAATAAAACAGCAAAATTGACTAAAGAAAGCTGTTAAACAGTTATGAGCATTGAAACAGTTAAACTTGGATTATTATAACTTATCAGTCTGGGGAAAACTTGATTGAAGGGTTTCCTCCCACGTTGGCACCGACAACAGCGACACTTGCAGTCTCTGTAGTCTCTCCTGTGGATGAAGCTGAAACCTCAGGGTTTAAAGCAAGAAGCAGGGAGATGAAGCAGACCTGAATCCCCCTGCTCGGAGTCTCTATATGATATCCCGGCTGTCTTTCCACAAAAACGATATTGCGCACACTGGGAAGTCTCTCTGGCACACTCAGGGGCTCTGGTCTGTCACCGTGGTCACTGGGACTGTGTGCTCGGATCACTATGTCTGCACTGTCAGGAGGGAAGTCTCCTCTGGTCATGGAGGCTACCGACTCCACGTACTCACATACAGCGCTCGTAACATCTTGTCCTACAGTCACTACTTCAATAGGCATTGATGTGTCAGCTCTACCTCACTTCCCTAGTTATAATTAGTTTCTCTCTTCCCCAGCTATAATTAATCTCATATGTTCATTGTGGAGTCCTACTTCAGCGGAGATAAGAGATGTCTTACAGATTTAAATTTTTCTCTATGGCACCCCTTTAAGGCTTTGCCTCATTTACTTATTGGCATTACTACTAAGATAATGGGCTGTTTGATGAAACAAGTTACCACTTATCCACAGGTGGTAGGTTACAAATTGGTGGAAATCTGACCACTGGATCATGCACAAATCTGCAGAACAGGAATCTTTTACCCCTGTTAAAATGGAGGGTTGATGCACATGCCCGATCACTGCTCCATTTTTTCCCTACTTAGCTGATGAGCGCTACAGTCAACTTCTAATTTATTGCAGTTTATTGTGCAAGTAATCAAATGACCACAACTTTAAGTACCCTAAAGAGGGCTTAAAATTATGCTAAAGAATAGTTAAAAAATGTTTTGATAGTAAAAAATGCAAAACTTACCATATATACTTGTGAATAAGCCGAGATTTTCAGCACAGTCATACATCAATACTCACCCTCTGTTACTGTTTCTCCATCCTCTCTGCATCTCTCTGTTATCCCGGGGCTGGCAGCTCTTCCTGTTCCTTTGCAGAGCGGTCATGTGACCCGGCTCATTAAGGTAATGAATATGGACGCATCTCCAATCCCATTCATTACCTTAATGAGCCGGATCACATAAGTCTCCAGAAGGGGGCGTAGGCTGGAAAATAGCAATGGAGGCTGGAATGGAATTTTATCCTCTAAAGCTAGTCCCACTTTTGTATTGGATGAAATGAAAGCTGGAAACTGGTCTGAAGACCACATGAAAAAGCCATGAAGAGAATAGGACATATGTTGCTTACACTAGTGAAAGCATCCTGCGAGACCTAAACCTGTTTCCTATAGCCTGCAGGATTTGCGGTCTTATCTTTGATCAAGCACATCTGGGACTTTATTGGTGGGCAATTGCAAAGGGACCTGCCAGCAGAGGATCACGATGATTTACTCAAGTGCATTCAGTGTGGCAGAACATTCCTAAGACAATCATTAGTAAAATCACTGGTAGAAGCCAAGGTGTCTAAGTGTATGGCTTTCTGCATGTGGCACTCAATACTGAACAAACCGAGATGGTTCGAAAATGTTTCAACTTTTTCTTCATTTGCATATCATTAACATATCTATCCTTCCTGTGATTTCTAGAATTCCATGATTTTTCCTTCATGGTGCTGCATTTTCAATGTTGAGGAGTTCATTTTAATGAATATAAAAATATATTGAGGGGAAGAGAAACTATATGAAGCTATATTATTTTGCAGAAAATATGCAATTGTTGAAATAACAACTACTTAATATTGTTTAGTTATGTGATCTGCTCCAATTAGCTGGTAGAGAAAACCATAGACAATATGGAGACTTTTGATTCACCCAGACAGAACACAAAAGATACAAAATCGATAACATATAAAGAGTTATTAGTTAAAATAACTACAGTCCAGGGATCCCATGTTGCTCCTGCCACACACCAACTACAGAACTATAGTATGGCATATGGTGATAAGAATGTAAATATCCTGCCAACCAGTGTACATTAAAGGGAATCTGTCACCATATTTGACTTATCTAAACTATTAACATGGGCATACAGTCTACAGACTGTTGAAAACAGTCAACCCTGTGTGTCTCATATCAGATGACTTGCTGCGGAGAAACCATCTTTTATCACTTTTTTTTATAAATGACCTCTTCCAGGCTCTGGTGGGGACGTTGCCTGGAAGATAACTCTGCCTCCAGAGCGTGTTTTACAAAAAGAGGGAGTTACTAGTGATGTGTAATGGTTAACAGTGTGATATGTAATGGTTACCAGTGTTACCAGTGTAATGTGTAATGGTTACCATTGTGATCTGTAATAGTTAAAGCGTGATGTGTAATGGCCGATGTCTGCTCTCCTGATCTCACTGCAGATTTCTCAACAAGTCACCTGATATGAGTAGTGATGGGCGAACCCCTTGATGTTCAGGATCGGCGGGTTTGCCTGAGTTTTTCTGTAAAGTTCAAGTTCGGGGCCAAAGATTATGCAAACTTGCGATCGAACCCCAAACTCGGACTTTACAGATATGGGATGGGGCGGAGGGAGCTGTAAAAAAAGGAGAACATTAATAATAAACATTATAATTATATTTATCTGTCCAGCGACACGTACTCCCGTCCCGCTGTCTCCTGGGAGCATTTGCTTCTGGGGCCGCTCATTAACTTCCGCTGGTATACACTGTTCTCAGCAATTTTCTGCTTTTTCCGGCAGTGTTCGTGCGGTGATGTCATGAACATTGCTGGAAAAAGCCGAAGACTGCCAAGTGCAGTGAATACCGGCGGAAGTTAATCAGTGGCCCCGGAAGCAGATGCGGCCGGGAGACAGCGGGACCGGAGGAAATGTTGCTGGGCAGGTAAGTATAATTATAATGTTTATTATTAATTTTCTGCTTTTTTTTACAGCCGGCCCTGGACCCGAACTGGACTCAAACTGTGTGTTCGGTACTGTCCAAAACTTTACAGTTCAGGTTTGCCCATCCCTAGATATGAGGTATACAGGTATCACTTTTTTCAGCAGTCTTTAACCTGTATGCGAATGCTAATAGTTTCAATAGGTCAAATATGGTGAATAGAGATGGGCGGACCCCTGAATGTTCGGGTCTGGTGGGTTCGGCCGAAGAGTTACAAAAAGTTCGGGTTTGGGTACCAGAACAGTACTCGAACTCCAACCCGGACCACATTCACTTGAATGGGGGCCCGAATATCCAGTGTTTGCAATGCTGTCATGTGTGTGACAGCGCGACAAACACCTGATCGGCGGTGAAATCACTGCTCTCACTGTTTTTAGTGGCATCAGGTGTCGGATGATGGGATCAGTAGTTCCATCAGATGAGAACAGTGACAGAGGTATATCTTATACCTCCAATCACAGCTGAGCACTCATGTTGTCTTTTGACAGCGTGAAAACAGCGGCTCTTTGACCGGCGGGGATGATTTCACTGCCGATCAGTAGCGGTGTTTGCCGCGATGCCATGCACATGACAGCGAAACAAACACCGGTGTTCAGGCAGCTGAACCCGAACAGTAGCAGGACTTCCTGGTGAAGTCCGTGTTCAGTGTCCGTGCCCGAACAGTAGGTGTTTGGGTTCGCTCATCTCTAATGGTGACAGATTCCCTTTAAGTACCATAATGATGAAGAGATTTTTACGTTATATATCTATACCATCCTCCAACTGTATTAAAACTGCAATTTTAACATTCTCCAGCTTAATAGTCTATTACATATATCATTGTATAGCGGTAGTTCAGTAAATATATGGTTACAACAAATATACACACTGTAGTTTAATTGCAGCATTTAAATAAGGCATTTAAGTACTTTGACTGCAATAAAACTGCACATATACGATGTTATTAAACCCAGGACACATTATTTATGTCTGCATGGAAAAGACTCCTAATATTTATTACAGGAGTTCTTTTTCAAAATCGTATCTCCAGATTTAATAGTCAACACTTTTCTGGCTGGAGACCAATGAGCGGTTTTACATTGACTCTGGAGTATAAATTAGTGACACTGAAGTCCAGGGATGTGAGACTGCAGTAAGATTTTGCACAGAGGTTCCACAAAAGCTGCAGGACGCACAACAGCCATTAGAGTTATTTTGGTTCTTGTAAATGAGAACGATTTTCCCTTCAAATATGATTAAGCTCTCTATAAAATAAACTGTCCTTTAATTTCCTATGGACCATTTACTAATTGAATTTTGGCTTACTACGTTTAGTTCCTGCTCAGCTGTAAACTCTACTAGTTCAGTATGTGTCCTGCCAAGTTCTTTCTCTAGTTACGGTTTTACCTTTTTTCAGTGATTATCTATTACTTCAATGGAAAAATGTGCCACTATTCGTGAGTTAAACCAAAGTTATGAAAGGGAGCCTACGAAGAGAAACCGGATTCTCCCTATTTATTTCAAGAGTCTGGGACAGCTGATACATGCTGACCGATCCAGGGGCAGCATGTTTCAGGCACTGGCTGTACGATCTCAGTCAGGCATGTCTGACACCTAAACTATGGACTACTTGCTAGAGATGGGCTGTACCTTACCAGGGCTGGAAACCACATATTTGGAAGTCGCCTTGCTACACTCATCAGGAGTCTTTTAAACTAGAACATTGTGGGAAGGGAAGCAAAAAGCCAGGGAAAGCCATATAGCAAAAAAATACTATTGAAAACTATGCTATTAGAAGTGGAAAAGAAGAACAAAGACAAAAAAATCAGAATAATAAAATAATTTGAGAACGAGAAACCAATCACAAACTAAGATGTTTCTGTACAAATGCACAGAGCATGGGCAAAAAACAAGGAGAATTGGAGCTGCTAATGCAGGAAAGGAAATATGATGTCATTGCAATCACTGAAATTTGGTGGGACAATACACATGATTGGAATACAAGGCTAGAAGGATGCAACTTATTTGCAAGAAACAGACTTAATACAATGCGACACCTCCTCCCAGTTTATGTTAGAAAAACATGTATCTCCACAGAGATTGAAGCTTCATAGACTGGGAGTTCTGTGGAAACTGTTTGGGTAGCAATACAAGGAGAGAACAACAGAAAGGACACCATTGTAGGTGTTTACTACAGGCCACCTGGGAAAGCTGAAGATATGGATGAACTCTTTATGCATCAGATGGCCAAGTTCTCAAAAAATATGACGTAGTGATTAGAGATGAGCAAATATTTCAATGCTCGGTTGGCATTATGGTTACCGAATTTGCAATATTAATTCGACGAATATTCGCTGAACATTACCGATTGCCATTCAAGTCAATGGGAGGCAAAAACAAACCCATGCACAACACCTTGTAATTAGAGTTGAGCCAAACGGGTCGGTCAATTTCAAAAGTCGCCGACTTTCGCAAAAGTCAGGTTTCATGAAACGAAACCCGACCATAGCGTGAGGTCGGCCACGAGGTCGGTGACCAGAGCGCCAAAGTCGCGTTTCAAAAGATGCTTCCAGCGCCCTTATTCAGCAAATGATGGAGGATGCACACTGTGGGCAACGCGATGACATAGGCAGCGGTCACCACCATCTTTGAGAAGGGCATGCAAGTGATGGCTTGCTTTGTGTGGAGTCACAGGGGCTATAAAAGGGCGTGAACGCCGACCGCCTTCTTACTTCTGCTGATCTCAGAATAGGGAGAGCTGCTGCTGATTCTGTAGGGAGTGCGTTAGGCAGGGAAAAAGATGCAAAAAACTGCTTCTGCTGCTAGCGATTTTGCCTGCACATCACACCAGTTAGTGTGCAGTGCAAGGGGAGGCTATATTTTGGTGCATCAGCTCTGTTGGTTATTAGGCTGCCTTATAAGGCTCCCTGATAGCTGCATTGCTGTTTTCACACTGCTGTGCAAACTACTTTTTTAAAAGCAAAAATACTTTTCATCCTCTTTTCTGCACAGTTACCAAACGTTCATTTTTCCACACTTTTGTGTGCAGCAGTCCTGCTTATTAGGCTACCTGCTGCCATACTTGGGACTGAGAGCATCATTGTCAGCTTGCTAAAATCTCTAGGTAGATTCAAATTCTCCCCAGTCCTATATAGACATTTTATACACCATCCAATTTCAGCCTGTTATATTGAGGTGTAATCTACACTGGGCCTGAGATATTAATTAGTTCAGTGTCCTCAAGTCTGAAGGGAGATTCAAATTCTCCCCTGTCCTATATAGACATTTTTTACACCATCCAATTTCAGCCTGTTATTTTGACCACACTACAGATTACTCCATGGAGCTCTTTTCACATGCCATGCCTGGGTTATCAAGTCAAATCGTGAATTACCCAGTCCAAGAAGAATCTGACATGGAGTGCACTGATGCACAGCCACTGCTAGATTTATCTGCTGGTACAATCTCTCAGAGCACTACATTGTCCTCGCAGTGTACTGAGCCAGAATCTGACCCTGATGAAACTCTGGTGCCCCTTCCCGCATACTATACCACATTACATGGTGACACAGAGGAAGGTGCACATGACATTGAAGAGGAGGTGATGGATGACCCAGTTGTTGACCCAGATTGGCATCCATTGGGGGAAGAGGGTGCAGCTGCCAGTAGCTCAGAAGAGGAGGCGGAACATCCGCAGCAGGCATCGACATCGCAACAGCTGTTATCTGGCAGGCCCGGAGCAGTCCAAAAACGGGTTACAAAAACCAAAAGAGTTGCAGGACAGCTAGGCCAGACAGTCAAATAAGCACAGTGTGCAAGGCCTCAAAATGTCTTCCATAGAGTGCAGTGTGGCACTTTTTTGAACAAAATCCTAATGATCAAAGGTTATCTGTAAGAAGTGCGCAAAGACCTTTAGCCGAGGGAAAAATCTGAGAAATTTGAATACCAGCTGCATAATTAGACATTTAACCACCAAGCTCTTGCAAGCTTGAACGTACTACTAAACCTCACGTATCACATGTGCAACTGCTCCCAATGAAGGTAGTCAGCAACGCTACATTGTTTCCCCCACTGTAAGCCCACCAGTTAACACACCACCAGCAGCAAATGTTGAGGTGTTGTCGCAAGGCCAAAGCAGTCAGGGAATCACAATGTTATTGCTACGAAATCTGAATCTAGGCCATCAGAAAGAACACCAACTCCATCACCATCATCAACCCTCTCTCAGTCCACCATATCCACCGCTAGTTCCACCATATGCAGCTCTCAAGTCCAGCTCACCCTACCAGAGACTATGAGTAGGACAAGAAAGTACTCATCCTCTCATCCGCGTACACAGTGTTTGAACGCCCACATTGCCAAACTAATCTCGCTAGAGATGATGCCCTACCGGTTGATTGAAAGCGAAGCTTTCCGCGAACTCATGGCCTACGCAGTACCACACTATGACCTACCCAGTCGGCACTTCCTTTCTTGCAAAGCCATCCCAGCCCTCCACCTGCATGTGAAAGGCCGCATTGTCCATGCACTCAAGCAATCAGTGAGTGGAAAGGTGCACCCCACAACAGATGCATGCTCCAGTAGGCATGGCCAGGGCTGTTACGTGTCCATCACTGTGCACTGGATTAATGTGGTGGATGCAGGGTCCACAGGGGATAGTGGCAGTGGGACAGTGCTGCCTAGCCCACGGTATAGGAAACAGTTGGGTGTAGGCATTCGACCCTCCTCCTCCTCTGGAAGTGAAAGCTCGTCCACAGAGAACAGTCGCACAAGCACTCCATCCGCAGCTGCCAGTGTTGCACACGAGGTGTCCCACTATCGAACAGCTAGTGGTAAGCGTCAGCAGGCTGTGTTGAAGATGATGTGTTTGGGAGACAACAGACACACCGCGGAGGTACTGGCTGACTACTTGCAGCGACAAACTGAGTCATGGCTGGGCAGTCTACATCTTGAGGCAGACAAGGTAGTTAGTGATAACGGACGGAATTTTGTGACAGCCATAGCCCTTTCAAAACTCTGACACATACCTAGCCTGGCTCACACCTTGAACCTGGTGGTGCAGTGCTTGCTCAATAACACTGGTCAACAGCATTTTTGGTGCCAAAGATATTTCATCGAATTTAGGGTATTTTTGGGGTGCTGATTCTGAATATGTCATCAGTTTTGCCAGATTGGCTCAAGTTTTTGAGATTTTTGGTATCTTATTTATAGCACTTGTTGGTAAATGCGACGCATCATCTCATTAATTTCTTTGGATTAGTACTTGAACTGAGCAGTTCTCAATATAGTTTTGTGTTAATTAGTGTTCTAAAAGTTTGTTCATAGCTTGATTTTTGCACTAACTTTATGTTGTTGTCTGTTTTCCAGTGAAAAGCATGAACTCATCAAGAAGAAGTTGTCTTAACGATCCAGACTCATTCTGTTACATTTGTGGTGAATACACACTGCCAAAACATAGAAGAAACATAACAGACTTCGTAAAAAAAGTGTATTTTGCCTATTTTGGGGTTATGCTTGGGGACCAAGACAAGTTTTGGGCACCACACATAGTGTGCAAAGCATGTATCGAATTATTACGAAAATGGAGCAAAGGACAAAGAAAAAGCTTCAAATTTGGTGTTCCAATGGTGTGGAGAGAGCCAAAAAATCATCATGATGACTGTTATTTATGGTAAACACAGGTACAGGCACATCTTCACAATGAGGGACAGGCCTTCTTGCAGATTCCATGTTACTCCCATTTTCGTTTCTTATGCTTATTGAATCCTTGCACTTGCACTGCACAGAAATAACAGTCATCATGATGATTTTTTGGCTCTCTCCACACCATTGGAACACCAAATTTGAAGCTTTTTCTTTGTCCTTTGCTCCATTTTCGTAATAATTCGATACATGCTTTGCACACTATGTGTGGTGCCCAAAACTTGTCTTGGTCCCCAAGCATAACCCCAAAATAGGCAAAATACACTTTTTTTACGAAGTCTGTTATGTTTCTTCTATGTTTTGGCAGTGTATATTCACCACAAATGTAACAGAATGAGTCTGGATCGTTAAGACAACTTCTTCATGATGAGTTCATGCTTTTCACTGGAAAACAGACAACAACATAAAGTTAGTGCAAAAATCAAGCTATGAACAAACTTTTAGAACACTAATTAACACAAAACTATATTGAGAACTGCTCAGTTCAAGTACTAATCCAAAGAAATTAATGAGATGATGCGTCGCATTTACCAACAAGTGCTATAAATAAGATACCAAAAATCTCAAAAACTTGAGCCAATCTGGCAAAACTGATGACATATTCAGAATCAGCACCCCAAAAATACCCCAAATTCATTAAAATATTTTGGACACCAGAAAAAAAAATTTTTTTCGTTGACCTGTGTAATTATCCGGAGTTAACAGCCCTGCTCCAGAAGGTCCAAAGACTGTGCTCGCACATCCACCAGTCGCCCGTACACTCCAGTCGTATGCAGAAGCTGCAGCGATTGCTCCAACTTCCCAAGCACTGCCTAATTATCGACGTTGCAACAAGGTGGAACTCCACCCTGCACATGGTTCAGAGGCTGTGCAAACAGAGGCAGGCCGTAATGCATTTATGGGAGGATACACGGCCAGACACTTTGAGGGCAGACATGGAGTTGTCGGGTGTGCAGTGGTCGAAGCTGAAAGACATCTGTAAAGTCCTTCAGTGTTTTGAGGAATGCACACGACTGGTAAGCGCAGACGACGCCATCATAAGCATGAGCATCCAACTTATGCGTCTGCTCATGCAAACTTTGATGCACATTAAGGAGCAGGCGTCTGCTGCCGAGGAGGATGAGGAAGAGGAGGGAAGCCTTGAAGACAGTCAGCCATTGTCTGCTCTGGGACCTCTCCTGGACGAGGTGGAGGAAGAAGAGGAAGAGGAGGAAGAGGATGATGATGGGGATGATAATTTAAGGGAGGAGGATGCTTCTCGTGGGGCAAGAGAAAATGTTGGCATCCTGGATCCACGCTATAAAGGCAAATTCCAAAACATCATGCCACAGGAGAGCCTTGACCTAATATTGGCTAACAAACAAGCAACTCTGGTAAACCGTTTGTTTGAAGCATTCCCAGCACACAGCAGCGGTGATGGGTCTCCAACGAGCCGTAGGGGGCAACATGGAAGAGGTGTTCGTGGTACACACATCAGAAGTGGCGTTGGAGACAGGGGTTTCATGACCATGTTGTGGACTGATTCTTCAAGTCCCGCTCACACGACTGGTAATACTGCATCGATTGAAAGTGACAGGAGACAACAGTTGTCAACCATGATTACAAACTACTTCTCGTCCCATATCGATGTTCTCCCTCACAGGTTATTCCCCTTTGACTACTGGGCCTCTAAACTGGACACCTGGCCTGAATTGGCACAATATGCCTTACAGGAGCTCGCTTGCCCTGCTGCTAGTGTGCTATCGGAAAGAGTCTTCAGTGCTGCTGGCTCAATCCTGACAGAAAAAAGGACCCGTCTGTTGACCCAAAATGTTGATGATCTAACCTTCATTAAAATGAACCATGCATGGGTTTCAAAGGATTTTGTCCCACCTTCCCCTGATGACACATCGGTTGCCAGAAAAATGGCTCGCTTTTGTCCTCCTCTTCCTCAGACTTCTCCATTCCTCCATTTGCAGCTGCTGAATGTCCAACATCAACATATGCCATTTTTTAAACCTCCCTAACTGGGCTGCCTCCCCCCATGGCTGTGGTCACCACCTAGCGCACGCAACCGTGCGAGTGCCATTGCCCTGGACAGGTGGGTGGGCCGACTCTTGGGCGCCCGCACTGGCACAGGGTCCCTCATAGTGTAATCAAGTGTCTCTGATGGTGGGGGTGCACACCCACTGTCAGACACACCGGCGTACTATGAGGGGCCAAGTGCCAGTACTGACGCCCATGAGTGGGCCCCCCTTGCTTGGGCAGGGCCCCAGCATTTGCAATATTTACCTCTCCCTGCTCCTCCGCTGTGTAGTCTGGGCTGTCAAATCCTTCCCTGGGACTGCCACTACAAATTTGGTGAACTGATAGATGATGGTTAAGACGTAGCTATGCCCTGTCCTGCTGGCCGGGCTCTAGCTTCAGATGATTAATGGCTTCCATTTCTTATGGACGTCGACTCACAAAGAGATGCAGTGGTGGTTTATCATCAGCTTTCACAGTTTTCCTACTCACAGACGTGTGACATTCCTGCCCACATTTTTAAATCTGCCCTCTCATGCCAATCCAATAGAATCACCTACAGCCTGTGGCTTCTGTCTTTTGCACTCCAAAGTTACCTGACAGATCATGATAGGCAGTGAGGACCATGTCTACATCTCTCCCTGTGATCAAAATTTGATGGAGATGAGTAACGGTGATGCGATCAACGGTACTGCGATACAGCAACCCTTTCTTAACAAAGAACTGTTTTTGCTGTCTCCACACACAAAGTAATTGAGGGTCAGCATCGCCTCTGAGAATTCTCCCAGGAGTTTTTCCCCTGATTAGTAATTCCTAAATTTCTGTAATCACTCGACTTTATGTCTGTACTTTTATCCATCTCGTTTCCTCTTGCGGAGAGTCTGGACTGTCTTACTGAGACAGAAATATATTTGAAGATTTAAAAATACCCCAACAGTGTATACTGGTGGACGCTTCAAAAACATTTCCTTTTTTCTACTTTTTAGATTGTTGTCTAATCCATACTGAGGCTGTGAGTGCCTTTGTCGGACTCCGGAAATAAATACGGAGATTTTAAATGTTTAAACTATGCTATATATACCTGTTATCCGGTGATATTGTACCCTTTCTCAACTTTCTGCAATTTTGTTGAATCCATACTGTGCCTGAGACCGTCTGAGTCTGCCTCCTGATTACAGATGAGTGGTGTTTGAGTGGAACTGTTGGCCAAGTTCAAATTCTAGCTGTTTTGGGCAGTGTTATATCCGTTCGTCGAACTACAACACTTTGATTAAAATTCGGCTGTTCAAGTTTCCATTTGAGAATGTTTCGTTAAACAAAAGTGCATCTTTTTTCACATTAATAATGGTTTTCAATGATAATAGACAGTTTTAGGGCATAGTAGCGGTGTCTGGTAGCCAGCAGTGTAGTACACCTGTGAAGGAGCTACACCGTGTGTGTTTCTGATAATTTTTTACCGCATATTGTCCTGAAAATCCTTTTGGGCCTAGTAACTGTGTCTGCTACTCAGAAGAGGAGCCCACCCGTGAACCAAGCTATGCCGCCTGTTTATGAAAGAACCAGTTTTTGACTGCATTTACACCACTTAATACTTTGGGCCTAGTAACTGTGTATGCTACTCAGCAGAGTTGGCCACCCGTGAACCAAGCTATGCAGCCTGTTTATGTAAGAACTGTGTGCTACTCAGCAGAGGAGCCCAGCTGTTAAGCAAGCTACCGCACCTGTGGTTTGGACACTTAAATTTTTCACATTCTTTCTGGAATGCCGTTTAGGCCTAATTCCGGAATTACGGTTGACGTGCACTTACTGGGAAATGCTTGTTCGCGGGAAAGAATTGTAATCCCAGATCCCCATCACTAACGTTATCCGCACCTGTAAGCGATACACGCTGGTCCTTTCATTGTAGCACGCGTGCAGCCCCGGACATGTAAGGGCATGACAGACCTGTTATTGCTTGATCTCACGTGCCAGAGCCTCGCATGTCCCTCTAGTAAGCTGGACGCGGACCGCGGGGGCATGCCTGAGTCTCGTTCGTTAACGGAATTAAACTTGCAATCTGTGAAGCTTTTTTGTGGATGGCATGGTTGAGGTTGCCCGTGTTGAGTCCAATTAAGCTCTAGGCTCCACTCCTGGTGGTGCCCTTCTGGACATTCCTTTAAGGTTCAGCTTTGCAACCATACTGCCCCCGGAAACCAAACACTTTTCCTGACAGTGACATTCTGGTCAAAGAGCGCGATGACATCACGCCTGTATGCCCTCTGCCGAAACAGTCCAAGTGCAGAGAGATGGAAGATGGGGACGACGAGGAGTCCAGACTAGTACAGGGATTCCCTAGGGAGGAGACTTATTTAATTGTTTTAAAGGTTGGGAGAAATTTTTGGGGAGCATGATACACTGGAGAATGATATCTGGGGCCCACCATACACTGGAGCATTCCAAAGGTGGACATCAGTCACTGGAGCAGCTTTTACAGGGCCCATTATACACTGGAGCATTAGAAATGGGGCCCATTATATATGGAGCATTATTTGGGCCCATAAGACAGTGGAGCTTCATCCATGGTGAACAACATATACTGTAGCATTATGTGGAGCTCATGATATACTGTATCGAACATTATATGGGACCAATGATTCTGTATGGAGAAATATATGGGCCTCATTACTCTGTATGGTGCACTATGCGGTGGCCATAATACTGTATGGAGGAATATACTGTCTGTTTTTGAAGCTATTGAAGAATTTAAAATGGATATCAGTCATGTGATGTAAGAATTGAAGTATTTTTCATTGTACTGTACCGCTATTTCTCTGCCGTATTAAAGGATAATGAATTGTGTCATGTGTTAAAGGAGCCCAGAGACACTCTTTGGCCCTGGGCCCACGAAAATCTGGAGCCAGCACTACCCCCCCACAACTTTAGCCAAATAACCCCCAGTTTTCAATGCCTAACTATTATTATAAAGTAAATTAAGGTTGACAAGCTTAAGGAATAAGAATTGATGTTTTTGGCATTAAAATGGGCACTCTAGGTGTGTTTCCTGTCCTCCACTCACTGCCGACTTTTCTTCCCATTGACTTACATTGGGTTTCATGTTTCAGTCGGCCTTCGACTTTTCACGATAATCGGCCGATTTCGTTCGACCCGACTTTTGCGAAAGTCGGGTTTCGTGAAACCCGACTCAACCCGAAAAAATGCAAAGTCGCTCATCTCTACTTATAATGGCCCCAAATGCTGCCAAAACACATCAAATGAGGGACAGACACTAGGAAAGTGGCTTCAATTCATCCGCAGTACAGATTTTAGCATGGCACTGCAGCAAACAGCCAGGCATGAGGTATCGGGGTCTGGGACAGCATTTACAGCTTTCAATTGAACGTCCCAATAAGACGAGATGGGTGAAGGATCGGTGTAGGGCCCCTTTGCTGGGAGCCCTGATACCACATGCAACACCTCTACCTGCTTTCTTGCCGAGCCACACTCAGGTGGCACAAATATCAGTTTTGTAGACTACCATTGCCAGAAAAATTTAAGAATAGTAACACAGGTAGTTGAGTCCAAGGAAGTGGTGGTCTGACGGTGTTGGAGGCCTACTGCTACAGGCAACACGCATTAAGTAGACCCAACCAGCAGTGTTCACATTTCCAAGAATTATTGGCAGACACCACCAAAATGGCATCAATTTCACCACAGTAGAAATAGAAATAGTATAATAGGGACTGACTGTTCTTTCGCTACACCCAATACAGCAGATGGACACCCAACAAGGAATGTTCACATTTAAAGAAATGAGGGCCTTACACAACAGAAGTGGCATCAATTTCTCCACAGTAGAAATAGTATAATAGTGACTGACAGGTCTTTCACTACACCCAATGCAGCAGATGGACACCCAACAAGGAGTGTTCACATTTAAAGAAATGAGGGTCTTACACCACCGAAGTGGCATCAATTTCTCCACAGTAGAAATAGTATAATAGGGACTGACAGGTCTTCCACTACACCTAATCAAGCCAATGGACATCCAACCAGGAGTGTTCACATTTTAAAAAATGAGGGCCTGACACCACCAAAGAGGAATAACTGTCATGAGAATAGAAATAGTATAATTGGGACCGAGACATTTTCCACTACAGCTACCCCAGCAGATGTAGACCAACCATGACTGTTCACATTTCCACAAATTTGTGTTAAAATTAGCAGCAGCCACAGAAGCCACACTAAAGATATCACAGAGTGCAGTTACGTGACATTAATGCATCACGCTAAAAATGCAATATCTTCTAGTCTGTACAGTCTGCAATTGGGGTGCAAAAGTCCTTGGAGATCCATGACTTGTTCATCTTGATGAAAGTTAGATGGTCTACACTTTCAGGAGACAGCTGGATGCACTTATCCATCAGGACACCAGCAGCAGCGCTGAAGACATGTTCTGAGAGAACGCTGGCTGCCGGGCACAATGTGTGAGGCGGGATCAGGCCACTCATCCATTTTGGAAGACCAAAATGTAAAAGGGTCCTAACCAACCCAGATGGTATTGATATTCAGTTCTAGATACTCCTGCACCATCCTTTCCATTCGTTCACAACGTATAAGACTTGGTCTCTGTTGTGCTGGTGCATGAGTTGGTTTAAAAAAATGTGTCAACAGACTCACAGAAATTGCTTCTTCCACTTCCACCACTACTGCTGCTGCTGTTAATGTTTTGGTCTTCACAAATTGAAGTGCCAGATGTTGGAAGTCTAGAACTGCGATGCGAACTGTGTGCTTCACTGCTGTCTTGGGGAAAAGCTCTCTTAAGGTTGTGAAAAAGCGTGTTTCGATACTCCAGCATTTGCTGGTCCCTTTCTAGGGCGGGAATCATGTGGCAACATTTGATTTTATAACGTAGATGTAACAGAGTGGCAACCCAGTAGTCCGCATTATTCCTAATCATAACTATGTGGGCATCATGTTGCAGCAAGAAGGCACTCATATGTCAGGCTCTACCATGAGGTCCAAGCCCATGCTATGTTGGTGGCTGAGTAACATTGAGGCTCATTTCCTCCGTCCCCTCCCACCAACCACGAACAACAGAGAGGGGAGGATTATCCTCTTCATATCACAGTTGCTCACCCATCACCTCTTCCTCCTCCATTTGTTCTTCGGATCTTGAACCTTCAATAACAGTTTGTCTGTTGTCACCAGCACCCCTCGATTACAGTAATCTACCCTCCCCTGGCACCTAAAGAAAAATACTCATAAACACACTCAGACAGGAGGGCATATTCCTGGCATAGTAAATTACACCTAGATGCCTCCACTGAAATGTTGGACCTCAATATAGATCAGTCGCTAACAGCAACTATAAGGTTAGGGGGGAGTGGAAAACCACTCAGACACGACCACAGATCCAATGTAAAAATATATAATATATCTTTATTGGGACATACAAACAGATCCTAGACAAACAATGCTAAAGTGCACAGGATAAATCCACGCATTATGAAAAACACGGCGGATCTCCCTAGATCATACAGATGGTATAGTCCAACTAGGACATGAAATTCTCCTCACCAAGATATACCATAAAAGACACTATACTCCCTATCACTGGTCTTAATCACATAGTATACACATACTAATGCAAAGTCGATGAATAAATATAGACAGATATATATGTACATAGACACTGGAGCAGGACAATGATACTACATAAACCTATTGTCGGAAAGGCCACTATAATAGCGGCTAAAGGATGTCACCATCAGCATATACCACCAAGTGGTGGTGTGGCATCCTCATTATAACCATTATATATGTTATATATTGCAAACGGGCCTTGTAAGGGAGATGAAAAATGTTTGAGGGAAGATCTCTCTAACCCTCACCCTCCATGACCAACAGGAGTGCCGATGCTACCATGCACAAATGACAGGCGGCAAAAAACGGTAATTATTACCAAGATGTACGATGGTGGGTGAGGAGTCACAGGGGAGACCGCACGTGTGCCCCGACGCGCGTTTCGGAGGCTCGT
Organism: Dendrobates tinctorius; assembly: GCF_039654945.1. Classification (NCBI taxonomy): domain Eukaryota; kingdom Metazoa; phylum Chordata; class Amphibia; order Anura; family Dendrobatidae; genus Dendrobates; species Dendrobates tinctorius. The sequence goes on from NW_027361751.1 coordinate 5,929,433, forward strand.
CCTTCGTCAGGGGACGTCACAAACAGCAGAGCCAGACAGCTAAAAAAGGCCGTGACCGGAAATGAGGAGGTGTCGACCGGAAGTGACGCATCCGCCGTTATGGTAACCAGGGACGCGGAGCGGCGCCGACGTCACCAGTACGCAGCCCGCGTCAAAGACGCCATGGCAACATACCGGAAGAGACGTCAGAAGCCGCGTCGCGGCCCCGGGTCACAACGCGCATGCGTACAGGTCAACCATTCCCCCCCTCTGGCCACACATAGGTTAAGTGCAAACAAAAAGAAATGAAATATTCGCATACCATGGCCACAGTTAATAGCATCAAACAAGGAGAACACCATTACATATTCATAGTCGATATGAAATAAAGAGCATATTATCCAATAACATCGTGGGAAATCATAGTATATAGATTTGGACACAGATATCTCACAAAATATACCATAAGTGTGACCTTCCACATTATAAAAGATGGAATAAAGATGGCAATCCCACAACCCATACATAGATTACCATATAATATATACCTCAAAACTCATTGGTGCATAACACATATAGATGGCACATAAAACAAATTATTCCATAGATTATAGATGATACACAGTAAATAATGCAGAATAAATAGCCGTGTCCCACAGATAAACGGCTTGAGATCCAATTGTTCACCAATATGGCTCCACGATGTAAAGTCCTGATATGATGGTATGCAGTCTCCCATGACTGTATTGGACCAATGCCCCAAACTTCAAATACAACTAAAGATGTTCTCCAGTAATTGACCCAATGCTGTGATAAATACTAAATACGTGGCCTAAAGTGAAAATATAAGAAAAATTAATAAATAAAACAACGATAAAAACAAAATAAAAACAACCACGTACACGTAGAAAGGTTCGATGCACTTTACAGTATAGACAGGAGGTGATCATAGAAACGATGCAAAATTTAAAGATTCATTAAGCCCATTAGGCTGGACCGTATTTAGGGTCCATATCCATCTAGTCTCAATTTGAGCCAAACGTTGTGATACTCTACCACCCCTAATACCAGGATCTAATAGATCAATCCCTCTAACTCTGAGGGTCCTGCCATCACACTGGTGATATAATTTAAAGTGCTTAGGTATAGTCTTGAGCACTGATATATCATTTTCACTTGCCGCAGCCTGTATACCTAAAACGTGCTCCCTGACCCTAACCTTTAACTGACGTGTAGTCAAACCTACATAGATCAGGGAGCACGGACAGGTGGCATAATATATCACACATTTTGATTGGCAGGTGATCCTCTTTTTAATTTTATACACTTTGGAGCCAGATGAATCCGTAAAGCTCTCACTTCGATCAATGTTAACACAAGCCACACATTGGCCACAAGAGAAGCACCCATTACGTTGGGCACCACCCCGTAAAAATGTCAATGGTGGATCAGTCTCATAATGACTCTTGATTAAGTGCCCTCGTAAGTTCTTTGCCCTTCGATACGCTATTTTGGGTTTATTTGATAATATCTTGGCTATTATGGGATCGGTTAGCAGAATCGGCCATGACTTCTCCAAAATCTTACTTACTCTATCGGATTGAGAATGAAAGGTTGTTACAAATCTTAATTGATCTGATTTAGATACAATGTCCTCATTTTTGTACAATAAGGCATTACGCGTACTATGTTTTGCACGATTATATGCTTTTTTAATAGATCTATGACTATAACCCCTTTCTCTAAAACGCTGTATTAGATCATCAGCCTGTTGTTCATAGTCAGCATCAGTCGAACAGATACGCCTTAAACGAAGGAATTGTCCTATCGGCACTGCATTAATCATATGATTGGGGTGAGAGGAGGAGGCATGCAACAAAGAGTTCGTGGAAGTGGGCTTTCTAAAGATGTTAGTCTGGATCATATCTCGACCATCCCTCTTCAGAATAACATCCAAAAATTCAATCTTGTTCACATCGTGAACAGTAGTGAACCTAATATTCAATGTATTATCATTTAACTGCTGAAAAAAATTCTCTAATGAACATTCGGAACCCTGCCAGATCAAAAACACGTCATCTATGTACCGCGTCCACAAAAGGACGCGGTCCACAGATGCGTGCAGATCTGACTGGAAGAGGTCCCTTTCCCACAGACCCAGGAACAGATTAGCATAAGAAGGCGCATAGGCCGCTCCCATGGCTGTCCCCTGGGTCTGTAGGAAAAAGGACCCCTTAAACGTAAAAAAATTATGCGTCAATGCAAATTCCAAAATCTCTAACATAAACCGTTTAAGACCCATCGGCAAGCTAGAAGTACCTAGAAAAAATTCCACTGCTCTCAAACCATCGGCATGCCGAATGCTAGTATACAGTGACTCTACGTCAGCCGTCACCAGTATCGCATCTCTATCAAGAGAGAGCCCATCAACCTTCCTCAATAACTGGTTGGTATCTTTAAGAAAAGATGGCAAAACCTCCACTAACGGTTGTAGTATTGAGTCAATCCATCGGCCTACATGTTCAAGATAGTTGCCCCGACCTGAAACTATCGGCCTTCCTGGTGGACATTGTATATCCTTATGGATTTTGGGGAGCAGATAGAAAGTCGCTACTGTAGGCTCATTAACCACTAGGGCCGATCCCAGCTCCTTCGTGATAATCTCTGCCTCAATAGCTCTAGATATGATCCCTCTGAGTTGGGTATCAAAGGCGGACAAGGGGTTGAACGTAAGTTTTTTATAACAGGTGTTATTAAGTAACTGGCGAAACGCCTCCTTCTCATACATAGAATTCGGCCATTTCACCATATTACCCCCCTTGTCCGCCGGTTTGATTACCACATCCGAGAGATCACGTAATTGCTTAAGTCTGACACGCTCTTCTCTATTCAAATTATCATTGCGGATAAATCGTGGCATTGCCGATAGTTCATTAGATACAACTTTGACAAATAGGTCTATTGGACCGCAATTGGACAGTGGAGGAAACCGTCTAGACCGCGGTCTAATCGAAGGAGGTATCTTACCTCCTTCAATTGTTGTATGCTCTTCAGACAGATCCTCCAAAATTCTTAACGCGGTCTGTTCATCTTCTGTGGGAAAAAGTTTATGTGTATCATTATTAAAGAAAAAACGTTTAAATAAAAGGGAACGTGCAAAGACATGTAAATCCTTCACTATAGAAAAAACGTCCGGACCAGAGGATGGAGAAAATGATAAACCCTTATACAATAACGAACAATCAAGATCCGAGAGTGTATGTTGGCTTAAATTAATTACCTTATTAGTATCATCATCCTTCTCACGGAATCGAGTCCTGTAACGTTTATAAGGATGATAGTCATGATTCCTAACCCGTTTATTAGTACTTCCTGATCGAGTTGTCATTGAAGAAGCTGATGTATCCGATTGACTGCTCAATGAAGATACAGATTGATTCGAAACGGCCCGTATTATCTGGCGCCCATTCGTGGGCACTTTTCTCCAATGGTATACGCCATTGGACTGATAGTCCTTTGTATCTCGATTGATTTTAGAAGTCTGTGAGTCACTGATTTTTTTGACTGCATTATCTATCGTCTTCTCCAATTCATTCTCAAATACCTTGATACACTCCTCTGACCCATTTCCACGTAGCTCGGATAAGATGGAATCGATTTTATTGTCCAGCTCATTAATCAACTTTGTATTCAGCCCAATTAACAACTGCATCAGACTCCCAGAACAAATGTTGCATGCCTCCTCCCACTCATTTATAAAAGACTGATCCTCAACCACAAATGTGGGTGTGACTCTTATCCTCAGGCCTCTAGGAATCATTTTACGTGCAATATATTTCTGTAGGAATGCACGGCTCCACCAGATCCTGGTACGTCGCAACAGTAGAGTTTGTACTGAATCACAGAGACTTTCGAATCCAAGATCACCAACCGGCTGACTGCAAGCACCATTATTGCCAAAGACCTGGTCTACCTGTCCCAGCCAGGCTATTTCTCTGGCCTTGTAGTCCATCCTTATATGAGTTACACCTGTGCAAAACACAGAAAAATATACATAAAGAAAAATACTCATAAACACACTCAGACAGGAGGGCATATTCCTGGCATAGTAAATTACACCTAGATGCCTCCACTGAAATGTTGGACCTCAATATAGATCAGTCGCTAACAGCAACTATAAGGTTAGGGGGGAGTGGAAAACCACTCAGACACGACCACAGATCCAATGTAAAAATATATAATATATCTTTATTGGGACATACAAACAGATCCTAGACAAACAATGCTAAAGTGCACAGGATAAATCCACGCATTATGAAAAACACGGCGGATCTCCCTAGATCATACAGATGGTATAGTCCAACTAGGACATGAAATCCTCCCCTGGCACCTGCCTGTGTGACGACAGTCTTGAATTTAGTGACAATGTGATCCCTTCCACAGCCTCCTCTGCTTCCTCCTCTTCTTCTGGGAACACCATCTCCTCCCACAGGCTATTCAAAGCCTGCTCCAGCATATAGATGACCAGAATAGTCATAACCACTAACCATCTTAGGAGCCATTTCTAAACTGTGCAGAAGGGTGCAGAGGTTCTTAATCTGTGCCCACTATGTAAACCTGATATGTGCCATGTCTATACTGTGTTGGCCCAGGCTATACAACATGACATACTGCTTCAGGGCTCTCTGCTGCTGGCACAGTCGCTGCAACATGTGCAGAGTGAAATTTCCACCGTGTAGGCACATCGTACATCAACCTGTTAACTGGCATGGACAAATACCTCTGTATCGAAGCAAGTTGATGACCAGAGGGGTGCAAACAGTGGAAATGAGCACAAAGCTTATGTCATGGTATGCCTGGCTCTGCGTGACGCGACCCGACGATTGGTCACAAAACAACAAGACAGACAAGGGGACACCGGGGAAACAATTACAACGGTAGGCCCTATGATAGGGAACGGGGAAGTGGACACATCATGCACTCTCCTAAGCAAGAGCCCTGAACTCTCCTCACGTTCCCTATACAAGTTCTTTCAACCTGTCACCGACCAGGATACCTCAGTCCCTCACTTGCCCTGCACCTATCCCTTACTAGGGAACTGGCAAGTGTGGACACTGGTCCTCACCGCTGTACTAATAAACACACCAGGGAAAATAACAGACAGGGAATAGCAAACAACTTAGCTTTCTCTGCTGCCAATGCTCCTGAGGCAGCAGAGTATGGCACCCGGACACAGCTTCCAGCTGAAACACCAAGGCTTCAGATAAGCTGCAACAGCACTGCTCCAAATAGCTCCTCTCTTCTCCAAGGTTGGTTAGTGAATGACCAGTATTACCAACAGAGAGCAGCAGCAGCTGATGACTTTTTATAGGAAGGAGGGGGGAGGTCACCACCTGCTGACTAATTAAGCATGTAGTAACACCAGCGGCCACCGGGGGCAAAACTCTATATTAACCTCAGAGGCCAGAAAGGAAAAAGGTTCATATAAGAGAGTCCAGACTCTATCACAGATCTGAAAATGGATCGAGACAGCTTATGTGCTTTCTGGAGCAGCTCACCCAGGCCAGGATAGTGGTAGAGAAAACATTGTGTCACACAAAAGGTTGATACAGTACATAAAATGAGAACAATGGGGATAGGGGAAAATATGTGTAAGTGGGTTAAGAGCTGGCTCAGGGATAGGAAACAAAGGGTGGTTATTAATGGAGCACACTTGGACTGGGTCACGGTTAGCCGTGGGGTACCACAGGGGTCAGTATTGGCAGTATTGGGCCCGCTTCTTTTTAACATATTAATTAATGACCTTGCAGGGCCATAGAGAGTAGAATTTCAATATTTGCAGATGAAACTAAACTCTGCAGGGTAATCAATACAGAGGAGGACAATTTTATATTACAGGAGGATTTATGTAAAGTAGAAGCTTGTGCTGATAAATGGTAAATGAGCTTTAATGGGGATAAATGTAAGGTCATGCACTTGGGTAGAACAAACAAGATGTATAATTATGTGCTTAATTGTAATACACTGGGCAAAACTGTCACTGAAAAAGACCTGGGTGTATGGGTGGGCGACAAACTCACATTTAGTGGCCAGTGTCAGGCAGCTATAAAATAATGGGATGCATTAAAGAGGCATAGATGCTCATGAGTAGAACATAATTTTACCTCTATATAAGTCACTAGCGCAACCACACTTAGAATACTGTGTACAGTTCTGGTCTCCGTTGTATAAGAAAGACATAGCTGAATTGGAGCGGGTGCAGAGAAGAGCGACCAAGGTTATTAGGGAACTGGGGGGTCTGCAATACCAAGATAGGTTATTTCACTTGTGGTTATTTAGTTTTGAAAATCGAAGGCTTAGGGGTTGTTCTGCCCTCTTAATAGGGCAAAGAATGTTTTATTATTGCTGGGTTAATTATAGCACCATCTACTGGTGGCTGAATTTATAGCAGTGTCTTTAATAGCATTATAAAGCCTGTGACTTTAACAGAAGCAATGCACTATGGGTTAAAAGCAGTGCTTCGTGGGAAGGAAGCAATGTATTCTGGGATGAAGAAGGGCCATTTTGCTTCTGTGGATCTCATAGGATGCACATGTTATTTTGTCCTCCTGAGTAACCTTTGTTTTTCCTGCAACTTCTCTACTTGAGTCACTATCCGGCTTAAAGCATATCTGGTAAACTTAATCTTTCTTGCAATGCAGTGATTCAGAGAGGTGTTATTTACTGTCTAGCAGCCAAGAGATGCCATTAACCCTTTAGTTGCCAGTTCTCAGTAAATGTAATCATAAACTAATGTATTCCTATGTAATGTTTGCATCTCAATGTACACTTCTGTGATTGTGTTAGCTATGTGTCATGATCCAGGTTGGATTATGACAGAAAAATGCACAAGTAAACTTTTTTTGTCCTTAAGCTGTGTCCTTAAAGGTAGTTTTGCCCCCGTGGCCATTAGGGTCATTGCACTGTGGTGATTTCAGTTCTAGTTTTGCCCCCGGCGGCCGTTAGGGTCATTGCACTCTGGTTACTTTGGTTTAGTGCACATGATTATCACTAACAGGTGTGATTGCTCTGGTTTAACTATATAGGAGTGACTTGTTCTCTCACTCACTGTTGGTGATATTGCTCATTTCTAACCAAGTCTGGTGGAGGAAGGAACTACAGAGAGGAGTTCCTTGCAGCTCAGGAGAGCTCTGGTGTAAAGTCTGGTGAAGGAAGGAATTACAGAGAGGTGTTCCTTGCAGCTCTGACAAAGCTTGGAGACGTAGCAGCGATTCTGGAGGAAAGCTGCATTCTGGTGGTGGACTCTGTTGCTGGGAGCAAGAGCAACAGAACAAAGCTAAGTGGTGTTATCCCTGTTTGTGACTTCCCTTATGTGTGTTTCAGTGCAGTGGTGGGATTAGTTTCTGCACCGTCCATTTCATTAGAAAGGGCTAGGTGCAGGGCGAGCTAGGGTTCTTAGGTTCCAGCTCAGCGACAGGTGCGGAGCCTGTATAGAGACTGTTAGGAGTGTAGAGTCTGGCTCAGGGGAGTGCAGGAGGTCTCCACGTCCCCGTTCCCTATCGCAGGGCCCTCCATTGTATCGGTTTCCCTGGTGTTTCCCCTTATTATTTAAATTCGCCCTGCTGGAGGTGGTGTATCCAGTTTCACGTGTAATTCTGAAATTCGCCTGCTGGAGGCGGTGTATCCGGCTGCACGTTATATTATTAAAATTCGCCCTACTGGAGGCGGTGTATCCAGGGTCACGTGTGTGAGAGAAATTTGCCCTGCTGGAGGCGGTGTGTCCAGCCACATGTTGACCATCACACTATGATCATCTGCCCAATACTTATGTGTTGTGAGCTCATTTTCGGGTTTGCCTAAGGCTTCTGGTGAGGGTTATGGAGCTGGCTGTGCTGACAGAGGAGTAGTGAGCTCTCTATCTGGACTCCCTCTGTTGGTGAAGGGAGTTAATGAAGCTGATCTAAATGGCAGAGACCGGCCACCTGAGGAAGAGGACTGTGATTTGACATCAGGAATTTCTGATTGGATTTAAGGCAGCCGACTCCCTAGTTTCTTGCTGGTGATTTCTCCTGACTGTGGCTTCTGGTTTCCAGTTTGGTTCCTGCCTTCTTAAAGCTAAGTTTTCTCTGCAATTGTTTATATGATTTTTCATCTGGTTTACTTAGTTTTTGTGTTCAGCCAGCCCTGGCTGGGACTGGGCTGAATCCCCATTTTGTCTCTGATCAGTTGATCTTTTTTGCTCTGCCTTCAGAATATACCTGAGTGCTGATATAGGGAATTGAAGTCTAGCGACTTCAGGGCCTTTTTCTATCAGACGTGTTGGACATTTTTTGGCAGGGTTTTTTGCGTGATTGCAGACAGCAGCTTTTCTTTCCTGTCCTTTCTAGTTAGTGAGGGCCCCATCGTTTGCTCAGCCTATCTTTCTATCTGTGTTTGTGTTTTCATCTTGTTTCACCGACAATACATGTTGGGGGCTGTCTATTGCTTTGGGGTCTGCTCTGGGGCAGTTTAGATTTTCCCTTTCTTTCTTTAGGCTTATTTAATTCTCCGGCCATGATGAGGGGTCTAGGACCACCGTAGGCAAGCTCCACGGCTACTGCTAGTTGTGTGGATATAATCAGGGGTCTGCAATCCGCTAGTTACTAACCTCTCCGGTTTTCTGGGCTTAGCTTGCTTTTTGGTTTTTTCTCCTCGGTGACTCATTCATAACAGAATCACCAGCCATACCGCAGATTCTAAGGTACTCAAAAGCAGGAGAGAAATGTAAAAAATAAAAAAAGTGTCGGAATTTTTTTTTTTATATATATATTTTCTCCTCTTTTTCTCTGGGGCTGTAGGAGGATTTCTTTTTTTCCCCCTTGATGGAGATTAAGCAATTGTCTGATCGTGTGGAGCAGCTTGCTGCTGAAGTGCGGGGAATTTCCGCCTATCTCAGTCATTCACATGCTGTTGAACCAAAAATCCCTACTCCTGATGTGCTTTTTGGGGATCGGTCTAAATTTTTGAATTTTAAGAATTGTAAATTATTTCTTGCCTTGAAGCCTAACTCATCGGGGAGCTCTGCGCAGCAGGTTAAAATTGTCATCTCCTTGCTGCACGGCGATCCCCAGGATGGGGTGTTTTCTTTGACATCTGAAGATCCTGTTTTGACTAATGTGGATGCATTTTTTCAAGCCTTGGGGTTGTTATATGATGAACCGAATGCTATTGATCAAGCTGAGAGAGCCCTATTGGCATTGAACCAGGGTCAGGATCCTGCAGAGTTATACTGTCGGAAATTCCGAAAGTGGGCGGTCCTTACTACATGGAATGATAGTGCATTGGCAGCTCTCTTTCGGAAGGGTTTGTCTGAGACTTTAAAAGATACTATGGTGGGATTTCCTGTTCCCTCTGGTCTTGACGATTCTATGTCATTAGCCATTCAAGTTGATCGGCGTTTACGTGAACGCAAGACTACATGGGAGGCGCTGCCACCTTTTGAACAAATGTCTGAACCTATGCAATGTGATAGAGTTTTGTCTAGGGCGCAACGTCAGGAGTTTAGAAGGCGTAATAAGCTGTGTGTTTTCTGTGGCGATGCCTCTCATGTTATTTCTGTCTGCCCTAAACGAGAAAAACGTTTTGCACACACATTTGCTGTGGGTGGTGTACAACCTAAGTTTCTTTTGGCAATTACTCTGATCTGCTCCTTATCCACATTTTCCGCAAAGGCTTTTGTGGATTCAGGAGCGGCCTTGAATCTGATGGACTTGGATTTTGCTAAACGTTGTGGTTTTCCTTTGACACCTCTGCGGACGCCTATTCCTTTGAGGGGTATTGATGCTACTCCTTTGGCGAAGAATAAACCTCAGTTTTGGACCCAGGTGATAATGCGGGTCGCCCCAGACCACCAAGAAAATTGCAGATTTTTGGTGTTGCATAATTTACATGATACCATTGTTCTGGGTTTTCCCTGGTTGCAAATCCATAATCCGGTTTTGGATTGGAAATCTGTGTCTGTGGTGAGTTGGGGTTGTCGGTATGCTCTTGGCGACACTCCTGTTTTCTCCACCTCTCCCCAGTCGCATGATGTTCCTGACTATTTGGCTGATTTTTGTGATGTATTTAGTGAGAGCAAGTGTGCGTCTTTGCCTCCTCATAGGGGTTATGACTGTGCAATTAAGTTGAGACCTGGTGTAAATTTCCCAAGGGTCGACTTTTCAATTAATCTGTACTCGAACAAGAGGCTATGCGATCTTATATTAAGGAGTCGTTAGAGAAGGGTCATATTAGACCATCCTGTTCGCCCTTAGGTGCTGGGTTTTTTTTCGTGGCCAAGAAAGATGGTTCATTAAGGCCTTGTATTGACTATCGTTCCCTCAACAAAATTACGGTTAAATATCAGTATCCGTTACCCCTGATTTCTGATTTATTCTCCAGAGTTAAAGGTGCTTGCTGGTTTACTAAGCTTGACCTCAGGGGGCGTATAATCTTATTCGCATCAAGCATGGGGATGAATGGAAGACAGCGTTTAATACTCCGGAGTGACATTTTGAGTACCTGGTGATGCCTTTAGGGCTTACTAATGCCCCTTCTGTCTTCCAATCCTTTATGAATGATATTTTCCGGGACTTTGTGGATAAGTTTTTGATCATCTATCTGGATGATATTTTGATCTTTTCCAGGGATTGGGATTCTCATGTGGAACATGTTCGGACTGTGTTCCGGATTTTGAGAGTGAATTCCTTGTATGTTAAGGGATCGAAGTGCCTTTTTGGTGTACAGAGGATTTCATTTTTGGGATTTATTTTGTCTCCGTCAACTAATGAAATGGACCCGACCAAGGTACAGGCCATTTATTATTGGGTTCAACCCACTTCTTTGAAGGCTCTCCAGAAGTTTTTGGGTTTTGCTAATTTTTATCGTAAATTTATAGCTAATTTTTTTGGTATTGCTAAACCACTGACTGATTTAACTAAGAAGGGTGCTGATGTGCTGAATTGGTCTTCAGAGGCTGTTTTGGCCTTTCAGGAGCTGAAGCGGAGGTTCACTTCTGCTCCGGTTTTGCGGCAACCAGATGTCTCACTTCCTTTTCAGGTGGAGGTAGATGCTTCAGAGATTGGTGCAGGAGCTGTTTTGTCCCAAAAAGATCCGGTGACGTCTAAAATGAATCCCTGTGCCTTCTTTTCCCGAAAGTTCTCCCCATCTGAACGCAACTATGATGTGGGGAATCGGGAATTGTTAGCCATGAAATGGGCATTTGAGGAGTGGAGATATTGGTTGGAGGGAGCTAGACATCAAGTTGTGGTCCTCACTGACAACAAGAATTTGATTTACCTTGAGTCGGCCAAACGCTTGAATCCTAGACAGGCTAGGTGGGCCTTGTTTTTTATGCGTTTTGATTTTGTGGTCTCCTTTCTTCCAGGCACTAAGAATGTTAAGGCAGACGCCTTTTCTAGGAGTTTCTTTGCTGATTCTCCTATTGTGACCCAGCCTACTACCATCCTAGGTGAGGGGGTAGTTCTTTCTGCCATCTCGCCCGATTTGAGACGTGCTCTGGAAGAATTCCAGGAGGACAAACCTGAGCGTTGTCCTATGGGAAAATTGTATGTTCCTGACCAGTGGAGGAAGAGAGTGATGTCTGAAGTTCATTGCTCCGCATTGACTGGTCATCCAGGTATTTTTGGTACCAGAGATTTGGTGAGTCGGTCTTTTTGGTGGCCTGCCTTATCTCGTGATGTCAGGAATTTTGTGCAGTCCAGTGGGACTTGTTCTCGGTCTAAACCCTGTACTCGCTCTAGTGGGTTGTTGATGCCATTGCCGGTGCCTAAGAGGCCATGGACCCATATTTAAATGGATTTTATTTCTGATCTTCCTGTCTCTCAGAGAATGACTGTTATCTGGGTGATTTGTGATAGATTCCCTAAGATGGTCCATCTTGTACCACTCCCAAAGTTGCCATCTTCCTCAGACTTGGTACCCTTGTTTTTACAACAGGTGGTTCGGTTGCATGGGATTCCTGAGAACATTGTTTCGGACAGAGGAGTTCAGTTTGTTTCCAGATTCTTGAAAGCCTTTTGCTCCAAGCTGGGAATTCAGTTGTCCTTCTCCTCTGCGTTTCACCCTTAGACCAATGGGCAGATGGAGAGAACAAACCAGACTTTGGAGTCCTATTTGAGATGTTTTATATCTGCTGATCAGGATGATTGGGTTTCTTTTTTGCCCTTGGCCGAATTAGCTTTAAATAATAGAGCTAGTTCTGCCACCTTGATGTCCCCCTTTTTCTGTAACTTTGGGTTTCATCCTCGATTTTCTTCAGGGCAAGTAGAATCTTCAGCCTGCCCAGGTGTTGACACTGTGGTAGAGAGAATGCAGCAGATTTGGGACCAAGTAGTGGATAAGTTGTCTCTCTCCCAGGAAAAGGCCCAGCGGTTTTCTAACCCGCATAGGACCATTGGTTCCCGGTTTAAAGTGGGTGATATGGTTTGGTTGTCATCAAAGAATATCTCCTATGAAGGTGGCTTCTCCAAAGTTCAAGCCAAGATTTATTGGACCTTACAAGATTTTGGAGATTCTTAATCCGGTTTCTTTTCGATTGGCTCTTCCTGTTACGTTTAAGATCCATAACGTGTTTCATAAGTCGCTGTTGAAGAGATATGTTGAGCCAGTAGTTCCTATGGTGGCACCTCCTGACCCTGTATTGGTTAAAGGTAATGTGGAATATGAGGTAGAGAAAATACTGGATTCTCGTCTGGCTAGACAGAGGCTCCAGTATTTGGTCAAGTGGAAGGGTTATGGCCAGGAGGACAATTCTTGGGTCTCTGCCTCTGATATTCATGCCGATAGATTGGTTCGTGCTTTTCATCGGGCCCATCCTGATCGGCCCGGTGGCGTGGATGAGGGTTCGGTGACCCCTCCTCAAGGGGGAGGTACTGTTGTGAGCTCATTTTTGGGTTTGCCTCTGGCTTCTGGTGAGGGTTATGGAGTTGGCTGTGCTGACAGAGGAGTAGTGAGTTCTCTATCTGGATTCCCTCTGTTGGTGAAGGGAGGTAATGAAGCTGATCTAAATGCAAGAGACCGGCTACCTGAGGAAGAGGACTGTGATTAGACATCAGGAATTTCTGATTGAATTTAAGGCAGCCGACTCCCTAGTTTCTTGCTGGTGATTTCTCCTGACTGTGGCTTCTGGTTTCCAGTTTGGTACCTGCCTTCTTAAAGCTAAGTTTTCTCTGCAATTGTTTATATGAGTTTTCGTTTGGTTTACTTAGTTTTTGTGTTCACCCAGCCCTGGCTGGGACTGGGCTGAATCCCCATTTTCTCTCTGATCAGTTGATCTTTTTTGCTCTGTCTTCAGAATATACCTGAGTGCTGATATAGGGAATTGAAGTCTAGCGACTTCAGGGCCTTTTTCTATCAGACGTGTTGGACATTTTTTGGCAGGGTTTTTTGCGTGATTGCAGACAGCAGCTTTTCTTTCCTGTCCTTTCTAGCTAGTGAGGGCCCCATCATTTGCTCAGCCTATCTTTCTATCTGTGTTTGTGTTTTCATCTTGTTTCACCGACAATACATGTTGGGGGCTGTCTATTGCTTTGGGGTCTGCTCTGGGGCAGTTTAGATTTTACCTTTCTTTCTTTAGGCTTATTTAGTTCTCCAGCCATGATGAGGCATCTAGGACCACCGTAGGCATGCTCCATGGCTACTGCTAGTTGTGTGGATAGGATCAGGGGTCTGCAATCCGCTAGTTACCAACCTCTCCGGTTTTCTGGGTTTAGCTTGCTTTTTGTTTTTTTCTCCTCGGTGACTCATTCATAACACTTATGCATGTTATTTGTATTATTTGTAGTTTTACCACGCATGTTCTATACTCTTCACAAATAAACAAGTTAGACTTACAGAGAACAGTCTGCTTATTTTGGAAGACAGAGCTGTGGTTTATACTGTATTCTGGATTGCACATCGTGTCAGCGTGCCTGAAGGCAGAATAGTAAAAAAGATTGCTAGACACCTGCAAGTCCAGGGCCTAGTAAAACAGATCGCCATATGCCTGCGACAGTGAATTCAGGCTGTAAGGGACCGCTATCACCCAGACTGCTCTGCATATGGGTACTACAGCAGCCGCCATATAGCTGCAGGAGACAAGTCCAGGGCCTAGTAAAACAGATTGCCATATGCCTACGACAGTGAATTCAAGCTGTAAGGGACCGCTATCACCCAGACTGCTCCGCACACGGGTACTACAGCAGCCGCCATACAGCCGCAGGAGACAAGCCCAGGGCTCAGGAAAGGACCACCGGTTGCACGCGGTGATTGCATAGACAGTACGGGACCGCTAACACCCACACTGCTCCACATACGGGTATCACAGCAGCCACCATACAGCCGCAGAACGCTACCGCAGCCCGCCAGAAGTGCTACATCTTCCCCGCCACGCGGAAGCTGCCATACATAGACTGTTTCCCGCCAATATACTAAGCAGCACTCAGCTAAATGCACAATGTCTCGGAAAAGTACATTTTCACTCAAAACAAGGTCACGAGCAAGCTCCAGCAGGTCGTCCTTAGCAGAGCTAGCTGCTGTCGCTCGCGCCAAGGCCAAAGCAGCCAAAGCGAGATCCTCCTTTGCCGAATGAGAGATGCATCTAAAGCTGAGACAAGCAGATCAAGACGCAGAAACCGCTCGTTTGCAAGCAGAGCTAGAAAGACTTGCGGCAGACAAAGAGACAGCAGCTGCAATAGCTAAAGCAGAGTATTAGGAAGCTATGAAAGATCCTGATTCTGAGAGACACAGCAGCATTCTTGGACCAGATCTAAAGCAGCAAGATCCAGCGCAACGCGTCGCAGAGTACGTCCGTCAACATTCCGGCGTAGATGACAGCCCTGGCGCATCATATCGATCAGCCCATGCCAATTACCAGCGATCCAACCCTGAGCTTCACTACCATAGGCGAGGAGACGTCCAGCACAGAGATGTCGACTACAGCTACCGTTCCACTGAAAAGAAGGTACAGCTCCCATCCCGCCTTAAAGAGACACCTTCTTCACCAATAAGGTACCGCACAGACTATCCGGAGTCACAAGCGTCTTACAGGTATGGTGATGCACCACACACTTGACATGACTATCACACACCGGCTCGTGCCAGCACTGATGGAGCCATCAAGGACCTTGCAAAGTTCCTTGCCCGCCAAGAACTGGTTACAAAGAGACTTGTAAAGTTCACTGACAAACCTGAGAACTATCGGTCATGGCGAGCCTCGTTCCGGAACGCCATTCATGGTCCGGACCTTTCTTGTGGTGAGGACTGTGACTGAGAGACATTAATGTAAAGCATCCTCGCACAGCCCTACATAAGGTGTGGGAAAGACTCGATGAATGCTATGGGGCAGTAGAAGTCATAGAGAATGCTTTATATAAAAGAATTGAGGATTTTCCTAAGATAGGACCTAAAGGTTATCTAAAGCTTAGAGAACTGAGAGATTTGTTGAATGAGTTGCAGGTTGCTCAGCAGGAAGGAGACTTGCCCGGATTGGCATGCTTAGATACCGCTAGGGGTGTCAATCTGATAGTACAGAAACTTCCTTACAACCTACAAGAAAAGTGGATTACATGTGGTTCAGAGTATAAACACAATCATAATGTATCATTTCCTCCTTTCACTGTATTTGTTGATTTTGTCACCAAACAATCTAGGATTAGAAATGACCCTAGTTTTGATTTTACTCTGTCGTGTTCCACTGCCACTGGTGTCAAACCCGGTAGGACATCCGTGGCAATCCACAAAACTAACATTGATTCCACAGGCCCTCCTCACAAGGTGAATAAAACCCCTACAGACGAGAGCAAACCTCAGGATGTCAGTAAATATTGTTCTCTACACAAGAAACCACATCCTCTACTAAAATGCAGAGCCTTCAGGGAGAAGTCTTTAGAGGATCGTAAAGGTTTCCTCAAGGAGAACAACATCTGCTTCAAATGTTGTGCCACAACCTCTCACTTCGCCAGGAACTGTGAAGCTAGCGTGAAATGTGCAGAATACAGCAGCACGGATCACAATACAGCCTTGCACCCTGGATCATCTCCACGAGTGTTGTCACAAGCAGAGGAGCATGATGGAAAGCAGAAAGACACTGATGAAGACACCCCGGATGTCAGCTCTAAATGTACTGAGATCTGTAGAGGACTCACAGGAGGAAGGTCCTGTTCAAAAATCTGCCTTGTCTAAGTCTATCCTGCAGGCTGCAAGGACAAAGCCTTCAAGATTTATGCAATCCTGGATGATCAAAGTAACAGGTCTCTAGCCAGGTCCATCTTCTTTGACAACTTCAGCATCGTAGGCCCTGGTTCTCCCTACACCCTGAGGACGTGTTCAGGTACCGTTGAGACAGCGGGAAGAAAAGCAACTGAATACAAAGTGGAGTCCATAGATGGCCAGACCTGCCTATCATTACCGACCATCCTGGAGTGTAACCAGATTCCTGACAACAGGTCAGAAATACCTTCACGGGAGGTGGCGACATATCACCCCCATCTAAAGTGTATAGCCCACCTGATACCTGAACTAGATCCAGGAACCCCAATAGCTCTACTTCTGGGGAGATATTCTACAAGTCCACAAGGCTAGAGAATGTATAAACGGCTCCAGGAATGCTCCGTACGCACAGAGGCTTGACCTTGGATGGGTCATCATAGGAGACGTCTGCCTAGGAGGAGTACACAAGCCAGCCTTAGTCGACAGGATGTTTACCAATACTCTTGAAAATGGATGTCCGTCTCTCTTCCAGCCGTATAAGAGTAGCTTCCTGGTAAAAGAGTTGCCACACAATTCTCTACCTTGTCCATTAGCTGATCCTTCCTGTGAAGACCACTCATGTGACGGCGACCAAGATCACATAGGGTGCACAGTTTTCCACAGAACAAGAGAGGACAACAAGGTAGCAAAGTCCATAGAAGACTGATTGTTTTTGGACATCATGGAATGAGAGATGATAAGAGATGAGTCAAAGAGTTGGATGGCCCCTCTACCATTTAAACCCCAGAGGCAGAGCTTACCCACCAGTCATAAGTCTTGTAAAGGTTGGCACCATTGCAAACACGCATTTACCGCTCCAAACTTGGAAAATGCCAAAAACACGATAATTCGTACCATACAACGCGAGTGTTATGCCAAAGAAGTAGACAACCTTAACAAAGGTCAACCCATTTCTAGAGACAGTGTCTTGAAAAAGCTTGATCCAATAGTTGACCAAAATGGGCTGATAAGAATTGGAGGTCATCTTCAGGAAGCCAAGGTGGAATTCATGGAAATACACCCTGTAATAATTCCTGGCCATCATCATGAGACTACTCTGCTCGTACAGCACCATCATGTTTTAGTGAACCATCAGGGCCGATTGTTTACCGAAGGGAATCTACGAACTGCTGGACTATGGATAGTCGGAGCAAAGAGATGTGTGAGTAAATTCATCTTCAACTGTGTGACTTGTCGCAAACTCCGCGGCACGACTCAAAGCCCAAAGATGGCCAATCTCCCATCAGACAGACTTAGTATGGATCCTCCCTTTACCAACGTTGGACTGGATGTATTCGGGCCATGGTCTGTGGTTGCACGGCACACCAGAAGAGCCAAAAACCAACACAAAACGCTGGGCAGTTAAATTAACCTGCATGAACATCAGAGCGGTCCACATCGAAGTGATTGAATCCATGGACACATCAAGTTTCATAAATGCACTCCGACGCTTCATTGCCATCAGAGGCAACGTGAAACACATTCGCACTGACAGAGGCACAAATTTCGTAGGAGTAGTGAAAGAACTCCAAATTCCTTCCAACCTAGACATTACCAGTGTGGAAAGATACCTGAGTGAACAGGGATGTACCTGGACCTTCAATTTACCACACTCTTCTCACATGGGAAGTGCTTGGGAGAGGATGATAGGAATAGCAAGCAGAATCTTAGACTCTATCTTCTTACAAGAAGGTAGCACAAGACTCACACAAGAAGGTTTAACTACATTCTTGGCAGAAGTTTCGGCCATCATAAATGCCAGACCATTGACTGCACTCTCCAGTGATGCGAAGATCCAACCATTCTCACTCCCGCCATGTTACTCACTCAGAAAACCAACACTCCTAGCGCTCCACTGGGAGAATTCAGCAACAAGGACCTCTACAGGCATCAATGGAGACAAGTTCAAAGTCTCTCCAATACTTTCTGGGACAGATGGAGAAAGCAATACCTCTCCACTTTACAGCCTAGGATGAAGTGGCAGATCGACAGGCCGAACATCAAACCCGATGATATTGTGCTCATGAAGGACAGTCAGTCACATCGAAATGAGTGGCCTCTGGGCCTCATCACCAAGGTGTTCCCAAGCAAAGATGAGAAGGTGCACAAGGTCTAGGTCAAAGTGTGGAAGGCTGGGGAGCGTAAACTATTCCTCAGACCAGTTGCGGAGCTAATTCTATTGCTTTCGCCTAAAGAGCCTGTAAGTGGCATTAGTTAATGCCAAGTGGGGAGTGTTCTGCCTTTTTTTAATAGTCCAAAGAATGTTTTATTATTGCTGGGTTAATTATAGCACCATCTAGTGGTGGCTGAATTTATAGCAGTGTCTTCAATCTAATATATAAAGCTCAAAGTGTGTATGTGTGTATGTGTGTGTGTATGTTTGTATGTTCGGGATAGGCATCCGCACCATCGCAGCTACAGCCACAAAATTTGGCACAGTCGCACGTCTGGACCCCGAGAGCGTCCTAAGCTATGTTGTGAGGCGAAATTTTAACCCCGCGCATTCCAATTCACCAAACAATTTTGCCCCTATCTACATACTGGGGGGAAAAGTGTGTGCGTGTCAAGCCCCGCCCCTCATTGTGATGTCACAATGCCACTATTTGCATACTGGGGAAGCAGTGTGTGCACGCCAAGCCCCACCCCTCATTATGATGTCACAATGGTTGCCATGGCGACGCTGATGTCATCAAAGGTTGCAAGCCCCGCCGCTGCTCATTTTGATGTCATAATGGTTGACTATGAGATGGAGGATGTGTGATGGGTATATGGGCACCGGACTATGGGATGGAGGATATGTATGACGGGTATATGGGCACGGGACTATGGGATGGCGGATATGTATGATGGGTATATGGGCATGGGACTATGAGATGAAGGATGTGTGATGGGTATATGGGCAATCGACTATGGGATGACGAATATGTGTGATGGGTATATGGGCATGGGACTATGGGATGGAGGATATGTATGATGGGTATATGGGCACGGGCCTATGGGATCGTGGATATGTATGATGGGTATATGGACATGGGACTATGGGATGGAGGATAATTATAATTTGCTATAATTAACCACAGTTAGTTACTATGCCCGGGCAGCGCCGGGCTCTTCAGCTAGTCTAATATATAAAGCTCAAAGTGTGTATGTGTGTGTGTATGTTTGTATGTCCGGGATAGGCATCCGCACCGTCGCAGCTACAGCCACAAAATTTGGCACAGTCACACGTCTGGACCCCGAGAGCGTCCTAAGCTATGTTGTGAGGCGAAATTTTAACCCCGCGCGTTCCAATTCACCAAACAATTTTGCCCCTATCTACATACTGGGGGAAAAAGTGTGTGCACGCCAAGCCCCGCCCCTCATTATGATGTCACCATGGTTGCCATGGCGACGTTGATGTCATCAAAGGTTGCAAGCCCCGCCGCCGCTCATTATGATGTCATAATGGTTGACTATGAGATGGAGGATGTGTGATGAGTATATGGGCACCGGACTATGGGATGGAGGATATGTATGATGGGTATATGGGAACGGCACTATGGGATGGAGGATATGTATATGGGCACGGGACTATGGGATGGAGGATATGTATGATGAGTATATGGGAACGGGACTATGGGATGGAGGATATGTATGACGGGTATATGGACACGGGACTATGGGATGGCGGATATGTATATGGGTACGGGACTATGGGATGGAAGATGTGTGATGGGTATATGGGCACTGGACTATGGAATAGAGGATATGTTTGACGGGTATATGGGCACGGGACTATGGGATGGTGGATATGTATATGGGCACGGGATTATGGGATGGAGGATGTGTGATGGGTATACGGGCACTGGACTATAGGATGGAGGATATGTATGACGGGTATATGGGCACGGGATTATGAGATGGCGGATATGTATGATGGGTATATGGGCACTCGACTATGGGATGGAGGATATGTATGATGGGTATATGGGCACGGGACTATGAGATGAAGGATGTGTGATGGGTATATGGGCACTCGACTATGGGATGGCGAATATGTATGATGGGTATATGGGCATGGGACTATGGGATGGAGAATATGTATGATGGGTATATGGGCATGGGACTATGGGATGGAGGATGTGTGATGGGTATATGGGCACTCGACTTTGGGATGGAGGACATGTATGATGGGTATATGGGCACGGGCCTATGGGATCGTGGATATGTATGATGGGTATATGGGCACGGGACTATGGGATGGAGGATAATTATAATTTTCTATAACTAACCACAGTTAGTTACTATGCCCGGGCAGCGCCGGGCTCTTCAGCTAGTCTAATATATGAAGCTCAAAGTGTGTATGTGTGTGTGTATGTTTGTATGTCCGGGATAGGCATCCGCACTGTCGCAGCTACAGCCACAAAATTTGGCACAGTCACACGTCTGGACCCCGAGAGCGTCCTAAGCTATGTTGTGAGGCGAAATTTTAACCCCACGCGTTCCAATTCACCAAACAATTTTGCCCCTATCTACATACTGGGGGAAAAAGTGTGTGCGCGTCAAGCCCCGCCCCTCATTGTGATGTCACAATGCCCCTATTTGCATACTGGGGAAGCAGTGTGTGCGCGCCAAGCCCCGCCCCTCATTATGATGTCACAATGGTTGCCATGGCGACGCTGATGTCATCAAAGGTTGCAAGCCCCGCTGCCGCTCATTATGATGTCATAATGGTTGACTATGAGATGGAGGATGTGTGATGGGTATATGGGCACTGGACTATTGGATGGAGGATATGTATGACGGGTATATGGGTACGGGACTATGGGATGGAGGATGTGTGATGGGTTTATGGGCACCGGACTATGGGATGGAGGATATGTATGATGGGTATATGGGAACGGCACTATGGGATGGAGGATATGTATATGGGCACGGGACTATGGGATGGAGGATATGTATGATGGGTATAAGGGAACGGGACTATGGGATGGAGGATGTATGATGGGTATATGGGCACTGGACTATGGGATGGAGGATATGTATGACGGGTATATGGGCACGGGACTATGGGATGGCGGATATGTATATGGGCACGGGATTATGGGATGGAGGATGTGTGATGGGTATACGGGCACTGGACTATAGGATGGAGGATATGTATGACGGGTATATGGGCACGGGACTATGAGATGGTGGATATGTATGATGGGTATATGGGCACTCGACTATGGGATGGAGGATATGTATGATGGGTATATGGGCACGGGACTATGAGATGAAGGATGTGTGATGGGTATATGGGCACTCGACTTTGGGATGGCGAATATGTATGATGGGTATATGGGCATGGGACTATGGGATGGAGAATATGTATGATGGGTATATGGGCATGGGACTATGGGATGGAGAATATGTATGATGGGTATATGGGCATGGGACTATGGGATGGAGGATGTGTGATGGGTATATGGGCACTCGACTTTGGGATGGAGGATATGTATGATGGGTATATGGGCACGGGCCTATGGGATCGTGGATATGTATGATGGGTATATGGGCACGGGACTATGGGATGGAGGATAATTATAATTTTCTATAACTAACCACAGTTAGTTACTATGCCCGGGCAGCGCCGGGCTCTTCAGCTAGTCTAATATATAAAGCTCAAAGTGTGTATGTGTGTGTGTATGTTTGTATGTCCGGGATAGGCATCCGCACCGTCGCAGCTGCAGCCACAAAATTTGGCACAGTCACACGTCTGGACCCCAAGAGCGTCCTAAGCTATGTTGTGAGGTGAAATTTTAACCCCACACGTTCCAATTCACCAAACAAATTTGCCCCATCTACATACTGGGGAAAAAATGTGCGTGTGTCAAGCCCCGCCCCTCATTATGATGTCATAATGCCTCTATTTGCATACTGGGGAAACAGTGTGCGCGTATCAAGCCCCGCCCCTCATTATGATGTCACAATGGTTGCCATGGCGATGCTGATGTCATCATTGGTTGCAAGCCCTGCTGCCGCTCATTATGATGTCATAATGGTTGACTATGGGATGGAGGATGTGTGATGGGTATATGGGCACTGGACTATTGGATGGAGGATATGTATGACGGGTATGTGGGCACGGGACTATGGGATGGAGGATGTGTGATGGGTATATGGGTACTGGACTATGGGATGGAGGATATGTATGATGGGTATATGGGCACAGGACTATGGGATGGCGGATATGTATGATGGGTATATGGGCATGGGACTATGGGAAGGAGGATATGTATGACGGGTATATGGGCACGGACTATGGGATGGCGGATATGTATGATGGGTATATGGGCACGGGACTATGGGATGGAGGATATGCATGATGGGTATATAGGCACGGGACTATGGGATGGAGGATATGTATGATGGGTATATAGGCATGGGACTATGAGATGAAGGATGTATGATGGGTATATGGGCACTCGACTATGGGATGGAGGATATGTATGATGGGTATATGGGCACGGGCCTATGGAATCGTGGATATGTATGATGGGTATATGGGCACGGGACTATGGGATGGAGGATAATTATAATTTTCTATAACTAACCACAGTTAGTTTCTATGCCCGGGCAGCGCCGGGCTCTTCAGCTAGTCTAATATATAAAGCTCAAAGTGTGTATGTATGTATGTATGTATGTGTGCATGTATGTGTGTGTGTATGTCCGGGATAGGCATCCGCACCGTCACAGCTACAGCCACAAAATTTGGCACAGTCGCACGTCTGGACCCCAAGAGCGTCCTAAGCTATGTTGTGAGGTGAAATTTTAACCCCACGCGTTCCAATTCACCAAACAAATTTGCCCCATCTACATACTGGGGAAAAAATGTGCGTGTGTCAAGCCCCGCCCCTCATTATGATGTCATAATGCCTCTATTTGCATACTGGGGAAACAGTGTGCGCGTATCAAGCCCCGCCCCTCATTATGATGTCACAATGGTTGCCATGGCGATGCTGATGTCATCATAGGTTGCAAGCCCTGCTGCCGCTCATTATGATGTCATAATGGTTGACTATGGGATGGAGGATGTGTGATGGGTATATGGGCACTGGACTATTGGATGGAGGATATGTATGACGGGTATATGGGCACGGGACTATGGGATGGAGGATGTGTGATGGGTATATGGGCACTGGACTATGGGATGGAGGATATGTATGATGGGTATATGGGCACAGGACTATGGGATGGCGGATATGTATGATGGGTATATGGGCATGGGACTATGGGAAGGAGGATATGTATGACGGGTATATGGGCACGGACTATGGGATGGCGGATATGTATGATGGGTATATGGGCACGGGACTATGGGATGGAGGATATGCATGATGGGTATATAGGCACGGGACTATGGGATGGAGGATATGTATGATGGGTATATAGGCATGGGACTATGAGATGAAGGATGTATGATGGGTATATGGGCACTCGACTATGGGATGGAGGATATGTATGATGGGTATATGGGCACGGGCCTATGGGATCGTGGATATGTATGATGGTTATATGGGCATGGGACTATGGGATGGAGAATAATTATAATTTGCTACAACTAACCACAGTTAGTTACTATGCCCGGGCAGCGCCGGGTTCTTCAGCTAGTAGCATTATAAAGCTTGTGACTTTAACAGATGCAGTGCACTATGGGATTAAAGCAGTGCTTTGTGGGAAGGAAGCAATGTATTGTGGGATGAAGCAATGTATTCTGGGATGTATTCTGGGGGTTTAGAGAAGCATCGGCAGGGAGGGGGCTCCCTCCGTGCTTCCCTGCGACCCCCAGCGCAGCACGATGTGCTGCGCTGCTCTGGGGGCCTCCTTCCCTGCAGATCCCCAGATCCAATATGGCCACGGGGCCTGCAGGGAGGCGGCTTCCTCAGTGCCTGCAGAGCGCAGGCATGAGGAAACCTTGTGCAGCGCCTGTCAGATCGCTGATCTGTCACAGCGCTGTGTGATGTGTCAGATCAGTGATCTGACACATGACAGTGATGTCCCCCCTGGGACAATGAAATAAAGTAAAAAAAAAAGGAAAAATAATTTATAAAAAATCTCTGAATAAAAAAAAAATATTCCCTAATAAATTCATTTTTTGGAAAAAAAAACAATAAAAGTGCACATATTTAGTATCGCCTTGTCCGTAACGACCCGCCCTGTAAAACTGTCCCAATAATTAACCCCTTTAGCGAACCCCTTAAAAAGTAAAAATAAAAAACAAAGCAAAAAGCAACGCTTTATTATCATACTGCTGAACAAAAAGTGCAATAACGCGCAATCAAAAAGACGGATATAAATAACCTTGGTACCGCTGAAAATGTCATCTTGTCCCACAAAAAACGAGCCACCATACAGCATTATCAGTGAAAAAATAAAAAAGTTATAGCTTGCAGAATAAAGCGATGCAAAAATAATTATTTTTTATATAAAATTGTTTTTAATGCATAAAAGCGCCAAAACATAAAAAAATGACATAAATGAGTTATCACTGTAATAGTACTGACCCGAAGAATAAAACTGCTGTATCAATTGTACCACACACGGAACGGTGTAAACGCACCCCCCAAAAGAATTTCATGAAATGCTGGTTTTTGTTCATTCTGCGTCCCAAAAATCAGAATAAAAAGCGATCAAAAAATGTAACGTGCCCGAAAATAGTACCAATAAAAACATCAACTCGTCCCGCAAAAAATAAGACCTCACATGACTCGGTGGGTCAAAATATGGAAAAATTATAGCTCTCAAAATGTGGTGATGCAAAAACTATTTTTATAATAAAAAGCGTCTTTTAGCGTATGACAGCTGCTAAACATAAAAACCCGCTATAAATAGTAAATCAAACCACCTTTTATCACCTGCTTAGTGAGGGAAAAATAATAAAATTAAAAAAATGTATTTATTTCCATTTTCCCATTAGGGCTAGGGTTAGGGCTAAGGTTAGGGCTAGGGTTAGGCTAGCATTAGGCTTAGGGCTGAGATTAGGGTTAGGGGTGTGTTGAGGTTAGGGTTGGAGTTAGAATTGGGGGGTTTCCACTGTTTAAGCGCATAAGGTGCTCTCCAAACGCAACATGGCGTCTGATCTCAATTCCAGCCAATTCTGTGTTGAAAAAGTCAAATGGTGCTCCTTCCCTTCCAAGCTCTGCCATGCACCCAAACAGTGTTTTACCCCCACATATGGGGGGTATCAGCCTACTCAGGACAAATTGCAAAACAACTTTTGGGGTCCAATTTCTCCTGTTACCCTTGGGAAAATAATAAATTGGGGACTAAAAGATCATGTTTGTGGAAAAAATATGATTTTTTTATTTTCACGCCCGGTCGTTATAAATTTATGTGAAGTGATGCGCCCCAGAGGCCGTGTTATACTCGGCACCGGGCCCGTTAACTTCAATGGGAAATGTCACAGTGGCAGTGACCAGGTCTGTGGCCTCAAGCGGTCATGTAAAATGGGTAGAATTGAATGGGGAATAAAGTTTTTGTAGTGATTCGTGACGCCAATTGGAGTGTTCGACTGTAGTATAGCCGGCAAGGCAGATGATCCCTGGGGGGTAGATGGTGATGGCAGTGCAGATGTTCAACCCTCTCCAACCAGGGCTGACCCCCAGAGATTGTGATGAAAGTAGAAGGCATGGAGTAATAAGGCAGGAGACAAGGAAAGTCACTTTATCATTTACTGTAGTTCAGGTGCAGTTCAGAGGAGATATTACAACTCTCACCAGGTTACAGTGTGCTTTGCAAAATGGGAGTTATCCTTCACTCTGCTTGTGACTCAGTGTATGCTTCCTGCTATTCTAATCCCTTCAGGGAACAAGGCTTCCCGGTGTTTAGAAACTTCAAGTATAGCTTCTACTCACTGTGTATTTCCCCTTTTGCAACTTGCAGCTTGGGTCCTGTGTGAGGCAGCTCAAGTTCCTCCTGACACAATCCTTCACTGATCCTAGTTCACTGCAGTTTTCCCGGGGAAAACACGATGCAGTTGGTTGTATAATCCCACACTGCTCTGAAAGCATGGATGGTCTAAGGGCTGATTCCCTGATGCTTTTTAGCTCTACTCCTGGATGGAGCACATGTCTAATGGCTTCCAAGAGCGTTCTCCTCCTTCCTCTTCACTGAAACAACAATTCTGCTCCTCCCCCTCAAGTTAGGGTGTGTCAGCAAAGCTCTAAGCTTCAGACAAGTGAGGGAGTGAGGTGAATTGTGTGTGTGTGTGTTGTGTTCTCTAGTAGTGAAAGCATAACTCCCATTGCTCACAAAACTCATGCAAAACAATACATATTTAACCCTTTTGACGCAGGGCACCACATTAGCACTAGAGGGTTCAAAGTGCTCACCATACATCTAGATAAGTTCCTTGGGGGGGTCTAATTTCCAAAATGGGGTCACTTGTTTATGTACATCAGAGGCTCTCCAAACGCGACATGACACCGCAGATCATTCCATCAAAATCTGCATTCCAAAACGTCTCTACTTCCCTTCCAAGCCCCGTGTGTGCCCATACAGTAGTATTATAAACTGCTGTGAAGCGCTGGGGGGTTCAAAGTGCTCACCACACATCTAGATAAGTTCCTTGGGGGGGTCTAGTTTCCAAAATGGGGTCACTTGTGGGTGGTTTCCAGTTTAGGTACATCAGGGGCTCTCCAAAGGCAACATGACACCCGCAGAACATTCCATCAAAGTCTGCATTCCAAAACGTCACTACTTCCCTTCCGAGCCACGGCGTGTGCCCATACAGTAGTTTTCTCCCACATATGGGGTATTAGCATACTCAGGACAAATTGGAAAATAACTTTTGGGGTCCAATTTCTCCTGTTACCCTTGGCAAAATAAAAAAATTGGGGACTAAAAGGTCATGTTTGTGGAAAAAATGATTTTTTTTATTTTCATGCCCGGGCATTATAAACTTCTGTGAAGCCCTTGGGGGTTCAAAGTGCTCACCGTACATCTAGATAAGTTCCTTGGGGGGTCTAGTTTCCATAGTCATTTGTGGGGGTTTCCACTGTTTAGGCACCTCTGGGGCTTTCCAAACGCGACATGGCGTCCGATCTCAATTCCAGCCATAAAAGTCAAATGGCGCTGCTTCCCTTCCAAGCTCTGCCAAGCACCCAAATAGTGGTTTACCCCCACATATGGGATATCAGCATACTCAGGACAAATTGCAAAATAACTTTTGGGGTCATGTTACCCTTGGAAAAATAAAAATTGAGGGTGAAAAGATAATTTTTGTGGAAAAAATATGATTTTTTAATTGTACGGCTGAACGTTATAAACTTCTGTGAAGCCCTTGGGGGTTCAAAGTTCTCACAACATATCTAGATAAGTTCCATGGGGGGTCTAGCTTCCAAAATGGGGTCACTTGTGGGGGGTTCCACTGTTTAGCCACATCAGGGGCTCTCCAAACGTGACATGGCGTCTGACCTCAATTCCAGCCAATTTTGCATTGAAAAAGTCAAACGGCGCTCCTTCCCTTCTGAGCTCTGCCATGGGCCGAAACAGTGGTTCCCCCCCACATATCAGGTATCAGCGTACTCAGGACAAATTGCACAATAACTTATTCAGTCCAATTTCTCCTTTTACCTTTGGTTAAATAAAAAAAATTGGACCTGAAGTAATTTTTTTATGAAAAAAGTTAAATGTTCATTTTTGTTTAAACATTCAAAACATTCCTGTGAAGTACCTGACGGGTTAATAAACTTCTTGAATGTGGTTTTGAGCACCTTGAGGGGTGCAGTTTTTAGAATGGTGTCACTTTTGGGTATTTACTATCATATAGACCCCTCAAAGTGACTTCAAATGTGATGTGGTCCGTAAAAATAAAATTGGGTTGCAAAAATGAGAAATCGATGGTCAAATTTTAACCCTTATAACTTCCTAACAAAAAAAATATTGGTTCCAAAATTGTGTTGATGTAAATTAAACATATGGGAAATTTTATTTATTAAGTTTTTTGTGTGCTATATCTCTGTGATTTAAGGGCATAAAAATTCAATGTTGGAAAATTGCGAAATTTTTAAAATTTTTGTCAAATTTCCGTTTTTTTCTGCTTCACATTTTGCATGAGAAAAAATTATAACTTTCTTTAAATGTGCATTAGGTCTGCAGACAGTTTTATATCACCACATCAGTAAATTACTAAATGACAAGGTGGGATACAGCAGGCTGTTTCACATTTAGCTTGTGAAAAAATATTAATTAGCATGCTATACTCATGCATGGAGCACAATAGAAGCAGTGCACAACACGTGCCCTGTTAGCTTTCTTTGTGGACCTCAGTAGTGTTCAAAATGGAAAAAAATGCTAGAAGGTAAATGTAACAGCCACACTGGACAGTAGCTTGCTACACTATGTGACTGATGTACAACCACCTAGCTAACTAGCTAAAATATGGGATACAGCAGGCTTTTTCACATTTAACTAGTGAAAAAATATTAATTAGAATGCTATACTCATGCATGGAGCACAATAGAAGCAGTGCACAATACGTGCCCTGCTGGCTTTCTTTGTAGACCTCAGTAATCTCCAAAAAAGAAAAAAAATGCTGGAAGGTAAATTTAACAGCCACACTGGACAGTAGCTAAAAACTAACTAGCTAAAATCTTGCTGTTAACAGTGCCAGTGTCAGGAGCAGCCTCTCTGCGCTGTTACAGTGTCAAAATGGTGATAAAGCAAGATGTCCGCTATTTATTGGAGAGGGACATGTGATTTTAGCAGTTAATGACACAAGCCGTTGTGTCAGAACATTGTGGGTGTTTCCTGCCCCCTGATTGGCTAGCCACAATGTGCACACATAAAGTTAGGAGAAAGAATAAAAAATGATAGCTTACAAGAATGCCGTACCTCTGACCTCTGCAAACACCCTCCCCTCATCAAACATGTGACAAACACTCATGATACACCATTATCGTTGCTAAAGTGCTGAAAATACTTTTGTGGCAATGCAAATATTTTCCTGCACTTTTTACCAAATGTTACCGATTTTTTTCTGATTTTACAACATTTTTCTAGTGCTTCCAATCACGAACCCATATGTGCCATTATTATGTTGAATTTATGTTTGGCGATCGTTTTCAGAACATATTCGCTCATCTCTACTAGTGATCATGTGAGATTTCAATCACACATACATTTGTTAGGAATCTTTATCAGGCTAAAATAACAAGTCCAGCAAGTTCTTATCCTCTCTTGCTGACAACTTTGTCTTCCAAAAGGTAGAGGAGAAAACAAGGGGATCGGCCACCTTGTATCTAATCCTTATAAACAGAGAGGAATTGGCTGACGAGGTAAGGGTGGCTGGGACCCCAGGAGGCAGCGATCATGCTATCATAGAATGTTGGATAACTAGAAGAGGAAGATCTGTGAAGACTCAGATGTGAAGGTTGGATTTCAGACAGGCAGATTTTAAGGGACTCAGAAAGAAGATAGGAGTGATCCAATGGCAATGTAGAGCCAGTGTCAGTCAGGGCCAGGGAAGCGGTTACAGAGGTTGCTCTGTATACTCAAAGCAATGACTGAACTAGTGACACCCCGCCGCACCATACCGAATGCTGGTGGGGAGAATACACATAATTTTCTCCCCGCTGCATTTTGCCACATGCAGGTGCCGGACAGCATCATAACACTGCTAACCTGCAGATTAACCCCATATCTGCAGATAAACAGCATTATTCCTGGTAACAGGTTCCCTTTAGCAATCTTTAAAAGAGGGAAGAATAGGAAGCATTTAAGGAAACCAGGATTGATGAATACAGAACTTAAACAAATGCTAACAAGAAAGAAAGAAATGTTTATCAAATGGAAAAAGACATATCTAAAAAAGAATATAATGCCATCTGCAGAACCTCCAGGGCATGCATCAGATTATCTAAAGCTGATAATGACTAAAGTTTGCAAAACATGTCAAAAGCAATACAAATGATTTAGGGGTATGTCAAAAGTAAAAGAAAAGTCAAAAATGCTATAGGATTTTTACAGGATGAAAATGGTGACGACGTGGTAAAAAATGATGTTGAGAACACAGAAATTTTTAAATTCCTATTTTGCATCTGTTTTCACTCAGAAAGTAAATCTGACATCAACTGATTGTCACAGTACTATTGAAAGAATAGATGAATCCACACTGTCTACAGAGAGATAGTGAGGGAACATTTAACTAACAGAAAAGAATTCAAGTCTTCAGGTTCAGATGAATAACATCCTAGGGTACTGAAGAAAGCAGAAGAGGAAATTATTGAACCACTCTCCATAATCTATGAAAATTCTTGGAGAACAGGAGAAGTACCAGAAGACTGGAGAAGAGCAATTGTTGTCCGTATCTTCAAAAAGGGGAAGACGCTAGACCCAGGGAAATATAGGCTGGTGAGTCTGACTTCTATACCAGGAAAGATCTTTGAACAAATTATTAAACAACATGTGTGCAAGAACCTGGATGAGAATGAAGTGATTAACCAGAGTCAGCATGGGTTTGCAACTAACAAGTCATGTCAGACTAACTCAATTTCCTTCTATGACAGAATCACTAACTGGGTGGATTGGGGAAATGCAGTAAATATAGCATATCTTGACTTCAGCAAAGCATTTGACAAAGTATCTCATACCATCCTTATTGAAAAAAAATGACCAAGTATGGAATGAACAAGGCAACTGTTAGGTGGATTCATAGCTGGCTTAGTGATCAGCCCCAAAGATTGATTGCTGCAAATCCAGTTAGAAGAATGTCTTAAGTGGGATACCGCAGGGCTCTGTCCTGGGCCCTGTCTGGTTCAGCATCTTTATCAATCATTTAGATGAAGGAATTTAGGCTAAACTGATTAAATTTGCAGATGACACAAAGCTAGGAGGTATAACTAATACTAGAGAAGAGAGAGAGAATTCAAAAAGATCTAAACAAACTGGAACTGTGGGCAGCAACTAACAGAATATCACTAGTTTTTTCATAACTGATTGCTACACATTCTCATCTCCCTGATTCTTTGTCTGACTTTTTGTCTTTTTTCATGGACTCAGACCACTGTCTGATCTCCCAATAATGTTTCGGGTTAATCCATTCAAAAAAGTATCGGCATTACCATATAGTCTATAACCGCAACAGGTTAATTCAGCAAATGGCTACTTCACATGTGGATTAACTGATGGTGCTCAGCGTACATGTGGCTGACGCCAAATTTATATAGTATTGTTCATATGTTTCTTATTTTCATGTATACTATTGATTTATGAAATAAAAATTAAAACATTTACTCGTTCATTCATAGATACAGCAGTCAGGAAACAATAAAAAGTAGGTTGACTATGGCCTCTTGATGCATATAGCACTTGAGAGGATCCATATGTTTAAAACCCCTTCCCGACCCATGACGCCTACGTAGGCGTCATGAAAAGCCGTGCCTAAACGACCCATGACGCCTACATAGGTGTCATGGTATAAATCACCCTCCTGCGGGTCGGGTGACCGGGGTCACTGAAAGGTCACCTGACCTGCGCGCACACACAGGAGGCTTTGTGATTCACCACAGGGGGTGTGGCTTAGCCCCCACGTGGCTACGATTGCTCTGATTGGCTGTTAAAAGTGAAACTGCCAGTCAGAGCAATAGTAATATTTCATCAATGAAATTTGATGAAATATTACAATCCAACCATGGCCAATGCTGCAGTAGCATCGGACATGGCTGGAGACTCTAACCTGACCCCCCCACACCGGCTGGCGGGGGCGATCGGCCCCCGCCACGGGCTGAAGGCAGCGATCGGACACTGCCATCATGATCTGCTTCCCCTTCCCTCCGCTCCCCCCGCAGTCCGATCCCCCCTCACCCTCCCTGGTACCTGCTATGTCCCTCTGGCTGTCCCGGTGCCCCGCCGTCCCTCCTGCATGGGCGCCGCCATCTTGAAAATGGCGGGTGCATGCACAGTACGATTGTAATATTTCATCAATGAAATATGGTGAAATATTACAATCCAGCCATGGCCGATGCTGCAGTGGCATCGGACATGGCTGGAGACACTACCCTGACCACCCCCCCCACACTGGCTGGCGGGGGCGAACGCACAAATATTTATTTTTTTTATTTTACAATTATTTAAAAAAGTATACTTTTTTTTACTTCTTTACTTTGTCCCACTATGGGACTTTCATTTTTTGCAGGCTGATTGTTTGTATAGCATAGGAATGCAGCATCCCTATGCTATGAAAAACTGTCAGCGCTGCATGGACAGGTAAAGTTGCTGATTATGCACTGCGCATGATCTAGCAACTTTGCTAGCTCTGGTAAACCGGATGTCGACATCGGGTCACCATTGCAATGATCGTGACTCAGCGATGATGCCATGGGGTCTCCGATCTAAGGACAGAGGGGTTGTCTTCCCTCTGCCTGCTTCCGGAATGCTGTCATGGAGTTCAATGGCAGCATTTAGAGGGTTAAAGTGCTGGGAGCAGTGCAGGACAACTCCTGGCACTTAGTGTCGAGTGTCAGCTGTCAGAATCAGCTGACATAGGGCAGTGATAGCATGTGCACAGCCTGTGTGCATGCACAATCATGTGGACGAAATAATCCATCCTACGTCAATAAGTACAAGGGTGCAGGGACGTATTATTACAGACCACATTGGAAAGGGGTTAATAGTAGCAGTTCATCTGTAAAAATCAGATGCTATATGGTTGATCCATATGCAATCAGAATTTTTTTTATGTACCCAGAGACTTGAGACTTGGATAAATGGGTCTCATCTGAAATATGGAAGACTCTAATGCATGCTGCCTCTAATGCTGTCTGTGTGATGTGTTTTCTATGCGCAGAACTCAGACCGAAATTGTAATCGTGTGAACGTAGCCTTACGAAGATTCTACCACACTACATGCTCATCTAAATGAGGCCATGTGCTGCATTTCAATGTGCATTTTGCTGAACATTTTATTAAATTTATTTTTTCATTTCAAAATTGTTATAGTCAATTAAACTAAATTGCAAAAATTTTAAAACTGTGAAAAAAAACAAATACAAAATTGTACAACATGAAAATTACAATATTTTTCTAGAGAAATTTAATGCATAGTAGCTGATCTGCCGTACCGGGTTCGCTGACTAAAAAGTGTGATGGCATCTTGTTGCCTATACTGTTTACATCGGCCACTGCCAGAGATGGTACAGTGCTGTGCAAATTAATTGGGACAAAGCATTTTTTTTAAGTAAAATCGTAAGTTGGTTACCAGTCAGTGATTCAAACCAGTTTTAACTGCTTTGAACAGGTGTGAGTGCCTGTGGTGTGAGTGCCTGTTCAAAGCAGTTAAAACTGCTTTAAATCACTGACTGGTAACCAACTTACGATTTTACTTATAAAAACGCTTTGTCCCAATTAATTTGCACAGCACTGTAACTACTGAAAGCTGGAGGTGCCACGTGTTTCACCGCCACCAGTCTGATACTGAACACCTATCAATGGATTGTAATGTGAAACGCCTTTAAACTAATAGCTGTTCATAAACTGCAGAGATCAACTAAGTCAGATGACTGTGTATTAAAAGACCATGTTAAAGAGGCAGAGTCTCTCTGAAGCAAAGATGGTCTGAGGTTTACAAATCTATAAACTAAAATGGCCTAAAAATAATGGAGTCATTTTAGAAAAATATTCCTCAATGTAAAACACTATAGACTTTGAATTTACCACAACCTACAGTACATAATATTATTGAAAATGCAGAAATTCTGGAGAAATTCATAAGGCTGATGGTCAATATTGGATATTCATGATTTGCCGACTTCAGGTGGCACTGCATTAAAAATAAGTTGTGCCAAAAGGATACTTCCAATCCACAAACGCAAGTGAAAGCTCTATCATGCAAAGAAGAAGAAAAACATAAAAAAAACATTAGAGATGAGCAGATCACTTGAAATTCAAATTCACAAATTTGGGCAAATCTATCCTTAAAAATTTGATTTACAGTGAATTTGTTTTGAGCGAATTGCAGGTAGTGGAATCGGTCGTAAAATGTTTATTTAGCAAGAAGAGAGAGCTAAAAGGGGAAAAAGAGACAGAGGAAGAGAGAGGGATAGAGAGAAATAGAGAAAGATTAAGGGAGGGAGGGAGATCTTTCTTTAGGAGCTATTGCACAGCTGAGAGTATGTGAAAAGGATGTGTGTCATTTGATTACAAGTGCAGCAGAATAATAGACCATTTCAGAGATCAATTACCCTGGCACTGCTGCTGCTACCTTCTCCATCTCTTCTGACTGAATCTCTGTATCAGAGACTACCACTCTCAGTATATTGAAGTAGATCTTACAGTTGCTTGCAAAAGTATTTACCCCCCATTTTGATATCTCACAAACTTTAATTTCACTGTTTGTTTTGAGGGTTTGCATCAGTTTATTTAACCCCTTAGTGACTGAGCCAGTTTGCAGCTTAATGACCAGGCCGATTTTTACAATTCTGACCACTGTCACTTTATGAGGTAATAACTCTGGAACGCTTCAACGGATCCTGCAGATTCTGAGAATGATTTTTCTTGACACATTTTACTTCATGCCAATTGTAACATTTCTTCGATATGACTCACGTTTATTTATGAAAAAAGGGAAATATGGCAAAAAAATTTTAAATTTTGCAATTTTCAAACTTTTAATTTTTATGCCCTTAAATCAGAGAGATATGTCACAAAAAAAACTTAATAACTAGCATTTCCCACATGTTTACTTTACATCAGCACAATTTTGGAACCAAAATTTTTTTTGTTAGGAAGATATAAAGGTTAAAAGTTGACCAGCGATTTCTCATTTTTACACAAAATTTACAAAACCATTTTTTTAGGGTACCACATCACATTTGAAGTCACTTTGAGGTGTCAATATGACAGAAAATACCCAAACGTGACACCATTCTAAAAACTGCACCCCTCAAGGTACTCAAAACCACATTCAAGAAGTTTATTAACCCTTTACATGCTTCACAGGAACTGAAGCAATGTGGAAGGAAAAAATTAACATTTAACTTTTTTTTACAAACATTTTACTTCAGAACCATTTTTTTTTATTTTCACAAGTGTATAAAGAGAAAGTGAACAACAAAATTTGTTGTGCAATTTCTCCTGAATACGCCAATATCCCATATGTGAGGGTAGACCACTGTTTGGGCGCAAGGCAGGGCTTGGAACGGAAGGAGCGCCGTTTGTCTTTTACAACGCAGAATTGGCTGGAATTGAGATTGGACGCCATGTTGCGTTTCCAGAGCCCCTGATGTGCCTGAACAGTGGAAACTCCAAACAAACAAGTGACCACATTTTGGAAACTAGACCCATTAAGGAACTTATCTAGATGTGTGGTGAGCACTTTGAACCTCCAAGTGCTTCACTTAAGATTATAACATAAAGCCGTGAAAATAAAAAATAATTTTTTTTTCCACAAAAATGATGTTTTCGCCCCTAAATTTTATTTTTACAAGGGTAACAGGAGAAATTAGACAACCAAAGTTGTTGAGCAATTTATCCTGATTACGCCCATATGTGGGGGTAAACCACTGTTTGGGCGCACGGCAGAGCTCAGAAGGGAAGGAGCGCCGTTTGACTTTTTCAATGCAGAATTGGCTGGGAATTGAGATTGGACACCATGTAGCATTTGGAGAGCCCCTGATGTGCCTAAACAGTGAAAAAAAAACATGAGTGGCACCATTTTGGAAACTAGACCCCCCCAAGGAACTTCACAGAAGTTTATAACGCCCAGGCGTGAAAGTAAAAAAAATCCTATTTTTTCCACAAACATGACCTTTTAGTCCCCAATTTTTTTATTTTCCCAAGGGTAACAGGAGAAATTGGACCACAAAAGTTGTTTTCCAGTTTGTCCTGAGTACACTGATATCCCATATGTAGGAGAAAACTACTGTATGGGGACATGTCGGGGCTCAAAAGGGAAGTAGTGAAGTTTTGGAATGCAGACTTTGATGGAATGGTCTGCGGGTGTCGTGTCGCATTTGGAGAGTCCCCGCTCTGCCGAAACTGTGGAAACCCCCCACAAGTGACCCCATTTTGGAAACTAGACCCCCAAGGAACATATCTAGATGTGTGGTGAGCACTTTGAACCCCCAATCACTTCACAGAACTTTATAACGTAGAGCCATACATATAAAAAAATATATATTTTTTTCCACAAAAATTATATTTTTGCCCCTAATTTTTTATTTTCCCAAGGGTAACCAGAGAAATTGGACCCCTAAACTTGTTGTGCATTTTGCCTGAGTACGCTGGTACCCCATATGTAGGGGTAAACCACTGTTTGGGTGCATAGCAGAGCTTGGAAGGGAAGGAGCACTGTTTGACTTTTTCAGCGCAGAATTGGCTGGAATTGCGATCAGACGCAATGTTGCGTTTGGAGAGCCCATGATGTGCCCAAACAGTGGAAACCCCCCAATTCTAACTCCAACCCTAACCCCAACACACCCCTAACCCTAATATCAGCCATAGCCCCAGCCCTAACCCTAACGGAAAAATGGAAATAAATACTTTTTTTTAATTTTATTATTTTTCCCTAACTAAGGAGGTGATAAAGGGGGGGTTGATTTACTATTTATGGCAGGTTTTTCTGTTTGGCAGCTGTCATACGCTAAAAGACGCTTTTTATTATAAAAATAGTTTTTGCATCACCACATTTTGAGAGCTATGATTTTTCCATATTTTGACTCACCGAGTCATGTGAGGTCTTATTTTTTGCGGGACGAGTTGATGTTTTTATTGGTACCATTTTCGGGCACATGACATTTTTTGATCGCTTTTTATTCCGACTTTTGGGACGCAGAATGA
This sequence comes from Dendrobates tinctorius, assembly GCF_039654945.1. NCBI lineage: Eukaryota > Metazoa > Chordata > Amphibia > Anura > Dendrobatidae > Dendrobates > Dendrobates tinctorius. Next base: position 5,966,477 of record NW_027361751.1, read on the forward strand.
ACAAAAACCAGCATTTCATGAATTTCTTTTGGGGGGTGCGTTTACACCGTTCTATGTCTGGTAAAATTGATAAAGTGATTTTATTCTTTGGGTCAGCACAATTACAGTGATACATCATTTATGTCTTTTTTTATGTTTTGGTGCTTTTATACAATAAAGCCAATTTCATATAAAAAATTATTTTTGCATCACTTTATTCTGTGAGCTATAACTTTTTTTATTTTTTCGCTGATGACGCTGTGTGGTGGCTCATTTTTTGTGAGACAAGATGACGTTTTCAGCGGTACTGTGTTTATTCATATCCGTCTTTTTGATCGCACGTTATTGCACTTTTTGTTCGGCGGTATGATGATAAAGCATTGTTTTTTGCTTCGTTTGAAGGGGATTATGAAAGGGGTTAACTAGTGGGACAGTTTTATAGGGCCGGTCATTACGGACGCGGCGATACTAAATATGTGTACTTTTATTGTTTTTTGGGGTTTTTTTTTTTAGAAAAAAAAGAATTTATTAGGGATTTTTTTTTTATTTAGGAATTTTTGTAAAATTATTTTTACAAGTGTTTTTTTTAAATTTTTTTTACTTTATTATATTGTCCTGGGGGGACATCACTGTCTTGTGTCAGATCGCTGATCTGACAGTTTCGACAGCACTCTGTCAGATCAGTGATCTGACAGGCGCTGCTGCAGGCTTCCTCTGAGCCTGCACTCTGCAGGCACTGAGAAAGCAGCCTCCCTCCAGGACCCCGAAGTCCCCTGTGGCCATATTGGATCCGGGGGGCCTGCAGGGAGGAGGACTCTCGGAGGGACACAGCCCATCGCGTCACTCCGGGGGTCTCAGGGAAGCATGCGGGGAGCCCCTTCCCTGTGCCCCCGATACACTGCGATCATGTGTGATCGCAGTGTGTCAGGGGTTAATGTGCCAGGGGCGGTCCATGACTGCCCCTGACACATAGTGCCGGGTGTTAGCTGTGATAATCAGCTGACACCCGGCCGCGATCAGCCACTGATTGCATTGGACGTACTGTTCCGTCCTTGGGACTTAGGTCCCAGGTCACATGGATGGAATAGTACCTCCAATGTAGGAAAGAGGTTAAACAGACAACCTAAGATAGAATCAGAATGAACACATATTCTGCTGTAACTACTGTAAGTAAAAAGCAATAGAGCATATAAATATCATAGGGAACTTAGCAAACACTGCTTTTGTTTTTTAAAAAAAGCATAAAAGGCATTCCACCTGTAGCAAGGTGTACACAATGGTCCTAACATTGCATGCATACCAACACATATTCCAGTTAATTTCTATCTGTTTTGCTATAGAGTTTTGCTCTCATTGCACATAAGGGTGTGACCTTCCTTCTTTCAGCTGGGCATTATGTTTTTATAGCTTCCCATGGCTGGGTGTCCATAGTCAGGCCCCAGTTTTGCTCGACTTTTATTCATATTATGGTAATTTTTGAAATGTGGTATGGTTTTAGTACTATAGGTTATTTCCATATCAATTGGATACACCTTGTCACTGGTGGGATGGCTTATATGATTTTTGATCAAAAACAGTGTTTAGTAAGGAACGTATATTATTTATATGCACTATTGCTTTTTATTTATATGCACTTTATATGCACTATTGCTTTTTTACTTACAGCAGGGTATATGTTCATTTTGACTCAAGAGCAGAAGGACCATCCAGCACTAGTGCATATGTCATGGAAGGCTTATACATTCTGAAAGGCACAATCAATGCTGAGTGTTATATAGAGGACTTATAACATCATACTGTATGCTCCCATCCAGATAACGTCTATTTCAGGGAAGTCCTTGCATATTACAAAAAGACCATGCAAAACCACATACTGCATCCATCACAACAGCATGGTCTCACAGACAAAGAAGTCGGGTGATGAACTTGTCCCCCTGCAGTCCAGACCTTTCACCAATAGACAACATTTGGCACCTTATGAAACGAAAAATCCGGCAATGAGGACCCAGAACTGTTGAGCAGCTATAATTCTACAAAAGACAAGAATTAGGCCGGGGTCACACTTGCGAGTGTGATGCGAGAATCTCGCATCAATACCCGGCACTGCCACCGGCACTTGGACCGGAGCCGTAAACTCCGGTCCCGAGTGCTGGCGGCAGTGCCGGGTATTGATAAGACAGACTTGCATGATTTTCTCGCATTATACTCACAAGTCTGACCCTGGCCTTAGACAATGTCCCTCTCCTAGAACTCCAGCAACTGGTCTCCTCATTTCTACATTTACAAACTGTTGTAATGCACAATGGTAGACTTGGTTCTTAATTTTTTAAGATGTGCTACGGCCATTAAATTCTAAATGAGTTATTTTATTGAAGTGAAATGGAAAAAATGTCTAATGTTCATATTCTGAGCTGTGTTTTATGTTCTGGAAGCGATTTCCAAATCTTTGTATTCTTGTATTCTAAACATTTTTTTAATGTCGAAACTTTTTGGAATTGTTGTTGTACATTAATCTTCATTTACCTTATTTAAGTACAAATGTTATCAACATATTTATAATACGATAACTATTTCATTTGCTATGTGTACAAATATAAGATCATTTAGACTTATATATCATTATTGTAGCTACATTTCAGGTATTGCTGCCTGTTTATCTAATATACAAAGCTGAAGTGTGTGTATGTATGTGTGTATGTCCGGGATTGGCATCCGCACCGTCGCAGCTACAGCCACAAAATTTGGCACAGTCGCACGTCTGGACCCCGAGAGCGTCCTAGGCTATGTTGTGAGGCGAAATTTTAACCCCGCGCGTTCCAATTCACCAAACAATTTTGCCCCTATCTACAAAATGGGGAAAAAGTGTGTGTGTGCATCAAGCCCTGCCCCTCATTATGATGTCATAATGGTTGCCATGGCGATGCTGATGTCATTATACATTGCAAGCCCCGCTGCTCATTATGATGTCATAATGGTTGACTATGGGATGGAGGATGTGTGATGGGTATATGGGCATTGGACTATGGGATGGAGGATGTGTGATGGGTATATGGGCACTCGACTATGGGATGGCGAATATGTATGATGGGTATATGGGCATGGGACTATGGGATGCAGGATGTGTGATGGGTATATGGGAATGGGACTATGGGATGGAGGATGTGTGATGGGTATATGGGCACTCGACTATGGGATGGAGGATATGTATGATGGGTATATAGGCATGTATTGACGGTGAGACAAGATGAAAACATGAACACAGGTAGGAAAATAGGCTGAGCAAATGATGGGGCCCACACTAACTAGAAAGGACAGGAAAGGAAAGATACTGTCTGCAATCACGCCAAAATACCCTGCAAAAATGTCCAACACTTCTGATAGCAAAAAAAACCCTGAGGTCACTAGACTTCATCCACTATATCAGCACTCTGGCATATTCTGAGAACAGAGCAAAAAGAGGCCAATCTCATAAGGGACAAAAAGCAAACTGGCACATACAGTGACATAAGAGTGGAAATTCAGCACAGCCCCAGCCGGGGCTGGCTGACCACACAAAAAACTGAATAGACCAAACCAAATCAAATGTGAACATTAGCAAAGACAACTTAGCTTGAGAAGGCAGGAACTGAGCTGGAAACTAAGACCTCAGGAGGCAGGAAAAAATCACCATCATGGGAATAGGGAGTCGGCTGTCTTAAATCCAGTCTGTGACTCCAGATGTCCAATCCTCTTCCTCATTATCAGGTGGCAGGTCTGTTAATTAGATCAGCTTCATTACCTCCTGCCACAACCAGAGGGAGCCCAGAAAGAGAACTCACAACTCCTCTGACAGCACAACCAGCTCCCTCTCCAGAAACCAGAGGCAGACCAGAAAATGAGTTCACAACAGTACCCCCCCTTGAGGATGGGTCACCGAACCCTCATCCACGCCACCAGGCCGATCAGGATGGGCCCGGTGAAAAGCACGAACCAATCTATTGGCATGAATGTCAGAGGCAGAGACCCAAGAATTATCCTCCTGGCTATAACCCTTCCATTTGACCAAATACTGGAGTCTCCGTCTAGCCAAACGAGAATCCAATATTTTCTCCACCTCATATTCCACATTGCCTTCAACCAATACAGGGTCAGGAGGCGCCGCCACAGGAACTACTGGCTCAACAAACCTCTTCAACAGAGATTTGTGAAATACGTTATGGATCTTGAACGTAACTGAGTCAATCGAAAAGAAACAGGATTAAGAATCTCCAAAATCTTATAAGGTCCAATAAATCTTGGCTTGTAATTTGGAGATGCAACCTTCATAGAGATATTCTTTGACGACAACCAAACCATATCACCCACTTTAAGCCAGAGACCAATGGTCCTATGCCGGTTGGAAAACCGCTGGGCATTTTCCTGAGAGAGTGACAACTTATCCACCACTTGGTCTCAAATCTGCTGCATTCTCTCAACCACAGTGTCCACACGTGGGCAGGCTGAAGATTCCACTTGCCCTGAAGAAAATCGAGGATGAAACCCAAAGTTACAGAAAAAGGGTGACATCAAAGTGGCAGAACTAGCTCTATTGTTTAGTGCGAATTCGTCCAAGGGTTTAAAATGAGACCCAGTCATCCTGATCAGCAGATATAAAACATCTCAAATAGGACTCCAAAGTCTGGTTGGTTCTCTCAGTCTGCCCATTGGTCTGAGGATGAAACGCAGAGGAGAAAGATACCTGAATTCCCAGATTGGAACAAAAGGCTATCCAGAATCTGGAAAAAAACTGGACTCCTCTGTCTGACACAATGTTCTCAGGAATCCCATGCAACCAAACCACCTGTTGTAAAAACAAGGGCACCAACTCTGTGGAAGATGGCAACTTTGGGAGTGGTACAAGATGGACCATCTTAGAAAATCTATCACAAATCACCCAGATAACAGTCATTCTCTGAGAGACAGGAAGATCAGAAATAAAATCCATTGAGATATGGGTCCATGGCCTCTTGGGCACCGGCAGGGGCATCAACAACCCACTAGAAAGAGAACAGGGTTTAGACCGAGAACAAGTACCACAGGACTGTACAAAATTCCTGACATCACGAGATAAGGCAGGCCACCAAAAAGACCGACTCACCAAATCTCTGGTACCAAAAATACCTGGATGACCAGCCAATGCGGAGCAATGAACTTCAGACATCACTCTCTTCCTCCACTGGTCAGGAACATACAATTTTCCCATAGGACAAGGCTCAGGTTTATCCTCTTGAAATTCCTCCAGGGCGCATCTCAAATCGGGCAAAATGGCAGAAAGAACTACCCCCTCACCGAGGATGGTAGTAGGCTCGGTCACAATAAGAGAATCAGCAAAGAAACTCCTAGAAAGGGCGTCTGCCTTAACATTCTTATTGCCCGGAAGAAAAGAGACCACAAAATTAAAACGCATGAAAAACAAGGCCCACCTAGCCTGCCTAGGATTCAAGCGTTTGGCCGACTCCAGATAAATCAAATTCTTGTGGTCGGTGAGGACCACAACTTGATGTCTAGCTCCTTCCAACCAATGTCTCCACTCTTCAAATGCCCATTTCATGGCCAACAATTCCCGATTCCCCACGTCATAGTTGCGTTCAGATGGGGTGAACTTTCGAGAAAAGAAGGCACAGGGATTCATTTTAGAAGTCACAGGATCTTTTTGGGACAAAACAGCTCCTGCACCAATCTCAGAAGTATCTTCCCCCACCTGAAATGGGAGTGAAACATCAGGTTGCCGTAAAACCGGAGCAGAAGTGAATCTCCGTTTAAACTCCTGAAATGCCGAGACAGCCTCTGGAGACCAATTCAGCACATCTGCACCCTTCTTGGTCAGATCAGTCAATGGTTTGACAATACCAGAAAAATTACCTATAAATTTACGATAGAAATTAGCAAAACCCAAAAAACTTCTGGAGAGCCTTCAAAGAAGTAGGCTGAACCAAATCATGGCCTGTACCATAGCCGGGTCCATTTCAATAGTCGACGGAGACAAAATAAATCCCAAAAATGAAATCCTCTGTACATCAAAGAGGCATTTTGATCCCTTAACAAACAGGGAATTCTCCCTCAAAATCCAGAACACAGTCCAGACATGTTCCACATGAGAATCCCAATCACTGGAAAAGATCAAAATATCATCCAGATAGATGATCAAAAACGTATCCACAAAGTCCCGGAAAATATAATTCAGAAAGGATTGGAAGACAGAAGGGGCATTAGTGAGCCGAAAAGGCATCACCAGGTACTCAAAATGTCCCTCCGAAGTATTAAACGCCATCTTCCATTCATCCCCGTGCTTGATGCGAATAAGATTATACACCCCCTGAGGTCAAGCTTAGTAAACCAGCAGGCACTTTTAACTCTGGAGAATAAATCAGACATCAGGGGCAACGGGTACTGATATTTAACCGTCTTCTTGTTAAGGGAACGATAGTCAATACAAGGTCTTAATGAACCATCTTTCTTGGCCACAAAAAAAACAGCACCTAAGGGTGAAGAGGATGGTCTAATATGACCCTTCTCCAACGAATCCTTAATATAGGATCACATAGCATCATGTTCGGGTACTGATAACTTGAAAAGCAGACCCTTGGGAAATTTACACCCAGGCATCAACTCAATAGCACAGTCATAACTCCTATGAGGAGGCAAAGATGCAGACTTACTCTCACTAAATACATCAGAAAAATCAGCCAAATAATCAGGAATATCATGAGACTGAGGAGAGGTGGAGAAAACAGGAGTGTCCCTAAGAACACACTGACAACCCCAACTCACCACAGACACAGATTTCCAATCCAAAACTGGATTATGAGTTTGCAACCAGGGAAAACCCAGAACAATAGTATCATGCAAATTGTGCAGCACCAAAAATTTACAATTTTCTTGGTGGTCTGGGGCAATTCGCATTATCACCTGGGTCCAAAACTGAGGTTTATTCTCCGCCAAAGGAGTAGCATAAATACCCCTCAAAGGAATAGGCATCCGTAGAGGTATCATAGGAAAACCACAACGTTTAGCAAAGTCCAAATCCATCAGATTCAAAGCTGCTCCTGAATCTACAAAAGCCTTAGTGGAAAATGTGGATAAGAAGCAGATCTGAGTAATTGCCAAAATAAACTTAGGTTGTACACTGCCCACAGCAAATGTGTGTGCAAATCGTTTCTCTCGTTTAGGGCAGACAGAAATAGTATGAGAGGCGTCTACACAGAAAAAACACAGCTTATTACGCGTTCTAAACTCCTGACGTTGCGCCCTAGACAAAACCCTATCACATTGCATAGGTTCAGACTTTAGTTCAAAAGGTGGCAACGCCTCGTGTAGTTTTACGTTCACGTAAACGCCGATCAACTTGAATGGCTAATGACATAGAATCATCAAGACCAGAGGGAACAGGAATTCCCACCATAACATCTTTTACGGTTTCTAAAAAACCCTTCCGAAAGAGAGCTGCCAATGCACCATCATTCCATGTAGTAAGGACCGCCCACTTTCGGAATTTTTGACAGTATAACTCTGCAGAAACCTGACCCTGGTTCAGTGCCAAAAGGGTTTTCTCAGCTTGATCAATAGCATTAGGTTCATCATACAACAACCCCAAGGCTTGAAAAAATGCGTCCACATTAGTCAGAATAGGATTATCAGGTGTCAGAGAAAAAGCCCAATCCTGAGGATCGCCTCGCAGCAAGGAGATGACAATTTTAACCTGCTGCACAGAGCTCCCCGATGAGTTAGGCTTCAAGGCAAGAAATAATTTACAATTATTCTTAAAATTCAAAAATTTACACCGATCCCAAGAAAACACATCAGGAGTAGGGATCTTTGGTTCAACAGCATGTGACTGAGCGAGATAGGCGGAAATTCCCCGCACTTCAGCAGCGAGCTGCTCCACACGATCAGACAATTGCTTAATCTCCATTAGAGATAAAATCCTCCTACGGCCCCAGAGAAAAAGAGGAAAAAATACATATAAAAAAAAATTCTGACACTTTTTTTTTCTTTTTTAACAATTCTTTCCTGCTTTTGAGTACCCTAGAATCTGCGGTATGGATGGTGATTCTGTTATGAATGGGTCACCGAGGAGGAAAACAAAACCAAGCTAAGTTGGTAACTACGCGGATTGCAGACCCCTGATCCTAACCACACAACTAACAGCAGCCTTGGAGCATACCTACGATGATTCTAGATGCCTCGTCACAGCCGGGGGACTAAATAAGCCTAAAGCAAGAAAAGGGGAAATCTAAAACTGCCCCAGAGCAGACCCCAAAGGAATAGGCAGCCCCCACACATGTATTGACGGTGAGACAAGATGAAAACACGAACACAGGTAGGAAAATAGGCTGAGCAAACGATGGGGCCCACACTAACTAGAAAGGACAGGAAAGGAAAGATACTGTCTGCAATTACGCAGACAGTATCATCCACTTCAAATTTATGTTAAGAACCTATAACGCTGCCCTTCACCTTGCCAAACAGACCTACTTCACCACCCTGATCTCCTCACTAGTCAACAACCCCAAGAAACTTTTTGACACTTTTCACTCCCTCCTCAGGCCAAAAGCACAAGCCCCTATCACAGACATTTGTGCTGATGACCTGGCCTCCCACTTTACAGAAAAAATAGATAATATCCATCAAGAAATCTGCTCCCAACCACCAAGTGCTGTGACTCCCATCCCTTCCTACATCTCCCCTGGCTCACTCTCCACATTTGATCCCATAACAGAAGAAGTCTCCAGACTCCTCTCTTCTTCTCATCCGACTACATGCACTACCGACCCCATTCCCTCACATCTCCTCCAGTCTCTCTCTCCAGTCGTCACAACCCACCTAACTACAATCTTTAATCTCTCCCTCTCCTCGGGCATTTTCCCATCCTCCTTCAAACACGCCATCGTTACTCCACTACTAAAGAAACCTGCTCTCGACCCATCCTGCACAAACAACTACAGACCAGTCTCCAATCTCCCCTTCATCTCTAAACTTTTGGAACGCCTAGTTTACTCTCGCCTTACCCGTTACCTCTCCATTCACTCCCTTCTAGACCCTTCACAGTCTGGCTTCCGCCCCCTACATTCGACTGAAACTGCACTCATCAAAGTGACCAATGACCTTCTGACAGCAAAACGTAACGGTGACCACTCTCTGCTCATTCTTCTTGACCTATCTGCAGCTTTCGATACTGTTGACCACCATCTCCTACTCTCTAGGCTCCAGTCACTAGGCATTAAGGACACTGCACTCTCCTGGTTCTCTTCCTATCTCTCTGACCGCTCCTTCAGTGTTTTGCTCTCTGGCTCCACGTCATCTCCTCTTCCTCTTGCTGTCGGGGTACCTCAGGGCTCAGTCCTTGGCCCCCTTCTTTTCTCTCTCTACACGGCCCCAATTGGACAGACCATCAGCAGATTTGGCTTTCAGTACCATCTTTATGCTGATGACACACAACTATACACGTCTTCCCCCGACCTTACCCCCGCTGTACTACAGAACGCCAGTGACTGTCTGTCCGCAGTCTCCAATATCATGTCCGCTCTCTATCTGAAACTCAACTTCTCCAAAACTGAACTTCTTCTGCTCCCGCCGTCTACTAACCTCCCTAAATCTGACATTTCCCTCTCCGTGGGTGGTACCACAATAACACCCCGGCAGCAGGTGCGCTGTCTGGGTGTTATGTTTGACACCAATCTCTCCTTTACATCCCATATACAATCCCTTGCCCGCTCTTGCCGCTTACACCTAAAGAACATCTCCAGAATCCGCCCTTTTCTCACTATGGAAACAACAAAAACCCTCACTGTTGCATTGATCCACTCTCGCCTGGATTACTGCAACGCTCTATTAATTGGCCTCCCCGTCACTCGACTATCCCCTCTCCAGTCCATACTCAATGCAGCAGCCAGGATCGTCCATCTGGGTAATCGGTACTCGGACGCGTCCGCTCTTCGCCAGTCCTTACATTGGCTGCCCATTCATTATAGGATCCAATTCAAAGTACTTGTTCTCACCCACAAAGCTCTCCACAGTGCGGCACCCCCTTACATCTCTTCTCTCATGTCTGTCTATCGGCCTAGCCGATCGCTGCGCTATGCAAACGACTTTCGACTAACCTCTGCACTAATCCGTACCTCCCACTCCCGACTCCAAGACTTCTCCCGTGCTGCTCCTATCCTCTGGAATGCTCTACCCCAAGAAATCAGGACTATCCACAATTTGCATAGTTTTAGGCGCTCCCTCAAAACACACCTGTTCAGAGCGGCTTATCACATTCACTAATCAAAGTCATTCTCTGTGTAAGTGTGCGTGTGTAGCCCATTCACTATCTCCATCCATCCTTCACTCCCGCAAGATGGCTGGACCTTCATTGTAAATACACCATTGTAAATACACACCTGTACTCTGTATCTCCCTCACCTCATTGTAGATTGTACGCTCTCACGAGCAGGGTCGTCTTATTTCGTCTTATTTTGCTTTAATTATTGTATTGTTAGCGTTGTTACTTATGACTTGTGTTTTGAAACTGTTAAACTGTAAAGCGCTGCGGAATATGTTGGCGCTATATAAATAAAGATTATTATTATTATTATTATTATTATTATTATGCCAAAATACCCTGCAAAAATGTCCAACACTTCTGATAGCAAAAAAAACCCTGAAGTCACTAGACTTCACCCACTATATCAGCACTCTGGCATATTCTGAGAACAGAGCAAAAAGAGGCCAATCTCATAAGGGACAAAAAGCAAACTGGCACATACAGTGACATAAGAGTGGAAATTCAGCACAACCCCAGCCGGGGCTGGCTGACCACACAAAAAACTGAATAGACCAAACCAAATCAAATGTGAACATTAGCAAAGACAACTTAGCTTGAGAAGGCAGAAACTGAGCTGGAAACTAAGACCTCAGGAGGCAGGAAAAAATCACCATCATGGGAATAGGGAGTCGGCTGTCTTAAATCCAGTCTGTGACTCCAGATGTCCAATCCTCTTCCTCATTATCAGGTGGCAGGTCTCTGTTAATTAGATCAGCTTCATTACCTCCTGCCACCACCAGAGGGAGCCCGGAAAGAGAACTCACAACTCCTCTGTGAGCACAACCAGCTCCCTCACCAGAAACCAGAGGCAGACCAGAAAATGAGTTCACAACACAAAATAACAAGTTCTTCCACTCCCTTATGAAAATGCCAGCTTGTAATTTTTTAGTCACGTTAAATGGGTGATCAAGCAATTCCTTCAATTCAGCCACCTGTGTCCACTGACCTTCATTTAGGGTTACCTGAGGGTTCACCATATCTATAAGAAATGGTTTTAGTTCAAGCAATCGCTCAATAATTAAATAAGTGCTGCCCCACCGAGTGGCTTGATCGACAATTGCCCTTTTCTCAGCACGTCTCTTCAAGATGGAATCAATTTTAGGGGTTCTGGTGGCAATAACCAATTTCCTCACTTTTCCAATCAGATTTTCGGCATGTCCCTCTTGCAGACTTTCTCTTATTGCCAGCTGCAGCGTGTGCACAACTTTCTCACTTTCTCCAGCTCGGGGCCCAGGAATTGGATCCTGTGCAGGGCAGGCACCCTTCCCCCTCCTCTCTCTGTTGAAGACGGCACAAGACAGGACAGAGGAGGGGAGATTACCCCCTGCAGTCTGGAGCCAGTGCAGGACGGGAGCATTGCAGCATACAAGTGAGTTTTGATAGGTGTGTGCCCCTGCTTCTAGCGGCGGCAGCTGCTCCCCCTGCCCCTCGCTGGCTACCGCCATGATTCACACACAGCTTTTTTGCGGATCGTTTTTTTGCAGTAAAATGCAGTGACTCTTGGCATCCCAGCAAAGTCAATGGGTTTCAAGATATGACATTCAGACACATTGTTTTGTGAGGATCCGTTTTTGGGCTGAATGAGCATGTCAGTTTGTGTGGCGTTTTTCTAATCTGCTTTTGCTATTAAAAACATTATCTATTAGCTCAAAAACCTTTCAGGTGATGCGGTTTTTTAAAAAGCTGATCTGCTTTTGCAGCTGAAAAATGTATCCTCAAAAAAAGCAGCAAAAACACTGTTAGGAATGGCAGAACGCACTAAATAAAAATAATAATAAAGCGCGTTCGCCGCTCGGGGTCCACCGTGCAGTAGATGATATGACTGCTGCTAAGTGGTGGCAGGCAAGCAATAAGGCGGAAATGCGCACGTGGGTGAAACGTCACCCTGGAGCGCAGAGCAATCTCTGTTAAGTCACAGAGGTGCCAACAAAGACAAATACAATAAGGCTGAGCCTGTTGGAGTCACAGTACTTAGAGTAAATGCACACACGGTATCTGGTCACAGGAGCAGAGTCAAAGACAGCGGAACTGCGTCAATCTAGACCTACCGTGCATGCGACGTCGCAGCTGCAGACGCCAAGGAGGGCTGCGACTGCAGCGTGGCGTAGGACACTGCCACTAGACGACAAAGCTAGTACACAAGCGCAATGTCGGACGCTAGCAACTGTGGATGATGTAGTAGTGGCGCACTGGCGCTGATTCTAAGCTTAGTCCCTGTCCACATACATAATATCAGAGGGAAGGGGTTTCAAATGAGTCATTCACCAGAATCATACATCCATCATCATTCACACAGTAGCAACTAGAGACTATACTAGCACATGGCGGAACGGCCATGCACGCTTTTTATAGCAGCCGAGACCTTCTGGAAGCTTCCAGATCTCCGAGATGGGCAAAGGAGATCTGGAGCAGGACCTGAACACATGACTCCCGATCTCCAATGGGAAATCATCTCATGAGCATACTCAGTGGGAGGACAGAGGGACTTGCTGCAAGGCAATCTCCTCTGCAGTAGATAAACAGCAAGAGACCGCAGAATGTAAGGGTCTGGATTCCTGAAGAAACCTGACGCCTAACAAACGCTGTGTGTGAATGTAGCCTTAGATCAGGAATAGAACAGCAATTTATAGGACATTTCATAACTTTCCCAAATTCCTATGAAAAAATATTCAGCACATTCTGCATTGAACTACTGTACCCAATTTATTATATATTCTAGGAGTCGGAGTCGGTCCATTTTATACCGACGCCACCAAAATGAGCACCGACTCCGACTCCACAGCCCTGCTAAGCATAGAAGACGGAATTTTATGAAAATTTCACAAAGTGAGTATTCAGCAGCCACTGAGCGAATCTCTTCACTTCAGGTATCAGATTAATCAGCATCACAGCGCCATTATGGCCATGTCTTTAGTACATAAGTCTAAATCTTGCTGACAAGTTGTTTTTTAGCATTAAATTATTAGGTTTGTAAATGTTTAACCCCTTAACGACCGCCGATACGCCTTTTAACGGCGGTATTTAAGGGTACTAAAACCACAGCGCCGTTAATTCACGGCGCTGTGATTTAAGTGAATAGCGCCCCCCAGTGTTGGATTTTCTCCGGGGTCTCGGCTGCCAGGGGTAGCCGAGACCCCAGAGAACATGAATCGGTCGGTTTTTACCGACCCCCGCTTTTGCGATCGCCGTTATTAACCCTATAACGGCGACCGCAAAAAAAAAGCCGCGATTTTACATTTAATTTCTCTCTCCTCTGATGTGACATCAGAGGAGAGAGAAATAGGGTCCCCGATCCCCCCCGGTACCTCTCCGTGGCCCTCCGTCCCCTCCCGGTGGTCCCACGTCCCGCCGGCATCCTCCGATGGGCGCCGCCATCTTGAAAATGGCGGGTGCATGCGCAGTGCGCCCGCCGGGAATCTGCCGGCTCCGGCTGGCAGATTCCATTCATTATTTTGATCACTATGATAAACGATCATAGTGATCAAAATAAAAAAAATAGTACATAACCCCCCCGTTTATCACTCCCTTATATAGGCCAATATAATGAAATAAAGAAAATATTTTTTTTTTCAGTTTTCCATTAGGGTTAGGGTTAGGGTAGGGTTAGGGCTAGGGGTAGGGTTAGGGCTAGGGTTAGGGTTAGGGCTAGGGTTAGGGTTGGGCTAGGGTTAGGGTTGGGCTAGGGTTAGGGTTGGGCTAGGGTTGGGCTAGGGTTAGGGCTAGGGTTGTGCTAGGGCTAGGGCTGGGCTAGGGTTAGGGCTCGGGTCACGACTAGGGTTAGAATTAGGGTTAGGGCGAACTAGAATTAGGGTTAGAATTAAGATTAGGGATGGGATTAGGGTTAGGGTTGGGATTAGGGTTAGGGGTGTGTTGGGGTTAGGGTTGGAGCAAGAATTGAGGGGTTTCCTCTATTTGCCAACTTTGGAGGTCTAAAAATTGGGGTCTAAAAAATCACTTTTGTGGAAATAAAAAAGACTTTTTATTTTCACGGCTCTGCGTTTATAAACTTTTGTGAAGCGCTTGGGGGTTCAAAGTGCTCACCACACATCTAGATAAGTTCCTTAGGGGGTCTAATTTCCAAAATGGGGTCACTTGTGGGGGGTTTCCACTGTTTAGGCCCATCAGGGGCTCTGCAAGCGCAACATGATGCCCGCAGACCATTCCATCAAAGTCTGCATTCCAAAATGGCACTCCTTCCCTTCCGAGCTCTCCCATGCGCCCAAACAGTGGTTCCCCCCCACATATGGGGTATCAGCGTACTCAGGACAAATCGCATAACAACTGTGCGGGTATGATTTCTCCTGTTACCCTTGTAAAAATAAAAATTTGGTTGCGAAAAGATCATTTTTGTGGAAAAAAAAAGGATTTTTTATTTTCACGGCTCTACGTTATAAACTTCTGTGAAGCACTTGAAGGTTCAAAGTGCTCACCACACATCTAGATAAGTTCCTTAATGGGTCTAGTTTCCAAAATGGGGTCACTTGTGGGGGGTTTCCACTGTTTAGGCCCCTCAGGGGCTCTGCAAGCGCAACATGATGCCCGCAGACCATTCCATCAAAGTCTGCATTCCAAAATGGCACTCCTTCCCTTCCGAGCTCTCCCATGCGCCCAAACAGTGGTTCACCCCACATATGGGGTATCAGCGTACTCAGGACAAATCGCATAACAACTGTGCAGGTATGATTTCTCCTGTTACTCTTGTAAAAATAAAAATTTGGGGGTCGAAAAGATCATTTTTGTGGAAAAAAATGGATTTTTTATTTTCACGGCTTTACGTTATAAACTTCTGTGAAGCACTTGAAGGTTCAAAGTGCTCACCACACATCTAGATAAGTTCCTTAATGGGTCTAGTTTCCAAAATGGGGTCACTTGTGGGGGGTTTCCACTGTTTAGGCCCCTCAGGGGCTCTGCAAGCGCAACATGATGCCCGCAGACCATTCCATCAAAGTCTGCATTCCAAAATGGCACTCCTTCCCTTCCGAGCTCTCCCATGCGCCCAAACAGTGGTTCCCCCCCACATATGGGGTATCGGCGTACTCAGGACAAATCGCATAACAACTGTACGGGTATGATTTCTCCTGTTACCCTTGTAAAAAATAAAAATTTGGGGGCGAAAAGATCATTTTTGTGGAAAAAAATAGATTTCTTATTTTCACAGCTCTACGTTATAAACTTCTGTGAAGCCCTTGGGGGTTCAAAGTGCTCACCACACATCTAGATAAGTTCCTTAATGGGTCTAGTTTCCAAAATGGGGTCACTTGTTGGAGGTTTCAACTGTTTAGGCACATTAAGGGCTCTCCGAACGCAACATGGCATCCGATCTCAATTCCAGCCAATTCTGCGTTGAAAAAGTCAAACGGCGCTCCATCCCTTGCGAGCTCTGCCGTGTGCTGAAAAAGTGGTTTACCCCCACATATAGGGTATCAGAGTATTCAGGAGAAATTGTACAACAAATTTTGTGGTTGATTTTCTCTTTTAACACTTGTGGAAATAAAAAAAATTGGTTCTGAAGTAAATTTTTTGCAAAAAAAAGTTAAATGTTAATTTTTTCCTTCCACATTGCTTTAGTTCCTGTGAAGCACTTAAAGGGTTAATAAACTTCTTGAATGTGGTTTTGAGCACCTTGAGGGGTCTAGTGTTTAGAATGGTGCCACTTTTGGGTATTTTCTGTCATGTACACCCCTCAAAATGACTTTAAATATGATGTGGTCCCTAAAAAAAATGGTTTTGTAAATTTTGTTGTAAAAATGATAAATCGCTGGTCAACTTTTAACCCTTATAACTTCCTAACAAAAAAAAATTTTGCTTCCAAAATTGTGCTGATGTAAAGTAGACATGTGGGAAATGTTATTTATTAAGAAATTTGTGTGACACATCTCTCCGATTTGAGGGCATAAAAATTTAAATTTTTAAAATTGCAAAATTTTCAAAATTTTCGCCATATTTCCGTTTTTCTCATAAATAAACACAAGACTTATCGAAGAAATTTTACCACTAACATGAAGTACAATATGTCACGAAAAAACAATCTTAGAATCAGCGGGATCCATTAAAGCGTTCCAGAGTTATAACCTCATAAAGGGACAGTGGTCAGAATTGTAAAAATTGGCCTGGTCATTAAGCTGCAAACTGGCTCTGTCGCTAAGGGGTTAAAGAGAAACTGCATGCACAAAGGATAACACTATGTCTGACAAATATGTGGCATTGTATTCTGCATTTTTACCAGTTTTCCCTCTGCAAGCTTTATCTTTTAATTTTCACTTGATTCTGAACTGGTGGAAGGAGACTAGCTGTTATGTTATTCCCATACACAACACATAAGATTGAATTCTTGCTCTTCATTCCTTAGTTACCACACAGACAGCATACTGGAGTTCATTATACAGTAGTACTCCGCTGTGTGGATGTGAATCAAGATTTGATGAGGTAAAAGACTTGCTAGAAGACTCGGCAGGGTCTTTCTATGTGTGTCTATCATTGTTTTCTCATGCTGATCTTCACTCCTCCCACCCCTCACATCCCCATAGGTTATAATGGGCAGCGTGACATGACACTACTGTATAGTGAGATTGGAGTCTGCCATGTTTTAGCAAGCGTTGCTCTGCTTTTTCAGAGTGGCTGATAAGCTCAGGAGTCAGGAAGTAGAGGCAGAAGTGGCTGATAATTGTAGCAGGAAGCAAATTTTTCTGAAAAGATATGTTGCAATGTTTCTTATATTCACCTGCATTATTGACTTATGCAAAGTGTGTTGAATGTAAAGTTACCATTTGAATGTACAATTAGACAAATAATTATCTGATTTGAATTCTGTTTTATGTGTAGAAATACTTAAAATACAGTTGTACAATGACATATCGCCTGTTAGACTCAGCTGGTTGAGTCTAACAGGCCATCGTAGCTGGCAGATCTGGAGGTCATCACGTGACCTTCGGCTGCCATGACAATGCTCTGCTCCCCCGTGATGTGATCACATCTCATCACGGGGGTCATCGGAGAGGAGAGTTAAGCAGCACTCTCGCTCTGCTATCTTCTAGATGCTGCAATCGCAAAACCCCCACATCTCTCTAATGTAATAAAACTTGAAATCACATATAATCTCTATCTATTGTCTCAACACGTGTCATTGCTCTCTGTTTAGTGATTCATCAGGAGACACAAGAAATATTCTCATTAGCAAAGACACTATAGCCCACAAAAACAATTCATGCACAAGAAGCCTTATAGGTGTAACCCACACATCTGCAAGAGACATTAGCCATTCACCGGGATAGGCATACCATAAACTAAGTTGTATGTGGTTGATATTTAAATGCATATAAATAAGTGATATCTTCAAATTTCGCATATCACAAGTAACTGGTTGGCAATGGAGTTAATACTAAGGAGAGACATGTAGCCTGAATCAATCAAAGATTCCCTCTAGTATGCTACATTAATCTGTGTGTTCAGGTTAATAGCGTTACTGATAAAATGAGTGTTGTAGCCTTTCAATATTCAGTTTCATATTGCAGCCAATATCAATCAAAAATCTATGCTCCACTCCTACAAATATTGCACCATTGCCCATGTCACACAGCCCTAAGGTCATGCTTAGCATTACCTAATCATCTTAAATAGATCTGTGTTTCATTCTACCTACGATCAAAGGAAATGATTCTACTAGTTCTGAAATAGGCATGACACTATGTGCATTAGACTGTGCTCTCCACTCAGGTCTTTAGGAAAAAGACAGCTACCAAGAGTCTCCTGAAATGGCAGAGCCACCACCCTGTTCCATCAAAATCTGGTATTCCAAAGGGGCAGTTTCTCTGCCTCAGGAGGAACTGCTAATTGCTTCATTACTTCAGTGAACAAGCCAGGGAGTTGATGGGTAGATTTCAGAAACGGGGTTATCCTAAACGGGTCGTCAGTAGCGCTTTCAAACATGCACTAGCAACACCCAGACACTAACTTTTGGTTAACTGGAAAAGTAAAGAAGAAGTCCAACATATTCAAATGATTGGGACCTATGAAAATAAATGGAAGGAAATAAAAAATATACTTAATACCTATTGGCCAATTCTGAGGATTGATGAGGACATTGGAAAGATGATTACAGAAAGTCCCTCAGTTACGTATTGACGTGAGAGAAATCTTCAAGATTGTCTAGTTCATAGTCACCTTACACCGGAGGCACCTAAGACAACATGGCTGAATCGGTGTTGTGTAAAAGGAACATTTAGACGTGGCACATGCAAGGCCTCTGAATACTTATGTCGAGGACCTGAGTTTGCAAGTGCTGCCGCTGGTCGAAAATACTTATGCTATGATTTTATTAATTGCAAATCCCAAGGACTAGTTTACTAGTTTATATAATAACATGTTCTTGCCTATTTAATTATGAGGGCAAAACTGTTCAGCAATTTCAGAGACGGATTCTTGAACTTGTGGGTGATGTCAACAGGAAGGAGAATAAAACTGTTGCCAAGTATGTGTGGCTACACCACTGGGGTGATGCTAGGTGACTTCGCTTTCAAGGTATTGAAACCATTCTGCCATCACCCAGAAAAGGTAACTTCGATAACAGGGTTCCACATAAAGAGGCCCAATGGATCTTTTGACTCAAAAGTGTCAAACCACAGGGTCTCAATGATGCGATATCCTCTGTCCCATTTAGATAATTTTATATTATATTAGAAGACTTCATAGATGTTATTTCTGTATCCAATTGGCTATTCTTCCTATTCCCCCCCTTTGGTTTTGTCATATACTGTATATGTATATGGAACGTTGTGCTTTTGCTGTATAGTTTGGCTGTTGTCACAGATTCCCTGCTGGGTACTATGTCCCTCTTTGTCGTATTCACTATTATACGACTGGCAATATGATTCAGGCTGCATGACACCATAGTGTCAAGCTCCATTGCCAACTAGTTACATGTGATATGTGAAGATATCACTTCTAACAAACCAATTATATGTACAAAGGAATATAACATAGTTTAGTGAACATGTATTCCCATAAAAAAATTTAATTTTAATAATACAATTAAAAAACAACTATTCCCGTGAACAATTAATACAAAAAATAAAAAATTGAAGACAAAAAAGCCCTATAAAAGGCTACAATAAGCTATCTATACCCTTCCTTACCGTGGAGGTTGGCACCCTAATGGATACGATTGTTTGGCGCCCCCACACAGCGTCGACTGACCCTGTCTCCCCTATCTCACCCTAATTACAAAGGTGGGAAAACAATGTTCAATAGATAAGAAATGAAGGAAGGGAAAAAAGAGAAAAAACCTTTAGGGATGAGCAAAATATTTGATCACAATAATAGGATAGCCAGGGCAATATGCCCACACCTCAATTATAATATAAGCTACCCAATTGAGGCCGCTAATAATATTAAATTGTCTCATAACACACAAATAGATGAAAACATATAAATCGGACACCACCTAGTGGTTTACTTATCATTTAAAGTCGCCCCGACGCGTTTTCCAGACTACATTGCGGGGGTTATTTAAGTTCATTCCTTGAGACCGCCGCTATGCCTTTTTATATCTTGTTATCTGGGGCATCATGGAGTATATCCAGGATCAGTGGTACTAAAGTCTGTGGCCTCCTGATGAACCTTTACACCAGGGAAACGCGTCGGGTCGACTTTAAATGATAAGTAGTGTTGAGCGATACCGTTCGATACCCAAAAATATCGTATCGGATGGTATCGCCCGGTACGAAAAAAATATCGGGTATCGCCGATTCCGATACCGGAAGTCCCATTCAAGTCAATGGGACTTCCGGTATCGGAATTAAAAAAAGCCCTTTATTTCCTTGTTGGCTAATTCTACATAATTGAAAACAAATAAGAATCATGTAGAATGTATTGTGGGAGGTGGAGGAGACATTAAAAGCATAGTGGTTTATTCAAATCACATGGCATAGCATTAATTCCAATTTTTTTTTTCAGTACGTTCGGAGTTAAAAAGATATTGACTATGTTAACCTTTTTTATATTTTGTCAGATATGTATGTTTCACAACTTCCATGCTCTTCACGTTCTTTTGTACTTCTCCCACACTTTCTCCTTCATGATCCGCAGCAGTAGCATTTTTTTCATCAACTTTTTCTTCACCTTACTCATCTTCTTCTTCTTCATCTTCTTCCCATTAATTTTTTTTTCCATTCTTCATATTCTTCTTATTCAGCTATTATCAATTTTAATATGCTATTTCTTCATCTTCTTCCTATTCTTCTTTGTCTTCATTTTCTTATGGTGACAGGCATTCCTGTAGTACTTATCTATAAAAGTTATAAGATTACACCTTACGTTCTGCCTGTAACTAAAGATTTACAACAGGATTTGTCCGCGTTCAGTTTGGCCTGCAGCAGCAGGCATTTTCCAGGGGCACCACGAGGAGGAACGGACTCACCCCCATTTACTGCTTAGTCTTCTTCTGCTTATAATTTTGATTTCTTCTATGCTGATTTTTAGTCTTATGCTTAATGTTCTTCTGCTTTCTGTTCTTCTGCTTTTGCTTCTTCTGCTTCTTGTTCTTCTGTCTTTTGCTCTGTATCTTGGTGGTTGACTTCATGTTCTTTGTCCTCTTGGTCTTATTATTTAGGGTCATATTTCTGGTCTTCTTTGGTGTGGTCTTCAGGGTCGTCGTCATCAGGGTCGTCGTCATGGAGATCAATAAGGATTACCAAAGACAATTTCAAAAAGCTTGATCTTGGAAATGTAGCAGAAGGTACAAGAAGGCTGAGAAACTGGCGAGAACCAGCAGACAGTGCTGGCACCCGGATGGGTAGCAGAAGGAACAAGAGCCAATGGCATTACCGAGGACCAACTGACGGTGCTGGACCACGGTTACTAAGCAGAAGGTACCTGTGCTAAAAAGCACTACCAAGGACCAGCTGACGGTGCTGGACTTTGGATACCGAGATGGAGGCACCTAGGCCAAAGGCTCTGGCGAGAACCAGCAGACAGTGCTGGAACCCGGGTGGGTAGCAGAAGGTACCCATTGAAAGCAAAGTAGCCAGGCCGCAAGCCGGCCGCAGTTACCGAAACCCACAGTCCTACAGGGGGTCCATGTCCCATTGGCACTACGGATCCAGCCTTCAGTGCCAGTTCCCGCAGCCCACATAGGAGTCACCTAAACTGCAGGCACCGTAGAGTCGGCTAACCTGGCCGCAAGACGACAGGACAACGGATTGGTGGCATAGTGACCTTGACACTACCCGGAAACAGCAGGCGTGCTGGAACCAGGCTGGGCAACAGGGAGTCCCCGTGCCAAAGACACTGCCGAGAACCAGCTGACGGTGCTGGAACCCAGATGGGTAGCAAAAGCTACAAGAGCCAATGGCACTACCGAGGAACAGCTGACGGTGCTGGACCACGGTTACTAGGCAGGAGGTACCTGTGCTAGAAAGCACTACCAAGGACCAGCTGACGGTGCTGGACCTCGGATACCGAGATGGAGGCACCTAGGCCAAAGGCTCTGGCGAGAACCAGCAGACAGTGCTGGAACCCGGGTGGGTAGCAGAAGGTACCCATTGAAAGCAAAGTAGCCAGGCCGCAAGCCGGCCGCAGTTACCGAAACACACAGTCCTACAGGGGGTCCATGTCCCATTGGCACTACGGATCCAGCCTTCAGTGCCAGTTCCCGCAGCCCACATAGGAGTCACCTAAACTGCAGGCACCGTAGAGTCGGCTAACCCGGCCGCAAGACGACAGGACAATGGATTGGTGGCATAGTGACCTTGACACTACCCGGAAACAGCAGGCGTGCTGGAACCAGGCTGGGCAACAGGGAGTCCCCGTGCCAAAGACACTGCCGAGAACCAGCTGACGGTGCTGGAACCCAAATGGGTAGCAAAAGCTACAAGAGCCAATGGCACTACCGAGGAACAGCTGACGGTGCTGGACCACGGTTACTAGGCAGGAGGTACCTGTGCTAGAAAGCACTACCAAGGACCAGCTGACGGTGCTGGACCTCGGATACCGAGATGGAGGCACCTAGGCCAAAGGCTCTGGCGAGAACCAGCAGACAGTGCTGGAACCCGGGTGGGTAGCAGAAGGTACCCATTGAAAGCAAAGTAGCCAGGCCGCAGTTACCGAAACCCACAGTCCTACAGGGGGTCCATGTCCCATTGGCACTACGGATCCAGCCTTCAGTGCCAGTTCCCGCAGCCCACATAGGAGTCACCTAAACTGCAGGCACCGTAGAGTCGGCTAACCCGGCCGCAAGACGACAGGACAACGGATTGGTGGCATAGTGACCTTGACACTACCCGGAAACAGCAGGCGTGCTGGAACCAGGCTGGGCAACAGGGAGTCCCCGTGCCAAAGACACTGCTGAGAACCAGCTGACGGTGCTGGAACCCAGATGGGTAGCAAAAGCTACAAGAGCCAATGGCACTACCGAGGAACAGCTGACGGTGCTGGACCACGGTTACTAGGCAGGAGGTACCTGTGCTAGAAAGCACTACCAAGGACCAGCTGACGGTGCTGGACCTCGGATACCGAGATGGAGGCACCTAGGCCAAAGGCTCTGGCGAGAACCAGCAGACAGTGCTGGAACCCGGGTGGGTAGCAGAAGGTACCCATTGAAAGCAAAGTAGCCAGGCCGCAAGCCGGCCGCAGTTACCGAAACCCACAGTCCTACAGGGGGTCCATGTCCCATTGGCACTACGGATCCAGCCTTCAGTGCCAGTTCCCGCAGCCCACATAGGAGTTACCTAAACTGCAGGCACCGTAGAGTCGGCTAACCCGGCCGCAAGACGACAGGACAACGGATTGGTGGCATAGTGACCTTGACACTACCCAGAAACAGCAGGCGTGCTGAAACCAGGCTGGACAACAGGGTGTCCCCGTGCCAAAGACACTGCCGAGAACCAGCTGACGGTGCTGGAACCCAGATGGGTAGCAAAAGCTACAAGAGCCAATGGCACTACCGAGGAACAGCTGACGGTGCTGGACCACGGTTACTAGGCAGGAGGTACCTGTGCTAGAAAGCACTACCAAGGACCAGCTGACGGTGCTGGACCTCGGATACCAAGATGGAGGCACCTAGGCCAAAGGCTCTGGCGAGAACCAGCAGACAGTGCTGGAACCCGGGTGGGTAGCAGAAGGTACCCATTGAAAGCAAAGTAGCCAGGCCGCAAGCCGGCCGCAGTTACCGAAACACACAGTCCTACAGGGGGTCCATGTCCCATTGGCACTACGGATCCAGCCTTCAGTGCCAGTTCCCGCAGCCCACATAGGAGTCACCTAAACTGCAGGCAGCGTAGAGTCGGCTAACCCGGCCGCAAGACGACAGGACAACGGATTGGTGGCATAGTGACCTTGACACTACCCGGAAACAGCAGGTGTGCTGGAACCAGGCTGGGCAACAGGGAGTCCCCGTGCCAAAGACACTGCCGAGAACCAGCTGACGGTGCTGGAACCCAGATGGGTAGCAAAAGCTACAAGAGCCAATGGCACTACCGAGGAACAGCTGACGGTGCTGGACCACGGTTACTAGGCAGGAGGTACCTGTGCTAGAAAGCACTACCAAGGACCAGCTGACGGTGCTGGACCTCGGATACCGAGATGGAGGCACCTAGGCCAAAGGCTCTGGCGAGAACCAGCAGACAGTGCTGGAACCCGGGTGGGTAGCAGAAGGTACCCATTGAAAGCAAAGTAGCCAGGCCGCAAGCCGCCCGCAGTTACCGAAACCCACAGTCCTACAGGGGGTCCATGTCCCATTGGCACTACGGATCCAGCCTTCAGTGCCAGTTCCCGCAGCCCACATAGGAGTCACCTAAACTGCAGGCAGCGTAGAGTCGGCTAACCCGGCCGCAAGACGACAGGACAACGGATTGGTGGCATAGTGACCTTGACACTACCCGGAAACAGCAGGCGTGCTGGAACCAGGCTGGGCAACAGGGAGTCCCCGTGCCAAAGACACTGCCGAGCACCAACTGGCGTTGTTGGAGCCCAGGGACAATCATGGTGTAGGCCGAGGCCTACTTGGTGGTAGTTTTAGATTTTTTTGTTGGCTACAACAGACTGTCAACGTGCTCCAATTAGGCATCTGTCTCCACTCTGTTTCCTGGATTTCACGTGACCACCAACACCGCCAGTTTATGCGTACAGCAGCCGTCTGCCCAATCCACACGTGTTGCTGTGTTACTGGGATTCTGTAATGTCAGCAGATCCCCTGATGTGTGTCTGCCACTGTCTCTTGCTCTGTCCACATTCCCACCGCTTGCAGTGGGAAGGTGGACAGCGCAGGAGACAGTGGCGGACACATATTGGGGGATCTGCTGACGTTACAGAACCCCAGTAACACAGGGACACGTGTGGAATGCATGGACGGCAACTGTGAGCAGGAACTGGCGGTGTTGGAGGTCAGGGGAAATACTAGAGACAGAGTGGAGACAGAGGCCAAATCAGAGAATGTTTAAATCTCAAGTAGTTACAATTTGGAGGCAGCAGCAGTTTGCCCTCCACACAGCAGGGGATCAGCTGACGTTACCGACACCCACTTTCACATGAACGAGTGTGTTTTTCTGTGTGGACAGCACTTCCGAGCACCAACTAGCGTTGTTGGAGCCCAGGGAGAACCAGGGTGCAGGCCGAGGCCTACTTGGTGGCAGTTTTAGATTGTTTGTAGGCTACAACAGACTGTCAACATGCTCCAATTAGGCATCTGTCTCCACTCTGTTTCCAGGATTTCACGTGACTACCAACACTGCCAGTTTATGCGTACAGTAGCCGTCTGCCCAATCCACACGTGTTCCTGTGTTACTGGTGTTCTGTAATGTCAGCAGATCCCCTGATGTTTGTCTGCCAATGTCTCCTGCTCTGTCCACATTCCCACCACTTGCAGTGGGAAGGTGGACAGCGCAGGAGACAGTGCCGGACTCACATTGGGGGATCAGCTCACGTTACAGAACACCAGGAACACAGGAACAAGTGTGGAATGCGTGGACGGCAACTGTGAGCAGGAACTGGCGGTGTTGGAGGTCAGGGGAAATACTAGAGACAGAGTGGAGACAGAGGCCAAATCAGAGAATGTTTAAATCTGAAGTAGTTACAATTTGGAGGCAGCAGCAGTTTGCCCTCCACACAGCAGGGGATCAGCTGACGTTACCGAACCCCACTTTCACATGAACGAGTGTGTTTTTCTGTGTGGACAGCACTTCCGAGCACCAACTAGCGTTGTTGGAGCCCAGGGAGAACCAGGGTGCAGGCCGAGGCCTACTTGGTGGCAGTTTTAGATTGTTTGTAGGCTACAACAGACTGTAAACGTGCTCCAATTAGGCATCTGTCTCCACTCTGTTTCCAGGATTTCACGTGACTACCAACACCGCCAGTTTATGCGTACAGTAGCCGTCTGCCCAATCCACACGTGTTCCTGTGTTACTGGTGTTCTGTAACAGCAGCTTCTCCCTAGAGGTGAGACAGGCCATGTCTCTTGCTCTGTCCACATTTCCACTACAAGTAGTGGGAATGTAGACAAAGCAGGAGACATTGCCGTGCTCAACTCTGGAGATGAGCAGATGTTACAGGACCCAGGTACCACAGGAACAAGTGTGGATTGTGCAGACGGCACTTGAGAGCAGAAACAGGCGGTGTTGTAGGCCGGAGGAAATACTCAAAACAGAGTGGAGACAGAGGGGAAATCAGAGAACATATTAAATCAGAGGTAGTCAGAAGTTGTAGGCAGCAGGAGAGTTTGCCGTACACACAGCAGGGGATCAGCTGACGTTACCGAACCCCACTTACACATGAGCGAGTGTTTTGTCTGTGCGGACAACACTTCTGAGCACCAACTGGCGGTGTCGGAGCCCAGGGAAAATCAGGTAGTAGGCCGAGGCCTACTTGGTGGCAGTTTGCGATTGTTTCTAGACTACTACTAACTGTCAACGTACTCCAATTAGGCCTCTGTCTTCACTCTGTTTCGAGTATTTCCTCTGGCTTCCAACCACGTCAGTTGCTGCTCTGAAATGCCGTCTGCACAACCCACACTTGTTCCTGTGTTACTGGGGTTCTGTAACAGCAGCTTCTCCCTAGAGGTGAGTCAGGCAATGTCTCCTGCTCTGTCCACATTTCCACTACAAGTAGTGGGAATGTAGACAAAGCAGGAGACATTGCCGTGCTCAACTCTGGAGATGAGCAGATGTTACAGGACCCAGGTACCACAGGAACAAGTGTGGATTGTGCAGACGGCACTTGAGAGCAGAAACAGACGGTGTTGTAGGCCGGAGGAAATACTCAAAACAGAGTGGAGACAGAGGGCAAATCAGAGAACATATTTAATCAGAGGTAGTCAGAAATTGTAGGCAGCAGGAGAGTTTGCCGTACACACAGCAGGGGATCAGCTGACGTTACCGAACCCCACTTACACATGAGCGAGTGTTTTGTCTGTGTGGACAGCACTTCTGAGCAACAACGGGCGTTGCTGTAGCCCAGGAAATAAAGTTCAGGTCATAGAAACATGAACACAACAGGAGACCTGGATCCTGTTGCCAGCCAATTATTTAATCTGGAAGAGGACTGGCAAATTCTGGTGAGATCCAGGCCTTGTTCATTTTCACAAAAGTAAGCCGATCAACATTATCGGCGGATAGTCGCGTGCGACGGTCTGTTACCACACCACCTGCAGCACTAAAGACACGTTCCGATAATACACTGGCAGCAGGGCAAGCCAGCACCACCAATGCATACTGGCTAAGCTCTGGCCATGTATGCAGCTTAGAGACCCAATACTTGAACGGGGAAGAGCCGTCTGGGAGAACACTAACAGGGCACGACAAGTAGTCTGTCACCATCTGACGGAAACGTTGCCTCCTGCTGAGTGGAGCCGTCTGTGATGGTGTAGCCGTTTGTGGCGGTCCCACAAAACTTTTCCACATTTGGGCCATACTGGCCTTGTCTTGTCCTGCGGCACTGCCTCTGCTACCTCTTTGTGCAGAGCTTCCTCCACTGCCTCTACCCACATGGCTGCTTTGAAAAGCACTACCAGCAACACTTGTGGGGGGAATGGAGAACATGATGGACTGCACAAGTGTTTCTTGCTACTCCCGCCTTTTTTCGCTCCCGGTTCAACTGTGGTATGAGGCTTTGTAAGTTGTCCCGGTAGCGAGGATCTAGGAGGGTGTACACCCAATAATCAGCCGTGTGGAGAATGTTGGCGATGCGGCGGTCATTTAACAAGCACTGCAGCATGAAATCAACCATGTGCTGCAGACTGCCAACTGGACCGGAAACGCTGTCCCCAGCTTGAGGCAGCATCTCTGCCTGCTCAGCATCACCCCACCCTCGCTGTACACACTGACTACTAGAGCCTTGTGTACCTCCCTCCTCTGGAGAGATGTGTTCCTCCTCCTCCATTGACTCCTCGTCATCCTCCTCACTAAGTGTCCCCTGCCTGGGCCTTTGTGTGGAAGCACGTTGCGCAGACTTGCCAGAAGCAGATGGCATTTCTGACTGCTCATCCTTGACCTCTTCAAAAACCTCCTCACTTAGTGCTTGTAAGGTTTTTTGAAGCAGACAGATGAGGGGGACAGTCATGCTGATTAGTGCATCATCTGCACTGGCCATCCGTGTGGAGTCATCGAAGGCACGCAAAACTTGGCAGATGTCCCTCATAGTGGCCCACTCAGTGGTGGTGAAGTGTGTCCGGCGCACAGTGCGACTTGTTTGCGCCTGATGCAGCTGGTACTCCATTACTGCTGCCTGCTGCTCACACAACCGCTCCAACATATGTAACGTTGAATTCCACCTGGTGGGGAGGTCACATATGATGCGATGTTCTGGCAGGCGGAATCGGCGTTGCAGAGATGCAATGCGCGATCTTGCCATGCTGGAACGCCGCAAGTGAGCACACTCTAGGCGAACCTTGTGCAGCAGTGCATCAAGATCCGGATAGTCCCTCAGAAAGCTCTGCACGACCAAATTGAGCACGTGTGCCAGACATGGTGTGTGAGTGAGGTTGCCTAGGCCCAGAGCTGCCACTAGATTTCGGCCATTGTCACTCACTACCAAACCTGGCTGGAGATTCGCTGGCACAAACCACACATCGCTCTCCTGCTTGATGGCATTCCAGAGCTCCTGTGCAGTGTGGCTCCGATTCCCCAAAGAAATTAATTTAAGGACGGCCTGTTGACGTTTGGCCACACCTGTGCTCATATCTGGCCTAACAGGCTCACGCAGTGCTGATTCCGAGGAACTAGAGTA
Source organism: Dendrobates tinctorius (assembly GCF_039654945.1). Classification (NCBI taxonomy): domain Eukaryota; kingdom Metazoa; phylum Chordata; class Amphibia; order Anura; family Dendrobatidae; genus Dendrobates; species Dendrobates tinctorius. The sequence continues at coordinate 5,994,990 of NW_027361751.1, forward strand.
GGAGGAGGACTCAATATGTACAGACTGCATTCCTGCAATCCTTGGAGTTGGCAGAATACGTACAGAGCCACTCTCCAGATCTGTACCTGGCTCCACAACATTGACCCAATGGGCAGTGAGGGAAAGGTATCGTCCCTGTCCATGGCTACTGGTCCACGCATCGGTGGTCAGGTGGACCTTGCTACTGATGGCATTTAGTAGCGCATTTTTAATTTTTCCCTCCACATGCTTTTGCAGGGCAGGGACAGCTTGCCTGCTGAAATAAAAGCGGCTAGGCACATTGTATTGTGGAACTGCAATGACATAAAGTTCCGGAAGGTGTCAGTCTCCACCAGCCTGAATGACAGCATCTCAAGGGCCAGTAGTTTGGCAATGCCGGCATTCAGAGCCAGTGCTCGGGGATGGTTTGCCGAGTATGGCCGCTTTTTCTCCCATGCCTGTGCTACCAATTGCTGGTGAGTGGCCTGGGAGTGTGCTGATGACTGCGAACGTGGTTCAGTGGGTGGAATTTCACTGGGTCTCTGGACAACAGTGGCAGTGGTTCTTCCATGGCGTTCCAGTGAGGAAGCCGAACCAGCTGTGTGTGAGCTGGAGGAAGAGACCCCAACACGAGCTGAAGAGGTGGTAGGTGCTGCTGAAGGTTGGCCTACATCTTCAGTGTGCCTGTGTAACTCCACCTCGTGCTTGGTACGCACATGTTTCCACATATTTGTGGTATTGAGGTTGGTCACATTTTTCCCTCATTTCACTTTCTGATGACACAGCTTGCATTTGACAAAGCAAATGTCATCTGCAACTGTGTCAAAAAAAGACCACGCACTGCAAGTCCTGGGAGCGCCCGTTTTGTGTTTTGGAAGAGGATTGCTCCTCACGGGTGCCAAAGTGGAGGCTACAGGCAATCAAGTCTGCCCCCGCCCTCTCCCTCCTCTTTTGGCCGTTCGGGGAATCTCTTCCTCAGAGCTGCTCCCACCACCTTCCTGTGGCTGACGCCATGATGGGTCAAGGACCTCATCATCTCCACTCCCCTCTTCAAGCACCGGCTGGTCCTGGGTTGTCTCGCCAGCACCGTACGCACCAGAAATTGGCAACTGAGTCTCATCATCATCTGATGCATACTGAGGTGTGCTGACCATAGGCACTGGCCCACCCGCCTCTTCAGATTCAGAGGGACAAAGCAGTTGCGCATCACTGCATACTCCCTCTTCTTCACGCTCTAGAATGCTGCTTGGCTGGCCACCTCTTTCCAAGCCAACAGATTCTGAGAACAGAAGTAAAGATTGAGATGGCTCCTGTCCAGGGCTCTCAGACTGCCTGGGCAATTTGGCAGGTGGTGAAGAGACAGATGGTTGCTCTTCAGTGCTCTGGCCTTGGGAGGATGCGGAAGTCATTGAAGTGGATGCATTAGCTGCCATCCATCCGACAACGGCTTCAATTTGTTCGTCATGCAGCAGTGGGGTACGGCGAGGTCCTACAAAGCTGCGCATGAAGGACTGTTGCCTTGTAAAAGTGGGGGATGCCGGGTCACTGGTGGCCGCAGCAGACACCGAATCCCCACGTCCTCTCCCTGCTGAATCCCCCCCGTCCTCTCCCTGCTGAAACTCCACGGCCACGACCACGTGCCTTACTCCCTGCCTTCTTCATCTTGGTAGACTGATAAAGATAGGCAGAAAAGTAAAAAAGGGGTGGCTTAGTGTTCTTATTCCTGAACACCTGCTAACCAGTATAAGAAACACTAATTTGGCTAAGAGTGTGTGTACTACACTTTAATATGATCTAATGTGGCCTAGACAACTGTAAAGTGGAGTGTTTGGTGAACTTTATTTCCTTTTTTTTGGGTGGGGGGAAAGGAAAGGATGTGACCAAAGTTTGAAAGCTATAGTATCACAAACTTTTTGGAGCGATTACAATGCAGGAAGCTAACCTACAATGCAATTGATGAGGCTCCAAAAAATAGGGTGATACTAGCCTGGCTGGCCCTGAAGGGCACAAGCCAGCAAAAAGGCTCCTCTATCTAATCCTATATAGTGTTTGCAACCAACCAATGACAATGGATGCGGTTGGAAGCACACTAATATAGGAGCAAAAATCTGGCTAAATTAGCTGCAAAAAAAGGACTATGTATGAGGCAGTGATGCACGCTGAGCGGACTACAGCTAGCGGTGGCTGTAGAACACACTGCAACGTGAGCTGCACTCACACACAGAGAGACCTATCAGACAGCCAAAAACAGTGCAAAGAAATGGGCTATAGCACTGAAAGGCTGCTGAAAGGCTCCGCTGTCCACTCCTTTAGTGTTTGCAACCAACGTATATGGATACGTATGGAAGCACACTATACAGGAGAAAAAAAAAGCAGCAATAAAAGAAAAATGTGTATGAGGCAGAGACACACGCTGGCCGGCCTACAAGCAGACGTGCCTGCAGGACACACTACACAGCGTGGGTCTGCACTCACACAGCCCTTGCAGACAGCTGTGAAAACAGCGCTGCAAGGGAAAAGCAAGCTACAGTGGTGGTTTATGTAGCCTGGGTTAAGCACTATATGTTTTGTGGAATCGCTATTTCTAACTGTCCCTCACAGTCTTCAACAGCAGCCTGTCCCTAACTGAATTCACAGCAGAGTGACCAGAAATGGCGGCTGCAGCACTTTTTATAGTGCATCATGACATCATTTCAGCAGCCAATCACATCCATGCCAGTAGTTAACATGCCTACATGCCTAACAGGATATGCCCACACTTCTGAGGATCCCCATTGGCTGAATCAAATCGAGCGGGCTCCTAGCATTATGGGAACTTCCGATTCCGGTATTCGATATGAAAAAAGTATCGGAACTAAGTATCGGAATTCCGATACAGCTAATATCGGCCGATACCCTCTCCCATTCTGGCCTCAGTGACTGCCCACTCTCCCCAGTCCCACAAGCTCGCTGCCTCGGAGTAATCCTTGATGCTGATCTCTCCTTCAAACCACATATCCAAACCCTTTCCACTTCCTGCCGACTTCAACTCAAAAATATTTCACGCATCCGTTCATTCCTCACCCAAGAATCTGCAAAAACCCTAGTCCATGCCCTCATCATCTCTCGCCTTGACTACTGCAACCTCATGCTCTGCGGCCTCCCCTCAAACACTCTCGCACCCCTCCAATCTATTCTAAACTCTGCTGCCCGACTAATCCACCTGTCCCCCCGCTATTCCCCAGCTTCTCCCCTCTGTCAATCCCTTCACTGGCTCCCAATTGCCCAGAGACTCCATTACAAAACCCTAACCATGACATACAAAGCCATCCACAACTTGTCTCCTCCATACATCTGTGACCTCGTCTCCCGGTACTTTCCTGCACGCAACCTCCGATCCTCACAAGATCTCCTTCTCTACTCCCCTCTTATCTCCTCTTCCCACAATCGCATACAAGATTTCTCTCGCGCATCTCCCCTACTCTGGAACTCTCTACCACAACATATCAGACTCTCACCTACCATCGAAACCTTCAAAAAGAGCCTGAAGACCCACCTCTTCCGACAAGCCTATAACCTGCAGTAACCACCGATCGACCAAACCGCTGCACGACCAGCTCTACCCTCGCCTACTGTATTATCACCCATCCCTTGAAGATTGTGAGCCCTCGCGGGCAGGGTCCTCTCTCCTCCTGTACCAGTTATGACTTGTATTGTTTAAGACTATTGTACTTGTTTTTATGTATACCCCCCTCACATGTAAAGCGCCATGGAATAAATGGCGCTATAACAATAAATAATAATAATAATAATACCCGATACTTGTGGTATCGGAATGCTCAACACTAATGATAAGTAAACCACTAGGTGGTGTCTGATTTATATGTTTTCATCTATTTGTCTGTTATGAGACAATTTAATATTACTACCATTTAGGTTTATTTATGGCACCACATGTGGTCACTTGAATTATCAGAGGCGACTATCTGTGCCAATTTTCCTCCATATGATATATACTGCTAAATTTTATTTGTTGGATTTTTTATGTCCTTATAATATTTACATTTTGCTTATAGCAGCGTGTGGTGGTTCTGGCCCATTGTTCTTTTAATAGGCAAAAAATTGTTTTTGACAATGTTTGACAATGTTTATTGAGGTATATTGATAGCGGCCTCAATTGGGTAGCTTATATTATAATTGAGGTGTGGGCATATTGCCCTGGCTATCCTCTTATTGTGATCAAATATTTTGCCCATCCCTAAAGGTTTTTTCTCTTTTTTCCCTTCCTTCATTTCTTATCTATTGAACATTGTTTTCCCACCGTTGTAATTAGGGTGAGATAGGGGAGATAGGGTCAGTCGACGTTGAGTGGGGGCGCCAAACAATCGTATCTATTAGGGTGCCAACCTCCACGGTAAGGAAGGGTATAGAGAGTTTATTGCAGCCTTTTATAGGGCTTTTTTGTCTTCAATTGTTTGTTTTTTTGTATTAATTGTTCACGGGAATAATTGTTTTTTAATTGTATCATTAAAATTAAAAATTTTTATGGGAATACATGTTCACTAAGGTATCACTTCTATGTATGCGCTTTAAATATCAACTATATACAGCTTAGTTTAAGGTATGGCTATCACACTAATTGGTGAATGTCCCTTATAAATGTGTGGGTTACACCTATAAGGCTTCTTGTGCATAAATTGCTTTTATGGGCCACAATTTCTTTGCTAATGCGAATATTTCATACAGTAGTTCTCCTGATAAGTCGCTAAACAGAGAGCAATAAAACGCGCTGAGACAATAGACAGAGATTCTATGTGATTTGAAGATTTATTACATTTGAGAGATGTGGGTTTTTTGTTTTTGTGTTAATAGTCCAGTCATTTCCTGAAGCATCAGGATCTGAATGACTTAAGTGCACTTTTGTAGTATGTCTTATGGGTTATTTAATGTACAGGGTGGGTCATTTATATGGATACACATAAATAAAATGGGAATGGTTGGTGAGAGCAACTTCCTGCTTGTGTCACATTAGTATATGGGAGGGGGAAATTTTTCAAGATGGGTGGTGACCATGGCGGCCAATTTGAAGTTGGCCATTTTGGATCCAACTTTATTTTTTCCAATGGGAAGAGGGTCATGTGACACATGAAACTTATGGAGAATTTCACAAGAAAAACAATGGTGTGCTTGGTTTTAACATAACTTTATTTCAAGAGTTATTTACAAGTTTCTCTTTGTTTACACACATTGACATGTCGCAGAGGTTAACACGTGAGGAGCGGATAGAAATTGTGTTGATGTCTGGTGAACGCAGTACCCGGGTCATTGCAGCAGATTTCAATGCAAGACACCCTACGCAAGAAAACTGTAACCATTCCCATTTTATTTAGGTGTATCCATATAAATGACCCACTCAAAAAAGTTTGCCTCATCACTGAACATAATGTTCTGTGTAAACTGAGGGTCCCGTTCCAATTTTTGTTTTGCCCATTCTGCAAATTCAGCGTGCCGATCTGGGTCACCAACCATTCCCATTTGATTTAGATGTATCCATATAAATGGCCCACCCTGTATTAATAAAAGTTACGTTTTAGGATGCCTTCTCAGTGTGAGAATTCTATTTTGAGTAATGTCTTCATATATACAGTGATATTCTTGATATATATTTGGTAATGCCACATCTGGAACAACCCAATCTCTAAAACTGTTATGCTATTTAACTCTTCCAGTGAAAGCCGTAAAAAAACATGGTAAAAACTATGTTTTTGCATCCTACAGTCAATCAAAAGGTTGTATGTAAATAGAATGGTATCCATGAAAACATAATTTTGTGCCATAAAAAACTAAACCCCTACTCAGCCCCATCAGCAGAAAAATAAACCTAAAGAAATGAAATCTTAACCAGAAAATTATAATTACTGTATTCTGTGGGGCTATGGTGGTTCACGTCCATGAGTCCATTGCCAGGAGGTTGTCCAGTAGTAGACACCTCCTTTAATAAATCTCCTGTGACCACCCTATAGTTTTATTACATGATCACCATTTTAGTATAATTGGAAATAAATAACATCCGAATGTGAAAAACAGGCTTTATCATTTTTCACCTTCATCGAGATATCACTGAATTTGCAAAAAATATCCTCATTAAAGAAAGATTTTACTCACTGCTGAGCAATTTCTATAGTCACAAAATGACTTTCTTCACACCGAGCAGTGATAATAATCAGTCCTATGTTGGAAGCAATAATGTAGTGTGGGAATGATACATTCTCATACATTTCATTATTCTGCGCTTCGGGATCAGGGCGTGCTGTGTTTTCTATTGTTATTAATATACTGACAGGTACTGATAGGATTTCACTGCAATTCTTTCCCAATTTACCACAAGTTTATTTCTCATTCACATGGGATGAGTTTTCTGTTGGAACTTTAGGATTAATATGCAGTAAGTGTCAGACTCAAGCATTTCTAATAATGCTAGCTCCTTGATTTGTTACCACATAGAGCCAAACTATAAATCTTTTCATTTCCTCTTAAGTTCCACCAGGGGTGGACACTGACAGCTTGGGGCCCCTGTGCAAGAAATGTTTCTGGGCCCCCTACCTTTTTATGGCGACAAAGCTATATATATATATATATATATATATATATATATATACAGTGGGGAAAAAAAGTATTTAGTCAGTCAGCAATAGTGCAAGTTCCACCACTTAAAAAGATGAGAGGCGTCTGTAATTTACATCATAGGTAGACCTCAACTATGGGAGACAAACTGAGAAAAAAAAATCCAGAATATCACATTGTCTGGTTTTTTTTTCATTTTATTTGCATATTATGGTGGAAAATAAGTATTTGGTCAGAAACAAAATTTCATCTCAATACTTTGTGATATATCCTTTGTTGGCAATGACAGAGGTCAAACGTTTTCTGCAAGTCTTCACAAGGTTGCCACACACTGTTGTTGGTATGTTGGCCCATTCCTCCATGCAGATCTCCTCTAGAGCAGTGATGTTTTTGGCTTTTCGCTTGGCAACATGGACTTTCAACTCCCTCCAAAGGTTTTCTATAGGGTTGAGATCTGGAGACTGGCTAGGCCACTCCAGGACCTTGAAATGCTTCTTACGAAGCCACTCCTTCGTTGCCCTGGTGGTGTGCTTTGGATCATTGTCATGTTGAAAGACCCAGCCACGTTTCATCTTCAATGCCCTTGCTGATGGAAGGAGGTTTGCACTCAAAATCTCACGATACATGGCCCCATTCATTCTTTCATGTACCCGGATCAGTAGTCCTGGCCCCTTTGCAGAGAAACAGCCCCAAAGCATGATGTTTCCACCACCATGCTTTATAGTAGGTATGGTGTTTGATGGATGCAACTCAGTATTCTTTTTCCTCCAAACACGACAAGTTGTGTTTCTACCAAACAGTTCCAGTTTGGTTTCATCAGACCATAGGACATTCTCCCAAAACTCCTCTGGATCATCCAAATGCTCTCTAGCAAACTTCAGACGGGCCCGGACATGTACAGGCTTAAGCAGTGGGACACGTCTGGCACTGCAGGATCTGAGTCCATGGTGGCGTAGTGTGTTACTTATGGTAGGCCTTGTTACATTGGTCCCAGCTCTCTGCAGTTCATTCACTAGGTCCCCCCGTGTGGTTCTGGGATTTTTGCTCACCGTTCTTGTGATCATTCTGACCCCACGGGGTGGGATTTTGCGTGGAGCACCAGATCGAGGGAGATTATCAGTGGTCTTGTATGTCTTCCATTTTCTAATTATTGCTCCCACAGTTGATTTCTTCACTCCAAGCTGGTTGGCTATTGCAGATTCAGTCTTCCCAGCCTGGTGCAGGGCTACAATTTTGTTTCTAGTGTCCTTTGACAGCTCTTTGGTCTTCACCATAGTGGAGTTTGTAGTCAGACTGTTTGAAGGTGTGCACAGGTGTCTTTTTATACTGATAACAAGTTTAAACAGGTGCCATTACTACAGGTAATGAGTGGAGGAAAGAGGAGACTCTTAAAGAAGAAGTTACAGGTCTGTGAGAGCCAGAAATCTTGATTGCTTGTTTCTGACCGAATACTTATTTTCCACCATAATATGCAAATAAAATGAAAAAAAAACAGACAATGTGATTTTCTGGATTTTTTTTCCTCAGTTTGTCTCCCATAGTTGAGGTCTACCTATGATGTAAATTACAGACGCCTCTCATCTTTTTAAGTGGTGGAACTTGCACTATTGCTGACTGACTAAATACTTTTTTTCCCCACTGTATGTATATATATATATATATATATATATATATACATATATATATATATTGCACCACACCCATACATGTATATATTACATAGTCTCCTTTATTATGTATATTTTGGTCCCTTATTATGCAGTGCCCTCTCTTGCTATGTACAGCACCGTTCCCTACATATTGGATTATATAGAGCCCTGTTTTTTATTACATACCGTCCTGTCTTGATAGCTGTATAATGCAATGATGGGTAGGAAAGCTTCCTTTCTAATGGAGGAGATGATGGACTGGACGTCTGGTCACCGGCTCCTCCATCAGCAGTCATTTTATATCTAAAAAGAGAGGGAACTTTGTAATAAAAGAGGGCACTGTTAACCACACACTTAAAAAGAATACACTATGTAAGAGACAGCATTATACATAACAGCAGCGGAAGCTATATAATAAGGGAGGGCACCATATACAACTAGAGAGGATGGTAGGTAATAAGGGACGGTGTTATACATAATAAAAGAGGAAACTATGTAACTAAGGATGGTGTTATACAGAATTAGTGAGTATACTATATACTAAGGGACTGTGTTATACATAATAAGTACGTACACTATATGCTAAGGGACTGTGTTAGACATAATAAGTGAGTACACTATATACTAAGGGACTGTGTTAGACAAAATAAGTGATAATAATGTCTTCCTCCACCTCCCCCTGTTCCTAAGTCCATTATAAGTCCCCCTTCCTCCCATCCCAATCCCTTACACCCCTCCTTGTCCTCCTCTCCCCGCATCCCATTATTGTCCTCTCCCCCACCCCATCATTGCCCTCTTTCCCAACTATATCATTGCCTTCTCCCCCACCACTATCATTGCTGTCTCCCCTGCCAACCCATCATTGCCCTTTCCACCACCTCCATCATTGCCTTCTCCTCCACCACCCCCATCATTGTCTCCTTCCCCATCACTCCCATCATTGTCTTTTCCACTACCACCATCATTGCCTTCTCCCCCACCCCATCATTGCCCTTTCTACCACTTCCACCATTTCCTCTTCCCCCACCATCCCCATCATGGCCTTCTGTCCATCACCCCCATCATGGCCTTCTCCCCATCACCCCCATCATGGCCTTCTCACCATCACCTCCATCATGGCCTTCTCTCCATCACCTCCATGATGGCCTTCTCCCCATCACCTCCATCATGGTCTTCTCCTCATCACCTCCATCCTGGCCTTCTCCCCATCACATCCATCATGGCCTTCTCCCCATCACATCCATCATGGCCTTCTCCCCATCACCTTCATCATGGCCTTTTCCCCATCACCTCCATCAAGGCCTTCTCCCCATCACCTCCATCATGGCCTTTTCCCCATCACCTCCATCATGGCCTTCTCCCCATCACCTCCATCATGATCTTCTCCCCATCACTTTATCATGGCCTTTTCCCCATCACCTCCATCATGGCCTTTTCCCCATCACCTCCATCATGACCTTCTCCCCATCACCTCCATCAAGGCCTTTTCCCCATCACCTCCATCATGGATTTTCCCCATCACCTCCATCATGGCCTTCTTCCCATCACGGCCTTTTCCCCATCACCTCCATCATGGCCTTCTCCCCATCACCTCCATCAAGGCCTTCTCCGCATCACCTCCATCATGGCCTTTTCTCCATCACCTCCATCATGGCCTTCTCCCCATCACCCTATCATGGCCTTTTCCCCATCACCCTATCATGGCCTTTTCCCCATCACCTCCATCATGGGCTTCTCCCCATCACCTCCATCAAGGCCTTGTCCCCATCACCTCCATCATGGCCTTCTCCCCATCACCCTATCATGGCCTTCACCCCATCATGGCCTTCTCCCAATCACCCCATCATGGCCTCCCCATCACCCCATCATGGCTTTCTCCCAATCACCCCATCATGGCCTCCCCATCACCTCATTATGGCCTTCTCCCAATCACCCCATCATGGCCTTCTCCCCATCACCTCATTATGGCCTTCTCCCAATCACCCCATCATGGCCTCGCCATCACCCCATCATGGCCTTCTCCCAATCACCCCATCATGGCTTCCCCATCACCCCATCATGGCCTTCTCCCCATCACCCCATCATGGCATTCTCCACCTACACACACACACACATACACATCGATTCACACACACACACACACACACACGACATATACATACACACACACATCCACTCCTCACACATACTACATACTAAATCACTGCCTTCCCCCATCACTCCCCATCACACTACATACATACACACATATACACAGTCAGTCACACACACGCACACACACACACACAGCAGCAGTGACAGGCAGCACAGTACCTCACATGATGTCCGCTCCGCAGCATCACCGCCTCCTCCCTCCGGCTGCTTCCTGTGTCTCTGGCATAGCAGCCGTGCCGCTGAATGATGACGTCATTCAGCGGCGCTGCTCTCTTTGTCAGAGAGACACAGGAAGCGCTGGCGCCGGGCAGGAAGGATCCTTGCAGCTCCGCTCCTGCTGTTTTCTCTTGCAGGCAGCGGAGCTGTTGGGATTTCTCCCTGCCCGCCACTACACATGATGCCCTCATTAGCCTCGGGCCCGGAGAAACTGGCCAGATTGCCCTCATCATTAGCCGCCCTGCAGAGACCCCTTGGAGCCTCTGGGCCCCCGGTGCAATGTACCGGTTGAACCGGCGGTATGTCCGCCCATGAGTTCCACAAAGGCTGATACAAGTGCGCTCAGTTTGTGTGATATGTGGTCATTACAAGGTATTATACTTGAATTACAATATTCTCTAACAATGCTTTATTTCTCAGATGAGGAGGATTAAACCACAGTTGGAAAGTTTTTATAGCTGAAACTTTTCTCGGTTAAAATATAGAGGGACCATTCTTTTTTTTCACTTGTCCAATGGGCAGATATCATGGTACATACGCATCTTAATTACTGAAACCACCGCTGTGACTCCTGGTGAATACAAGGACTTGATACAAGAAAAACCATGGGTACACAAAGCAAGCTAAGCAACTGACCGTTAATGAGGACCAATCACTTGCCATAAATGTGTTTGTAGTTTTTTTTACCTAGTGTAAATGTCGCTGCTCTCATGAATCTGTTTTTGTTGTTCCTGCTTCTCTCCATTCTTGAGAAATGTAATCTTTCTAGTCAAGTGGGCTTGGACCTCAACTTTTTTTCTGTGGGTGTCTTTTTGTGGATCTTGCCCAGTTAGCTACAAAGACTACATGGAAGATGGGGCCATATCTCAAGAATAGAGAGGCGTTGGAACAAAATCATCATGATCCAAAACAGCACAGTGACTACTTTTCACCATTGACATAGGCTGACTGACTGATTACAAGTTTGTAGATGCCTATGATGCTAATTACAGGACACACCTTAGTTTCACATATCCTTATAGTTATTTTCTTTTTTTTTTAAGGGGACCATAATATTTGTTCAGGCCATTTTCATAAACTTGCTTTTTTAAAATGTCTCATTTTCATTAGTTGATACATAGTAAATTGAAATTGAAAATCGTGGTTGTCAATTTCAAGTCATTGCAGGGACCATTGTGGGTTTTTCTTACCCTAATAGAAGGGCACCGACAATTTTGACCACGTCTGTACCCACGGGTTACCTCTATATCTGCAGGTAAATAGCATTTCTGGACATGTCAGGTTTTCCATAACGGCGTCATTATATCTCCCCAGAACAAATAATTGATTTTTATTTACAGATATTTTTTTGAAAAATTTTATTGTAAGATGATATTTTCCTCTAAGCAAATTTAAATGGTTGGGATGTGCAGCCGCTGTTAATGGTACTATATATTGTATACCCATGGATGTATTCTTTTATAAATGAACAATAGACTTTTATTTCCATATAGGCTCAACTACATATTCCACTTGTCCTTCTCTGCCCTTACAAATCCCTGATTTTAGTTATATATTACATATTTTATGAAACACGACAGACCCTTCACTGAAGTGTCCCGTGATCGAACAGTTTTTCGCTGACATGTCTTTATTGACTCGGAGGTTCCTATGCTGAGTAACATTAATAACTCTCCGAAGAGCAGTCTGGTCGGATGTAATCTGAAATTTTGCTTATCCTGTAGTCTCAGATGAGGGAGCATATCACCGCAAGGAAACACCTGTTGAGCACGCTTGTCTTACTTCAGCATTAGTTTCTCTTTCTTCCCTTCCTATTGTTTTTTCCCACATGTAAGATTACGCTTGTTCCCATGGTATTTGTTAATCCTACATGTTTGTAAATCGTCATATTTTATAGTTTCCTGTTACATTAAGGAGACTGAGGATACTTCACAGCATAGAGCCTTATGACATTTATGGAGCACACAGAATAGGCTCCCGCTGTGTGACAAACTGTGGCCAAGGCCGATGAGTGAGAGGCAGTAAATATGCCCTGCAATGACACACTACGTGCGGTGCGCTGTACATGATGCCGTCCAATTTCTGCTAAAGCATACAAAGAAGCTTTGGTTGGGATTTAATATGGAACACATGAGCCAAGACTGAAATCTTCCAGTTGGTCACTGCATATTTAATATATCTATGTATCACTTTCATTGGGAATGTTCTACTTTCTATAAAACAAAATCAATGCCAATGTGTTACATGGTGATTTCATCTTTGCCATTCTGTAACTGGAAGTTTGCGGGAAAGAGAAACGTAATCACCCTTTAAAGATCAGAAAGTTAATTATCTTCTATGTATTATTCTTACTGATATTCATAACGTTTGCAAGAATTGAAGCTAAGATCTGGGGTATGGCTCAATTTGCAACCCACCCAGAATTCACCAGATGGCTGGGGGTCTTCTCTGAATATAATATTAGGTTAATATTGAAATAGTGATGCCCTATCCATAGAGCCTTACTCTGATTTTTCTACCAGGCCCACGGACAATGAATGTAATGGAGTCAGAGCATATGCATTTTAGACAGCTCTGCAGAGCTTGGTTTCTGGGTTCCAGAGCCTTTTTGGGAATACCTGGAGGTCCTGGCAGTTGAACAGCCAATGATCAGTACGTTTTCTCATTTACTAAAGATAAGTAAAGATAGATAACTTACAATTTTTAGAATAACCCTTTAATGTGTGACAAACTTGGCGAATTTGTTGCAGTAATTTCTGCACATGAAAATCAATTTTTGCAACAAATGTGAATATATGCATTGAAGAGGATGGCTGCACAGCACAGATTACATCCACTGTATAGATCATAAAATAGTTGCTATTTAGATGTGTTAAAAATGTTCCAGTGAAGAATTATGACATTGTCTTACTTAGGAATGCTGACGTGCATAGCAAGGTGAAGATCCGTACACCTCAGAGGTTGGCAGCTAAGTCTCCTTCAGCTTCCCTCCACACATAATGGATTCCACAGACCCTCCACCACAGAATATTTCACTTCACAGCCCCCCCAACAGACAGTATTATGCCCCCACAGTCACCACACACAGTATGATGCACCCTCACACAGACCACATACAGTATGATGGACCCCACACAGTACGGTGGACCCTTCGGTCCTTCCACACAGTATGATAGCCCACACAGCCGCTCCAATCAATATGATGCCCTTCCTCAACACAGTATAATAGCCTCCACAGCTTCACTGCACACAGGATGATAGACCATGCAGCTCATCACACAGTATTATTCACCCCCTTATCACTACATAGTATGATGATCCCTACAATGCCCCTCCACATTGTATGATGTTCCCCAACTGCTGACTATTAAAAATAAAATAAAAAAAAATAAAACTACTCAATTACCTGCACACCGTCCGATGCTGCTCCGATCTGTGCACTATGTGGACTGAAGCAACAAACAGCAGGCGTGATTTAGGGATGTCATTACTCCTACTAAACTGAGTCTCAAATGAACAGTCTGAATGGTGAATGAAGGAGCCTCCCTTCTCCACTATTATATTTACTGGTATCTGCATACAGAGGATGAAGAAATGAATTAAATTTGAGACCAAGAGGGAGTAGCGACTTCATGGTGTGGCACACGGGCCATTGTTTCAAGTCATTTGGCTGTTCCAGTCCATGGGCTGAACAAGAATAGCCAAAGGGCTGGATGTGACTAAGGGCATCAATTTGCCCAGATCTGATTTAGTGAGCTGAACCCTGTCCTCTGTCTACTGCAGAGCCACCAATACAAATAACTTTCTAAAAAGCAGCAGAGAGCAACTCTAGAGAAAAAACTGTGGGGAAAATGAACTGAGCAGATATAACCAGCACTCAGCTCATTAGATGAACACGCACATCGCTATAAATTTTGGTTAACAGGTGGAACCATACTATGTAAGAATGTAACTATTTACTGAATCACTATTCAATTTTTATGTTCCATACAGTGAATGTGAGGCGTAATGCTCGGCCTACTCCTTTAAGTGTAAGGATTTAGGCTAACTTTCCGATGGCACTAAACAACCGTTGATAAGTAAATAGTTATTGGCGAACATTTTTAAAGTCTATTCTCTACTATACAGGTAGACCATGCCAAATGATGTGCACTGATCAATCTGTAATAGATAGTTAAGCATGTCTTGGCTGCAGTAGCGTAGCTACTGGGGGGGCAGAGGGGGCGATGGCCCTGGGCCCCGCACTCTGAGGGGGCCCACCCGGCCCGCGCCGATACATTTACATTCTGCGTCAGAGCAGGGAGAATCGATCTCCCTTCTCTGCCGCCGGCCGATATGGGCCCCTGAGCAGACAGGGGGGCCCCTGTGCCAGCAGTGGGCCCCCACCTCACAGCCAGCAATAACATCGCTGGGCTCGCTGCTCTAATCTGTGTACACACAGGACCTGTGATGAGGTCACAGGACGGGAGGAGTCAGGGGTCACATGATCAGCGGCCTCAGTGATTGCAGGACTCTGCTGTGCTGGTTGTCAAGGTGCTGGATGAGGTGAAGTTTATGCGTGGGGTCAGGAGGGGTTTACAGGGTGGATGTAGCAGAGCTGTGTGTGTACGAGGTGTACAGAGCAGAGATGTGTGTACGAGGTGTATGGAGCAGAGCCGCGTGTGTACGAGGTGTACAGAGCAGAGATGTGTGTATGAGGTGTATGGAGCGGAGCCGTGTGTGTACGAGGTGTACGGAGGGGAACCGAGTGTGTATAAGGTGTATGGTGCAGAGATGTGTGTACGAGGTGTACGGAGCGGAGCCGCGTGTGTATGGGTTGTGAGGAGCGGAGTCCTGTGTGTAAAAGGTGTATGGAGCGGAGCTGCATGTGTACGGGGTGTGCGGAGCGGAGCCGTGGGTGTACGGGGTGTGCCGGGGCAGATCCGTGTGTGTACAGGGTGTGCAGAGTGGAGCCGTGTGTGTATGGAGTGTGCGGATCAGAGCAGTGTGTGTACAAGGTGTACGGAGCGGAGCCGTGTGTGTATAGGGGGTGCAGAGAGGAGCCGTGTGCGTACGGGGTGTACGAAGCGGAACCATGTGTGTACGAAGTGTTACTGAGCTGAGCCGTGTGTGTACGGAGCGGAGCAGAGCCGTGTGTGTACGAGGTTTACAGAGTGGAACCATATGTGTACTGAGAGGAGCCGTGTGTGTGTGCAAGGTGTACAGAGCGGAGCCGTGTGTGTACGAAGCATACAAAGCGGAACCGTGTGTATGAGGTGTACGGAGCTGTGCGTGTACAAGGTGTATGGTGGGGTGCATTCATACCTCCCAACCGTCCTGGATCCAGTGGGACAGTCCCGATTTTGAGAGTCTGCCACGCTGTGTCGGCCGGGAGCTTACTTTTCCCGCGGACACAGGAGTACACGGTGGAGCCCCGAGGAGCACTTTAAAACTTGACGTTCCTCCAGAAGTGATGTGCTGGAAGTGGAAATGAGGTAATTTTGGGAGGACATTGTGACAGAACCATGGAGACAATTCGGGAAATGCTTCAGATCCACCACCATGTCCTCTGACAGCGCGGACAGCAGGATCGCCTTGGAATCAGGGATGCCAGCCATGTGAGCGGATCATGATGTGTCCTGCATCGGGAGGCTCAGGTGGGCATTACAATGGGAGCTGGGCTGCTATAGTATCTTTATAGAATCTTTCTTTCTCTCTCTGTTTCTTTCTTTCTCTGTTCTTTCTCTCTCTCTATTTCTATAGGGGATGGGGGGTGCTGCCTTATACTACAGTGTGCCAATAGGGGATAGGGGTGCTGCCTTATACTACAGTCTGCCTATAGGGGATGGGGAGCTGCCTTATACTACAGTCTTCCTATGGGGGAGTGATGCCTTATATTACAGTCTGCCTATAAGGGGATGCTGCTTTACATTACAGTCTGCTTATGGGGGGCTGCAATATACTATTGAGTCTGCCTATGGGGGGCTGCATTATACTGTAGAGTCTGCCTGTGGGGGCTGCATTATACTATATTGAGGACTATCTGGTGTATTATACTATATGGAGGCTATCTAGGGGACCATCATACAATGTGGAGATTACAGTGAGTGGGCCATCCTAATGTGTTGGAGCCATCATTGGGGAATATTAAGGGGTCAGTATGTATACAGTGAGGGGGCATTATACTGTGAATAGGGGAGCTTTACAGGGGGGAGACTCAGGACATTATTAAATGTAAAGTGGCCACTTATTGTTATAGGGGAACTCGATATTACTTTCTAGGGGACAAAATGTGGGCACTGTTTTCTAGGGCACTTTCACCCGGCATTACTATATTATAGAGGGATGCTTTAGAATTTAGAGGTCACACAGAACCACACAATAGGTGAAGTAATAGGGACACACGGCAGCAGCGGCTCAGTATTGGGGGACCAGGTGCAGTAATAGGGACACATACGGCAGCAGCGGCTCAGCATTGGGGTATCAGGTGCAATAATAGGGACACATATTGCAGCAGTGGCTCAGCATTGGGGTATGAGGTGCAGTAATAGGGACACATAAAGCAGCAGAGGCTCAGTATTGGGGTATTAGGTGCAGTAATAGGGATACATAAGGCAGCAGCGGCTCAGCATTTGGGTATGAGGTGCAGTAATAAGGATATTTTTTTCATATATTTTTTCCTCTTTATTTTTTCTGGGGCTGTAGGAGGATATTTTTGTGTCTAAATGGAGACTAAGCATTTGTCTGATCGTGTTGAGCAGCTAGCTGCTGAAGTGCGGAGAATTTTTGCCTATCTCGCTCAATCATCTGCTGCTGAACCAAAAATCCCTACTCCTGATGTGTTTTCTGGGGATCGGTCTAAATTTTTGAATTTTAAGGATAATTGTAAATTATTTTTTGCTTTGAAACCTAACTCATTGGGGAGCTCTGTGCAGTAGGTGAAAATTGTCATCTCCCTGCTACGCGGCGATTCCCAGGATTGGGCCTTTTCTTTGACACCCGGTGATCCTATTCTGGCTAATGTGGACGCATTTTTTCAAGCCTTGGGGTTGTTGTATGATGAACCTAATGCTATTGATCAAGCTGAGAAAATTTTATTGGCATTGAACCAGGGTCAGGATTCTGCAGAGTTATATTGTCAAAAATTCTGAAAGTGGGCGGTCCTTACTAAATGGAATGACGATGCCCTAGCAGCTCTCTTTCAGAAGGGTTTGTCAGAAACCGTAAAAGATGTTATGGTGGGATTTCCTGCTCCCTCTGGTCTTGACGACTCTATGTCATTGGCCATTCAAATTGATTGACGTTTACGTGAACGTAAAACTACTCAAGAGGTGTTGCCACCTTTCGAATGAACTTCTGAATCCATGCAATGTGATAGGGTTTTGTCTAGGGCGCAGCGTCAGGAGTTTAGAAGTCGTAATAAGTTGTGTTTTTTCTGCGGTGATGCCTCTCAAACTATTGCTGTCTGCCCTAAATGAGAAAAGCGTTTTGCTCACACATTTGCGGTGGCAGTGTACAGCCTAAGTTCATTTTGGCGATTACCCTGATCTGCTCCTTGTCTACATTTTCCGCCAAGGCTTTTGTTGATTAAGGAGCAGCTTTGAATCTGATGGATTTGGACTTTGCTAAACATTGTGGTTTTCCCATGATACACCTGCAGACTCCTATCCCTTTGAGAGGTATTGATGCTACTCCCTTGGTGGAGAATAAACCCCAGTTTTGGACCCAGGTGATAATGCGGGTCGCCCCGGACCACCAAGAAAATTGTAAATTTTTGGTGTTGCACAATTTGCATGATACTGTTGTTCTGTGTTTCCCTTGGTTGCAAACTCATAATCCTGTTTTAGATTGGAAATCTGTGTCTGTGGTGAGTTGGGGTTGTCAATGTGTTCTTAGTGACACCCCTGTTTTCTCCACCTCTCCCCAGTCTCATGATATTCCTGACTATTTGGCTGATTTTTCTGATGTATTCAGTGAGTAAGTCTGCATCTTTGCCTCCTCATAGGAGTTATGACTGTGCAATTGAATTAATGCCCGGGTGTAAATTTCCCAAGGGTCGACTTTTCAACTTATCGGTACCCGAACATGATGCTATGCGATCTTATATCAAGGAGTCATTGGAGAAGGGTCATATTAACCCATCCTCTTCACCTTTAGGTGCTGGGTTTTTTTTGTGGCCAAGAAAGATGGTTCATTAAGGCCATGTATTGACTATCGTTCCCTTAACAAAATAACTGTTAAATATCAGTACCCGTTACCCCTGATTTCTTATTTATTTTGCAGAGTTAAAAGTGCCTCTTGGTTTACCAAACTTGACCTCAGGGGGGCGAATAATCTTATTCGCATCAAGCAAGGGGATGAATGTAAGACAGCGTTTAATACTCCGGAGGGACATTTTAAGTACCTGGTGATGCCTTTTGGGCTCACTAATGCCCCTTCTGTCTTCCGGTCTTTTATGAAAGATATTTTCCGGGACTTTGTGGATACATTTTTGATCATTTATCTGGATGATATTTTGATCTTTTCCAGTGATTGGGATTCTCATGTGGAACATGTCTGGACTGTGTTACGGATTTTGAGGGAAAATTCTCTGTATGTTAAGGGATCGAAGTGCCTCTTTGGTGTACAGAGGATTTAATTTTTGGGATTCATTTTGTCCCCGTTGGCTATTGAAATGGACCCGGACAAGATTCAGGCCATTTATGATTGGGTGCAGCCCACTTCTTTGAAGGCTCTCCAGAAGTTTTTGGGTTTTGCTAATTTCTACCGTAAATTTATAAGTAATTTTTCTGGCATTGTTAAACCACTGACTGATTTGACCAAAAAGGACGCTGATGTGGTGAATTGGTCTCCAGAGGCAGTTTCGCCATTTCAGGTGCTTAAGCGGAGATTCACTTCTGCTCCGGTTCTACAGCAACCTGATGCCTCACTCCCATTTCAGTTGAAGGTAGATGCTTCTGAGATTCGTGCAGGAGCCGTTTTGTCCCAAAGAGATCCGGAGACTTCTAAGATGAATCCCTGTGCCTTCTTTTCTCGAAAATTCTCCCCATCGGGAATTGTTGGCCATGAAATGGGCATTTTAAGAGTGGAGACATTGGTTGGAGGGAGCTAGACATCAAGTTGTGGTCCTCACCGACCACAAGAATTTGATTTATCTTGAATCAGCCAAACACTTGAATCCTAGACAGGGTAGGTGGGCCTTGTTTTTCACGCGTTTCAATTTTGTGGTCTCTTTTCTTATGGGCACTAAGAATGTTAAGGCGGATGCTCTTTCTAGGAGTTTCTTTTTGGATTCTCTTGATGTGACCGAGCCTACTACCATTCTAAATGAGGGTGTAGTTCTATCCACCATCTCACCCGATTTGAGACATGCCCTGGAGGAATTTCAGGAGGACAAACCTGAACGTTATCCTATGGGAAAATGTTATGTCCCTGACCAGTGAAGGAAAAGAGTAATGTCTGAAATTCATTGCTCCGCGTTGGCTGGTCATCCAGGTATTTTTGGAACCAAAGATTTGGTGAGTCAGTCTTTTTGGTGGCCTACCTTATCTCATGATGTCAGGAATTTTGTGCAGTCCTGTGGGACTTGTTCTTGGTCCAAGCCCCGTTCTCGTTCTAGTGGGCTGTTGATGCCCCTGCCGGTGCCCAGGAGGCCATGGACCCATATCTCAATGGATTTTATTTCAGATCTTCCTGTCTCTCAGAGAATGACTGTTATCTGGGTGATTTGTGATAGATTTTCGAAGATGGCCCTTGTTTTTTCAACAGGTGGTTCGGTTGCACGGTATTCCTGAGAACATTGTGTCGGACAGAGGAGTCCAGTTTGTTTCCAGATTTTGGAGAGCTTTTTGTTCCAAACTGGGAATTCAGTTATCTTTCTCCTCTGCATTTCATCCTCAAACCAATTTTGCAGACTGAGAGAACAAACCAGACTTTGAAATCCTATTTGAGATGTTTCATATCTGCTGATCAGGATAACTGGGTCTCATTTTTGCCCTTGGCAAAATTTGCGCTAAACAATAGGACTAGTTCTGCCAGCTTGATGTCTCCCTTTTTCTGTAACTTTGGGTTTCATCTTCGATTTTCTTCGGGGCAGGTGAAATCTTCAGCTTGCCCAAGTGTGGATTCTATGGTAGAGAGAATGCAGCAGATTTGGGACCAAGTGGTGGATAAGTTGTCCCACTCTCAGGAAAAAGTCCAATGGTTTTCCAACCGGCATAGGACCATTGGTCCCCGGTTTAAAGTGGGTGATATGGTTTGGTTGTCTTCAAAGAATATTCCTATGAAGGTTGCTTCTCCAAAATTCAAGCCAAGATTCATTGGACCTTATAAGATTTTGGAAATCCTTAATCCTGTTTCTTTCCGTTTGGCTCTTCCAGTTACTTTTAAGATTTATAACGTGTTCCATAAATCCTTGTTGAAGAGGTTTGTAGAGCCAGTAGTTCCCGTGGCGGCGCCTCCTGACCCTGTATTGGTTAAAGGTAATTTGGAGTATGAGGTAGAGAAAATATTGGATTCTCGTTTGGCTAGACGGAGACTCCAGTACCTGGTCAAATGGAAGGGTTATGGCCAGGAGGATAATTCTTGGGTCTCTGCTTCTGACATTCATGCTGAAAGATTAGTTCGTGCTTTTCACCAGGCCCATCTGACTGGCCTGGTGGCGTGGATGAGGGTTCGGTGACCCCTCCTCAAGTGGGGGTACTGTTGTGAATTCTCTCTCTGGCTTTCCTCTGGTGATTACTGAAGATAGAGGAGCTGGTCATATTGAGAGTTCTCTTTCTGGGCTCCCTCTGGTGGTTGCTGGAGGTGGTGGAGCTGATCTGATTGACAGAGGCTTGCCACCTGATAATGAGGAAGACGATTGGAGATCTGGGGTTTCTGATTGGGATTTAAGACAGCTGAATCCCTCTATCCCTGCTGGTGATTTTCTTCTTGTGCCTCCTGAGGTCTGATGTATCCTGCTCTTTCCCTGCATGTTTAGCTAAGTGGTTCATTTGCTATTCTGTTTGCATTTGATCTGGTTTTGTTTATCTCTGCTTTGTGCGCGTCAGCTAGCTCCAGCTGGGGCTGTACTGAATCACCGCCCATATGTTACTGCATGTGCCAGTTTGTTTTGCCCCCTTTTATATTGGTCTCTTTTTGCTTTGCTTTCAGAATATACCAGAGTGCTGTTTAGTGGGGGCGAAGTCGTGCAACTCCAGTGTTTTTGTGCATCAGATGTATTGGAATTTTTTGCAGGTTTTTTTGCGTGATTGCAGACAGTGTCTTTCCTTTCCTGTCCTGTCTAATCAGTGTGGGCCCCATCGTTTGCTCAGTCTATTTTTCTGCCTGTGTTTGTGTTTTCATCTTGTCTCACCGACAATATATGTTTTGGGCTATCTATTCCTTTGGGGTCTGCTCCGGGGCAGTTTATATTTCCCCTTTCTTGCTTTAGGCTTAGTTAGCTCTCTGACTGTGCTGAGGCATCTAGGATCATTGTAGGTATGGTTCACGGCTACTGCTAGTTGTGTGGACAGGATCAGGGGTCTGCATCCGCTTAGTTAGCAACCTCTCTGGTTTTCTGTGGCTTAGCCTGGGCCAGCTATCCTCCTCGGTGACCCATTCATAACAGCAGCGGCTCAGCATTGTGGTATGAGGTGCAGTAATAGGGACACATATGGCAGCAGCGGCTCAGTATTGGGGTATCAGGTGCAGTAATAGGGACACATACAGCAGCAGAGGCTCAGTATTGGGGTATCAGGTGCAGTAATAGGGACACATACGGCAGCAGCGGCTCAGCATTGGGGTATCAGGTGCAGTAATAGGGACACATACGGCAGCAGCGGCTCAGCATTGGTGTCTCAGGTGCAGTAATAGGGACACATATACGGCAGCAGTGGCTCAGCATTGGGGTATCAGGTGCAGTAATAGGGACACATACGGCAGCAGCGGCTCAGCATTGGGGTATCAGGTGCAGTAATAGGGACACATACGGCAGCAGAGGCTCAGCATTGGGGTATCAGGTGCAGTAATAGGAACACATACGGCAGCAGCGGCTCAGCATTGGTGTATCAGGTGCAGTAATAGGGACACATACGGCAGCAGCGGCTCAGCATTGGGGTATCAGGTGCAGTAATAGGGACACATACGGCAGCAGCGGCTCAGCATTGGTGTATCAGGTGCAGTAATAGGGACACATACGGCAGCAGTGTCTCAGCATTGGGGTATCAATAGGATGAGGGGTTTTGCGCAGGTTGGGGATAGATGGTGATGGGACTGGAATATGAGAAGTGAAATGTGTCTTTGTTGTATTCTCTGTAGCCGAGTCCTGGCTGGAGGAGTTGTCATGTTGGTCTGGGCCAGATGAAAAAACGTGAAAAGTGAATGATTCCATCGGAAACAACATCAGCGGTAAGACACCAACTATAACTGTGCAGTAATGACTTATAAGTTCTGTAGGACTGGTATTTACCACTGACCATATGGTGGTAATATCCATGTTGGTCTTTAAATAGAGATTATTTTCAGTAACAGTGCAATCATCTCCTACATCCACTATTAGAGGGTGTCACCGAGTTGTAATCAAAGTTACCTGGTTAGGGGCCCACTCAGAAGTTTTGCCCCCACTGAACCAAAACCCTAGCTACGCCTCTGCTTGGCTGCCATTGTTCTCGGCAAGCAGAAGACAGTGCGCTGTCGTGATTGAAGATTTTGAAGCATGCTTAAAAATTATTTGCAGCCTGTGTACACTGGAAGATTATTGTGAAACAAAAAATCGTTCAGTATAAATGCACCAACAAATTTCTCTAAATGTCAGAGCACCTCTGCTATGGCTACGTCTACACTGCAGTAAAGACTCTTGCATAGTTACATTTGTTGTCATTTTTAATCGTGTTTTTAAGGTCAAAGGGATCTCAACCTATCTGGCTAGGTAAAAATGGATGATAACCAACAGCTCATTTAACAACACTGCAGTAACAAACTTTTTAGGTTACTTCATTTGTATAAATCTAGGTAGGTTTACATCACAAATGCAAGTACCTGCAGCAAACCTCTGTATTCAGGTGACGTGTACAGGTGTAATATTGGACTATTAAAAAACGCACACTTTATGAAGTAGACATTTGGGTTTACTTTTCTAGAATTAAAAGATTTTGCTTTTGTTATTAAAGAAATTACAAAAAAGACTAAATAAAAATGAAATGTTGTTTTTTTCCTTTGGTCCTGCAAGAGTTAATTTCAGTCTCTTGCGTGCATTTTTTTTAGGCTAGTCAGCTGATGTTGGTTTGTAACCATTCCACCTCCCTTTAAATAGTCACATGACCCATCAGCTGATCATCAGTTAGAGAATCTTCTTCTATGCAGACCAGCTAGGTGTGTGCAGCGCTCCTGTGACTATAATATTGCCACTGTTGGAGTTCTGTTATCCTGGTGCCGTTTTCTCTGCCGCTGTGCAGAATTGCAGCAGATTCTGAGCCAAGTAGTATCCTTTGTGTCTGTCCCTTCTTTGTCTCTTTCTCTGTGTAATATCATCTGCAGTAGCGATGCTAGTGTCCTTGTCGGCCGATGCACTAGCCAGGGTTAGCAGAGGTGACAGTCAGGGACTGTACTTATATGCTGTGTCATCTGCCGGGCATACCCGTGTCCGAACATGACAGGCTTGTCTATCTCACACACCAGGAAATGAACATTTTGTGACACATAAGCCTTGGTTTCGGGATTTTTAGATAGTAGAAATATTAGGACACAGGGATATTAAATTGCCCTCCATGTTTACAGTGTGTCGAAATGTCATAAATAAATAAAATTTGCTATTACGGAGCTATATTGCAGTATGTCACAAATCAATAAGTTCATAATCACACAGACTATGCAGGTCCAGCACTTGTCACTTGAATCTATAGATTATTGTTCACAGAATGAGACTACCACTCCATTTGTAATATTTCTCAGTGCTGCACTGGGATGCCACAATTATGGTCAAGCCTTTATAACTTTGTTTGTAAGAATAAGCTGCGTGTTCTGTCCTCTTAGCCCTACTCTGTAAAATCCTAAAATGGTGCAGCTTTCCCTGCATCATCATTTATAGTCCCTTTGATAGTCATCCTTGATTGGCTGCACTAAACTATGTAATGTGGTAGCTGCAAGGCAATATAGGGAACTCTAAAATCCATCAAATTAATATTAAGATTAGCACAAATCTAAGCCTGCTCATAGCTTGATTTTAATTTGCTTGCACATGAACAGCCTAAGAAGTTTTGAGGTGCATGCCTTAATAATAAATTAGGTGTGTTTTACTTCTATGTACTTAGGTTTCAATGGCACTTGTTTTGTTCTCTAATGTGTAACAAGGCACAAAAAGCCATAGAAATCGGTGACTGCATGCATCTTCATGCAAGCATAGGAAGATGGACGGGGCCGGTGGTACCTCTCTCACGTCGGTTCTGGAACTGTCGGGGCTGTCACCATTGATGCCAGGGGGAGAGCTTTCTGACAGGGACAGACCTTTGCACTTGACAGTAGGGGCATGTCAGGAATAAAAGAGATGATGTGCTGGAAAGCGGGTCACTTGGCGGGAAGGCAGAGTGCACAACAGGAGAAGGTTGGTTCACTCTCCTTGGTGCGACGCAATAGCTCAGGCCCTCACTGCAGTTCCCCGGCCCATGTTTTCACTGACTGTGAGGAGCAAGTAACTGCGTGCCCGCTCACCCAGGTCACCGAGAATTCATCCCGCAATGCTCCACTGACTGCCGTGGGCCAGACCTGGTGCTTCATACAGAGCCGGGAAGTTTCACCCTTGCCCCTGCCACTGAACTGAGACACGCTCCAGCGGTTCCACAGACTGTACCCCACCATGTACTTCACCCTGAAAACACAGGGCCTCACCTAGGAGAGCCCAGATATGCTGCCTTCGTCGGGAGATAGTTCCTCAACTTTTTACAGGACCACACCAGAGACTATACACGCCACTTGAGTGGGAGCTGCCGTGGGATTTTACACCAGGGGTAGCGAACCTTTTTTCTGCCAAGGGCCATTTGGACACTTACAACCTCATTTGTGGATCATACAAAATTATCTTTAAATATCTCATTATTATTATACTGCACAGCCTCAGCCACTGTATAGCCAAGCCAGCCAAATATGTCTTGGATGCCCATTGTGTTTCACAGTGCAAGACTGTACTGGTTTGGTGACAACAAGCCTTAAAGGCCCCGTCACACTAAGCGACTTACCAGCAATCCCGACACCGATATCAAGGTGTCAGGATCGCTAGTAAGTCGCTATGTGATCGCTGGTGAGCTGTCACACAGACAGCTTCACCAGCGATCAGCACAGCGATGCCGAGCGCTCGGCATCGCTGACCATCCCTGTAAAAAATAGAATCAAAATAAAAAATATATTATTCTCACCTTCCGACGTCCCGTTCAGCCATCCTGCCTCTCTCCACGCTCCGGTTCCAGTGATCCTATGCGAGAATGACCGCGAGATGTCACGGTCTCGAGGGATAACAAAGTCTCGCAGTCATTTGCGCAAAGGATCACTGGGACCAGAGCGTGGAGAGAGGCAGGATGGCTGAACGGGATGTCGGAAGGTGAGAATAACTATATTTTTTATTGTTTTTATTATTTTTTACACCTGATCGCTGGTCTCCCGCCTGTCACACACAGCGATGCGTGCTGGCCAGCGGGAGACCAGCGACCAAAGAAATGTCCAGAGGTTTCTTCCAGCGATCAGCGATACCGGCAGGGGGGCCGGTCGCTGATCGCTGTCACACACAGCGATCTCGCTGGTGAGATCGCTGTTACGTCACAAAAGTTGTGACTCAGCAGTGATCTCGCTACCGAGATTGCTTAGTGTGTTTCGGGGCCTTAACTTCTTCACTTTGAAAACAATACGACTATTTTATCACCCTAAAAAAGTGATAATCTTTAGAAAGCTTGATAAGAAGCTTTTGTAGTTGCTTAATCATTTTGTGATTACAAATCAGTTGTGGTCCTGAAAAAATGCATAATTTTTCAAACCTACAGCAAGAAACAATAGCTTCTTCAGGTTCGAAACAGTACACCTGCTTTGTACCCCAATTAAAGGGATAATTTTTGGACAGCTTGTGAAAAAGCTATCACTTCTTTGTTTAGCAAAGTGCTAAGCCCTTCATGCTTCTCAAAAGGTTGCTTGCATCCAACTGTGTGAAAATTCCAGGAGATTTTCTGTTTACTCCGCCTGTCTATAAAAACAGCAAGGCGTGCATCTGCCCTCAAATAGGGATAATTTTGGACCTTTTTATACAATATTAGTAGTCAACAAATTCTCAAACTGCTCAGTGTGGTTAATTAGGCTATTACTTACCACTGCTTATCATTCATTTTCCAAGAGACAGACAGGCTGAGGTCACTTGGACATTAAAAAGGCTGTGCTTGGATTACAGATCGCAAAACATGTTCAGTAGACTCCAAGGAGAATGCTGAGTGTTCAAATATTTTTCAGATAATTGAATACTTTTTAGTTATGCTATTCACCACAAATTGAAATTTTGGGGAAAATTTGGCAAAGCTGTTGAATTCAAATTCTAAAAGATCATCACCATTAATTAGTATTGAAGAATAACGGTGGATAATGGGCACATGAATATATGGTATACACAAGCGATATGAGCATGAAAACTCATAATAAGACCTGCAGTTCTGTTTTTATAGACGAGACGGCCCTCTGTGTACTGTGCTCCGTTCACTGCTGTATTGCAGAGATATGAGTATTTGAAATCAAACAGAAAGCAAATCACCTGTCTATATATAAAGATGAAGGCATGCAAAGCTAGAGATATGGACTGAGTCAATGGGCACCCCATATTTAATCCCAACCCAAAAGGCAGAGAGATGGAATGTGCTAGTGTGCATTTAACAACATACCAACAATAACGGAGTATTAGTATCATAGAAACGTTATTAGCTACGTTTTCTTGGGAGGGTCAGATTGCACAGGCATGGTACTAATATTACTATGTGCACAGTCATTTGAGAAATTATGGGAAGCTGCTGTTAAAATGTGATATTTGATGGCAGTGAAAAAAATAAAGTTTTGAGCACAATCGAGCAGAATTGGAGTTTGGGATCCGAATCTGTGTGCCCTTTGTTCAGGGCCTTCACGATCCCATTCTCTGAAACGGTTCCCAGTATAACATTAGATCTTTATTAAGGCTGGCAACTTTCCAGTGACATTTAATTCTTAAATAATAGTCAATTAGCTGGAGGCAGCGGACCTTAACATTGAGAGACTCGGTGCTTTTCTGTATCTCTAATACTTTCTCAAATCCTGTTGCATTGCCCAGCAAGAAATGGAAGGCAGACTTTATTATTTTGATATATTTTCTACTGATGTCTTCCAGGCTTTTTTTTACAGGTATATTGTGTTAGTTAAAGGGGTTAGCCTAGCTGGACAACCAATTTTTAAAAATTGATCAGGTTGTTGAAGCAGGTGTGACCTGCTGAAATTCCTGCTAATCAGATGAAATGGGAGCTGGGAGTGTAGAAAACTGTTGTGGGGCAAGTGTAGTATTACGTAAGCTCCATTCTATGAAGCTACTCTTTGTAGAGGCTCTTGACGTTGAATAATATCATTTGTCCATTTTTCAGTTGAGACAACCCCTTTAAATCTAAAACCTTGGTCCCGAGAAGCTAAAAGAAAAGTAAACCTTAGAAAACCTCCTTTACTGCATCTAGTAGAGATAGTGTGACATTGTGAAGAGAGATTTTTTCTTATGTAGATATCGTCGTTGACCAAGGGCTCATGCAGACAACCATATTTTCTGTCCAAGTGAGATCTGACAAAACATCAGATCGCATTCAGACCAATGTTTTTGCATCCAATATTCAGATCGCACTCTGCCATGAGAGACAATGAGTCAGACTGCAATTGGATGACATCTGAATACAGTCTGATGTTCAAGGACAGACAGAATGGAGAAGCTGGAGAATTTTTTTTTCCATCTTCTCCTCTTCTGAGAAAATTGGATCACACTTTGGTCAAACTCTGATCAAAGTGTTATCAGAGAGTGTGATTAGCATAAGGCTATGTTTACACGTAGCATTTTTGCTGTTTTTAATGCAAATTAAAGGCTGCTTTTCACAGTACCCTTATAGTACAATGCACTCTCCATAGTATAATGCATTCCCCATAGTCTTCAATAGAGTATAATGCAGCCCCCATATAGTACACATAGCATAATGCACTCCCCATAGTCAATAATAGTGTACAATGCAGCACTCATATAATACAATGGAGCCCCATATAGTACATATAGTATAATGTACCTGCACATAGTCCTTGATAGAGTATAATGCAGCCCCATATAGTATATAATACATCCCCCATATGGT
The DNA here is from genome assembly GCF_039654945.1 of Dendrobates tinctorius. NCBI lineage: Eukaryota > Metazoa > Chordata > Amphibia > Anura > Dendrobatidae > Dendrobates > Dendrobates tinctorius. Next base: position 6,023,923 of record NW_027361751.1, read on the forward strand.
ATAATGAAGCCCCTCACATGGTATAATGCAGCCCCTATAGTCCTAAAGTATTATGGCAACCACATGGTATAATACAGCCCTTATATGATATAATGCCGCCCCCATAGTCTTCCTGTATTATGGCCACTACATGGTATAATGCAGCCCTCCATATGGTGTAATGCAGCCCCAATAGTCCTCCAGTATTATGGCCACCACATGGTATAATGCAGCCCCTCATATGTTATAATGCAGCCCCCATAGTCCTCCAGTATTATGGCCACCACATGGTATAATGCAGTCTCCCATATGGTATAATGCACAGCCCATAGTCCTCCAGTATTATGGCCACCACATGGTATAATGCAGTCTCCCATATGGTATAATGCACAGCCCATAGTCCTCCAGTATACACTCACTGACTTAAAAAACAATACATTATTCACCTCTCTCTCCCCATTCCCCCACTGCTCCGGTCTCTGCAGAGCATCTCAGCAGCTCTACTGATAGACACATCATGGTGCGATGAAATGACATCATCGCGCCTGTTGGTTGTGCCTTTAGAAACAGAGGGGGAATGATGGGAGGGGAAGCATCACTTGACGCTCTGTCCTCCTTCAATGCTTTCAGTTATATCAATATCTAAAATGTGCGATGCTGAGTGAGATGGGGGTTCATGAGCCGGCACTGGCATTGGGACCCCCTGACTCTCAGGCCCCATAGCCGCAACATGGTCTCCCGCTATTAGTAGCAAACCACTGGCTGGGGACACCTGGGGGAGTGGGGGCCCTAGGCAAATGCCTAGTTTGTCCTGCCCTAACTCCGGCCATAGGTAGAACAGAAGTCCACTCCCTCTTCCACTATTTAGTCTGTACGACTCAAACACAGTTAAACATGCATGATGACATCGCTATATCATGCCAGCTGCACAGTGCCTAAGTCTATGTACAGTACAGAGCAGAGCAACGCATCTTCTGGGGAACAGGGCAGGGTGAGGTGAGTTATTTTTGTTTTTTCTTTTTATAATCAATCACGTGTATGCAAAACCCTGTAGTGCAACATACTGTATGGGGGACATCATAATGTTTGCGGGATTATGACATCATCATACCATGTGTGGGAGCTATGGATGCCATCACACTGTATGAGGAGCTGTAGTACCATCACTGTAAGACTATATGGGAATATAGGTCATAGATGGCTGAATAAGATGATCCTTTGATACAATATCTGCAATCCGATGTCTCATTCCACAGAAATCCACATTTTTATTACATGTGAATGAACTGTTTAGGAGTATGTGTCAGACACTGACCTCCATGAGAATATGCCTCTAGGTATTATTTTTAATAAAAGGGGAGTTACCAGTATGAAATGTAACTAACACAGAAGAGTAGAACTGAGCTTTGTATAATTACAAACAAGTAAGCAGCTGCAGCTCTTATAGCTTTGCTGTATTGTAACAGTATTCAAATACTGTCTGTCGGTGAGATGGGAACTAAAGCACTGACAGCAACTTACATATTTGTCATGTATAATCACACACAGTTCTGCAGTAAGATCAGAAGAACAGAGAACGGCGATTACACAGCATAATGATAACAGCCCTTTTATTAAAAAATAATCTCTGGAGTCTGATGAATTAAAGAGCTACCCTGTCCCAACAAATAAAGTAGAAAGAGGAGTCATGTGTCAGTCAATAAGATTCTATTTCAGACAAACATAGAGCTAAGTACATCGCTTTACAATATTAGCATAGCACAATAACCATCATGATTGTGATTGCTAAATCTGTAAGAGCATATTTGTCTGACTCATGGTCATATTATAACTCCAGATTCTTAAATGCATTGTCTGAAATCTGGAAGTTATCCACTATCCCTGGGAAAGAAGATTATGTATTGATTGCTGGGGTAGCAATTGCAAGTGAAACCTGACATCTGACTGACATCTTATTGACGCAAACAGAGGCAGAGGGGTCCTAAGTTTTGCACAGTAGTTCCACCTGTCTGTTCCTAAAATAGAAAGGACATTATGATGTGTCTTTGGCCGTGCATTTGAAAAAAAATTCAAAAACACCAAAGCTTGGACTGGACCATAGGAGAACAGGAGAATTCTCCAGTGGGGCCCTCTGCAAGACTGTCTCCAGCGCCAAGGTGTACCCAATCGGGACAGTCCTAATCTCTAGTATTAAAATCTTACCATGTATCAAAAATGACCTCATTTTTGTAAGGATCAAGCAGGAGTCGGGCCCGACTATGGACACCCAGCTCCACAGCAGCATCTACAGACTTACCTTGGCAAAGGCTGTACATTGGCCGAAACGTTGGCTTAATGTCTGTAATTCAAGTCTTTATATAAATTTTCATTTACTGCAGCTTGGAGTGCCAAAGGTCTTTATATACAATTTATGGACACCCAGCTATTGGAACCTATATAAACGTAATGCCCAGCTTGAAAGAAAAGTGAGGTTCTTGCACTCAGTGAACACAAGGGCGTGGCCTCCCTTTCTTTGAGCTGGGCATTATGTTTATATAGCTTCCCATTGTTGGGTGTCTACAGTTGAGCCCTGGTACTTCTCAGCCCTTATTCACATTGAGGTCATTTTTTCCACATGGTAAGGTTTTAACCCCTTCCTGACATCAGACGTACTATCCCGTCCATGGGACCCGGGCCCCTATGCCCATGGACGGGATAGTACGTCTACCGCGATCAGCGGCGCCCACGTGGTGAGCGCCGCTGATCGCGGCCGGGTGTCAGCTGATTATCACAGCTGACACCCGGCACAATGTGTCAGGGGCGGTCACGGACCGCCCCCGACACGTTAACCCCTTGCACACCGCGATCAAACATGATCGCGGTGTACCGGGTGTTAAAGGGAAGCATCGGCAGGGAGGGGGCTCCCTCCATGCTTGCCTGAGCCCCCCACGGCAGCGCAATGTGCAGCGCTGCTGCGGGGGGCTCCTTTCCTGCAGGCCCCCGAATCCAAGATGGCGACGGGGGCCTTCGGGGGCCTGCAGGAAGCTGGCTTCCTCAGTGCCTGCAAAGCGATCGCTGATCTGTCACAGTGATCTGTGATGTGACAGATCAGCGATCTGTCACAACACAGTGATGTCCCACCTGAGACTATTTAATAAAGTTAAAAAAAAATAAAAAAAAGTGTTAAAATAAATTTAAAAAAATCACCAAATAAATTAGAAAAAAAAATATATATATTCCCCCAATAAATCCATTTTTTGGAAATAAAAAAACAAAAAACAATAAAAGTACACATATTAGGTATTGCCACGTCTGTAACGTCCCGCAAAAAATAAGACCTCACATGACTCGGTGGGTCAAAATACGGAAAAATTATAGCTCTCAATATGTGGTGATGCAAAAATATTTTTACAATAAAAAGTGTCTTTTAGCGTGCGACAGCTGCCAAATATAAAAACCACCATAAATAGTAAATCAAACCCCCCGTTATCACCCCCTTAGTAAGGGAAAAATAATAAAATAAAAAAAATGTATTTATTTCCATTTTTCCATTAGGGTTAGGGCTAGGGTTAGGGCTAGGGTAGGGTTAGGGCTAGGGCTAGGGTAGGGTTAGGGCTAGGGTTAGGGCTAGGGTTAGGGTTAGGGTTAGGGCTAGGGTTAGGGTTAGGGCTGAGATTAGGGTTAGGGGTGTGTTGGGGTTCGGGTTGGAGTTAGAATTGGGGGTTTCCACTGTTTGGGCACATCAGGGGCTCTCCAAATGCAACATGGCGTCTGATCTCAATTCCAGCCAATTCTGAGTTGAAAAAGTCAAATGGTGCTCCTTCCCTTCCAAGCTCTGCCATGCGCCCAAACAGTGTTTTACCCCCACATGTAAGGTATCAGCCTACTCAGAACAAATTGCAAAACAATTTTTGGGGTCCAATTTCTCCTGTTACCCTTAGGAAAATAAAAAATTGGGGGCAAAAATATCATTTTTGTGGAAAAAAATGATTTTTTTATTTTCACGTTCGAGCGTTATAAACTTCTGTGAAGCACTTGGGGGTTCAAAGTGCTCATCACACATCTAGATAAGTTCCGTGGGGGGTCTAGTGTCCAAAATGGGGTCACTTGTGGGGAGTTTCAATAGTTTAGGTACATCAGGGGCTCGCCAAACGCACATGACACCCGCAGACCATTCCATCAAAGTCTGCATTCCAAAACGTCACTACTTCCCTTCCGAGCCCCGACGTGTGTCCATACAGTAGTTTTCTCCCACATATGGGGTGTCAGCGTACTCATGACAAATTGGACAACAACTTTTGGGGTCCAATTTCTCCTGTTACCCTTGGGAAAATGAAAAAATTGGGGACTAATTGATCATGTTTGTGGAAAAAATACGATTTTTTTATTTTCATGCCCGGCATTATAAACTTCTGTGAAGCCCTTGGGGGTTCAAAGTGCTCACCACACATCTAGATAAGTTCCTTAGGGGGTCTCGTTTCCAAAATGGGGTCATTTGTGGGGGGTTTCCACTGTTTAGGTACATTAGGGGCTCTCCAAAGGCAACATGACACCCGCAGACCATTCCATCAAAGTCTGCATTCCAAAACGTCACTACTTCCCTTCCGAGCCCTGACGTGTGTCCATACAGTAGTTTTTTCCCACATATGGGGTGTCAGCGTACTCAGGACAAATTGGACAACAACTTTTGGGGTTCAATTCATGTTACCCTTGGGAAAATAAAAAAATTGGGGACTAATTGATCATGTTTGTGGAAAAAATACGATTTTTTTATTTTCATGCCCTGGCATTATAAACTTCTGTGAAGCCTTTGGGGGTTCAAAGTGCTCACCTCACATCTAGATAAATTCCTTAGGGGGTCTAGTTTTCAAAATGGGGTCATTTGTGGGGGGTTTCCACTGTTTAGGTACATTAGGGGCTCTCCAAAGGCAACATGACACCCGCAGACCATTCCATCAAGGTCTGCATTCCAAAACGTCACTACTTCCCTTCCGAGCCCTGACGTGTGCCCATACAGTAGTTTTCTCCCACGTATGAGGTATCAGCGTACTCAGGACAAATTGGACAACAACTTTTGGGGTCCAATTTCTCCTGGTACCCTTGGGAAAATAAAAAAATGGTGACTAAAAGATCATGTTTGTGGAAAAAATACGAATTTTTTATTTTCACGCCCGGGCGTTATAAACTTCTGTGAAGCACTGGGGGGTTCAAAGTGCTTACCACACATCTAGATAAGTTCCTTGGGAGGTCTAGTTTACAAAATGGTGTCATTTGTGGGGGGTTTCCACTGTTTAGGGACATCAGGGGTTTTCCAATCGCGACATGGTGTCCGATCTCAATTCCAGCCAAAAACGTCAAATGGCGCTGCTTCCCTTCCAAGCTCTGCCATGCGCCCAAATAGTGGTTTACCCCCACATGTGGGGTATCAGCGTACTCAGGACAAATTGCACAATAACTTTTAGGGTCCTGTTACCCTTGGAAAAATAAGAATTGAGGGTGAAAAGATCATTTTTATGGAAAAAATATGATTTTTTAATTGTACCGCTGTACGTTATAAGCTTCTGTAAAGCCCTTGTGGGTTCAAAGTTCTCACCACATATCTAGATAAGTTCCTTGGGGGGTCTAGTTTCCAAAATGGGGTCACTTGTAGGGGGTTTCCACTGTTTAGGTACATCAGGGACTCTCCAAACGTGACATGGCGTCCGATCTGAATTCCAGCCAATTTTGCATTGAAAAAGTCAAACGGCGCTCCTTCCATTCTGAGCTCTGCCATGCGCCGAAACAGTCGTTCCCCCCCCACATATCAGGTATCAGCGTACTCAGGACAAATTGCAGAATAACTTTTGCAGTCCAATTTCTCCTGTTACCCTTGGTAAAATAAAAAAAATTGAACCTGAAGTATTTTTTTTGTGAAAAAAAGTTAGATGTTCATTTTTTTTTAAATATTCAAAAAAATTCCTGGGACGCACCTAAAGGGTTAATAAACTTCATGAATGTGGTTTTGAGCACCTTAAGGGGTGCAGTTTTTAGAATGGTGTCACTTTTGGGTATTTTCTATCATATAGACCCCTCAAAGTGGCTTCAAATGTGATGTGGTCCTAAAAATAAAATGGTGTTGTAAAAATGAGAAATCGCTGGTCAACTTTTAACCCTTATAACTTCCTAACAAAAAAAAATTTTGGTTCCAAAATTGTGCTGATGTAAAGTAAACATGTGGGAAATGTTAGTTATCAAGTTTTTTGTGTGCCGTATCTTTGTGATTTAAGGGCATAAAAATTCAAAGTTGGAAAATTGCGAAATTTTCAAAATTTTCGCCAAATTTCCGTTTTTCTCACAAATAAACGCAAGTTATTTGAATGAAATTTTACCACTAACATGAAGTACAATATGTCACGAGAAAACATTGTCAGAATCACCGGGATCCATGGAAGCGTTCCAGAGTTATGACCTCATAAAGGTACAGTGGTCAGAATTGTAAAAATTGGCCCGGTCATGAACGTGCAAACCACCCTTGGGGGTGAAGGGGTTAATACTTGAGGTTAAGACTGTCCCGATTGGGTACACCTTGGCAGTGATCGTATGGCTTTTATACTTTTTTTTTTTAATCAAAACTAGTGTTTACTAAATACCCTGTGTTATTTATATGCACTATTGCTTTGTATTTACTTACAGCGGGGCACATGTCTATTTTGTTTCTACCTTAGGTTTTATCTATTTTTTTTACTAACCTAACCCTGCTTTACCAATCTCTATAACTGGTCTGCCTGGTGTGTTCCTTGGTTTTCATGACGTTGTTTGATCCCTAATGCTCTCAAACAAATCTCTGAGGCCTTGACAGAACAAGAATGTGACTTCTAGAGGCAATTAATCACTCAGGAACTTATTTTGGGGTCTCAGACTACAGGCAGCTGAATACTAATGCATGTCACAATTTTCAGAAATATTGTCACGGTTCCTCTCCTCAGTGTATCTGAGTTGCTGTTATTGAGAGCTCAGCCATCCAATCTGGTACAGGGGCGTGCTGAAGCTGTCTGTGCTTTGATTAACATCTCAGTTGTCCAGTCTGGTACAGAGGCATGCTGAGCTGTCAGTTTGTTGATTGACAGCTCGACTATCTAATCTGAGTATGGGAGGTGCTGCTGTTTTGTAAGGTATGCTGACGTCCTCTTAGTGATGGTTGATCTGTTTACATGGCATGTCATGTGACTGGTCATGTGACAGTCTCCATGCGGCGCCAGCGTCCTGGCTGATATGCATGGGCCATAGGTCTGGCTCATGCGGTGGTGATTGCGGCTAGTGCATGTGCGCCGTCGCGGGTGGATTGGGGGAGGCGGACTCTGGCTGATTGCGCCATACCTGGGATACCGCGCATGTGCGAGACCTATGGTGTGGTTACGTCGCGAGATTTCGTCTCGTCCTGTCTGCAGCGATGCGCACACACTATGCATCATCCAGTGGCCGGCGGCGTTCCTTGTCTCCACTATATGTGTGAGTAACTCTCACAGGCTGTCTTTTTGGCGCCATCATTTTGAAGCGTTGGTATTGGTGTTGAAGAGGCCAGAGGACAACGGGAATGTATATTGCGATGTGATTGGTGATTTATCGCCATAGTGACTGCTATGCCACAGGGCGATTGGGTGATCACATCTGAGAGTATTGTTTACCTAGATTGTTTACCATTGTCTTTGATAATTTTTGTACCTCTATGTTTGTGAAACATATGTTATATTATGCACTGATGTTTTTCGCTGCCTGATGTATATGGCTAAGTGCACACGTGGATTTTCCTCCTGCGGATTTTTCCGCGCAGATTTGAAGAAATCCGCAGGCCAAATGACCTGCATTTTTCCTGCGGATTTCTTCCTTTTTTCTTATGGTTTTTGTGTGGTTTTCCCCTGCGGATTTCCCCCTGCAGATCTGGAGAATGGAGCAGGTGGAAAACCGCACAAAAGAAGTGACATGCTGCATATTTTGAACCACAAGAAAACCGCGCAGAAAAATCCGCAGCGTCTGCACAGCGTTTTTTTTTTCTATTGATTAACATGCTACTGTACATCACAATGCGGATATGCAGCGTTTCTGCGCAGTAAAATCTGCTGCGGATCCACTGGAAATCTGCATCGTGTGCACATGGCCTTATATAAATTTTTCTATGTATATATTGACCAATGGGCGTTACCTTGGAGATGATCGGATTGCCCACACCATTTAAGGCCGCTCCATATGCTATTTGATGTACTTGAAAAAGACCATGTTATGGTCGAAACATTGTACGGATGGCTGAATAAAGGAATTGATTTTTTCACCTGGATTGGATGCTGTCCCCCTTTGTTTTTTCCTTTCCTGGGAGGCGCTGGCTGTCTCCAAGTGTTCATTATCACAGGTGATTGCCATGCTACTTAAATGAGCTGTTTCTGCGGACCTCTGAAAGACATATATTCTGCTAAGTGAAGTTTGTTCTCTCTGTGCCTTGAGTTCTGTATGCTTGATCTTTTGTTGCCTGATCTTGGACCTCTTTCTGACCATCCATATAAGTGATGTCTTCCTGGAGAGAAACAATATTGTATCTTACAGATATTAGGTTATTTAGAAGGACGTAGATCTGGGGATTTATTCTGATGGAATATAGGCTGAACAGGATGGACAAATGACTTTCTTTCAGCCCTGCTAACTATGTTACTATCTGTTTCAACGCTTTTGCTCTGATCCGTTATACTCCTTGTATTCTGACCTCGGAACATTACCTGACTACACTTTTGTCTCTTCCTTCTGTTTATGACTAGTGTAAGGCAGCGGTAGCGCCGTACGTAGTGAAGAGGCAGTGAACCACAAAGTTCAAACATAAAAGTCTCCTTAATGTGTTATCTTCAAACAGAAAAGGTTACAATTCACACAAATGCATATAACTTCAGTGCATAGTATCAGTGTTCAATTCACACAAGTTCATAGCACTACATAGTACATGGTATCCTTTAGATTGCAGTCACTACACACACTAGTCCTCCTCTTACTAGTTCCCATGGGTATCCTGCACCCCTGTATCACAGTCTCTACTCACAGCCGTACACAGTCCTCGATATCCTCCGGGTCGCAGCCGGGCACCATATCCATCTGTTTGCAGCCGTTAAACACACTAGTCCTTAATTTGGTCACAGGATATCCACCTCTGGTTCACCTACAGGCATAGGACATCCACCTCCGAGACCAGTCACTGTGGACAGCAGCACCACTGTGTATGCTGTGGGTGCCAGGCCTATTGGCTCCACTCTGTCCTGTGCTCTGCACACCAACTGCTCTGCACAGCAACAAGCACCAACTCACTCTGGCCCTGACACACCTGAGACTCTCTCAAAACTCCTCAGATCTACTCCTGTAGGGCTTTTATCACAGAAATCTGTGGCTTTTAGCCTCATGGAAACCCTGGGTCCGGAATGGGACAGACTGCACAAACTACTATCATACTACAATCTGTTTCATACACAACATCCAGAGCAGGTTTTCCCTACCTCTGTCTTGGACACTAACATGTCCAAGACTAACTACGCCCATGACCGCCATGCACACCTATGGCCTTAATACACCTCTACACAGTGTCCCCTACCTGTGACATTGGTCACTGCTTCACCATTGCAATCCCAGCTATGCCTGTGACCGTAATGCATTCCCATAGCCTCAATACGCCTCAGTGCGTATTCTGGAGAGAACATACAGTGCCCCCTAGCTGTAACAGGGGTCACTGCCTCACACTAGAGATGAGTGAATTTGTTTGGATTCGGTTCTGAATACGATCAGTATCGAATATTGTTTTTGCAATATTTGTCAAACACAGCCGAATGTCATTAGAATCAACGGGAGCAGAAATTACTGAATATGTTCGGAACCGATCATAAGACATACATTCGGCACGATTATTGTTCAAATATGGCTCGAATATGTCAAAATCAGATTCGGGGACAAAATCCAAACAAATTAATTCATCTCAATTTATGACGTACCCTTGTGGCTTCTGACCTTGAACTCCTTGACTATTCTGATTCACAGCTTGGTAGTGAAAAGTGACTAGCATCACATATGTATTTTGAAAATATTTACGAAATCATAAATCATTTCATTTATACTTCACAAATACTTGCTACTTTGTGTTGGTATATCACATAACATCCCAATCAAATATATTTAAGATTGTGGGTGTAATGTGGAAAAATGTAGAAAGTTCATGAGGTGTGAATACTTATTCAAGGAACTGTAATCTGCAGCTTTGTCGCTATAAAATGAGAGGAGCCCAGATACACTTCTTGCACAGGAGACCCAAGCTGTTAATATATGCCTCTGGTAAAGATCATTGCCCATCCATTAGAGTGCCTTTCAATGATATGCAATGTTAATTAAAACTCAATGTTTCCAAAAGCCAGCAAGTAGTTCTTCTGCAGTATCTTCTGACCATCTAATGAGTAACAGCAGACAGCAGCTGAAGCCTCTCTCGGTCACCAGCTTAAATATTACAATTTTTTTTCTACAAAAATTCCTAAATAACAAATAATATATTCCAGTCTGCCTGACTCCCCAGATATTACTCAGCGCACATTATAGAGTCTTGTTGTGTATCTTATAAACCCATTCTATTTCCCACCATCTGTTTTCTTTCCTGTCACGTCATATAGAGAGATGGCCCAAATGTTGCATCCTCAGTGTTCCCTGTCCAGTGGCTCATGCTGTTAAATACAGGGATCTTAATGCAGATTTAACAGAACAAGTGCCCGGAACTGTAATAATCCAGGTATTGGAGGAGAACAAACCACCATAGTGTCTTGCATTGTGCTTGAAGACACTTTAGTACAATCCACTGTACGATACATCATACAGCCATTAAATCTGACATGTAACATGAGTTTACGTTTAGTGAAATAACATGTCTTCTGGAGCTGCCTGATTAGTCCTGAATCACATCCTGTATGTCTGCTTCCTCTCCATAATCCACAGACTAAACAGCTGAAGTTTACTCAGTTCAGTTCCTTGCTAACTGTAGGCCAAAAATGTCCCCCATGAGAAACAAACAAGGAACATGCAATACAGGAAGGTGAAGAGGTTCAAGCAACATAAAGGGAAATAGCACAAGCCAGCAAGCTCATAAGATTCAAATACCCAGGGGACAAGTGTGTATATACTATATCTATATGTACATATATAAATATATATATATATATACACAGTTGTGCTCAAATGTTTACATACCCCTGCAGAATTTTTGCTTTCTTGGCCTTTTTTCAGGGAATATTAATGATAACACCAAAACTTTTTCTCCACTCTTTATTTTCTCAGATGGTAAAGCTGCCCACTCTTCTTGGCAAAAAGCCTCCAGTTCCTGTAATTTCCTGGGCTATCTAGCATGAACTGTGAGTTTGAGATCTCCCCAGAGTGGCTCAATGATATTGAGGTCAGGAGACTGAGATGGCAGCTCCAGAACCTTCACTTTGTTAATTACCTGTTTGTAAGACTGTTGTTAGGGACTGATGCTATGGAACTGTGCAGGAGAGGCAACTACTGCTGGTGATGATTACCCCACCCTAGGAGCGCTGTTTTGCAAGCTGCTTCTTCCAGGGATCACACCTGGCAGTGAGGGCAGAGGAGCGCAGGCCGAGCAGGGCCGTGCAGAGCAGCCATAAAGGTGCCGGCAGCTGCTCAGAGAGACATGTGCCACGAAGAATCTTGTGGAGAGCTTTACTCTTGTGCTGCGCAGCTTTTCCTGCTTTGATTGCGCGGGCTTATGGACTAGGAGCTCACCGGCAGAGACACTTTTGCGTACTATGAGGGGCCCTGTGCCAGTGCCGTCGCCCATGAGTATGCCCCCCCACCAGCTAAAGGAACCTGCACTTTCATCTGCACCTTCCTCTTTGTCACCGTGTAAGGTGGTATAGTATGCGGGAAGGGGAACCTGGGTTTCCTGTGGGTCAGATTCTGACTGTGTAGAGTGTGAGGGGAATGTAGTGATCTGGGTCAATGTACCAGCAGAATCATCTAGCAGTGGCTGGGCATCAGTGCACTTGTAGCGTCCCCAGGAGTACGGTCGCCACAGTGGCATTACCTTCCTCCTAGGGAGTGTGATGTCATGCTTGGGAGCAACGAAGGATCTCTCTAGCAGTTAAACCAACACACAACACATTTCCCACTCCATGCCAGCAGGGAGACCTCTGAAAATGACTGCTGAGGAGCTGCTCTCTGTGGTCGGGAGGAGGTAAGTTAGGCCATTCTGTGCAGGGAAGGGGAAGTGTGTGGACATGAGAAGGGGAGCTGGAGGATGAGCAGAGTTAAGGCTCACTCCTAGCTGGAGCGCATGGTCCGGATTCCGGTCTCCGAGTTTGTAGGGACACTGACGTTCCTGCAGCAGAATCCGGAGGAAGTAGCAGCTGTAAATGCTCTGTACCCAACTGAGGCTCGGAGGCCCCAGCATCGATGTGTGTGAGCCAGAAGGAAAAGGCTACGGCTGCCAGCCATACGAGAAAGTTCCAAAAGAGAGTCAACAGGAGGAACTTCATTGAACTTAGCACTGTGAGTACCTCAGATAAGCGCTAGAACGGAGGCCACACTACCTATCTGCAGAGAGAGAAATCCAAATTGGCTTCCAGGCTGACCAACTCCTTCTCCATCTGTACTCTGGGTCCTGGACAGCACCTACCAAGTACAGGTAAAGGAACTGCACGACTGTGTCTGTCATCTTTCTCCTGCGCCTGGCGCACGGCTCAGCTACATCCTGCACTGCACACCATCTCCCAACTCTTTCATCTGCCCTGCGACTACGGCCCTACCTGTGCAGGTCTTCTACATCTTAGCTGCACCACAACATCTGTCCCACAGAAGCGACACTGCAGAGCTGGTTAATATAATCAGAAGCCAGAAGTGACGTCACGTATCATCCACCTATAAATGTAATTCACCCCTTTGCATGGACGCCAAGGCCACGGAACAGGTCACCACCACCGTGACACATCCCTGTGAGACACCGGCCCGGTATCGATTAACCCCACTGCCCTGGCTGGCCACCCACACTCCATGTCAGATTCATTTTGGACTGGGGAATTCACGATTTGACTTGATAACCCAGGCATGGTATGATAGAAAGAGCTACATGGACTAATGTGAAGTGTGGCCTGCTTCCTCATTCAGTTTGGGTGGGTGTGCAGGACACAAGGAAAGGGGTTCTTCCTGACCAGGAGCCAGCACTTGACCACTCAGTGCTTGCATTTTTTGAAACTTCAGAAGAGGCGGGCATATTTGATGGAGTTTGTTTCGGCAATGTAAGCCAAAAGCAGTTCCTCATGCTCCGCCTTTAAAAGCGGTTAACCTACTCCCAGAAAAGGTATCATTCCAGGCGTTCTGGAGCCAGACCATGACGCAGGCTCAACACCTCCTGCCTTAGCTGCTATTGTGCTTTTGCCACTACCAGCAGATGCACCACCACCATCATCACCAGCCGGCCCCCCCACGTCCGCGGCCTCTTCCACCAAACTTCAAAATTTTGCACAAAATAGACACAAAATAACATCAGATATATGGCACTGTATCAGAAATGTACAGCTCTATTCAGTCAAAGGATAATTGTCAATCTCCATATATATTTCATCAGTCACACAGAGACACTCACAGGCTCAGTATTAGACAAGAATATAAAAAGTAGACAAAGTGTACAGTATCATCAGATAGCAGGTATATATAGCATAGTTTAAACATTAACAATGTATGTCTATATATCATGAGTAGTGTTGAGCCACCACGCTAGTGTTTTGGTTCGTCACACAGGAGGCAAATTCATCGAATGTTCGTCGAACCCCATTGAAAACAATGGCAGGCAAACACAAACACACACAAAAACATAGAAAACAATTACAAAACACCTTAAAAGGTGTCCGAAAGCAGAGAAAATGCTCAGAAGACAAAAATTACATATGAAAAAGGGCAACTACATTTAGAAAAGAGGTGGAGGAGTAAAAGGAGGAGGTGGAGGAGACACAGATATAGGCTTGTCGTTCCCTTATGAAGTCAAGAAAGGCTGGAATAAAAATGTAAAATACCAACCAAAAAAAAAAAAATCTGAAATCGAACACGATCATATACCGTCGGACTTCCCACCAATAAATTATGCCAACTGGCGATGGGGCGGCGTTATTCCCACGAACCTCCAAACAGCGTCCATGAAGGCAAAGTGTTTGCTTTCCGGGGGGCAGTATGATTGCAAAGCTGAACCTTAAAGGAATGTCCAAAAGGGCACCACCAGGAGTGGAACCTGCGGCTTAATTGGACTCCACCAGGGAAACCACAACCATGCCACCTCAAGAAAAGATGCACATATTGAAAGCTTTGTCGATTGTGCGCGTGGTGTGGTATGTCCGTTTGTAGCTGTGCTAGCAATTTGTCAGCTTTATTCCGTTAATGAACGAGACTCCAGCATGCCCCTGTGGTACGCGTCAAGCTTACTAGAGGGATACGTGAGGCTCTTGCACTATCATGGTCTATCATGGCGTTACATGTCCGGGGCTGCATGCGCGCTACACTGAAAGGACCAGCTTTTGTCACTTACAGGTGAAGATAGCCAGCAGAACATCGTTAGTGATGGGGATCTGTGATTCCAATTATTCCCCGCGAACGATGATTTCCCAGTAAGACCTCTTTCACACATCAGGTTTTCGCCGTCAGGCGCGATCCGGCGCTTTTGACAGAAACCGGATCCGGCGAAATGCAATGCCGGATCCGGTTTCCCCCCCATTGACTTGCATTTGCGCCGGATCGCGCCGGATGGCCATGCGTTTCATCCGGTTTTCGCCGGATCCGGCAATGTGTCGCGATCCGGCGTCTGGAAAAAACGGCTACTGTAACGTTTTTTGTCTCCGGCGAAAAAGCCGGACACGCCAGATCCGGCGCGTCCGTCTTTTTCACACAATGAAAGCCTATGAGCGCCGCAATGCGCGAGTGGCCGGATCCGTTTTTTTTGGTCTGAGCATGCTCAGTAGCTCTGCCCACAAGACATATATAAAAGCAAGACAGTGGGACCCACAGCCACACCCAACATGCCAACCAAGAAAGCAACCAAGCGCAGCAGGAGAAGGCAGCAGACCACTGCAGCACCATCAGCACCACCACCACCCCAAATGGAGCAGCAAATGGAACATGCTGAGGAGGGGAGGCCAGCAGCAGATGAGAGACGGTAATTATCAAATCCCCCATTCCTCCAAACTAGGGCTATTGAATATCAAGATATTCATTGGCCCTTTGTTTCTCTTTATTCAACAGCCGCCCAATAGATGCAGCAGCAGCAGCAATGGCAGCAGCTGGAACACCACCCACAGGCATGGAGTGTGGCCACCAGGAAGACAGCACATCATCTTCTGGGAGCCCTCCCTCGCATCGTCAGCGTTTGATGGTAAGTTTTTATTTCCAAAATCCATCATCTCTGTAATATATGTCTATTCATTGCCTTTTATTTCAAAACAGGATTCACAAGATGAAGAGGAGCTCCCAGAAGAAGAAGGAAGGGGTGGACAGACACCTGGAGTGAGCTCACAATTGGTAAGTTTTTTGCATCAAACGCAGAAACACAACATCACACTACACACAACACATAGAAAACAATGTTCTGCAGACCACACACAGCAAACAAATGCCTACATCCAAAGACATAACATTTTTTGTTTTCTTCTCTAGTCTTCCCAATCTGGTGCTCGGCCAAGAGGTCCTCGCAGTGCCTCCCAGGGTCGTCGGCGACAGCAACGCGGCGGTCACCAGCGTGTAAGTATAAATATTTTTGCTTTGTTTTTTTGCACTTTTTATTTCATTTCTTTTGTGGAGGCTAATTATGTTATTTTTGTCTTTTTCTTTAACAGCCTTCACAGCGTGCTCCCGACTCTGACGGTGAGGATGGAGGACTCGATGTGGACCACCTCATCGATCTCGTCAGAGAAAGGGAGCCGCTCTGGAATATGGCTGACCACCGCCACGCTGACCTTATCGTTACCCGACGACTCTGGGAGGAAATCTGTTCGCTCCTTGTGGGCCGCTGGGAGGACCTCGATGTTCGGGCCCAGATTAAAGAGCGTAAGTATATACAGTACCGGTTGCTTGATGTAAACCAGTGTTTCCCGAACTCCAGTCCTCGTGGTCCCCACGGATCATGTGTTCAGGATTTCTATTTACTATGGAAATCCTGAAAACATGACCCCTGGGGACCATGAGGACTGGAGTTTGTGAAACACTGATGTTGTATACTAACCACTCCTTTCTCGTTTCAGGGAACAGAATTGTGAATCGGTGGCGGTCTGTGAGGGATCGTTTCAAGAAGGAGTTCAATAAAGAGATGCGGGCCCCGAGTGGATCTGGAGGACGCAGGAGCAAGTACAAGTACGCACAAGCCCTGTCGTTCCTCCGGGAAACAATGGTCACTAGAAGGTAAATATTACACACCACATGTGAAAAAAAATGTTAGATGTAACTTTTTTTTTTCAGCCAGGGCCATACCATGTCAGTATTTTAATTGTTTTTTTTTCTCTTTATTCCACAGCACGGTGAGCAGCACTCGGGAGCCTGCACGATTGGACCCTTCTGAGGCGATCCCTGAGGAGACCGGCACCGAGGGACACTTCGACCACCCCGGTACATCTGCACCTTCCCAGCCTTCCCACACATTCGACCCATCTGTCCCATCCACCAGCACAGGAGCATCGTGGCTGCCTACATTACATGAAGCTGCTGGTGAGGAGATCGCTTTCCCTTTACCCCACCCTTCTGCCCCTGCCACCTCTAGTACACCTGCGGGTACTGGGCGGCAGCGGCAGAGGGGTCAGGAAAAGAGTTATGCGCCAGAGTTCTTGCATCTCAATGCATCTTTCCAGAACTGTCTAAAAGTCTTGTCAAAGCAAATCTCCGCAGGCTTTCAGCAGATCAACTCCAGCATTCTGGAGGTGAAGACACTTCTGCAAACCATGCATTCAGAAGCAAGATCTTCGCCAAACCACACCTTTTTCAGGTCTGTTGTGGAGCGCATGGCAACACTATCTCCTACCCAGCAGATGCATGTAATGCATTCGTGCCACGGTGCTCTACAGCAGGTTACCTCCCAACCTCCACCTCCCACCACTGTAGTTCCTCCACCTGCACCCCCTCCAGCCACTTTCCATCCTCCCCCTCCTATTACATCTGCACCCCCTCCAGCCACTTTCCATCCTCCCCCTCCTATTACATCTGCACCCCCTCCAGCCACTTTCCATCCTCCCCCTCCTATTACATACCAGCAACCTCACCAGTACCAGCAACCTTCCCAGTACCAGCAACCTCCCCAGTACCAGACATCTCCCCACTTCCAGCAACCTGCCCCGTACCAAACTCCTTCCCCGTACCAAACTCCTTCCCCGTACCAAACTCCTTCCTCATACAACTTTCCATCAACATCATCTGCTCCTACAGTCCCTGCCCAACCCTCCACTCCACCACCCACCACCTCTTCTGCCTCCCACATGTCCACCCATTCTGTAGCTTTTTCCACACCATCACCTCTAACTGTTCCTTCCCCACCACGATCCCAGTCCTCTCTCCACACTCCCATTGTCGAAGTGTCCCGCAGCCCCTCCAGCAGTATTTCCACCCCACACTACACCGAGTTATAATGTTTTTTTTGTAATAAAAATGCCCATTTGGTTGGTTTCAAACCTTTATTAAAAAAGTTTTTTTAACTTTAAAAACAGTTTACACAAAAAAAAATATTTTAAATAAAAGTTAAATTATTGTTTACACTGGTTGTCTGTCATTTCTTTCTGCGGCGAAATATGTTTAAAAAAAAGGTTAAATACAGGGTATTTAAAAGGTAAAAAGGTATTCAAAACCAGGTATATAACTGTGGGTAAATTTTAGCTTTTTGCCACAGTTGTGTTCCTGGTTGTGTTTGAAGCAAAGTATTTCACCTGAAAAGTTGTGTTTATTGTTGGTGATTTCCTAACAATGTACACAACTTTTGTTAAAAGGTGAAATACTTTGCATAAAACACAACCAGGTACACACCTGTGGCCTAAAGCTAAAAATAGTAAGACCATGACAAGATAGCCAACTTTGGTTGGCAAAGGTATATACTGTTGGTCCAGAAGGTACACAAGTTTGGTTAGGGCACAAATCTTTCACACTCTGTCATCCTGCCAGTGTACTCTGCCTTGAGGTGACATAAAGTATAGTGCAAAATTGTCCCTCATTACTGAAACCGTCACAGAACTTCTAGTGGTAATATTTCCAATGACAACATCCATCTTCGCCAGTAACTTGCTCTTTTCTCCAACCTGCACTTTCTCCTCTACAACCTGTCAAAGAAGGGCTGTAGGAACATGCTATATATAGTTTTCCAGTAGCCAATCCCGTTCGGAAGGCCACAAGGGTCAATTTTAAAAACCAGATCCGGCGTAATCCGTCGAAAAACGGATAGAAAAACGGATGAACCGGATGAGACGGATCCGGTTTTGTCTGTCAAGAACAAGACGGATCCGGCAGAAAACCGGATCCGGCACATCAGGTTTTACAAAACATTTGCCGGATCCGGCATTCCGGCACGACGCCGGATCGCGCCTGACGCCGAAAACCTGATGTGTGAAAGTAGCCTTGGTGCAGGTCAACCGCAATTCCTGAATTAGGCCTAACCGGCATTCCTGAAAAAATGCAAAAAATTACGTGTCCAAACCACAGTTGCTGTAGCTTGCTTAACAGCTCGGCAGCTGTTCTCAGGCCCAGTATGGATTAGACAAGATTCTAGAAAGTTGATAAAGGGTACAGTTTCACCGGGTAACACGTATATATGTAGCATAGTTTACACATTAAAAACCTATGTCTATATATCAGGAGGCAGGTTCAGACGGTCTCAGGCCCAGTATGGATTAGATGTGATTGGACAAAGGTGAGAAAGGGTACCGTATCACTGGATAACAGGTATGTATAGCATAGTTTACACATTAAAAACCTATGCCTATATAACAGGAGGCAGGCTCAGACGGTCTCAGGCCCAGTATGGATTAGACGTGATTGGACAAAGGTGAGAAAGGGTAACGTATCACCGGATTACAGGTATGTATAGCATAGTTTACACATTAAAAACCTATGTCTATAGATCAGGAGGCAGGCTCAGACGGTCTCAGGCCCAGTATGGATTTGACCAGCTTGTACAAAGTTGAGGAAGGGTACATTATCACTGGATAGCAGGTATATATAGCATAGTTTAAATATTTAAAATCTCCAAGTTCTCAGTATGGATTAGACAACAATCTAAAAAGTCTAAAAAGTAAAAAAAGGAAATGTATTTGAAGCGTACACCAGTATACACTTTTGGTGGTATTTTTAAATCTTCATATAGATTTCTGTCTCAGTAAGACAGTCCAGACTCTCCGCAATAGAAAATGAGATGCATACAATTACTGACATAAATTGTAGTGATTGCAGAAATCTAGGAATTCCTATTCACGGGATAAACTTCAGTCACAATTCTCAGAGGTGATGCAGACCCTCAATTAATTAGTGTGTGGAGACAGCGAAAACCTTTCTTTGTGAAGAAAGTGTTGCTGTATCGTAGTACCATTGATCCCATTGCCATTACTCATATCCATATAATTTTGATCACAGGAAGAGATGTAAAACATGGTGCTCACTGCCTATCATGCTCTGTCACGTAACTTTGGAGTGCAAAAGACAGAAGCCACAGGCCGTAGGTGATTCATTTGGATTTGCATGATAGGGCACATTTAAAATGTGCGCTGGAATGTCACACGTCTGTGGGTAGGAAAACTGTGAAAGCTGATGAAAAACCACCACTGCATCTCATTGTGAGTTGACGTCCATAAGAAAAGAAAGCCATTGATCATCTGAAGCTAGATCCCGGCCAGTAGGACAGGGCATAGCTACGTCTTAACCATCATCTTCTATCAGTTCACCAAATTTGTAGTGGCAGTCCCAGCGAAGGATTTGACAGCCCAGACTACACAGCGGAGGAGCAGGGAGAGGTAAACATTGCAAATGCTGGGGCCCTGCCCAAGCAAGGGGGGCCCACTCGTGGGTGTCAGTACTGGCACTGGGCCCCTCATAGTACGGCGGTGTGTCTGACGGCGGGTGTGCACCCCCACCGTCAGAGACACTTGATTGCACTATGAGGGACCCTGTGCCAGTGCCCGCGCCCAAGAGTCAGCCCACCCACCTGTCCAGGGCAACGGCACTCGCACGGTTGCGTGCGCTAGGTGGTGACCTTGGCCATTGGGGGAGGAGGCAGCCCAGTTAGGGAGGTTTACAAAATGGCATATGTTGATATGGGACATTCACCTGCTGCTAAAGGCGAAATTGGTCAAGTCCCGGGAAGAGGCGGACCAAAGAAAGCCATTTTTCTGTCAACCTATGTGTCATCAGGGTAAGGTGTGACAAAATCCTTGGAAACCCAGGCATGGTTCATTTTAGTGAAGGTTAGATCATCCACATTTTGGGTCGACAGACGGGTCCTTTTTTCTGTCAGGATTGATCCATCAGCACTGAAGACTCTTTCCGATAGCACACTTGCAGCTGGGCAAGAGAGCTCCTGTAAGGCATATTGTGCCAATTCAGGCCAGGTGTCCAGTTTAGCTGCTCAATAGTCAAAGGGGAATGACCTGTGTGGGAGAACATCGATATGGGAGGAAAAGTAGTTTGTAACCATAGTTGACAAGTGCTGTCTCCTGTCACTTTCAATTGATGCAGTATTACCAGTCGTATGAGCGGGACTTGAAAAATCAGTCCACAACATGGTCATGAAACCCCTGTCTCCAACGCCACTTGTGATGTGTGCACCACCAACACCTCTTCCAAGTTGCCTCCGGCCCCTACGGCTCGTGTGACAACCATCACCGTTGCTGGGTGCTGGGAATGCCTCAACCAACCGGTTTACCAGAGTTGCTTGTTTGTTAGCCAATATTAGGTCAAGGTTCTCCTGTGGCATGATGTTTTGGAATTTGCCTTTATAGCGTGGAACCAGGATGCTGGCCAACCAGTAGTCATCATCGTTCATCATTTTGGCAATGCGGGGGTCCCTTTTTAGGATCTGCAAGGCATAATCTGACATGTGGGCCAATGTTCCCGGTGTCAATGATGCACTGCGAGTGCTGGGTGGAGGAGCACTTTCAGGCAACTCCACATCCCTCCAGTCACGCACAAACCCAGTACCAGACCTTGCCACGCCAACATTTTCTCTTGCCCCAACGAGAAGCATCCTCCTCCCCTAAATAATCATCCCCATCATCATCCTCCTCCTCCTCTTCTTCCTCCACCTCGTCCACGACAGTTCCCTGAACAGACAATGGCTGACTGTCATCAAGGCTTCCCTCCTCCTCTTCCTCATCATCCTCGGCTGCAGACGCCTGCTCCTTGATATGCGTCAAAGTTTGCATGAGCAGACGCATAAGTGGGATGCTCATGCTTATGATGGTGTCGTCTGCGCTTACCAGCCGTGTGCATTCCTCAAAACATTGAAGGACTTTACAGAGGTCTTTCAGCTTCGACCTCTGCACACTTGTCAACTCCATGTCTGCCCTCAAAGTGCCTGCCCGTGTATCCTCCCACAAATGCATTATGGCCTGCCTCTGTTCGCACAGCCGCTCAACCATGTGCAGGGTGGAGTTCCATCTTGTTGCAATGTCGATAATTAGGCATTGCTTGGGAAGGTGGAGCAATCGCTGCAGCTTCTGCATATGACTGGAGTGTACCGGCGACCAGCGGATGTGCGAGCACAGTCTTTGAACCTTATGGAGCAGGCCTGTTAACTCAGGATAATTATTGAAGCACTGCACCACCAGGTTCAAGGTGTGAGCCAAGCAAGGTATGTGTCTGAGTTTTGAAAGGGCTATGGCTGCCACAAAATTCCGGTTGTTATCACTAACTACCTTGCCTGCCTCAAGATGTAGTCTGCCCAGCCATGACTCAGTTTGTCGCTGAATGTAGTCAGCCAGTACCTCCGCCGTGTGTCTGTCGCCAAAACACATCATCTGCAACACAGCCTGCTGACTAGAGTTGAGCGAAACGGGTCGAAAAAATTCAAAAGTCGCCGACTTTTGGCAAAGTCGGGTTTCATGAAACGAAACCCGACCCTAGGATGAGGTCGGCCAAGAGGTCGGCGACTTACGCGCCAAAGTCGCGTTTCAAAAGTTTGTTTTGCGCTCTTTTTCAGCCAATCAGGATCCACGGACACTGTGGGCAACGTGATGACATAGGCACGGGTCACCACCATCTTTCAGAAGGGCATGCAAGTGATTGGCTTGCTTTGGTGGGCGTCACAGGGGGTATAAAAGGGCGTGCACGCCGACCGCCATCTTACTTCTGCCGATCTTAGTATAGGGAGAGGTTGCTGCTGATTCTGTAGGGAGAGCGTTAGGCAGGGAAGAAGACAAAAAAACTGCTTCTGCTGCTAGCGATTTGGCCTGCACAACACACCAGTCACTGTGTGTGCAGTGCAAGGGGAGGCTATATAGTGGTGTATCAGTGGTGTTGGTTGTTGGGCTGCCTTCTAAGGCTTCCTGACATTCCTGCATTGCTGTTTACCCACTGCTCCGCAAACTGCTTTTTTAAAAGCAATCCCAATTTTTTTTTTTGTCCTGCTGAGAAGAAAAAATAACTGCTTCTGCTGCTAGCAATTTGGCCTGCACAACACACCAGTCACTGTGTGTGCAGTGCAAGGGGAGGCTATATAGTGGTGTATCAGTGGTGTTGGTTGTTGGGCTGCCTTCTAAGGCTTCCTGACATTCCTGCATTGCTGTTTACCCACTGCTCCGCACACTGCTTTTTTTAAAAGCAATCCAATCTCCCTTATCCTCTAGTCACTTTTGTCACAGCTGTGCCATCGAGCCTGTCACATAGCGCTCAGATATTCATTGGGCCTCAAACAATCCAAAAGTGTCCAGTGTCCAAAAGTGTGTGCAGAGATTCAAAATCTCCCTTATCCTCTAGTCACTTTTGTCACAGCTGTGTCATCGAGCCTGTCACATAGCGCTCAGATATCAGTGGGCCTCACACAATCCAAAAGTGTCCAGTGTCCAAAAGTGTGTGCAGAGATTCAAAATCTCCCTTATCCTCTAGTCACTTTGGTCACAGCTGTGCCATCGAGCCTGTCACATAGCGCTCAGATATCAGTGGGCCTCACACAATCCAAAAGTGTCCAGTGTCCAAAAGTGTGTGCAGAGATTCAAAATCTCCCTTATCCTCTAGTCACTTTGGTCACAGCTGTGCCATCGAGCCTGTCACATAGCGCTCAGATATCAGTGGGCCTCACACAATCCAAAAGTGTCCATCCAGTGTCCAAAAGTGTGTGCAGAGATTCAAAAAAGGTGGATAGAGGACTGTGGAGAATTGGAATCTCTCTAGACTTCAGGACACAGTTGGATTCTGTCAGGCCCTTTTTATTTTACACCGCAATGTGACAGGCAGATTCTGGATGGTGTAAGAAAGGTGGATAGAGGACTGTGGAGAATTGGAATCTCTTTAGACTTCAGTACACAGTTGGATTCTGTCAGGCCCTTTTTATTTTACACCGCAATGTGACAGGCAGATTCTGGATGGTGTAAAAAGGTGTATAGAGGACTGTGGAGAATTGGAATCTCTGTAGGCTTCAGGACAAAGTTGGATTCTGCCAGGCCCTGTTTATTTTACAACGCAATGTGACAGGCAGATTATGGATGGTGTAATAAAGGTGGATAGAGGACTGTGGAGAATTGGAGTCTCTCTAGACTTCAGGACACAGTTGGATTCTGTCAGGCCCTGTTTATTTTACACCGCAATGTGACAAGAAGATTCTGGATGTTGTAAGAGAGGTGGATAGAGGACTGTGGAGAATTGGAATCTCTCTACACTTCAGGACACAGTTGGATTCTGTCAGGCCCTGTGTCTATAACACCGCAATGTGACCGGCAGAAATTTCCTAGTGTATGACAAACTACAAGGTGTATATAGAATTGGGCAGAATTGGAATCTCCCTAGAGTGTAGGTCTGTAAGAATGGACAAACTCCTCGGCTTTTCCTTACAGAGTCACACACTTAGCTTCAATTTGGCCATGATAACAGCCGTTACACAGTACTGAGAGAGAAGTGTGCACGTACACTACTGTACGGTGTCTGAAAAATTGTCACGCTCCATGTTTTTGTATACGGACTGACACACGCTGTCTCTCTCTAGTTTTGAATGTAATCAAACAGCAAATATACTAAACTGTTTGAAAAATGGATAAAACTATAAGGTGTAGGTCTGTAAGAACGGACAAACTCCTCGACTTTTCCTTAAAGAGTCACACACGTAGATAGCTTCAATTTGGCCGTGATAACAGCCATTACACGGTACTGTGTGAGAAGCGTACACAGCTGTACGGTGTGTGAAAAAATGAACGCTCACTACCTCACAGGACAAAACAATACAATTTGGATTTCTTTTAAAAAGCAGTTTGAACACCAGTGTGCAGCAATGCAGCTAGCCTTAAAAGGCAGGCTAATCACCTCCAGCGCTGCTGCACAAAAGCAAAAATCTTCACCTTTCATTGCACAGTAACTACAGTGAAAAGCGCTAGCAGCAGAAGCAGTTTTTTTTTTCTTTTTGCCTTCCTAACGCTCTCCCTACAGAATCAGCATCTGCAGCAGCTCTCCCTATTCTGAGATCAGCATGAGTAACATGGCGGTCGGCGTACCCGCCCTTTTATACCCCCCGTGACGCCACACAAAGCAAGCCAATCACTTGCATGCCCTTCTCCAAGATGGTGGTGACCGCTGCCTATGTCATCACGTTGCCCACAGTGTCCATTCTTCCTGATTGGCTGAAAAAGGGCGCTAAAGCATCTTTTGAAACCCGACTTTGGCGCTAAAGTCGCCGACCTCGTGGCCGACCTCACGCTAAGGTCGGGTTTCGTTTCATGAAACCTGACTTTGGCGAAAGTCGGCGACTTTTGAATTTTTTCAACCCGTTTCGCTCTACTCTACTGCTTACATATGCATAGGTATGAGTAAAACCCCAAATAGCATGTATACTCACAAGTGACCAAAATAGCATGTATGAAAATACAGTAGCATGTATATTCACTAGTGACCTCTGCTTAAAACATCATTCTGGATGTTGACAGGTCAAACAAGAAGTTTACTATGGAACAATCTCACCCGTTCCATTGGCTGTGGATTCCTTAATCCTGATAAATCCCAGGGGTAGTCTTTGTTCCTATATTCCCATCTCCTGATGCATTCATCAAGGGAGTCAGGGAATTATTGTGTATCATTCTGCCACCTTTGAATTACGTACATCATGTGTGAGCAGCTGCTATGGTGACCCTGAGCGAACCTGTTTAAATAATTACCACTGCAGCGTCACATGTGCCCTCAGTGTCTGACGTCATACTCTGGTTGTTGGCTGCATACCAGGATTCAGAGATGCACATCTGGCGCCTGGAAAGCAACGGGCAAGCTGTGACACGCACGCAGCTCTGAAATGAGCCAAAATTTTGCTATACGCATGCACCACCTCCAGGGGTCATTTTATTGAAGTGCTGCACACAGGACGCCGACTCCCACTGCGCATGTGCCGCCCACACAATGATGGCGGCAGCATAGCATAATTTTCAAAAGGAGGCAGGTCAATGAATAATCAGTGACCTGTACAAGAAGCAAAGGAGGCTGGTGGGGGGGCTGAGAATGAGAAGAAGACCGGGTCCTCACATTCCACCATGAACCACACTGGAGCACAGAAGTCTTCATTTTCTGAAAACTACACATGTTGAGTATTCAGCAGTCACTGAGCGGATCCCTTCACATCAGGTATCAGATTAATCATTATCACAGTGCCATTATGGCCATACCTTTAGTTTATAGGGCTAAATCCAGCTGACAGGTTCTCTTTAAACAAAGCTGCTTTGCTTTTGATGCTTACTAGTATTTGGCTTTGAAAACTTTTTATTGACATAGTCATTTGCGGATTACATGTGTATTTTACCTGTGGATTTTCCACATGTAATGCAATTTTAGGCCGATGTCACACTTGCAAGTGCAATGCAAGAAACTCGCGCATCAATACCTGTCACTGCCACCGGCACTCGGGACCGGAGTATGCGGCTGCTGAACACTCCGGTCCCGAGTGCCGGGTATTGATGCGAAAGACTTGCGTGAGTTTCTCACATTGCACTCTCAAGTGTGACCCCGGCCTTATGGAGAAAATCTTCACCGAAATCTCAGTGTACCTGAAAGAGAAATTGACATGTTGTGAATTTGAAGCACTTAACGCAGGTCAGTTTAAGCTGAGTAAAAAAAAGCACAGGACATGAGATTTCTACAAATCCCATCCACTTTACTGGAATTGTAAGACGCTGCAATTTTGGTGCAGTGGGGCACTGCAGATGAGTGATATTTTTCTGTGTGGAATACAGCGCAGCATGCACAAGTTTCTTTCGTAAATCAGATGAAACTCACTCATTCAAGTCTATGGGTACCTGAAAAAAATGGGATGTTGAACGGAGCCACAGTATAGCTTCCATTTTTTACAGATAAGTTGCAATTCTGTAACATAGGAAACTGTAAATGGTCTGGCAAATGATTATTATTATTATACATTTTTATAGCGCCATTTATTCCATGGCGCTTTACATGTGAAAAGGGGCAAATATAGACAAGTACAATAAACATGAGCAATACAAGACACACACATGTACAGAAGGAGAGAGGACCCTGCCCACAAGGGCTCACAGTCTACAGGGGATGGGCAAGGATACACTAGGAAAGGGTAGAGCTGGTCGTGCGACGGTTCAGTAGACTGAGGAGCACTGCAGGTTGTAGACTTGTCGGAAGAGGTGGGTCTTCAGGTTCTTTTTGAAGGCTTCCATGGTAGACGAGAGTCTGATGTGTTGGGGTAGAGAGTTCCAGACTATGGGGGAAGCATGGGAGAAGTCTTGTATGCGGTTGTGGGAAGACGAGATAAGAGGGGAGTAGAGAAGGAGATCTTGAGAGGATCGAAAGTTGGGTGTGGGTAAGTACCGGGAGACCATGTGACAGATGGATGGAGGAGACAGTTTGTGGATGGCTTTGTATGTCATAGTTAGGATTTTGAACTGGAGCCTCTGGACGATAGGAAGCCAATGAAAGGCTTGGCAGAGAGGAGAGGCTGGGAAATAACGGGGAGACAGGTGAATTAGTCGGGCAGCACAGTGCAGGATGGATTGGAATGGTGCCAGAGTGCTAGAGGGGAGACCAGAGAGTAGGAGGTTGCAAGAGTCAAGGCGTGAGATGATCAGGGTGTGCACTAGTGTTTTTGTGGTTACATGGTCAAGCAATGCACAGATCCGGGAAATATATTTGAGTTTGAGACGGCAGGAGGAGGCAAGGGTTTGGATATGTGGCTTAAAAGAGAGGGCAGAGTCAAGGATCACCCCGAGGCACCGAACATGCGGGACTGGGGAAAGTGAGCAGCGATTCACATTGATGGATAGGTCTGGCGGAGGGGTAGAGTGAGATGGGGGAAATGTTTAATAGCTGCTGTAAAAAATGGATTGTATATGGATGAAAAGTGAGAAAAAGAATCGTTTCACTTTTCTTAATGAAGCTCTAAACGATTTTTTTATATGCTCATGTGAACCTACCATTAGAGTGCTGATTGGTGGTCCTGTCAGAAAATTTTGTACCCATCAGACATTTATAGTATATGCTTTCGACATGTCACAAATGTCACTGATTCATTTTTAGTGTTGCCCCCTGAGAAAATGACTTTCGGGTTTTCATTGGCTGTAAGCCATAATCATCAAAATTAACAGAAATAAATACTTGAAATAGATCACTCTAAACTGTAATGACTCAATATAATATATGAGTTTCACTTTTTGTATTGAAGAACTGAAATAAATTAACTTTTTTGATGATATTCTAATTTGAGAAGCAACTTTACATATGAATAAGGCTGCCAGTCCAGTTATATGTAAAGAAAATATCAATATTTTAGGATTATCGAGACACAAAAAATAGGACTCAACTACATACAATTAAAAATGATTAAAGTTGTACAGGTCCCAAATCCCAACACGTTATATGGCCTAAAGTCCATCCCACAGTGCACACAAAGAAAAAGTATACACTTACACAATGAGTATGAATATTACATGCAGCACTAAAGTTTGCCTCCAAAAGAAACTTAATACTATCCAGTGGATATAAAAAGGCTACACACCCCTGTTAAAATGCCAGATTTTTGTTATATAAAAAAAACCTACCAAGAAGAATAATATTAGAACTTTTTCCACCTTTATTGTCATCTACAATCTGTACAATTCAATTAACAAAACAAATTGAAATCTTTTTGGATGAAAAAAGAAAATTAAAGAGTTAAAATAATGTGGTTACATAAATGTGCAACAAAAAATACACAAGTGATGCTAGCAGCTGAGTATGAGAATGGATTAAATGGTTTACTTAACCAACTTTATAAGGAAAAAATCCACAAAACAAAAGGATACACGTCCATGGAAACTTTTTCAAAAAGCTATTATATATTTGCTTTTAGCTTTCTTAGATGATGAGGACATACATGTAATAAGTTCCAGTTTACAGGCTAGTCCATTCCATAAATGTAACAACACACTTTTTAGATATACATATCCTGTTTTGGGTCATTTTGTGAATACTGTAAATTCTTCAAGTTATTCAAGATGAAGTGGTCTGGAATCCATGGAGCCACCCAGCCGAATGCACAACCAACAGTTTCTTGGAGATATCGTAAGGTGGAAGATGGTATAAAGACGCACCTTGTTACACTGGTGGTGTACACACTGCGCCACGGGCTAGGGTTACCCTGGAGGGGTGTGACTAAGCGACTATTTGGTTTTTGCTAAAGCCTCTAGTCAGGATAAGCTTGGCTGCAGGTAGTCACCAAGTACCTCCCAGATCAGTCCACAGGACTGCAGCAGGAGGGCAAAGGCAAGACATGGTCAGACGGTACGAGGTGGGAGCAAGCAGCACAGAATCAGTAAGCGTAGCAGAGGTCAGACAGTATGGACAAACTAGCTGGGTCAGAAACGGTGAGCGGAACAACAATGAATGGTTGCTAACAGCATAGGAATATTAAGTAGGTTTGGGCGAGGAGTGGTAGGAGGAGCTGCCTAATAAAGAGATGCCGAGAAAGCTTATCTTTGCAGGACAATGATGTTAAATTCCTGCAGAGACCGGCCACATTCTCCTATAGCCAAATGGAAGCCACATGCAAGTTCAGCAGTACTTTATGAAACAGACTCATTGGGACAGCCAGACAAAAGGAGGAAAACGCATGGTGAGCAGAGCAGCACTAAGGCTAGTTTCACACTAGCGTTTCCTGGTGCTGCAGAGGGATGCGCATGGCCACTGTGAAGCTCCACCCACGACCTCCTCCATTCAGCTCCGCCTCCACGGAGCTGACCGGAGGAGGTGTGGCTGTGGGCAGAGCCTCATGGCGGCCATGCGCATCTCTCCACAGCTCCAGGAAACGCTAGTGTAAAACTAACCTAAAGAGGCCCCTTTGAGACAAAGCAGTGATACACCTGCAACTGTATCATTTGGGGGCGGACCCCTTTCTAAGCATGCATCATGTCCTGTGCACACGCCTTGTAAAGTAATCATCACATGAAGATATCAATTTAATATAACTAGGTTACATGGTGAAATGTGTTGTGCGACAGATGACTATTTTAGAGCTCTAGATTTGCTATAACTAAAGCAGCCAAGTAGCAGACAAGTGAAAAAAAAATCCAACGCTTTTGAAAATATTTGCAATTCTCTGTCACAGTCACAGTATGATACAGGTCTCAATGCAACATCATAAGGAATTATTTGATGTGATGTTGCAATGTGATTTCAGTGTTATGCATCAAATATTGCCTTGTAGCCCTGGGGTCACATGGCTATCAATTCTCTTATGCGAGAGAATAAGGCTGATTATTCTATTGTCACTTGGATCAAACACTGTCAGGGCATGAGCCGAGTGTCATCTTACTGTGATTCGCTCGCATGAGAATCGCATCACAGGTGTGGAGAAGATGGAGAATTTAATGTCTCCATCTCTTCCATTGTTTCTGTGTCCGCGGACGTTGGATTGCACACAGATGACATCCGAGTGCAGTCCAATGTTTCATACACACACCCATAGACTTGTATTGGTGCATGTGAGCCAAAGGCGTAGCAAGGTTTTGGTTCAGGGGCGGCGAAACTTCTGAGTGGGCCCCTAACCAGGTAACCTTGATTACAACTGGGTGACGCACACTAATAGTGGATGTAGGAGAGCCTCAGCAGATGACTGTGCTGTTGCTGAAAATAATCTCTATATAAAGACCAATATTGATATTATTGCCATATGGTCAGTGGTAGATACCAGTCCTACAGAACATATAAGAGATTACAGCACAGTTACAGATAATGACTTATCACTAGAGTTGAGCGATACCGTCCGATACTTCAAAGTATCGGATCGGAATGGATCGGCCGATCTTAAAAAAAAGTATCGGTATCGCCGATTCCGATACCGGAAGTCCCATTCAAGTCTATGGGACTTCCGGTATCGGAATAAGAAAAACCCTGTTTTTGCCTTGTACAGCCTCTCTGGGGTCTGTACGGGCCTTTCGGGGGGCTGTGCCGGCCTGCCAGGGGGTCTGTGCAGGCTCCGGTGGTCTGTGCCGGCCTGCCGGGGGGCTGTGCCGGCCTCCCGGTGGTCTGTGCAGGCTCCGGGGGGCTGTGCCGGCCTGCCGGTGGTCTGTGCAGGCTCCGGTGGGCTGTGCCGGCCTGCCGGGGGGCTGTGCCGGCCTGCCGGTGGTCTGTGCAGGCTCCGGTGGGCTGTGCCGGCCTGCCGGGGGGGGCTGTGCCGGCCTGCCGGTGGTCTGTGCAGGCTTCGGGGGTCTGTGCAGGCATCGTCCGATGGGACTACAAGTCCCATCGGGCGATGCCTGCTACCATGACAGTGATTGACACATTAGCCAATGATGGGACAGTAGTAGTCCCATCATCCGGCTAATGTGTTGAATGTAAAAAAAAAAAAAAAAAAAAAATTACATGCTACATACATGCTACATACATACAACATGCATACTACATACATGCTACATTCATACTACATACTACATACATGCTACATTCATACTACATATATACTACATGCAACATACATACTACATATATACTACATGCATGCAACATGCATACTACATATATACTACATGCAACATACATACTACATATATACTACATGCATGCAACATGCATACTACATATATACTACATGCTACATACATACTACATATATGCTACATACATACTACATATATACTACATGCATGCTACATACATACTGCATGCTACATACATACTACATGCTACATACATACTACATATATGCTACATACATACTACATATATACTACATGCATGCTACATACATACTGCATGCTACATACATACTACATGCTACATACATACCACATATATACTACATACATACTACATGCATGCTACATGCTACATACATACCACATACATACTACATACATACTACATACATACTACATGCATGCTACATGCATGCTACATGCTACATACATAACACATATATACTACATGCATGCTACATACATACTACATGCTACATACATACCACATACATACTACATACATACTACATACATACTACATGCATGCTACATACATACTACATGCTACATACATACTACATATATACTACATGCATGCTACATACATACTACATGTTACATACATACTACATATATACTACATGCATGCTACATACATACTACATACATACTACATGCATGCTACATACATACTACATGCTACATACATACCACATACATACTACATATATACTACATGCATGCTACATACATACTGCATGCTACATGCATGCTACATACATACTACATACAGTGGGGAAAAAAAGTATTTAGTCAGTCAGCAATAGTGCAAGTTCCACCACTTAAAAAGATGAGAGGCGTCTGTAATTTACATCATAGGTAGACCTCAACTATGGGAGACAAACTGAGAAAAAAAAATCCAGAAAATCACATTGTCTGGTTTTTTTTCATTTTATTTGCATATTATGGTGGAAAATAAGTATTTGGTCAGAAACAAGCAATCAAGATTTCTGGCTCTCACAGACCTGTAACTTCTTCTTTAAGAGTCTCCTCTTTCCTCCACTCATTACCTGTAGTAATGGCACCTGTTTAAACTTGTTATCAGTATAAAAAGACACCTGTGCACACCCTCAAACAGTCTGACTCCAAACTCCACTATGGTGAAGACCAAAGAGCTGTCAAAGGACACCAGAAACAAAATTGTAGCCCTGCACCAGGCTGGGAAGACTGAATCTGCAATAGCCAACCAGCTTGGAGTGAAGAAATCAACTGTGGGAGCAATAATTAGAAAATGGAAGACATACAAGACCACTGATAATCTCCCTCGATCTGGTGCTCCACGCAAAATCCCACCCCGTGGGGTCAGAATGATCACAAGAACGGTGAGCAAAAATCCCAGAACCACGCGGGGGACCTAGTGAATGAACTGCAGAGAGCTGGGACCAATGTAACAAGGCCTACCATAAGTAACACACTACGCCACCATGGACTCAGATCCTGCAGTGCCAGACGTGTCCCACTGCTTAAGCCTGTACATGTCCGGGCCCGTCTGAAGTTTGCTAGAGAGCATTTGGATGATCCAGAGGAGTTTTGGGAGAATGTCCTATGGTCTGATGAAACCAAACTGGAACTGTTTGGTAGAAACACAACTTGTCGTGTTTGGAGGAAAAAGAATACTGAGTTGCATCCATCAAACACCATACCTACTGTAAAGCATGGTGGTGGAAACATCATGCTTTGGGGTTGTTTCTCTGCAAAGGGGCCAGGATGACTGATCCGGGTACATGAAAGAATGAATGAGGCCATGTATCGTGAGATTTTGAGTGCAAACCTCCTTCCATCAGCAAGGGCATTGAAGATGAAACGTGGCTGGGTCTTTCAACATGACAATGATCCAAAGCACACCGCCAGGGCAACGAAGGAGTGGCTTCGTAAGAAGCATTTCAAGGTCCTGGAGTGGCCTAGCCAGTCTCCAGATCTCAACCCTATAGAAAACCTTTGGAGGGAGTTGAAAGTCCGTGTTGCCAAGCGAAAAGCCAAAAACATCACTGCTCTAGAGCAGATCTGCATGGAGGAATGGGCCAACATACCAACAACAGTGTGTGGCAACCTTGTGAAGACTTACAGAAAACGTTTGACCACTGTCATTGCCAACAAAGGATATATCACAAAGTATTGAGATGAAATTTTGTTTCTGACCAAATACTTATTTTCCACCATAATATGCAAATAAAATGAAAAAAAAACCAGACAATGTGATTTTCTGGATTTTTTTTTCTCAGTTTGTCTCCCATAGTTGAGGTCTACCTATGATGTAAATTACAGACGCCTCTCATCTTTTTAAGTGGTGGAGCTTGCACTATTGCTGACTGACTAAATACTTTTTTTCCCCACTGTACATACTACATGCTACATACATACCACATATATACTACATACATACTACATACAATACATTCATACAATACATACATAGACATACAGTACATATAACATAGAGTAACATACTTACCAATACTTGTCACATTGTTCCCCGAAGCCATTGTCTTTTACGGAATAAATATTAACATAGCAAACCACAAAAATACTCACCCACGATCCGAAGCAGTCCACGAGTGTGTCCCACGACGATCTTGGGTAGAGAACTGCAGCATCAGCTGATGCTGCCGTTCTCTACGGGCTGCAGGAATCCAATGACGGAAGGTAGGTATCCTTCCGCACTGTATTTCTCCGCCACTTAAAAAAAAAAAGTCCCTAGTCTCACTTTATGCCATTGCTGTGTGGGAATTTCCCACGCAGCAATGGCATAAAGTGAGACTAGGGACTTTTTTTTTTTTTAAGTGGCGGAGGAATACAGTGCGGAAGGATACCTACCTTCCGTCATTGGATTCCTGCAGCCCGTAGAGAACGGCAGCATCAGCTGATGCTGCAGTTCTCTACCCAAGATCGTCGTGGGACACACTCGTGGACTGCTTCGGATCGTGGGTGAGTATTTTTGTGGTTTGTTATGTTAATATTTATTCCGTAAAAGACAATGGCTTCGGGGAACAATGTGACAAGTATTGGTAAGTATGTTACTCTATGTTATATGTACTGTATGTCTATGTATGTATTGTATGAATGTATTGTATGTAGTATGTATGTAGTATATATGTGGTATGTATGTAGCATGTAGTATGTATGTAGTATGTATGTAGCATGCATGTAGCATGCAGTATGTATGTAGCATGCATGTAGTATATATGTAGTATGTATGTAGCATGTAGTATGTATGTAGTATGTATGTGGTATGTATGTAGCATGTAGTATGTATGTAGCATGCATGTAGTATGTATGTAGTATATATGTAGTATGTATGTAGCATGTAGTATGTATGTAGCATGCATGTAGTATGTATGTAGTATATATGTAGTATGTATGTAGCATGTAGTATGTATGTAGCATGCATGTAGTATATATGTAGTATGTATGTAGCATGCAGTATGTATGTAGCATGTATGTAGTATGTATGTAGTATATATGTAGTATGTATGTAGCATGTAGTATGTATGTAGCATGCATGTAGTATATATGTAGTATGTATGTAGCATGTAGTATGTATGTAGCATGCATGTAGTATATATGTAGTATGTATGTAGCATGTAGTATGTATGTAGCATGCATGTAGTATGTATGTAGTATGTATGTAGTATTTTTTTTTTTTTAACATTTAACACATTAGCCGGATGATGGGACTACTACTGTCCCATCATTGGCTAATGTGTCAATCACTGTCATGGTAGCAGGCATCGCCAGATGGGACTTATAGTCCCATCGGACGATGCTTGCACAGACCCCCGGACATCAGCACAGCCCCCCGGCAGGCCGGTACAGACCCCCACAGGGTGCACAGACCACCGGCAGGCCGGCACAGCCCCCCGGCAGGCCGGTACAGACCCCCACAGGGTGCACAGACCACCGGCAGGCCGGCACAGCCCCCCGGCAGGCCGGTACAGACCCCGGGCAGTCCACACAGCCCCCCGGCAGGCCAGCAGAGACCCCCGGAAGGCCCGAAATGACGGCGCATCATGATGCGCACACACCGCGCATAATGATGACGTCATTTCGGCTGTCAATCAACTTTGAACTTCCGATTCCGATGCCGACTTCCGATATTGAGAAAATATCGGAAGTCGGTATCGGAATTCCGATACAGCAAGTATCGGCCGATACCCGATACTTGCGGTATCGGAATGCTCAACACTACTTATCACGGATGTTCTTTCTGATGGATTCGTTCACTTTTCACGTCTTTTCCATCTGGCCCAGACCGACATGACAACTTCTCCAGCCAGGACTCGGCTGCAGAGATTACAACGAAGACTCATTTCACTTCTCACATTTTTAGCACTGTCCCCAGTGGGACTATTCCTAACCTGCACAAACCCCTCACACTGCTGATACCCCAATGCTGAGCCACTGCTGCCATATGTGTCCCTATTACTGAACCTGCTGTGTGGTTCTCTGTGCCCTCTAAATTCTAGAATATAGTAATACCGGGTGCAAGTGCCCTAGAAAACAGGGCCCACATTTTGTCCCCTAAAAAGTAATATTGCCCTGTGTGTGCCCATTTGACAGTCACAGTAACCTAAGTTCCCCTATAACAATAAGTGCCCACTTTACATTTAATAATTTCCTGAGTCTCCCCCTGTACAGCTCCCCTATACACAGTATGATGCTCTCCTATACACAGTATAATGCCCCTTCACTCTATATATACTGACTCCTTAATATCCCCCAAACTTTTTAATGGCACCAACACTGAATGATGACCCCCATCACTGTAATCTCCACACTGTATGATGACCCCCTAGATAGCCTCCATATAGCATAATACACTAGATAGGCATCAATATAGTATAATGCACTCCCCATAGGCCTCCATGTAGTATAATGCACTCTGTATAGACAGACTCTATATTGTATAATGAATTTCCCATAGGCAGACTCTATATAGTATAATGCACTTCCCATAGGCCTCCATATAGTAAATTGCACTCCCCATAGGCCTCCATACAGTATAATGCACTCCCCTAGGCAGACTCTATATTGTATAATGCATTCCAGTTACAGTAGCATAGCTGAACCCTGAAGCCACATTGATGGTACCTGAGCCTGAAGCTACATTGGCAGTATCTGAACCCTGGTTAGTGTTACAGAGTCCGTACTGTCAGATTCTGTTACAGTATCTAAATCCAGACCTATCTCTGACTCTGTTTCAGTATGAATTCTGCCTGAGGGTCAAGAACCTGTGTAGTCTAAACAGAATCCATATCCTGTCCTGGAAGTTACTCCAAACCCAGTACTTGTCTTTGATCCTTACTCCTGGGGTCAAGCAGTCCCCGGTACTGCAGCTGCTAGGAGTGGTCCCTGGCGGCTACCTGCAACTCAAGTTTAACTCTACAATCAGGAGCTTTAGGAAAAACAGTCGCTTAGCCATGCCCCTCCTAGGTAAGCCTGGCCCCTGGTACAGTGGGTCCATGATCCACGTTCACCACACGCGTGCATGACAGTTTTCCCAGGCCATGGGCCCCGCTGGTCCCAAGACCTTTTGCGCTCTGAGCTGTATCCAGTTATTTCAACAGCAAGAGCAGCAGGAAAAAAAATTTGTTCTTTTTATGGACAGTGGATACCAGATTTGAAGCTCTGATGTCAGTACCTGAAGCTAGGTCTATTCAGGCTGCAACTTATGCTCCGGAATTCAACTGATTTGCCATGTTATGATGGGAATCCGAAGCAGTGCCATGGGTTCCTAGATCAGTGCATGCAGCACTAGGAGTTATTGGCCCATCAGTTTCCCTCTGATCTGGTTAAAGTGGGATTCCTTATGTCCTACCGAGCAGGGGAGGCTCTAGCGTGGCTCACCCCCTTGTGGAAGAGAGGGATCCTGTGATTCTGACCTGCAGGTCTTCCTTGTGTCCTTCCGAAAGGTCTTCAATGAGGCGAGTCTGGAGTCTTCTGCTGCATCTACCCTTCCCAGCTCCCAGGAGCAGACCAGAGAGGTGATGCGTGTGAGGAAACTGTCACATCCTTCCAGAGACCGCTTGTTCCACAGCCTTTTTAAATAGCTGCTCATACTGAACTTATGCAAGTTGACCTTATTAGGCTTGGTGAGCAGCATCCTGAACTCAGTCGTGACAAGGGATTGGGCTATTGCTGCGGTTCTGTGGAACATCCCATCTGTCTTTGCTCTGAGAGGTTTGAAAAACTCCAAGGCCTTGAGTCTGCAGGAGTGGCTACCCTTTCCACCTATGACTCTGACAGTATCCATATCATGTGTAGACTCTGGTTTAGTGGGAAATTTCTTGCTAAAGCCGTGGTGTATCGGTATTTGATTCCAGTCCAACGTCACCAGAATCTGGTGAATGTGAAGGGTGAAGGAAAAGCCCTATCTGAAAATAGCTAAGTCATTTATAAGCAAGTAGGGTTCCAAATTGGAGCATTGCTTACGGAGAAGATCGCTTTCTATATGCTGCCTGGTTTATTTCATCCACTTCTCTTAGGTCTTCCATGGCTGAGAGCTCATGAGCCCATTCTAGACTGGAGTGCTTTTTTTGCATCTAGTCTAGTCTAGAGGTGTCTAGTCCCTGTATGTCCAGTTCGGCAACCACTGTCACCATCTTCTCCTGCCAGCTCTGCTAGTTGCCGACTTTTTGTGTGTTGATATCTCCATAAGAAAGTAAGCAGAGATGATATCTCCACACAGTCTCCATGATTGTTGCAATGACCTGTTCCCAGAAACCTCCACTCCTCAAGGATCTATCTTCTTGGACACAAGTTTGAAGATGGCCCAAGAAAAGGTATCTTCAGTTTTTAAACGGTCGGATGATGAGACTGTCAAGGTGGAGGCATCTTCCAAGTCTCTACTCTCCATCGCCTGGGAGGAAGAACTCCAGTTTGTCCTTGAATCTTCAAAGGTGGTAACTGGTCTCACCAGGCAGAGAAAGACTTTGCAATTCAAGGTTCCTGGTACTACACCCTCTTTGTCCTGCTCTGAGGATGTCTTGATGGTGAGACGCAACCTAATCATGTAGAAAATGAGAGAAGTAACTTCTCTTCTAATGGACTGAATAGAACGTGATCCTGAATAGAAGTGGGAGTCCATGAAGAAGAGTCTGGCTCCACTTCTTCTGCAGAGAGTCCTCACAGTCTTGAAGAAGAGGATGGTTTAAAGGGGGTACTGTAACACTAATGTCAGCTCTCCTATATGGTCCCTTTTCCCCCTCCATGCAGGGACATAAACATTCTCACTGACCCGGCTGTGCGGTGACCTCCTCATGTCCTGGCTCGTCTCCTTCTTCCTGTGCACTCTGCACAGGCTTCTCAGAGGCGCATCCACCTATTCTTAAAGGGGCAGTACCTGCAGTTTGAAAATGCCCCCAGCAAATAGCTGGGAAGCATGTAGTAGAAAAGGCACCCTTTCCAGTAGGAAGGTGCCAGAGCAACCCCTGTAGCCTCACTCTGGGTGGAATTTTTATGGCCTCCATTTGTGATACTTTTGCCCTTGGCTGAGTGTGTTGACCCCTGAGTGTGTTTTGTGCTGTGTGCTGGTTTGCCTGATACTTTGGTTTTTGACTCGGTCTGATCTCTGGATACTGCTTGTTGGATTCTGTTTCTGTACCTTCTCTGTCCATTTGGTATTGACCTCTGCCTGACGCTGACTATCCATTCTGTCTAATCCTTTGGTAATGTCATGCTATCTTGTGCTTTGACCCCGGCCTGATCTGGTTTACATCCCTGTCTATACCCCTGGGTAACTTTGTCCCATAGTTACCTTTCCAGGAGTTTTCCTTTAGCTTCTAGCTCTCTGGAGCTTAGGCCACGCCCCCAGCAGTCAGGTGCTTCATGTTCTATCTGGCCTGAAGCAATCTCTCTTCAGTCCTGCTCACCCTGCATTCCTAGGTGTTACACCCGGCCCCCGTGCTGGCTCTGCACCCTGATCTGCCTCTGCACCCCATCCTGGTCACTCACCTCCTGTTTTCCACGCTGTCCCTGTGCATCCGCGAGCTCCCTGTCTGGGGCCTCATGCTCTGTCTACTTCTCAGCGTCCTGCTCCTTCTCCCTCCCCCATCTCCTAGTGTGCAGCCAGCAGACCTTCAGGGAAAGCTCTTAGAACGCGAGCGCGTGTCTCCCTGGTCTCTTAAAGGGACAGCGTGCATTTTTTGAATTTAGCAATTATCCAATGGCAGCGCACTGATTACTATTTCTGGCCTCTCCTCCATAGGGAGAGCACCGGAGCAAGGAGTATTTACCATTGCTACATCCGATTCTGTCTCTGATCTATCTGTGCTGCGTTAGCAGTCTCTGTGCACTTGCTCATATTGTTTGTCTCCACAGAGTATCAGTATCCTGTATTCCACTATTCCTGACAACCTCAGCATTCATCCATGCAAGTGTCATCCTGTTCCGCCAACAGCTATCCGAGCCCGTGGACTGTGACAAGGTTACTGGAGCCAGCTTGTTACCATCTACCTGGAACCGGACCTTCCTCACCAGTGCCTGCTTCTCTATGGTCTCTTCCATTATATCTGTTACCCCTTTTTGTCCTGCTGGGACAGCTGCCACGTGTCTGGGGTCTAACTGGAAGTGGCACCTGTGTCCTCCGGGTATTCCACTCTTGTCCTTTCCGAGGGTCTGTACTGCGGGTACCCGGGGCTCACTAGTTACGCCCCCTTCAGAGCCCCCCAGACCGTGGTCCCAAGGTTCCACTTTGCAAATAAAAAACAAATGTGAACGTCACCATCTCTGCCTCCGCTTCCATTCATTACACTAGGAGCCTGAGGCTGTCTTCTGAACCCATCTTCCGGGAGATTGCACCGGTGAGTTCACTTGCAACCCTTCCCGTGACACCAGTATTTGGACATTCTCAGAATCCACTGTTGTTCCAGTGTTCCTAGTTTTGAGTTTTGGAAATAGATAAGTGGGTCCACGAACAGCTTATTCATGGCCCAAACCAGGACTAACAATTCCAGTTATAATTTGTAATTATATATAATTGTAATTTTCAGGATATCTCACTGTATCCCATAGGAATCGACTTGCGTAGGCAATCACTTGTTCTTGCCCTTCCTGGACCTGGTTCAGCACAGGACCCAGACTGTATAGACTCCCGTTGGTGTATAACACAAATGAATGAGAGACATATGCTTAAGCCAAGATGGGAGCATTCATCAATGCTAGCTTTAGTGCCTGGATGGCCTCTTCTTGCCTCAGCCCACACTGGATCAGCTGACTCTTGGGACCTCCTGCCAACCCCACAGCAGTTCTTGCTGTGGTGTTAGAGTTTTCATGAAATTCTTAATGAACCTTATAGTACCCCAACAGAACCAGGAATGCTTTTAACACTCAGTGTTGTGGGCATAGGCCACTTCTGCACAGCAGTCACTTTTTCCTTCATTGGGAACACGCCTTCACTGGAGATCTTATGCCCTAGGTATTCTATTTCCTTCTGGAACAAGTGGCATTTTCGAGGCTTTATCTTTTGTCCATGTTTCTGAAATCACTCCATCACCTGCCCAAGTCTAACAAGATGCTCCTCAGATGTGGTGGAGTAAATTATAATGTTGTCCAGATATATTAGCATTGCATCAAAGTTGAAATCTCCATCTCATCTTTCCAACAATCGCTGAAACATCCCTGGGGGATAAGTTACCTGACCGGCATCTGGTTAAACTTGACCAATCCCATAGGAAGGAAGAAAGCAATCTTTGGATAATCCCGTTGGGTCATGGGGACTTGCCAGTAGCCACAAGCCAAATCAAGGGAGGAAAAGTATCTAGCTCTTCTTAGTGTCAACAGGGATTCTTCTATTCTCAATAAAGGGTACGAATCTCGGACAGTGCAGGCGGTCCACCATGAATAGTCCACACACAACCTCAGAGTCCAGTCCTTTTTCCAGATCAACATGATGGCCACAGCTCATGGACTCCGGCTTTCTTGTATCATCCTGTTTTGTAGCATGTGGGTCAACAGATCCTTCACTTCTTGATACATTTGTGGTGGAATATGGTGATATCTCTCTTGTATGGGAGCCATATATCCCACAGGGATCTCTTGTTGAATTTCCTCAGTACATCCAAAATCACCATCATGTCGGGTGGACACTTCCTGATATTGTTCCAACAGGTAATGATCATCCAATCAAGGTGCTCTCCACATGCGTCCGTGCCATCTAATCCAAGATGCATCGCCGATGTCATCCAGCAGTGACATGGAAGCGTTCGCAACTCTGAATACAGGCTTTCAGCAGCATAGAGAGACAATGTATGATCACACCACAGCAGCAGAGGTCAAATGATTCAGATAAATATCCTTCTCTATCTGGTTCTACAGAAGAAATTGCCTAATCTCATAAACCAAATACGTTATATAAGTAGAAAATGATAAAACATCTTATAGATATCACAGCATCATATAATGTATCAAATTATAGGCACCTGACAAAATTAGAAAAATCTACCATAAAGGCATTGCTAAATAAAATTCATGTAGAACATAAAGGAAGGGAAAGAGACAAATAGCCTTTACCATCCTCATGGTCTCTGTCTTTAATCACGACCCTTAAAATGAAAAAAATAGAGATATGTTAAAAATGTATTATGTTATCATTAATATTATAACATTTTTAACATGACTGTGTTTTTTGTAGCGCTCAGATATTATACTCAGCCGTGATTGTATACTGTGGCATGCAGCGGTTGGAGGTTTGGGGATGATTGCCTATCTGTCCCTGTACTAACCACACAAAACAATGTGCAGCAGATCCTACCCCTCCCATAGCTTGGTCTGAACTACATTTCACCAACTAATTTGGCTTCTTATAGGGGCCTCTTTTCAATAGAGCATTAATCAATGATCTAAAGCTGATTGTTGAAGTACATGCCAGCTCTGGCAAATCCTGAGTGCACTGTTCAGTCACTGGTGCAGTCATGACGCTGGTCTGAATTGTTAATATTTAAGGCTGGGTGCCCAAGTTGCGTTTTTTAAACGTTTCTGCCGCATTTTTCCCGCAGTGGAAACGCTTAAAAAACGCATTCCCAGGCAAATCTTTGGGATTCCGCAATTGCTGTGCCCATGCTGTGGATTTTACCGCTGCAGAATCGCATTGTGGTAAAATCCCCAGCGTGTCCATTAATTCTGCGGAATTGTGGCGGCCATAGGATTGCACTGAAATGCTCACCTTACCCATGTGGTTATGCCCACCATGCGTAAAGTGAGCGCTGCATGTGCGGATGGTACCCAGGGTCTGGAGGAAAGGAGACTCTCCTCCAGGCCCTGGGTACCATATTCCTGTAAATATAATAAAAAAAGTAAAAATTATGGTTATTCTCACCTTCTGAAGGCCCCCGATCTCCTCAGCGGCGCTCCTGGTATGTTCCGTTCCATTCCCAGGGATGCATTGCACGAATCACCTGAGATGACATCGCGGTCGCGTGACCGTGACATCACAAAGGTCCTTCGCGCAAAGCACCCCTGGGAACGGAACGTATCGGGAGCGTCGATACGGAGATCGGGGGCCGTGAGAACGTGAGAATAACCATATTTTTTAAATTACTTTTAACATTCTATCTTTTACTATTGATGCTGCATAGGCAGCATCAATAGTAAAAAGTTGGTCGCACTTGTCAAGCACTACGCTAGACAAGTGTGACCAACCTGTCAATCACTTTTCCAAGCGATGCTTCAAATCGCATGGAAAAACGCTAGCATTCTGCAAGCTAAAAACGCTTTCAAAATGCTAGTGTTTTGCGGGAAAACGCATGCGAATTCCGCATGCGTTTTACCCACGGCAGGGAGTTGCAGAAATGCTGCGGACAATTTTGCAGCATTTCTGGGCACATAGCCTAAGAGGGCACTGTACCCTGGCAAACAGGAAGCCAGGAAGTAGGGGAGGAGTGAGCTCCTGCAGAAGAAATTTTAGATCATTCCTTTAAGAGGTAGCAAACTATACAACTTGGTAATCTTAATTGAGACTTATTTTCATCACCAACTATAAACAAAACTACAACTCCCAGCATGCCATGATAGTTGCATGTTCTGTGACATCAACACACAATAAATAACAACCCTATTTGGTATGAACAAGCAACATCAAAAACACATTGCGTGAATGAGATTTTAGAAATTTTAGTTATGCAAGAAAATATGCGCGTACAGAGTGCATCAAAAATGTTAGTTGTGAATAAGTTCTTGCAGATCATAGTTATTAACTTTGAAAACTAAATTGCATGTGTCCCTCCCTAGAAATGGAATTCGGCTGGACTATAACTAAGCTACAGCAGTGAATCTTT
Source organism: Dendrobates tinctorius (assembly GCF_039654945.1). NCBI lineage: Eukaryota > Metazoa > Chordata > Amphibia > Anura > Dendrobatidae > Dendrobates > Dendrobates tinctorius. Next base: position 6,067,349 of record NW_027361751.1, read on the forward strand.
TATCTTTACCAATTTCACATCAAACAACTGAAAGGAAAGAACACCCTGCCTAGTATCTTGTAGCTCTCTTATTAGAGCACAATAACAAGGCCTCTTTGCCCTTCGGATGAAATGTTCATGCAATACACTTTGATGTATAAGTTAGAAAGTCTGTTTTTACTTGAAGAAACATAAAACAATCTATTCCAAGTTTATTTATCAAAGCATATCTGGGTTGGTGTGAAGAATAACAGAATGGGGACGTTGGCATGTTGGGACGTCGGCATTATGTTACCATGCCTCCCATTAGGTTATGCCCTTAGACTACATAAAATATTTTTTTAGCGGGACCAAGGCTTAGGAATAAAGATTGTTACTATATACAGTAATACTGCAGTATTGCAGTGTATTGTATAAGGAATCATGCAATCAAAGTCGCATGTAAAAAATATAAAAAAAAATTTAAAAATCCATTCTTCTTCCCATTTTCCCCCCATTAATAATAAAATAGAAAAAAAAATTAACATATTTGGTATCGCCATGTTTGTAAAAATCTAATCTATTGTAATATGGAATTAATTAACCAGATGAGTACTGTATATAGAAAAAAAAATCTAAATGCCAGAATTGCGTTTTTTGGGTCACTTCACCAACCTTAAAAAATGTAATGCTAAGCCATCAAAGCATCGTATGTACACAAAATTGGTATTGATAAAAACCGTCAGCCTCATCAACAGGAGGATAAAAATATTACAGGTGTCAGAAAATAGCGAAATATAAACATTTTATTACATATTATCCTGAGATTTTTCCATCAAAATCAATGCATGTTTGGTATTGTAGTAATCGTATTGACCTGAACAATCATATTTCCAAGTCATTTTTACAAAAAATGAACATCATGAAAACCCCAAAACCATAACAGAATTGCATGTTTTCACCATTTCATCCCAAATTGTATTTTTTCCCATTTTTCAGCCTATTATATGGTAAAGTGAATGATGCAATTTAAAATTGCAACTAATCCCACAGAAAAACAAGCTCTATCGTACGTCAACGAAAAAATAAAAAAGTTATGGCTTTTGTAAGAGAGGTACAGAAAAAAAAGGCAAAAATGAAAAATTCCCTGGTTCTTAAAGGGTTAAACGCATGCTAATATCATACCAAAGTGCTGGCCACTTGGTGTCTCCTTTCTGGGTAACTTGATCTCCACTGCTTGTCAATAAGCAAAAAAATTATCGGGACCATGGTGCCCTAGTGTCCACATGGGCTATAGGCCCAGACAGCTTTGCAGCCACGCAACATTCAAACGCTATAGCCCACGTTACCCATGGCCACTGTGTGTCATAGCAGTGGGCCAGTGTAGGAAAGGAAAGATGTGGCGACTTATCGCCTAGGCAGATGCTTTTAGGGCAGGAGTCAGTTGGACAGCTGAGATGAAGGAAGTTGGAGCTTTGACGAGTTCGGTACAGACGGGCTGGATGCTTTACCAGAGGCAACCGAATCTCGTAACTGATGATTTCGAGTCTAGGGCGAAACAGGCAGAAGGAATTGTCATCATGGCTAGGTCACGCCAGGAAGGAATTGGGAGGCAGTTTAGGACGGTCCAGTCCGGGCGTGTACTGCACAGAAGAAAGGGAAAGATGAGGAAACCAGCAAATGTCACAATGTACCAACTTTGGATGTAACATGTGATGTACTCAGTAAAGAAGATGTTAAGGTTAACTTGGACTGTGTCTCCATTGCTGGGGGTCACCTGAAAGAGGGACCGTCATTGCTTGGGAAGTGCCCAGAGGAAGCCGAATCTGGAGATGCAGGTATGCCAGAAAGAAGAGTACAGCTTTCTGTAGGGGAAGGACGAGACCTAGATATTGCGGCTATTCAGGTCATGACTACAGTCCTATCCCCCTTACACCGTAAGGCCAGAAATGCAGATCGGAGTCCGCTGAAGCAGGGCGTTGTGGTGGTCTTCAAGCTTAAAAATAGGCTGGAGGTTCATAAAGGAGCCCGGTTTGGTCTCAGAAATCTTCGTCACCTGGCGGGATGTGGAATCGCACCTTTTGGAGGGACATCCAGATCATGATCTATACTCGGGAGACCAAATCACTTACACCCGGCATTGGAGTGAAAAGGGGTGGTATGCCCTGAATGTACGGAAATATTTAGGGAGGCATACAACAGCCAAGCCAGTGGTTGCCAGTCCAGAAAGGCTGCTAGAAGTTACCACCTCCGATGCTACACCGGTATCTGTAGCAGCAGCAACACCAGCAGCAGTACGCTCCCAGGCTACCCTGGGACATGATGGTGGTGGGACATGAACTCTTTGGTGTTAACTGGAGTGGCACAGGAACCAGAGCTACACCTACCAGGAGGATGTAGGCCTCAGGAATTGCCCTGGAAACAGAAGAAGTAAGATGTGACAGAGTAAAAATGTAAATAGTTAAGTTAACCTGGTTAGGTTTTTGTTAAAGTTAAAGACAATATGACCATGGACAGTGAATGGCCAGAACTTCTTTTGTATATAGTTAGCACTATATGTGCTCCTTATTGGTTTTATAGCAACTGTGTAGAGTGTGAGTAAAACACTCTATATGTTACAGCAGACCACAGAACAAAAACTGTCTGGCGTGGCCAAAAGGTGGTCCAACAAGTTAGACATGCCCTGTAGCCACACCCTGTGTCTACGTTGGGGTTTTGAGGCTGGTTCCCCCATATTGCACTTAGGAAAAGAAGAAGAACACCCTGGTTCGAGATTTTAATGAATCCTGTTGAACTTGATAGAGAAAAGTTTTTATTGACAAGAAAGTTACTAGTTTCTAGTATAGTTTCTATCTATGGTAAAGTTATATCTCAGATTCCTTGAAAGATTATATATAGTAAATCTAAATTATAAAGTTTCTAATAATATCAAAGTTATATTTATGTTTCTATAGTAGTTATATGTAACGTTTAAGTGAAACGTACCTCCCATAAAGGGAAGAGTTACTTGTTTACAGGTTTGACTGTTATACCCGTTGTAATGCTGCATTACAGAAAAATGTTTTGTATGTTTTAATACCTGTTTGCTCTGTTCCAGCCCAAGGACGTGCTGTGTTTAATGGGGGGGAATGTGACGCACCTGAGGGTCCAGTCACCACAGAGGTACTGCACTTCACCCAGAGGCATGGTACTCCGCTCTTGGTTAAGGAGGGGGCACTATCCGGTACCCACACACCAGCACCCAACACTAGACCTCTTTAGGCCAGGGAGGAACTAGGTAGAGGGTGTGGGAGGAGGAAGTAGATAAGGGTAGGACAGCTAGAGAGAAGGCAAACCAGAGGCTGTAGCGACTGTATGTGCTACAGCCAACTCCATACACATTCGCTGAAAAGGCAGCCAGATAGGATCAAGGGGATAAGAGAACGTCGCCTGACAGGATCCGAGGCTGCTGGCTTAGGACACTGTGTGTAAAGGCACAGGGCAGAAGAGGTGGGATCTAGCGCAGTGAGACAGCCAGAAAAGGAACATCAGAAGGGGGTTCTGGTACAGAGCACCCCAAATTATCTGAGAGCTGTCTGGACCACCGACACACAGGACACCGCACCCGGCTGGGGATTGTAACTGGAAGAACTGTGAGTAAAAGTTTGAAGACTGTACTCCATTGTGTCCTCCAACTTATTTACAGCATCACCTGCCTTGCACTACAACCACCATCATCACATTTTACACCATAATTGCCCTGGGGCCTAGCTCTACCCATGGAGAGCTTTTCCAACTCTGCTGCATCACCAACTGCCCCTGTGGATCTTAGCTGCAGCGTTGGCTTTATCATCATTTCCGAACACCATGGGTAGCATCACAACTTATCCCCATCTTTATTCCCCAAAACCATCATCAAAACTATCTTCATATCCTTTCCACGTCCAGGGCCACAGACCGGGTCACTGCTGCCATGACATCCCCTGAGGGACTGACCAGCCCGATACCGAGTACCCCCGGCCCTAGCGGGCACTGCATGTGCACTAAAATTTTGATGTTGTGGGGTATTGGAGCAGAAAGGCAGTGTGGTTACTTTTCAGGTTCTGGTGTCCAGTTGACTTGGGAAATTCACCCCATTTTTTGCCCAAAATGTATAATATTAAAGAAAAACTCATGACGATGGTAAATAAAATTGTAACCATGGAAGCCCATAAATTTCCATTTAAAATTATTTTTAACCTTACAGTATTTGCCCAGTCCTGCTCTGGGGCCCAATCTTATTCAGGCTTTTATCATTGGAATCTACACTAGTCAAAAGACAGAAAAATATTAATTTTTGTCAAAAAAACCATGATTAAGAAAATTGTAGTCAAAGAAGCCCATTAATTTTTGTTTGAAAAAATGTTTTGCCTTTTATGGTCATTTCTGTGCAAGGACTCAATCAGGTTTGGCTATGCACTGACGATGGGCAGTACCCTGAAACACAGTTTCTGGAAATTGAGAATCTGGTTTTGGCTTTTATGCTAAGTCACGTGACAAGTCTTGTTAAAGGGTCATCATTGACTTCTAGAATTGCCACTTCCTATACGTGGCACTAGAGTTCTCGTCCTCTTCCTCTCTGAAGAGACAATTCGCATATTTCCCAGAGGAGCACTGGAATTTTAAGTCTTCTCATCTCGGCATGCTTAACATGTCACTCTCCACAAGGAAATATATAAGTGCTCTCATTCCGAATGGGATTCTTTAAGCTTAGTCCTTTGGGTATTAAGTGCTCCTTCTTGCATCTTGTTAAAAAGAAGATGTCACTATCCAGTTGTGCCAGTTTCTTCAGACGATCTTTCAGTTCCATAAATGTACAGTACATTCTGGTATCCTCCATTTAGTAAAACGAAAAAAGTGGTTTGGTACCATGTTAGCCAGTAGAAAAAAATATATAAAGTGCTCTCAAAGCACTGAGAGCACTTTATATATATATATATATATTTTTTTTCTACTGGCTAACACGGTACCAAACCACTTTTTTCGTTTTTCTCCACAAGGAGAAATTTTACCCCTTGGAAACTGGTCAGACGCCTTTCACACAGCCAAACCATATCTCACACTTTGCACTGATGAGGGGCAGTACCCTGAAACACATTGTCTGCAAACTGAGATTTTGCTTTTGGCTTTTATCTTCATGTGACAAGGCTAGATAAAGGGTTGGCATTGACTTTTAGTATTGCTACTTCCTATAGGTGGCATTAGAGTTCTAGTCCTCTTCCTCTCTGAAGAGATAATTTGCACTCTGTCACTGCAAATCCTGGAGTTTGTTCTTTGCTACATAAAAATGGATGAAGTGCCCACACACTCTCCTGCAATGAGCATCCCATTGTTCCCTTGATTAACTGTGATGACACCTAAGGTATCACTAGGGGGCACTATCAGGGGGCACATGAATGAGCACAGGGAGTGCAGGGACAAGGTACGCAGTGCGCAAGGGACCTGAGACTAATGCAGTTTGTACAGGACCTGGCACTAAGCTGTCACGTGACCAGGGCACGGAGTCACCACGCGTGAGTACAGGGAATGAAACTGAGCGAGCAGAGTGCAGGGCACAGACTGTAAACGTGGTCAAGGAGAGCCAAGGGTCGAAAGCCAGATGAGAGCGTAGAACCTAGGGATAAGACAAAGAATAAACAGAGACAAACCAATGGGTCAGAAAACCAGGAGTGACACGGCAGTACAAAGCAGGATGCAGAGGCAAAAGTCAGGGGACAAACCGGGTCATACACAGCAAAGCACACAAGCACAGAGGCACAACGTTTATGGACGAGTAACCTGGGTCAGCAATCACAAACCGAGTATACGGAAGTATCACCGAGTATCACCGACACCAAATCCAGGAACTGCCAACATCAAATAGCCGCCCCAGAACCAAGAGTGGTGGACTAAAATTAACCCTCCCTGACCTGACAAAGATGGAGGCGGAACCATGACATTAAGTTTGTTTAAAAAATGTTGTATGATCAAATTGAGGAAGTGTGCCAGGTAGCAAGCATGTGTTTCTTTGCCAACACGCCTTTTCCAATTTTTTGTTTAACAAATTATCCTCACCTTCCCAAAGTAACATACTAAGAAATGCCAGGTAGATAGGTCCAATGTCCAAAAAGTCAAATGCAGCAGCCAGCATCGATATTGGTTTAAAATTATTTTTGCAATTTCTTTCCAAACAATTCCCCCTTTCATAAAAAGTATGTAACAAAAATTTCTATCTGGGTAAGTAAGCGTCCAGAAATCCTTATATTGCAGTAGGTAGGTCACTGTATTAGTATGGCAATGGCGTACATGGGTTATAAATTGGAAGGATGAGCAAAAAAAACAAGTGCTTAAAAACTGACATGCAATGTTAAGGCTGTGTGCCCACATTACGCTTTTTATGCATTTCCGCCGCGTTTTTGCAGCGGCGGAAATGTTTAAAAAACGCATTCCCATGCAATGCTATGGGATCCTGCAGTTGCTGTGCCCATGCTGCGGATTTTACCGCTGCGGAATCGCATAGCGGTAAAATCCGCAGCATGTCCATTATTTCTGCAGAACTGTGACGATTCCACTGCCATAGAATTACATTGAAACGCTCACTTTACACATGTGGCTATGCCCACCATACATAAAGTGGGCGCTTCATGTGCGGATGGTACCCAGGGTCTGGAGGAGGGGAGACTCTCCTCCATGTCCTGGGTGCCATATTCCTGTAAAAATAGAATTAAAATAAAAAATCTGGATATACTTACCCTCTGTCGGCCCCCGGAGTCCTCATTGGCACTGGTGGCAACTTCCGTTCCCAGGGATGCATTGCGCAAATTACCTCTGCTGACGTAGTGCAATGCATCCCTGGGAATGGAAGTTGCCGCCAGCACCAATGAGGACTCCGGGGGCCGACAGAGGGTAAGTATATCCCAATTTTTTAAATTATTTTTAACATTCTATCTTTTACTACTGATGCTGTAAAAAGTTGGTCTCAATTGTCAACCAATATGTTTGACAAGTGTGACCAACCTTTCAATCACATTTCCAAGCGATGCTTCAAATCGCTTGGAAAGCGCTAGCATTCTGCAAGCTAAAAAAGTCCATATACCATGCTATACCATGTGGTGTGAATTCTACAACCTATTGGCCATGCCTGAGGTCATGTGAGCCTACTCTGATTGATACAATATGAAAAATCTCAGTGGGCATTTGTTGAGTGAATCAAATTGCATATTGTTTTGCTTATCTTTACAGAGCATCACAAAATTATGTTATTTTTTATAAAGCTGGTTATCTTGTGCCCCACATCTCATATAAGCTAGGTAATGAAAGTAAAATCGGCCAGCTGTTGCAACTATATATAAATTAAATATAAAATAAAAGAAAACTATTGAAGGCAGGTGCAGTTCTCTGAAACTTCTAGTTGATTTGGATAATATGGGCCCTAAGAGAGGGAATATGAATGCTGTTTTTATAGGTATCTTATGGGAATAGTGAATTTCCTAATTAGTGTGTTATGCAGACAGTGGGATGGGTTATAGTGTAGAGTGGTTAAGGTGATATCAAGGGTAATCGAAGCAGGAGGAAACCTAGCAGTGTGGTAGCCAGTAATAAGCATTAGTTATAGTATATAGACTAACAGCAAATGGGAGGAAAACAGCAGGTTTAGATAACAAAATAATATACAGTATATATATAACCTGGCATCTAGCACTGAGGGTGAAATGGCGAAGCTTCCTGCTGAAAAACTGATGACATGGGGTCAGTGTGATTTATGATCATAGTTCAAGGTCAACAAGACATTCTTTAATATCAGCAATCAGCCTGGCACACAAAAGGGAGACTTTCTCCTTGTAGAGTTCTAGCTGGTAGAGAGCCTTTAAAGCAATGCTCCCTGAAGAAAAGTTTGCAAAATAGCTCTCCTGCCTCTGGTTTGTTTCCCCGGACAGCAGCCCTTTCGTGAAAGTAATCCAGGCAATCCTGTTGTAAGACGAGATCCCTGCATAGGGTTTAAAGGGTGGATGTCAAGGTTGCTCTGGAATCTGCCAAATGGAGCGGCTTATGCCAAATTAGATATTAGATACTATTAGAGTTGAGCGACTTTTGTTTTTTTAGGGTCGCGTTTCGTTTCGTGAAACCCGACTTTTCCAAAAGTCGGGTCGAGCAAGATCGTCCGATTATAGGGAAAAGTCGGGGTCGTCCCGAAACACGAAACCCAATGTAAGTCAATGGGGAATAAAAGTCGGCAGTGAGAGGAGGACAGGAAACACACCTACAGTGCCCATTTGAATGCCAAAAGCATCAATTCTTCTTACTTAAGCTTGTCAACCTTAATTAACTTCATAATACAAGTTACGCACTGAAAAATGGGGGTTATTTGGCTAAAGTTGTGGGGGGGGGAGGGCTGGCTGCAGGTTTTCATGTGCCCTGGGCGAAAGAGCGCTCCTTTAACACATACCACAACTCATCATGCTCCGATACGGCAGAGAAATAGCGGTATAGTACAATGAAAAATACCTCACTTTTTACATCTCATGACGAGGCCCATCTATTTCTCCATACAGAATCATTGGTCCCATATAATGTTTGAAACAGTATATGATGAGCTCCACATAATGCTACAGTATATGTTGGTCCCCATGGATGAAGCTCCACTGTCTTATGGGCCCAAATAATGCTCCAAACATAATGGGCCCCATTTCTAATGCTCTAGTGTATAATGGGCCCTGTAAATGCTGCTCCAGTGTCTGATGTCCACCTTTGTAATGTTCCAGTGTATGGTGGGCCCCATCTATCATTCTCCAGAGTATAGTGCTCCCCAAAAATTGCTGTCCCAACATTGAAAACAATCAAATAAGTCTCCTCGCTAGGGAATCCCTGTACTTGTCTGGATTCCTCGTCGTCCCCATCTTCCATCTCACTGCACAGTATTTCAACTTTGCAAGTGCTGTGATCCTGAGCAAGCAGGGGGGGCCCACTCGTTGGCGACGGCACTGGCACAGGGCCCCTGATAGTACGGTGGTGTGTCTGATGGCGGGTGGGCCGAACCTGCACTTTCATCTACAGCTTCCTCTTTGTCACCGTGTAAGATGGAACTGTATATGGGAAGGGTAACCTGAGTTTCATCAGGGTCAGATTCAGGTCGTGTAGCGTGCGAGGGGAATGTAGTGGTCTGGGTCAATGTACCAGCAGATTCACCGAGCAGTGGCTGGGCATCAGTGCACTTGTGTCGCCCCCAGGAGTACGGTCGCCACAGTGGCATTACCTTCTTCCTAGGGAGTGTGATGTCATGCTTGGGAGCAACGAAGGATCTCTCTAGCAGGTTAACTGATTGGGCGGCGTTATTCCCACGAGTCATGACCCTCCAAACAGCGTTCATGAAGGCAAAGTGTTTGTTTTAAGTGGGCAGTATGGTTGCAAAGCTGAACCTTAAAGGAATGTCCAGAAGGGCACCACCAGGAGTGGAGCCTACGGTTAAATTCGACTCCACCTGGGAAACCTCAACCATGCCAGCTACAGAACAGATGCACACATTGCAAGCTTAATTCCGTTAACGAACGAGACTCCGTCATGCCCCGCGGTCCGAGTCCGGCTTACTAGAGGGACACGTGAGGCTCTGGCACATGAGATTGGCCAATAACTGGTGTGTCATGCCCTTACATGTCCGTGGCTGCATGTGCGCTACACTGAAAAGGCCAGCGTTTGTCGCTTACAGGTGCAAATAACCCGCTGAACAACGTTAGTGATGGGGATCACTGATTACAATTATTACCCGCGAACAATGATTTCCCAGTAAGTGCAGGTCAACCGCAGTTCCGGAATTAGGCCTAACTGTCATTCATGAAAAAATGAAAAACTTACGTGTGCAAACCACAGGTGCTGTAGCTTGCTTAACAGCTCGCCAGCCGTTCTCACGCCCAGTATGGATTACACGTGATTGCACAAAGGTGAGAAAGGGTACCGTATCCCCAGATAACATGTATGGATAGCGTACACATTCAAAATATATGTCTATACATCAGGAGGCAGGCTCAGACGGTGTTAGGCCCAGTATGGATTGCACGTGATTGCACAAAGGTTAGAAAGGGTACCGTATCCCCAGATAACATGTATGGATAGCGTACACATTCAAAATATATGTCTATACATCAGGAGGCAGGCTCAGACGGTGTTAGGCCCAGTATGGATTGCACGTGATTGCACAAAGGTTAGAAAGGGTACCGTATCCCCAGATAACATTTATGGATAGCGTACACATTCAAAATATATGTCTATACATCAGGAGGCAGGCTCAGACGGTGTTAGGCCCAGTATGGATTGCACGTGATTGCACAAAGGTTAGAAAGGGTACCGTTTCCCCGGATAACATGAATGGATAGCGTACACATTCAAAATATATGTCTATACATCAGGAGGCAGGCTCAGACGGTGTCAGGCACAGTATGGATTTGACGGCCCAGACTACACAGCGGAGGAGCAGGGAGAGGTAAAGATTGCAAATGCTGGGGCCCTGCCCAAGCAAGGGTGGCCCACTCGTGGGCGTCGGTACTGGCACTGGGCCCCTCATAGTACAGCGGTGTGTCAGACGGCGGGTGTGCACCACCACCGTCAGAGACACTTGATTGCACTATGAAGGACCCTGTACCAGTGCCCGTGCCCAAGAGTCGGCCTACCCACCTGTCCAGGGCAACGGCACTCGCACGGTGTCGTGCGCTAGGTGGTGACCCCGGCCATGGGGGGGGAGGCAGCACAGTTAGGGAGTTTTAGAAAGTGGCATATGTTGATGTTGGACATTCAGCTGATGCAAAAGGTGAAATAGGTCAAGTCCCAGGAAGAGGTGGACCAAAGCAAGCCATTTTTCTGTCACCCTATGTGTCATCAGGGGAAGGTGGGACAAAATCCTTGGAAACCCATGCGTGGTTCATTTTAATGAAGGTTAGATCATCCACATTTTGGGTTGACAGACGGGTCCTTTTTTCTGTCAGGATTGATCCAGCTGCACTGAAGACTCTTTCCGATAGCACACTTGCAGCTGGGCAAGCGAGCTCCTGTAAGGCATATTGTGCCAATTGAGGCCAGGTGTCCAGTTTAGCGGCCCAATAGTCAAAGGGGAATGACCTGTGTGGGAGAACATCGATATGGGAGGAAAAGTAGTTTGTAACCATAGTTGACAACTGCTGTCTCCTGTCACTTTCCATCGATGCAGTATTAGCAGTTGTGTGAGCGGTACTTGAAAAATCAGTCCACAACATTGTCATGAAACCCCTGTCTCCAACGCCACTTCTGCTGTGTGCACCACGAACACCTCTGCCAAGCTGCCCCCGGCCCGTACGGCTCGTGTGAGAACCATCACCGCTGCTGTGTGCTGGGAATGCCTCAAGCAACCGATTTACCAGAGTTGCTTGTTTATTAGCCAATATTAGGTCAAGGTTCTCCTGTGGCATGATGTTTTGTAATTTGCCTTTATAGCGTGGATCCAGCATGCTGGCCAACCAGTAGTCGTCATCGTTCATCATTTTGGCAATGCGTGGGTCCCTTTTTAGGATCCGCAAGGCATAATCTGACATGTGGGCCAATGTTCCCGGTGTCAATGATGCACTGCGAGTGCTGGTTGGAGGAGCACTTTCTGGCAAATCCACATCCCTCCAGTCACGCACAAACCCTGTACCAGACCTTGCCACACCAACATTTTCACTTGCCCCACGAGATGCATCCTCCTCCCCTAAGTAATCATCCCCATCATCCTCCTCCTCCTCCTCTTCTTCCTCCACCTCGTCCAGGAGAGGTCCCTGAGCAGACAATGGCTGAATGTCATCAAGGATTCCCTCCTCCTCTTCCTCCTCATCAACATTGGCTGCAGACGCCTGCTCCTTAAGGTGCGTCAAAGTTTGCATGAGCAGACGCATAAGTGGGATGCTCATGCTTAGGATGGCGTCGTCTGCGCTTACCAGCCGTGTGCATTCCTCAAAACACTGAAGGACTTTACAGAGGTCTTTCAGCTTCGATCACTGCACACCTGTCAACTCCATGTCTGCTCTCAAAGTGCCTGGCCGTGTATCCTCCCACAAATGCATTATGGCCTGCCTCTGCTCGCACAGCCGCTCCACCATGTGCAGGGTGGAGTTCCACCTTGTTGCAATGTCGATAATGAGGCGGTGGTTGGGAAGGTGGAGCAATCGCTGCAGCTTCTGCATACGAACGGAGTGTACAGGCGACCGGCGGATGTGCGCGCACAGTCTTCGCACCTTCTGGAGCAGGGCTGTTAACTCCGGATAATTTTTGAGGAAGCACTGCACCACCAGGTTCAAGGTGTGAGCCAAGCAAGGTATATGGCTGAGTTTTGAAAGGGCTATGGCTGCCACAAAATTACGGCCGTTATCACTAACTACCTTGCCTGCCTCAAGATGTACACTGCCCAGCCATGACTCAGTTTGTCGCTTCAAGTACTCGGCCAGCACCTCGGCGGTGTGTCTGTTGCCCAAACACATCATCTGCAACACAGCCTGCTGACGCTTTCCACTAGCTGCTCGATAGGGGGACACATCGTGTGCAACAGTGGCAGCTGCAGATGGAATGCTCGTACGACTGCGCTCTGTGGACGAGCTTTCGCTTCTGGAGGAGGAGGAGGAGGAGGAGGGTCGAACGCCTACAGCCAACTGTTTCCTATACCGTGGGCTAGGCAGCACTGTCCCACCACCGCTGTCCCCTGTGGACCCTGCATCCACCACATTAACCCAGTGCGCAGTGATGGACACGTAACGGCCCTGGCCATGCCGACTGGACCATGCATCAGTTGTGAGGTGCACCTTTCCGCTCACTGACTGCTTGAGTGCATGGACAATGCGGTCTTTCACATGATGGTGGAGGGCTGGGATGGCTTTGCGAGAGAAGAAGTGGCGACTGGGTAGGTCATAGCGTGGTACTGCATAGGCCATGAGTTCGCGGAAAGCTGTGCTTTCCACCAACCGAAAGGGCATCATCTCAAACGAGATTAGTTTGGCAATGTGGGCGTTCAAACCCAGTGTACACGGATGAGAGACTGAGTACTTTCTTGACCTATTCATAGTGTCTGGGAGGGTGAGCTGGACTTGAGAGCTGCATATGGTGGAAGTAGCGGTGGACAGGGCAGACTGAGAGAGGGTTGATGATGGTGATGGAGTTGGTGTTCTTTCTGATGGCCTAGAATCAGTCTTTCGTTGATATAACAGTGGGATTCCCTGACTGCTGTGGCCTTGCAACGACACCTCAACATTTGCTGCTGTGCTAACCGGTGGGCTTACAGTGGGGGAAACAATGTAGCGTTGCTGACTACCTTCGTTGTGATCAGTTGCACATGTGGCACTTGAGGTTTGGTGTTGTGTCCACGCTTGCAAGTGCATGCTGGTTAAATGTCTAAGCATGCAACTGGTATTCAAATTTTTCAGATTTTTCCCTCGGCTAAAGGTCTTTGCGCACTTCTTACAGATAACCTTGGCCTGATCATGAGGATTTTGGTCAAAAAAGTGCCACACTGCACTCTTCCTACTTTGGCAGACATTTTGCGGCCTAGCACGCTGTGATCTTTTGACCCTCTGGACAAGCTGTCCAGCAACTCTTTTGATGTTTGGAACCTGTCTTTGGAGTGCTCCGGGCCTGCCAGATAACAGCTGTTGCGATGTCGATGTCTGCTGTGGATGCTCCTCATCTGAGCTATTGGAAGCAGCACCCTCTTCCCCCAATGGATGCCAATCTGGGTCAACAACTGGGTCATCCATCACCTCCTCTTCTATGTCATGTGCACCTTCCTCTGTGTCACCGTGTATGGTGGTATAGTGTGCGGGAAGGGGCACCTGAGTCTCATCAGGGTCAGAATCTGGCTCTGTACACTGCGAGGACAATGTAGTGCTCTGAGTGAATGTACCAGCAGAATCATCCATCAGCGGCTGTGCATCAGTGCACTCCATGTCAGATTCATCTTGGCCTGGGTAATTCACCATTTGACTTGATAATCCAGGCATGGTATGTGAAAACAGCTCCATGGAGTAATCAGTAGTATGGCCTGCGTCATCCTTCAATCTTGGTTGGGGTGAAGGACACAAGGAAAGGTGTGGTTCATGAACATGAGCCTCCAATGACGACTCAGTGCTTTTACTTTTTACAACTGAAGAAGAGGAGGCGATAGAGCTGGAGGCTGAGTGAGCAATGTAAGACAAAACTTTTTCCTGATGCTCTGGCTTTAAAAGCGGTTTGCCAACTCCTAGAAAACTAAGCGTTCGAGGCCTTATGTAGCCAGACGATGACGCAGGCTCAACACCTCCTGCATTCGGTCCTATTTTGCTCTTGCCACTACCGTCAGATCCACCACCAACACCATCATTACCAGCTGCCAACCCCCGCCCAATTCCACGGCCTCTTCCACCAGCCTTCCTCATTTTTGGTAGAAATGTAGACAAAATCCAACAAACTATATAGTAATGTAAAACAAGGTACAAGGTGTCTATAGGACAGGGGAGATTTTGAATTTCTGCAGACACTTGTGGACACTGGACACTTTTGGATTGTGTGAGGCCCACTGATATCTGAGCGCTATGTCACAGGCTCGATGGCACAGCTGTGACAAAAGTGACGAGAGGATAAGGGAGATTTTAAATTTCTGCACATACTTGTGGACACTGGACACTTTTGGATTGTGTGAGACCCAATGAATATCTGAGCGCTATGTGACAGGCTCGATGGCACAGCTGTGACCAAAGTGACTAGAGGATAAGGGAGATTTTGAATTTCTGCACACACTTGTGGACACTGGACACTTTTGGATTTTGTGAGGCCCAATGAATATCTGAGCGCTATGTGACAGGCTCGATGGCACAGCTGTGACCAAAGTGACTAGAGGATAAGGGAGATTTTGAATTTCTGCACACACTTGTGGACACTGGACACTTTTGGATTGTGTGAGGCCCAATGAATATCTGAGCGCTATGTGACAGGCTCGATGGCACAGCTGTGACCAAAGTGACTAGAGGATAAGGGAGATTTTTAATTTCTGCACACACTTGTGGACACTGGACACTTTTGGATTGTGTGAGACCCAATGAATATCTGAGCGCTATGTGACAGGCTCGATGGCACAGCTGTGACCAAAGTGACTAGAGGATAAGGGAGATTTTGAATTTCTGCACACACTTGTGGACACTGGACACTTTTGGATTGTGTGAGGCCCAATGAATATCTGAGCGCTATGTGACAGGCTCGATGGCACAGCTGTGACCAAAGTGACTAGAGGATAAGGGAGATTTTGAATTTCTGCAGACACTTGTGGACACTGGACACTTTTGGATTGTGTGAGGCCCAATGAATATCTGAGCGCTATGTGACAGGCTCGATGGCACAGCTGTGACCAAAGTGACTAGAGGATAAGGGAGATTTTGAATTTCTGCACACACTTGTGGACACTGGACACTTTTGGATTGTGTGAGGCCCAATGAATATCTGAGCGCTATGTGACAGGCTCGATGGCACAGCTGTGACCAAAGTGACTAGAGGATAACGGAGATTTTGAATTTCTGCACACACTTGTGGACACTGGACACTTTTGGATTGTGTGAGGCCCAATGAATATCTGAGCGATATGTGACAGGCTCGATGGCACAGCTGTGACCAAAGTGACTAGAGGATAAGGAAGATTTTGAATTTCTGCACACACTTGTGGACACTGGACACTTTTGGATTGTGTGAGGCCCAATGAATATCTGAGCGCTATGTGACAGGCTCGATGGCACAGCTGTGACCAAAGTGACTAGAGGATAAGGGAGATTTTGAATTTCTGCAGACACTTGTGGACACTGGACACTTTTGGATTGTGTGAGGGCCACTGATATCTGAGCGCTATGTGAAAGGCTCGATGGCACAGCTGTGACAAAAGTGACGAGAAGATAAGGGAGATTTTGAATTTCTGCAGACACTTGTGGACACTGGACACTTTTGGATTTTGTGAGGCCCACTGATATCTGAGCGCTATGTCACAGGCTCGATGGCACAGCTGTGACAAAAGTGACTAGAGGATAAGGGAGATTGGATTGCTTTTAAAAAAGCAGTTTGCAGAGCAGTGGGTAAACAGCAATGCCAGCCTGTCAGGAAGCCTTAAAAGGCAGCCCAACAACCAACACCACTGATACACCACAATATAGCCTCCCCTTGCACTGCACACACAGTGACTGGTGTGTTGTGCAGGCCAAATCGCTAGCAGCAGAAGCAGTTTTTTTTTCTTCTCAGCAGGACAAAAAAAAAAATTGGGATTGCTTTTAAAAAAGCAGTTTGCGGAGCAGTGGGTAAACAGCAATGCAGGAATGTCAGGAAGCCTTAGAAGGCAGCCCAACAACCAACACCACTGATACACCACTATATAGCCTCCCCTTGCACTGCACACACAGTGACTGGTGTGTTGTACAGGCCAAATCGCTAGCAGCAGAAGCAGTTTTTTTTTCTTCTCAGCAGGACAAAAAAAAAAATTGGGATTGCTTTTAAAAAAGCAGTTTGCGGAGCAGTGGGTAAACAGCAATGCAGGAATGTCAGGAAGCCTTAGAAGGCAGCCCAACAACCAACACCACTGATACACCACTATATAGCCTCCCCTTGCACTGCACACACAGTGACTGGTGTGTTGTGCAGGCCAAATCGCTAGCAGCAGAAGCAGTTCTTTTGTCTTCTTCCCTGCCTAACGCTCTCCCTACAGAATCAGCAGCAACCTCTCCCTATACTGAGATCGGCAGAAGTAAGATGGCGGTCGGCGTGCACGCCCTTTTATACCCCCTGTGACGCCCACCAAAGCAAGCCAATCACTTGCATGCCCTTCTGAAAGATGGTGGTGACCCCTGCCTATGTCATCACGTTGCCCACAGTGTCCGTGGATCCTGATTGGCTGAAAAAGAGCGCAAAACAAACTTTTGAAACGCGACTTTGGTGCGTAAGTCGCCGACCTCGTGGCCGACCTCATCCTAGGGTCGGGTTTCGTTTCATGAAACCCGACTTTGCCAAAAGTCGGCGACTTTTGAATTTTTTCAACCCGTTTCGCTCAACTCTAGATACTATTATTAGAGAAAACTTTTTGACAGTGAGAGTGATCAATGAGTAGAACAGGCTGCCATGAGAGGTGTTGAGTTCTCCTTCAATGGAAGTCTTCAAACAGGCTGGACAGTCATGAGTCTGAGATGGTTTAGTGAATCCTGTATTGAGCAGGGGGTTGGACCAGATGACCCTGGAAGTCCCTTCCAACTCTAACATTCTATAATTCTTAGTCTCTCTGAGATGCATTTTTGAGCCTGTGGTCTTGAACAGATGTGACAATTAGTCACTTGAATAAGCAAAAATCAAGCTATTAGGGGTTAATATGGGAAGCACCGAAAACCCCCACACATTTGTGTCTGCACACAGTACTTATGCACTGGTACATGTACTCTGTCTGCGCAAAACACATTTTAGTGTTACTCATTTCATTGGGTAGTAATTTTAAAACTACCTGCATATATGTCATATATTAAGTAGGACTTGCAGTGTCTGTGGACTCTGAAAATTATGTCTCCTCTCCTTTTTGTCTCCTCCTTTCCTCCCTGCTGCCTCTCCACTTTCCTCATGCCGATCATATAGCGCCCATGTAGTGTAACGTGCTACATAACAGGTGCGGGTTACCACTCTTGGTCACGTGGTTCTGTGTTGGAGCGCCATCAAAATGGAAAGAACTACTGGACTTCCAGAGACATGGGAGTCATCTTATGGTGGCACGGTGGCTCAGTGGTTAGCGCTAGGGTTCTGGGTTCGAATCCCACCAAGGACAACATCTGCAAGGAGTTTGTATGTTCTCCCCGTGTTTGCGTGGGTTTCCTCCGGGCACTCCGGTTTCCTCCCACATACTAATAGGGAAGGCCCATCGGGGACAGTGATGATGATGTGTGCAAACTGTAAAGCGCTGCGGAATATGTTAGCGCTATATAAAGATTATTATTATCTTATTTTCTGTAATTCAATAATTGCCATATAATTTGCTGTCCCCTTTTTAAAGTGTTTACATTTGTTTTAATAAAAAAACGTTGCCGTAATTTTACTTTTAAAAAGTCAGCATTGCCTTTGAACTGATACTAAGTAAATATTAGAAAGACAGTTTTTAAAACTTCTCTAGCTTTTGAATGTGAGACTTTTCATTTCGTATGGCTCTTGACTACCTGTCAGTGCAGGATATATATGTTCTCTCTCTGCAGGATGAGAAGACATTTCCTGTCATGGCCTCTGTCTAGAATCATTTTAATAAGAAATTAAAGTACATCTGGAAGTGTCTAAACTTGACAACATTGCCTGCGGCAGTGATTTCTCCCACATGATATTGGACTTATAACTCCTGCTCTACTGCGGCTCACACTTACACAATGTAGGATTTACATTACTGCAGATCGGAACCTTATCCTTTGGAAGTTTACTGTTAGAACATTTATGGCAGTATGCAAGTTGTTTCATCGGGTATAAATTCCCACTACAGCAAATTTTTCTTCATTCTGGACCACATAAATTAAAAATGCATATGCCTGGAAGCATATAATGGATTTACATAAAAAAACAAACAAAAAAACAGAACGCTCAGGGGAGCAAAGGAAATAAAATAGAAGCTAAAACTGACCACTAATGTCCTGGTGAGCATTCATGTGTGTACATGAAAAATAACACTATTTCTGGTCATTATATGACTTCCTGGATTTTTCACCAGTCTCCCCCTCTCCAAGCTCGATCTCTACTTTTCAGTTGTCTCTGAGCTAGTGGGTTGAGACTAGCGGCTAAGATGACTTCCATACAATGTGCAAAGAAATGTAAGTGATTCTTGTATTTCTATCTCAATATAGCACAGTGAAAAAAGCAGGAACAGTGTGAAAGACATTATGCAGAAGTACTGAGCAGTGTTGCTGTGCCAACAGATCTGTGATGAGATTAAATACTTACTAGAAAGTATCTGCATCCCCTCTTTCTCTTTCACTCTGCTCCTCCCTTCTCCTCCTCACTTCTCCATAGACTTTGGTGTGTTGTGTGATGTGATTCTCCAGTGATCTGGCAGTGCATCCTGCCTTGAGGAAGATGCATTCTAGCAGTTTTTTAAGTGAATTGTGAGTTTGAGGTGTGTGGTGGTGAAATGTAAAGAGTCCATAATTAGATAAAATCATGTTACTTTCTGTTTGTGATATAATAATATTTTCTTCATTAAAATCAATGACCAAATACAACATCGTGTAGTCTTTTTCTGCAGTAATACAAACTGCTGTTTGTCCCATACTTTTACTTACTGTACATACTAAGGCCCCGATTCAATAAAAATTGTATTTTGTATGAGACTCGACAAATTCATTAGTCAGCATTAGAGTTGAGCGACTTTTGCTTTTTTAGGGTCGCGTTTCGTTTCGTGAAACCCGACTTTTCCAAAAGTCGGGTCGAGCAAGATCGTCCGATTATAGGGAAAAGTCGGGGTCGTCCCGAAACACGAAACCCAATGTAAGTCAATGGGGAATAAAAGTCGGCAGTGAGAGGAGGACAGGAAACACACCTACAGTGCCCATTTGAATGCCAAAAGCATCAATTCTTCTTACTTAAGCTTGTCAACCTTAATTAACTTCATAATACAAGTTACGCACTGAAAAATGGGGGTTATTTGGCTAAAGTTGTGGGGGGGGGGGAGGGCTGGCTGCAGGTTTTCATGTGCCCTGGGCGAAAGAGCGCTCCTTTAACACATACCACAACTCATCATGCTCCGATACGGCAGAGAAATAGCGGTATAGTACAATGAAAAATACCTCACTTTTTACATCTCATGACGAGGCCCATCTATTTCTCCATACAGAATCATTGGTCCCATATAATGTTTGAAACAGTATATGATGAGCTCCACATAATGCTACAGTATATGTTGGTCGCCATGGATGAAGCTCCACTGTCTTATGGGCCCAAATAATGCTCCAAACATAATGGGCCCCATTTCTAATGCTCTAGTGTATAATGGGCCCTGTAAATGCTGCTCCAGTGTCTGATGTCCACCTTTGGAATGTTCCAGTGTATGGTGGGCCCCATCTATCATTCTCCAGAGTATAGTGCTCCCCAAAAATTGCTGTCCCAACATTGAAAACAATCAAATAAGTCTCCTCGCTAGGGAATCCCTGTACTTGTCTGGATTCCTCGTCGTCCCCATCTTCCATCTCACTGCACAGTATTTCAACTTTGCAAGTGCTGTGATCCTGAGCAAGCAGGGGGGGCCCACTCGTTGGCGACGGCACTGGCACAGGGCCCCTGATAGTACGGTGGTGTGTCTGATGTCGGGTGGGCCGAACCTGCACTTTCATCTGCAGCTTCCTCTTTGTCACCGTGTAAGATGGAACTGTATATGGGAAGGGTAACCTGAGTTTCATCAGGGTCAGATTCAGGTCGTGTAGCGTGCGAGGGGAATGTAGTGGTCTGGGTCAATGTACCAGCAGATTCACCGAGCAGTGGCTGGGCATCAGTGCACTTGTGTCGCCCCCAGGAGTACGGTCGCCACAGTGGCATTACCTTCTTCCTAGGGAGTGTGATGTCATGCTTGGGAGCAATGAACGATCTCTCTAGCAGGTTAACTGATTGGGCGGCGTTATTCCCACGAGTCATGACCCTCCAAACAGCGTTCATGAAGGCAAAGTGTTTGTTTTAAGTGGGCAGTATGGTTGCAAAGCTGAACCTTAAAGGAATGTCCAGAAGGGCACCACCAGGAGTGGAGCCTACGGTTAAATTCGACTCCACCTGGGAAACCTCAACCATGCCAGCTACAGAACAGATGCACACATTGCAAGCTTAATTCCGTTAACGAACGAGACTCCGTCATGCCCCGCGGTCCGAGTCCGGCTTACTAGAGGGACACGTGAGGCTCTGGCACATGAGATTGGCAAATAACTGGTGTGTCATGCCCTTACATGTCCGTGGCTGCATGTGCGCTACACTGAAAAGGCCAGCGTTTGTCGCTTACAGGTGCAGATAACCCGCTGAACAACGTTAGTGATGGGGATCACTGATTACAATTATTACCCGCGAACAATGATTTCCCAGTAAGTGCAGGTCAACCGCAGTTCCGGAATTAGGCCTAACCGTCATTCATGAAAAAATGAAAAACTTACGTGTGCAAACCACAGGTGCTGTAGCTTGCTTAACAGCTCGCCAGCCGTTCTCACGCCCAGTATGGATTACACGTGATTGCACAAAGGTGAGAAAGGGTACCGTATCCCCAGATAACATGTATGGATAGCGTACACATTCAAAATATATGTCTATACATCAGGAGGCAGGCTCAGACGGTGTTTGGCCCAGTATGGATTGCACGTGATTGCACAAAGGTTAGAAAGGGTACCGTATCCCCAGATAACATGTATGGATAGCGTACACATTCAAAATATATGTCTATACATCAGGAGGCAGGCTCAGACGGTGTTAGGCCCATTATGGATTGCACGTGATTGCACAAAGGTTAGAAAGGGTACCGTTTCCCCGGATAACATGTATGGATAGCGTACACACTCAAAATATATGTCTATACATCAGGAGGCAGGCTCAGACGGTGTTAGGCCCAGTATGGATTGCACGTGATTGCACAAGGGTTAGAAAGGGTACCGTATCCCCAGATAACATGTATGGATAGCGTACACATTCAAAATATATGTCTATACATCAGGAGGCAGGCTCAGACGGTGTTAGGCCCAGTATGGATTGCACGTGATTGCACAAAGGTTAGAAAGGGTACCGTATCCCCAGATAACATGTATGGATAGCGTACACATTCAAAATATATGTCTATACATCAGGAGGCAGGCTCAGACGGTGTTAGGCCCAGTATGGATTGCACGTGATTGCACAAAGGTTAGAAAGGGTACCGTATCCCCAGATAACATGTATGGATAGCGTACACATTCAAAATATATGTCTATACATCAGGAGGCAGGCTCAGACGGTGTTAGGCCCAGTATGGATTGCACGTGATTGCACAAAGGTTAGAAAGGGTACCGTTTCCCAGGATAACATGTATGGATAGCGTACACATTCAAAATATATGTCTATACATCAGGAGGCAGGCTCAGACGGTGTCAGGCACAGTATGGATTTGACGGCCCAGACTACACAGCGGAGGAGCAGGGAGAGGTAAAGATTGCAAATGCTGGGGCCCTGCCCAAGCAAGGGTGGCCCACTCGTGGGCGTCGGTACTGGCACTGGGCCCCTCATAGTACAGCGGTGTGTCAGATGGCGGGTGTGCACCACCACCGTCAGAGACACTTGATTGCACTATGAAGGACCCTGTACCAGTGCCCGTGCCCAAGAGTCGGCCTACCCACCTGTCCAGGGCAACGGCACTCGCACGGTGTCGTGCGCTAGGTGGTGACCCCGGCCATGGGGGGGGAGGCAGCACAGTTAGGGAGTTTTAGAAAGTGGCATATGTTGATGTTGGACATTCAGCTGATGCAAAAGGTGAAATAGGTCAAGTCCCAGGAAGAGGTGGACCAAAGCAAGCCATTTTTCTGTCACCCTATGTGTCATCAGGGGAAGGTGGGACAAAATCCTTGGAAACCCATGCGTGGTTCATTTTAATGAAGGTTAGATCATCCACATTTTGGGTTGACAGACGGGTCCTTTTTTCTGTCAGGATTGATCCAGCTGCACTGAAGACTCTTTCCGATAGCACACTTGCAGCTGGGCAAGCGAGCTCCTGTAAGGCATATTGTGCCAATTGAGGCCAGGTGTCCAGTTTAGCGGCCCAATAGTCAAAGGGGAATGACCTGTGTGGGAGAACATCGATATGGGAGGAAAAGTAGTTTGTAACCATAGTTGACAACTGCTGTCTCCTGTCACTTTCCATCGATGCAGTATTACCAGTTGTGTGAGCGGTACTTGAAAAATCAGTCCACAACATTGTCATGAAACCCCTGACTCCAACGCCACTTCTGCTGTGTGCACCACGAACACCTCTGCCAAGCTGCCCCCGGCCCGTACGGCTCGTGTGAGAACCATCACCGCTGCTGTGTGCTGGGAATGCCTCAAGCAACCGATTTACCAGAGTTGCTTGTTTATTAGCCAATATTAGGTCAAGGTTCTCCTGTGGCATGATGTTTTGTAATTTGCCTTTATAGCGTGGATCCAGGATGCTGGCCAACCAGTAGTCGTCATCGTTCATCATTTTGGCAATGCGTGGGTCCCTTTTTAGGATCCGCAAGGCATAATCTGACATGTGGGCCAATGTTCCCGGTGTCAATGATGCACTGCGAGTGCTGGTTGGAGGAGCACTTTCTGGCAAATCCACATCCCTCCAGTCACGCACAAACCCTGTACCAGACCTTGCCACACCAACATTTTCACTTGCCCCACGAGATGCATCCTCCTCCCCTAAGTAATCATCCCCATCCTCCTCCTCCTCCTCCTCTTCTTCCTCCACCTCGTCCAGGAGAGGTCCCTGAGCAGACAATGGCTGAATGTCATCAAGGATTCCCTCCTCCTCTTCCTCCTCATCAACATTGGCTGCAGACGCCTGCTCCTTAAGGTGCGTCAAAGTTTGCATGAGCAGACGCATAAGTGGGATGCTCATGCTTAGGATGGCGTCATCTGCGCTTACCAGCCGTGTGCATTCCTCAAAACACTGAAGGACTTTACAAAGGTCTTTCAGCTTCGACCACTGCACGCCTGTCAACTCCATGTCTGCTCTCAAAGTGCCTGGCCGTGTATCCTCCCACAAATGCATTATGGCCTGCCTCTGCTCGCACAGCCGCTCCACCATGTGCAGGGTGGAGTTCCACCTTGTTGCAATGTTGATAATGAGGCAGTGGTTGGGAAGGTGGAGCAATCGCTGCAGGTTCTGCATACGAACGGAGTGTACAGGCGACCGGCGGATGTGCGCGCACAGTCTTCGCACCTTCTGGAGCAGGGCTGTTAACTCCGGATAATTTTTGAGGAAGCACTGCACCACCAGGTTCAGGTGTGAGCCAAGCAAGGTATGTGGCTGAGTTTTGAAAGGGCTATGGCTGCCACAAAATTACGGCCGTTATCACTAACTACCTTGCCTGCCTCAAGATGTACACTGCCCAGCCTTGACTCAGTTTGTGGCTTCAAGTACTCGGCCAGCACCTCGGCGGTGTGTCTGTCGCCCAAACACATCATCTGCAACACAGCCTGCTGACGCTTTCCACTAGCTGCTCGATAGGGGGACACATCGTGTGCAACAGTGGCAGCTGCAGATGGAGTGCTCGTACGACTGCGCTCTGTGGACGAGCTGTCGCTTCTGGAGGAGGAGGAGGAGGAGGAGGGTCGAACGCCTACAGCCAACTGTTTCCTATACCGTGGGCTAGGCAGCACTGTCCCACCACCACTGTCCCCTGTGGACCCTGCATCCACCACATTAACCCAGTGCGCAGTGATGGACACGTAACGGCCCTGGCCATGCCGACTGGACCATGCATCAGTTGTGAGGTGCACCTTTCCGCTCACTGACTGCTTGAGTGCATGGACAATGCGGTCTTTCACATGATGGTGGAGGGCTGGGATGGCTTTGCGAGAGAAGAAGTGGTGACTGGGTAGGTCATAGCGTGGTACTGCATAGGCCATGAGTTCGCGGAAAGCTGTGCTTTCCACCAACCGAAAGGGCATCATCTCAAACGAGATTAGTTTGGCAATGTGGGCGTTCAAACCCAGTGTACGCGGATGAGAGACTGAGTACTTTCTTGACCTACTCATAGTGTCTGGGAGGTTGAGCTGGACTTGAGAGCTGCATATGGTGGAAGTAGCGGTGGACAGGGCGGACTGAGAGAGGGTTGATGATGGTGATGGAGTTGGTGTTCTTTCTGATGGCCTAGAATCAGTCTTTCGTTGATATAACAGTGGGATTCCCTGACTGCTGTGGCCTTGCAACGACACTTCAACATTTGCTGCTGTGCTAACCGGTGGGCTTACAGTGGGGGAAACAATGTAGCGTTGCTGACTACCTTCGTTGTGATCAGTTGCACATGTGGCACTTGAGGTTTGGTGTTGTGTCAACGCTTGCAAGTGCATGCTGGTTAAATGTCTAAGCATGCAACTGGTATTCAAATTTTTCAGATTTTTCCCTCGGCTAAAGGTCTTTGCGCACTTCTTACAGATAACCTTGGCCTGATCATGAGGATTTTGGTCAAAAAAGTGCCACACTGCACTCTTCCTACTTTGGCAGATATTTTGCGGCCTAGCACGCTGTGATCTTTTGACCCTCTGGACAAGCTGTCCAGCAACTCTTTTGATGTTTGGAACCTGTCTTTGGAGTGCTCCGGGCCTGCCAGATAACAGCTGTTGCGATGTCGATGTCTGCTGTGGATGCTCCTCATCTGAGCTATTGGAAGCAGCACCCTCTTCCCCCAATGGATGCCAATCTGGGTCAACAACTGGGTCATCCATCACCTCCTCTTCTATGTCATGTGCACCTTTCTCTGTGTCACCGTGTATGGTGGTATAATGTGCGGGAAGGGGCACCTGAGTCTCATCAGGGTCAAAATCTGGCTCTGTACACTGCGAGGACAATGTAGTGCTCTGAGTGAATGTACCAGCAGAATCATCCATCAGCGGCTGTGCATCAGTGCACTCCATGTCAGATTCATCTTGGCCTGGGTAATTCACCATTTCACTTGATAATCCAGGCATGGTATGTGAAAACAGCTCCATGGAGTAATCAGTAGTATGGCCTGCGTCATCCTTCAATCTTGGTTGGGGTGAAGGACACAAGGAAAGGTGTGGTTCATGAACATGAGCCTCCAATGACGACTCAGTGCTTTTACTTTTTACAACTGAAGAAGAGGAGGCGATAGAGCTGGAGGCTGAGTCAGCAATGTAAGACAAAACTTTTTCCTGATGCTCTGCCTTTAAAAGCGGTTTGCCAACTCCTAGAAAACTAAGCGTTCGAGTCCTTATGTAGCCAGACGATGACGCAGGGTCAGCACCTCCTGCATTCGGTCCTATTTTGCTCTTGCCACTACTATCAGATCCACCACCAACACCATCATTACCAGCTGCCAACCCCCGCCCAATTCCACGGCCTCTTCCACCAGCCTTCCTCATTTTTGGTAGAAATGTAGACAAAATCCAACAAACTATATAGTAATGTAAAACAAGGTACAAGGTGTCTATAGGACAGGGGAGTTTTAGAATTTCTGCACACACTTGTGGATAGTGGACACTTGTGGATTGTGTGCGGCCCACTGATATCTGAGCGCTATGTGACACGCTCGATGGCACAGCTGCCTGTGACCAAAGTGACGAGAGGATAATGGAGATTTTGAATCTCTGCGTACACTTGTGGACAGTGGACACTTGTGGATTGTGTGCGGCCCACTGATATCTGAGCGCTATGTGACACGCTCGATGGCACAGCTGCCTGTGACCAAAGTGACGAGAGGATAATGGAGATTTTGAATCTCTGCGTACACTTTTGGACAGTGGACACTTGTGGATTGTGTGCGGCCCACTGATATCTGAGCGCTATGTGACACGCTCGATGGCACAGCTGCCTGTGACCAAAGTGACGAGAGGATAATGGAGATTTTGAATCTCTGCGTACACTTTTGGACACTGGACACTTGTGGATTGTGTGCGG
Organism: Dendrobates tinctorius; assembly: GCF_039654945.1. NCBI lineage: Eukaryota > Metazoa > Chordata > Amphibia > Anura > Dendrobatidae > Dendrobates > Dendrobates tinctorius. The sequence goes on from NW_027361751.1 coordinate 6,093,912, forward strand.
CCCACTGATATCTGAGCGCTATGTGACACGCTCGATGGCACAGTTGCCTGTGACCAAAGTGACGAGAGGATAATGGAGATTTTGAATCTCTGCGTACACTTTTGGACACTGGACACTTGTGGATTGTGTGCGGCCCACTGATATCTGAGCGCTATGTGACACGCTCGATGGCACAGCTGCCTGTGACCAAAGTGACGAGAGGATAATGGAGATTTTGAATCTCTGCGTACACTTTTGGACAGTGGACACTTGTGGATTGTGTGCGGCCCACTGATATCTGAGCGCTATGTGACACGCTCGATGGCACAGCTGCCTGTGACCAAAGTGACGAGAGGATAATGGAGATTTTGAATCTCTGCCTACACTTTTGGACACTGGACACTTGTGGATTGTGTGCGGCCCACTGATATCTGAGCGCTATGTGACACGCTCGATGGCACAGCTGCCTGTGACCAAAGTGACGAGAGGATAATGGAGATTTTGAATCTCTGCGTACACTTGTGGACAGTGGACACTTGTGGATTGTGTGCGGCCCACTGATATCTGAGCGCTATGTGACACGCTCGATGGCACAGCTGCCTGTGACCAAAGTGACGAGAGGATAATGGAGATTTTGAATCTCTGCGTACACTTGTGGACAGTGGACACTTGTGGATTGTGTGCGGCCCACTGATATCTGAGCGCTATGTGACACGCTCGATGGCACAGCTGCCTGTGACCAAAGTGACGAGAGGATAATGGAGATTTTGAATCTCTGCGTACACTTGTGGACAGTGGACACTTGTGGATTGTGTGCGGCCCACTGATATCTGAGCGCTATGTGACACGCTCGATGGCACAGCTGCCTGTGACCAAAGTGACGAGAGGATAATGGAGATTTTGAATCTCTGCGTACACTTTTGGACACATGACACTTGTGGATTGTGTGCGGCCCACTGATATCTGAGCGCTATGTGACACGCTCGATGGCACAGCTGCCTGTGACCAAAGTGACGAGAGGATAAGGAGATTTTGAATCTCTGCGTACACTTGTGGACACTGGACACTTGTGGATTGTGTGCGGCCCACTGATATCTGAGCGCTATGTGACACGCTCGATGGCACAGCTGCCTGTGACCAAAGTGACGAGAGGATAATGGAGATTTTGAATCTCTGCGTACACTTTTGGACAGTGGACACTTGTGGATTGTGTGCGGCCCACTGATATCTGAGCGCTATGTGACACGCTCGATGGCACAGCTGCCTGTGACCAAAGTGACGAGAGGATAATGGAGATTTTGAATCTCTGCGTACACTTGTGGACAGTGGACACTTGTGGATTGTGTGCGGCCCACTGATATCTGAGCGCTATGTGACACGCTCGATGGCACAGCTGCCTGTGACCAAAGTGACGAGAGGATAATGGAGATTTTGAATCTCTGCGTACACTTTTGGACAGTGGACACTTGTGGATTGTGTGCGGCCCACTGATATCTGAGCGCTATGTGACACGCTCGATGGCACAGCTGCCTGTGACCAAAGTGACGAGAGGATAATGGAGATTTTGAATCTCTGCGTACACTTTTGGACACTGGACACTTGTGGATTGTGTGCGGCCCACTGATATCTGAGCGCTATGTGACACGCTCGATGGCACAGTTGCCTGTGACCAAAGTGACGAGAGGATAATGGAGATTTTGAATCTCTGCGTACACTTTTGGACACTGGACACTTGTGGATTGTGTGCGGCCCACTGATATCTGAGCGCTATGTGACACGCTCGATGGCACAGCTGCCTGTGACTAGAGTTGAGCGATACCAGCCGATACTTGAAAATATCGGATCGGAATGGATCGGCCGATCTTAAAAAAAAGTATCGGTATCGCCGATTCCGATACCGGGAACCAATGCAAGTCAATGGGGCCAAAATATCGGAATTAAAAAAAAACCTTTCTTTCCTTGTAGGTTAATTCTACATGAAGAAAAACAACTAAGAATAATGTAGAATGTATTGTGGGAGGTGGAGGAGACATTAAAGCCATAGAGGTTTAGCCCAATCAAATGGAATAGCAGGAATTAAACTTTTTTTTTTAAAGATGTTAGGAGTTACAAAGATATTGACTATGTTAGCCTCATTTATATTTTGCCAGACATGTATGTCTTCTTCTTCTACTTCCTTTTTTTACATTCTTCTTCTTCTTCTTCTACTTCCTTTTTTTACATTCTTCTTCTTCTTCTTCTACTTCCTTTTTTTACATTCTTCTTCTTATTCCTTTTTTTACATTCTTCTTCTTCTTCTTCTACTTCCTTTTTTTACATTCTTCTTCTTCTTCTTCTTCTTCTTCTTCTTCTTCTTCTTCTTCTTCTTCTTCTTCTTCCTTTTCTTACATTCTTCATATTCTTCTTATTCAACAATTATTATTCTACATATTCAGCTTCTTCATCTTCTTCCTATTCTTCTTCATCATATTCTTGTTTGTGTCAGGCATTCCTGTAGTTGTTATCTAGAAAAGTTAGAAGTTTACACCTTCCGTTCTGCCTGTCACAAAAGATTTACAACAGGATTTGTCCGCGTTCAGTTTGGCCTGCAGAAGCAGGCCTTTTCCAGGGGCACCACGAGGAGGAACGGACTCACCCCCATACACTGCTTAGTCTTCTTCTGCTTATAAATAAGATAATATCATTTGCTCAGAGTATTAGTCTTATGCTTAATGTTCTTCTGCTTTGTTTTTTTTATGCTTCTTTGTCTTCTCTCTCTTGTTGTTCTGCATCTTGGTGGTTGTCTTCCTGTTCTTTGTCCTCTTGAACCAGCTGACGGTACTGGCACCCGGAGGGGCAGCAGAAGGAACAAGAGCCAATGGCACTACCGAGGACCAGCTGACGGTGCTGGAACCCGGTTACTAAGCAGGAGGTACCTGTGCTACAAAGCACTACCAAGGACCAGCAGACGTTGCCGGAACTCGGATACCGAGATGGAGGCACCTAGGCCAAAGGCTCTGACGAGAACCAGCTGACGGTGCTGGAACCCGGAGGGGTAGCATAAGCTGCAAGAGCAAATGGAAATAGCGAGGACCAGCTGACAGTGCTGGCACCCGGAGGGGCAGCAGAAGGAATAAGAGCCAATGGCACAACCGAGGACCAGCTGACGGTGCTGGAACCCGGTTACTAAGCAGGAGGTACCTGTGCTACAAAGCACTACCAAGGACCAGCAGACGTTGCCGGAACTCGGATACCGAGATGGAGGCACCTAGGCCAAAGGCTCTGACGAGAACCAGCTGACGGTGCTGGAACCCGGAGGGGTAGCATAAGCTGCAAGAGCAAATGGAAATAGCGAGGACCAGCTGACAGTGCTGGCACCCGGAGGGGCAGCAGAAGGAATAAGAGCCAATGGCACAACCGAGGACCAGCTGACGGTGCTGGAACCCGGTTACTAAGCAGGAGGTACCTGTGCTACAAAGCACTACCAAGGACCAGCAGACGTTGCTGGAACTCGGATACCGAGATGGAGGCACCTAGGCCAAAGGCTCTGATGAGAACCAGCTGACGGTGCTGGAACCCGGAGGGGTATCAGAAGTTACCCCTGAAAAGCAAAGTTGGCATGCCGCAAGCTGGCCGCAGTTACCGAATCACACAGTCCTACAGGGGGTGCTTGTCCTACTGGCACTATGGAACAAACCTTTCTTACCAGAACCCGCAGTCCACATAGGAAGCACCTAAACTGCTGGCACCCTAGCCTCGGCTAACCCAACCGCAACACGACATGGCAACTTGGGGTGGCAAACTGACATTGACACTTCCCGGAAACAGCAGGCAGGGCTGGAACCAAGCTGGGCAGGAGGGAGTACCCGTGCCAAAGTCAGTTATGAGCAGCAACTGGCGATGTTGGAGCCCAGGACAAGCACTTAGCAGGCTGAGGCCTGATGTGCTGTCAATTGGGAGGCAGCAGGACAGATTGCCATCAAAACAGCAGGGGAACAGCTGACGTTACTGAACCCCACAAACACAGGAGCTAGTGTTTTACTCTGTGAAGACGGCACTTCCGAGCAACAACTGGCTGTGTTGAAGCCCAGGGACAAGCACGGAGCAGGCTTAGGCTGCATTGAAGAAATTTTAAGATCGGTTGTAGACTACTAATTTGAACCAAGCTCCACTTAGGCCTGTGGATTCACTGATTTTCGTATTTCCCCTGTCCTCCAACCCCGCCAGTTACAGCTCCGAAGTGGCGTCTGCACAATCCACACTTGTTCCTGTGTTACAGGTGTTCAGTCCGGTCAGTTAATCCCCTGATGTGTGTCCGGCAATGTCGCCTGCTCTGTCCACATTCCGATAATGGGAATGTGGACAGAGCAGGCGACATTGCCGGACACACATCAGGGGATTAACTGATCGGACTGAACACCTGTAACACAGGAACAAGTGTGGATTGTGCAGACGCCACTTCGGAGCTGTAACTGGCAGGGTTGGAGGACAGGGGAAATACGAGAGACAGTGGAGCCACAGGCCTAATTGGAGCACGGTTAAAAATCAGTAGTGGTACGACTGTGTAGGCAGCAGGAGACTTTGCCATCCACACAGCAGGGGATCAGCTGACATTACTGAACCCCACTGAGACACGGGAGCAAGTATCTCTTTCCGTGTGGACGGCACTTCCGAACTACAACTGGCTGTGTTGAAGCCCAGGAAATAGGAGGGTGTAGGCAGAGGCCTACTGTATTTTGAATGAGTTTACAGCAGGAGAGACTGCCATCCACACAGCAGGGGATCAGCTGACGTTACTGAACCCCACTGAGACACGGGAGCAAGTATCTCTTTCCGTGTGGACGGCACTTCCGAACTACAACTGGCTGTGTTGAAGCCCAGGAAATAGGAGGGTGTAGGCAGAGGCCTACTGTATTTTGAATGAGTTTACAGCAGGAGAGACTGCCATCCACACAGCAGGGGATCAGCTGACGTTACTGAACCCCACTGAGACACGGGAGCAAGTATCTCTTTCCGTGTGGACGGCACTTCCGAACTACAACTGGCTGTGTTGAAGCCCAGGAAATAGGAGGGTGTAGGCAGAGGCCTACTGAATTTTGAATGAGGTGACAGCAGGAGAGACTGCCATCCACACAGCAGGGGATCAGCTGACGTTACTGAACCCCACTGAGACACGGGAGCAAGTGTCTCTTTCCGTGTGGACGGCACTTCCGAACTACAACTGGCTGTGTTGAAGCCCAGGAAATAGGAGGGTGTAGGCAGAGGCCTACTGAATTTTGAATGAGGTGACAGCAGGAGAGACTGCCATCCACACAGCAGGGGATCAGCTGACGTTACTGAACCCCACTGAGACACGGGAGCAAGTATCTCTTTCCGTGTGGACGGCACTTCCGAACTACAACTGGCTGTGTTGAAGCCCAGGAAATAGGAGGGTGTAGGCAGAGGCCTACTGTATTTTGAATGAGTTTACAGCAGGAGAGACTGCCATCCACACAGCAGGGGATCAGCTGACGTTACTGAACCCCACTGAGACACGGGAGCAAGTGTCTCTTTCCGTGTGGACGGCACTTCCGAACTACAACTGGCTGTGTTGAAGCCCAGGAAATAGGAGGGTGTAGGCAGAGGCCTACTGTATTTTGAATGAGTTTACAGCAGGAGAGACTGCCATCCACACAGCAGGGGATCAGCTGACGTTACTGAACCCCACTGAGACACGGGAGCAAGTATCTCTTTCCGTGTGGACGGCACTTCCGAACTACAACTGGCTGTGTTGAAGCCCAGGAAATAGGAGGGTGTAGGCAGAGGCCTACTGAATTTTGAATGAGGTGACAGCAGGAGAGACTGCCATCCACACAGCAGGGGATCAGCTGACGTTACTGAACCCCACTGAGACACGGGAGCAAGTGTCTCTTTCCGTGTGGACGGCACTTCCGAACTACAACTGGCTGTGTTGAAGCCCAGGAAATAGGAGGGTGTAGGCAGAGGCCTACTGAATTTTGAATGAGGTGACAGCAGGAGAGACTGCCATCCACACAGCAGGGGATCAGCTGACGTTACTGAACCCCACTGAGACACGGGAGCAAGTATCTCTTTCCGTGTGGACGGCACTTCCGAACTACAACTGGCTGTGTTGAAGCCCAGGAAATAGGAGGGTGTAGGCAGAGGCCTACTGAATTTTGAATGAGGTGACAGCAGGAGAGACTGCCATCCACACAGCAGGGGATCAGCTGACGTTACTGAACCCCACTGAGACACGGGAGCAAGTATCTCTGTCCGTGTGGACGGCACTTCCGAACTACAACTGGCTGTGTTGAAGCCCAGGAAATAGGAGGGTGTAGGCAGAGGCCTACTGTATTTTGAATGAGTTTACAGCAGGAGAGACTGCCATCCACACAGCAGGGGATCAGCTGACGTTACTGAACCCCACTGAGACACGGGAGCAAGTGTCTCTTTCCGTGTGGACGGCACTTCCGAACTACAACTGGCTGTGTTGAAGCCCAGGAAATAGGAGGGTGTAGGCAGAGGCCTACTGTATTTTGAATGAGTTTACAGCAGGAGAGACTGCCATCCACACAGCAGGGGATCAGCTGACGTTACTGAACCCCACTGAGACACGGGAGCAAGTGTCTCTTTCCGTGTGGACGGCACTTCCGAACTACAACTGGCTGTGTTGAAGCCCAGGAAATAGGAGGGTGTAGGCAGAGGCCTACTGTATTTTGAATGAGTTTACAGCAGGAGAGACTGCCATCCACACAGCAGGGGATCAGCTGACGTTACTGAACCCCACTGAGACACGGGAGCAAGTATCTCTTTCCGTGTGGACGGCACTTCCGAACTACAACTGGCTGTGTTGAAGCCCAGGAAATAGGAGGGTGTAGGCAGAGGCCTACTGAATTTTGAATGAGGTGACAGCAGGAGAGACTGCCATCCACACAGCAGGGGATCAGCTGACGTTACTGAACCCCACTGAGACACGGGAGCAAGTATCTCTTTCCGTGTGGACGGCACTTCCGAACTACAACTGGCTGTGTTGAAGCCCAGGAAATAGGAGGGTGTAGGCAGAGGCCTACTGAATTTTGAATGAGGTGACAGCAGGAGAGACTGCCATCCACACAGCAGGGGATCAGCTGACGTTACTGAACCCCACTGAGACACGGGAGCAAGTATCTCTTTCCGTGTGGACGGCACTTCCGAACTACAACTGGCTGTGTTGAAGCCCAGGAAATAGGAGGGTGTAGGCAGAGGCCTACTGAATTTTGAATGAGGTGACAGCAGGAGAGACTGCCATCCACACAGCAGGGGATCAGCTGACGTTACTGAACCCCACTGAGACACGGGAGCAAGTATCTCTTTCCGTGTGGACGGCACTTCCGAACTACAACTGGCTGTGTTGAAGCCCAGGAAATAGGAGGGTGTAGGCAGAGGCCTACTGTATTTTGAATGAGTTTACAGCAGGAGAGACTGCCATCCACACAGCAGGGGATCAGCTGACGTTACTGAACCCCACTGAGACACGGGAGCAAGTGTCTCTTTCCGTGTGGACGGCACTTCCGAACTACAACTGGCTGTGTTGAAGCCCAGGAAATAGGAGGGTGTAGGCAGAGGCCTACTGTATTTTGAATGAGTTTACAGCAGGAGAGACTGCCATCCACACAGCAGGGGATCAGCTGACGTTACTGAACCCCACTGAGACACGGGAGCAAGTGTCTCTTTCCGTGTGGACGGCACTTCCGAACTACAACTGGCTGTGTTGAAGCCCAGGAAATAGGAGGGTGTAGGCAGAGGCCTACTGTATTTTGAATGAGTTTACAGCAGGAGAGACTGCCATCCACACAGCAGGGGATCAGCTGACGTTACTGAACCCCACTGAGACACGGGAGCAAGTGTCTCTTTCCGTGTGGACGGCACTTCCGAACTACAACTGGCTGTGTTGAAGCCCAGGAAATAGGAGGGTGTAGGCAGAGGCCTACTGTATTTTGAATGAGTTTACAGCAGGAGAGACTGCCATCCACACAGCAGGGGATCAGCTGACGTTACTGAACCCCACTGAGACACGGGAGCAAGTGTCTCTTTCCGTGTGGACGGCACTTCCGAACTACAACTGGCTGTGTTGAAGCCCAGGAAATAGGAGGGTGTAGGCAGAGGCCTACTGTATTTTGAATGAGTTTACAGCAGGAGAGACTGCCATCCACACAGCAGGGGATCAGCTGACGTTACTGAACCCCACTGAGACACGGGAGCAAGTATCTCTTTCCGTGTGGACGGCACTTCCGAACTACAACTGGCTGTGTTGAAGCCCAGGAAATAGGAGGGTGTAGGCAGAGGCCTACTGAATTTTGAATGAGGTGACAGCAGGAGAGACTGCCATCCACACAGCAGGGGATCAGCTGACGTTACTGAACCCCATTGAGACACGGGAGCAAGTATCTCTTTCCGTGTGGACGGCACTTCCGAACTACAACTGGCTGTGTTGAAGCCCAGGAAATAGGAGGGTGTAGGCAGAGGCCTACTGAATTTTGAATGAGGTGACAGCAGGAGAGACTGCCATCCACACAGCAGGGGATCAGCTGACGTTACTGAACCCCACTGAGACACGGGAGCAAGTATCTCTTTCCGTGTGGACGGCACTTCCGAACTACAACTGGCTGTGTTGAAGCCCAGGAAATAGGAGGGTGTAGGCAGAGGCCTACTGAATTTTGAATGAGGTGACAGCAGGAGAGACTGCCATCCACACAGCAGGGGATCAGCTGACGTTACTGAACCCCACTGAGACACGGGAGCAAGTATCTCTTTCCGTGTGGACGGCACTTCCGAACTACAACTGGCTGTGTTGAAGCCCAGGAAATAGGAGGGTGTAGGCAGAGGCCTACTGTATTTTGAATGAGTTTACAGCAGGAGAGACTGCCATCCACACAGCAGGGGATCAGCTGACGTTACTGAACCCCACTGAGACACGGGAGCAAGTGTCTCTTTCCGTGTGGACGGCACTTCCGAACTACAACTGGCTGTGTTGAAGCCCAGGAAATAGGAGGGTGTAGGCAGAGGCCTACTGTATTTTGAATGAGTTTACAGCAGGAGAGACTGCCATCCACACAGCAGGGGATCAGCTGACGTTACTGAACCCCACTGAGACACGGGAGCAAGTGTCTCTTTCCGTGTGGACGGCACTTCCGAACTACAACTGGCTGTGTTGAAGCCCAGGAAATAGGAGGGTGTAGGCAGAGGCCTACTGTATTTTGAATGAGTTTACAGCAGGAGAGACTGCCATCCACACAGCAGGGGATCAGCTGACGTTACTGAACCCCACTGAGACACGGGAGCAAGTGTCTCTTTCCGTGTGGACGGCACTTCCGAACTACAACTGGCTGTGTTGAAGCCCAGGAAATAGGAGGGTGTAGGCAGAGGCCTACTGTATTTTGAATGAGTTTACAGCAGGAGAGACTGCCATCCACACAGCAGGGGATCAGCTGACGTTACTGAACCCCACTGAGACACGGGAGCAAGTGTCTCTTTCCGTGTGGACGGCACTTCCGAACTACAACTGGCTGTGTTGAAGCCCAGGAAATAGGAGGGTGTAGGCAGAGGCCTACTGTATTTTGAATGAGTTTACAGCAGGAGAGACTGCCATCCACACAGCAGGGGATCAGCTGACGTTACTGAACCCCACTGAGACACGGGAGCAAGTATCTCTTTCCGTGTGGACGGCACTTCCGAACTACAACTGGCTGTGTTGAAGCCCAGGAAATAGGAGGGTGTAGGCAGAGGCCTACTGTCTTTGTAATGCGGAGACAGCAGGAGAGACTGCCATCTCCACAGCAGGGGAACAGCTGGCAGTGCTGAACCCCACTAACACTTGAACGAATGTGTTTGGCTCTGTGGAGACGACACTTCTGAACACCAACTGACGCTGTTGGAGCCCAGGATTAGGCGAGGAGCAGGCTGGGGCCTACTGGATTTTGGCAGGTGAAGGCAGCAGGAGACTTGCCATCTCCACAGCAGGGGAACAGCTGGCAGTGCTGAACCCCACTAACACTTGAACGAACGTGTTTGGCTCTGTGGAGACGACACTTCTGAACACCAACTGACGCTGTTGGAGCCCAGGATTAGGCGAGGAGCAGGCTGGGGCCTACTGGATTTTGGCAGGTGAATGCAGCAGGAGACTTGCCATCTCCACAGCAGGGGAACAGCTGGCAGTGCTGAACCCCACTAACACTTGAACGAATGTGTTTGGTTCTGTGGAGACGACACTTCTGAACACCAACTGACGCTGTTGGAGCCCAGGATTAGGCGAGGAGCAGGCTGGGGCCTACTGGATTTTGGCAGGTGAAGGCAGCAGGAGACTTGCCATCTCCACAGCAGGGGAACAGCTGGCAGTGCTGAACCCCACTAACACTTGAACGAATGTGTTTGGCTCTGTGGAGACGACACTTCTGAACACCAACTGACGCTGTTGGAGCCCAGGATTAGGCGAGGAGCAGGCTGGGGCCTACTGGATTTTGGCAGGTGAATGCAGCAGGAGACTTGCCATCTCCACAGCAGGGGAACAGCTGGCAGTGCTGAACCCCACTAACACTTGAACGAATGTGTTTGGCTCTGTGGAGACGACACTTCTGAACACCAACTGACGCTGTTGGAGCCCAGGATTAGGCGAGGAGCAGGCTGGGGCCTACTGGATTTGGGCAGGTGAAGGCAGCAGGAGACTTGCCATCTCCACAGCAGGGGAACAGCTGGCAGTGCTGAACCCCACTAACACTTGAACGAATGTGTTTGGCTCTGTGGAGACGACACTTCTGAACACCAACTGACGCTGTTGGTGCCCAGGATTACGCATGCCGCATGCAGAGGCCAATGGGCAGCGGTTTTTATGGAGGTTGTGGACTACTACTGATTCTAACCATGCTCCACTTAGGCCTCTGGCTCCACTGTCTCTACTATTTACCCTGGCCTCCAACCCCGCCAGCTACATCTCTGAAGTGGCGTCAGCACAATCTACACTTGTTCCTGTGTTACTGGTGCTCAGTCCCATCAGTTGATCCCCTGATGTTTGTCCGGCAAGTTCGCCAGCTCTGTCCTCATTCCCACTACTGGTTATGGGAATGTGGACAGAGCAGGAGACCTTGCCGGACACACATCAGGGGATAAACTGATGGGACTGAGCCACAGGAACACAGGAACAAGTGTAGATTGTGCTGACGCCACTTCAGAGATGTAGATGGCGGGGTTGGAGGTCAGGGGAAATAGTAGAGACAGTGGAGCCAGAGACCTAAGTTGGGCACGGTTAAAAATCAGTAGTGGTTTGAATGTTGATGGAGCTGGTGACTCTGCCGTCCACACAGCAGGGGATCAGCTGGCATTACTGAACCCCAGTAACACAGGAGCTAGTGTGTTTCTCTGTGCAGACGACACATCTGAGCGACAACTGGCTGTGTTGAAGCACAGGGATTATAGTTCAGGTGGTAGAAAAATGAACACACCAGCAGACCTGGATACAGTTGCCAACCACTAATTTAGTCTGTAAGAGGAATGGCAAAGTCTTTGGAGATCCAGGCCTTGTTCATTTTCAGAAAAGTCAGCCGGTCAACATTATCGGAAGATAGTCGCGTGCGACGGTCTGTTAGTACACCACCTGCGGCACTAAAGACACGTTCCGATAATACACTGGCAGCAGGGCAAGCCAGCACCTCCAATGCATACTGGCTAAGCTCTGGCCATGTATCCAGCTTAGAGACCCAAAACTTGAAGGGGGAAGAGCCATCTGGGAGTACAGCGACAGGGCAAGACATGTAGTCTGACACCATCTGACGGAAGCGTTGCCTCCTGCTGACTCGAGGCGTCGCTGATGGTGTAGACAATTGTGGTGGACACACAAAACTTTGCCACATTTGGGCCATAGTGGTCTTGCCTTGTGCTGCGGCACTGCCTCTGCTCCCTCTTTGTGCAGAGTTTCCTCCACTGCCTCGACGCACAGAGCTGCTTTGTAAAGCACTTGCAACAATGCTGTCGGGTGGAATGGAAAACATTATGGACTGCACCAGTGACTCTTCGTACTCCCGCATTTTACGCTCCCGGTTCAACGTTGGTATGAGCCTTTGTACGCTGTCCCGGTAGCGAGGATCTAGGAGGGTGTACACCCAATAATCAGCCGAGACGAGAATGTGGGCGATGCGGCGGTCGTTTCTCAGGCACTGCAGCATGAAATCAACCATGTGCTGCAGACTCCCAACTGCCAAAGAACCGCTGTCCCCTGTTTGAGGCGTGACCTCGACCTGCTCTGCATCACCCCACCCTCGCTGTACATACTGAGTAGAGGTTTGTGTACCTCCCTCCTCTGGAGAGATGTCTTCCTCCTCCATCGACTCCTCCTCATCCTCCTCACAAAGTGTCCCCTGCCTAGGCCTTTGTGAGGAAACACGTAGCGCAGACTGTCCAGAAGCAGATGGCATTTGGGACTCCTCATCCTCCACCTCTTCTGAAACCTCATCCCTTAGTGCTTGCAGTGTTTGTTGAAGCAGGCAGATAAGGGGGACAGTCATGCTGACTAGTGCATCATCTGCACTCGCCATCCGCGTGGATTCATCGAAGGCACGCAAAACGAGGCAGATGTCCTTCATAGAGGCCCACTCAATGGTGCTGAAGTGTGAACGGCGCACAGTGCGACTTGTTTGCGCCTGATGCAGCTGGTACTCCATGACTGCTGCCTGCTGCTCACACAACCGCTCCAACATATGTAACGTTGAATTCCACCGGGTGGGTAGGTCACATATGATGCGATGTTCTGGAAGGCCAAATCGTCGCTGCAGAGCAGCGAGGCGCGATCTTGCCGTGCTGGAACGTCGCAAGTGAGCGCACTCTATGCGGACCTTGTGCAACAGTGCATCAAGATCCGGATAGTCCCTCAGAAAGCTCTGCACGACCAAGTTAAGAACATGTGCCAGACATGGGATGTGTGTGAGGTTGCCTAGGCCAAGAGCTGCCACCAGATTTCGGCCATTGTCACACACTACCAAGCCCGGCTGGAGATTCGCTGGCCCAAACCACACATCGCTCTCCAGCTTGATAGCATTCCAGAGCTCCTGCGCTGTGTGGCTTCGATTCCCCAAAGAAATTAATTTGAGTACAGCCTGTTGACGTTTGGCCACGGCTGTGCTCATATCGGTCGTAACAGGCTCCTGCTCTGCTGTTTCTGAGGAACTTGAGTAGGAGGAGGAGTCTATGTGTACAGACTGGAGTCCTGCAATCCGTGGCGTTGGAAGAACACGTACAGCGCCACTCTCCAGATCCGTACCCGGCTCCACAACATTGACCCAGTGGGCAGTGAGGGAAAGGTATCGTCCCTGTCCATGGTTACTGGTCCACGCATCGGTGGTCAGGTGGACCTTGCTACTAACGGCGTTTAGTAGCGCATGTTTTATTTTGCCCTCAACATGTTTCTGCAGGGCAGGGACGGCTCGCCTGCTGAAATAAAAGCGGCTGGGCACGTTGTATTGGGGGACTGCCAATGCCATTAAGTCCCGGAAGGTGTCAGTGTCCACCAGCCTGAATGACAGCATTTCAACTGCCAGAAGTTTGGCAATGCCAGCATTCAGAGACTGTGCTCGGGGATGGTTTGCCGAGTAAGGGCGCCTTTTATCCCATGCCTGTGCTACCGATGGCTGTGATGGATGGGAACGTGCTGTTATGGGTGGAATCTGACAGGGTCTCCGGACAACAGTGGCAGAGGTTCTTCCTTGGCGATCCTGTGAGGAAGCCGAACCAGCAGTGTGTGAGCTGGAGGAAGAGGGCCCAACACGAACTGAAGAGGTGGTAGGTGGTGCTGTACGTTGGCCTACGTCTTGAGGGTGTCTATGCAACTCCAACTCGTGCTTGGTGCGCACATGTTTCCACATATTTGTGGTATTGAGGTTGCTGACATTTCTCCCTCTTTTGACTCTCTGATGACACAGCTTGCATTTGACAAAGCAAATGTCATCTGCAACTGTGTCAAAAAAGGACCACGCACTGCAACTCTTGTGAGCGCCCGGTTTGCCTTTGGAAGGAGGAATGCTCCTAACGGGTGCCGAAGTGGAGGGTACAGGCAACCAAGTCTTCCCCCTCCCTCTGCCTCCTGTTTTGGCCGGTAGGGGAATCTCTTCCTCCGAGCTGCTCCCACCACCTTCCTGTTGCTCACGCCATGATGGGTCAAGGACCTCATCATCTTCCCTCCCCTCTTCAAACAGCTGCTTCTCCGGGGTTGTCTCGCCAGCACCGTACGCACCAGAAAGTGGCAACTGAGTCTCGTCATCATCTGATGCGTACTGAGGTGTGCTGACCATAGGCACTGGCCCACTCGCCTCTTCAGATTCAGAGGGACAAAGAAGTTGCGCATCACTGCATACTCCCTCTTCTTCACATTCAGGAATGCTGCTTGGCTGGCCCCCTCTTTCCAAGCCAACAGATTCCGAGAACAGAAGTAGAGATTGTGATGGCTCCTGTCCATGTCTCTCTGACTGCCTGGGCACTTTGGCAGGTGGTGAAGAGACAGATGGTTGCTCTTCGGTGCTCTGACCCTGAGAGGATGCGGAAGTAATTGAAGTCGATGCGTTAGCTGCCATCCATCCGACAACGGCTTCAATTTGTTCCTCCCGCAGCAGTGGGGTACGTTGAGGTCCTACAAAGCTGCGCATAAAGGACTGTTGCCTGCTAAAACTGGGGGATGCTGATCCACTGGTGCCCGCAGCAGGCCCAGAATCCCCACGTCCTCTACCTGTAGAATCCCCACGTCCTCTCCCTGCAGAATCCCCACGTCCTCTCCCTGCTGAAACTCCACGCCCACGCCCACGCCCCCGCGCCTTACTCCCTGCCTTCTTCATCTTGCAAGACTGCTTAAGATAGGCAAAAAAGGACAAAGGGGGGCCTTAGTGTGCTTATTCCTGAACAGCTGGTTACAGGTACAAGAAACACTAATTTTATGAAGTGTGTGTGTGTGGACTAGACTTTAATAGGAGCTGATGTGGCCTACACAAGTTCAAAATGTAGTGTTTGGTGAACTTTTTATGTGGTTTCTTTGTTTGAAACAAACTCAAAGTATGAGAACAAAGAATTGAAACTGATAGTATCACCAACTTTTTGGAGCTATTACAATGCAGGCAGGTAACCTACAATGCAAAAGATGAGGCTCCAAAAAAATTGGGTAATACTAATCTGGCTGCGCCGGCAGGGCACAAGCCAGAAAAAAAGGCTCCTCTATCTACTCCTATATAGTGTTTGCAACCAACCAATGTTGATGGATACGGATGGATGCACACTAATAGGAGAAGAAAAAATGAGCTGCACTCAGAGACAAATATGTGTGAGGCAGTGACGCACGTTGAGCGTCCTACAACCAGACGTAGCTGCAGGACACTCTACTCAGCGTGAGCTGCACTCACACACAGTCAGAGACCTCTCAGACAGCCGTCAACAGTGCAGCTAAGTGGGCACTGGCACTGACAGGCTGCAGAAAGGCTCCGCTGTGTACTCCTATATAGTGTTTGCAACCACCGTAGATGGAGACGGATGGATGCACACTAATAGAAGAAAAAATGAGCTGCACTCAAATAAAAATATGTGTGAGGCAGTGACGCACGCTGAGCGTCCTACAGCCAGACGTAGCTGCAGGACACACTACTCAGCATGAGCTGCACTCACACACAGTCAGAGACCTCTCAGACAGCCGTGAACAGTGCAGCAAAGTGGACACTAGCACTGAAAGGCTGCAGAAAGGCTCCGCTGTCTACTACTAGTGTTTGCAACCAACGTATATGGATACGGATGGAAGCACACTAGATTGAAATTATTTAAAAAATGCAGCTCAAAAAATAAAAGATGTATGAGGCAGCAGTGATCACACTGGGTGGCCTACAGCCTGACGTGGCTGCAGGACCCACTCCACAGCGTGAGCTGCACTCACACAGCCCTTGCAGACAGCTGTGAAAACAGCGCTGCTAGGGAAAAGCAAGCTACAGTGGTGGTTTATGTAGCCTGGATAAAGCACAATATTGTTTTTAGAATCGCTATTTCTAACTGTCCCTCACAGTCTTCTACAGCAGCCTGTCCCTAACTGAATTCACAGCAGAGTGACCAGAAATGGCGGCTGCGGTGGCTTTTATAGTGCATCATGACATCATTTCGGCAGCCAATCACAGCCATGCCAATAGTTAACATGCCTACATGCCTAACAGGATGTGCCCACACTTCGGAGGATTCCCATTGGCTTAAACAAAGCAAGCAGGCTCATAGCATGATGGGAACTTCCTATTCCGATTCCGATCCCGGAATCCGATATGAAAAAAGTATCGGAATTAAGTATCGGAATTCCGATACCGCTGATATCGGCCGATACCCGATACTTGCGGTATCGGAATGCTCAACACTACCTGTGACCAAAGTGACGAGAGGATAATGGAGATTTTGAATCTCTGCGTACACTTTTGGACAGTGGACACTTGTGGATTGTGTGCGGCCCACTGATATCTGAGCGCTATGTGACACGCTCGATGGCACAGCTGCCTGTGACCAAAGTGACGAGAGGATAATGGAGATTTTGAATCTCTGCCTACACTTTTGGACACTGGACACTTGTGGATTGTGTGCGGCCCACTGATATCTGAGCGCTATGTGACACGCTCGATGGCACAGCTGCCTGTGACCAAAGTGACGAGAGGATAATGGAGATTTTGAATCTCTGCGTACACTTGTGGACAGTGGACACTTGTGGATTGTGTGCGGCCCACTGATATCTGAGCGCTATGTGACACGCTCGATGGCACAGCTGCCTGTGACCAAAGTGACGAGAGGATAATGGAGATTTTGAATCTCTGCGTACACTTGTGGACAGTGGACACTTGTGGATTGTGTGCGGCCCACTGATATCTGAGCGCTATGTGACACGCTCGATGGCACAGCTGCCTGTGACCAAAGTGACGAGAGGATAATGGAGATTTTGAATCTCTGCGTACACTTGTGGACAGTGGACACTTGTGGATTGTGTGCGGCCCACTGATATCTGAGCGCTATGTGACACGCTCGATGGCACAGCTGCCTGTGACCAAAGTGACGAGAGGATAATGGAGATTTTGAATCTCTGCGTACACTTTTGGACACATGACACTTGTGGATTGTGTGCGGCCCACTGATATCTGAGCGCTATGTGACACGCTCGATGGCACAGCTGCCTGTGACCAAAGTGACGAGAGGATAATGGAGATTTTGAATCTCTGCGTACACTTGTGGACACTGGACACTTGTGGATTGTGTGCGGCCCACTGATATCTGAGCGCTATGTGACACGCTCGATGGCACAGCTGCCTGTGACCAAAGTGACGAGAGGATAATGGAGATTTTGAATCTCTGCGTACACTTTTGGACAGTGGACACTTGTGGATTGTGTGCGGCCCACTGATATCTGAGCGCTATGTGACACGCTCGATGGCACAGCTGCCTGTGACCAAAGTGACGAGAGGATAATGGAGATTTTGAATCTCTGCGTACACTTGTGGACAGTGGACACTTGTGGATTGTGTGCGGCCCACTGATATCTGAGCGCTATGTGACACGCTCGATGGCACAGCTGCCTGTGACCAAAGTGACGAGAGGATAATGGAGATTTTGAATCTCTGCGTACACTTTTGGACAGTGGACACTTGTGGATTGTGTGCGGCCCACTGATATCTGAGCGCTATGTGACACGCTCGATGGCACAGCTGCCTGTGACCAAAGTGACGAGAGGATAATGGAGATTTTGAATCTCTGCGTACACTTTTGGACACTGGACACTTGTGGATTGTGTGCGGCCCACTGATATCTGAGCGCTATGTGACCCGCTCGATGGCACAGCTGCCTGTGACCAAAGTGACGAGAGGATAATGGAGATTTTGAATCTCTGCGTACACTTTTGGACACTGGACACTTGTGGATTGTGTGCGGCCCACTGATATCTGAGCGCTATGTGACACGCTCGATGGCACAGCTGCCTGTGACCAAAGTGACGAGAAGATAATGGAGATTTTGAATCTCTGCGTACACTTTTGGACAGTGGACACTTGTGGATTGTGTGCGGCCCACTGATATCTGAGCGCTATGTGACACGCTCGATGGCACAGCTGCCTGTGACCAAAGTGACGAGAGGATAATGGAGATTTTGAATCTCTGCCTACACTTTTGGACACTGGACACTTGTGGATTGTGTGCGGCCCACTGATATCTGAGCGCTATGTGACACGCTCGATGGCACAGCTGCCTGTGACCAAAGTGACGAGAGGATAATGGAGATTTTGAATCTCTGCGTACACTTGTGGACAGTGGACACTTGTGGATTGTGTGCGGCCCACTGATATCTGAGCGCTATGTGACACGCTCGATGGCACAGCTGCCTGTGACCAAAGTGACGAGAGGATAATGGAGATTTTGAATCTCTGCGTACACTTGTGGACAGTGGACACTTGTGGATTGTGTGCGGCCCACTGATATCTGAGCGCTATGTGACACGCTCGATGGCACAGCTGCCTGTGACCAAAGTGACGAGAGGATAACGGAGATTTTGAATCTCTGCGTATACTTTTGGACACTGGACACTTGTGGATTGTGTGCGGCCCACTGATATCTGAGCGCTATGTGACACGCTCGATGGCACAGCTGCCTGTGACCAAAGTGACGAGAGGATAATGGAGATTTTGAATCTCTGCGTACACTTGTGGACAGTGGACACTTGTGGATTGTGTGCGGCCCACTGATATCTGAGCGCTATGTGACACGCTCGATGGCACAGCTGCCTGTGACCAAAGTGACGAGAGGATAATGGAGATTTTGAATCTCTGCGTACACTTTTGGACACTGGACACTTGTGGATTGTGTGCGGCCCACTGATATCTGAGCGCTATGTGACACGCTCGATGGCACAGCTGCCTGTGACCAAAGTGACGAGAGGATAATGGAGATTTTGAATCTCTGCGTACACTTGTGGACACTGGACACTTGTGGATTGTGTGCGGCCCACTGATATCTGAGCGCTATGTGACACGCTCGATGGCACAGCTGCCTGTGACCAAAGTGACGAGAGGATAATGGAGATTTTGAATCTCTGCGTACACTTTTGGACACTGGACACTTGTGGATTGTGTGCGGCCCACTGATATCTGAGCGCTATGTGACACGCTCGATGGCACAGCTGCCTGTGACCAAAGTGACGAGAGGATAATGGAGATTTTGAATCTCTGCGTACACTTGTGGACAGTGGACACTTGTGGATTGTGTGCGGCCCACTGATATCTGAGCGCTATGTGACACGCTCGATGGCACAGCTGCCTGTGACCAAAGTGACGAGAGGATAAGGGAGATTGGATTGCTTTTAAAAAAGCAGTTTGCGGAGCAGTGGGTAAACAGCAATGCCAGCGTGTCAGGAAGCCTTAAAAGGCAGCCCAACAACCAACACCACTGATACACCACTATATAGCCTCCCCTTGCACTGCACACACAGTGACTTGTGTGTTGTGCAGGCCAAATCGCTAGCAGCAGAAGCAGTTTTTTTGTCTTCTTCCCTACCTAACGCTCTCCCTACAGAATCAGCAGCAACCTCTCCCTATACTAAGATCGGCAGAAGTAAGATGGCGGTCGGCGTGCACGCCCTTTTATACCCCCTGTGACGCCCACCAAAGCAAGCCAATCACTTGCATGCCCTTCTGAAAGATGGTGGTGACCCGTGCCTATGTCATCACGTTGCCCACAGTGTCCGTGGATCCTGATTGGCTGAAAAAGAGCGCAAAACAAACTTTTGAAACGCGACTTTGGCGCGTAAGTCGCCGACCTCGTGGCCGACCTCATCCTAGGGTCGGGTTTCGTTTCATGAAACCCAACTTTGCCAAAAGTCGGCGACTTTTGAATTTTTTCGACCCGTTTCGCTCAACTCTAGTCAGCATACCTGTGTCTTCAGATCCAGTATCACCAGGATCTCTTCTGCACCACTGAAGGCTGTCTGCAAACAATTTCGCAAGGATTGAGACACAGTCCATTTCAACTTGAAACTGAACAACTTTACTGTTATCATTTCTCAGCACATCCAAGTATTTCACAGCATTAGTCACATGTTCAACATTACACATTTCTTCCTCTTTTCCTGTACTTTTCTCACTGTCACACAGCACGTTCCTGGGTTGGACCATCTCATATGGTTTCTCAGCATCCTCCCTGTTTAGCTCTGCCACGGTTAGACATTCCTCTTCTGTTTCGCCCCAGACATCAGATCATCTGTTCCCGAAGTCAGTTGCCACATGGCAAGTGACCTGCCCTTCTGTACTGTCATAGTTTCTCCTGTGGTACTTCCTATGGCCTTCAGTACATTACGGGGACCTACCGCCTATAACGGTAACGCAGCGTCCTCTCTGCTTTCACTCACTGTGGTTGGGAAATCCCTCAGCTGTTTCACCTTGGATCTGAGTGCATCAGCCCATGCAATAAGCTGCCACATAATGGAGTCTCCTGAGGCCTTGTACTCTCCTGGCCTTTCCTTCTGCTTCCTCACCACACTGCTGTAGCCCACTGACTTTCTTTCTTGCTGCTTTCCTGGCCTGTTACTGCAGATGTCTGGGCTCCTCACTTAGCATAATGTTGCGTGGTCACTGCTATGATTCTGGATGCTTAAGTCAGTGCTGTAATCCTGGGCACTTATGCCCGTGCAGGTGGTTTGGGCACCCAGGCCCATCTGTCTCCTATGAGGAAGTTCTCCCCTCTCTTAGCTGCAGCTGACCCCTCTTACATTAGTTATTTACTCTGTGAAACTCCTCTGCTAATTTGCTACCATACTATGCACAATGCTATTCCTAGCATTATAATGTACCCCATCTTGTTGCTATAAATGGGTACTATACTGTCCCTACTTACAAAACACTTACAATAGTAAATATGTACATAGCAGCAGCAGTAAATACTTAAAACATGGGACATTTTACAGTATCACAAATCAGCAATAAAACATTATGTCAAACTGAGCATACGATAAGAAGCAAGGACATAATACATCCCCTTACACTTTCTTGAATCTCAGAGATGCCACTAATCCCAAGCTCCAAGCCAGATATCCTTCCCTTATTTGCAAATCAATGTCTTTGCCTTTCCACAAGTCAGACAGGAGGAACAGTAAGAAGAGGATTTTTTCATTCTGGCTCCTGGCAAAGGCGCTAATGAGTGTTTGACAATGGAAAGTCTACTCCGTGAACCTAAATGAGCACATTTGAACCGGTACTGCAAGCGAGTTTACATCAATACAGTAAATCAATTGTTCCTCTCCAAGCAGTTAGCGTTTACATTGCTCCATTTTGCTTTTCCTTTGGGAAATTAAAAGCAAAAGTTTGTGTGTGTTGCAAACGGATTTATTTAAAGGAAGGCTGTTTTATAGATGTCATCAGTCATAAAATGTTCATCTAGTGTTTTATTTTAAATGTATATGGATAATATATTTCATAATGTAAAGTGTTTAATAGATTACAAGGAAATAGCCTAGGGATATAGCAATGTGTGCTGCAAACATTCCGGTACAGTCCGGTGGCCTCACATTGACTTTTAATGTTCGGTAATGGTGTTATTTAATAGCACAGAAACATTGTGCTGCATTGGCAAGTCAATTAATCATCTGTATAAGCCCAAGTAACAAGCCGATGATTAACCAGGCGTCCATCAATATCCCAGTGTATATTAGTAGATAAATGTAGCGGAATCTTCATTAAACCATGTATATAGCAAATAGCTACAATAATTCCAAACATTTTAATAAAGAAAATAGAATGAAAAAGAAAAACAGAATACCTATATAAGTATATAAATATACAGAAGAAGTATCGGATTTACATCTCGGGATCCTATAGGTGTAGCGTGTGCCTCGCCCTTATAAAAGTGGAGAAGATGGCGCAGCAGCTTCTCTGAAGACCCCTGTGGTTTTATGATATGTGAATTGTATTAATTCTGTTCTTTACTAGAGATGAGCGAATTTGATCGAGTCAGGGTTTATTCGACAAGCTATAGCGCTTACCGAATAAGCTGCAGAGGGAACCCGGCTTCCTCCATAAGGTGGTAGCTAGTGAGAGCTCCCTTATGCCATTCACAAGAGTGCAGTGGGCACAGAGTAACATATACATTGACGCGTGTGCTTCTGTACAGGGAATATGGAGGCCTCCAGTGTATCCTGTTGTGCACATGTAACCTTCCTCACATGTCATGCGCCGCCTTCCATAACCAGTATGAATGTGCCTCTGTATTGTGCAAAAGAAAGTCAAACAATGTTCCTGTTACACCTTTTATATATGTTTCAACCTCAGTAAACAAGACTTTATTTTTGCAAAACCATCTGTTTTCTTCATTGTCAAGTTGAAGGGGTACAGTGCCACACAAATTGTGCCAGAACGTATCCTGAAAATGTCCGCAACCAAAACGCAACTGCATGCAGACACCAAGGGACCCCTATCTACAGTATTTTGGGGTGCAGAATTAGATGTCAGACAAATTTCCATTTTATGCCCTTACCCCCAAACCAATCAAAAAGTTGGGCCCATGTGAATGTATATTGATATCTCTTTGAAGGCAACCTGTCATGTCGGGAAATGCTATTTAACTGCAGATGTAGGGTTAATAACTTTAAAATCATATCTGCCTGACTTACTGGAGCAATGGGTGCAATAAAAAAATTAGCTCATATCTTCTCTTTCAGTTCTAGATGTTAGGGACAGCGGAACGCATAAATAATAAATAATAGTAAGTGCGTTCGCCGCCCGGGGTCCACCGTGCAGAGGTGTTACGCTGCTGCTACGTAATGGCAGACGCTCAATAGGGCGGTATAACACACGCGGGTTGAACATCACCCGGTGTGCACTGGGCGGACTCTGTTACTTCACAGAGACGCCGAAGTGTTAAACACAACTGCCGAGCCTGTTGAACTCACAGAGCTCAGCGGAATGCACACACGGTATATGGTCAGGGGACTCTGGCCCAAGACACAAGGTCAGCGTCCCTCTAGACCTACCATGCATGCGGCGTCACAACCGTGGATGCCAATAAGTACTGCTGACTGCAGCGCGGCGACAGACACTGCCGCTGTATGACAATGCCCAGTAGCAGGCACAGTGTCAGACGCTAGTACCGTGGATGATATGCACTGTGGCCTGTAGCTTGCCACTGACTGGAGCTGACTCTATCACTAGTTCCCTATCCACACACATAATATCAGAGGGAGGGGAATCTTAATGAGTCATTTGCAAGTCCAGGCATCCATCATCATTCACACAGGTAGCAACTAGAGTCTATACTATCACATGGCCGAGCGGCCATGCGAACCTTTTATAGCTGGGACCTTCCGGAAGCTTCCAGATCCCTGAGATGGACTAATCAGATCTGGAGAAGGACCTGTGCATGTGACTCCCGATCTGCAATGGGAGATTGTCTTGTGAGAATGCTCAGTGGAGCAACGGAAGGACTTAGCCTCTGGAGTAGCTTGCTGCTGAGCAGCCTGCGTTGCTATTGCTGGCCCAGAAGTGGCAGCAACAGCCAGTCCCACATAGCTGGTCTGAGCAGAGCGTCAGGAATGATGGAACTGCTGAGCAGGCTCCTCTGCGGGTGATGGAGAATGGGAGACCGCTGAATGCAAGGCTCTGGATTCCCGCTGTGCAGTTGCAGAAACCCGACGCCTACCATTAACCCCCCTCCTAGGGCCCCCTCCCCTCTGAGCCTCGCTACGCTCAAATGCCGTGATAAGGAGCAGGACGTGGATGTTCTCCACTGGTTCCCAGGTCCGGGCCTCTGGACCATGACCCTTCCAATCCATCAAATAAAACTTTTTGCCATGCACCACCCTGCGTCCCACAATGGCGTTGACCTCAAACTCGTCTAAAGACAAGTGAACAGGTTTGAGAAGGGACACGTGGAAGGCGTCAGAGATGGCCAAGAGTGGTGGAAGAGCCAGACGGTAGACCACCGAGCTGATCCGCTCGAGGATTTTGAAGGGACCAATGTATCGCGGCGCAAACTTGGTGGACTCAGCCCGCAGCCTGATATTTCTGGCAGAAAGCCACACCAAGTCGCCAGGGGCAAAAGTTGGAGCGGGGCGCCAATGTGTGTCGGCGGATGCCCTCATTCTCTCCTTAAAGGCTCGAATGGCATCCTGGGTATGATCCCAAATGTCACGAGCCTCCACTGCCAAGTCTGCCACCCTGGAGTCAGCGGAAGACACTGGCATTGGGATGGGGACACGCGGATGCTGGCCGTAATTAAGAAGAAACGGAGTCTGACCAGTGGAATCAGCCACTGCATTATTCAGGGCAAATTCGGCCCACGGTAGTAAGGATGCCCAGTCATCCTGCCTGGCCAAGACAAAATGTCGCAGGTACGTGACCAGAGTTTGGTTGGCTCTCTCAACCAACCCGTTCATCTCAGGATGATAGGCGGAGGACAAGTTTAGCTCGATACTGAGTAGACTGCAGAACTCCCTCCAAAACCGAGATGCAAATTGGGGACCTCGGTCACTAACTATTTTGTGTGGCATACCGTGCAAATGAAATATGTGCTTTATGAACAGTGCGACGAGACCACGAGCGGAAGGCAGCCGCGCGAGTGGCACCAGATGCACCATTTTAGAAAAATGATCTGTGACCACCCAGATGACCGTGCTGCCACCGGATTTGGGCAGGCCGACCACAAAATCCTTGCCTACTATCTCCCAGGGTCTGTCTGCCACCGACAAGCCTCTGCCTAGAGGACCTGTTCTGAGCACAAGAGACTCATGCCTGAATGTATTCTTTCGTGTCCCAAGCAATGTGCGGCCACCAATAAGACCTTGCCAGGAGTTCTGTGGTCCGCTTATTGCCAAAGTGACCACCCACCCTGGACGCATGTGCCCAAGCGAGAACCTCGGTCCGCAGGCGAGGAGGGACAAAGGTCTTGCCTGGCAGCACTGACTCGAGAGCGACCAGGGCCACGGTCCTCAGACTCTCAGTGGGGACGATTAACCAAGGCCCAGCCTCCTCCTCCTCTGCCAAGACCACCGAGCGAGAGAGAGCAACAGCCCGGATGTTCTTCTCAGCGGGAGAAGAAGAGCGAACACCTAGCTTGAAGAGAATTCAAGCGCTGGGCTGTTTGTAAATAGACCAGGTTTTTATGGTCAGTGTACACCTGAAAGGGGAACCGGGCTCCCTCCAGTAGATGTCTCCACTCGGAAAAGGACAACTTCATTGCCAGCAACTCCATGTCCCCAATGGAGTAGTTCCTCTCCGCCGGTGAGAAGGTCTTTGAGAAGAAGAAGCAGGGATGCTTCTGACCTTGAGCATCCTTCTGGAAAAGGACTGCTCCTGCACCGACGGATGAGGCATCCACCTCTAGGATAACGGGTTTATCCACATCGGGATGGTGGAGGATATGACTGCCAGCAAAATGGGTTTTAAGAGACGAGAAGGTCGTGGAGACCTGTTTAAACCAAACCTTGGTATTGGCTCCTTTTTTGGTGAGGGCGACCAAAGGAGCTACCAGTGGAGAAGTGGGGAAGGAACTGACAGTAATAATTAACGAACCCCAAAAAGCGCTGCACCGCTTTAAGAGAATGGGGCTCCTGCCAGTCCATTACCACCTGCAATTTGGCATGATCCATAGCCAACCACTGGGCCGAGATGATATAGCCCAGGAACTGTAAGGACTCCTGCTCAAATTGGCACTTCTCCAACTTGGAGAAGAGAGAATTCGCCCGCAAACGGTTGAAGACCTTGCAGCCGTCTCTCCCATGAGAGGTCAAATCTGGAGAAAAGATGAGGATGTCATCCAGATAGACCACCACCGTGGTGGAGAGCATATCACAAAAGACGTCATTTACGAAGTCTTGGAAGACAGCAGGTGCATTACAGAGGCCAAAGGGCATGACCAGATACTCGTAGTGGCCATCCCTGGTACTAAAGGCTGTCTTCCACTCGTCTCCTTCGCGTATGCGGATCAGGTTGTAAGCCCCCCGTAGATCTAACTTAGTAAAGATCCGGGCCCCTCGCAACCTGTCAAACAACTCAGAGATCAAAGGAAGAGGGTAATTGTTTTTCACTGTAATAGCATTGAGACCTCTGTAGTCAATGCAGGGATGCAGCTCTCCACTCTTCTTCTGTACGAAAAAGAACCCTGCCCCTGCTGGCGACACTGACTTCCTAATAAACCCTCTTGCCAGATTCTCCCGGATATATTGTGACATGGCCTCCGTCTCCAGGAGAGATAGAGGATACACGTGGCCTCTAGGAGGTTCCGCACCTGGCAAAAGGTCTATCGACAGTCATAGGGGAGATGCGGCGGAAGCGTCTCTGCTGATTTTTTTGAAAAGACGTCCACGTACTGCTGGTAGTGTCTGGGAAGCGCGGAGAGATCCGCGGTCACTTCCGTGGAGGCTACTTGAATGCTGCCCCTCATGCACCTTCCCTCACAGTCCTTGCTCCAACCCAGTATACTCCCTGAAGACCACTCTATATGAGGGGAATGGCAATGGAGCCAAGGAACTCCGAGAAGCACCTGATCGATGCCCACTGGCATAATGAGCAGGGACAATGTCTCGTGGTGAGATGGTGGGATTGAGAGCCCAAGGGGTGCTGTCTGGTGGGTAATCTGGGATGGTAAGGCCGAACTGTTGACCACCCTGAAGGACAAGGGGTGAGGTAGTAGCACCACCGGAATTGCGTGCTTTGGGCGAAGGCCGAGGACATAAAGTTCCCTTATTCCCCGGAGTCCACTGTGACTTCTACCTCCCAGGAGGAAGCGCTGCTATATAACGTCCCTCAGAATACCGGTTTGGAGGAAAAACTTTTCATATCAAATAGACCCCCTCCAACTACCACTGGACGTGAACGTTTTTTCGACTGCTGAGGACAACTGTTAGACAAGTGACCATACTGTCGACACTGGTAACAGCATGCAGAGCTTCGTACCGGGCGCACCTTGGGGCCGGTGCGAGACACCTCCATGGCCTCTGGAGGTATAATTTCCTGAGCGGGGGGTTCAAGAGGTGCAGAGAAGGTGGGAGCCAACCTAACTTTCGGTCTGGATTGAGCACGTTCCAGTCCGCGCTCAGTAAAACGAAGATCAATGCGGGTGGAAATAGCAATCAGCTCCTCCAGACTTATGGGAACCTCCCTGGTAGCCAGAGCATCTTTGACATGCTCCACCAAACCCCTCCAGAACACAGGGACGAGTGTGTTATCAGGCCATTCCAGCTCGGAAACCAGTGTCCAGAAACACATGGCGTAATGGCTGACCGAAAGGGATCCCTGTGTTAGTGCTAATAACTGGAGAGAGGTGTCGTGAGTGATCCGTGGCCCCAAAAAGACCTGCTTTAGAGACATCAAAAACTGAGCAGCATGGCCCATTCTAATGCCCAGCCTGACAGGAGGGAGACGATAAACCCCACCTTAGTCCGCTCTGTAGGGAATCGCGTGGCCAGTAACTCAAGCTGAATAGAGCACTGGCTCACAAAACCCCTACAGGTGGCGCTGTCACCTGAAAATTTATCAGGCAATGGGAGACGGGATACTGTGGGCGCAGGTGTGGATGTGGACACACGAGAGACAGCCTCTGCGACTGCCTGGGCAGCGGCCGCAGCAACCTTCGCAGCTGAGGTGGAACTCTCGAGAGCTGCCAACCTGCCCTCCAGCTGCCGAATGTACTGCAGTAGCTGCTGCTGGTCCGCCGTTACTAGCCAGACCCTGGCGCTAGTATAATGTTAGGGATGGCGGAACGCACTAAATAATAAATAATAGTAAGTGCGTTCGCCGCCCGGGGTCCACCGTGCAGAGGTGTTACGCTGCTGCTACGTAATGGCAGATGCTCAATATGGCGGTATAACACACGCGGGTTGAACGTCACCCGGTGTGCACTGGGCGGACTCTGTTACTTCACAGAGACACTGAAGCGTTGAACACAACTGCCGAGCCTGTTGAACTCACAGAGCTCAGCGGAATGCACACAAGGTATATGGTCACAGGAGTCTGGCCCATGACACAGGGTCAGCGTCCCTCTAGACCTACCGTGTGTGCGGCGTCGCAACAGTGGACGCCAATAAGTACTGCTGACTGCAGCGTGGCGACAGACACTGCCGCTGTACGACAATGATCGGTAGCAGGAACACTGTCGGACGCTAGTACCGTGGATGATATGCACTGTGGCCTGTAGCTTGCCACTGACTGTCGCTGACTCTATCACTAGTGCCCTATCCGCACACGTAATATAAGAGGGAGGGGAATCTTATTGAGTCATTTGCAAGTCCATGCATCCGTCATCATTCACACAGGTAGCAACTAGAGTCTATACTAGCGCATGGCCGAGCGGCCATGTGAACCTTTTATTGCCGGGACCTTCCGGAAGCTTCCAGATCCCTGAGATGGACGAATCAGATTTCGAGAAGGACCTGTGCATGTGACTCCTGATCTCCAATGGGAGATCGTCTCGTGAGCATGCTCAGTGGAGCGACGGAAGGACTTAGCCTCTGGAGTGGCTTGCTGCTGAGCAGCCAGCGTTGCTATTGCTGGCCCAGAGGTGGCGGCAACAGCCAGACCCACAGAGCTGGTCTGAGCAGAGCGTTGGGAACGACGGAATTGCTGAGCAGGCTCCTCTGTGGTCGATAGAGTAATGGGAGACTGCTGAATGCAAGGCTCTGGATTCCCACTGTGCAGCTGCAGAAACCCAACGCCTAACACTAGATGAGGTGCAGGGAGCGTTCTATACAGTAAGCATACTGTAATCACTCCCCTAAACATTAATTGACAGCCTTTTCTGCACACATACACTGCACTGTTGGTTCCACAGAATTGCCATTGAGCCAGAAAGGGGAACAGCTGTAGAGTGTGTGTAATTTAGTTGGGTTGACAAAACCGTCTCCTTTTCACTGAAATATAGTGAAAGAAATTGAGATAAATATAAAATTATGAACATTCTGCCAGTGCTTAATTGTACCAACTGAGCAAAACTTGAAAAGCCAATGCCTAAATGTAATAACTGGAGCTCTAGATATTTAACTCTTTTTAAAAAAAACATTAATAGGTTTAGTTAATTACTTGGGAGAGCTATTGTATCTTTTGTATTTACCATCTTGAATAACCAATAAAGCAAATGCAGATAACCAAAAAAACTTTTACTATTAAAAAAAAATAGAAAAAAAAATAAGTATGCTATAATGCTAACATGTCATCGTCGACACATAATGTGGGACGTTCTGAAACGTTGTGCCTACCTGAAATCAAATTGTTAAATCCAAGTACGTACAGGAAAGGAGTACCACGCCGATACACAATTATATATCTAAGCAGACCTCTCTTTATTACATCTTCGGTCAGGGTTTATTTAGGTTTTTAATGGATATACATTGTAACAATATACTTGGCTCAGCTTATCTCTACATATGAGCGGGCATTAGCATACATACATCTAATTAGCTATGTTTAACACTAACAACACAAACATATTTCAGAAATCATAGTTTTGTGGCCAGGCAAAAAGATGTTTTTGATGATTGATTGCACTTAAGCATACCTTGAAGGTTTTAGCAGTTTTCAAGATTGATTGACCTACATGTCTTAAAGTAATGATGGAACCTCATTTTGCTTTACTTACTTTAGTATTTCTTTCCAGTTTTTCATTCTTTTTTCTTTTAAATTATACAGTAAAATTCACAAAAAGGCTGCCATCGAGTAAATCAGTTGCAACAACTTAATTTGCTTTTTTGGCCATGAAATCCCTCCTTCTGTCTTGGCTGTTTGGGAGTTATATCATACACAGGGTATATCACTTAATAGATATCATGTGGTAGGCACATGTTCATAATAATACGGCCAAAGTGTGTTAGGCAACACCATCTGCAGTGCCTGGAGCAGGGTCTGAAAAATACCAGGCAGAGATTGTGAAAAATGCTGGATAATTACACTTTCCTGTCCGTCAGAGGAGTTCCTACATTTTTATCCCACAAGCAACCTTCAAGGAGGTCACATTTATTAGAGCAACTAGCTGAAGAGGCCGGCACTGCCCGGGCATAGTAGCTAACTACGATTAGTTCTAACAAATTATAATGATTAAATCTATATATATAAACCTGAGTGTAGAGCCCCGCCCACTCCGCATAGCCACATTCACTATAATATCTCACATCATCCTGTCAGCCAGAGCTACCGGTCTACTACCTCTAATATCCCACATCGTCCCATCAGCCAGAGCCACTGGACTACTAATATCTCACATCATTCCGTCAAAGTCACCGGGCAACTACCACTAATACCCCACATCATCCTGTTACAGACGCCGGACTACTACCCCTAATATCCCACATCATCCCGTCAGCAAGAGCCACCGGGCTACTACCCCTAATATCCCACATCATCCCGTCAGCCAGAGCCACCGGACAACTCCCCTTAATATCCCACATTATCCCGTCAGCCTGAGCCACCAAACTACTACCCCTAATATCCCACCTCATCCCGACAGCCTGGGGTCAGAACCAGAGCGCTGAGTGGAATGGCCCTAACTTCCATACCGGAATCCCTTTAAGAGAGGCCTGGTGTCAGAACCAGAGCGCTGAGTGGATTTGCCCTGACTTCCATACCAACGATCCCTTTAATAGAAGCCTGGGGTGAGAATCAGAGTGGTGAGGGATTTACCCTAACTTTCATACTGGAGATCCCTTTAAGAGAGGCCTGGGGTCAGTACCAAAGCGCAGAGTGGATTTGCCCTCAATTCCATAATGGGGATCCCTTTAAGAGGGGCCTGGGGTCAGAACCAGAGTGCTGAGTGGAATTGCCTTTACATCAGCACAATTTGGGAACCAACATTTTTTTTTTTTAGGAAGTTATAAGGGTTAAAATTTGACCAGCGATTTCTCATTTTTACAGCACCATTTTATTTTTAGGGACCACATCACATTTGAAGTCACTTTGAGTGGTCTATATGATAGAAAATACCCAAAAGTCACACCATTCTAATAACTGCACTCCTCAAGGTGCTCAAAACCATATTCAAAAAGTTTATTAACTCTTCAGGTGCTTCACAGGAATTTTTTGAATGTTTAAAAAAAAAATGAACATTTAACTTTTTCTCACAAAAAAGTTACATCAGGTCCAATTTTTTTATTTTACCAAGGGTAACAGGAGAAATTGGACTGCAAACGTTATTGTGCAATTTGTCCTGAGTATGCTGATACCTGATATGTGGGGGGAACCACTGTTTCAGCGCATGGCAGAGCTCAGAAGGGAAGGAGCGCCGTTTGACTTTTTCAACGCAAAATTGGCTGGAATTCAAATCGGACACCATGTCACGTTTGGAGAGCCCCCATAAGTGACCCCATTTTGGAAACTAGACCCCCCCAAGGAACTTATCCAGATATGTGGTGAGAACTTTGAACCCCCAAGGGCTTCACAGAAGTTTATAACGTACAGCCCTACAATTAAAAAAATCATATTTTTTCCACAAAAATGATCTTTTCACCCCCAATTTTTACTTTCCCAAGGGTAATAAGACCCCAAAATTTATTGTACAATTTGTCCTGAGTACGCTGATACTCCATATGTGGGGGTAAACGTCTATTTGGGCGCATGGCAGGGCTCTGAAGGGAAGCAGCGCCATTTGACTTTTTTTTCTGGAATTGAGATCGGACGCCATATCACGTTTGGAAAGCCCCTGATGTGCCAAAACAGTGGAAACCCCCACAAGTGACCCCATTTTGGAAAATAGACCCCCTAAGGAACTTATCTAGATGTGTGGTGAGCACTTTGAACCCCCAAGTGCTCCACAGAAGTTTATAACGCTCCGGCCTGAAAATAAAAAAATCATATTTTTTCCACAAACATTATCTTTTAGTCCCTAATTTTTTTATTTTACCAAGGGTAACAGGAGAAATTGGACCCAAAAAGTTGTTATCCAATTTGTCCTGAGTAAGCTGATATCTCATATGTGGGAGAAAACTACTGTATGGGCACACGTCGTGGCTCGGAAGGGAAGTAGTGACATTTTGGAATGCAGACTTTGATGTAATGGTCTGCAGGTGTCATGCTGCCTTTGGAGAGCCCCTGATGTGCCTAAACTGTGGAACCCCCCCACAATTGACCCCATTTTGGAAACTAGACCCCTAAGAAACTTATCTAGATGTGTGGTGAGCACTTTGAACCCCCAAGTGCTTCACAGAAGTTTATAACGTAGAGCCATAAAAATAAAAAATCATTTTTTTTCCACAAAAATTATATTTTTGCCCCCAATTTTCTATTTTCCCAAGGGTAACAGGAGAAATTGGACCCTCAAAGTTGTTGTGCAATTTGTCCAAAGTATGCTGATGCCCCATATGTTGGGGTAAAGCACTGTTTGGGCACACGTCAGGGCTCGGAAGGGAGGGAGCACTGTTTGACTTTTTGAACGCAAAACTGGCTGGAATCAATGGTGGCACCATGTTGTGTTTGGAGACCTCCTGATGCACCTAAACAGTGGAAACCCCTTAATTCTAACTCCAACTCTAACCCCAACACACCCCTAACCCTAATACCAACCCTAACCATAACCTTAACCACAACCTCAACACACCTCTAACCCTAATCCCAACTCCAACCATAACCCTAACCACAACCCTAACCTTAATAACAACTCTAGCCCTAACCACAACCCTAACCCTAATCCCAACCATAACCCTAACCACAAACCTATCCCCAACACACTCCTCTCACTAATCCAAACCCTAACCCTTATCCTAACCCTAGTCCTAATCCTAACCCCAAACCCAACCCCAACCCTAATTCCAACCCTAACTCTAATTCCAACCCTAATCATAATCCCAACCCTAACCCTAATTTCAACCCTAACCCTAATTTCAACCCAAACCCTAATTCAAACCCTAACCCTAACCTTAGCCTAACTCTAACCCTAATGGAAAAATGAAAATAAATATATTTTCTTTATTTCATTTTTTTCATTATTTAAATAAGGAGCTGAAAAAGGGGGGGTTTATTTACTACTTTTTTTTATTCTGATCACTGTGCTACGATCTATCACAGTGGCCAAAATGAACCAATTGGAAAAATCTTGCTATTGTTGCCAGGTGCCAGCCGAGAGATCTCGGTGGGTGCACTGCGCATGCTCTCGCCATTTTGTCCCAGAAGAAGATGGCGGCACCCATGGGGGAAGTGTTGTGAACTAATTTTCTGCTCCACCAGTTGAGAGTTCTCCTTCCGTTCTCCCTCTGGTGGTGACAGGAGGTAGTGAGGTTGGTTTAATTGGTAGTGATCTGCCACCTGATGATGAGGATAAAGATTGGATCTCTGGAGTATCAGACTGGATATAAGACAGCCGACGCCCTATCCTAGTGCTGGTGATTCAGTCTGCTTCTCAGGTCTTGGACTTCAGCTCTGTTCCAGTCTTCTCAAGCTAAGTTTTTCTGTTAATGTTCACACTTGCTTTTGTTGATCTATTCAGTTTTTTGTGTGTCAGCCAGCCCCGGCTTGGGCTGTGCTGAATTTCCACTCTTATTTATCTGTATTTGCCAATTTGCCTTTTTTTGTCCCTTATTAGATTGGCCTCTTTTTGCTCTGCCTCAGAATATTTCAGAGTGCTGATATAGAGGGAGAAGTCTAGTGACTTCAGGGTTAATTTTGCTATCAGAAGTGATGGACATTATTTTTGCAGGGTTTTTGGCAGATTGCAGACAGTGTCTTTCCTGTCCTTTCTAGTTAGTTTGGCCCCATCGTTTGCTCAGCCTATTTTCCTGCCTGCGTTTGTGTTTTCATCTTTTCTCACCATCAATACATGTTTGGGGGCTGTCTCTCCTTTGGGGTCTGCTCTGGGGCAGTTAGTTTTCCCCTTTTCTTGCTTTAGGTTTATGTAGTCCTCCGGTTGTGATGAGGCATCTAGATTCATCGTAGGTACGCTCCACGGCTACTGCTAGTTGTGTGGTTAGGATCAGGGATCTGAAATCTGCATAGTTACCAACCTCTCTGGTTTTCTGAGACTTAGCTTGTGTTGTTTTTTCTGCTCGGTGACCAATTCATAACAGGGAAGCACATGGGCCGAGGAGCATCGGGAGGTACCAGGGGGCGGGATCGGGGGCCCTATTTCTCTTCTCTGATGTGCGATCACATCAGGGGAGAGAGAAATTAAATGGCACATCAGACTTTTTTTTTGCAGTCGCTGTTATACAGTTAATAACGGTGATCGCAAAACCGGGGTCAGTAAAAATCATGTTCTCTAGGATCTTGGTTACCCCCGGCAGCCGAGACATCAGAGAAAATCCAATGCTAGAGGGTGCTATACACTTTTTCCACAGCAACGTTAATTAACGGCGCTGTGGTTAGAGTACCCTTAACGACCGCCGTTAAAAAGTTTATCGGCGGTCGTTAAGGGGGTTAATTTAAACTTACATTCAAGGCTTTAAATGCTGGCCCAGACCCTTATACCTCATGCATGGTCCATGGCTGACTACTGTGGGTCAATTAATGCCACTTTTCCTGGTTTCTGCCCCTAATATTTGGAAATGTTAGTTCTCTATGTTTGGTTTCCTTCATGTGTGTTGCCTTAATTAGGCAGGCCTCTCAGAGCATCAGGCCTACACCTGTCAGTCATGCACCTGTCACTGATCAATGTTTAAGCTAGAAATGCTGGTTGTAGCCCTGTCCCATGAATCCATGCTGCTCAATTATACTATTTGTACTCTTGGTCAATTGATGCCACTTTTCCTGGTGTCTGCTCCTAATTTGAGTTGTTTTGGAAGCTTTTTGCCCCCCCCAATGTGTTATGTATGCATTTGGTATTTGCCTCCCATTGAATTCAATGGGGAACGGGTGTGTTCGCCAAACCGTTGGGCGAGCATTGGGCCGTTCGCCAAACCGAACTGAACTTTGAAAGGTTCGCTCATCTCTAGTTGAGAGTAACTAATAAACTGGAGTAAATAAACTGTAAAACCAAGGAATTTCATTCTTCTGAGTTAGGACAAAAGGAACAACCACTTGAGAGTAGTTTTTAATAAACTGGCATTAATAAATTGGAAAACCGAGGAATCTTTGGACAATTTTGAGACCCATGAGTTGTAGGCAATCGAAAATAGCAAAAGTTTCTCTGGGTCCATAGGAAGAACTCCAGATGAGATAATATATCTAAGAAGCAGCAATTCATGGAGTTCAAAGAGACATTTTTACTACAGAGGGGCAAACAAACATGAGCCTCCTATAGTCCAGCATGACTAAAACAGTTCTATAATGTGGATTCAATTTATTTTGTGACCCCCTTTTTTTCTGTATATTTGAGTTTATTTGCAACATTTTGAACTCTATTACATTCTTTTTCATACCTTTCACATTTTAGCAATGGTCATTAGCACAGTTTTATGAAAGTCAGTTGTGGAACCTAGATACTACAAGGAAACAAGCTTATCCTTCATGGCTGAGAATGGAAGCACAATTATAATTGTATCTTTGTTGTTTTTGTGTTTTTTTCTTTTACCTATCAGTAGAAGCAATTTCCTTCTGTGCTCCTCATCTGTAAAATTACATTAGAGTAGCAGTTTTCAGAGGATCGGCACTTGTTAATGAGAAGTATCCCTTGGTGTTAGATATAAATGTAATTCTTTCTGGTGTTCTAGTAACACATTGAATTTGCAGTTGACACTCACAGAGGTATAAATAATATAGCTCGTTAACGGAAAGCCGTCGCAAAATACCTGCAGGCCAAATTACTGCAGCACACAGTCATTTCTATACATAGACATCCCCTATAAACGCCAGAGCCAAAGCTACAAGCTAAAGGCGGATAATATGTAATCCATATCTTTTACTGCATTAAACCAGGATTAGTGTACACCGGAGAAAACAGCATGGCGCCACAATAAAAGGGTTTTTTTTTTCCACCCTCCATTTTTCCTTTAGAGAGCAGAAAACTTTTCTTACATTTTTTCCCTTTTTAGGCTGGTCTTGCACATCATTTTAATTTGGTATGTGTGTTACCCATTTTTGGTGGATGGATCATGGGCCTTCACAAAAATCAAACAGGAACATATCCTAAAGTACTTTGATCCATAGTGCGGATAACACTTGCTATTGCTAACCAATTGCCAAGTGAAAATAAAAAGCATAAAAAGCAGAAATTATTTGTGTGCTGTCCATATTTTACTGTTTAATGGGTAGGAGAAGCAACATTTTTTGGTTTGTTTTCACTTGTGCAAAAATGGATGCAGCAAGAATTCTAAAAGCTGACAAACGGAACAAAAATGAATCGAGCACAGCGAAAAAAAATAGATCATTTTTACTTATGAGAAAAAAAAGATGTGAGAAACCTACCTTGGAAAATAAAATTGTTTGGGGTATTGGCATACTACCTCCATATAGGATACAAGATGTCCGATGTCAAGTGGTGACCTCTATGAATGGAATCTCATCTTATCATCTTAATTAAATCCCTCATCTTAATGTCCTGCAGCGTCTCCTCTGCAATTAATTTTCTTATGATCAAATTGCTAGAGCTATCTTTAGTAGAGATGGACAGACCCCTGGATATTTGCGTTCGGCGGGTTTGGCCAAAAAGTTTGGGTTTGGGTACCAGAAGAGTACCCGGACCCAAACCTAAACCCTGCCCTAAGCATCCAGTGTTTGCCACGCTGTCATGTGAATGACAGCGTGACAAACACAGATTCTGAAAGGCAGTAAAATCATGACCACCGGCCAAACAGTCGTGGTTCCCGCGCTGTCAAATGACAGCGTGAGCCCACAGCTCCCATCAGCTGATGCCTGCTGTAGCTATTAACAGTGAGCACAGACATTGGCTGATGGGAGTAGCACCTGTGCTCTAAATAAAAAATAAAAAAAGTGTGGATTCCCCTGTATTTTTGATAACCAGCCAGACAAAGCTGACAGTTGCAAGCTACAACTCTCAGCTGTCAGGGATAGCAAGGTTGTTATAAAAAATAGAGGGGTCCCATGCTGTTTTTTTAATTATTTAAATAAATAATTTTAAAAAATGACATGGAGTCCCTCTCATTTTTATCAACCAGCTTTGCTAAAGCGAACAGCTGTGGGCTGGTATTCTCAGGCTGGTAAGGGGGCCATGAATATTGCCCCCCCAGCCTAAAAAGAGCAGCCGCAGCCTCCCAGAAAACGCACATCTATTCTATGCACCAATTCTGGCACTTTGCCCAGATCTTTCCACTTGCCCTGTAGCGGTGGCAAGTGGGGTAATATTTGTGGGACTGATGTCACCTTTGTATTGTCCGGTGGCATCAAATAATAATGATCTTTATATAGCGCTAACATATTCCGCAGCACTTTACAATTTGCACACATTATCATCACTGTCCCCAATGGGGCTAACAATCTAAATTCCCTATCAGTATGACTTTGGAATGTGGGAGGAAACCGGAGTACCCAGAGGAAACCCACGCAAACACAGGGAGAACATACAAACTCCTTGCAGATGTTGTCCTTGGTGGGATTCAAACCCAGGACTCCAGCGTGGCAAGGCTGCAGTGCTATCCACTGAGCCACCATGCTGCCCACAGATTAGTAATGGAGAGGTGTCTATAAAGACACCTACAGTATCTATTACTAATCCTATAGTTAAATTGTAAATAAAATACTTTATTATTGCTGTGTGTTTATTTGAAATAAAATCAAACTATACTTTTCCTTTTTTATTTAACAGCAACAAACACAGGTATACTCACCTTATGCCCATTCCATTGAATCCTTCGTCTCATGTAATAACACAAAAATAAAAAACAATATCCATAACTTGTCCAAAAGTCTGTCCCATGTTGTAATCCATGTCTGGGGATTCATAGTTTTCAACCTGGACAGTGCCAAGATGCGAACGTCCAGGCTGAGAACCACTGGGGAAGGAGCTGCTGCGAAAGCATCATCAGTGATCAGTGGTGTCCTCATTGAGGTTACCGCAGTTCACTGAGGCTGTGTCCCACCCGGACCAATGAACTACAGTGACCGCCCTCTGGTGAGAATACTGCTAGCACAGTGAGAAAAAATCTCACGGTGCAGCTGTGAATTCATCACAGTCCAAATGCACCACAGAGAAAATATCCTGGTGAACTGTGGTGACTTTTTCTCACTGTGCTAGGGGTGATCTCACCAGAGGGAGGTCACTGCAATTCATTGGCCCAGCTGTCATCAGTGACCAGTAGTAACCTCAATGAGGTCACCGTTGCTCACTGATGATGCACTTGCAGCAGCTCATTCCCTAGGATGGTTCTAAGCCTGGACGGTTGCATCTTGGCACCTTCCATGTTGAAAACTATTGTTACCCAGACATGGGTTATGGTGTGGGACAGAACGTCGGACAAGTGAGGAACGTTGTTTTTTTTGTTTTATTATATGAGACACAGGAGTCAATGGAATGGGCATTAGGTGAGTATAACTGTGTTTGTTGTTTGAAATTATAAAGGAAAAGTGTGGTTTGTTTTTATTTCAAATAAAATACTTTATTATTGCTGTGTGTTTATTTACTATATAACTACAGGATCAGTAATGGATAGGTGTCTTATAGACACCTCTACATTACTAAGCCATAGGCTTGATGACACCAGACAATACAAAGATGACAAAAACCCCACAAATATTACCCCACTTGGCACCGCTATAGGGCAAGTGGGAAGAGCCGGGCAAAGCACCAGAATTGGCTCATTTAAAAGAGATACCTTTTCTGGGCCGCTGCAATCTCCTATTTAAAGGCTGGGGGGCCTATATCCATGGCCCTTTACCAGCCTGATAATACAAGCACCAGCTGTCTGGTTGTCAAAAATGTAAGGGACCACACTCCTTTTTATTTTTTTTAAATATTTTAAATAGTGAAAAAACAGTGTAGCGACCCCTCTATTCTTGATATGCAGCCTTGCTAACACTGACAGCTGAGAGTTGCAGCCCTCAGCTGTGAGTTTTGCCTGGCTGGTTATCAAAATACAGTGGAACCCACGTCAATTTTTTTATCATTTATTTAGAGCGCAGGTGCCGGCTGACAAATACTCCCATTAGCCACACCTGCTCTCGCTGTTATTAGCATCAGCAGGTGGTGGATGATGGGAGCAGTAGTCCCATCAGCTGAAGCCAGTGACCGGAAGTAAACTTTTTTTCCCTCTGATCACAGATGCAGGTTCACGCTGTCATTTGACAATGTGGGAACCGCAGCTGTCTGGCCAGCATTAATGATTTTACCGCCGATCAGAAGCAATGCTTGCCGCGATGTTGATGTCATGCACATGACAACGCGACAAACACCAGGTGTTTGTGGGGCGATGAGCCCAAACAGTAAAATGGACTTCCTGGTGAAGTCTGTGTTCGGTGTCCATACTTGAACAGGTGTTCAGTACTGACGCGCCCACCAGGGCCGTGGGGTACCTGGAATTGGATCGGACAGTTCTATGGGGGAGGTCACGGGGCCGTCATCCATTTCCGTGGCCCTGGCCGTGTCATAAAATAGAGAATAGTTATGTGGTGTTTAATCATGACGCCACCCGTGGTGTTCGGCAATGGGTGACCGACGCTGCGGTTTTGGTCCACTGGGGCTGATGGTGACGCAGCAAAGATGGTTCAGCTCACCATGGGTAGAGCAGGGCCCCAGTGCAAATATATTTGATTATTGAGATGGTGGTGAATGTTGGGGTGCAGAGAATAAGTGAGGGACATAGAGAGGTGCAGTTTTCTTTACCTTTTACTTGAAAATAGATGCAAACTGGAGTACCAATAACAGATGATGGATTGAGTCCGGCTTACCTGGAGGCATTCAGGGGATCCACCCTGCCAGGTGGGGTTGGGGACCTTCCTTCTGCGCTCTCTTTTCAGGTCCCTGCTGCTTGCAGCTAAGCTGCAGCCCTCTCCTGCGTGATGCATTCTAACCTGTATGACAGACAGCATGAGCCTATATCACGGGCACTGTCCTTTTCATTGTCATGCTCTTGGTCTGCTGCCGTGTCTTCAGGTGTTCAGTGTGGCCAGGGAGCTTGAAGTCCCCTGTCCTCCAGATTCGTCTGTCAGGGCATACAGCACCCGCCCATCCAAGGACTCCGGCGTCTCTTTTTATCAGCGCTCCGCTCTGGGGTCAGCTATACGCAATTTTAGTTCCCCAGAGCCATTGTCTCTGCTCCTGTTCCTTCCCGCTTCACAGACAAACTGCCAACCCTCCTCTCTCACTGTCCTGTCATGAGCTCCAACTGGCTTCTGTTTCCATGACAACTCTCCTGTTAACTCTCTCAGCTGACTTCTTTCAGACTCACTAACCCCCATCTGCTGGCCAGAATTTATAAGGAAGATCCCCTTCCTGGCATGGAGCAGGAATTGACATGTACATTGTGTTACCTGGCATGGAGACCCCCCTGCCACCAGGTATGACATCACCCCTTAGAGGGAGGCAATGTCACCGTGGCAACCGGACTCTGGGGTGCCACAGTACAGATGCTGAACTTTACTGTTCGCATTCGTCCATCTCTAATCTCTACTTATCCTTTAAATTTTATTTTGTTTCTGATGTGTGTCTAGTTTCATTTTTCTAACATTTTTAAATACTGTACTCTTTTCATGTAAAAAAATCTAAAATTTTATTATATATTTTAATTTTGCTATGGAGCTAAGAACTAACAAGCAGATAAATGATAACTGCCATTTGCCAGTGCTTCTGTGAATTCCGCAAATGTCACATTGACAGAACAGCTGCTTCTCATCCATTCTACTCTATTGACAGGGTAGGACTGCTGTTGTCATGCTGATTGACAGCCGGCTCCCGGTTGCAGTGAGGCCCTATTAACAGAGTATACTGGAAGAGGAAGAGTAGCTCTGTTGACATGAAGCAGTAGAGTTGACATCAGCCTATTGCGATAGGTGATTGGACGAGTGAGAGAGGGAAACCGTGCCCCCCTTTACATTAACATCTGTGGCACGTGTTGTGACTGAGTAGTGTTTGTGACAGTGACTATAGTAACATAGTAACATAGTTAGCAAGGCCGAAAAAAGACATTTCTCCATCCAGTTCAGCCTATATTCCCTCAGAATAAGTCCTGTTATAAATGGGTCATCGAGGAGAAAAAAGCAAAACAAGCTAAGTCACAGGAAAACCAGAGAAGTTGGTAGCTATGCAGATTGCAGATCCCTGATCTTACCACACAACTAGCAATAGCCGTGGAACGTGCCTATGATGAACCTAGACGCCTCGTCACGGCCGGAGGACTAAATAAGCCTAAAGCAAGAAGAGGGAAAACTAACTGCCCCAGAGCAGACCCCAAAGGAATAGATAGCCCCCACACATGTATTGACGGTGAAACAAGATGAAGGCACAAACACAGGCAGGAAAATAGGCTGAGCAAATGATGGGGCCCAAACTATCTAGACAGGAAAGGAAAGACACTGTCTGCAATCTGCAAAAAACCTACAAAAATAATGTCCAACACTTCTGATAGCAAAATTAACCTTGAAGTCACTAGACTTCTCCCACTATATCAGCACTCTGAAATATTCTGAGACAGAGCAAAATGAGACCGAACTAGTAAGGGACAAAAAACCAATTGGCAAAATACTGACCACACAAAAAACTGAATAGACCAACAAAATCAAGTGTGAACATTAGCAGAAAAACTTAACTTTAGATGACTGGAACAGAGCTGAAAACCAAGAGCTGACAAGCCAGAAGGAATCACCAGCAACTGAATAGGGCGTTGGCTGTCTTAAATCCAATCTGAGAATCCTGAGGTCCAATCGTCATCCTCATTCTCAGGTGGCAGACCTCCACCGATCAAATCAGCCTCACTACCTCCTGTTACCACCAGAGGGAGTCTGGAAGGGGAACTCACAACTGGTGAACCAGAGAATGAACTCACAACAAAATCCCAAGATCTACATCCTTCTAAAGATCCAAATAACTGTAAGATACAATATCGTTTCGCTCCAGGAAGACATCCAGGCCTCTCTTGAACCCCTCGACTGATTTTGCCATCACCACCTCCTCAGACAGGGAATTCCAGATTCTCACTGCCCTAACAGTAAAGAATCCTCTTCTATGTTGGTGGAAAAACCTTCTCTCCTCCTGACACAGAGAATCCCCCTTGTGACCATCACTTTCCTTGGTATAAACAGATCCTCAGAGAAATATTTGTATTGTCCCCTTATATACTTATACATGGTTATTAGATCATCCCTCGGTCATCTTTTTTCTAGACTAAATAATCCTAATTTTGCTAAACTCTCTGGGTATTGTAGTTCCCCCATTATATCCTTCCTGGGCACCGGTGCCCAAAACTGTACACAGTACTCCATGTGCGGTCTAACCAGGGATTTGTACAGAGGCAGTATAATGCTCTCATCATGTGTATTCAGACCACTTTTAATGCACCCCATGATCCTGTTTGCCTTGGCAGCCGCTGCTTGGCACTGGTTGCTCCAGGTAAGTTTATCATTAACTAGAATCCCCAAGTCCTTCTCCATGTCAGATTTACCCAGTGGTTTCCCCTTTCAGTGTGTAATGTTGACATTCATTCCTTCTTCCTATGTGTATAACTGTTATGATTGAGTCACCTTAGGAGGCAAAAACAGAAATGCTAGCTAAGTCCAGAAAACCAGAGAAGTTGGCAGCTATCGGATTGCAGACCCCTGAACCTATCAACACAACTAGCAGTAGCCGTGGGGGGTTCCTACGATGCCCTAGACCCCTCGATCACAGCCGGAGAAATAACTAGGCCTAAAGAAAGAAAGGGGAAAACTAAACTGCCCCAGAGCAGACCCCAAAGCAATAGGCAGCCCCCAACATATAATGAGGGTGAAGCAAGATGAAAACACTAACACAGGCAGAAAGAAAGACAGAGCAAAGACGGGGCCCAAT
Organism: Dendrobates tinctorius; assembly: GCF_039654945.1. Classification (NCBI taxonomy): domain Eukaryota; kingdom Metazoa; phylum Chordata; class Amphibia; order Anura; family Dendrobatidae; genus Dendrobates; species Dendrobates tinctorius. The sequence goes on from NW_027361751.1 coordinate 6,136,698, forward strand.
CTAGCTAGATAGAAAAGGACAGGAAGGCTGCTGTGTGCAATCCATGAAAAACCCTATGAAAATAAGAGCCAACAGACTGACACTGAAAAAGGCCCTGAAGACGCTAGGCTTCAAAAAAGCTATGTCAGTACTCAGGAATATTCTGAAGAGAGAGCTACAGGCAAAAGGAGATTCAGCTCACCCCAGCAGGGAATGGCAGAATCCAGAAAAGCAAGGAAAACAAAAACTAAACACTAATGCCAACAGGCAAAGCAGAAAAACTTAGCTTAGAGGAGCAGGAATCAGACTGGTGTCCTAGAAGTCCACAGAGAAATCACCCGCAGGGCAGAAGGGCGTCGGCAGCCTTATATCCAGTCCGTGACTGCACTCAGCCAGTCATCCTCATCAGGCTCAGGTGCCTGATAATCAGGCTCATTACCTTCCTTCACCAGAATAGGGAGTTCACCAGACCTCAGTGACGAAGGGGAAAATGAACTCAAAACATATAACCTTACATTTATCATTGTTAAACTGCATCTGCCACCTTTTGGCCCAAGTTCCCAACTTATCCAGATCCATCTGTAGCAGAATACTATCTTCTCTTGTATTGACTGCTTTACATAGTTTTCCATCATCTGTAAATATCAATATTTTACTGTGTAAACCTTCTACCAGATTGTTAATAAATATGTTGAAGCAAATAGGTTCCAACCCGACCCCTGCGGTACGCCACTGGTCACAGCAACCCATTTAGAGAATATACCATTTATAACCACCCTCTGCTTTCTATCAGTAAGCCAGTTACTTACCCATTTACACACATTTTCCCCCAGACCCAGCATTCTCATTTTGTGTACCAACCTCTTGTGTGGCACGGTATCAAATGCTTTGGAAAAATCAAGATATACCACATCCAGTGACTCACCTTGGTCCAGTCTATAGCTTACCTCTTCATAAAAACTGATTAGATTGGTTTGACTGGAGTGATTCCTCATAAACCAATGCTGATATGGAGTTAAACAGTTATTCTCATTGAGATAATCCAGAATAACATCACTCAGAAACCCTTCAAATATTTTACCAACAATAGAGGTTAGACTTACTGGCCTGTAATTTCCAGGTTCACTTTTAGATCCCTTTTTGAATATTGGTACCACATTTGCTATGCGCCAGTCCTGTGGAACAGACCCCGTCACTCTAGAGTCCCTAAATATGAGAAATAATGGTTTGTCTATTACATTACTTAGTTCACTTAGTACTCGTGGGTGTATGCCATCCGGGCTCGAAGATTTTTCTATTTTAATCTTATTTAGCTGGTTTCGCACCTCTTCTTGATTGGTGATCTTTAAAATAGGATTAATATAGGATTTTCTCTGTCTCTTGGCATTTCACCTAGAATTCCATTTTCCACCGTGAATACTGTGGAGAAGAAGGTGTTTAATATATTAGCTTTTTCTTCGTCATCTACAACCATTCTTTCCTCACAATTTTTTAAGGGGCCTACACTTTCACTTTTGATTCTTTTTCTATTGACAAAGTTTAAGAACAGCTTGGGATTAGTTTTACATCAACTACACTTTCAAAATATTTATGTTAAATAAGTTTACCTGGATTCAATTAGTCATCCATACGGTTGAACGCTGTTATTGTTAAATTACGGTGGTATGTAAAACTACAAAAAAGAGTTGAAAAATATTTTTGGATTGCTTCTTTTACTATTGATATAGTTGAAGAACAGCTTGGGATTAGTTTTACTCTCTTTAGCAATGTGCTTCTCAGTTTCCTTTTTGGCAGCTTTAATTAGTTCTTTAGATAAAGTATATTTCTCCCTATAGTTTTGTAGAGCTTCAGTGGTGCCATCCTGCTTTAGTAGTTTAAATGCTTTCTTTTTACTGCTAATTGCCCCTCTTCTTTGTTTAGCCACATTGGGTTTTTCCTATTTCTTGTCCTTTTATTCTCACAAGGTATAAACCGCTTACAGTGCCTATTTAGGATGTTCTTAAACATTTCCCATTTATTATCTTTATTCTTATTTCTGAGGACATTGTCCCAGCCAACCAGATTAAGGGCATCTCTAAGCTGGTCAAACTTTGCCTTCCTAAAGTTCTGTGTTTTGTGACTCCCTGACAAGTCCCCCTAGCGAAACACAAGTGAAACTGTACAATATTGTGGTCGCTATTTCCTAGATGCCCGACGACCTGCAGATTTGTTATTCTGTCAGGTTTATTAGATAGTATTAGGTATAAAAGTGCTGCTCCTCTGGTTGGATTCTGCACCAATTGTGAAAGATAATTGTTTTGCTACTATAGGGGTAACAAAACAACTTGGGAGTTTGTAATAGTGAAAGATACATGAAATGACTGACTAGCAAGAAAAGCAGACATACATTATATAGTTAATTCCATATTATCTGAATTTTGATAAATTCACAAATAGGGTATGTTCACAGAAAGTATTTTTCATGCAGTTTTCAATGCATATTCTGTTCCAAAAACCACATGAAGGAACCCCCTTAAAAATGACAATTGTTTTAAATAGGACATTGGTGCATACATAATGTATTTACAATGTTAGTAAATTGAGAATTTAGGTCCCATGCACACTGAATCTGAGCACCCAGTGTAGAGTATACATCAAGTGCTTTTTCCTGGCAAATATTGTAAGTCACATGACGGAGGCCAAAATAGTGTGTGCCTTCAGTCTCCGTCTGGCCTGTATGCATCTGCAAATCTTTTAACTGTATAGGAAAGAGCAAAATACTGTACTTACAGTACATATACAGCGGGCTACTGCAAAGAAACATATTGTTGAATGCGGTCTACGGCTTTTACATTGTGTCCTAATAGTGGACGGATGTCTCGGCTTCCATACTGACTGTGCACACTATCAGGCACACACCTCCTTAGCATACGCACCTGATAAAAGCCAGAAACATGTGTTCATAGACTTTTTTATTTTAAATTATTAGTATATACTGTACAGGTTTTTTTCAGAAAGAGAAAGTCCCTTGAACTCTTTCCTGTAATGCCATGCCAGTTGGCCAAAATATCATTCATCTTCATAAATGAGCTGAGCACAAGTAAACCGTTTTCCCAGTGGAAATTTTAGCATCATATTGTTTAATTTGTTATTCTATACATTTAATTTGGATATGGAAACAGAGAGGAGTAATTTTCTATCACCATTAATCTAAGGCTAATCTCCTCCAGACAGAATCATTCGCTATGTACAGTGAATATTTGACATATTTTTTTAATAAACTCTTCACATCATTTCATATTGCTGCATATCAACCCCACATTTAAAAATTCTTTATAGAAAAATTGTTTGGCCATGAAACAGCTAACAACTAATATTCATAGTTTCATACTTTTAAGATTGAAAGAAGGCTCAAGTCCATCAAGTTCAATTTGTAACCTAACATTTTGTGTCATTTCTCATTACTAGATGGTTATGTGGGGTGGTTTTTTCCTGAGGAAGGAGGAGTCCTGTGAGACTCTGAAACGCGTAGAATAAAGACCACTGTATTAATAATCCGAGTTTTTAGTGATTCGCAGCGCGGATTGTCTGACCACATTTTTCCTGTTCTGAATCTTCTATGTTGGTCCCTCGTGGATCTGTGGTTCTGCAGCAGCGAATCCTCCATTGCCTGTTACAAAACTCCATTTGGTGAGTGCAGCACTTGCAATTGTTATCTGCTCACCGGATAATGCACTATTGCGCTATTTCTCTTTTACAGCAATCTTAGATGGTTATATAACTTCAAGAGAAATGTGCTGTCTTCCAGGTGCAAAAATTAAAGATGTGTCTGACAGGATATCAGGACTCTTCAGACCTACAGATGACTACCCATTCCTGCTACTACATGTGGGGACAAATGACACCGCAAGAAACGACCTGGAAACCATCTGCAGAGACTTTGAAGACTTAGGCAAGAAAGTGAAAGAACTGGGAGCGCAGGTGGTCTTCTCTTCCATCCTCCCAGTGGATGGCCATGGAACAAGGAGGTGGAATAAGATTCTGCAGGTGAACAACTGGCTGCGTCGATGGTGCCGTCAGCAACGATTTGGATTTCAGGATCACGGAGTGAACTACTTATACGATGGACTACTTGCTAGAGATGGGGTGCACCTTACGAAGACTGGAAAACATGTATTTGGAAGTCGCCTTGCTACACTTGTAAAGAGAGCTTTAAACTAGAACAACATGGGAAGGGAAGCAAAAGACCAGAAAAAGCCATACACCTGACAAATGCTATTGAGAACTCTGCTATAAGAAGTGGAAAGGAAGAACAAAGACGAAAGAATCTAATTAATAAAAATATTGGAGAAAGAGAAACCATTCACAAACTAAAATGTTTCTATACTAATGCACAAAGCATGGGCAACAAACAAGGAGAATTGGAACTACTAACACAGGAAAAGAAATATGATGTCATTGGAATCACTGAAACTTGGTGGGACAATACACATGATTGGAATACAAGACTAGAAGGATACAACTTATTTGGAAGAAACAGACTTGATAAACGAGGAGGAGGTGTCGCATTGTATGTTAGAAACGCGTATATCTGCACAGAGATTGAAGCTTCAGAGACTGGGAGTTCTGTGGAAACTGTTTGGGTAAGAATACAAGGACAGAACAATGGAAAGGACACCATTATAGGCATTTACTACAGGCCGCCTGTGCAAGCTGAAGATATGGATGAACTCTTTATGCATCAAATGGCCAAGTTCTCCAAAAAATATGACATAGTTGTCATGGGAGATTTCAACTATCCAGACATTTGTTGGGAATCTCTCTCAGGCAAAACTAACAGGTCAAGGAAATTCTTATTGTTGTGAGTTCATTTTCCCCTTCACTACTGAGGCCCGAGGAACTCCCTCTTCTGGTGAAGAAAGGTAGTGAGCCTGATTGTCAAACACCTGGGTCTGATGAGGATGACTGGCTGAGTGGAGTTAATGACTGGATATAAGGCTGCCGACGCCCTTCTGGCCTGCGGGTGATTTCTCTGTGGACTTCTAGGAAACCAGTCTGATTCCTGCTCATCTAAAGCTAAGATTTCTGCTTTGCCTTTTTGCATTAGTGTTTTGTTTTCCCTGCTTTTCTGGATTCTGCCATTGCCTGCTGGGGTGAGCTGAATCTCCTTTTGCCTGTTGCTCTGTCTTCAGAATATTCCTGAGTACTGACATAGCCTTTTTTGAAGCCTAGCGTCTTCAGGGCCTTTTTTACTGTCAGTTTGTTGGCTCTTATTTTCATAGGGTTTTTCACGGATTGCAGACAGCAGCCTTCCTTTCCTTCCTATCTAAGCTAGCTTGGGCCCCATCTTTGCTCAGTCTATCTTTCTGTCTGTGTTTTGTTCTTTCTTCTTGCTTCACCGTCATTATATGTGGGGGGCTGCCTTTTGCTTTGGGGTCTGCTCTGGGGCAGTTTAGATTTCCCTTTCTGTCTTTAGGCTATGTAGTCCTCCGGCTGTGATCGAGGGGCCTAGGACATCGTAGGAGCCCCCCACGGCTACTGCTAGTTGTGTTGATAGGTTCAGGGGTCTGCAATCCGATAGCTGCCAACCGCTCTGGTTTTCTGGACTTAGCTAGCATTTCTATTTTGGCCTCCTACGGTGACTCAATCATAACAGAATCACCCGCCATACCGCAGATTCTAGGGTACTCAATAGCAGGAAAGAATTGTATAAAAAAAAAAAAAAAGTGTGTATATTTTTTCCTCTATATCTCTGAGGCCGTAGGGGGAATTTTTTTTTTCTCTCAATGGAGATAAAGCAATTGTCTGATCGTGTGGAGCAGCTCGCTGCGGAAGTGCGGGGAATTTCCGCCTACCTTGCTCATTCACATGCTGCTGAACCAAAGATTCCTACACCTGATGTATTTTTTGGGGATCGGTCTAAATTTTTGAATTTCAAAAATAATTGTAAATTATTTTTTGCCTTGAAGCCTAACTCGTCAGGGAGCTCCGCGCAGCAGGTTAAAATTGTCATCTCTTTGCTGCGTGGCGATCCCCAGGATTGGGCGTTTTCTTTGAAACCAGATGATCCTATTCTGACTAATGTGAATGCATTTTTTCAGGCCTTGGGGTTGTTGTATGACGAACCTAATGCCATTGATCAGGCTGAAAAGACCCTGCTGGCATTGAACCAGGGTCGTGATTCTGCAGAATTGTACTGTCAAAAATTCCGAAAGTGGGCAGTACTTACTACCTGGAATGATAATGCCTTGGCTGTAGAGTTGAGCGAAACGAGTCGAAAAAATTCAAAAGTCACCGACTTTTGGCAAAGTCGGGTTTCATGAAACGAAACCCGACCCTAGGATGAGGTCGGCCACGAGGTCGGCGACTTACGCGCCAAAGTCGCGTTTCAAAAGTTTGTTTTGCGCTCTTTTTCAGCCAATCAGGATCCACGGACACTGTGGGCAACGTGATGACATAGGCACGGGTCACCACCATCTTTCAGAAGGGCATGCAAGTGATTGGCTTGCTTTGGTGGGCGTCACAGGGGGTATAAAAGGGCGTGCACGCCGACCGCCATCTTACTTCTGCCGATCTTAGTATAGGGAGAGGTTGCTGCTGATTCTGTAGGGACAGCGTTAGGCAGGGAAGAAGACAAAAAAACTGCTTCTGCTGCTAGCGATTTGGCCTGCACAACACACCAGTCACTGTGTGTGCAGTGCAAGGGGAGGCTATATAGTGGTGTATCAGTGGTGTTGGTTGTTGGGCTGCCTTCTAAGGCTTCCTGACATTCCTGCATTGCTGTTTACCCACTGCTCCGCAAACTGCTTTTTTAAAAGCAATCCCAATTTTTTTTTTGTCCTGCTGAGAAGACAAAAAAACTGCTTCTGCTGCTAGCAATTTGGCCTGCACAACACACCAGTCACTGTGTGTGCAGTGCAAGGGGAGGCTATATAGTGGTGTATCAGTGGTGTTGGTTGTTGGGCTGCCTTCTAAGGCTTCCTGACATTCCTGCATTGCTGTTTACCCACTGCTCCGCAAACTGCTTTTTTAAAAGCAATCCAATCTCCCTTATCCTCTAGTCACTTTTGTCACAGCTGTGCCATCGAGCCTGTCACATAGCGCTCAGATATTCATTGGGCCTCACACAATCCAAAAGTGTCCAGTGTACAAAAGTGTGTGCAGAGATTCAAAATCTCCCTTATCCTCTAGTCACTTTGGTCACAGCTGTGCCATCGAGCCTGTCACATAGCGCTCAGATATCAGTGGGCCTCACACAATCCAAAAGTGTCCATCCAGTGTCCAAAAGTGTGTGCAGAGATTCAAAATCTCCCTTATCCTCTAGTCACTTTGGTCACAGCTGTGCCATCGAGTCTGTCACATAGCGCTCAGATATCAGTGGGCCTCACACAATCCAAAAGTGTCCAGTGTCCAAAAGTGTGTGCAGAGATTCAAAATCTCCCTTATCCTCTAGTCACTTTGGTCACAGCTGTGCCATCGAGCCTGTCACATAGCGCTCAGATATCAGTGGGCCTCACACAATCCAAAAGTGTCCATCCAGTGTCCAAAAGTGTGTGCAGAGATTCAAAATCTCCCTTATCCTCTAGTCACTTTGGTCACAGCTGTGCCATCGAGCCTGTCACATAGCGCTCAGATATCAGTGGGCCTCACACAATCCAAAAGTGTCCAGTGTCCACAAGTGTCTGCAGAAATTCAAAATCTCCCCTGTCCTATAGACACCTTGTACCTTGTTTTACATTACTATATAGTTTGTTGGATTTTGTCTACATTTCTACCAAAAATGAGGAAGGCTGGTGGAAGAGGCCGTGGAATTGGGCGGGGGTTGGCAGCTGGTAATGATGGTGTTGGTGGTGGATCTGATGGTAGTGGCAAGAGCAAAATAGGACTGAATGCAGGAGGTGCTGACCCTGCGTCATCGTCTGGCTACATAAGGCCTCGAACGCTTAGTTTTCTAGGAGTTGGCAAACCGCTTTTAAAGCCAGAGCATCAGGAAAAAGTTTTGTCTTACATTGCTGACTCAGCCTCCAGCTCTATCGCCTCCTCTTCTTCAGTTGTAAAAAGTAAAAGCACTGAGTCGTCATTGGAGGCTCATGTTCATGAACCACACCTTTCCTTGTGTCCTTCACCCCAACCAAGATTGAAGGATGACGCAGGCCATACTACTGATTACTCCATGGAGCTGTTTTCACATACCATGCCTGGATTATCAAGTGAAATGGTGAATTACCCAGGCCAAGATGAATCTGACATGGAGTGCACTGATGCACAGCCGCTGATGGATGATTCTGCTGGTACATTCACTCAGAGCACTACATTGTCCTCGCAGTGTACAGAGCCAGATTCTGACCCTGATGAGACTCAGGTGCCCCTTCCCGCACACTATACCACCATACATGGTGACACAGAGGAAGGTGCACATGACATAGAAGAGGAGGTGATGGATGACCCAGTTGTTGACCCAGATTGGCATCCATTGGGGGAAGAGGGTGCTGCTTCCAATAGCTCAGATGAGGAGCATCCACAGCAGACATCGACATCGCAACAGCTGTTATCTGGCAGGCCCGGAGCACTCCAAAGACAGGTTCCAAACATCAAAAGAGTTGCTGGACAGCATGTCCAGAGGGTCAAAAGATCACAGCGTGCTAGGCCGCAAAATGTCTGCCAAAGTAGGAAGAGTGCAGTGTGGCACTTTTTTGACCAAAATCCTCATGATCAGGCCAAGGTTATCTGTAAGAAGTGCGCAAAGACCTTTAGCCGAGGGAAAAATCTGAAAAATTTGAATACCAGTTGCATGCTTAGACATTTAACCAGCATGCACTTGCAAGCGTGGACACAACACCAAACCTCAAGTGCCACATGTGCAACTGATCACAACGAAGGTAGTCAGCAACGCTACATTGTTTCCCCCACTGTAAGCCCACCGGTTAGCACAGCAGCAAATGTTGAGGTGTCGTTGCAAGACCACAGCAGTCAGGGAATCCCACTGTTATATCAACGAAAGACTGATTCTAGGCCATCAGAAAGAACACCAACTCCATCACCATCATCAACCCTCTCTCAGTCCACCCTGTCCACCGCTACTTCCACCATATGCAGCTCTCAAGTCCAGCTCACCCTCCCAGACACTATGAGTAGGTCAAGAAAGTACTCAGTCTCTCATCCGCGTACACTGGGTTTGAACGCCCACATTGCCAAACTAATCTCGTTTGAGATGATGCCCTTTCGGTTGGTGGAAAGCACAGCTTTCCGCGAACTCATGGCCTATGCAGTACCACGCTATGACCTACCCAGTCGCCACTTCTTCTCTCGCAAAGCCATCCCAGCCCTCCACCATCATGTGAAAGACCGCATTGTCCATGCACTCAAGCAGTCAGTGAGCGGAAAGGTGCACCTTACAACTGATGCATGGTCCAGTCGGCATGGCCAGGGCCGTTACGTGTTCATCACTGCGCACTGGGTTAATGTGGTGGATGCAGGGTCCACAGGGGACAGCGGTGGTGGGACAGTGCTGCCTAGCCCACGGTATAGGAAACAGTTGGCTGTAGGCGTTCGACCCTCCTCCTCCTCCAGAAGCGAAAGCTCGTCCACAGAGCGCAGTCGTACGAGCACTCCATCTGCAGCTGCCACTGTTGCACACGATGTGTTCCCCTATCGAGCAGCTAGTGGAAAGCGTCAGCAGGCTGTGTTGCAGATGATGTGTTTGGGCGACAGACACACCGCCGAGGTGCTGGCCGAGTACTTGAAGCGACAAACTGAGTCATGGCTGGGCAGTGTACATCTTGAGGCAGGCAAGGTAGTTAGTGATAACGGCCGTAATTTTGTGGCAGCCATAGCCCTTCAAAACTCAGCCACATACCTTGCTTGGCTCACACCTTGAACCTGGTGGTGCAGTGCTTCCTCAAAAATTATCCGGAGTTAACAGCCCTGCTCCAGAAGGTGCGAAGACTGTGCGCGCACATCCGCCGGTCGCCTGTACACTCCGTTCGGATGCAGAAGCTGCAGCGATTGCTCCACCTTCCCAACCACCGCCTCATTATCGACATTGCAACAAGGTGGAACTCCACCCTGCACATGGTGGAGCGGCTGGGCGAGCAGAGGCAGGCCATAATGCATATGTGGGAGGATACACGGCCAGGCACTTTGAGAGCAGACATGGAGTTGACAGGTGTGCAGTGGTCGAAGCTGAAAGACCTTTGTAAAGTCCTTCAGTGTTGTGAGGAATGCACACGGCTGGTAAGCGCAGACGACGCCATCCTAAGCATGAGCATCCCACTTATGCGTCTGCTCATGCAAACTTTGACGCACCTTAAGGAGCAGGCGTCTGCAGCCAATGTTGATGAGGAGGAAGAGGAGGAGGGAATCCTTGATGACATTCAGCCATTGTCTGCTCAGGGACCTCTCCTGGACGAGGTGGAGGAAGAAGAGGAGGAGGAGGATGATGATGGGGATGATTACTTAGGGGAGGAGGATGCATCTCGTGGGGCATGTGAAAATGTTGGCGTGGCAAGGTCTGGTACAGGGTTTGTGCGTGACTGGAGGGATGTGGATTTGCCAGAAAGTGCTCCTCCACCCAGCACTCGCAGTGCATCATTGACACCGGGAACATTGGCCCACATGTCAGATTATGCCTTGCGGATCCTAAAAAGGGACCCCCGCATTGCCAAAATGATGAACGATGACGACTACTGGTTGGCCAGCATCCTGGATCCACGCTATAAAGGCAAATTACAAAACATCATGCCACAGGAGAACCTTGACCTAATATTGGCTAATAAACAAGCAACTCTGGTAAATCGGTTGCTTGAGGCATTCCCAGCACACAGCAGCGGTGATGGTTCTCACACGAGCCGTACGGGCCGGGGGCAGCTTGGCAGAGGTGTTCGTGGTGCACACAGCAGAAGTGGCGTTGGAGACAGGGGTTTCATGACAATGTTGTGGACTGATTTTTCAAATACCGCTCACACAACTGGTAATACTGCATCGATGGAAAGTGACAGGAGACAGCAGTTGTCAACTATGGTTACAAACTACTTTTCCTCCCATATCGATGTTCTCCCACACAGGTCATTCCCCTTTGACTATTGGGCCGCTAAACTGGACATCTGGCCTGAATTGGTCCAATATGCCTTTCAGGAGCTCGCTTGCCCAGCTGCAAGTGTGCTATCGGAAAGAGTCTTCAGTGCAGCTGGATCAATCCTGACAGAAAAAAGGACCCGTCTGTCAGCCCAAAATGTGGATGATCTAACCTTCATTAAAATGAACCACGCATGGGTTTCCAAGGATTTTGTCCCACCTTCCCCTGATGACACATAGGGTGACAGAAAAATGGCTTGCTTTGGTCCACCTCTTCCTGGTACTTCACCTATTTCGCCTTTTGCATCAGCTGAATGTCCAACATCAACATATGCCACTTTCTAAAACTCCCTAACTGTGCTGCCTCCCCCCCCATGGCCGGGGTCACCACCTAGCGCACGACACCGTGCGAGTGCTGTTGCCCTGGACAGGTGGGTAGGCCGACTCTTGGGCGCGGGCACTGGCACAGGGTCCCTCATAGTGCAATCAAGTGTCTCTGACGGTGGTGGTGCACACCCGCCGTCAGACACACCGCTGTACTATGAGGGGCCCAGTGCCAGTACCGACGCCCACGAGTGGGCCCCCCTTGCTTGGGCAGAGCCCCAGCATTTGCAATCTTTATCTCTCTCTGCTCCTCCGCTGTGTAATCTGGGCCGTCAAATCCATACTGTGCCTGACACCGTCTGAGCCTGCCTCCTGATGTATAGACATATATTTTGAATGTGTACGCTATCCATACATATTATCCGGGGATACGGTACCCTTTCTAACCTTTGTGCAATCACGTGCAATCCATACTGGGCCTAACACCGTCTGAGCCTGCCTCCTGAGACATATATTTTGAATGTGTACGCTGTCCATACATGTTATCCGGGGATACGGTACCCTTTCTAACCTTTGTGCAATCACGTGCAATCCATACTGGGCCTAACACCGTCTGAGCCTGCCTCCTGAGACATATATTTTGAATGTGTACGCTATCCATACATGTTATCCGGGGATACGGTACCCTTTCTAACCTTTGTGCAATCACGTGCAATCCATACTGGGCCTAACACCGTCTGAGCCTGCCTCCTGAGACATATATTTTGAATGTGTACGCTATCCATACATGTTATCTGGGGATACGGTACCCTTTCTAACCTTTGTGCAATCACGTGCAATCCATACTGGGCCTAACACCGTCTGAGCCTGCCTCCTGAGACATATATTTTGAATGTGTACGCTATCCATACATGTTATCCGGGGATACGGTACCCTTTCTAACCTTTGTGCAATCACGTGCAATCCATACTGGGCCTAACACCGTCTGAGCCTGCCTCCTGAGACATATATTTTGAATGTGTACGCTATCCATACATGTTATCCGGGGATACGGTACCCTTTCTAACCTTTGTGCAATCACGTGCAATCCATACTGGGCCTAACACCGTCTGAGCCTGCCTCCTGAGACATATATTTTGAATGTGTACGCTATCCATACATGTTATCTGGGGATACGGTACCCTTTCTAACCTTTGTGCAATCACGTGCAATCCATACTGGGCCTAACACCGTCTGAGCCTGCCTCCTGAGACATATATTTTGAATGTGTACGCTATCCATACATGTTATCCGGGGATACGGTACCCTTTCTAACCTTTATGCAATCACGTGCAATCCATACTGGGCCTAACACCGTCTGAGCCTGCCTCCTGAGACATATATTTTGAATGTGTACGCTATCCATATATGTTATCCGGGGATACGGTAGCCTTTCTAACCTTTGTGCAATCACGTGCAATCCATACTGGGCCTAACACCGTCTGAGCCTGCCTCCTGAGACATATATTTTGAATGTGTACGCTATCCATACATGTTATCCGGGGATACGGTACCCTTTCTAACCTTTGTGCAATCACGTGCAATCCATACTGGGCCTAACACCGTCTGAGCCTGCCTCCTGAGACATATGTTTTGAATGTGTACGCTATCCATACATGTTATCTGGGGATACGGTACCCTTTCTAACCTTTGTGCAATCACGTGCAATCCATACTGGGCCTAACACCATCTGAGCCTGCCTCCTGAGACATATATTTTGAATGTGTACGCTATCCATACATGTTATCCGGGGATACGGTACCCTTTCTAACCTTTGTGCAATCACGTGCAATCCATACTGGGCCTAACACCGTCTGAGCCTGCCTCCTGAGACATATATTTTGAATGTGTACGCTATCCATACATGTTATCCGGGGATACGGTACCCTTTCTAACCTTTGTGCAATCACGTGCAATCCATACTGGGCCTAACACCATCTGAGCCTGCCTCCTGAGACATATATTTTGAATGTGTACGCTATCCATACATGTTATCCGGGGATACGGTACCCTTTCTAACCTTTGTGCAATCACGTGCAATCCATACTGGGCCTAACACCGTCTGAGCCTGCCTCCTGAGACATATATTTTGAATGTGTACGCTATCCATACATGTTATCTGGGGATACGGTACCCTTTCTAACCTTTGTGCAATCACGTGCAATCCATACTGGGCCTAACACCGTCTGAGCCTGCCTCCTGAGACATATATTTTGAATGTGTACGCTATCCATACATGTTATCCGGGGATACGGTACTCTTTTTAACCTTTGTGCAATCACGTGCAATCCATACTGGGCCTAACACCGTCTGAGCCTGCCTCCTGAGACATATATTTTGAATGTGTACGCTATCCATACATGTTATCTGGGGATACGGTACCCTTTCTAACCTTTGTGCAATCACGTGCAATCCATACTGGGCCTAACAAAGTCTGAGCCTGCCACCTGAGACATATATTTTGAATGTGTACGCTATCCATACATGTTATCCGGGGATACGGTACCCTTTCTAACCTTTGTGCAATCACGTGCAATCCATACTGGGCCTAACACCGTCTGAGCCTGCCTCCTGAGACATATATTTTGAATGTGTACGCTATCCATACATGTTCTCTGGGGATACGGTACCCTTTCTAACCTTTGTGCAATCACGTGCAATCCATACTGGGCCTAACACCGTCTGAGAATGATAGATGGGGCCCACCATACACTGGAACATTCCAAAGGTGGACATCAGACACTGGAACAGCATTTACAGGGCCCATTATACACTAGAGCATTAGAAATGGGGCCCATTATGTTTGAAGCATTATTTGGGCCCATAAGACAGTAGAGCTTCATCCATGGGGACCAACATATACTGTAGCATTATGTGGAGCTCATCATATACTGTTTCAAACATTATATGGGACAAATGATTCTGTATGGAGAAATAGATGGGCCTCGTCATGAGATGTAAAAAGTGAGGTATTTTTCATTGTACTATACCGCTATTTCTCTGCCGTATCGGAGCATGATGAGTTGTGGTATGTGTTAAAGGGGCGCTCTTTCGCCCAGGGCACATGAAAACCTGGAGCCAGCCCTCCCCCCCACAGTCTGTAGCCAAATAACCCCCATTTTTCAGTGCGTAACTTGTATTATGAAGTTAATTAAGGTTGACAAGCTTAAGTAAGAAGAATTGATGCTTTTGGCATTCAAATGGGGACTGTAGGTGTGTTTCCTGTCCTCCTCTCACTGCCGACTTTTATTCCCCATTGACTTACATTGGGTTTCGTGTTTCGGGACGACCCCGACTTTTCCCTATAATCGGACGATCTTGCTCGACCCGACTTTTGGAAAAGTCGGGTTTCACGAAACGAAACGCGACCCTAAAAAACCAAAAGTCGCTCAACTCTACTTGGCTGCTCTCTTTTGGAAGGGGTTGTCAGAAGCCGTAAAAGATACTATGGTGGGATTTCCTGTTCCCTCTGGTCTTGACGATTCTATGTCTTTAGCCATTCAGGTTGATCGGCGTTTGCGCGAACGCAGAGCTGCACGAGAGGTGTTGCCACCTGTTGAACAGATGTCTGAACCTATGCAATGTGATAGAGTTTTTTCCAGAGAGCAGCGTCAGGAGTTCAGAAGGCGTAATAAGTTGTGTTTTTTCTGTGGAGATGCCTCGCATATTATTTCTGTCTGTCCTAAACGCGAGAAACGCTTTGCACACACGTTTTCTGTTGGTGGTGTTCAACCTAAGTTTCTTCTGGCTATTACTCTGATCTGCTCCCTGTCCACATTTTCCGCCAAGGCTTTTGTGGATTCGGGAGCAGCCCTAAACCTAATGGACTTTGCTAAACGTTGTGGATTTCCGATGACACCTCTGCAGACGCCTATCCCTTTGAGGGGGATTGATGCTACTCCTTTGGCTAAAAATAAACCTCAGTTTTGGACCCAGGTGGTAATGCGGCTCGCCCCAGACCATCAAGAAAATTGCAGGTTTTTGGTGTTACATAATCTGCATGATACTATTGTTCTGGGGTTTCCCTGGTTACAAATTCATAATCCAGTTTTGGATTGGAAATCTGTGTCTGTGGTGAGTTGGGGTTGTCGGTGTGCCTTTAGTGAGGCTCCGGTGTTTTCCACCTCTCCTCAGTCGCATGATGTTCCTGATTATTTGGCGGACTTTTATGATGTATTTAGTGAGAATGAGTCTGCGTCTCTGCCTCCTCATAGGAGTTATGACTGTGCAATTGAACTGAGCCCGGGGTGTAAATTTCCCAAGGGTCGGCTCTTCAATTTATCTGTACCCGAGCACGAGGCTATGCGATCCTATATTAAGGAGGCGTTGGAGAAGGGTCATATTAGACCATCCTCGTCACCCTTAGGTGCCGGTTTTTTTTTTGTAGCCAAAAAGGATGGATCATTAAACCTTGTATTGATTATCGTGCCCTCAACAAAATTACTGTTAAATATCAGTATCCGTTACCCCTGATTTCTGATCTATTCTCCAGAGTTAAAGGTGCTTGCTGGTTTACCAAGCTTGACCTCAGGGGGGCGTATAATCTTATTCGCATTAAGCATGGGGATGAATGGAAGATGGCGTTTAATACTCTGGAGGGACATTTTGAGTACCTGGTGATGCCTTTTGGGCTCACTAATGCCCCTTCTGACTTCCAGTGCTTCATGAATGATATTTTCCGAGATTTTGTCGATAAATTTTTGATTAGCTATCTGGATGATATTTTGATCTTCTCCAAGGATTGGGATTCTCATGTGGAACATATTCGGACTGTGTTCCGGATCTTGAGGGAGAATTCCCTGTATGTCAAAGGATCTAAATGCCTTCTTGGAGTACAGAGGATTTCTTTTTTGGGATTTATTTTGTCCCCGTCAACTATTGAAATGGACCCGGCCAAGGTACAGGCCATTTGCGATTGGGTTCAGCCCACTTCTTTGAAGGCCCTCCAGAAGTTTTTGGGTTTTGCTAATTTTTATCTGAAATTTATAGCAAAATTTTCTAGTATTGCCAAGCCATTGACTGATTTGACTAAGAAGGGCGCTGATGTGTTAAATTGGTCTCCGGAGGCTGTTTCTTTCTTTCAGGAGCTGAAGCGAAGATTCACCTCCGCCCCGGTTTTGCGGCAACCTGATGTCTCACTTCCGTTCCAGGTAGAAGTGGATGCTTCTGAGATTGGTGCAGGAGCTGTTTTGTCCCAAAAGGATCTGGTAACATCTAAAATGAATCCCTGTGCTTCCTTTTCCCGAAAGTTCTCTCCATCTGAACGTAACTATGATGTGGGGAATCGGGAACTGTTGGCCATGAAATGGGCATTTGAGGAGTGGAGACATTGGTTGGAGGAAGCTAAGCATCAAGTCGTGGTTCTCACTGACCACAAGAATTTGATTTACCTAGAGTCGGCTAAGCGCTTGAACCCTAGACAGGCTAGGTGGGCCTTGTTTTTTACACGTTTTGATTTTGTGGTTTCTTTTCTTCCTGGAAGTAAGAATGTCAAGGCTGACGCCCTCTCTAGGAGCTTCTTTGCTGATTCTCCTGTGGTTACCAAGCCTGCTACCATCTTAGGTGAAGGGGTAGTTCTTTCTGCCATCTCACCCGATTTGAGACGTGCTCTGGAATAGTTCCAGGAGGACAAACCTGAGCGTTGTCCCACTGGAAAGTTGTATGTTCCTGACCAGTGGAAGAAGAGAGTGATGTCTGAAGTTCATTGCTCTGCTTTGGCTGGTCATCCAGGTATTTTTGGTACTAGAGATCTGGTGAGTCGGTCTTTTTGGTGGCCCTCCTTGTCTCGTGATGTCAGGAATTTTGTGCAGTCCTGTGGGACGTGCTCCCGGTCTAAATCGTGTTCTCGCTCTAGTGGGTTGTTGATGCCTTTGCCTGTCCCCAAGAGGCCATGGACCCATATTTCAATGGATTTCATCTCTGATATGCCTGTCTCTCAAAGAATGACTGTTATTTGGGTGATTTGTGATAGGTTCTCTAAGATGGTTCATCTTGTACCACTCCCTAAGTTGCCATCTTCCTCTGAATTGGTGCCCCTGTTTTTACAACAGGTGGTTCGCTTGCACGGGATTCCTGAGAACATTGTATCTGACAGAGGAGTCCAGTTTGTGTCTAGATTTTGGAGAACTTTCTGTTCCAAGCTGGGAATTCAGTTGTCCTTCTCCTCTGCTTTTCACCCTCAGACCAATGGGCAGACAGAGAGAACAAACCAGACCTTGGAGTCATATTTGAGATGTTTTATTTCTGCTGATCAGGATGATTGGGTTTCATTTTTGCCCTTGGCCGAATTTGCTTTAAATAATAGAGCTAGTTCTGCCACTTTGATGTCACCTTTTTTTTGTAACTATGGGTTTCATCCTCGATTTTCTTCAGGGCAGGTGGAGCCCTCTGCCTGCCCAGGTGTTGACACTGTGGTGGAGAGAATGCACCAGATCTGGGACCAAGTGGTGGATAAGTTATCTCTCTCCCAGGAAAAGGCCCAGCGGTTTTCCAACCGACATAGGACCATTGGTCCCCAGTTTAAGGTTGGTGATATGGTGTCCGCTATCGATTCCAGCCAATTTTGCATTCCAAAAGTCAAGTGGTGCTCCTTCCCTTTTAATCTCTGCTGTGCGCCCAAACAGTATTATTCTCTCACATATGGGGTATCGGCATGCTCAGGAGAAATTGAAAAGCAAAATGTATAGACCATTTTCTTCTGTTGCCCTTGCGAAAATAAAGAAAAAAAAGTCTAAAGGAAAATTTTTGTGAAAGAAAAGGAAATGTTTATTTTTCCCTCCACATTCCATTCATTCCTGTGAAGCACCTGAAGGGTTAATAAACTTCTTGAATGTGGTTTTGAGTACCTTGAAGGGTGCAGTTTTTAGAATGGTGTCACTTTTGGGTATTTTCTGTCATATTGACCCCCCAAACTCACTTCAAGTGTGAGGTGGTCCCTAAAAAAAATGGTTTTGCAAATTTTGTTGTAAAAATGAGAAATCGCTGGTCAACTTTTAACTCTTATAACTTCCTAACAAAAAAAAATTTTGATTCCAAAATTGTGCAGATGTAAAGTAGACATGTGGGAAATATTATGTATTAACTATTTTGTGCGATATAACTCTCTGATCTAAGGGCATAAAAATTAAAAATTTGAAAATTGCAAAATTTTCAAAATTTTCACCAAATTTGCATATTTTTAACAAATAAACGCAAGTAATAGCAAAGAAATTTTACCACTGTCATGAATTACAATATATCACGAGAAAACAATGTCAGAATCAGCAGGATCCGTTGAAGCGTTCTAGAGTTATGACCTCATAAAGTGACACTGGTCAGAATTGAAAAAATTGGCCCGGTCACGAAGGCAAAAACAGGCTCGGGTGCGAAGGGGTTAAATAAAGCTTGGGGCAGGGTGGGGCTGCTGTGTATGTGTGCACAGCAGCCTAGATCCATCACAGTGAACACAGAAAAAATGGCGAACATAACCCAGCGCGCACGGCAACAGTGGTGGTCAGCCACATACCAATGTACAAAAAAAGAAAAGAGAAGCCAGCGTTGCCAAGGTCAGAACGCATAACATAAAGTGCATTTGCACATAACATCTAACTGTATTCAAAATGAGATATTTAGCAAAAAAATTGATCAATTCAATTGAACCACCCCGCCGCGCCAAGGCAATCTCATGTGGGGGGTCCTACTCTACGTTTTTAATAAACACTGTGCCATTACGGCCTCCTAGATACATTAAAAGCAAGACCACTTTAAATGCAATCCGTACCTGAGCATTTCTGGATCGCTCCCATGATGCCAGAAAAGGCAAGTGCGGATGAAGGCCAACCAGGTCTGAATGCAGGCGTGTCAGGTTTAGCCTCCACACATTGCCTGACCAGCAAGCATAGATGAAGGGCAATGCAGGTTCAGATACAGGTGCACAATTAAATAAAGCTTGGGGCAGGGTGGGGCTGCTGTGTATGTGTGCACAGCAGCCTAGATCCATCACAGTGAACACAGAAAAAATGGCGAACATAACCCAGTGCGCACGGCAACAGTGGTGGTCAGCCACATACCAATGTACAAAAAAAGAAAAGAGAAGCCAGCGTTGCCAAGGTCAGAACGCATAACATAAAGTGCATTTGCACATAACATCTAACTGTATTCAAAATGAGATATTTAGCAAAAAAATTGATCAATTCAATTGAACCACCCCGCCGCGCCAAGACAATCTCATGTGGGGGGTCCTACTCTACGTTTTTAATAAACACTGTGCCATTACGGCCTCCTAGATACATTAAAAGCAAGACCACTTTAAATGCAATCCGTAACTGAGCATTTCTGGATCGCTCCCATGATGCCAGAAAAGGCAAGTGCGGATGAAGGCCAACCAGGTCTGAATGCAGACGTGTCAGGTTTAGCCTCCACACATTGCCTGACCAGCAAGCATAGATGAAGGGCAATGCAGATTCAGATACAGGTGCACAATTTTTATTGAAAAAATGGCTAAGTATGGAATGGACAAGGCAACTGTTAGGTGGATTCATAACTGGCTTAGTGATCGGACCCAAAGAGTGGTTGTAAATGGCTGCACATCCAGTTGGAAGAATGTCTCAAGTGGGGTACCACAGGGCTCTGTCCTGGGCCCTGTATTGTTCAACATCTTTATCAACGATTTAGATGAAGGAATTGAGGGTAAACTGATTAAATTTGCTGATGACACAAAGCTAGGAGGGATAGCTAATACTAGAGAAGAGAGAGAGAGGATTCAAAAAGATTTAAATAAACTGGAGAAGTGGGCAGCAACTAACAGAATGGTTTTTAACAGGGAGAAATGCAAAGTACTACATCTGGGCAATAAAAATGAAAAAAGCATATATAGAATGGGAGGAATAGGGCTAAGTGGCAGCACATGTGAAAAAGTCTTGGGTATACTAATAGATCACAGACTGAATATGAGTCAACAGTGTGATGCAGCAGCAAAAAAGGCAAATGCAATTCTAGGATGTATTAACAGAAGCATACAGTCTACTCCTCTTTGGTCAGACCTCATCTGGAATATTGTGTCCAGTTTTGGGCGCCACATTTTAAAAAAGACATCAACAAACTGGAGCAAGTTCAGAAAAGAGTGACCAGAATGGTGACCGGTCTGCAAACCCTGTCTTATGAGGAAAGGTTGCAGGATTTGGGAATGTTTAGTTTGCAAAAGAGAAGACTGAGAGGAGACTTAATAGCTGTCTACAAATATCTAAAGGGCTGTCACATTGTAGAAGGATCAACTTTATTCTCATTTGCACAAGGAAAGACTAGAAGCAGTGGGATGAAACTGAATGGGAGGAGACACAGATTAGATATTAGAAAAAACTTTTTGACAGTTAGAGTGATCAATGAGTGGAACAGGCTGCCACGAGAAGTGGTGATTTCTCCTTCAATGGAAGTCTTCAAACAGAGGCTGGACAGACATCTGACTGGGATGATTTAGCGAATCCAGCTTTGAGCAGGGGGTTGGACCAGATGGCCCAGGAGGTCCCTTCCAACTCTACGATTCTATGATTCTATGATTCTATATGGGGACATAACCCTTATTTTTGCTCATATTCTCAATAACAGGGTTCATTTTTATTTCTCGTCAAGTTAACGCTTTAATGTTAATCCTAAATTAGCAGATAAAAAAAATATGTGTATACTTAAACTGAAAATAAAGGTCCATAAGAATGAAGGCAGCACTCCAGATAGAAAAAGTAGATGTGGTTTATTGGCCCATGTGCAAGCTTGAGAAAGGTCCACACCTGGGACCAAAACGTTGCACATGGGCCAATAAACCACATCTACTTTTTCTATCTGGAGTGCTGCCTTCATTCTTTTGAACCTTAGTATGAGATTTGGTACACACCTGGAAGGATTTTTTGCACCCCACATGTATTTTTGGTGCTTTTTTTTATTTCTATTTTTGTAAACTGAAAACAAGTTATGGGTAAATAACTTCATGATTACACACAGCTTAATTCAGTTGAATGAATGGTCTTTATCAAATTAAAAGGGGTTGTCCACTACTT
Organism: Dendrobates tinctorius; assembly: GCF_039654945.1. NCBI lineage: Eukaryota > Metazoa > Chordata > Amphibia > Anura > Dendrobatidae > Dendrobates > Dendrobates tinctorius. Next base: position 6,158,120 of record NW_027361751.1, read on the forward strand.
GGCTAACCGCTCTTCAATCAGCATGTTTCCCCTGGTAAAATAATAACACCTATACTCACCTCTGGTGCCCACGTCATTACAGCGGTTTTAGTACGGGTTCTCCCAGAGATCGCGGAACATTGTTGGAGAGCCTGCTGGTGAGTATAAGTGTTAGGCCGGGGTGACACTAACCGACGCAAAATACGGTCCGTAGTTTACATGCGTAGTACGGATGAATGACCCCTAAATAGTGCTCTGTATGTCATCCGTAAGCAAGGTGTGGTCGCGTATTTTGCGCATGTCAGCATCCGTATGTAATCTGTATGGAATCCGTATTGCGAGATTTTCTCGCAGGCTTGCAAAATGGACATTTAATGGTTTTGAGGCCTGCTAACTATTTAAATCATTAGCCTGCACCCTATTTATTGTCTCAGGAACAGGTGGCAGCCTCCATTCTGTCTATTTGTGACCTTGCCTTCACTAGGTGTGTTGGTGTTGTATGTGCAACATGGCAGACAGTCTGAGTTTCAACACAACTGAGCAGGTTCTTTTCAACAGGCTTTTGTCACGCCGCTTTGGTCAACTATACCCAGTGAGAGTGGATCCAAGGAGGAGGAGACGCATGTGGGTACATCCACTTTAGAGGCAACGACTCACAAGAGGTCATTTTCACCGCCTCTATTCTTCTCTGCGGGAGCATCCTGCAAAATTCTACCAATACTGTCACATGAGCCTTGCAACATTTGATCGACTCTTGGAGACAGTGCACCCTGGGATAACCTTTCAGGACACAAGGATGCGCAAAGCTATATCTGCAGAGGAGCGACTTATACTCACATTACGGTATGTACTACACAACCATATTCTCTATGTTCATGATGTGTTGCCCAAAGTATGTATATATTGCTTCATGGACTGACTAATTTTAATGCCCTCATCTTATTCCAGATATGTTGAAACTTACAGACCAGAATGTTATTTGTAATATGTACTGAATATCACTTAGTCATTGTGCGACCAAATATGTGTGTGTTAGTAGATCTGAAATCCTAACAAGTTTGGGATGTATGTACCTGTTTTTTGGTTAATTTGTGCATTCTAAAATGTTCCTTTTCTGTTGTACTTCAGCTTCCTGTCCACTGGCCTGTCTTATGCCGCCCTCCACCATGAGTTTCTGATTGGAAGATCTACCATTTCTGGCATAGTCAGGTCGACATGTAGTGAAATATGGTCAAGACTACATCAACTCATCATGCCCGAGCCCAGGATGGAAGACTGGTTGAGGATATCAAGGGACTTTGAGGAGGAATGCCAATTTCCTAATTGTATTGGGGCCCTTGATGGCAAACATATCCGGGTGCGTAAGCCGCCGAACTCTGGCTCCCAATTCTTCAATTATAAACAATACTTTCTGTTGTATTGTTGGCTCTGGTTGACCCTCAATACAAGTTTATAATTGTTGACATTGGGGCCTATGGAAGGACGGGAGACTCTCGAGTCTTCAATACTTCCATTATGGCTCGGCGGCTACGCACCAACCAGTTGGATCTACCACCACCACGCCAGCTACCAGGCTCCACTCAAGAATCTGTCCCTTATGTCCTTGTGGCAGATGAGGCGTTTCAGTTAACGCGCAATGTCATGAGGCCATATACCCGGCACAACCTTGACCACCGGCGCAGAATTTTTAACTTGCGCCTATCACGTGCTCGGCGACTGGTGGAGTGTTCCTTTGGCATTCTTTGTGCAAAATGTCGGGTACTCCAGTCTGCCATTCAGCTGAGTGAACAAAATGTTAATGAAGTAGTTAAAGCCTGTGTGGTTCTTCATAACTTCACCAGGATACATGATTGTTCCTCCTCTGCTGGTGTTGTGCCTGGGTTGGACAATGTGCGTAGGGCGAGACCACCTATCAACCCTCAACGTAGACCGCTCTTTGGCTTCAAAGTGCGTGATATTTTCACAAATTACTTTATGTCACCTGAGGGGGAAACTTCTTGGCAAGAGCATGCTGTGTCTATGTTATAATATTTTGGTTTCTGTGTGTCTAAATATATATATTTCTTCCCCTTCTGATTCTATGACTGTTGAATTGCATTGGTAAGCGTATGTTAGTATACTGACATGGTTTTTTAGAATTGAGACAGAGATGTAAAATGTAGTAGACAAATGTTTACTTTTGCCTTTTTTTGGTTTTTTTTAAAGCAAAACATATTCTTGCCATATCAGAAATGTGGCAATGGGCCAAATTGGCCTTTTTGCAGATGTGAACATTGTGTGACAATAAAATTTTCAAACATAGAAAACAACAAAAATAACATTAGGCAATAACAAAATGGAAATATTATAAATATTGGTACGTTGGGGAGGAGAAGGCGGAAGACCAGCCTGTGTTTGCTGCTGGCTACTTTGCCCAACTTGCCCATCGCCCTGTGTGGGGGCATACTGTTGCCCATGATGTGGGTAGTGTACTGCCTCCTGGGATTGGGCTTGGTACTGGCCAGAGTGATAATGAATAGGGGCATCTTGTTGGGTCGGGTAGGCCCGTGTCTCATACCCACCAATATAGCCATGTCGTCCCCAACCAGGCTGGGACCAGCCTCCAACACTGGGTGAGAAAAAGGGGCCATATTGTTGAGGTTGGCTAGAGCCAGACATATGTGGCTGCTGTTGTAAAGGTTGGGTAGGGGGAGGAAGGGGGTGAGGTGTAGGCCCATGTATTTGAGGATCCTCAGAGCCTGCTTGAGCAAGCATGTGTGTGGGTGGTCTAAGGCGCATTAGATTTCTGGGTGAAAGCTGCCACCTCTCTAGATATTCAAATAACTCATATGAGGTATTGGGGTGTGTGCTTGCATCAAGCAGGATCTGAAAACATCCTCGAATACGGAGCCTCACCTCACGGGAAAGGGCACGAAGATAAAGGGCCAGGCTGCGTGAGTATGCCTCCTCGCCATCATCATTATTGACTCTAGACAGATAGTTGAGGACCCCTGTATCCACATTGGTACAGGTATCTTGGGCAGGGATATGGCGCCTTCTTCTTCCTCGCCGGGATGGTCCAGCAGGCTGTGGGGAGCCCCGGATCTGGACAGTTGGGCTGCTGCTCATGTTGCCCTGCTCCTCTTGTATGGCTGATGGTGCAGCAGCAGACGGTCCTGGTTGTGGATGTGGTCCTGGTGGTGGGGTTTGTGGCGCAGGCACTGGGTTTTCCTGAGAGGATTCTTCACCCATGCTTCTTGTAGGGGGAGAAGATGGGCCAGCCACCTCATCCCCTACAGGATCAATGATGGGCTCTGTATCTGAGCCAGTTCCTCTCTCCGTAAGGTTGGACTGAGTTCTGTTATGAAATAGAACAGAGCCAAAAATAAATCAATATTTTTGGCCCTGTAAAATATCTGTGTAATGTGGTGTGAGGTATCTACTTACGGTCTCAGATCCAGAATAGGGGCAAGGAAGGAGAGGCAGTCATAATAAATATATTTTCTCTTTGTGTGGCCCGCATCACCACTCCTGGACCACTGCTGACGTTCCCACCTGTATTGGTTGCGGATGCTGCACCACTGTCTCATCACATCTTCCACTGCAATGTGACAGGAAATATTCTCAATTTCACATATTTGATAGGTCAAATTTGCTACCAGTAGCCTAGGCATGTGACCTTCTGTGGTGTGCTTTCTACCCAGGGAGGCATATCTAATTGGGCCATCCTGGCCAGATACACAGGGTCACAATAGTTCATGTATCAAGTAACTACACTTAAAAACTTGGTTGGCTAGTAGGATGAGGAGCTTGTGGCCTGTGCCAAATGTTGGCAGTGTAAAACCATGGGTCACATCAAAATCTACCCGCCTCATGAAGAAAGAAGTACAAGCACAGGAAGGGGGGGGCTGATTCTATATGCAGTTTTTGATGTGAGGTATTTTTAAACAGTTTTTGGGTTGTACTTACTCAGTTGCTGCTGCTCCTCACGTGGCCGATCACCAAAATCATGGAACATCTGGCGACATATGCGCCTCCATGACGCCTCCTTTCTTGCCCGGTTGGCATCACGTTCTTGCCCGGTTGGCATCACGTTGGTCCGAGTGTTCTGACCGCTCCTGCACTAACACAATCAACATCTCCACATTCAGAATATATGACGCCATGACGCTGATGTACTCCGTGGAGGCGTACTTCCTGGATGTCTGGAGCGCTTTTTGAGCTCATTTGCATGTCCAAGCTTCCTGATGATGGATTGGCCTATTTCCTGTCACCAGCCAAAAGACCTGCGTATTTCTCGCAAGTCACACGTGTGGTCCTTGTGTAATCCGTATTTTTTGCGCACCCATAGACTTGCATTGGCGTACTATGGGCGTAGTACGCTGGCAATCACAGCATGCTGTGATTGGCACGGTCCGTAGAATACGGGCGAGAATTATACGGCTGTTGGGAGCTGCCCCATAGAGAATCATTTGTCCGTGTGTAATGCGTGCTTTTAACGCCTCACACTCGTCCGTATTCCTCTCTAGTGTGACCTTGGCCTTATTATTTTACTGAGGGGAAACATGGTGATTGAGAAGGGGATGTCCGAGTAGTGGACAACCGCTTTGAATGATTTTTGGCAAAGGTGGGATTCAGTATCTCCAGAGAAAAACAGAGAAGCTTAAACACAAAATATGTATACAAAAAAAAAACTTTCAGGAATTCTGTCCTTAGGCAATGTGCACACATAGTAGGAATAAAGTACCCTTCAGTTATGTGCACATGACATCTTCTCAGGCAGATTCCACCTGGAACTGGCCTGAAAAAACGCTAAAAAAAACCCTTGCATTGCAATGTAAAATAGCCTGCTGTTCATATGTTCAGTCTTTTTGAACTTATTTTTTGTAACCTTATAAGTCTTCCAAAGCTGAAAGTGGTCCATTCTTCTGGCAGAATCGTATTCAAACATACATACATAGTCAAAATTGTTGGTACCTCTCGTTTAATGACAGAAAAACTCACAATGGTCACAGAAATAACTTGAATCTGACAAAAGTAATAATAAATCAAAAATCTATGAGAATGAACAAATGAAAGTCAGACATTGCTTTTCAACCAAAGAATTTCAAAAAATAAATCAAACTCATGAAATAGACCTGGACAGAAATGATGGTACCCTTAACTTAATATTTTGCTGCACAACCTATTGAGGCAATCACTGCAATCAAATGATTCCTGTAACTGTCAATGAGACTTCTGCGCCTCTGGACAGGTATTTTGTCCCACTCCTCAAGAAGAGCAAACTGCTCCAGTTGTCTCGTGTTTGAAGGTTGCCTTTTCCAGATTCAGTTATTTCTGTCACCATTGTTGGTTTTTCTGTCGTTAAACAAGGGGTACCAACAATTATGGCCACGTGTGTATAATAAAAAAGAAAATCACTTTAGAATAGGTATAAAAAAGACTCTTCAAATCCAGCCTGCTGCACTCTGGTGCAAGTCCTGCCTGCTGCACTCTGATGCAAACTCTGTCTGCTGAACTCTGATGCGAACTCTGTATGCTGCACTCTCATGAACTGTTTCTGCTGCATTCTAATACAAACCCTGCCAGCTGCTTCCTCCAGTCTGTCCTCTGGGTCCAGCTGCTGCGCGTCCGTTGGTCTGTCCTGGAGTAGCACCTGGTGTTCATCGGGAGCCAAGTCTAACCTCACCATCAGAGGCTCTAGTGAACAGTCAGGTGTTCGCTTAGTCACACCCCTCCAGGCTCTTCACGGTCCGTAGCACAGTGGTTCCATAAGCCACGTCTGTGACACAATCATGTCTCCAATTTGCATTTGTGACAGGTTCGAATTTCAATATGACCTTCTGACCTCGACCTAAAGTAGATCTGTCACTGGATTTCCCAATACAAAATGCATACAGTATTAAATAGCTCTCTTAGACCTCTTAGACATGAGGAGACTGGTGTACTTGAGTCAAAAATCAACATCATAAGGTTATTTAATTCTAATATTAGCTTGATTTTGTCTCAAAAATGTTCGTTTTAAAATCAGACTTGACAACTTTCCAATAGAATGTTAATGCCATTCTCATATAGATGTTTAAAGTAAGTACCCCAGCCTCATCATCAGGTCTAGGAGATCTTTTTAGTAGTAAATTCCACTATTATTGTGAAACCTGCTTTAAATGATTATCTTCTTTGATATAAATGATTATTTAGCTAACACAAAATTTAACACTTGATTATACCAACTGTAGATAAATAGATACTAGATAGATAGATAATAGATAGATACTAGATAGATAATAGATAGATAGATACTAGATAGATAGATGATTGATAGATAATAGATAGATAGATAGACAGATATGGGATAGATATATCTTAATACTGTGTATTGCCCTCTCTAACATCGATGACAGATTGAAGTCTTTTGTGGTAGTTGTGGATGAGGTTCTTTATTTTCTCAGTTCGTAAAGCTGCCTACTCTTCTTGGCAAAAAGCCTCCAGTTCCTGTAAATTCCCAGGCTATATAGCATGAACTGCACGCTTGAGATCTCCCCAGAGTGGCTCAATGATATTGAGGTCAGGAGACTGAGATGGCCACTCCAGAACCTTCACTTTGTTTTGCTGTAGCCGACTTGGCCTTGTGTTTTGGATTGTTGTTATGTTGGACCTTCCCATGCGTAGCTTCCGGGCTGATGAGTGCAAATTTGCCTCCAGTATTTGCTGATAACGTGCTGCATTCATCTTTCCTTCAACTTTGACCAGGTTTTCTGTGCCTTTGTAGCTCACACATCTCCAAAACATCAGTGATCCACCTCTGTGCTTTACAGTAGGAATCGTGTTCCTTTCATCATAGGAATTGTTGACCTTGACATTTATTGCTGTGGCCAAAAAATTCAATTTTGGTCTCATCACTCCAAATTACCTTGTTCCAGAAGTTTTGAGGCTTGTCTCTGTGCTGTTTTGTGTATTGTAGGCAAGATACTTTGTGGCAGTTGCACAGTAATGGCTTTTGTTATGAATGAGTCACTGTAGGAGGCAAAAGCAGAAATACAAGCTAAGTCCAGAAAACCAGAGAAGTTGGCAACTATCAGATTGCAGAACCCTGAACCTATCAACACAACTAGCAGTAGCCGTGGGGGGTTCCTACGATGCCCTAGACCCCTCGATCACAGCCGGAGAATTACATAGGCCTAAAGTAAGAAAGGGGAAATCTAAACTGCCCCAGAGCAGACCCCAAAGCAATAGGCAGCCCCCAACATATAATGACGGTGAAGCAAGATGAAAATACTAACACAGACAGAAAGATAGACTGAGCAAAGACGGGGCCCAAAACTACCTAGATAGGAAAGGACAGGAAGGCTGCTGTCTGCAATCTGCCAAAACCCTATCAAAGACATAAGCCAACAAGCTGATATGAAAAAGGCCCTGAAGCAGCTAGGCTTCAAAAACTAAATCAGCACTCAGGTATTTTCAGAAGACAGAGCTAAATGAATTCAGCACACCCCAGCAGGGAATGGCAGAAATCCAGAAAAACAAAGCAAAACAAAGACAAAGCACCAAAGCAAAAGGCCGAACAGAAAACTTCCAGAGAATATGGGAAGCAAGATGTGCCACAGTCCGCGCTGCTGAATCCACAAAATCACCTGGGATGCAAGATGTAGTAACAAAGTACTGCTTTATTCCTTCCTACGCGTTTCGGCGCCCTTCCTGGCACCTTCCTCAGGGATATTACACCAGCCATAGGAGCAGGGAATTTATAGCCCCTTCCATTAGCAATTATGGGTGTGTTCTGTTTACATATGATGTCATAATGGTCATCACTGGGGGAGGGGCCAGCATTTTTGGCACAATTTCACACAAATAACATAATAAAACAAGAAAATCCTTCAAAATACTTGCTAAAATGTACATAAAAATCCTACCAGTAAAATGATATAAAGACCTTCATAAAAATTGCAGCGGAAACATTGCCAAAGTATCCAGACTGTCAATGCAAAAACAAAAAAAATTTTTTTAAAATATATTATCTCCCGACTTTCAGGGTAGTAGAACCCATGTGTTTACTGGTTTCATTTTTTTCTCTTGTGACTTATGTTGAGCGCCACCGTTCTGCTGGTATCAGTGCCTTTGGAACATAGGTTCTATGAACTATTTTGTCACAAAACTATCCTGTTAAATATGTGATACTATGGTTTGTTAAAAAATTATTATAAAAAATTGCAATGAACAATTTTCTTTATTTTTGTTTTGTAGGAGGGAATCAAGGAGCGATGCCACTATTAAATAAAATGGATTATTTCTAAAATTAACTGCTTTTAAAAAACTTATTTTTATTTTCATTTTTATTTTTATTATTTATTATCAATAAAGAATTATCTAAAAATTACTATTATATAATCGTATTATTAAAAATGGCCTGAACAAAGTATCTATCATCTTCCGTATAGTTATGGTCACTATTTTATATATTAATTGTGGTGGTGTCACCCATGAAACGTGTGTCTGTTGGTCTAGCACACCTGGGTTCTAGTCCCCAGGAAAGTCACAGGTGTCCATGCAGGCATAAATGACATTGTCTTTTGTAATATCAGGAAAAATTATAAATTGTTATGAGCTTATGCATATTAAATTAGGGAATTGTGAAATTCTAGATAGGATACCAACTTTGATATATATTTAAACAAAATAAATGTGTCATTAGGTGTATGTGAGACATTAAGTGTTTAGATATACCCGTGCGATCAAAAAAGTAGTCAGATGAAAAAATAAATAAAATGAAAAAAGATAGAATGAAAAAATAAAGTGAGGTTTGCTTAAGTGTGTGACATAAGGATGCAGGAATTCCTCCTACTATGGTGCGCCTTTCTTACCCACTCAGGATGTGACCAAGAGAGGGGGGGGGGGTTGGGGGATTATAATTTATATTAGTTCTGAAATTATGTTTAGCCCTCTCGGTTTTAATGTGTCCAGCTTTATATTTGAACGATGTTTGCTTGAGTGTCCATGTGGCATGCAGTATGTTGGCAGAACTATCAGACCACTTCATGAGTGGCTAAACAAACATCGTCCAAATATAAAGAGTGGGTATAGAGCACATGGAGTGTCATTCCATTATGACACGTATCATAACAGAGATGCAACAGCAATCAAGATAACCCCGATCGATCATATAGCAGTGAATATACCCAACAGATTCGAGCTGCTCAAAAAACGTGAAAAATATTGGATGTTTAAACTGGACACATTAAAACCGAGAGGGCTAAACATAATTTCAGAACTAATATAAATTATAATCCCCCAACCCCCCCCCCCTCTCTTGGTCACATCCTGAGTGGGTAAGAAAGGCGCACCATAGTAGGAGGAATTCCTGCATCCTTATGTCACACACTTAAGCAAACCTCACTTTATTTTTTCATTCTATCTTTTTTCATTTTATTTATTTTTTCATCTGACTACTTTTTTGATCGCACGGGTATATCTAAACACTTAATGTCTCACATACACCTAATGACACATTTATTTTGTTTAAATATATATCAAAGTTGGTATCCTATCTAGAATTTCACAATTCCCTAATTTAATATGCATAAGCTCATAACAATTTATAATTTTTCCTGATATTACAAAAGAGAATGTCATTTATGCCTGCATGGAGACCTGTGACTTGAACCCAGGTGTGCTAGACCAAAAGACACACGTTTCATGGGTGACACCACCACAATTAATATATAAAATAGTGACCATAACTATACGGAAGATGATAGATACTTTCTTCAGGCCATTTTTAATAATACGATTATATAATAGTAATTTTTAGATAATTCTTTATTGATAATAAATAATAAAAATAAAAATGAAAATAAAAATAAGTTTTTTAAAAGCAGTTAATTTTAGAAATAATCCATTTTATTTAATAGTGGCATCGCTCCTTGATTCCCTCCTACAAAACAAAAATAAAGAAAATTGTTCATTGCAATTTTTTATAATAATTTTTTAACAAACCATAGTATCACATATTTAACAGGATAGTTTTGTGACAAAATAGTTCATAGAACCTATGTTCCAAAGGCACTGATACCAGCAGAACGGTGGCGCTCAACATAAGTCACAAGAGAAAAAAATGAAACCAGTTAACACATGGGTTCTACTACCCTGAAAGTCGGGAGATAATATTTTTTAAAAAAAATTTTTTTGTTTTTGCATTGACAGTCTGGATACTTTGGCAATGTTTCCGCTGCAATTTTTATGAAGGTCTTTATATCATTTTACTGGTAGGATTTTTATGTACATTTTAGCAAGTATTTTGAAGGATTTTCTTGTTTTATTATGTTATTTGTGTGAAATTGTGCCAAAAATGCTGGCCCCTCCCCCAGTGATGACCATTATGACATCATATGTAAACAGAACACACCCATAATTGCTAATGGAAGGGGCTATAAATTCCCTGCTCCTATGGCTGGTGTAATATCCCTGAGGAAGGTGCCAGGAAGGGCGCCGAAACGCGTAGGAAGGAATAAAGCAGTACTTTGTTACTACATCTTGCATCCCAGGTGATTTTGTGGATTCAGCAGCGCGGACTGTGGCACATCTTGCTTCCCATATTCTCTGGCAGTTTTTCCACTTTGGAGTGGTCGGTGGAGGTCCTGCAGCAGCTGATACTGTGTTATGTCTTCAAGCCAGTTGTGGGTCACACAACCGGAATAGGTGAGTGGAACTGCATTACACCACTCACATCGTAGTGTCACTAGTGATAGGGCACTATTGCACCTCTTGTTCCCCCACCCTTTTTGTATTGAACAGAAAACTTAGCTTCAGAGGAGCAGGAATTCAGACTGGTCTCCAAGGATCCCACAGAGAAATCACCCATAGGGCAGAAGGGCGTCGGCAGCCTTATATCCAGTCAGTAACTCCACTCAGCCAGTCATCATCATCAGCCTCAGGTGTTTGATAATCAGGCTCACTACCTTTCTTTACCAGAAGAGGGAGTTCCTCGGGCCTCAGTAATGAAGGGGAAAATGAACTCACAACAGTACCTCCCCCTTGAGGAGGGGTCACCGAACCCTCAACTACGCCACCAGGGCGATCAGGGTGAGCCCTATGAAAGGCACGCACCAATCTTTTGGCATGAATGTCAGAGGCAGAGACCCAGGAATTATCCTCCTGACCATAACCCTTCCACTTAACCAAATACTGGAGTCTCCGTCTAGCCAGACGGGAATCCAGTACTTTCTCTACCTCATATTCCATGTTACCTTCAACCGATACAGGGTCTGGAGGTGCAAACCCCGGAACAACAGGTTCAACAAACCTCTTCAACAAAGATTTATGGAACACATTATGGATTTTAAATGTGACAGGAAGAGCCAAACGAAAAGAGACCGGATTAATAATCTCCACAATCTTGTAAGGTCCAATAAATCTAGGCTTAAACTTAGGAGAAGCCACCTTCATAGCAATATTTTTTGATGATAACCACACCATATCACCAACCTTAAACTGGGGACCAATGGTCCTATGTCGGTTGGAAAACCGCTGGGCCTTTTCCTGGGAGAGAGATAACTTATCCACCACTTGGTCCCAGATCTGGTGCATTCTCTCCACCACAGTGTCAACACCTGGGCAGGCAGAGGGCTCCACCTGCCCTGAAGAAAATCGAGGATGAAACCCAAAGTTACAAAAAAAAGGTGACATCAAAGTGGCAGAACTAGCTCTATTATTTAAAGCAAATTCGGCCAAGGGCAAAAATGAAACCCAATCATTCTGATCAGCAGAAATAAAACATCTCAAATATGACTCCAAGGTCTGGTTTGTTCTCTCTGTCTGCCCATTGGTCTGAGGGTGAAAAGCAGAGGAGAAGGACAACTGAATTCCCAGCTTGGAACAGAAAGTTCTCCAAAATCTAGACACAAACTGGACTCCTCTGTCAGATACAATGTTCTCAGGAATCCCGTGCAAACGAACCACCTGTTGTAAAAACAGGGGCACCAACTCAGAGGAAGATGGCAACTTAGGGAATGGTACAAGATGAACCATCTTAGAGAACCTATCACAAATCACCCAAATAACAGTCATCCTCTGAGAGACAGGCATATCAGAGATGAAATCCATTGAAATATGGGTCCATGGCCTCTTGGGGACAGGCAAAGGCATCAACAACCCACTAGAGCGAGAACACGATTTAGACCGGGAGCACGTCCCACAGGACTGCACAAAATTCCTGACATCACGAGACAAGGAGGGCCACCAAAAAAAACGACTCTCCAGATCTCTAGTACCAAAAATACCTGGATGACCAGCCAAAGCAGAGCAATGAACTTCAGACATCACTCTCTTCTTCCACTGGTCAGGAACATACAACTTTCCACTGGGACAACGCTCAGGTTTGTCCTCCTGGAACTCTTCCAGAGCACGTCTCAAATCGGGCGAGATGGCAGAAAGAACTACCCCTTCGCCTAAGATGGTAGCAGGCTTGGTCACTACAGGAGAATCAGCAAAGAAGCTCCTAGAGAGGGCGTCTGCCTTGACATTCTTTGTTCCAGGAAGAAAAGAAACCACAAAATCAAAACGTGTAAAAAACAAGGCCCACCTAGCCTGTCTAGGGTTCAAGCGCTTAGCCGACTCTAGGTAAATCAAATTCTTGTGGTCAGTGAGGACCACGACTTGATGCTTAGCTCCCTCCAACCAATGTCTCCACTCCTCAAATGCCCATTTCATGGCCAACAGTTCCCTATTCCCCACATCATAGTTACGTTCAGATGGAGAGAACTT